>NC_142883.1:39295000-40656250 GCF_051225735.1 Oryctolagus cuniculus
TAGATGTGGCTAGAACATCTCTGCGGACTAAAGTTCGTGCTGACCTGGCTGATGTGCTAACAAAGGTATGTGATTAAACTCTTGCATTTAGAATGAGTGTAGCCTAACACATGGAGATAGTCTTCTTTTTCCTATAGGAAAACCAAGTACTGCATGTGATTGTTTTGAACATAAAATAAGCCACAGAAGACAAACTTTTATGGGCCTACCGTAGGCAAGAGTTATTTGATCAAAATATTTGTAATTCTTCAAAAGTGTCCTTAAACCTTCTTTTATGGGGCTGGCACTAGGGCACAGTAGGTTAATCCTCCTCCTGCGACATCGGCATCCCATGTGGGTGCCGGTTCTAGTCCCGGCTGCTCCTCTTCCAATCTAGCTCTCTGCTGTGGCCTGGGAAAGCAGTAGAAGATGGCCCAAGTGCTTGGACCCCTGCACCCACGTGGGAGACTGGAAAGAAGCACTTGGCTCCTAGCTTTGGATCAGTGTAGCTCTGGCCATTGTGGCCATTTGGGGAGTGAACCAATGGAAGGAAGATCGTCCCTCTCTCTCACTGTCTGTAACTCTACCTCTCAAATAAATAAATCTTAAAAAAAAAACAACTTCTTTTACATGACTGGAAAGTTGCCAGGGGTGTGGTTGCCTATGGAGCATGTCCTGTGGAAGCCCTTGGGTGGTATACTGGATTCCTTAAACTAGAGCTTTGTTTTCATTATATTATAATATTTTAATTTATTTATTTAGGGGGAGAGAGAGAGAGGAGAGGGGAAGAGAGGAGAGGGTAAGGGAGGGGACGGGAGGGGAGAGATCCCATCTGCTGGCTCAGAGCCAGGAGCTAGGACCTCAATCCAGGACCCCCATGTGTGGCAGGAACCCAACCACTTGAGCTATCACCACCATCTCCCAGGATCCATAGCAGCAAGAGCTTGAGGCAAGTATGGAACTAAGGAGCTCCGAAATGGGAGACAGGCACCTTGAATCTCTCTGGTTAGGACAGCCATTCTGTTTCAGAGCTATGGAAACAATGATCGTCTATCCAGTGGACTTTGTCTTATTCCCTATTAGGCTCCAGAACCACATGTTAGGCTACCTCAGGTAAATTTTTCTAACATATTGTGGTGTTTTCTTTTCCTTTCATATTTTTACTTATATAGTCAGCTTTTTCATACTATTTTTTTCTGAGCTTAACAATAAGAGATGCTATGCTTTATTTTTATAAATGTTTATTTTAATAAATCTATGTATTTGAAAGGCAGAGATGGAGAGAGACAGAGAACCTGCATCCACTGTTTCACTCACAACAGCCATGACTGGGCCAGGCTGAAGCCAGGAGTCTAAAACTCAGTGTAGGTCTCGCACTTCAGCCATCACTTACTACCTCCCAGGATGTGCGTTAGCAGGATGCTGGATCAGAAGCAGAGCCAAGACTTGACCTAGGGACTCCAATACAGGATGTGGGCATCCCAGGCAGCAACTTACTGCTGTGCCAAATACCCACCCCTGTGCTCTGCTTCTTAAAATGTATATTCTTGGGGGATATGTGGCATTATTAATGAGAAAAATCTTATTTTTTATAGACACTCTCAGACCTGAGAGGTCTTTTTTGAAATTTTTTTTTATTTATTTGACAGAGTTAGACAGTGAGAGAGAGACAGAGACACAGAGAGAAAGGTCTTCCTTCCATTGGTTCACCCCCCAAATGGCCGCCACAGCCGGAGCTGCGCTGATCCGAAGCCAGGAGCTAGGTGCCTCTTCCTGGTCTCCCATGCGGGTGCAGGGGCCCAAGGAGTTGGGCCATCCTCCACTGCCCTCCCGGGCCACAGCAGAGAGCTAGACTGGAAGAGGAGCAACCGGGACTAGAACCTGGTGCCCATATGGGATGCTGGCACCGCAGGCAGAGGATTAACCAAATGAGCCACGGCACCGGCCCCCAATACAAATCTTTTTGGAATGTTAATTTTAGCCTATGATTTTTGGGGAAAGCATATTTTCCCACTGAAACAAACATTTATAGGGGGCTAGCATTGTTATACAGTGGGTTAAATTGCCACCTGATATGCCTGCATCCCATATGAACACCAGTTTGAGTCCCTACTGTTCCACTTCCCATCTAAATAACTCCCTGCTAATGTGCATGGGGAGGCCGTGAATGATGGCCCATGTGCTTGGGCCCTTGCCACCCACGTGGAAGACCAGGATGGAATTCCAGGCTCTTAGCCTTGGCCTGGCCCAGATCTGGCTGTTGTGGAGTGAGTTTGGGGAGTCAACCAATGAAAGATCTCTTTCTGTCTCTGTCTCTCTGTCCATCTCTGTCTCTGTTTCTCTCTCTCTGTCTCTCTCTCTCTCTCCCTGTGTATGTGTGTCCTTCTCTTTCTCTGTAACTCTACCTTTGAAATAAAAAAAAAAAGTCTTTAGGGGCTGGTGCTGTGGTATAGTAGGCTAAGCCTCTCCCTGCAGCACTGGCATCCCATATGAGCTCCAATTTGTGTCCCAGCTGTTCCTCTTCTGAACAAGCTCTCTGCTGTGGCCTGGGAAAGCAGTAGAAGATGGCTCAAGTGCTTGGGCCCCTGCACCCACGTGGGAGACCTGGAGGAAGCTCCTGGCTCCTGGCTTCAAATCAGCCCAACTCCAGCCATTATGGCCATTTGGAGAGTGAGCTAGTGGATGAAAGATCTTTCTGTCTCCCCCTCTGTCTGTAAATCTACCTCTCAAATAAATCAATAAAATCCTTTAACAAATAAAAACTTTAAATATATATTAAGTATATATGTGTATGTGAAAATTTTTAAAAAGATTTATTTATTTATTTATTTGAAAATCAGAGTTAGAGAGAACGAGGGAGGAAGTGGGGGAGAGAGAGAGGGAGAGGGAGAGGGAGAGAGAAAGATACCTTCTATCTGCTGGCTCATTCTCCAAATGGCCACAACTACCTGAGCTGGGCCGATCTGAAGCCAGGAGCCAGGAGCTTCCTCTGGAAGTCTCCCACATGGGTGCAGAGGCCCAAGTAGTTGGGCCATCTTTTATGGTCTTTACAGGTGCATTTGCAGGGTGCTGGATCAGAAGTGGAGCAGCCGGGATTCAAACTGACAACCATATGGGTTATAGGCACTGCATTTGGAGGCTTATCCCTCTATGCCACAGTGCTGGCCCCAATATTTCTTTCTTTTTCATTAAGTGTCCTTTGGTAGAAAAGTTTGAGTAGGGGCTGGTGCTGTGGCACAGTAGGTTAATCCTCCCCTGGCATCCCATATGGGCGCTAGTTCTAGTCCCGGCTGCTCCTCTTCCGAACCAGCTCCCTGCTATGGCCTGGGAAAGCAGTAGAAGATGGCCCAAGTGCTTGGGCCCCTGATCCCATGTGGGAAAACCCGAAGGAAGCTCCTGGCTCCTGGCTTCGGATTGGTGCAGCTCCAGCCATTGTGGCCAACTGGGGAGTGAACCATTGGAAGACCTTTCCCTCTGTCTCTTCCTCTCACTGTCTGTAACTCTACCCTTCAAATAAATAAATAAAATCTTTTAAAAAAATAGAAGCAACCTCAAAATATTCTTTTTTTTTTTTTTAAAGAAAAGTTTGAGTAGTATTCATACGGTAGGAAGAGCAGTAGCTTAGCGCTTAAAGAGACCTGAATTTGGAGCAGGCATTTGGCCTGGTTAAGATGCTGATTAGGATGCCTGCATCCCATCAGAGTTGGCTGGGTTTGAATCCCACCTCCACCCCTCCACCGTTGTTTTTTTTTTTTTTTAATTTAAGATTTTATTTATTTGAAAAGCAGCGATATGGTGGGGGCAGAGAGAGAGAGAGAATCTTCCATCTGCTGGTTTACTCCCCAGGAGGCTACAACATCTGGGGCTGGGCCAGGCCAAAGTCAGGAGTTTCTTCTGGGTCTCCCATGCTGGGACCCAAGCACTTGGGCCATCTTCCCTGCTTTCCCGGGTGCATCAGCAGGGAGCTGGATCAGAAGCAGAACAGCTGGGACTTAGCCGGCTCCTCCAGCTCCACTCTTAATTCCAGCTTCCTGCTGGTGCACACCCTGGGAGGCAGCAGGCTATGGCTCAGATGGTTGGGTCCCTGTTATCTACACAGAAGAAATGGATTGAATTCTTGGCTGCTGACTGCAGCCTGTCCCAGACCCAGCCATTGTGGGCATTTGAGGAAGGAGCCAGTGAATGGGAACTTTGCCTGCTTCTCACTTTTCCTCTGCCTCTCAAATAAATAAAATAAAATAAATACTTTTTTTTTAAATAGACTTGAATTCTAGTCTTGTCTCTACCATTAGCTGTTAGATCTCATTTTAAGACTGTAACTTCTTTTTTTTTTAAATTTATTAATTTAAAAAACTATTTATTTGCATCTGATTTCAGAGACAGAGACAGAGAGATAGACAGAGATCCTTCATCTGCTAGTTCACTCTACAAATGCCTGCAATGGTTGTGGCTAGGCCAGGCTGAAGCCAGGAGCCTGGAACTCCATTTGGGTCTGCCATGTGTGTGGCAAGGACCCAGGTATTTGCGCCATCAGCTGCTGCTTCCCAGGGTGTGCATTAGTAGGAAGCTGGATCTGAAGCAGAGTAGCTGGGACTCCAGCCAGGCACCCTGATATGGGATACAGGCGTCCCAAGCACTAGCTTAACCGCTGCACCGAACACCCACCCCGTGCCTTCTCAAGGCCTCATGTTTCCTTTTCAGTAAAATAGTGGGTTTAGACCTGATGACCTCTGAAGTTCCTCGGGGTCTAACGGTATAGGTTATTGTCAGTGTCCATAATAACCTGGAGCTAACTGGCCTTGCCCTGCGTTTTGAGGCCTGAAGTCCTGAACCCATTTAGTCTGGTGGTGATAGATTACTTAAAGCAGTGATTTCTTCTCACAGTCCAAATAACACACTCTTCTCATCTGCTTCTTTTTCAGGCTGTGGTGGATTCCGTTTTGGCTATTAGAAGACCAGGTTACCCCATTGATCTCTTCATGATAGAAATCATGGAGATGAAGCATAAATCAGAAACAGATACAAAGTAAATGATATATGCTTTGACAATATGCAGGCATTGGAATATGTAGTTCTCTTAGGATACTCTTTCGTTAATTCCATTAGTTGCTTTTGTTTGACATCAGAGTATTCGTTTGACATATAATAATTGGGTACTCACCATGAGCCAGTCACTGTTTTAGGTGAGCAAAAACAGAATTTCTCTTTCAAGAAGCTTATATTTGTGATTGAAATCATAGTAAAAAAGAAAATCCCATGTGTGATTTTATAGCGGTCAGAGAAGGCCTTTCTAAGAAACTAGTGAGAAAAGAGGTCTTGGAAGAAATGAGGGAGCTAGCCCTGTGTATATCTGCTCTAAGCAGAAGGAATGAGTTGAAAAGGTCTTGAGGCAGTAGGTTCCAGTGTGTCTGGAGCAGCGAGAGAAAAAAAGAGTAAGACATGAGGTCAGAGAGGTCAGAGGGACCAGATGATGTATGTTGTAGATTTTGGATTTAACTGTTTTAAAATTGTTGTATTATGGGGGCTGGTGCCATGATGTAGTAGGTTAAGCCTCCACCTGCGGTGCTGGTTTGAGTCCTGGATACTGTACTTCCTATCCAGTTCCCTGCTAATGGCCTGGGAAAGCAGTGGAGAATAGCCCAAGTCCTTGGGACCCTGCACCCATGTGGGAGACCTGGAAGAAGCTCCTGGCTCCTGGCTTCAGATCAGCCCAGCTCTGGCTGTTGTAGCCATTTGGGGGGTGAGCCAGCAGGTGGAAGACCTCTATCTCTGTCTCTTCCTCTGTAAGCCTGTCTCTCAAGTAAATAAATAAATATTAAAAAATTCTTGTATTGCAGAAAATCCAAAACATACATAAATACTGAGAAATAGAATAGGGAATTTTCACATACCTGTTATTTTATCAATTTTTAATATATGGGCTTTTATTTCAACTATATCCTTTCTTCTTCCTCTTCCAAACATTGATTATTTTGAAGCAAATTCAGATGAAATGTTTTACCTATAAATACTTTATTATCTATAAATAGACATACTAGTTTACCTCTCTTTTACCTAATATAGCCATAAAACATTATATCTAAAAATCAATAACTTATGAAAACCATCATATGTCCAATTAATATCCCAGTTTTAACAATTGCCCCTTTTTTTCAGTTTTACTTGGATTAGGAACCAAACATGAGGTACATATTACACTTGTTTGATATCCTTTTTTTAAAAAAAGATTTATTTATTTAAAAGGCAGAGAGATGGGGGGTTTGAGGGGGGTGGGGAGAGAGAGAGAGAGAATCTTCCAACTGCTGATTCACTCCTCAAATGCCCACATCAGTTGGGGTAGGCCAAGCTGAAGCCAGGAGCTGGGAATTCCATCCTGATCTCCCACATGGGTGTAGGAACCCTAGTACTTGGGCCATTATGTGCTGCCCCTCCCGCACATTAGCAGGAAGCTAGACCAGTAGCATGAAATAGTCAGCACTTGAACAGGCACTCCGGTATGGGATGCAGGTGTCCCAGGCAACAGCTTAACCTGCTGCACCCAAGGCCCACTCAACTGGTTGATGCCGTTTTTTTTTTTTTTTCTTAAAAATTTTATTTATTTGAAAGGCAGAGTTATAGAGAGAAAGGGAGAGCAGAGAGAGATCTTCCATCTGCTGTTTCATTCCTCAAATGCCAGGGCCGGGCCAGGCTGAGACCAGGAGCCAGGAACTCTATTTGGGTCTCCCATGTGAGTGGCAGGGCCCCAGGCACTTGGGCCTTTTTCTGATGCTTTTTCAGGTACACGAGCAGGGAGCTCAACTGGAAGTGGAGCTGCCAGGACTCAAACGAGAGCTCATATGAGATCCTGGCATCCCAGGCAGTGGCCCAACCTGCTGAGCTACAGCACTGGCCCCAATTGGTTAATATCTTTTATGTCTCTGATAATTTGCATGTTCTCTATTTCTCTTATTATTATTTTTTTTTGACAGGCAGAGTTAGAAAGTGAGAGAGAGAGACAGAGAGAAAGGTCTTCCTTCCGTTGGTTCACCCCCCAAATGGCCGCTGCGGCCGGTGCGCTGCGCCGATCCAAAGCCAGGAGCCAGGTGCTTCCTCCTGGTCTCCTATGTGGGTGCAGGGCCCAAGCACTTGGGCCATCCTCCACTGCCTTCCCGGGCCACAGAAGAGAGCTGGACTGGAAGAGGAGCAACTGGGACAGAATCCGGTGCCCCAACTGGGACTAGAACCTGGGGTGCCGGCGCCGCAGGCGGGGGATTAGTCAAGTGAGCCATGGCACCAGCCATCTTATTATTTTTCATTATGTTAATTCTTTTGAAGAAGCCTGATTGTCTTGAACGGCTTTTATGAGAAAATTTTTTATTACTTTTGAAATTTTCTTAATGGTTATGGGACGAGTTATGTTTTCCACTTATTTTTTGATATCCAGGAATTTGTCCATTTTATCTAAATCTTCAGCATTTTGGCATAAAATATTAATAAATATCCTTTTTTTGGTATAAAATATTCATAATCTGCAGAATCTGTAGTGATGTCCCTCCCATTTTTCTTATTGTTACTTATGCCTTTCATACTTTTTATGTTAAATTTTATTTATTTATTTGAGAGGCAGAGAGAGATAAAGTGAGAATGAGAGAGAGAAAGAGAGAGAGAGAGACATGCTGACATTTGCTGTTTACTCCCCAAATGCCCGTGATGGCCGGGTGGGGGAGGGTGAGGTAGGGCCAAAACCAAAGACACAGAAACACAATTCAGGTCTCCGGTGGCAGGAACTCAATTATTTGAGCCATCACTATTGCCTCCCAGGGTCTTCACTGGCAGGAAGCTGGAATGAGGGTGAAGGTGGGATTTGAACTCACTCTGATAGGGGGGGTAGGAGTCCCAAACAGGATCTTAACTGCTGCACCAAATGTTCACCCTCCTCCCATATACTTCAAATCATCTATAGATTACTTATCATATCTAATACAATGTTAATGCTCTGGGAACACCCATAGTTGTTAGCCTGTATTGTTTAGAGAATAATGACAAGAAAAAACTATACATATTCAGTTCAGGCATAATTTTTTTTCAAATACTTTAAATCAGTGGTTGATTGAATCCATGAATTCAAAACCTGCAGATATGGAGGGCAACCATACTAAGTTTTTTCCTGTACATATATACTTATAAAAAAAGTTAACTTATAGGGGCTAGTGTTGTTGCACAGAGGGTTAGGCTGCCACCTGCAATACTGGTATCCCATATAGAGTGCTGGTTCAAGATCTGGCTGTTCTGCTTCTGATCTAGCTCTATGCTAATGCATCTGGGAAGGCAGCAGAAGATGACCCTTGGGCCCTTGCCACCCATGTGGGAGACCTGGATGGAGTTCCAAGCTCCTGGCTTTGGCCTGGCTCAGCCCTATTTGTGGAGGCTGTTTGGGAAGTGAACCCCAGAGTGTGGAAGATTTCTCTGTTCCTTTGTCTCTATCATTATGCATTTCAAAGAAATAAAATCAAATCTTTTAAAAAATTTTAACATAAATTAGGTGCAATAAGAGACTAGCAATAATAACTAATGATGAAATGAAACAATTATAATTATTATAATACAAGTTCTATGAATGTGATCTGTCTGAAAATATCTTCTGGCAATGATATGATGCCCACATGATGGGCTGAAATGAGGTGAATGATGCAGGCAGTGTGACGTAGTGTTCGGCTACCAGTGACCTGATGAGAGGTCAGGAGGAGGTCACCTGCTTCAGGTGCGCCTTGATCATCCGGCCATGAAGATGCTGATGATGTTGATGGTTGGGATCCGTGGTAGTTAGAAATGTTTTTGTCAAATCTTTTTGGAGTAACATTGTAATCAGAAGTTGTTGTCTTTTTTTTTTTTTTAACTGATCAAAGTATTATCACATAGGCTGTGATCCTTCACTGATCCCACGGGTAATTCTAATGCTCTCTTCCATCTGAGGACTATATTCCGTAATTTTCTCCTTTAATGTCTGTGCAATTCAAACTTCAGTAACAGTCCATGTTGCTGGTTCTGCTTTAGTCTCTTCTTTTTCATCTTAATCCTCCCCTGAGGATGACTCAATGACTTCTTCGAGTTCCTCATTTGTTAACACTTCTTGATGACTGATAGCGAGTAACAGACCACAGGTAACTGAAAACACGGAGAGCGAAACGGTGGGTAAGGAAGGACGCCTGCTGTTTTCTTCTACCTAGAATTCATCCTGTAGATCCTTCAGTGATAGTTTGCGGGAGGCATACTTAAAGTTTCCATTTGCCTGAAAATGCCTTTGTTTTCATCTTTATTCTTTGGTATTTTCATTGTGTATAGAACTAAGTTGGCAGTTACAGATGGTTTATAGATGGTTTCTGAGTTGGGATTCAACTTTTTTTTTTCTTTAGGATGGTGTGAAAGTTATGTGTGTCCAGTAGAAACTGGACTTTGAATTTTGAACTTTTCCTAGGCTATTAATATGTAGTACAATACTCTCACATGCATTTGGGAAGCAGGAGTGGGCCAGACTGAAGTTGATACTCCATCCAGGTCTCCAACACGGGTGGTAGGGGCCCAAGCACTTGGACTATTTTCTGCAGCTTTCCCATGTACACTAGCAGGGAGTTGGATAGGAAGTGTACCATCTGGGACTTGAACATGTGCTCCAATATGAGATGCTGGCATCAAAGCATCAGCTTAACCCACTGTGCCACAAGGCCAGACTTGAGTAATTTGAATTTCTATAGCATAAATTAGTGTTACTTATTTTGTATTTTTATAAGTGGAATCATAAAGTAGGTACTCTTTCGTGTCTATTTTCATTCAGTATTGTTAGTCTGATTCATACATGTTATTCTGTGCATCAGCACATTATTCATTCTCACTGCTATTTAGCATTTGTGTGTGTGTGTTAACATTGCATAGTGAGGCCGGCGCCGCGGCTCACTAGGCTAATCCTCCACCTTGTGGCGCCGGCACACCGGGTTCTAGTCCCGGTCGGGGCGCCGGATTCTGTCCTGGTTGCCCCTCTTCCAGGCCAGCTCTCTGCTGTGGCCAGGGAGTGCAGTGGAGGATGGCCCAAGTCCTTGGGCCCTGCACCCCATGGGAGACCAGGATAAGCATCTGGCTCCTGGCATCGGATCAGCGCAGTGCGCTGGCTGCAGCGTGCCGACCGCGGCGGCCATTGGAGGGTGAACCAACGGCAAAAGGAAGACCTTTCTTTCTGTCTCTCTCTCTCACTGTCCACTCTGCCTGTCAAAAAAAACCCAAAAAACAAAAAAACAAAAAAAACATTGCACAGTGTGGGGGAGGTGTTTGGTGTAATGGTTAAGTCACTGCTTAGGATGCCCACATCACATATATGGGTGCCTGGGTTACAGTACTACCTCCACTCCCTATTCCATCTTCTTACTAATGTGTACCTTGGGAGGCAGACAGTAATGGCTCCCACATGGGAGACCTGAGGCCTGGATTGGGTTAGCAGCTCCTGGGTTTGGCCACCAATTGGGTAACACTGAGGACATCCAGGGATTAAAGCAGCCTTCGGAGAGCTCCCTGTCCATCTCCCTGTTTCTCTGCTTCTCTAAAACTTTTAAAATTGCACAATTTATTTCCAAATTTCCCATGTGGGTAATGTTGCCATAAACATTATAACATCCTTTAGTTAGATATGTGGATGCATGTCTGTTGCTCCTTTGAATTTTTTAAAAAATATTTATTTATTTGAAGAGGAGCGAGAGACAGAGGGAGGGAGGTTGAGATCTTCCATCTGCTGATTCACTCCCCAAATGGTTACAATGGCCAGGGCTAGTCCAGGCCAACATTGGGAGCCTGGAGCTTCATCTGGGTCTGCCACAAGGGTGGCAGGGATCCAAGTACTTGGGTCATCTTCTGCTACCTTCTGGGGTGCATTAGCAGGGAGCTGGATCAGAAGTGGGGCAACTGGGCCTTGAACTGGCATTCTGATACGGGATGCTGGCATTGCAGGCGCAGCCCGCTGCATCACAGTGCCAGCCCCTTCCCTTGAAGCTTTACTGTCTCTGAGTGTATGTATGGGTGGATGCCTTTAATTACTAACTTACAGAACTTCTGATTCTTTCTTAGATCTGCTGCGTCACTTTTTATGGTGTCTTTGCCTTTGCACATCTTTCCAAACTTGCCTCTTAAACATATAGTTCATACCTGATCGCCACAATATCTGAAGTTTTGGTTTGTATGTTCCAGGTGTTGTATTTTTCTGGTTCTGCTCATCATGTCTTGTTTTCATGTTTGTGCTTGGGAAAAGTGTGGAAGGATTTGAGACCCAGGATAATGGAGCCTTTCTGCAGAGAGGGTTTGCATTTGATGCTGCAAGGAGTCCAGGGGCCACTCTAAATTCAACTTAAAGCTTGAGGTTTTCTTTAAAATATCCTTTCCATATGAATTACTACTGCAGGTCCACATGAGGGATGATAATTTCTAGTTCATCCTTCTGGATAACCCTGAATATGTAGCCTTTTGGGGCTTGAGCTTAATGTGGAAAAGGTTTCTCATCAGACACTCCACCTTGGATGAGCCCTGGCCTTTTAATTTTGTCCCTTTCTCATTGTGAATTCATTGAAACCCAAGTTCAGATTTACCTCGGCTCTCTATTTACCTATTTGGAGTTCCTGTATTATTTTCAGTTTTTGTCTAGTAAGTCTTTCCTGTCTTATAGCCCTCCAATGTTAAGGTTTCTTGTTTTTAACCTAGCATTTTCAGTTGATTTTGGTAGTAGTTTTGGTCCAAATGAGCCTTCCAGATGGTAACAGTTCTTGTTTTAAATTTCAGAAGGCTGTGTGTGATGTGTGGAGAATACACTGTAGAGCAGCTTGGGAGGTAGGAGAAGACGGAGAGGAAAGAGGAGACTGGTTAGGAAAATGTTCTCTTAGTCCAGCTGGGAAAGGAAAATGGCTTAGATCAGGGTATATTTAGAAGGAAGGAGAGATAGGAGCACGACTGACACAGAGGAGTCAAGGCTGTCTCGGGATTTGCATGATCAGCTGGAAAGGTAAAGCTGCCACCTCTTGGGATGGTGGAGACCAGGAGGAATGAGCGGGAAATCAACCAAGAGCTGAGTCTGGGGAATATCGTGTTTAGATGTCTATCTGGCATGCATGTTCAGGGGGAGGTGGAGAGGCCTGTCTGGAGTACGGAATAGGGATCTGGACTGGAAAGGCCTCTGTCAGAGTCCTCAGTGTATGGATGACTGAAAGCCACAAAACTTGCTGAGATCATCTGGGAAGTGAATATAGATGGAGAAAAGAGTAAGTGAGGATTGAGCATGGGGAGTTCCAATGTTGAGAGCCTGAGAAGATAAGAATGGTTCATGGGGCCGACGCTGTGGCGTAGCAGGTAAAGCCGCCACCTGCAGTGCCGGTATCCCATATGGATGCTGGTTCAAGTCTTGGCTGCTCCACTTTTGATCCAGCTCTCTGCTATGGCCTGGAAAAGTAGTAGAAGATGGCCAAAGTGCTTGGGCCCCTACACCTGCGTGGGAGACCCAAAGGAAGCTCCTGGTTGCTGGCTTCAAATTGGTGCAGCTCTGGCTGTTGCAGCCAACTGGGGAGTGAACCAGCGGATGGAGGACTTTACTCTCTCCGCCTCTTTCTCTCTCTGTGTAACTCTGACTTTCAAATAAATAAATAAATAAATAAATCTTAAAAAAAAAAAAAAAGAGTGGTTCATCAAAGGAGACTGGAAAGGACAGGTCAGTGAGGTAGGAAAGCCAAGAGAGGGTAGTGCCCTGGAATCCAGAGAAGGAAATGTTCTGAGAAAGAAAGATCACTGGTGTCTTAGCTGCCGAGAGTTAGAGTGCATTGCTGTGAGCTGAGAGTTGCTCATTATATTTGGAAAGCAACTGGTTTTTCGGTGGCTTTAATGAGCACTGATTCAGTAAAGAGGTGGAGGTGAAAGTCAGATTGAAGGTGGGCTCAAGAGAGGACTGTAAGGGAAGTAGTGAGAATGCAAAGGTAGACATCCTAGATGAATTTAGTGGGGGTAGTGAGTGGGCAATGTGTGTTTTTTCAATGAAGCAAGGTCACTTACTGAGAATGAGAATGGAGGGAAATGAAAGAGGCTTAAAAAGTCAAGAATCCTAAGCATACGTCTTTCTTATCCTGGAATATGGTCATATTCAGTAAGCTGGAATAATCTGGTTATCTTAAATATTGAAAAATTCCTTACCATTTTTGTTGAACTATTTATTTATTTTTTATTTATTTATTTTTTTGACAGGCAGAGTGGACAGTGAGAGAGAGAGACAGAGAGAAAGGTCTTCCTTTTGCCGTTGGTTCACCCTCCAATGGCCGCCGCGGCCGGCGCGCTGCGGCCGGCGCACCGCGCTGATCCGATGGCAGGAGCCAGGTGTTTCTCCTGGTCTCCCATGGGGTGCAGGGCCCAAGCACCTGGGCCATCCTCCACTGCACTCCCTGGCCACAGCAGAGGGCTGGCCTGGAAGAGGGGCAACCGGGACAGAATCCGGCGCCCCGACCGGGACTAGAACCCGGTGTGCCGGCGCCGCTAGGCGGAGGATTAGCCTAGTGAGCCGCGGCGCCGGCCATGTTGAACTATTTAAAAAATAATTTTATTTAATGTATAACATATTACTTTATAAAGATTCGCAAGTGGAAATACCATCCTCTAATGTAAATTATTTTTATAAAGTTATAAAAATATTTACTTTTGTAAGAATATTTGGAGGACAGAACTCCCCCCTGCCCCATTTCTACCACTTAAGCATTATCCTGTAAGTATTTTTCTATGTTGTTACGTAGTTTTCATGACTATAAAATGGTTGGGTCATTATTTGCTTAAGAATTCTCTTTTGTTGGACATTTAGATGAACAATTTTTCATTGTTTCATATAATTATTTTGAATGCATGTTCCTAAGCAGCTTGTTGTGTGCCTACTTTGCATTACTTGATTAGCCATATCGTATATTTGAGCCGCATAACTTAGACTTTTTATTGTGACTCTACAGTGGCAGCAGGTTCTGCTGCCTAATTCTACTAATTACATGTTAGATTTCAGATTGGTGCGAGGAAACATTGTGTGCCTGGCAGTTTTGTTACAACTTGAAGAGTAGAATTCTAATTTTATACCACATTTTAGAGTGTATATTCTAAGTAAGACTCATTATGTGCTTTTAATAGGTTGATCAGAGGCTTAGTTTTGGACCATGGTGCCCGTCATCCAGATATGAAGAAACGAGTAGAAGATGCATTTATCCTTACTTGCAATGTATCACTAGAATATGAGAAAACGTATGTGTCAGTTTCTCCTCCTAACTTTTGAAATTGTGTTTTCTAAAAGTATTTTGTAATCTCTTTCTTCCCTCCCAAATGTTGTTTGGTGTAGAATCCTTCTGCCTTTTCCCCTCATCCCTCCCCCTCCCCCGCCCTGCCTTAACTGACTTGTTTTTTATTAACCTTTCAGAGAAGTGAACTCTGGTTTCTTTTATAAGACTGCAGAAGAAAAAGAAAAATTGGTAAAAGCCGAAAGAAAGTTTATTGAAGACAGGGTACAAAAGATCATAGACCTGAAAGACAAAGTCTGTGATAAGTCCAGTAAAGGATTTGTTGTTATTAATCAAAAGGTGAGAAAGAAAGTAGAGATTATAATTATTTGCAAGTGTTTGTTAATATTTCTCAAAAGGTGGTCTGTGGACCCCTAAGAGTTCCTAAGACCCTTTTGGGAAGTCTGAGGCCAAAACTATGTTTTTCATCAGCATCATCATCATGATGCCTTTTGTATGGTGTTGCCATTTGCAGTAATGGTGCAAAGGCAATGAGAGGTAAAACTGCTGGCACCTCAGTGCAATCAAAACAATAGCACCAAACCGTATTAGTAGTCATCATGTTCTTTTAACATAAAAGTTTTTATTTATTTATTTTCATTTGAAAGACAGGGAGAGAGTTTCCATCTCCCCAAATGCCTACAACCATTAGGATTGGACCAGGCTGAAGCCAGGACCCTGGAACTCAATTCAAGTCTCCCATGCAGGTGGCAGGAACCCAAGTACTCGAGCCATCATCTGCTTTCTCCCAGGATGCACATTAGCTGGAAGAGGAACTGGGACTCCAGTCAGGCATTTTGTGGGATGGCATTTGCCTCCAGCTGCATCTTAACCACTGAGCCATACACCCGCCCCAGTCCATCTCATTCTTTATTGCCACACCACCAGAGACTTTCAGTCACTTAGAGAGAGAGAGAGAGAGAGAGAGAGAGAGAGAGAGATGCAGTTTTATTTAAGAATGTATTGATGGAGTGGTAAAACTTAAGAATTTTATTAAATTTTGGTTCTTAAATTAAGCCTTTACAATTTTTGTGTGGGGGCTGGTGCTGTGGTGCAGAGTTAAAGCCATGGCCTGCAGCACCAGCATCCCATATGGGCGCTGGTTCAAGTCCGGCTGTTTCACTTCTGATCTAGCTCTCTGCTAGTGCACCTAGGAAAGCAGTGGAGGATGGCCCAAGTCCTTGGGCCCCTGCACCCATGTGGGAGACCTGGAAAAACTCCTGGCTCCTGGCTCTGGTCTGGCCTAACCCCGGTTGTTGCAGCCATTTGGGGAATGATTCAGCAGATAGATGATCTCTCTCTGTCTTTCCTCTCTCTGTGTAATTCTTTCAAACAAATAAATAAATCTTTAGACAATTTTTTGTGTGATGAAATATGAAGTATGTACAAAGCCCTTCTGCTACATGCCAAAATAGGACAATTGTCTCGTGTAATTGAGTTGTGAGCTAAACTAGCCACTTCTTTCATGGAAAGCTATTTTTACTTAAAAAAGAATGACTGCCTGGCAAAGCACAGTTTTTTAGATTTGGGTATCTGGTGTGTTTTCTCAAAAATGAATGAAGCAATCCTGTCACTTCAGGGAAAACTATTGAAGGTACTTGTTGCCACTGGCAACATTTGGGCTTTCAAACACAAAAATTAGAATTTCAGAAAACTGACATCTGCTACAGTGAGCATGACAGCTTTCCAATACTTCAGACTTTTCTGATAGTGATATAATTAACAAATGTAGGTTTTCTAAATATTGTATAACCATGAAATGTATTAAAGTTTGGAGGTGTTACTTAACTCAGTGAGCTAATCTTTTCTAAACATCTAAGAAATGGATGGGTTAGCCATTTTTACAAAATCACTCTAGAGTAAAGTGCAACACATTGTGCTGTTGTGGATTAAACCTCCTCCTGCAACAACGGCACATTGGAATGCCAGTTTCAGTCCCAGCTCCTCTGCTTCCAATCCAACTTCCTGCTAATGCTCAAATGCTTGGGCCCCTGCCACCTTCAGTGTGTGGGAGACCTAGATGAACTTCCAGGCTCCTGGCTTCAGCCTGGCCTAGCTCTGTTGTGAGAATTTGGGGAGTGAACCAGCAGATGAAAAATATTCCCTCTCTTTCTTTCTCTTTCATTCGTTCAAGCAGATGGAAATAAACATGAAAAAATAGTTCAAAAGAGAGATTTTAAAATGAGAGAATATGAAAAGTTCATTGATACAGTTCCACATTCCACATTGAAACTAACCTTTTAAAAACTACTACTTGTTGCATTTTGGATATATGTAGTATCAAAGAATATCTGCAGTTATCTAAAATAAAACTATTTAAATATTCCTTCCTTTCCAATATTTAACGGAGGGAGGTCAGATTCTCTTCATTTACTTGAGCCACCACATTGAATGCAAATGCAGACATGAGATTCTATTTTGTTTCCTGCTATGATAGACATTAACGAGGTTTACAGAAATGTAAACAATGATATCATTCTCATTATGTATTTTTTTGTTTTGGAAAATATCGCAAATTTTCATTTATAAATATCACTTATATTATCACAAATGGGCTCATTATTTAAAGTAGGTTAATAACTATTTAAGGTTTCTTAGTTTTAATTTATAACGTGATAAGTATTACAGCTCCAGCTCACATAAACAAAAGCTCATCGAATTCTTAATACTTTTTAAGAGTGTGAGGCAGTCTAAGAGTGAGAAATACTAGTTTGGAACATGTTTATAGGGGCAGACATTGTAGCAAAGCGGGATAAAGTGCTGCTTGGAAGCCTGCATCCCATACCAAAGTGCCTGGGATCAAGTCCCGTTTCCGCTTCCCCCAGCATTCCTGCTAATGTGCACCCTGAGAGGCAGAGGCAGCAGATGATGACAAAAGTACTTGGGTCCCTGTCACTCATGCGGGAGACTTGAGTGGAGTTCCAGGCTCCTGGCTTCAGTCTGGCTCTTAATAGCATCTGGGGAGTGGACCAGCAGATGGAAAATAAATCTCTGTCTCTCTTTCAAATAAATAAGTAAACTTAAAAACTGAAAAAGTGAACATATTTTTAAAATGTTTGTGACTTTTACATTAATTTTATTATAGGGAATTGATCCATTTTCCTTAGATACTCTTGCAAAACATGGAATAGTAGCTCTCCGCAGAGCAAAAAGAAGAAATATGGAAAGGTAAACTTTCAGATAATTATGTATTTTCATATTTTTAAATATTAAATTTTTAAGGTATACAAATTTCATGCATTTTATGTATACAGATTTAGGAACATTGTGATACTTCCCACGCTACCCTCCTTCTCACCTACACTCCCACCCTTCCTCCTCCTCCCTCTCCTAATCCCTCTAAATCTTTTAACAGATTAAATTGAAATCATCCCAAATAGTCCTTTTGGCTTATACATAAACATTGCAGAGTAAAATAGTAGCATACACATCCCAAGTTTAGTTCTTAATTTCAGCAAACGCTGAACTGTTGAAAGACCAAGGTTGTAAGAATGGGCATTCAGCTATTTCAGATGTCTGTGTCCCGCCTCAGAGTGCTTGGGTTAGATTCCCGGTTCTGGCTCCCAGCTCCAGCTTCCCGCCAATGCAGACTTGGAGGCAGCAATGACAGCTCCAGTAACTGGATTCCTGCCTTCCATGTACGAGAAGTGGATTGCATTCCTGGCTCCTTGCTACACCCTGGCCAAGCCCAGACTGTTGCAAACATTTGGAGAGTGAACCTGTAGATAGAAGGAGCTCTTGTCTATCTATCTGCCTCTCAACAAACAAACAAACAAACAAAAAAAACAAAGCAAGACAAAAAAAAAAAAAAAAAAAAAACCCAAGGTTAACCTACTTCAGAACTTTGTTAAACTACAAGGAAGATTTTCTTTTTTCTTTCTTTCTTTTTCTTTTTTTTTTTTTTTTTTTTGACAGGCAGAGTGGACAGTGAGAGAGACAGAGAAAGGTCTTCCTTTACCATTGGTTCACCCTCCAATGGCCACTGCCGCACTGATCTGAAGCCAGGAGCCAGGTGCTTCTCCTAGTCTCTCTTGCGGGTGCAGGGCCCAAGGACCTGCTGTGGCCTGGGAAAGCACTAGAGGATGGCCCAAGAACTTGGGCCCCTGCACCCACAAGGGAGATCTGGAAGAAGCTCCTGGCTCCTGGCTCCTGGCTTCGGATTGGCGCAGCTTCAGCCATTGCATCCATCTGGGAGAGTGAACCAGAGGATGGAAGACCTTTCTCTCTCTCTCTCTCTTTCTCTAACTCTGACTTTCAAATAAATAAGTAAATATTAAAAAATAAAAAGGTTATTTATTTGAAAAACAGTTTGGCAAAGTATGTGATGGCTGGGGCTGGGCCAATCTGATGCCAGGAGCCAGGTAGTTCACCCAGATCTCCAACATGAGTGGCAGAAGCCCAGGTATTTAGGCCACCGTCTGCTGCTTTCCCAGGTGCATTAGCAAGGCTTTGGATCAGAAGAAGAGCAGCAGGGACTCAAACTGGCACGCCGAGATGGGGATGCCCGGTGTCACGAGCAGTGGCTTAACCTGCTGTGCCACAATATTGGCCCCTAAAACAGATTCCTAAAACAATACAATACAACACCACATGATCTCACTCAGGTCAAATCTAAGACATTGAGCTCAGAAGTGGGTAGGAGAAAGGTGACTAACAGGGACTGCTGTGGTGGGGATTGAGGCATTGGGGAGATGTTAGTTAAAGCAAAAATGAATAAGGAGGAATAAGGTCAAGAAATGTATTGTGTAACATGATGACTATAATGAACATATTGTGTTAACAAAATGCAAAGAGAATAGATTTTATGTGTTCTTACGCCAAAAATGCTAACGGCGTGAGGTAATGCATGTGAATTATCTCGACTTAGTTATTCTACAATGTGTATATATATATATTTTAAGATATATTATACATGATAAATATATACAATTTGCCAATTAAAAAATTAAAAACCTGCCAACACAATAGGAGTATAAAGCAGCAGCTGTACAGTCCTTTGTGCTGGATATCTCTTTCTCATTAGCCTTTAAGTTTTCTATAACCAAAGTTTACGGTGACATGTCATTTCAGACTGTCTCTTGCTTGTGGCGGAATAGCTGTGAATTCTCTGGAAGACCTCAGTGTAGACTGCTTGGGCCATGCTGGTCTTGTATATGAGCATACATTAGTGAGTATTTCTGTGAACAGTGGTTATAAAGGAACCCTAGGCTGCTTTTTTGACAAACAAACAACCAAAAAAAAAAAATCACAAGACCCACTAAGCTTTTAATTCATGTTTTCCATTTTGAGGTCTAATCCTCAGGACGTATTTTATAGTTTATTTACCTGAATGTTTGCTAAGAGTTCAAGTATAAATTTACTACTTTAGACATACCTTTAGTCATGTTTGATTAGAAAAAAAACCCTTCACTTGAAGATTGGATTCTAATATGTTCTAAAATAAACTAACTCTTGATTTTCGGGAAATTGAATATTAAGGTTATATCTTGTATTATCCTTTAGGGTGAAGAAAAGTTTACTTTTATTGAGGACTGTATTAACCCTCGCTCGGTCACCCTGTTGGTCAAAGGCCCAAATAAGCACACCCTCACACAAACCAAGGATGCTCTAAGAGATGGACTTCGTGCCATCAAAAACGCCATTGAAGATGGTGAGCTCTTTATTTGTGATGGATATGAACCTCAGATATTAAAAAACATTTAAACAAGATTGATTTATATATTTATCAAAAGGCAGAGTAACAGAAAGGGAGAGACAGAGAGAAAGATCAGCCATCCATTGGTTTATTCCTCAAATGCCCACAATAGTTTGGGCTAGATCAGGCCAAAGTCAGGAGCCAGGAAGTTCATCTGGGTCTTTCCAATGGGTGCCAGGAACCCAAGTATTTGGCCTGAGAAAAGCAGTGAAAGATGGTACAAGTGTTTGGGCCCCTGCCACCCATGTGTGAGACCCAGATGAAGCTACTGGTTTCTGGCTTCGGCCTGGCCCAGTCCTGGCCATTGTGGCTGCCTAGGGCATGAAGTAGTGGATGGAAGATCTCTCTCTCTGTCTCTCCCTCTCTTTTAAATGAATGAATGAATGAATTTTTTTAAAAAGTCATATATTCTTTTACACAGTGTAATTGTTTCGAAATTCATTGATGTTAGTGTATCTATCATTAGTTGATTCTGTTTTATTGCTAAATAGTATTCCATTATGTGAATATCCTATAACTTATCATTATCCTATTGATGGATATTTGATTATTTGGAGTTCTTGGCTATTACAATTAAAGCTGCTATGAATATTTGGGTGTATGTTTTTTGGGGACATACGCTTTCATTTCTTTTGGGTAAATGCCTAGGAATAAAATCCTATGGTAAATGTATATTTAACTTTTTAGCAGCTGCCAAGCTGTTTTATTAACTACTATTTCACACCCATCAGCCATGTGAGAGAGTTGAAGTTGTTTTGAATCTTCCTCAATACCTGACGTGAGTAGTCATTTCCATTTTAGCCTTTTAAAAATTAAATAAACATACACTTGGTTTTAATTTGGCTTTTCCTAATGATTACTGATAATGAGCATTTTCTCATATGATATTTACTATTCAAACATCTTTGGTGAAGTTTCTGTTCAAATTTTACGCCCTCTCCAAAAATGGATTTATTTGTTTTCTTATTGTTGAGTTTGAGAGGTTTTTATATATTCTCCATGTAGGTGTTTTATCAAATAACTGATGTGCACTTTTTTCTCATCTGTGGCTTATTTCGTTATTTTCTTAACACTATCTTTCAAGGAGGAGTTCATAATTTTTTTAAAATTTGTATATTTTTCTGAAAGTCAGAGTTACAGAAAGAAAGGGAAAGACACAGAGATCTTCCATCCTGTGGTTCACTCCCCAGATGGCTGCAGGGGCCCAAGCACTTGGGCCATCTTTCTGCTGCTTTTCCCAGGCTGTTAGCAGGGTCCTGGATCAGAAGCGGAGCAGCCAGGACATGAGCTGTGCCCATCATATGGGTTGCTGGAATTGCAGGTGATGGCTTTACCCGCTATGCCACAATGCTGGCCCCCATAAGTTTTTCATTTTGATGAAGTATACTTTATCAAATTTTTATTATGCTTTTGGTGTGGCATATTAAAAATATTTACCTAACATAAGGTCACAAAGATTTTGTATTTTTTTTTCCAGAAGTATTATAGTCTTAGGTTTCACATTTAGGTCTATAACTTATTTTAAAATAATGTTTGTATATGGTACAGGTATGGATCTAGATTATTTTATTGCATATAGATATCAAACTGTTTCAGTCCTTTTAGTTGAAAAGACAATCCTTTTTTTTTTTTTCAAAGATTTATTTTATTTATTTGAAAGACAGAGTTACAGAGAGAGGTAGAGACAGAAAGAGAGGTCTTCCATCCACTGGTTCACTCCCCAGATGGCTGCGACGGCTGGAGCTGTGCTGATCCAAAGCCAGGAACCAGGAGCTTTTTCTGGGTCTCCCACGTGGGTACAGGGGCCCAAGTTCTTGGGCCATCCTCTACTGCTTTCCCAGGCCATAGCAGAGAGCTGGATTGGAAGAGGAGCAGCCAGGACTAGAACCAGTGCCCATCTGGGGTGCTGGTGCTTCAGGCCAGGGTGTTAACCCGCTGTGCCATAGTGCTGGCCTTGAAAAGACAATCCTTTTACCATTGAGTTGCCTTCGTGTTTTTATAAAAAGTCAATTGTTCATATTTGAGTGGTTCTATTTCTGTACTCTTTATTCTGTTCCATTGATCTATTTATCTAAATGTTACTATCATAGTGTTTTGATTACTTTTTTTTTTAAAGATTGTAATTTATTTGAAAGGTAGAGTTACAGAGAGAGAGGGAGCGACAGAGAGAAAGTTCTTTCATCTGCTGGTTCACTCCCCAAATGCCTGCAATGGCCAGATTTGGGCTAGTCTGAAGCCAGGAGCCAGGAACTTCTTTCAGGTCTCCTACACCGGTGCAGGGGCCCAAACATTCTACTGCTTTCCCAGGCCATGGCAGAGAGCTGGATCTGAAGAGGAGCAGCTGGGACATGAACTGGTGCCCATATGGGATGCCAGCACCACAGGCGGAGGATTATCGTACTATGCCACAACATCGCCCCCCTACTATAGCTTTATTGTAAAACTTAAATGGGTAATGTTAATGCTCACCTTTTTTTTTTTTCAGGTTTTTAGGTTATTTGAGTCCTTTGCATTTCCATATTAATTTTAGAATCAGCTTGTCAATTTCTACTAAAAAGAGCTAGAATTTTGATTAGAATTTAATTTTTATAGATCATTTTTGTGGAAAATTGGTATCTTAATATTGAGTCTTCAAACTCATGAACATAATATCTCTCTCCATTTACTTGAGCTTCCCTGAATTTTATCTCAGCAATAGTTTGTGCTTTGTAGTATTTGAGTTTCACACATTTTCTCAGATTTATTCCTATATAATCCATATAATTTGATGCTACTGAATATGGTATTTTTACAATTTCAATTTCTGATTGTTACAAACAGAGAAATACAGTTGATTTTTGTGTCTTGATATTCTACAATCTTGCTAAACTCACTAGTTCTACTAGCTTTGCAAAATAAATTTCATTGAATTTTCTATATAAATGATCATGCTCTTGCTGATAGAGACAGTTTTATTTCTTTTCCAATATGGATCTGGGTATTTTTATTTCTTTTTTTTTCTTTTATGGGCTAGGACCTCCCATAAAATGTTGTACAGAAATGATGAGAGTGGAATCCTTTCCTTACTTCTGATCTTAGTGGGGGAAGCATTAGTTTTGCTCCATTATATAGATTAGTTATAGTTTCTAAAATCTGGCTGAAGAAGTTCTCCCCGTGCCTAGTTTGCTGAGAGTTTTGTTTTTTAAAATCAAGAATAGATATTGGACTTTTGTCAAGTGCTTTTTCTGCATCTACTGGGATGGTTTTTTTTAGCTTCTTTTTAAAATGTTTATGTATGTATTTGAGAGGCAGATGCACACACACATGAACTCCTACTATCTACCCACTTTCCAGATGCCCAAGCCAGGGCTCACATGTGGGTGGCAGGAACCCAACCACCTGAGTCCTCAGTGCTGCTTCCCAGGGTCTGCATCAGCAGGAAGCTGGAGTCCTGAGCCGGGGCTGGGGCTGGGCACTGAATCGAGGCCCCAACCAGGCCTTAGCTGCTAGGCCAAACGCTCACCCTTCCTTTTTGGTTCTCACTGTGCTGAGTTACCCCGACTGCACAAATGTTCAACCAACTTTACATTGATAGAATAAACCCTAGTTAGTTATGATACATTTTACTCTCTTAAATAAGTGGATTATGTTTTCAAATTATTTTAAAATTGTGATAAAATACGTGTAACGTCAAACTCAGAGTTTAAGAGTTTTCAAGTACACAGTTCAGTGGCAGTAGCTGCATTCATGTTGTTGTGTGACCATCACCACTATCCTTCCAAAGAACATTTTTCACCTTGTCAGACTTAACTGTATACCATTGAACGGTGACTGCCCGCTCCTTGCTCCTCTGTCCCCTGTAGCCACTATGATGCTTTCTGTCTCTGTGAATGTGACTACTCTATGTACCTCATATGAGTGCAATCATACAGTATATTTTGTATGTGTCTGGCTTATTTTACTTAGCATAATGTCAGAAAGCATCCATGTTGTAGTGTTGACCAAAATTTTCTTTTTATGGCTGAATAATAGTCAATGGGGGTACTTCAAAAAGCTCATGGAAAATGAAATTTAAAGATAATTTGGGGGCAAAAAAAATTGAAATCAATGCATAATTTTTTCACAATGTACATTTTCTGCAAACTTTTTGAAGATCCCTCAAATTGTATATATAAATCATATTTTATTTTATCTTCATCTATTGATGGAAACTTATCTTTGGCTATTGCAGATAATGTTGCTAAGTATATTTTTTATATATTGGTGTACTTGATGAGCTAAAATTCTGTTAAGAATTTTTGTATCTATTTATAAGTGAAATTGGTTTCTATATACTTTTTTTTAAAAAAAAAATTTTATTTATTTGAAAGACAGAGTTAGAGAGAGAGGTAGAGCCAGAGAGAGAGCAGGTCTTCCATTCTGCTGGTTCATTCCCCAAATGACAGCAACAGTCAGAGCTGAGCTGATCTGAAGCCAGGAGCCAGGAGCTTCTTCCAGGTCTCCCATGTGGGTGCAGGGACCCAAGGAGTTGGGCCATCTTCTACTGCTTTCCCAGGCCATAGCAGAGAGCTGGATTTGAAGTGGAGCAGCCAGGACTCAAACTGGTGTCCATATGGGATGCTGGCATTGCAGGCTGGGGCTTCACCCTCTAGGCCACAGCTCTGGCCCATGTTTATATACTTTTTAAAAGAATGCATTTATCCTTTTTGGTGTTAGAGTGATGTTGTCCTTATAGAATGAGTTAGAAAGCCTTTGTCCTATTCAGTCTTTTTAAGGTGTTCAATTGTTGTGTAGGCTTGGTTTATTTCTTCCTTAAATGTTCAGTAGAATTTGTCGTAAAACCGTCTGAGCCTGGAGTTTTCTTTGTGGGAAGGTTTTTTAACTACAGATTCAATCTCTTTAATAGCTATAGGGCTATTCAGGTTTAGTAGTAGTTTGTACTTCTCAAGAATTTGTCCAGTTCACCCAAGTTAGAATCATTAAACTATTGCTCATGAGCTAAAACTAGTTTCCTATCTGGTTTTGGTAAATACACTTTTATTGCAACACAGTCATATCCATTTTTTAATGTATTATCTGTGGCCATTTTTGTGCTACAGTAGAAGAGATGAAGGGTTGTAAAAGAAATGGTATGGTCCACAGAATCTAAAATAATTTTTAAAAGTTTGATTATTTCTTTATTTGAAAGGCAGAATGATGTGGAAGGGTGTTGCTGTTGATTTCTCAACAATGTTGCAGTGGATTAGTTTCTGAGAGGAGCAGCGTGGTGCAAGAGGTGTGGAGTCACCACACAGACCCCAGGAGTTGGGTGAAAGTGGGCTTGAGGCAAGCAGCCCATAGACTCGTTTATTTCAGTTGAAACTACATCTTATATAGCCAAGACCAGCCAATCTGGTCAAGGGGCGGTCTATGCCCCAACCAATCACAGCCTGTTGCCAGGCAGTTTCAAAAGCCATCCAATCACAGCCTGTTGCCAGGCAGGCTCCATTGCCAGGTGGGTTTCAAAGCCATTCCTGAGTAACTGACGCTGGCTTGCCAGTGGCCACCTTGGCATGGCCTTCTCATTCCACCACATTTCCCCCTTTTCTTTTTTTTTTTTTTTTTTTTTTTTTTTTTTGACAGGCAGAGTGGACACAGAGAGAGACACAGAGAGAAAGGTCTTCCTTTGCCGTTGGTTCACCCTCCAATGGCCGCCGCGGCCTGTGCTCTGTGGCCGGCACACCGTGCTGATCCGATGGCAAGAGCCAGGTGCTTCTCCTGGTCTCCCATGGGGTGCAGGGCCCAAGCACTTGGGCCATCCTCCACTGCACTCCCGGGACACAGCAGAGAGCTGGCCTGGAAGAGGGGCAACCAGGACAGAATCCGGCGCCCCGACCAGGACTAGAACCCGGTGTGCCGGCGCCGCAAGGCGGAGGATTAGCCTAGTGAGCCGCGGCGCCAGCCTTTTCATTTATTTTTGAGCAATGGGAGGAGAGATTTCCATCCAGTAGAACAGCCAGGGCTGGATCAGACTGAAGTCAGGAGCAAGGAACTCCATCTGGGTTTCCCACATGGGTAGCAGGAACTTAAGCACTTGGGTCATGATCTGCTGCCTGCCAGGGTGCACATTCGCAGGAAGCTGGATGGGAGCAGAGGCAGGACTTGATCTCAGGTAGTCTGATACGGGATGCAGATGCCCAAGCAATGGCATAACACACTGTACCACAGTCCCTATCCCTAATATATTTATTAACTGCCCATTTGCAGAGAATTTGCCAACCTCTAATAGAAGTTTTTATATTTTTACATAAAGTTGTTCATAATATTCCTTTATTATTCTTAGTAGCTGTAGAATCTGTTGTGATGTCACTTCTTATTTCTGAAGTTTGTCATTTTTATTTCATTAATTTCCTCTCTGGTCTTTACTATTTCCTTTCTTCTACTTACATTAGGTTTCTTTTTTTATAGAAAGCTTTTATTTAATAAATATAAATTTCATAAGTACAACTTTTAGATTACATTCGGTTTCATTTGCTCTTCCTTGTCTGGTTTCTTAAGGTGGAAGCCGAGTTCACTGGTTTGATAACTTTATTTTTTTCTAATCTAGGTTCTACATTTCTGTTTAGGGGTAGGAGTTTGGCCTAGCAGTTGTGATACCCGCGTCCTGTATTGGAGTGCCTGGCTTCAATTCCTGGCTCCAGCTCCCAGTTTCAGCTTCTTGCCCATGCAGACCCTGGGAAGCAGTGGTGATGGCTCAGACAGCTGGGTTCATGCCACCCACACGGGAGACCTGAATTGAGTTCCTGGCTGCAGGTTTCAGCCTGGCATGGTGCTGGTCATTATGGGAGTGAACCTCCAGATGGGAGATCTGTCTCTGTCTCTTTGCCTCTCAAATAAAAAAAAAAAAAACCAACTTAAATAACATTTAAAAAAATGGCTGCCAATTCTTTAAAATAAATAAATAGGCTGGCCCCGCGGCTCACTAGGCTAATCCTCCGCCTTGCGGCGCCGGCACACCGGGTTCTAGTCCTGGTCGGGGCGCCGGATTCTGTCCTGGTTGCCCCTCTTCCAGGCCAGCTCTCTGCTGTGTCCCGGGAGTGCAGTGGAGGATGGCCCAAGTGCTTGGGCCCTGCACCCCATGGGAGACCAGGAGAAGCACCTGGCTCCTGCCATAGGATCAGCGTGGTGCGCCGGCTGCAGCACGCTGGCCGCGGCAGCCATTGGAGGGTGAACCAACGGCAAAAGGAAGACCTTTCCCCCTGTCTCTCTCTCTCACTGTCCACTCTGCCTGTCAAAAAATAAAAATAAAAAAAAAATAAAAATAAAAATGAAATAAATAAACAACCACATTTCTCTTCAAGAAGTAGCAGCCCACAGATATTCACAGGGGAATGGGATCAAGGAAATTTGCAGTTACTTGCAATCTCTTTCTGAAGTTGGTTGATAGGTACAAGAGTATATTTGTCTATTTGTACATTTTTACCTTATGTATATAAATATAAGGATATACCAAAAAGTTCATGGAAAATTGAGTAAAAAGGTAAGTTGATTTTGTTGTAAAGAATTTTAAATCTATGTGTAAAAGAGATCTTCAAAAAGTTCATGGAAAATATTATGAAAAAACTATGTATTTCAAAATTACTTTCTATCAAAATAAATGTTTTAATTCAATTTTCTGTGAACTTTTTGAAGTGCCCTTATATTCTTTGAGTGTATTCCAAATTTAAAAAGAAATGTATTCATCTATTTATTCTCATTCTTTTAAAACTAATTTTATTTGAAAAGGAGAGAGAGAGAGAGAGAGAGAGAGAAAACACCAGACAGATACTGAGAGAGATCTCCCATTCACTGGTTTGTTCCTCAAAGGTCTGGAACAGCCAACACTGGGCCAGTCCAAGTCAGAAGCCTTGAACTCAGTATGGGTCTCCCACATGGGTGGCAAGAACCCAGGTACGTGAGCTTCATCTACTACCTCCTGGGTGTGCATTATTAGGAAACTGGTATGGAGAGCAGAGCCGGTACTTGAACCCAGGTACTCTAAAATGGAATGTGGATGCCCAAGGCAGTAGCTTAACTGCTTGAGCAAAACACTAGACTCAACAAGGAGCCTTTAAAGTGCAAATAGGACATAATGATGTAATTATCTTGTGGGTAAACAACGATTTGAGTAATTTTGTTGTGAAATGAGGTGGAGGAAGAGTGAAATATTTAAAAAAATGATATGATAAAAGGAGTGATTACTTTTATATGATTTTGTTTTAAACATGGTTGATTCCAAAGCAAGTCAGCAATGATTCAAATAAGAGTCATACACTTTATAAAGTCATGCAGCAGATGTAAAAGTTGTGTACTTTTGTGAAAAATATTGGGTTTAATCAAAACTCTGGCCTAGGGGCTGGCGCCATGGTGCAGGAGGTTAATCCTCTTCCTGCAGTGCCGGCATCCCATATGGGTGCTGGTTCTACTCTTGGCTGCTTCTCTTCCAGTCCAGCTCTCTTCTGTGGCCTGGGAGAGCAGTGGAAGATGGCCTAAGTCCTTGGGCCCCTGCACCTGTGTGGGAGATTGGGAGGAAGCTCCTGGCTCCTGGCTCCAGATCGGTGCAGCTCTGGCCGTTGCAGCCATTTGGAGAGTGAACCAAAGGATGGAAGACCTTTCTGTCTCTCCCTCTCACTGTCTATAACTCTACCTCTCAAATAAATAAATAAAATCTTTAAAAAACAAGAAACCCTGGCCTTATAATAACAAGACCACCCAGATTTTTGTCTTAGGTAGTTCTGCTTCAATACAGAAAACAAATACTCATTGAGTCCCACGTATCCCATACCAAAAACTGTTTTTCAAATCAGTATTGCAATCAGTTAGCTGCCACTATAAATTATAAATAACCACCTTTTAAATGTAGTCATAGAAAACTAACAAAGTAACATGAAGGAACGTCTAGTCTTATTTGCCAGAGTAATAAGCTGTTTGTGGCCAGTTAGCTGCACTATACTCCATGATTTAACTTCAGCATGCCTCCTATGCTCCATAAGACAACTGAGTAGTAACTGAGCTGTGCCCTTTATTTGATTTTGAATACATTTCAATACGTTATAGAACTAGGCAAGATAATAGAACACACTTGAATAGCTAATTGCTTCTCTCTGTTTTTTTTTTTTTTTTTTTTTCTTTCCCTGCATGGCATGTCTTACCAATCATTTTTTTTCTTGCAACAGGCTGTGTGGTTCCAGGGGCAGGTGCAGTTGAAGTGGCGATAGCTGAAGCCCTTATTAAGTATAAGAGAAAAATAAAAGGAGGAGCTCGTCTTGGAGTCCAAGCTTTTGCTGATGCCTTACTAATTATTCCCAAGGTACAACTACCCTAATGGCCAAATAACAACTGGTTAGGCTTCAAGGTGCTTAATTACAAAGTGTTTGCATTATGTAACAACAGAGTAGAAAGCCAGATGTTTATTCACATTTCCTCACACAGTTTTCTTTTTAGACATTTTACAACTAGAGCAGGGAAATTTTTGGGATAACAGCTCAGAATCCTTTCAGAAGTTTTATGAAACAGCCAAATTACCCCCTTAGGTCCTTTTCTGAGTTTGAAATGTTTAGGACTTAAAATTTAATTAGATTTTAGGCTAGATCTTCATTTTGGTGGTGGTATCCAAAGTGTAACCACTTTAAATTGTAGAAAGGGAGGACTTTAGGCTGTTCAGTATTCCCAGATATTGCCAGTTTGCAATAGTCATTGTTGTTATAACTCCCAGGAAAAGAGAGAAATCAGATTTCTTTCCATGTGATGACGGAAGGATAGAGAACTATCTTTTCCTGAACTTGGCTGTGAACCACCTAGAAACACAGAAAACCATTTCTAATATGCTATTACCATGAATTAAAACGTCACTGACAATTCAGCAAAGTCCCTTTGATATTTGCAATTAAAATTATTCACAGTTTGTGGGCTATTTGTGAGTCAGATATCTATTTTATCTTTCCTCAAAGCAGCAACACCAGTAGTAAGTAATGACCATGTCGCGGACCTAAATTGGCAGCGCTGGTATCCACTGGTGGTACCTTTCTCTCTCCCCCTCAGCTGGTGGCTTGGGAGCACTCACAGAGGAGCGAGGCTGGGAGTGCAGGTGCCTCCATCCCTGCTGCCACAGGTCTCTCCCGCTCTGAAGAGGAGGGGCCCGAAGGGCTGCAAATATGGTAGCTTTCTTTAGTAGGAGCCTAGGAAAAGCTGGAAGACACGAGGCTAGCAATGATACAGGAAGCAAAGATGCTATCCTACTTACTTCAGAAAAATATTTTGTAGGAAGCAGAATTAATGTGGTGGGGGAGGGGAACTCTGAAGTCCTCAGAATTTGGGGTGGTGAGCATAGGGGAAATATTGAAGGAACTACGGGAGCTACTAGAAAGAAAAGATGATAATTTGATGTCGATTAAACGTGAAATTCTTCAAAAGGATACGGCAACTGCATTATAGATGTATTTTCCACAAGACTAAAGAGTAGTGCCTTATTTTTATGTTTGATATTCAAATATGTATGTGAAGTTATTCCACATACATATGCATTATTATTTTTATTCATGAAGGTTCTTGCTCAGAATTCTGGTTATGACCTGCAGGAAACACTGGTAAAAGTCCAGGCTGAGCACGTAGAATCAAAACAACTTGTTGGCATAGACTTGAATACAGGTGAGTGTGTGAAGAAAAACTGGCTGCTAGTAAAGACACAGGGGGTTCTGCGGTGATGCAGGCTTTAGAGTAAGGGGTTGACGGCCTGGTGACTTTAGTCTTTATATTTTGGGTGCCTTTACTCTCATGCTTCTTAAATTCATTCCTTTAAGAAATAGTTATGGAGTGCTTATAATTAGCTTCTTGGGATTCACATAGAACAAAACAGACAAAAATATCTGCCCTTGGGAGCTTACGTTATAGTGGGGGAAGACAGGCAACAAATACCAACCTTAATAAATAAGTTCCTTTGGCATTTGAGAAAGTAACAGATTTGACGAGAGAATGAAACAACAGTAGGAGGGTGATCACTGATAGGAGGGCTGGAGGGGGCCGCAGTTGAAGACGTTGGTCAGAGTCGGCCTGGTTGAAAAAGGGGGAGGAAGGGAAGAGGTAGGCATGGGGGGACTGGGGAGTATGTCGTGGATGGGGAACAGCCCGCGGAGAAGCCAGTGTCTTGGGTTTTTGAGGCGGGTGGGTGGGGGGAGGAAGGGAGAGTGCTGGTAGAGGGTCGGATCACACGGAGGCACCTGTGCTGGTCTGGGACTCATTGCTCCTGCAGGGGAACAGTGAGCAGTGTGGGGCAGCCGTGTGACGTGGGCCAGCAGGCTCACTGTGGCTGCTGTGCGCTTTGTGGGGGGAGTCAGCCGAACAACCAGAGGGTGGAACGGCCACCAGCTGCATGGGAAGGCTGTGCGCAGAGAAGGTTGTGGGTGAGAGGGCATTAGCACTGTCTCAGGGAAGTCTGTCTGAAATGTCTGTCATCTTTCAAGTAACACAGTAACTCCAGAAAGAGGCCTAGGCTGGAGGTAGAGCCTTAGGGTCATCGGAATATCCATCCATCCATCCATCCATCCATCCATTCATTTACATACACAGGTATCTTTATTACACCTATATAGACAGCTATATATGCACATGGTTTAAATTCAGAAGCCCGGATGAGATCCCCTCAGGAGTAAGTATATACAGAGAAGATCTAGCACTGAACCTTTGGGTACTCCAACATGAAGGTTCAAGTTAGAAAAGGAGTCCCGGATGCAAGTAAAACACCCAAGGAGTGTGCTGTCCTGAAGACAAGTGAGGAAGAGTGGTCAGAAGGTTGTGATCCATGGTGTCAAGTGTCACTCGTAGATGAAACCCGACAACTGGCCACTGGATTTAACAACACAGAGGTCATTGATGACCTTGGGCAGTGTGTCAGTTGTTATTAGACTGTACAGTCAGCATTAATACAGCATGTCAGGACTGCAGTATTAAGATGGCTTGTATTTTGCAGGTGAACCAATGGTAGCAGAAGATGCAAGGGTTTGGGATAATTATTGTGTGAAAAAGCAACTTCTTCACTCTTGGTGAGTCTGTAGGCGTAAGAGAAAGACCTTTGGGCTATAACTGATAACATTAAGCTTTTGCTATCCAGTGATAGAAACTAGCTTCTGTTGTTGTATAGGCTCTTTTATATTTAGTTTAGTTATAGTTTCTTTTACATTTTAGTTTAGTCTCTATTTTATAAATTATAGGAATGGTTGACTTTACTGGTTTTTTTTTGAGGAAGCAAATTTTCTGAAATAGCACCACATACGCCTAGCGGGGAAAAATCAAATGATGTGCTTAAAAATAAGTTCAGTTTTGCTGGAATATAAACCAGCCTTCTACTTTATCAGCAAAGGAAGCGCAATTATAAATTATAATTTGTAATCGCTTTGTCTCAAAGTCACACTCCAACATCGCTGCAGAGAAAAGTATCCTTCATTGCTGCAGATTGTTGGGGGGCGGGGGACAGGAAATGAGGGAGGGGGAGTGGGGGAGGGGGCAGGGGGAGGGCTGGCAGGCTTTACTTATGCTCTCATCTTTCTCCTTAGCACAGCGATTGCCACCAACATCCTCCTGGTAGATGAGATTATGCGAGCTGGGATGTCTTCTCTCAAAGGGTGAATTCAAAATCAACCCCTCCGGAAGCGGAGATTTAATATACCCTACATCCCACTGCTGTTGTATAGCCTGGGCCAGTCCTAATCTTTGACATAATAAGTGCAGTTAATATCTTTCTGTCCTACCAGTATTAAAAATATTTCACCGCATTATGAAGAACACCAAAATATGTTCACAATAAAGGAATGATAACAAATATTTTCTCTAACAGTGCTGTTCCCCCACCTTTATTGTATGGTATTACAGTTTTCATCAGATAGAACATGCTGTGATTCTTAGACCTTTTGGGCAACTTTTAATTAACAAACTATGGAGTACAGGTTTTAGAGCATACCAGTCAATTTCCACTAGATCAGAGGGTACAAATACTCTACTCCCCCTCCAGATTCTTTCAGTAACCTCTTGCAGCCACTCTTTTTCCTATAAATATGGCCTGATTGTATCAGTATAGCTTTGGATTGCCCTGACTCCCAACCCTGACTTAATTTATTTTGTATGTAGTTTATTCCTTTTAGTTAGGTCCACAGCTTATGCTACTGTGCCAGCTCTGGCCGCTCTCTGACCAGATGGTGAAGTACGGAGCAGGTCTCATCTGGAAAGGTGGGCGTTGTTGGCGCCAACTCAGAAATAATTGTTTTTGGCTTTAAATGTAACTGTTCTGTATAGGTATTTATAGCAATATCTTTCTTGTTCAAAATTCTAGGATTAATCTATTGTATTTTTTTTGCTATTATTAGGCCTCTTGCAGTTAACTTCTTTTTGTGGATTCAAGTTGATGAGAGATTAGAACATGACAGGTGCATTAGCAGAACTTCGGCCTAGTTGTGCATATAGGAGAAATTTCCTTTAACCATTTAATGTGTTTGTTCAAAGTCTGCTTTTCCTACCTAATATTTTGTCAATATCTTTCCAGATCAATAATCATCCCGCTGAACCATCAGTTATTCATGGTTGCATGCCATTTCATTGTATGATTATAAAACAATTTATTTTACTAATTGTTTTAAATTTTTTGTCATTATAGGCAAAGATCTCCTTTCTAAACTTCTGCCTTATTTTATAGTAGGGGCCTTTAGAAATAGGTATGCCATGCAAATTGCCAGACCTTTCCATGTACAATGTTTAAATGATGACACATTTTAAATATACACAAAGACTAAAAAATAATAAACACCTTTATACCCTTTAATTCACTTTAACAAATGGTAACATTTTGCAATTTTTGCTGTAGATTTTCTTTAAAGAAATAAGTCCAGGTATTGTTAAAGAACCATTTTTCTACCCCTATTAGATGCTTCCCCCACCCTTTCTCCATAGAGGTAATCTTTGATCTCTGGGCACTTTTCTTCTACTTGTAATATATTTGCATATGTCTGTTACAATGTAAAATATCCTATCTGGATTTTTAAAATGCACAAATAGGGGCAGATATTGTGGCACATCAGGTAAAGCTGAAGCCTGCGATGCTAGCATCCTAGGTGCTGGTTCGCGTCCTGGCTACTCCACTTCCGATCCAGCTCCCTGCTCCTGTGTCTGAGGAAAGCAGTGGAAGATGGCCCAAGTGTCTGGGCCCCTGCCACCCACGTGGGAGACTGAGGTGGGAGTTCCAGGCTCCTGGCTCCAGCCTGGCCCAGCCCCGGCCGTTGCAGCTATCCAGGCAGCGAACTGGCAGACGGCAGAGCTCTACATCTCTCTGTCTCTTCCTCTCTCTCCATAACTCTGACCTTCACATAAAGAAACTAATCTTTAAAAAAAAATAAAATGTAGAAATGATACCTTATATAGACATCCTGCTGCTGTGTTTGTCTTCCACGTAACTTACAGGTTTTGAGATTGAGCCATGGATTCACTTTAGAGTATTCCAGTGCTTGTTTCTCTACTACAGTGTTATTTCTCCATTGATGGGCTTTTTGACTGTTTGGAATTTTGTATTGTTTTAAATACCACATTGGTAAATTTCTTTGTGAGTCTCTCCTCCGGCACATATATGGGAGTGTTTCTAGGATTACAACCAGCCAATGGGTTTGCTGAGGTTTAGAACTCATCTTTATACTAAGTAACTACACCATTTTGTTTTTCTCCCCTGCAAAGTATATAATTCCCTACAACCTTGTCAAATCTTGGTATTTTTGAGCATAATTTTATATAAATTTATATCTTAATAGCACATGATTCAGCTACTAGTGAAATTGAACCTATTTTCATAAATATATTGGCTGTTTCTGGTTCTATAAAATTGTTAATATTGTCCATTTTTATTTTGAAATATTTCTAATTGGTGTAAGAAATAGATGTTGATATATAGATGATATACCTCATATGTATGAAGTATTCTCATTTATATTCTTGCCTACTTCAGGAAATTATTTTCTAGTTCATAATAAAAATATTTTCCTATATTTTATTTTTTTGAATTTAGGCCTCTTATTTATCTGGAAATTTCAGTTGTGTACAGTTTATTATGAATCTAATTTCTGTATTCCACCCCCAACCCCCTTGGTATCCAAGTGTTCTCTCACTGATTTTCTAAAAAATGTATTTATTTATTTGAAAGGCAGAGTCACAGAGAGAAGGGGAGAGAGATCTTCCATCTGCTGGTTCACTCCCCAAACGGCTGCAACTGCCAGGGCTGGGCCAGGCCAAAGCCAGGATCTTGGAACTCTATCCCGGTGTCCCACCTGGGTGGCAGGGCCCCAAGCACCGGGGCCATCTTCTTCTGCTTTCCAAGGAATATTATCAGACAGCTGGATTAGAAAGGGAGCAGCCAGGACTGGAAGTGGCTCTGATATGAGATGCCAGCTCTATGGGTGGAGGATTAACCTACCGAGCCACATGCCAGCCCCAAACCTATGATACCACTTCTGTAGCATAACAAGGTCTTTTGCATTTCACTGGATTGATCAGCTTTTCTTTATTTGGGTTTGTTTCTGATTTAAATATTTTGTTCTACTGTTCTAGATTATTGTTGCTCTGTCAGTACCACATGTTTTAACCCATAAAATGCCATGGGAGTCTTGGCCCATGGGAGGGCAAGTCCTCCTGCCTCCAGCTCTTCTTCATTGCCTTCCAGCGTCTGGGCTGTTCCCAGATCCAGCCTTTCCCCCATTCTGCAGGAAGTTTGCAACCTAGTTGTCAAGTTACACAGATGTTCTGATTGGAACTGTCATGACTGTAGATTATTTCAGGAATAACGGACATCATGTAAATATTTTGCATCACTTTATTTATATCTTACCAAATGCTTCAGTTTTCAACAGAAAATTTTTTGTTTTCAATAAAGTTCTAAATGTTTCCTATAAAATGCCCTGCATTTTAGCTGGATTTATTTGAATAGGGTCTTTTATGAAAGTTTTGTTTTTGACTATTTGCTGTGCTATAGTCCTGCCACGGAGTTTTCTGTATTGCCTTTATATCCCAGTCTTGCTGAACTTCCTTATTAGTGAAAAAATTTGGCTGCAGATGATTTTGAAATATTTGGATTGATAATCAATTTGCCTAAGAATAATAGTTTAGTTCATTTTTTCCAAATCCTTATGCTATTGTCTCTACTATTTTCCTATTTTATTGAGCTGGCTGAGACCATTAGTTGTTTATTATTATTATCATTTAAAGATTTATTTATATATTTGAAAGGCAGAGTTACTAAGACAGAGAGGGAGAGAGAGGTCTTCCATCTGTTGGTTCACTCCCCAAATGGCCACAACAGCTGGGGCTGGACCAGGCTGAAGCCAGGAGCCAGGAGCTTCTTTTGAGTCTCCCACATGGGTGCAGGGACTCAAGTACTTGTGCCATTCTCCGCTGCTTTCCCAGGCACATTAGCAGGGAGCTGGACCACAAGAAGATCAGCTGGGACTTGAACTGGTGCCACAGGCGGGTGCTTTACCCACTGCACCACAGTGCTGGCCCCTTGTTAGTATATTATTATACAGACGCAATCATGGCTGTCACCTTTATCCTGTTTCTGCCTTCAAAGGGATGTTTCTAGTATTTTCCCTTGTTTTCTTTTTTCCCTCCCTCCTTCCTTTGAAATATTGGCAGATAGTTACAAATAGAAAGTTCTCCTTTCTATTTATGTTTAAAGAGGGATTTTTAAAATCATTTTTGAGATAATTTTTTTTTAGATTTATTTGCTTATTTGGAAGTTAGAGCCACAGAGAGGTAGAGGCAGAGAGAGAAGTCTTCCATCCTCTGGTTCACTCCCCAGATGGCCACAATGGCTGGAGCTGTACCAATCTGAAGCCAGGAGCCTGGAGCTTCCTCCAGATCTCCCACACAGGTGCAGGGGTCCAAGGACTTGGGCCATCTTGCACTGCTTTCCCAGGCCATTGCAGAGAGCTGGATCAGAAGTAGAGCAGCTGGGACTGGAACTGGTGTCCATATGGGATGCCTGCACTGCAGGTGGCGGCTTTATCTGCTATGCCACAGTGCCAGCTCCAAGATGATGCATTTTTAATTTTCATTATAGTCAAAGGATTAATGCTCAACTAAAGAGTTCAACAAATAAAAAGTAAAAAGACCATAGTTCAGCAGGAAAATAGGCAAAGCCTATCAACAATAATCAAATGAAAAGATGTTCAAGTTCACACATATAAAGTAAGTTTTAAAATAGTCACAAAATTGAAACTATAGTAACTCTGACTTTCAAATAAATAAATCTTTTTTTTAAAGATTTTTTTTATTTTTATTTTTTGACAGGCAGAGTGGACAGTGAGAGAGAGACAGAGAGAAAGGTCTTCCTTTTGCCGTTGGTTCACCCTCCAGTGGCCGCCACGGCCGGCGCGCTGCAGCCGGTGCACCGTGCTGATCCGATGGCAGGAGCCAGATGCTTCTCCTGGTCTCCCATGGGGTGCAGGGTCCAAGCACTTGGGCCATCCTCCACTGCACTCCCTGGCCACAGCAGAGAGCTGGCCTGGAAGAGGGGCAACCGGGACAGAATCCGGCGCCCCAACCGGGACTAGAACCCGGTGTGCCGGCGCCGCAAGGCGGAGGATTAGCCTAGTGAACCGCAGCGCCGGCTTCAAATAAATAAATCTTTAAAAATTTTAGCTCTAACATTTGAGGGAGAACATTTTTTTAAAGATTTTATTTATTTATTTGAGAAGTAGAGTTACAGACAGAGGGAGAGTCATAGAGAGAGGTCTTCCATCCACTGGTTCACTCCCCAAATGGCTGCAAAGGCTGGAGCTCTGCTGATCCAAAGCCAGGAGCCAGGAGCTTCTTCCAGTTCTCCCACAAGGGTGCAGGGGCCCAAGTTCTTTCCCAGGCCACAGCAGAGAGCTGGATTAGAAGAGGTGCAGTGGGACTAGAACCAGTGCCCACATGGGATGCCAGCACCGCAGGTGGAGGATTAACCTACTGCACCACAGCACCGGCCCCGATATTTGTCTTTCTGTGTCCAGCTTATTTCACTATACATGATGTCCTCCAGTTGCTCCCATTTTGGTGCACACAACAAGATTTCGTTATTTTTTATGGTTAAAGAATATTCATGTGTGTGTGTGTGTGTGTGTGTGTGTTTTCCATTCATCTGATGATGGACAAGGTTAGTTGATTCCATAGTTTGGCTATAGTGAACAGTGTTGCTATAAACATGATGGTACAGGTATCTCTTTGATAAAACATGTTCATGGCTTGGATATACAGCCAGTAATGGGATTACTGGATCATATGGCAAGTTTCTTTTTTTAATTTAATTTAATTTTTTTTTGACAGGCAGAGTGGACAGTGAGAGAGAGAGACAGAGAGAGAGAGAGAGATCTTTCACCCACTGGTTCACTTCCCAAATGTTCTCAACAGCTGGGTCTGGGCTAGGCTGAGCCAGGAGCTTTTTCCTGGTTTCCTATGTGGGTATAGGAACCAAACACTTGGACCATCCTCTTCTGCTTTCCCAGGAACCTTAGCAGGGAGCTAGATTGGGAGTAGAGATGCTACACCACAACACTGGCCCTGGTTTCTAGTTTTTAAGGGAATCTCCATACTAAATTCCATAGTGGCTGCATTAATTTGCATTCCCACCAGCAGCATATGAGAGTTCCCCTTTCTTCACATCCTTTAAAAAAAAAACTTACAATAATTAAATTTAAATTTTTAAAAGATTTTATTTATTTGAGACATTGAGTTTTTATTGTAACTCTTTAAAGAGAGAGAGACACACACACACACACACACAGAGAAAAGGTCTTCCATCAGCTAGTTCACTCCCCAAATGGCTGCAAAGGTCAGAGCTGGGCTGATCTGAAGCCAGGAGCCAGGAGCTTCCTTGGGGTCTCCCACGTGGGTACAGGGGCCCAAGCACTTGGGTCATCTTCCACCACTTTCCCAGGCCATCAGCAGAGATTTGGATCAGAAGTGGAGCAGCTGGGACATGAACCGGCATCCATATGGGATGCCACAACCACAGGCAGAGGCTTGGCCTACTACGCCACAACACTAACCCCACAATAAATTTTATCAAATGCTTTTCTGCATACATTGAGTTTTTTCTTTATTAATGTAGTTACCTACTTTAATAGATTTTTGAATACTAAACTTTTCTTGTCTTGCTCAGATAAACCCTGTCTGGGTGTTGTGGGGAGCAACTCGGACTAGACTAAGTTACTGGAATTAAGACTTATTCTATGCATCTGCTCTCCCACAATATGGCGCTGGGAGAGGAGAAAACAGCTTCTACGCAGCTGCCTCTTGCCAACTTGAGTGATGACCTCCAGGAGCTGATCCTGCTCCTGATTGGAGGAGAGCAGCGTACTCGGCGTGTGGGCAGCCGAGTTGGGATTGGCGGAGGAGGACTATAAAAGAGGAGAGAGACGGCATGCACCAGGAACATCTAAGGGGAACATCTATCTGAAGGAACACCTGTGCAGCCCCCGAGAGAGCCGGCTGGCGGTGTGCCGCTCCCCTGCGGAAGTGGGGAAAGTGGCTAGGGGGAACCGCCCTTCCACGGAGGTGGAAGGGTCGGCAGCCAACCCGGGAAGAACCAGCAGCAAACCCGGGGAGGGCCGAGCAGACGAAAGAACAGCGCAGGGTCCTGTGTCGTTCCTCCACGAAGAGGGGGAGCGACATAATGGTGCCGTGACTCGGATAGGAAGCCTAGGCAGGGTTTAGTGTCGTTCCTCCACGAAGAGGGGGAGCGACAGGTGTGACATACCATATTCTTTGATTCCGGGATATGATTTTCACATTTCTGACTTCGGATCTGTTTTGCCATCAGCAGCATCTTTTTACTGCCCTTGCTTGAACTTGGTCACCTGTAACCCCATAGAGTTTTAGTCCACAACCTTCTAAGGACCATTGAGGGAGGACTATGAGTCCTGGTTGTTGTCTGCAAACTTTGTTGTCCTCTTTTGGAAAGTTTACGAAAACTGTCAGCATCAAACCTTCCGGAATGTGTGTCAATGGCTTAGAAGGAAATGCCGGAGAGCCCCGTAGACTCTTAGGAAACACTGCAGGAGTACCTCTGGACAGCAAGAACGAGTATCAAGTACCCTGAGTTGAAAAGCGATTTAGAATAGTTAGACTCTGAAGATGGAGTGTTAAGAGTGTGTGAGTTTATTTATTTTCCCGGTGTTTTCCTTGTAATGCATGTGTCTGGTTAACTTGTGCCAGAAAGCTGTGTAAAGACATCTAAAAGGCTCCTTCGGTAAGGATCAAATGGAGTGAATGAGTGATAAGAACGTATTATGTCACGGCTAAAGTGACAGCATTTTTCCTTCTCAGTGTATAAAGTAATGGTGCCTCATAATCGGTGACATTTTAGATGTGATGAAATAGGATAACTTTGTATATGTTGCTGGACTCAATGCTAGTATTTATTTAGGCTTTTACATGTGCACATAAGCAGTTTTGGCCTATAATTTTACTGTGTGACTGTGCTTGTTTAATTTTGGTATCCGGTACACATTACCCTCGTGAAGCGAGTTGGGTGGTTCTCCCTCTTGTTCTCTGGGCACTGGGAGTCAGGAGGTCGGAGGGCCCCTGTCTCTTGGCAGCTTGCTAGGTCTAGGTCTACTAGCTTTGCAAATGGGAGGGATAGGTTTTTCACTGTGATTGAGTTTTCTTCATTGTTTTAGGTCTTGGGCTTTCTTTTTAAATCTATTTAATTTAATTTATTTAATTCTATTTTTTTTTATAGAAATCCTTTAGAAAATGATGCTCTTTCCCTTAAAGTCCTACCTTGTTTTAGATCACTCTAGTCATGCCACTCTATTTTTATGTAGGGGTATAGGGGAAGGGGTACTATTTTTCTAGTGTTTCTTTGCACATCATTTTTAGTATGTTTACATTTATTTTATTTATTTGAAAGAGTTACAGAGAGTGGAGAGAGTGGGAGAAAGAGAGAGAGAGGTCTTCTATCTGCTGGTTCACTCCCCAAATGACCACAATGGCCAGAGCTGAGCTGATCCGAAGCCAGGAGGCAGGAGCTTCTTCCAGGTCTCCCACATGGGTGCAGGGGCCCAAGGACCTGGGCCATCTTCTACTGCTTTCCCAGGCCATAGCAGAGAGCTGGATCAAAAGCAGAGCAGCAGGTACATGAATTGGCACCCACATGGGATACCAGCGCTGCAGGCCATGGCTTTAACCCGCTGTGCCACAGCGCTGGCCCCAGTATATTTAGATTTTAATATGTTAAAAAATTCAGGAGTCAGCATTGTGATGTAGTGGGTTAAGTCACTACCTGTAGTGCTGGCATCCCATTTAGGCACCAGTTCAAGTCCTGGCTGCTCCACTTCTGATCCAGCTCTCTGCTATGGCCTGGGAAAGCAGTAGACCATGGCCCAGGACCTTGGGCCCCTGCACCCATGTGGGAGACCTGGAAGAAGCTCCTGGCTTTGGATCAGCCCTGCTCTGGCAGCAGTGCCATTTGGGTAGTGAATGAGCAGATGGTAGATCTCTCTGTCTCTCTCTCTGTAGTTCTGTCTTTCAAATAAATAAATCTTTTACAAAATTTAAGCATACAATATATTTTAACTACTGAGTTTAGTTAATTTTTGTATGATTACCAATATACTGGATTTGTATCTACCATGTGATTTTGATACTTTCATTTTCCCTTCTTTTTTAAAATACTTTTTCTTCTTGTACTACCTTCTGTTAGATTGATCCAATTTTGTTTATTCTCCCCTTTCTTTCTGCTGGTTTGTAGCATTGTAGGGTTAATTTAAAATTGTTAACTTGCATACTTAACATAGTCAATAACTCTCTGTTACTCCCTAATAATAAAAAGCCCTTAAAGTATTTTGAGTAGTCATTCATTCCTTGTTTTAAATGTGTTCTTGTTCAATATTTTAATTTCATCTTGTTTTTCAATCCCCTAAATTAGTCATAATAATAACTATTGTTTTATAAATCACTTCCTGTTTAGATTTTTCCCTGTGCTTACTCATGTCTTTCTTGCAACTGGTTCTTGGTGGTCCATTTTCTCTCTCTCTCTCTCTTTTTTTTTTTCTTGACAGGCAGAGTGGACAGTGAGAGAGAGAGACAGAGAGAAAGGTCTTCCTTTACTGTTGGTTCACCCTCCAATGGCCGCCGCGGCCGGCGCACCGCACTGATCCGATGGCAGGAGCCAGGTGCTTCTCCTGGTCTCCCATGGGGTGCAGGGCCCAAGCACTTGGGCCATCCTCCACTGCACTCCCTGGCCACAGCAGAGAGCTGGCCTGGAAGAGGGGCAACCGGGACAGAATCTGGCGCCCCGACCGGGACTAGAACCCGGTGTGCCGGCGCCGCAAGGCGGAGGATTAGCCTAGTGAGCCATAGCGCCAGCTCACTTTCTCTCTTATTGATGCTATCTGCGGCCGTCTGGTGCCAGCCTTGCAGAGAGACTTGACTGTGCTTCCCTCAGACCGTCTTCACTGCCTCTCTGGGGATTCTAGGTTGCCTGTCGCTGTCCCTCAGCCCTTTGAGAAGATGGCCTATTGCATTCTGCGGGCTCTCCCCGCACTCCCCTCTGTGGGGTTACACCGGCTCGCGTCCTGTGGTCACGGGACGTACGCTGACCTTTTCTTTTTGGCCTCGGGTAGTATCTTTCCTCATCCACAGCCCAGCACGCTGCAGAGCAGGGGCCGGCTTTCTGGGTGCAGTCGTGAGCCGGGCAAGTTTCCCCGCTGTCCGCTTGGCTGAGTGGAGCGTCCAGCCTCTGTACCGCCGACTACGCACCGTTCCCAGCGCCCCGGTTCCTGCGGCGGCCTTCGTTTCAGTGCCTCTCTAGAAATGTGCCCCCGCTTTTGCATGGACGTTAAGGCTGACACCGGCATGCGATCTTCCTTGTAGCTTCTTCTTTCCCCTGGCTTCCGGAGTCGGCCTTTGGAGTCTGGCACTCTGGGTTGCCTCTGGAAGAAACATTTCCTCTCTCTCTTTCAAACCCAGCCATCTTTATTTCTGTTTATTGATATATTTTAATTGGGTAAGGTACACGTACTGTGAAGTTACCATGTGAACAATTTTAAGTGTACAGATTAGTGGCGTTAGATACATTCATGCAGTTATACAACCATTACCACCTCCAGAGCTTTGTCTTCTTGCAAGAGTGAAGCTCCAAGCCGGCTAAGTAACGCTACCCCAGCCCCTACCAAGCCCTGTTCTGCATTCTGTCCCCGTGACTACTCTGAGCACCTCGCATGGTGGGGTCGCTGTGTTTGCCTGTTGGTACCTCACTCATTTCCCCTAGCCTAATGCTGTCTGGGTTCATCCGTGCTGCAGCATGCGTCAGAATTTCCTTCCTTTGCAAGGCTGAATACGATTTCATGGTGTGTACCTACCTCGGTCTCTCATTCATCCACTGACCGGCACTTGGGCTCCTTCTACCCTTTGGCAATTATACTGTGGAGAACATGGGAATGCAAATATTTCTGCCTCTGCTATCAGTTGTATCCCCAGAACTGGGACTGCTGGGTCACTCGGGAATTCTATTTTTCAATTTTTGAGGCACTGCCATACATGGTACATACCTGGTAGCAATGCACAAGGTTCTGATTTCTCTACATTTTCACTAACACCTGTTATTTTTTGATAATAGCCATCCAAAAAGATCTGAAGTGGCATCTTGTGAGCTGTATATTTTCCTTGGCTTTTCTATATTTGTAAATTGGGGGTGGGGTAGAGGCTAGTCCATGAGCTAAGTCTGCTATGTGCTAGAACTACCAGACCTATCAATTGTTTAAGAAATTATTTTATTTGACACACACACACACACACACACACACAGAGGGCGTGCGAGAGAGCGAGCGAGCAAGCGAGATATCTATCTTCCATCTGCTGTTTCACTCCTCAAAAGCATGCAACAGCTATGGGTGGACCAGGTTGAACCCAGGAGTTAGGAACTCCATCTGGGTCTCCCACATGGGTGGCAGGGACCAGGTCCTTGAGCTGTCACCCGTGGCCTCTCAGGGTGTACATCAGTAGGAGGTGGAGCTGGGAGTCAAGGCCCAGCCCTCTGCCATGGGAGGAGGTGTCCCAAGGGGTCTCACACGCTAGGCCAAGTGTGTGACTTATCTGTTTTTAATGAAAATTGTTTAGCTAATTTTTCTATCTTTTGGAGAGGATCCAACTTTTAAACACATCAAAAATTCATGACCGTTCCCTTAAAAATAAAAAAGATTGTATCCTAAGATTGCTTCATAAATCCCCTGATTTCAGTTAATCGCTATCCCCTTGTCTGCCACTTGTTTGCTTCTTACCTATTTTTCAAACAGTGCTTTCCATAACCATAACTGTTTCTTTGCAATCGCTTTATTGGTGCCATCACTGCTGCTTTGTTTTGATCCTGTCTCATAGTCACATATTACCTCCCTCCCAGCCTCCCACGACACCACTGTCATCCCAGGGATTTGGCTCTTAATATCTCTAGGCATTAGGGCCTTGTAACAATCTACTCACTCTTCTTTACAGCTGCCTACATAATTGTCGAAGCTATCCCAGGAACAAGGGTTCACTCATTATGGACATCCCTAGTGACTGTGTAAATAGCTTCGCTTTCCTTATCCTGCTCTAAATCGGGCCTTTTAGATTGCCAACAAGGAAATCAAGTGCCTCATACACTGGATTTAATCTTCAGTCATACATTTCCTGGCCAGATATTTAGGCTATACGGTATAGACAGCCCCCACTTAGGAAGGGCTGACTTCCGGCTTTTTGGCAGAACAGTGATAGGCATTCCGTAGAAGCCACACTTCGAATTTTGACTTTTCTCCAGGCTGGTGACAGGTGGTGCTATCCTCTTGGACAGCAGTAGTGAGCCACAGCTTCCGGTCAGTCACATGATCCTGAGGACAACCACCATGTATCACACTGTCACACTGTCCAGAAGGGTAGGTGGGCGGGAGGGAAGTGGGGGGCAGGTGTTTAGCCTTGCCATCATAAGACACCTGTGTCTTGTATTGGAGTATCTGGATCAGACACCCAGCTCTGGCTCCTGACTCTGGCTTCCAACTAATGCAGACTCCAGGAGGCAGAAGTGATAGCTCAATTGATTTTGTTCCTGCCGCCCACGTGGGAAACCTGGATCGGGCTCCCAGCTCCTGACTCTGGCCCCGGCCCAGCCCTAACTGCTGCAGGCATTTGGGAAGGAAGCCCTCTCCTCTGTCTCTGCACCTCAAATAGATACAAATTAAGAAAAACAAAAAAAAGTTTCAGTGTATTAAGTGAATGTTTGACTTTTGACACTTAGGATGGGTTTACCAGGACACAAACCCCATTCTAAGTCAAGGAGTGTATGCTATAGAGGAAACGGATAGGGAGGGAAAACTGGAGGATGGCTGTTTTGAATGCTGATACTGAAAAAAACAACAAACGGGCAACCAGGTGGTTTGTAAAGATTGCCTCATGGCACAGGGTTGATTACGAATTCCTGACTTTTTCTTTTTTTTTTTTTAAGCTATTTCATAAATATTAGCCCATCTTAAAAGAGGAGAGTTGGGGATCTGAGTTGGGCCTATAGTGAGGGACACTGTATTTGAGGACAGAGAGAGAAAGAAGTGCCAGGGTGCTGGTAGTCCCCAGAGCCCGCAGATGGTAAGAATGTTTTGCCCGAGGGCCTGGCTCGCAGCAGGTGCAGCAGCGTCCCCAACAGTCTAGAACTGAGCTGATGACATTGACAGTGAGCAATGACTGCAGCCTCGTGCCTCCTGAGATTTTCTCAGCATTTCTCAATTCCTTATCCAAGAACCAGCTGGCAGCAGCCTTGTGCCTGCTTGCTGCCTGGGCCGGGATGGAGCCAAGTGCCTTGTCGGACAAATAGCCTGTGGGCCTGAATCTGGCTCCCGTCCATGCTCGGAGGTAAATCTAGATGCGAAGGTCGGGGTGGGGGTGGGGGTTTGGGCCATATGCTTGCCTGGCAGGTGCGAGGAAAGCTTCAAAGGCAGCTTAACGGGACCTCTCCCGGGGCTGGCATTGTGGCAGAGGCACAGGGGTTAAGCTGCTACTTAGGACCCTGGCATCACATATTGGAGCGCTGGTTCTGGTCCCAGCTGCTCTGCTTCCAATCCAACTCCCTGCTGATGCACCTGGGAAGGCAATGGAAGATGGCCCAAGTGCTTGGATCCATGCCATCCATGTGGGAGACCGGGGTGGAGTTCCAGGCTCCTGGCTTCAGCCCAGACCAGCCCTGGCCCTTGTAGCCATTCGGGGAGTGAACCAAATGGTTGGAAGATTCTCTTTTTTTCACTTTGCCTCTCAACAATTAAAAAAATATTTATCTGAAAGACACACAGAGAGAAGAGAAAGAGGTCTTCCATCAGCTTGTTCACTCCTCAAATGGTTGCAATGACCAGGGCTGGGCCAGGCTAATGTCTGAAGCCAGGAGCTTCTTCTAGGTCTCTTACTTGTGTAGCAGGGGCCCAAAGTCTTGGGCCATTCTCCATTGCCTTCCCAGGCACATTAGCAGCTGTAGCATATGGCATCGTAGTCCGCCCCTGCCCTCTGTCAGCTGCACGACCTCAGTTTTCTCATCTGTAGAAGGGGGTGATATTGTACCTATCCTAGAGGATTGCACATAGGTGTAAATTGCTTCACACCATGCTAAGTCCATACTTTGGGCTTAACCACTGTCCAGCTCTTATTATCATTTGCTGTGTGCATTAGAGAGGGGTTGGATGTGTAGCTTGCAATATAAATGGAGCAACATCAGCTGTGACAACAAGCCCGCTACTTCCTGGCTCTGGTGCTGGAGAAGAAGCGTCAGCGCTGTCTTGGCTGTGGACCCAGGATCGTGCTGCCTGGAGGGAGAGAGAAGAACACGCCAGAGGAGTGTGCCAGACACGCGTTTGCTTTCCGGTTTCACTCCTTGGCGCTCTTTCAGTCTCCACGCCAGAAACGGAACTGAGAAAGCTTGTAGCGTTCTGTAGGGCCTAATGTTGCTGAATGGTCACAAGCCCAGGAAAGCCTAAGTGAAGGGAAAACAGGACAGGGACTGGGAGCCCTTTTCTGTCACTTCCAATTAAACTTCCTAGAGAAGCAGGTTTAGCCCTACAAGTATATGTGGGTAAGCTGAGGGAGGCTGGTTTCAAGGAAAAGAGAACGTCTTGACACTTAAGCCTCCCTATCTCCTACAGCCAAAACTCCAACATTAGCATTGAATTCTTTCGCATTTGACATTATCAACTTTCTGGGTTTTTATTTTAAATGCAAGTGTGCAGATGGTCTGGCGCTCTGGGGCAGTGGGTTAAGCCACTATCCGCAGCTCCTGGCTGCTCCACGTCCCATCCAGCTCCTTGCTACTGCGCCTGGGAAAGCAGGGACTGATGGCTCCAGTGCTTGGCCCCTGCACCTATGTGGGAGGCCCAGATGAAGCTCCACGATCCTGGCTTAGGGCTGGTCCAGCCTTGGCTCTTTGCAGCCATTTGGTGGGGGTTGGGGGTACGGTGGGGTGGGGGGTGAACTAGTGGATGGAAGATCTCTCTGTCATTCTGACTTTCAAGTGAATAAATAAATCTTTTTTTTTTAATTTGACAGAGTTATAGGCAGTGAGAGAGAGACAGAAAGGTCTTCCTTTCGTTGGTTCACTCCCCAAATGACTACTATGGCCAGCACGCTGTGCCAGGCCAAAGCCAGGAGCCAGGTGCCTCCTCCTGGTCTCCCATGCGGGTGCAGGGCCCAAGCATTTGGGCCATCCTCCACTGCACTCCTGGGCCACAGCAGAGAGCAGGACTGGAAGAGGAGCAACCAGGACTAGAACCAGCGCCCATATGGAATGTCGGCACCGCAGGCAGAGGATTAACCAAGTGAGCCACGGCGCTGGTCTGTGAATAAATAAATCTTTAAAAATATTTTTAAAAGACTGTGACTGTTCAGAGAAGAGTGTCAGCAGACCCCACTTGCAGGGTTGGTCCATGGTTGGCTTTGGGGACCTGGGTGTTAGGGGTGTTCCCACTAGCCTAGCTGCCGAGAGTGACTCCCTGTGTCTAAACTGTCAAACAGTGCGGTTTGTGCTGAGCACGTGCCTTCCTTTGGGGAGGCTGGAATTGGTGGACTGCCTGGCATGGGTTCCTGTGTGACTAACCTCTACTGAAGACACAGGGTCTCTGATGAGCTCCCCAACTTGATGGCATTCCACAGCTGTCCTCACAACTTGGATTTAGGACAGCCCATCTGACTGCACCGAGACAGGACCTTGGAAACTTGAACTTAAATTCCTCTGTACTCATCCCACGAGCTTTCCCCTTTGCTGACTTTGCTTCCTATCATTTCCCTGTAATCAACTACAGCCATGAGCTGCATTTGCTGAGTTCTGAGTGGGTGGGGGCCTGATAGCGCCAGTGTATCTGACATCGTGAGAAAAAATAGCTGAGCAAAATCCCTCAGAACATTAGCAAACCAAATCTAAAACTGTAGAAAAAAAGATCGTACTTTATGACCACGTGGGATTTATTGTAGGAAGGCAAGGTTGGCTTAACACCCCCAAATCAATGAATATAATATGCCATATCAGAATAAAGGACAAAAACCACACAGCTGTCCCAATATACAAGTTATTTACAAAATTCATGAGAAAAACTTGTTGGGAGCCACTGTGCTGGTTTCTCTGTATAGGCCTTTGGTTAGATTAACCTTCAACTGTGTTCCTGTAAGGAGGATTCACTAGCAAATTCCCTTTGTACAGCTTACTGATATGGTTGGTGCTTGGCCATCTGACTTCAGTGCTCTCTTTCTTGTACCTTGATAAGCACGTCTGGTAGCTGTAAGACCTCACTGTAACTCCCTTTGTCAAATTGATGCTGATTCCTGTGAAATTATTCCTTTGAACTATGTTGTAAGATGACCCCTGCTTACCCTCGACTGTTACAATCCTTGCCTTGTACTATATAAGCTGCCTCCTTCTCCAATAAAGTGAGACCTTGATCAGAGTACTGTCTTGGTCTTCCTTCTTGTGTCTGGCTTGTCTTTCCATTCAGGTCTGCCCTCCTTGTGTCCTAGTTGATTATCCCGTGGGCCGGGGCAAAAACTGATGGCGACTTCCTTAACCTATAAAAGGTACCTATGAAGCAACCTAGAGGAAACATCACATGTCAGAATGCTTTCCACCCAAGATCAAGAGCAAAGCAAACGTGCCCACGCTCAGCTCTTTAATATAGTGCTAGTGTTTTAGCTAGTGCCATCAGGAAAAAAGAGAAGTAAAATTGCTTCCAGATAACATGACTTTGTCTCTAGAAACTTCTAAGAAATTCATAAACATGGGGCGGGCACCATGGCGCAGATTAATCCTCTGCCTGCAGCCCTGTTATCCTGTGTGGGCACTGCTTCTAGTCCCAGCTACTCCTCTTCCAATCCAGCTCTCTGCTGTGGCCTGAGAAAGCAGTAGAAGATGGCCCAAGTGCTGGGCCCCTGCACCCGCATGGGAGACCAGGAAGTGGCTCCTGGCTCCTGGCTTCTGGCTTCGGATCAGTGCAGCGCTGGCCATAGCAGCAATTTGGGGAGGAAGGAAGACCTTTCTGTCTGTTTCTCCCTCTCACTGTCTGTAACTCTAACTCTCAAATAAGTAACTAAAATTAAAAAAAATAAATTCATAAACACAAATATTCCTGGGGAAAAAAAGAAGAGCACATTGCTAAATTTGCCTGAGAATGAGTTTATAGGACTTTCCTTTCGGGAACCCTGAAAAAGAGTCTGGCTACTTGGAACATGGAGGCAGAAGTAAGCTTCCTGCATGGTTTGTGGTTAACGTATCTACTAGCGTGCACAGGTCAAGGTGAAGATAATGTGCTATGACCTCTAACACAGGGGACACACCCTACTGGGAAGGACAGTTCACCCAATTGAGAATCGTCCAGAAGACTCTTAGCTTAGGAGAGGATCATGGCTTTTAGAATCAAAGAAGACTCAAGTTTGAATCCTGCTTCTTTCCCTTACTCAACTATGGGATTTCCCCTTGACTGTCGGCCTCAGTTTGCAAATAGGGTTGCTGGTAAACCTACCATACCAGGTGAGAGGCAAGTTTGGCAGCATCTGACATTAGGAATAACATTGACTTAAGTGATATAGAAGTGTGTTTCTCTCCAATGCTCAGAGGTGTGGAGATCAGGACTTGTGGTTTCTCCAAATTGTCTGAGGCCCAGGCTCCTCTTGGATTGCTTTGCTACTCTGGGCAGGTGACTTTCATCCTCACACTTGCCCGTTCATGATTCGTGACGTCTGTTGGAACTTCCACCATCCCCACTGAGTTCCAAGCAGGAAGCAGGAGAAATCGAGAAAGCGCCCACCTGGCACCTCCCTCCCTCTGAAGGGTCCGTTGCAGAAGTCCCACACAGCGGCTTCCTCTTCTACGTCATCAGCCAGAACTTGGCTCGCGGCTCACCTGCTTGGCAAAAGAGGCTTTAAAATGCAGTCCTTAGCCTGGCGAGCGGGTAACAGAAGCCGGGTTCTCATGCTGTGGAGCTGGGGAAGAGAAAGCCGCCTTCTACCCGGGATGGAAGGCGAGTGTGCACCCAGCGGGAGTGCATCAGCGTCTGTCTCCCCTCCGCCATGGGTCCCCAACCCTCTGGCGTGCTGCAGCCAGGACTAGGGTGGCTGCTCCTTACGGGGCTGGGAACAGAGCCCAGGGGACAGGGCCAGTAACCAAGGCACCATTCCAGGGGAACTGTCTTTTCTTTTTTGCCACTAAATGGATGGGACTGGAGGTCAGGCAACCCTTGTATTTGAATGCCTACCTTGCCACTCCCAGTAAGGTTAGCTACCCTCTTGGGCCTCAACGTCCTCATCTGTAAATGGGGGGGGGAGGGTGATAACCCCCATGCCACAGGTTGTCGCAAGGATCAATTCCCGAACACGGAACGGACAATGTCAGCAATCCAGTTCATGGGGAGAAAATAGTATGAAAGTCAACGCTTGCCTGTTCTCCGAGCCTCCCCCTCCAGGGGGCCGTCTGTGTCCAGGTTCCTGCCCCGAACATTCTACACAGCCCAGAGCACAGGTGCCGATGCCCCCCACCTGCCTGCTTCAGATCCCAGCCCTGCCACTCAACCGGCTGACTCCGTGCCTCCTTCCCTCTGTACAAGGTGGGCATCTGAACGGGGCCTGCCTCACAGGCTGCTGGGAAGACAGGGGTACTTAACACGAGTGCTGGAACTGTTCTTGTTATTTGGCGTGTTCTTCCTCTCTGCCTGCTTGGTCTATATCTTCCCTTCTTTTCCCACCTCCGCTGAAAAGGCCTCTGGCCGCTCATGAATAGTGCAGCCATCCCCCTGGGTCCCTGCAGCCCCCTGGTGAGCCGTCCTCACCATCCCGCTTCTGGGAAGCCCCAGTGGATCACAGTTCGCCACCTCCAGCACAGCATGGACTTGAGGGCATGGGTCCCACTTGGGGGTGGGGGGTCGGGAGGAAGGGGAAGGGCCCACCGTCTCTCTCGCCCCCACACCTGCCTCTCCGGCCCACCCGCCCTGTCCCTGCTCACTCTGGCCCCACGGGCCTCCCTGTTGCCCAGTTTGTTTCTGTCTTGGGGACGCTGTCCTGACTTTGCTCTGAGCCATGGGCCCCTGCATGGCTTACTCCCTCAGCATTTAGTTTCACATGCCTATTTAGTTACACACGCCAGCATTGTGGCGTGGCGAGTAAAGCTGCCGCCTGTAATGCCAGCATCCCCTGTGGGTGCTGGTTTGGGTCCTAGCTGCTCCACTTAGCTTCCTGCCTAAGGCACCTGGGAAAGCAGCAGAGGATGGCCCAAGTCCCTGCGCTCCTGCACCCTTGTGGGAGACCTGGAGGAAGCTCCTGCCTCCTGCCTTTTGCTGGCCCAGCTCTGGCCATTGCGGCCATTTGTGAAGTGAACCAGCTTATGGAAGATCCTTCTGTTTCTCCCTCTCTCTATTACTCTACCTTTCAAAATAAGTAAAAAAATCTTAAAAAAAAAATTTGAAGCAGAGACTAGGAACGTGTGCAAACAGGAACAGGAGTTATTCAACCATTAGCTCACACTCATGCACAGGTGTGGGCCGCCCCACACGAGACATGCCGGTCACGAGTGGCTAAGAGGGTGGCCTGTAAAAGAGAGACAGACGAGAGCCATACCTCTGAGTCCGGGCTGAAGAGAGGTCTCCCTGGTTGCCAGCCTTTGTCTGTGAGGTAGGGGTGTTACTGCAATCATATATAAGGCCCAGGTGGGATCCTAGTGAGCGCCCTACTCCAGGATGTGACAGGTGCATCCTGGGAAGGTGGTGGATCAAGCCGACAAAGAGACAAACACCACTTTTCAGGGGCACAGAAATTCAGCTCACCTAAACTTTAACTGACTGCCCAGTCGCACCATATCATAGCGAGAGAGAGAGAGAGGGAGAGAGAAAGAGAGAGGGATGTTCCATCTGTTGGTTATTGGTTACTCTTCAAATGGCCAGGGCTTGGCCAAGTTGAAGCCAGGAGCCTGCGACTCCATCCAGGTCTCCGACATGGGTGCAGGGCCCCAAGTACTCAGGTCATCTTCCGCTGCCTTCCAGGCACATTGGCAGGAAGCTGGACCAGAAGTAGAGTAGCCGGGACTCGAACTGGCACTCTGCTATGGGATGCAGAGGCTTAATCTCTGTGCCACAAACCATCCCCAAGGTTGAATGTCCTAACAGAGCAGACCCAGGTAGAACTGGCTTCGGTGTGACTCTGAGCGGTGGTGGGGTCCCTGGCAGGTGTGCCAGCCCCTGTGGGTGAACTGCATGCATTTCATGCCCTGTTCAGGCCTGCAGGTTTATGAGTCTCTAATCTTTATCTTCCCCAGGAGGATAACAAGACTCAGAGACATACAGCTTGCTCAAGGTGGAGGTCTGGGGAGAGACAGGCTTAGGATACCCTAAAGCAAGGTCGGCAAAGGCCCTCAGAGCAGCTTGTCCTTTAGTCTCCTTCTCCCCCCCACACTGGAGCAGGGCAGGGAAACCCGGAGGCACGGCTTTCTCATCCTCAGGCCTGGCCATGGCTGACCCAGTGCTGGGTGCCAGGGGGGCCATGGAGGGGACAGGGCTGATGGGCAGGGCTCCCTTCCTAGGCCCAGGCATCAGCCGCTGGTCCAGGGCCTGCCTAGGGCTAGCCCCCTTGCCTGCCCAGCCCCCCACGCCTACATTCTGCTGCAGGCTATGAAGGGACCCCATCTGGACCATCTCATTAATTAAAAATACCACAAACCATCTGTTTGAGGAAGCCTCCGAGAGGGGCTGCCCGCCCGAGGCAGCAGCCTTCTCTCGTACTTCTCAACTTTCATTGAGAATACTCTAACTTATTTTTAGAGTAGAACCGAGGCCCGTAAACCCTTCTTGCTGCTGGTGGAGGGGTGGCAGCAGGGCAAGTCTGGCGAACCCAGAGCCCGCAGAGGCTCTGGGGTCTAGGGTGCTGGGGCCGGCAGCACCGAGACAGAATGGCTCTCCTGTTAGGGAGAAGATAGAGGCTGTGGCCGTGGGGAGCGAGGAGCTGAGGCCCTGGAGTTGGCAGCCAGAGGGCCTGGGGACAAGGGTGTCAGCTTAGAGGAGGACATCTAGGGCGCGAGGGCCCTAGAGACCTGAGCCCTGCCTCAGTCCCACCGTATGAGACCAGGGCTCTCCCAGCCCGGGATACTAGGATCGGCGTGGAGCCCTGGTTTTATGCAATGGGATGGTTTGGAGATGGGGGTGCGTCTGCAGGCCCAGGCCCCCCAGGGAGGATCCCCTGTGGGGAGCAGGGCCGACTCACACTCTCCATCCCGGTTCTGACTTTGCTTTCCCACACTCTGGGTCCGTTTCCCTCATCTCAGCCCTGCTTGTGTCCCTGGGAACCCTGAAAAGGCTTCCAAGTTCACTGCCACTTCTGAGATGGGGCGGGGGTGGGGAAGATTTCAGCCAAGCCTGGCCTCCTTTACTCTGTCCCAGGGCTGATTTCTTGGAGATGGGCAGGGCAGCTCCCCCCTCCTCTACACTGTCCACGCAGGAAAGGGCCTGGGGCTCACTGGCTGAACGGGAGCAACCACCCCATCTCCCTGTTTCCCAAAGAAGGAAACTGACAGATGGATGCAGAACGTGACTTGCTCAAGGTCACACCAAGACTCAAGCCAGGCCTCTGGCACCAAGGCCAGTCTTCTCTCCATCCCGCTGCACCCCTCTTCTGGCCCTCCCCTCCCCTGCGTCTTGTTGGAGCAGAGAGCATGGTGGAGGCAGGCCCAGTGTACTCTGAACCCGGGAGGCCAAGCTGGCCCCGTCTGTGGGGGCATTGCCTGCCTTTGGTTTCCTGAGTGTGACTGCCCTGCCAGCCAGAAGCAGCTAATTTGGGTCTTTGTCCCCAGCACCTGCGGCAGAGCCTCCTCTAGGCTGCAGGCTTGTCCTTGGTAGCGCGATAGAGAAACGAGGAAGGGAGGAGGCGAGGCCACTGGACGGTCAGCCAATCTGCCAGCCTCCAAGGCTCCGGAATCAGAGCATCTGCCCAGAGAAGTGGCAGGCCCGAGGTCACAGCCCGTTCAGGAGAGCCAGGCCTGGAACCTGCACCCCCCTGCCTCCTGCTCTTTCCTTGTGTCCCCGGCAGGATCAAGGACAGGCTGATCTGAGCTGCTTTGAATGGGCTTCATCACACCAGCCTCTCTCCACCTAATCTCCCCAAATCAATTTGCAAAACCTCCATTAATACTGCCAGGAAATCTGCAAGCTGTTTAAAGCCAGGCCATCCTGGCAACTGCAGGTGTAACGACCGCCTAGGGGGAGACAGACATTAACGGGATAATTAAAGATTAGCATGGCCTTGGGCAGTTCAACAAAATTTACCTTTCTGCAGCTGGTTTTGGAAGAAGCTCAAGTTGTGGAGAAGCCGGGCACTCGCTAGGGGCTGGGTCAGGTGACTGCCACCTCTCTTATTAACAACACTCTGCTCACCTGCAGGAGGCCGGGGTCTTCTGGGACGCCGAGGGAGCAGCAGCTCGGAACCTTGCTTTACCAAGTAGAGTGATCCAAGCTAATATCGTAGAGCAGGGCTTCTGGAGCCCTGTGTGGAGGGGCAGCCACACTCCCCTGAGCAGATTCGGATTCAGAAGGGCTGGGGAGGGTCTGAGACTCTGCGTTGCTAACAAGCTCCCCGGGGACACCCAGGCTTCAGGTGCGTAGCAAAGCTGTAGAGACAAGCCCAGGGATGGGGCCAAGAGCAGGGACCTACACGCCAAGGAGCCCCAGAAGGAGAGGTCGACCAGCAGGCTGCTTCAGCAGTGTTTTTTTTTTTTTTTCAGGCTTTCTGATGGCGTGCGCCAGTGGTGGAGACAGACAGCTCTGAAATTCCAGCCGCCTCTGCTCCCAGCTCCAGCCTTCAGCACCTGGGGGATGGAGATGGCAATGGTGCCGACGTCCTAGAGGCGTTGCAAGGATGAAATGAGATCATTCATTGCAAGCGTTGGCTACGAGCATGCAGGACATGCTCTGTGGAGGTGTGAGGTGTTTTCAGTCCTCACAGCCAGTGTTTTATACACAGAGAAAACATTCAGAAGATTCTTTAAACATGTATATGAGAGGGAGACAGACACACAGAGAAAGACACATGGACAGAGAGTTTCATCTGCTGGCTCACTCCCCAGATGCCTGCAATAGCCAGGCTGCGCTGCGGCGAGGAGCCCGGAACTCACTCCAGGTCTCCCACACGGGCGGCAGGAACCCAACTACTTGAGCCATCGCTGCTGCCTCCCAAGGTCTGCGTTAACAGGAAGCTGGGGACAGGAGTTGAGCTGGGAGCTCGAGGGTGGGACTTGGCTGTTTCCACGGTTAGGCTAAATGCCTGCTCTCAATACTTTGGATTTTGAAAGGAATTGAATTTATTAAAGTAACACCCTTTATAAAAATCTGATTCTTCCTTACATTTAAAAATTTTTGCTTATAATTTTTCTTTTTCTATTTATAAGCCTACCAAATTTTGGCAGTCTTTTAAGGAAGGGGCTTTTGGATGGTGGTTAACTTAATCAAATGCTTTCTTCTATTTTAAATGTTCTTTGACCAAGTGAATACATTTCACTTTTAAGTCCTATACCTCACTACCTGAGAGAGAACCCTTCCCAAGGAATGAAGCAGTTCCCACAAATCTAAGAGTGCCTGAAGCGTGTGTGTATCGAATACGGTTTTCTGGAATTTCAAGTCGCAAACCTATCTCACCGTGTTGAGTTACGGTTTAGGAGGGAATGAGAGTCTGCTGTGTTACTCGGCAGGCCGAATTCTCGAACAATACAAATAATTCTGGTACCAAACACGTCCAGCCCCTTTAACGTCTAAACATATTCATCGTGCGGGTTTCTCCCGGACAGTTCTACAGTGAGGATGAAAGGGCTGTGGCCACTAGGGAGATAACTCTATCTTGCCAAGTCGTTTCGGGGGTCACCTTCTCAGGCAGCCGAGGTTGCATAATGATCAGACTTGTCGGCCACGCGCTGCCCGAGCGCTTATCGCTGGCACGGATGGAACCCACGGAGCTCCTTTTTTGGTTGCTCTGTCAGGGGCGCCATATGTTAAAGCAGGGGGTGCTAGGCAGTCCCTGCTCCGGGTTCAAGTACCCCATCACTCAGTTCTCCTGTCTATTCAAAATAATTTGTGACTTCTGCCAGGCCTCCCTAGCATGTGGCTGGGTTTTGTTGGCTTCTTGAGAGCTTGCAGCACCCTCCTGCCTCCAGGCGCCCAAGCCCTTGGATTTCCAGGGGCTAGCTCAGCTCTGCTTCAGTTCTTTCTCTCTCTCAGCCACACTTCCCCAGGCGCTACAAGAGCACCCATTGGGATTCTGGCTTCTCTCATGTGGTTTGGTTTATGGGACCTGCTCTGATAAATATCAGTACCAATGGTTGTAATTATCAACACTGGCAGCCTTAAGGTGAAGGTGAGGGGGCCTCCGAAGACCCTGGGACACCCGGATGATGTCATATGGTGGCCTCAGGCTCTCCAGGGCCCAGAGGCCGCTGGCTGCTCCCTGTCTCACCTTTATTGTTCAGCAGGGTGAGCATCAGCTCGGTGTCAGGTCAGACTCACTTTCCTCATCTGTATAATGGGGAGTTCCTTGGATAAATTGTAGAGGAAATACGGCCACAACCAGAGACAAAGAGAGAAAAGCGGACCCCTCCTCCCAACACAGACCTTGTGAAGCGGCCGCTGGCAATTACCTAGTGAAGCAGCTGCCCCCTTGTTCTTGTCTAGGGAGGGAAGATGTCCTGAGTCCTGCTTCTGTCAACTCCAGTCATAAACCTGTCCTAATAAACCTGCCCCTTGTTATATATTAATGTTAGCTGTCGCAAAACACACCGGACACCGGAGTAAGGGAAAGGGTTTATTGGGGAACACCCTACAGACCGGAGTGAAGGGGCGGCGAAGGAAAAAGAGAAAGAATATAAGAGAGAAACAGAGAGGAGAGGAGCTAGCAAGGAGAGAAGATAGAGCAGAGAAGAGGAGAGAGGAGAGCAGAGCCAAGAGAGAAGAACCAAGAGTCAAGAGAGCACGTGTTCAGGAACAGGCCCTTTTAAAACTTCGCCTGAGGGCGGGCAGGGAAGCAGGAGCAGTGAATCCCATTAGGATGGGGGTGGAGCCTGGCTCAGGTAGCTGGGCCATGCGGCCACCTGGCTAAAACTGCGCCAGTTTCCTAACACCCCGGTATCTTTTTACAAACGTATCGGGCTCACCGACCACTGGAAGTGTCACGTAGACTGCAATTTAAACCCACCAATGCTGTAACGGCTAAGGTATGATGCTGATGAACCTATAAATATTGTAAGAAACTTGGGATTGTGGCTCAGTTCTGGGGAAATGATTCCAGCTGAGCCCACTGGCAGGTGTAATAAACTGCTTGGATCCTCCACTGTCTCTGGTGCCTGTTTGAACAAAGGGAGTCTTCCCACCCCAGGTCTCTGTAACAAGATTGTCAGGAGGAACCAATGAGCTGGATGGCACAGCGGAAGTGCTGCTGGAGGCTCCTGTGCCTTCAATCCATCTCCCAAACAGTAGCAGATCTCTCTCTCTCTCTCTCCATGTACATCCTTCATTCCATAATCACAGGGCAAGAGCAAATGAAGCCAATAGACCAGACAGCCTTTTCTTAAAAAAAAAAAAAAAAAAAAAAAAAAAACCACCAACTGTGTGCACCATCCACGCGGGCTGACTGGCCGAGGGGGTGTCTCCCTGAGAGCAGGGGCTCTCCCAGGACTGGTCCTCCAGGGCCCAGGGCTGGCTGGCTCCAGGGAGCCCATTCCACCCTCGCTGCTGCTGTCCTTGCCATGTTCCTCTTGGGGGACAAACCGGCACCGCAGAGCGTGTGCAAAGAGTACAGGTTTTGGAGTCAGCAGAACCGGAACTGAATTCCAGCCCTGCTGGAATTGGCCGTGCAGCCCCGGGCAAGCCTTTGTCTTCTCCTCCGCAGAATGGGTATGCAGCACATGCCTGCCTCCCGGGGACTGAGAGCAGGCGGAGCAGCACTTCGTGAGCCGGGATTGCAGTAGTGGAGTGCCAGCATGACAGCGATCCTTTTCCTCCTGCGGTCACCTGGCTGGCCTTGTCTGCTACAAAACCTTCCCACGCCACAGGGAAGCTCCCTTGGAAGCCAGCACACGCGGGTGTCGTGCTATAATCCAGGCAATGGCTTCTCAGCCCGCCTTCCCCACGCATGGCCAGCCAGGTGCCGCCTGTCTGCTTCTACACACAGCAGGGCCTGGCCCCGCAGGTGCTGGCTGAGTGAAACGATGCTGGCCAGGCCAAGCATGGGGTGGAGCAGGCTGCACCCCGGGCCCCGCCTCCTCAGCCCCCTCCTCGTTCCATCTGGCTCCTGCTCCCTGCAGGAAAGGTGAAAGGCCGCAATGAGAAATGTGCTTTCCTATTGTTTTAGAGGGGCGGGGGTGAGGGGGAAGGAATCCACTCAGAGGCAACAATTCATCTTGTGCCGAAGGCCCTGGAGGATTCCGGGAAGCCCCTCCGCCAGGTCCCGCCCCTCCCCCCCTTTCTCCGGGAGGTAATCAGCTGGGCCAGCTGGCAGCCCACACAGGTCCGCCCTTAGATGGGAGGAGATGAAATTCTGATTCAGTTCCTTTGGGAAGCTCTCTTCTCTGTGGGGGTACGCAGGAGCCTCCCTTAAGTGCCTCCCTGGTTCTGCTGTTGCGTGGCAGGCCAGCTATGCCTCTGTTTCTGGTTCTAAACTTAGGGCAAAGGACAGAGACACCTGGTTCATGTGGGCTGGCTGGGTCGCAAGACCCGACCCATCGGCCACTCAGGAACCCAGTTTTGTCCCTGTGCTCAGAAAGGCCCTGCCTTTGGGGTCGATTTGATTGAGGAACACCCCTACAAAGCAGGTGCGCAGAAGGCTACCCTGGCTCCTGCAGAGAAACACACCCACTGGGTGGAGAGAACGCACACCTTGGCCAGTGAGGCACAGGTTCTCAGGTCACAATGTGGGCAATGCCGTTTCCCTGATGGGCAAATCCCTGCCAGCTAGTCTTGGTTTGCTCCTTTGCAAAAGGGGAGTGTGTTGGGAGGAGCAGAGTTGGGGGGAGCAGAGCGAAACCCGCCCAGCAGGACTCAAGTGGGGAGCAGTAAGCTGTCGCGTGGGAAGTGCTTAGTGCGGGCAGGCGCTTAGACAATGCAGAACAACATGTTTCTCTTACTATGATATTCACAACAGTGAAGCAGAGTCTTAATTAAGCAAGGCTTTCGCCCATCACGACGTTCCAAGAAAGGCGGAGTGCTGCGGTCTCCTTGGCTGTCTCCCAGGGCCAGCACTGTCAAGGTTTGCTGCTGGGAAAGCTGTTTTCTGTGTTCTGTGGCTGTGCTCATCAGCGTCCACACACGCAGGACATCAGACAGCGCCCAGGTTCCCGCCAGCTCAGCGACAGCGGCACCCTCATCCCGCCTCCCGGAGATTTCCCCATCGGAAGGGAGCCTGGGCGGCCTGGCTACTCCCAGACTCCTCGCTCACGTGGTCCGAGGCCCACTCTGGGTTGGGTCCCGCTGATGGCACGAGATGAATCATAATACCGATATGAAGGGGGGGTGTGTTTGGCCCGCATCCCGTGTTGGAGACCTTGGGTTTGAGTCCTGGTTCCACTCCCCAACTGGCCGCAATGGCCAGAGCTGTGCCGATTTGAAGCCAGGAGCCAGGAGCTGCTTCTAGGCCTCCCACATGATGCAGGGGCCCAAGGGCTTGGGCCATCTTCTACTGCTTTTCCAGGCCATAGCAGAGAGCTGGATAGGAAGTGGAGCAGCGAGGACTCGAACTGGCGTCCATATGGGATGCCGGCACTGCAGGCGGTGGCTTTACCAGCTACGCCACAGCGCCGGCCGCTCCATTCACAATTACACCTTTCTGCTAACACGTGCCCTGGGAGGCAGTGGTGATGGGTCCCTGCCATCCATGTGGGAGACCCAGATCAAGCACCTGGCTCCTGGCTTCAGCCCGGTCCAGTCCCAGATACTGTGGGCATTTGGAGGGGGAACCAGTGGATGAGATCTCTCTCTCAAGTAAATAAAATAAAAATCAATGTTAAAAATTATATGAACAGTAACGTAATGAGCACTTATTATACACCTGAGCATTGCTGAAGGGGCTTTACATAGACATATGAAACCTCCAGGATGGATTTCCTTTTTATCCCCATTTTACAGGCAAGGAAAACGAGGCCTATCTGGGCCTACCCAAAGGATCCTACATTTTGTTAATTATGCTTGCAGGTGTTATTGCATCGCAGTGGTATTCTTGCACAAAAAATTCATTTGAGAAGCAGAGAGACCACAGAAAGATCTCCCATCTGCTCATTCCATCTCCTGGCTGGAGTGGACAGGAACAGAGGATCGCATCCAGGCCTCCCACACAGGGGCAGGGGTCCAAGCACTTGGGCCAGTACCTGCTGCTACCCAGGAGCATTAGCAGGGAGCTGGACGGGAAGCCGAGCAGCCAGACTCATTTGGGATGCCATTGCTGCAAGTGCCACAACGCTGGCTCCAAGGTTCCCCTCCCCACCCCTCCTTTCTTTCTTTCATTCAGATTTATTTATTTATTTGAAAGGCAGAGTTACGGCGGGGGGGGGGGTGGTGGGGGAGAGAAAGAGATTGATCTTTCATCTGCTGGTTCACTCCTCAAATGGCTGCATTGACTGGGACTGGGCCAGGCCAAAACCAGGAGCCAGGAGATTCTTCCAGGTCTCCCATGTGGGTGCAGGGGCCCAAGCACTTGACACATCTTCCACTGCTTTCCCAGGTGCATTAGCAGGGAGCTGGATTGGAAGTGGAGCGGCCGGAACTCGAACCAGTGCCCACATGGGATGCTCCTGCTGCAGGCACCGTCTAACTTGCTGTGCTACAGAGCCAGCCCCAGAGTTTTCCTTTTAATGAGACCGAAGATCTTATATGTCTTAGAGCCATTTTTATCCTCCTTTTCTGTGAATTGTCTGGTCATGCTCTTTATCCACTTTTTAAAAATGAAATATTTGGTGTTTTCTCACTAATTTGTAGTTCTTCTTTGCTTAAGACACTAGCTCCACTTCTGAAATATAAATTGAAGTGCATTTCCTTGAACTTATCTTTTAATTTTTTCCACCTAAGTTAAAATTTTTGTAGTTCAATGCATCCATTAAACAATTTTTTTAAAGATTTATTTTATTTATTTAAAAGGCAGAGTTGGGGGGAGGGAGGGAGGGAGGGAGGGAGAGAGAGAGAGAGAGAGAGACATCTTCCCTCCTCTGGTTCACTCCCCAAATGGCCACAGTGGCCAGTGGTGGGCCAGGTCGAAGCCAGGAACCAGGAGCTTCATTTGGGTCTCTCACATAGATGCAGGGCCCCAAGCACTTGGGCCATTGTCTGCTGCTTTCTCCGGTCCTTTTTCAGGGAGTTGAATTGGAAGTGGAGAAGCCAGGACGTGAACCGGCATCTGTATGGGATGCCAGCATGAGTAGGCAGAAGGCTAGCCCTTTGTGCTACAACGCTGGCCCTTGAATGCAGCCAGTTTTCAATGGTCTCTGAGTTTTGTGGTTTATGTCCTACTTAGGAAGGTGTTATGCTCACTTGAAGATCAACTCCCTTTTTTAGCCCATTTATGGTTTCCCTGTTTATGTTGAAATCTGAGGCCCATCTGGGATTTATTTTGGTGTATGGAGGGGAGTGAAGCTCCGGCTTCAAACGTCTCCCAGATGGCTAGTTCCTCAAGTAGGAAGAAGCCGAAGCCTGGGAGAGGCTGTGACTTGTTTGGGTTTTCCCGGGTCTCAGGACTCACAGTAATCCCTGGGAGGCTGCAGGAAGGGTCACGTCCCCCCGATGATCCCCCAGGACCCAGGAAGGGCTGGGCGATGGCTCCAGGGGTTGCCAGGGTTGTGGGGTGGGAAGCACGTGCTGAATCTGATGAATCGCCAGGGCGTTAGACACCCTTGCACACAGTGGTCAACACTTCCTGTGTGCTTCCTGCAGAGGTCTCAGTGCACTGCAGGTGTTGACCACTAGGGACTACCTTTCTCCCATGCCACACACCCTGCGGTGCCTTCACCCATCGGGAGCTGCGGAGGGGCAGCTCCTCAGCTCTGCTCCCTCTCCCTGTGTGAGCAGCGACAGTCCCGCAGCCACTAAGCCCAGAGCTGAGCCCTGGAGCCCCACCCCCACCCCGCCCCCCACACATGCGGATCTCCCAGAGCAGGGAAGATCAACATTTGGAAAAGCACACCCACGGTGCTGATGTCGTGTGATGGAGCGGGTAAAGCTGACACCTGTGATGCTGGCATCGCGTGTGGGCGCTGGTTCATGTCCTGGCTGCTCCACTTCTGACCCAGCTCCCTGCCAAAGGCCTGGGAAAAAGCAGCGAACGATAACTCAAGTGCTTAGTCCCCTGCAACCTACGTGGGGGATCTTGAAGAAATCCCTGACTCTTGACGTTGTGGCCACTTATAGAAGATCGATCTCTCTCTGTTATTCTTTCAAGTAAATAAATAAATCTTTAAAATAGAAAAGAGCACATTCATGGCCAGTGTGGAAGAACAGGTGGCTGACTGCCACGCGGGCATCCCACGGAGTTCCAGCTACTCTGCTTCTGATCCAGCTTCCTGTTAATGCTCCTGGGAAGCGCAGTGCTTGGATCCCTGCCATCCACGCGGGAGACCAGGATGGTCTCATGCTCCTGGCTTCGGCCTGCCCCAACCCTGGCTGTTGCAGGCTTTTGGGGAGTGAAACTGTGGATAGAAGATCTCTCTCTTTTCCTCTCTCTCTCCTTTCTCTATTGCTCTGCCTTTCTTTCTTTTCTTTAAAAAGATTTATTTTATTTAAGGGGGGAGAGGGAGGGGTCTTCCATTTGCATTCAGGCCTCCAAGGGATGGGATGAAGCCCACTCCCACCAGGGAGCACTGTCTCCGGGTGTCAGTGTTACCCTCATGTGGGACCACCCCAGGGTGATGTGTGGATGAGCAGGGGCGGGCATGCGACACTGGCCACTCTACCCTGGTGAAGGGGCATAGATTCAGAGAGAGAGGGGGCTGGAGAAGTTCAAGACACACAAGCCAACGTCTGACATTTGAGGAGTCACCCGAGGCTGGGGGCCGGAGGCTGGGAAGAATCTGAGGTCGGAGTTCAAGGCCCTGTTTCTGTGTCACCCTGGGCCAGCCCGGCAGCTCTCACAGTCCCCTCAGGTGAAAAAGTGGGAAGACCCCTGGGGGGCGGGAGGGGGTGTGGCATCCTAAGGCGGGGGCAGTAGGTAGGTCATTGCTCTATCACAGGCAGACCTGGCCTTGGAAGTGTTGGTCCAGTCTCTGAGCCCGGCAGGAGGGTCTCCTGCTCCAGCCTCTCTCCTCCCTGCTTAGCTCCCCAGCCCTGAGAGAAGTTGGGGGTGCGGAAGGGTGGGGAGGGCAGCGCCTGCCCAGGCAGAGCAGGTCAGCGGGGGAGGGGAGCTGTGGCTCCTGTTCAGAAACACAAATTGCAGCAAATTTGTCGTCTCTGGAGATAAATTGCGTTTGGCAATTTCAATGTTTTTCGCGCTTTGATGCTCCCGTCTGTTTCAGGGGAGGGGAGTGGGAGCAGGGGGAACAGAACCCGGCCTGGGTCAGGGGGACGTGGAGGCTGGAAGTGGCCAGGAGAAACAAAGGCGGCCGTGCCTGCTGCGTTTTGCAAAGAACTCCTCTTCCAGTGCTAGCAGGCAGGCCAGGGTCTGCTCTTCCCAGCCAAGACCTGGCTGTGGGGTGGTCCTGCCGCCCCAGGGTGGCTGCGTGCTGGCCTGGACATGCCTGCATTCATAGAAACGGCAGCAGGCTTGGGGCGGGGCCTGGCACGGCTCCTGGCTGGTGGCCCTGCGCTTGGCGACGGAGTCGGGTGCCACGTCAGGCCTGCCCTCGAGTGGCAGGGAAGAGGGGGGACGGTGCTTGGTGCGGGTCCATCGTCTCGTCACTGCTCACAGCCACTCTGACGAGGGTGCTGTTATATCCCTGTTTTATAGCTGGGGAATCCGCGGCTCAGAGAAGGTGTGTGACTGCCCCAAGACCACACAGGTAGTCGGCGCAGGAACCCAAACCTCTTGACCCTCAGTTACAGGTGTGTCCCTAAGTCTCACTGGCAAGGTCAGTCCAGGGGCAGGGAATGGTGTGCTGGGAAGGTAACCAGGGCTGTTCTGAATCAAGGAGGATTGGTGGGGTCCTTTGGTTTCATCACGCGGGCTTCCTGGAGCAGTTAGGATGACCTGAGGGGTTTGTGCATGCTGGAGTCGGCGGTGAAGACATTCTAGGCATACGACCCCACGTGGGCCAAGCTGGGGAGCTGGACCGGGATGACTAGGCAGCGGGCACGGTGGCCATCTGAGCCCCCTGGGAGGCTTGTCTGAGGGAGAGGGGAGGGACATCAGAGGACAGAGCACTGGCCTCTGGGCCATCAGTCATTCATTCACCAGACACTTCTGAGGCCCCTCCTCCACAGCACGCCCTGTGCTGGGGCTCCGGATGAGGAGAGACCTAGACCCAGTCCTGGCCCTGGAGTTGCTGGTGGTCTCTGCAAGACAGATTTGCCGCGAGTCAATGACAGCATCATGAGCCGACTTCCCAGGAGTCCTGGGAGCACAGAGGAGGAGGAAGGATCTCAGGCCGGGGGTAGGGGAGGCTTCCTGGAAGAGGTGACATTTGAGCTGAGGTATTAGAAGAAGCCGTTCTGCTAGGGAGCCTCATTTTGCTTGGCCAGCTCTCCTGGACTGACTGCTGATGCCCTGGGGCCCCTGGGCCCTGTGAGTCCTCATCTCTCCTGGTGAATCTGAGCCAGCATTGAGAACTGTGGTGAGAGGAGGGAGGGGCAGGCCCCGCAGGCTGATGGGACAGAAGCGGGTCACAGCGTGAGATGACAGATGCAGTGAGGGTGGCTTCTTCTGGGAGCTGCAGGCCAGACCACAGGAGCTGTGACCCGGCAAAGCAGGAAGGGTCCCGGCTGTGCTGGGCAGGAATCGGCCCCGCTGCCACCCATACCCTGCACTGTCCTGGGGCACCGCTGCCTTTGTAAGGACGGGAAGCCATCAGTTTCCTCCGTCGCCGCCACTGTTGCTCTGTGGAGGGGCCAGCCTCGCTGCCAGCTGGGTGCACAGCCCACTGCTTGGAACAGCACAGGACCCGAAATGAAGAGCCACAGTGCTCAGAGCGGCCAGGAGGACGCAGGGTCCCTGTGCATAATGGCTGCCAGAGACTCTGGACTCGGGGGAACCCTGGCAGGGGGCCTGATGGCTAGCCATGGTCTCCCAGAGAGTGGGACTGCTGTGGAGTGGAGGCAGCGGCCCTTGGAGGAGTGGGAAGGGAGCTGCTGACTGCCTGTGTCCTGGTCCCAACAGGTGCTTTTCCTGTGTGGCAGCCTGGGGGTGCTGGGCTCTCTGCTAAGTCATTGAGTCAGCTCTGACTTGTGGCCTCTTGGCACCAACCCTGAAGCTCTGGTGTCCTGGGGTCAGAGCTGAGGTCCCAGTCCAGGGCTGCTGCGATCTGCTCTCTGATCCCGGGCACAGGGCCTCTCCCTGTGCACTCTGGCCCTTTGGTGGATCCACTGGGGCTTGCAGTCCTGCACGCTGCACAGGCCTTTCAGATGGCGGCAGGCTCAGCCAGCGATTCCTCTCCTTTTCACTGCTCTGCGCTGGCTTCCCCTGAACACTTGGCCCTGGGATTACAGCACTCTGGGTCTTTATTTTACATATTTTTAAAATACTTATTTTGATTTATTTGAAAGGCAGAGTGATAGGGAGGGAGGGAGGGAGCACTTCCATTCCCTGGTTCACTCCCCAAATGGCTGCAATGGCCGGGGGCTGGGCCATGCCAAAGCCAGGAGCCTGGAGATTCATCTGTGTGGGGAGCAACTCGGACTAGACTAAGTTACTGGAATTAAGACTTATTCTATGCATCTGCTGTCCCACAATATGGCGCTGGGAGAGGAGTAAACAACTTCTACACAGCTGCCTCCAGTTCGACCAATAACCTGCAGGAGCTGATCCTGCTCCTGATTGGAGGAGAGCAGCGTACTCGGTGTGTGGGTAGCAGAGTTGGGATTGGTGGAAGAGGACTATAAAGGAGAAGAGAGACAACATGCACCAGGAACATCTAAGGGGAACATCCGAATAACATCTGAGCAGCCCCCGAGAGAGCCGGCCGGTGGTGTGCCGCTCCCCCGCGGAAGTGGGGAAAGTGGCAGGGGGAGCCGCCCTTCCACAGAGGTGGAAGGGATCGGCAGCCAACCCGGGAAGGACCAGCAGCAAACCTGGGAAGGGCCGAGCAGACAAAAGAACAGCGCAGGGTCCTGTGTTGTTCCTCCGCGAAGAGGGGGAGCGACAATCTGGGTCTTGCAAGTAGGTGGTAGGGGCCCAAGTACTTGAGCCCCTTCTGCTGCTGCTTTCTCAGGAGCACTAGCAGGGAGCTAGATAGGAAGTGGAGCAGCTGGGACTCGAACCTGTGCTCAGGTGGCTGCTGTGCCATAGCACCAGCTCCTGGCTCTGGGTTTTAGGGTTGTGTCTTCTGAAAAGTGGTCCTAGACAGCTCTGGACCCCACATAAATGGCTCAGAGTAGCCTCTGTCTCTCTCCTGTTGCCCCCCCCCCCACCTTGTTGGTAGCCAGCTCAAGTTGGCAGCCCCTCTTCTCCCAGGGGCACCCAGCCATCTGCCACCTGAGTACCCTGTCATCAAGGCTCCTCACAGTGTCGTCCTCTCCCCCCCCCCCCCAGCTCTCCTGGCTCTGAGGATGGCCCTGGAGGAAGCGGACAGTGTGGATTTCCAGGGGGAGGGCAGCTGGTGCCTGGAGTGGGGATGGGAGTGGCAGGGGGCACTGGGAAGGGAAGGCTCTTGGCAGTTTAGGAAGGCTTCGCGAGAGAAGCTTGTTGCTAGGTGACCAGCAGGGGCCTGTGGGGAGAGGTGAAGCGGGACCACATGGAAAACCCGGTCCCTGTCTTGTTGGTTTCTTACTGAATCCCTGCCCCCTCCTGGGTCCCACTCGCTTCTGCTTCTCCCTCTTCCGTCTGCCCTCATCCACTGCCACTGTGTGCGGGGATGGGAGAGAGTCCCAGGTTGTTGGCTTGAGGTTTCCTTTCCGTTTAACATTTGCAGTGTGTGTGTGTGTGAAGGCGGCTCACAGAGGTGTGGCCCCAGGGCTGCTTCCCCACAGGGCCTGCTCGCCAAGGGCCAGGTGCCTGCTGCATCCTTTTATGGAACTCACCTCCTTCCTCTCCCTGAATCCTCACAGCCTCCCTGGGAGGTAGGGAACGATGCCCCCATTTACAGATCAAATACAGAGGCTCAGAGAGCTCCAATGAGTTTGTGGGAGGTGCCCCAGCCAGGAAGCGGGAGAGCCAGGATTTGAACTCAGCTCTGCCTGTGGACTTCATCGCTGAGTACGTCTCTGTAAGGGCAGTGGCTCTCAGGTTTCTTGAAGCCATTTCCGGCTTTCAAGAAAGGTGGGTGCAGGGGAGGCAGCCTGGCCTCCGGCTCAGCGGGCCCAGGCCTGCTCTCCAGTTTGTCACCGATGACTCACTTGGACCCTAGACCAGCCCCCGCCCTCCCGGAGCCTCCCTGTCCTGACCTGTGAGCTCTGTCCAGCTGTCACCCCATGGCTCTTTCCAGCCACACTCCAGATGTGGGGGCTCTGAAGGGCCCCCTTAGCCAAGGTCAACCCTGGGGGCCCCAGGGGACAGAGGTCCAGGCCCCACAGAGCCAGGAAGAAGTCGGTGTCTCCTCTCCTCCTGGCTGTTCCGGGTGGTTGGATTCAGAATGAGCAGACACCAGGGTCTTAGCGCCAGGTCGTGCAGGCAGCCCGCTCCCCAGGGAGGCGCCCAGGGTGCAGGAGTTACGGGCTTGTCTGTCCCACACTGCGTGAGCCAGGGGCTCCTTCACCACCCCACGGGGCTTGTCCTGCTGCTTCTCCTGCGGAGGGGTCAGGGGCCCTGAACCCTGATGAGCTTGACTGCTGGGCTCAGGGAACCAAAAAAGGGACTCCCTGAGCTGATCCTAGGATTCCCCCAGAAGTGTTGGGGTTTGCTGCTCTGACCAACAATTTCTTGGGGGTGTCTGGGTACCCATAATTCTGACTCAGCACTGACCTGCTGTGTGCTAGGAGCAGTTTTTATTGATTTATTTAAATATATATTTTTTAATTTGAAAGGCAGAGTAATAGGGTGAGAGAGAGAGAGAGAATATCTTCCATCTGCTGGTTCACTCCCCAGATGGCTACAACAGTCAGGACTGCACCAGGTACCAGAAACTCCATCCACATCTCCCACTTGGGCGGCAGGGCCCCAATGCTTTCCTAGGAGCATTAGCAGGAGCTGGATTGGAAACTGACTTGAAAAGGTACTCCAATATGGGATGCTGGTGTTTCAGGTGGTGGCTTAACCTGCTGTGCCACAATGCCAGCCCCAGGAGCTATTTTTTTTTTTTTTTGACAGGCAGAGTGGACAGTGAGAGAGAGAGAGAGAGAGAGAGAGAGAGAGAGAAAGGTCTTCCTTTTCTGTTGGTTCACCCCACAATGGCTGCTGCGGCTGGCGCGCTGCAGCCGGCGCATCGCACTGATCCGAAGCCAGGAGCCAGGTGCTTCTCCTGGTCTCCCATGCGGGTGCAGGGCCCAAGGACTTGGGCCATCCTCCACTGCACTCCCAGAGCTATTTTAAAATTATTTTATTTTGTTGAAAGGCAGATTATATATATATATATAGAGAGAGAGAGAGAGACATATATATATATATATATATATAGAGAGAGAGAGAGAGAGAGAGAAGGAGGTATCATCATCTGCCAGTTCATTCCCCAAATGCCAGCAACAGGATAAATCAGGCCGATGCCAGGACGCAGGTCTCACACATGGCTTACTCCTACATGGGATGTGGGGGTCCCACGTAGCACCTTAACCGTGGTGCCAAATGCCAGCCCGGAGATTTGAACTTGATCCAAGAATCGTTGGCTACATCGGCCAGGATGGGCCTGGGATGCGGTCAAGGCCACCCCTCCAAAGACTGGCTTTCCAATGCGGATGGAGCCCTGAGGCTGGGCCTGGCTCTGTGTGGGCGCTGCAGAAGTGACTTCCCGGTGGAATCTTTCTGGGGACCCTTGGAGACTGGCGGCGTCCTCCCTCCTTTACAGAGGCGAGAACTCCGAGGAGGCCCGGGGAGGGAGCAGTGGAGCTGCGGCACCAGCCCAGGCCAGGGCCTGGGAGAAACCGCCTGGACAAGGCTGGGGCTGGCGGCCGTGTGGCTGGGGCTCCTCGGGCAGACAGCTTCCAGCAGAGCCGACAGCAGCGAGCGAGAGGTCTCTCATGGAATCAGGGTCTCGGGCCGCACGGGGTGCAGATGTTTGTCTGGAGGGAAGCTCTCCCTCCACGTGCTCGGCCTGGGCCCCCGCCCCACTGGCTCCTGACCCTTGTCTGATGCTGCTCCCCCTCTCAGCCCCTGCCCTGGACCCACCAGGACTGGAGTCTGTGGACCCGGGCTTCAGCAGCAGCAGGAGGAATTCTGGTCAGATAGCAAGAAGTACTTCCAGACAGCAGAGGGCTGTGGGGGGTGGTGGTGGTGAGGATGGGAGTGGAGGGGGTGGGGGGCATGTGCCCACCCACCTGCATGAGGAGAAGGGTCTGACTCAGAAGCCCTCTGCCCCATGAATTCCATATCCAGGTGCCTGTCCCACTCTGTGTCGGCTCCTGAGCTCCTTCTAAACAGACTTGTGCTGGCCTTGGGGTCTGGGGGTGACACCCAGGACCCCGGAGACAATCGTTGCGGAGATTCTGGCCCCCCAGCCTGGCTAAGAGATTTCTGTAAGATTTTCCGGAGACCAGCAACCTCGGCCCCGACCGCCTGTGGGGGGCAGCCTTGCCCCACACACCCTCTCCGAGCCCGCACAGCCAGCTGCTCTGCCGGCTGCACAGGGGCGCCAGGAGGAAGAGGGACAAGGGCTGCTCCTCCCCCCTCTCCTGGACACGGGTGCTGGGGGTTGCTGAGCCCACTTCAGGCTGCCCCAGAGGGTTGGGCCTCGTTCATTCAGGAGCTCTCCAGGGCCAGGCTGTGGCCATGGCTGGTCCCCACCCCTAGCAGGGCCCTGCCCTGGACAGGCCATTAGGGTGCGGCAGTGGGGACAGGACATGGGGACCAGCCCGGCAGCTGGTCAGGAAGTGCAAGGAAGGCTGACCCCTGCCCAGCCGCTGCTCATTGCACAGCCCACCCCCAGGGTGTCCAGTCCTGAGTGCCCGGGGACCCAGAGAGCTTGAGAAAACAAGGCTGGGGGGTTGGGAGGGGACTTAGAGGACAGGGTTCAAATTCCTCCCAGTGGGGCGACCGTGAGCTTTCTGGGGAGAAGGCGATGCGAGTGTTGGTACGTGGTCACTACTCACCAGGGGCCCCTCCCTCCAGGGACACGGAAGGACCTGAGCGCCTGGCTGCCCCTCCAGCTGCAGCTCTAGAGCGACAGCAAGGCCAGGTCAGGGCCAGCCAGAGCCAGATTGCCGGATTCACAAGCCCAGCTCCGCGCATAGCAGCCATGCGTGCACAGACGGTTTACCCAGCCTCCCTGTCCTCACTTTTTGCTGTCCAACAGGGTCCCAAGAGTTCCCATGGCAGGGGGTATTCTAGAGATGAAGAAGTTAACGTACACAAAGCCCTGCAAGAGGCACCTGTCCCAGGTGAGTACTTTGGAGGTGCGTGGACCCCATCCATCTGCACAGCCCTGGGCTCCTTACAAAGCTCTCAGCAGCCTCCGACACGGAGTCAGACCCATTTTACAGACGAGCACGCAGAGGCTCAGAAGAGGCAGGACTTGCTCAGGACCACATCGGCTTGTAAAAGTGACCCTTGGGGCTGGTGCCGCGGCTCAATAGGCTAATCCTCCACCTGCGGTGCCGGCACACCGGGTTCTAGTCCCGGTCGGGGTGCCGGATTCTGTCCCGGTTGCCCCTCTTCCAGGCCAGCTCTCTGCTGTGGCCAGGGAGTGCAGTGGAGGATGGCCCAAGTGCTTGGGCCCTGCACCCCATGGGAGACCAGGAGAAGCACCTGGCTCCTGCCATCGGATCAGCGCGGTACGCCGGCCGCAGCGTGCCGGCTGCGGCGGCCATTGGGGGGTGAACCAATGGCAAAGGAAGACCTTTCTCTCTGTCCCTCTCTCTCACTGTCCACTTTGCCTGTCCAAAAAAAAATTTAAAAAAAAGTGACCCTTGGGTCCTTGGCAGCATGGGCATGGTCCTGAGTACAGGCTGGCCTCCAGTCTGGAACCTCTAGCGAGCCAGGCCCTGAGTCCCCACCAGACCCCAGGCCTGGACCAGTGATGGCTCCTTTTTCTGCAGCTCGACCATCGGTGGGTCCGTCCATGCTCAGGGGTTTGGTGAAACCAGGGAGGCAGGCTCAAGGTTCCAGAGTCAGGGAGCAGCCTGGGGGCCAGGGAGGCCTCTGCAGCTGCTACTGAGCCATTGCAGGTGGCTGGGCACCCACCTGGGGCGAGGACTTGCATCTGACAGGTGAGGATTAACTCTGTACTTGATGGTGTCCCTGGGCAGCCTGAACCTGGCACCGGGGGTAGGGTGGGCACTATTAGTTCCCCCTGAGATGCAGGTCCTTTCTAGTCAACTCAAACCAATGCAGCCCTGCATGGTGGAGGTGGGGTGCAAATGCCCGGGGGTAGGCGCGAGGACCAGAGATCCAGAGCTCCAGAGCCACCACTTAGCAGCTGTGTCACCTTGATCAGCTCAATTAACCTCTCTGATCTTCCATTTCCCCAGCCGACAACGGGGCTGATGGTATCCATGGGACACGGCTGTTGTGAGGAGTGAATAGGATAATGAGCGTAAGCACAGCACCCAGCACCCTTGAGAGTGCCTGATGAGATGTCGGTGTCCGCCCTAACCTGTGTGTGGTGTGCAGTCCCCGGCTCCAGGGGGAACTCCAGGTGCTCTGGGCCTCTCCACCTGCTATGTGCTGACCTGAGTCAGACCCTGGGGCCACCATCACATCACAGGGTGGAGGGAAGAAGGGCCCTGGGTGGGATCTGATGAACCCCGGGGTGGTGCCTGGATGGCTTCACAGGGGAGGTGACACCTGCTCTGTGCACTGAAACAGGGTGGGCGGATTTCTGTGAAGATGAAACAGGGTTTACAAGGGCCAGGAGGGGAGGCCTGGCAGCTCCGTCGCTTCTAGGAAGGCCCCAGTTCCGGCAAAGGGACACTTCCCAGCCAGGAGGAGGCAGAGCTGGGAGGGCTGTTCAGGGAAGGCTGCTCATAAGAGGCCGTGTTTCACTGGACTGGAAACAGGAGGGTGCAGCTTGGAGTGACTCTTCTGTCTGGCAGAAGGAGGTTCATTTAGAAACAAAAGGGGTGGAGGGTGTGGCTAGTGCTGTGGCATAGCAGGTAGAGCTGCTGCCTGCAGTGCCGGCATCCTATATGGGCACTGGTTCAGGTCCCAGCTGCTCCATTTCCAATCTGGCTCTCTGCTGTTGGCCCCTGCACCCACATTGGAGATCTGGAGGAAGCTCCTGGCTCCTGGCTCCGGATGGGCACAGCTCTGGCCGTTATAGCCGCCTGGGGAGTGAACCAGCAGATGGAAGACCTCTCTTTCTCTATCTCTCTGCCTCTGCCTCTCTGTAACTCTGCCTTTCAAATAAATAAATAAACCTTAAAAAAAAGGGGGGGGGGCCAGCATTGTGATGTAGTGGATAAAGCCGTCACTTGCAATGCCAGCACCCTATAAGGGTGCCGGTTCAAGTCCCAGCTGTTCTACTTCCAATCCAGCTTCCTGCTAATGTGCCTGGGAAAGCAGCAGAGTCCAAGTCCTTGGACCCCTGCACCCATGTGGGAGACCCCGTTGAAGCTCCTGGTTCCTGGCTTCAGCGTGGCCCAGCCATGTGGGGAGTGAATCAGTAACTCTGCCTTTCAAATAAATAAATCTTAAAAGGGCGGGGGGGGAGGATGGGGTAGAGGAGGAAGGTAAGACCCATCCATGTGCTCCTCCTCCTCCTGGGACAGGGGTGGTCATTAAGGGGGCTCCCCCATGCCCTAACCTCTGGTTCAGGCTCTGCCCTGGGGATGAGGGTGGGTAAGAGGTTGCAGAGACACTGATCCCAGGTGGAGGGGCACCTGCTGGCCTGTGCCCAGGAGCCAGGTGTTGGCAGCGTGAAGACCTGCTCACCAAGCTTGGAGGGTCTTTTAATACGCTTTCCCTGAGGTCTGTCTCTCCTTGCCAAGTTTCCCTGGGAGCAAAAAGGTGTGGAAAGGAGCAGGACCAGCCTTGGGCTTGCGTGGCCATGGCAATGGTGAGGCATGGTGAGGAAGGAGACAGTGGCATTCAGGTGTGGCCAGGCCAGAGCTCAGGCCTGGTGGAGCTGGCTCTCAGCTGGGGACCTGTTTGCATGGATTCCTGGGAGAGTAAGACTTGGGTGGAGGGAGACACAAACACTTAACTGTGGTCACACGCAAGGTTATTAGAGTTGTGTCTGGTGGACCACAGGGAGGGGCAGGGGGAGCCAGGATGCTGGGGGACAGGGGGTGCCCTGGGGGCGCAGAGATCTGGCCTGGGGTCTCTCTGCTGCAGATGCCTGTGGACCAGAGGGGCAGTCATTCTAGAACAGGCTAGTGGCTGTCCTCAAAGCTCTCCTAGCCCAATGCTTTGCTGGCCTACATGTCTCCATGTGGATGCACAGGAAGGGCTGTTTCCTTAGCTCTCTGACCCTCTGGGCCCCACACAGCTCCATGCTGGGGCCATCCTTCCAGGGCCTGAGCAGGAGAAGGTGGGAGTCTCAGCACCGTGCTTGCTACAAAGTAGGTGCTCAGAGATACTTCAGTAGGGATGGGCATTTGGCCTGGCCAGTTGACGCCTGTATCCCAGGTTCGACTCCCAGCTCCCGCTCCCCATTCCAGCTCCCTGCTGATGCAGGCCTTGGGGGACAGTGGTAATGGCTCAAGTAACTGGGCCCCTGCCACCCATGTGGGAGGCTTGGGTTGAGTTCCCCAGCTTGGCCCAGCCCTGGCTATTGTGGGCATTTAGGGAGTGAACCAGCAAATGGGAGCTTTGTCAGTCTGTCTCTCTGCCTCTCCAAAAAAAAAAAAAAAAAAAACACAAAAACTTGAATAAAGTAATACTATATTTCAAATTAAAAAAATCATTTAGGGGAGGCAGGTTAAGCTGCTGCTTGGGATGCCTGCATCCCATATCAGAGGGCCTGGGGTCGACTTCCACCTCTGCTTCTCATCCAGTTTCCTGCTAATGTGCCTGGGAGGCAGCAGATGGTGGCCCAAGTACTTGGGTTCCTGCCACCCATGTGGGAGCCCCAGATGGAGTGAGTTCTTGGCTTCAGGCTTCAACCTGGCCCAGACTTGGCAGTTGTGGGCATTTGGGGCATAATCCAGTGGATGGAATCTCTCTCTCTCTCTGTCACTCTGCCTTTCAAATAAATATAACTTTTTTTAAGCTCATATAGTAATACTTTTAGTGATGGCTCATTTTGGGGTTCTGGGGAGCACAGATGCACTTACTGGGCAATCCAGCCAGTGGAAACCCAGGCCCGCTCACAAGGGGCTGCCCTCTGGGGCAGGGAGAACGGGGAGGGGGGGTTGTAGTGCGTGGTGACCCAGATGAGGCAGGGGCTCAGGCTGGAACATCGTGGTGTCGTTGGTGCTGTTCACACCCCGGGCTGGCGAGGAAAGGGCTGGGCTTGTGTTTTCCAAATGGAGAACGAGTGGCGCGTCAACAGGAGAGATGAAATCAATGCACACGGGGTGTGTGTGTGTGTGTGTGTGTGTGTGCGCGTGTGCAAACTGAAGAGCTTGGCATTGAGGAAAGGCGCTACACCTGTTGTTCACTCCTTCACAACGTCTCCCCCGCCCCGTTCTTACTGAAGCACCAGCCTGGCCCCTTCCCCGGGCTCTCCCCACCTGGGGTGCATGCAGGACCTGATGAGGCAGGAGCCCCCTGGCCTGGCAGCCCCAGACCACCCCCGTCTCCCAGGGACACCCCAGAGCCCAGACGGGGCAGAAAAGGGTGAGCTCTTTCCTCCCCGGCTTCCGCATTGTCTGGTGCCCAGCGCCCTCCTGGTCTTCTCCCTCTCCTTCTCCACAGCAGTGTAAGATCAAAGACGGTAAATTATTCATTCTCAGTTGAGCGCAGCGCGTTCAAAGTCGGGGCTGCTGGGCTCGTCTTCTCAGAGCCGCCAAGGGCAAAGGCCCACCGTTTGGGTGCGCCGGCTCCGCGGAGTCGCAGCCCTCAGATCTGCAGCCTGCTCTGCCTACACTCCGCCTCCCACGACTCTCATTTCCTCCCTGACGTTGCCTTGTCCACATTCTAACCCCCAGCCCCAGGCGCGACCCCCGGTGAAGCAGCGCCCGTGGTTTGGGCTCTCGGCCGTGCAGCCGTGGCGGTGGGCTCCCAGGGGACTGCCGCGCAGGGCTCCTTCCAGGCAGCAGCAGGGAATCTGCATGTCTGAGAAGCATGCCCGCAGCGGGGCAAGCCAGGGACCTGTAGCAGTGCCGGCAGCCACGGCAGCAGTCTGTTTTACACTTTCTACACTTCAAGCATTCTTTTTTAATTAAAAAGGTTTTTTTTTTTCTATTTTATGTGCAAGGCAGAGGGTCTCATAGAGAGCTGGAGAGAGATCTCCCATCCGCTGGTTCACTCTCCAAATGGCTGCAACAGCCAGGAGCCCAGAATTCAATCTGGGTCTCCTACGTGGGTGGCCAAGTACTTGAGCCATCGCCTACTGCTTCCCAGGGGGTGTATTACAGGAAGCTGGAATCGGAGCAGGGATGGAACTCATGCTAGGCACTCCAGCGTGGACGTGGGTGACCCGGGCAGCATCTTAACCACTGCCCCAGGAGCCTACCTCCAGCATTCTTTTGAGCACGTCATAGGATATCCCCAGGGAGCACCACAGCAACCCTAAGCCATTTCATCCTGGTGTTATAGACAAGGAGACTGACACGCAGAGAAATCAAATCACTTGCCCAAGGCCACACAGCTTGCAAGTGGTGAAGTGGGGATCTGAGTCCAAGCCAGAGCTTCCACAGTGTCCCTGTCAAACGATGAACGAACTTTAAAAAGTTCACCCCATGGGAGACCAGGATAGGACCTGGCTCCTGCCATCGGATCAGCGCGGTGCGCTGGCCGCAGCGCACCGGCCGCGGCGGCCATTGGAGGGTGAACCAACGGCAAAGGAAGACCTTTCTCTCTGTCTCTCTCTCTCACTGTCCACTCTGCCTGTCAAAAAATAAAAAAATAAGCCGGCGCCGTGGCTCAATAGGCTAATCCTCCACCTTGCGGCGCCGGCACACCGGGTTCTAGTCCCGGTTGGGGCGCCGGATTCTGTCCCGGTTGCCCCTCTTCCAGGCCAGCTCTCTGCTATGGCCAGGGAGTGCAGTGGAGGATGGCCCAGGTGCTTGGGCCCTGCACCCCATGGGAGACCAGGAAAAGCACCTGGCTCCTGGCTCCTGCCATCGGATCAGCGCGGTGCAACGGCGGCCATTGGAGGGTGAACCAACGGCAAAGGAAGACCTTTCTCTCTCTGTCTCTCTCTCTCACTGTCCACTCTGCCTGTCAAAAAAAATAAAAATAAAAAAAATAAAAAATAAATAAAAAATAAAATTAAAAAAAATTCATGGAAAATGGAATTAAAAGAGATTTATTTTGGTGGACAAATTCATTTTCAAATACGCATTTTTCATGAACTTTTGGATGATCTCTCACATCTGCACCTTCGTTTCTCCTCACATCAACCCCATGGGCAGGTGGGGAAACCAAGCTTCTCCAAAGGTAAGTGACTCGTTCCAGGTCACGTGACCAGCGAGGGACAGACCGCTAACTTAGATGTCCACATTCTGCGGCAGGCACTGGCCTACTGGTTAAGATGCCGGTCGGGATACCCGCATTACACATCGGAGTACCTGGCGTCGAGTCTAGGCTCTGCCTCCTGACTCCAGCTTCCTGCCGGGTTCCAGGCATCTGGGGAGTGAACCAGCGGATGGGAGTGCGTCCTCTCTCTGCGCACCTCTTGAATTAGAGAAGAAAGAAGCCCACGTTCTTCCTCCCACACCTCCCAGAGACCCATGGACAAACCGACGCTCTAAACATCCTTACGACGGGAGGAATGAAAGACACACAGGCCAAGGCCCGGGGGAACCTCAGCCTGGGAGGTTGGATGGACAGGGGCATCAGGGAAGCCCGGCCGCTGGGTCTGGGGTCCGGGAACTTGCCGAGACTGAATTTCAGCATGAGTCTGTGACGTGGTAGACGCGGATTAAATCTCTACCTCTGCGGCCGCCGCCGCCCCCATGTACAGATTCAGAAGCACCAACAAAGGGGAGAAACACACACACTCCCTCCCTGAGCCGCTGCTTACTATTAAGAGCTTATCTCCAAGCAGCAGAATCATCATCGCGCACAGCACCCATGTGTGGCTGATTAGCTTTGTTGTAAGTTCCATTTGATTACAACTCGAACGTCTGATCCCGACTTGGGTGCAGCTGCATGGCTGCCCGTTCATAAACAACAAGCAGGAGAGGGACCGCCAGGGCCGGGAGCATCAGATAATGAGGCCGGCGCTCAGAGAGCCAGTTAATCGGCAGAGCCCTCTGGCACAGCCCCTGCCCGTGTTCAAAGCCCGTGTCCTTTAAATGGGCCCCCACGACAGGCTGGGGTTTCTTCCTCCCATCCCTGGGGCAGGCTTGGGGCGGGGGAAGCGGTGGCCAAGCATTTTGGCTGTTCGTAAGGGGGTGGAATAGGATGGAGAATGTGGGTTTATAGAAAACAGAATTCAGGCCGGCGCCGTGGCTCACTAGGCTAATCCTCCGCCTTGCGGCGCCGGCACACCGGGTTCTAGTCCCGGTCGGGGCGCCGGATTCTGTCCCGGTTGGCCCTCTTCCAGGCCAGCTCTCTGCTGTGGCCAGGGAGTGCAGTGGAGGATGGCCCAGGTGCTCGGGCCCTGCACCCCATGGGAGACCAGGAAAAGCACCTGGCTCCTGGCTCCTGCCATCGGATCAGCGCGGTGCGCCGGCTGCAGTGCGCCTGCCGCGGCGGCCATTGGAGGGTGAACCAACGGCAAAGGAAGACCTTTGTCTCTGTCTCTCTCTCTCACTGTCCACTCTGCCTGTCAAAAAAAAAAAAATTCAAAGTTGGAGGGCGTGGGTTTTGTTTTGCAAATACATGAAATAATCCCACCTGTCTTGTGCTTGAACCTGGGATCCAGCTAATCCCATTCATGTGCTCACCAGGTAAGCACTGTGCCACATCTACAGCGCGACCTTACCAGGGAGAATTACTGACCTCACTCTGCAGTCCAGGGAAACTGAGGCCTCAGGAGGTGCCGTGAGCTGGCGGGAAGGGGCCATGAAGCCTGCCAGTCTGACGGTGGAGGCTGCTGCGCTGCAGTTGCAGCCTCGGTGGCAGTGGGAATGCGGGGTCCTCCGGCAGGAGGTGGGACCGAGGCTGGCCTGGGGCGTCCCGCTCAGGAGAAGGAGGTAGAGCAGGCTCTGGAGGGAGAGAGGAGGGCCGGCTCAGCACTCAGCGTCTCGCAGCCTTGCAGGTGTTCCTCAGAGCGCAGTCGTCGGCCCAGGCTAACTTTCTCAGCTGGGTTCAACTGTTCCTCAAAGGGAGGCGGTGGTGAGCAGGGCAGAGGGGAAACCGGCATGGTCAGGTGGGGCAGTGCTGGCCTGAGACCTGGGAGGTGCCCTCCTCCTGCCACGGAGCCTGGTCAGCTGCCAGCCCTGCTCTCGCAGCCTGGCTGAAGGCGGGCTGACCTGAGCCCAGCCTGGCCAGCCTCGGGTTTCCCGACTTCCCCACCTCACCCCAGTCCTTCGTGAGACCCAACCCTTCCCCCACGCATTATTCAACAAGTGAGGGAGGCCCAGGGCTCATTGTGGGGACAAATATTCCAGCTACAGCTGTGCAATGAGAGAGAGAGAGAGAGAGAGAGTTGTCGGGAAGTAATTTCCCATGGCAATTAAGAACTCACCCACACGTGTATGCGGTGTGCCTGGCATGCATGTCGCGTGTTGGGGAGAGGCATTTTATTTCATCACTGTCCCCCTCCCATACTAGTGTTTCCTGGCTAAGCAGAGAGCCACCCTTCCCAGGCCACTTAGTGGAGATGGAGGTGGGGGTGGGGGTGGGGGTTGAAGGGATGGGGTTGGCTACAGAAGCAATAGGTTTCTGGCTGTTTTTGATTTAAAAACAAAAAACCAGAAAAACACCTCCGTGCGGCTTCCTGAGCAGCTGGGGGAGGGGAGCCCCTTGTGCCGCTCTGTTTAAGCTCAGTTGGGGATGGCTGGTGTCCGCAAACCTGGGGGGCCTCGGCTCCCATGGCGTCGGCTGGCTCAGAAGCAGCTGGGGACCCTGGCTTACGCTCATGGCCCAAGCGGATGAGCAGGTGTGGCCTGGGGCAGAGCAGCGGGAGGAGCCCTCTCCCTCCTGGAGCCTGGCTCTTCCAGCCCATGGAACTTGGTCTGCCGTGGACAGTTGCACTTGGTCCTGAGTCCACCCCCTTGCCTTCCTGAACTGGAGCTTTCGGTCCACTGTCAGCTGGACTCAAGCAATGGAGCACAACAGTGGGGTGGTATTGCTGCCTCTGGATCCTGCACTAAAAGTGGTTATAGCAGTGAGTTTATGGGATGTATCTTTTACTACTCCTGACCTGGCCAGGTGCTTCGCCGATGTCCCCCACATGGCTCAGAGATTGTCCTCTCTCCAGGGCAACGTGGACGTCCCTGCCACCACATGTCTCAGCCCCTGGTGGCTTCTCTTTGGGGCCGGTGGGGGGCCTCTGCTTGGCTGTTCACTGAGCCATTGAAAATTTCATGGATAATTCAGGAACACAAATCAAACAGGAGCCTGGAAGCTCTGGATTTATGAAGAAAAATGAGTTAAACTTGGCAATTTATGAGCAGCTCAGAATAGCAGCATGGGGGGCAGGTGGGGAAGGGCAGGGATGGTTGGGGGGCACTGATGGGAGGGGCAGAAGTGGGGGCCTGGGCCTTCGCACCCCAGCCACAGGCTTTGTGGAAGGAGTGTGCTGGTCAAATGGGGCACATGGGGTCCCCTGAGGGACCCTGGACATCTTCAGTCGCAAATCCCCATCTGGTTCCCCGGTAACCTCAGCCCTCCTCCCTTGGCAGGTATGTGAGGGCAGAGGAAGAGGGCACATTTTTCAGATTTGGAGGCACTGGATCAGAGTGAAGAGCTATGTTACTCAGAGACAAACAGGGTCCTTCACTGTGTGTGTGTGTGTGTGTGTGTGTGTGTGGGTGTGTTTGGGGGAGAGAGAGAGAGAGAGGGAGGAGAGAGAGAGAGGGAGGAGAGAGAGGAGAGAGAGTGATCCTGTTATCCAAGAAGTTTAAGAGTTTTCCAGTCTTCTAGGAGGGGCTCTAGGTCTGAGAGTGTCGATTTAAATCCATGTAAGTCTAATCCCCAGGCCAATGTCCGAGGCCAAGGGCCAGCAGGAGTGGGGTGGGACTCTGGGTTTGCACCTGTGACTAACCACTAGAGTTGTGTCCCTGCCACCTCCCCAGCATAGGTCCTCCTGGGACAGTCCCATCTTCAGCGCAGTTTCTTCTCATTGGAGGGGATCACAGGGAACCCCTCTCAGGTGTGCAGTCGGAAAGAAACAGCTCTGTTGCGGGATCGGGGTTGAGAGACCCCGGGTGAGCGCCAAGCAGACATGGCCTCTGAGGGTCTCTGGGAAACAAGAGCAGCGTTCCCTCCCATCAGTCTCGGCGTCGCTCACAGACTTGTGAGTGCACAGGTGCTTGGCATCCTCTAAGATGTGTCAAGGAGATGGGTGCTGTGACTAACCTTCCATGAGCATCTACGCCAGTCACCACTTCTTCCTGGGCCTTACCTGTCCCGGGTCTGAAGTGAGGAGATGAGAGCAAGGTTACCTCGGTCGCCTTCCACCCCGATCGACATCTGATCCTGTGGCCATCGAGGCATTTCGGTTCCTGGTCACCACGTTCCCCGTTGAGGCCGAGGCCTCCAGGGTGCAGAGCTGAGAGACAGCAGGCCTTCGTTCAGACGGCCATGTAACACAGGTGCCCTCTATGCAGAAGGCCACAGGGCTCAGGATGAGAAGCTTTCACTGTCACCAGGGCACAGGGAACAACATAAAGAACTGAGAAAACCACAGACGCAAGAGGCAGCTCTCAAACCTTCTCCTGGAGCGTAGTCCTCGTCGGTTCTCAGACCCACCTTGCCTGAAACCAGATCACAGGACCCTCCTTTCAGAGTGGTCCTGTCCTGTGCCCAGATGCCCAGAAGACTCTGGGCACACGGGCCTCAGTAAGTCATGCCCAGTTTATCAGCACTGGATCGTTCTCTGTGCTTCCACCAGAATTCCGCATGACTGTCCATAAAAGCATGGGATTTCCCCTCGGTCTTTGACTCCTATGTCATGTAAGCATTTATTAAATTTGTAATGCTTTTCTCTGGTCAATCTGTCATTTGCTGTAGGAGTGTCAGCTATGAACCTTGCAATGAGTGAGAAGATTTTCCTTTGTGTCTCCTACAGGGGTCTTGCTGCTTTCTCTTCTAGGGCTATACTGAGATTTTTCCTGGATGTATGCCTTCTTTGTTTTTTTTTGACAGGCAGAATGGACAGTGAGAGAGAGAGACAGAGAGAAAGGTTTTCCTTTTGCCGTTGGTTCACCCTCCAATGGCCGCGTGGCCGGCGCGCTGCGGCCGGCGCACTGCGGCCGGCGCACCGCGCTGATCCGTGGCAGGAGCCAGGTACTTATCCTGGTCTCCCATGGGGTGCAGGGCCCAAGCATTTGGGCCATCCTCCACTGCACTCCCTGGCCACAGCAGAGAGCTGGCCTGGAAGAGGGCCAACCGGGACAGAATCTGGCGCCCCGACCGGGACTAGAACCCAGTGTGCTGGCGCCGCAAGGCGAAGGATTAGCCTAGTGAGCTGCTGCGCTGGCCAATATATGCCTTCTAACGGCATAGTACAGATGAGCAGGGCTGTCTCTTGGAATGCGTTTGAGTTATTTCCCCAGAATTCAGGCCATTTGAAGCAAAACATTTCCATTTTAAAACTGAAGGTGCTGGAATGTCAGGATTAAAGACACTTGAGCTACTGAGGGGTTTGCACTGTTGGGTTGAAAACCATTACTTAGCATTGACAAATAGCTATTGAGCTCATATTATGTACCAGTGCTGTTCCAGGAATTTTCATATTTGTGAGGGTACTTTACAGAGTTCAAGAAAAGATGGAATTAGAGGATAAGTTTACTTTGGTTCAAAACCTTTTTTGAAATCCATTAATAGTTTTTCAATAATACATACTTTCCAAGAACTTTCTGAAGACCCCCATATGCATGTATTTCAAGTAAGCTTATCTCTTAATTTCATTTTTCCATGAACTTTTTGAAGTACTATTGTGTTATTTCATTGGGTTCTATAATAATCATAAAAAGAAGACAGCATTACTACTTTTTAGCAGATGAAAAAAGACTCAGAAGGCAAGGAACTAACTGTGTAAGGTCACATAGCTGTGGGTGATGAATCTGGGATATGAATGAGACTTATCTGATCCCAGAGTTACAGCTTCCTCTGCAAAGTGATTTCTTATTCCAGGCCCATGTTTGTGTCCAGCAAAGCTGCATTAGCTCACCCTTGGTCTCCATTCTCTTCAATATGGTCACAGTTTTCTGTTCCTTCATGTGTCTAGTCATTTTTGATTGTATCGTGGACATTGTGAATGATATATCGGAGATACTCTGGATTCTATTACATTCCTCTGAAGAGTATTGATTTTTATATTTCAAATTTGGCTGAATTCAAACTTCAGACTTTGTCTCCCGTCTGGTTGGCAACAGTGGAAGTCTCGGTTCAATTCTTTTAATATTAGCTGCACTGTTTGGAGTCTGTGAAAGTATGTTGAAGGATCAAAGCCTTGGGAAGCATATGCATAGGAAAGTTGGAGCTTACCCTCTGTGGCTTTCTCTTTCACAGAATTTCTACTATTGCTTCCCAGCTGAGGCACTTAACCACATTTTCTGTGAACTTTCAAGCTACTAAGACTGTGGGTTTCTTATAAATTTAGCTACTTTATGTGACATCTGCCCTTAGGAGAAAAGCTTTAAAAGCATGAAATACACCCACTGCTATTCTTCCGTGTTTCAGCTCCCCTCCAATTCCTGACTGTTTTTTGTTTTACCAATGCCTTTATGTAGCTTTCAAATATTTTATCCAGAGTTTATGTTGTTACTTGTGGGAGGACAGGTCTGACTGCAGCTACGTGACCATTATTGAGAGTTGTACCACTTGTGAGTAGCTGGTTCCTCCTATGACTCTGACCAGGCAGGGTCTGTTTTCAAAGCAGTATCACGCCCTACTGTCTCTAGGGCTCTGGTCTTGAACTCCTAATTGCAGGTATTTATACTAAGACAATTATGTGTTGTAACTGGCTCTTGGAAGTGTCATGCTGTTGTGTCCATGACAACCTTCTGGGAGGTGTTGCCTCCCATTTGTATTGCCTTCAATGTCACCTTTCTTAGGAAGGAGAGCTCTGGACTGCAAGGGGCATCCAGCCTCAGTCCCCTTCCAGATGCCCTGCGGGTTGGGGTGGAGGGGTGGGCTCTGTCCCCTCACAAGTACACTCGGCACAGTCTACCCTGGGAGAAGCACTGTCGCAGGGGGAGGAGTCCGACTCCCCCAGCTTGCCAATGGCATTCACGTGTATGGCTCTTTAACCTCTGCCTTCCAGGGTTTGTCAGCGCCACCTGTTCCGGTTCCCTCAGACACCTTTTGGAGCTGCAGGTGTGTACCGAGAGCTGGGGAAAGTTGGCCGCTCCCCAAAGTTGCTTTTCTTTTTGAGATATCAGAAAGGCCAGAGCAGAGTGGCAAAATCCGTATGCTTTTTAAACGCTCCTGCTCTGTAGAGGGGTGTTTGTCTCCTCCCCTTTCTTCTTTTAAAAATCTCTTGTGTGTCAGAGGGAAGAAGCCGGAAGAGAAATGTCCCTTTGATGGCTGAGAATTATTGTTTTAAAGGCTTTATTTAAGCTGCTCTTAACAAAATTCAAACATCTGGCTTGTGGTGTCTGCGTGCCAACATTCAGCTTGAAGGGAGTATGTGAGTGTGGCAGGCGCCCAGGCTCTGGGGGGTGGGGAGGAGGCAGAGCCTGTTGTGGTCAGCTTGGCAGCCGTGGCCACCTCTGAGCTGTGCCTCCTTGGTGGGGTTCCACAGGCAGGAGCATAGGAACAAACCACCTTCTTGAGTGTGCCTTTTAAACACACACACACACACACACACATATATTATTAGAGAGTCAGTGAGCCTGAGTGAGTGAATGAGAAAGCTCCTGCTCGCAGGCTCACTCTCCAAATGCCTGCAAGCCAGGAGCCCAGAACTCAACCTAGGTCTTCCACGTGGCAGGCAGGGACTCAACTACTTGAGCCATCACCTGCTGCACATTAGCAGAAAGCTAGAAACGAGAATGCAGCTGGGACCGGAACCCAGGCGCTGTGGTAAGGGATGCAGGCATCCTAACCATTGGGCCAAACGCCCTTCTCAAGCAGGAAATAGATTTTGGCAAGGTTTATGAAGCCATGCTCTGCTCTCAGGGTTTAACCTCTTAAAAAGAGTCAGGATGTACTCCTGCGAGAAGCTGGTTGTGGAGAAAGAGGAAGGTCGTACTGACTTAACACGGATGCTTTTTTTTTTTTTTTTTTGACAGGCAGAGTGGACAGTGAGAGAGAGAGACAGAGAGAAAGGTCTTCCTTTTGCCGTTGGTTCACCCTCCAATGGATGCTGCAGCCAGCGCGCTGCGGCCAGCACATCGCGCTGATCCAAAGGCAGGAGCCAGGTGCTTCTCCTGGTCTCCCATGGGGTGCAGGGCCCAAGGACTTGGGCCATCCTCCACTGCACTCCCGGGCCACAGCAGAGAGCTGGCCTGGAAGAGGGGCAACCAGGAGAGAATCCGGCGCCCCGACTGGGACTAGGACCCGGCATGCCGGTGCTGCAAGGCGGAGGATTAGCCTAGTGAGCCGCGGCGCCGGTGACACGGATGCTACGCCAGATGTTTCCACATTCACAGTCAGGTGCAATTACTGCAACACCTCCCTGCGGTGGGTATTAATACCTTTGCATTCCAGGTGAGAAAACTGAGCTTACCTTGCTCAAGGGTACCCTGTAAGCAAGCAGCAGAGTCAGGGTCAATGTTAAGGCTCCAGCCTGTGGAGTTGGTGATTCTTCCCTCACGTCTGGCACCTCTCACACAACGTCTAATGCTGGGTTCCTAGAGCAACACACCCTGTCACCCTCTTTCCAAGCGTGTGGGGCTATTCTCTGGCCAGTGGAAGGAGGGCATGGGTTTCCACGGCAACTGGCTTCTCTGAAGACGCCAGGGCTGCACGTTCTCCTCGGGGCTGGCAGTCTGGCCAGGCCAGCCCAGAGCTGTGTTACGTCGGGCGAGCTACTTAACTTCCCTGAGCCTTAGACTTCTCGGGAGGGGATAAGACTGCTCGCAGGCAGGGCAGATCCAAGCCTGAGGTTCTGTGTCTGGTGCACAAGAGGTATTGAGCAAACATTGGTCTTCCTTCTAGCCCCAGAACCGGGAACTGAGAGGCAATGAGCCTGAGCAAAGCTGGGGAAGCAGGTGCCTGGCGGGGCTCCAGCGGTGTCAGTTAACTGGCTAGAAGAGGCCAGTGTTCAGCCCCGCACTGGCCAAGAGGCGTCTCGATGTGGGAGCTTATTTGCGTCCTTTACCTGCAGGCCCCAGAGCCTGGAGGTCTTGCTTCTGGAAAGATCCCTGAGAAACCATCACATCCAGGTTCACACTCTGCAGGCAGAGACATGGAGGTCAGACAAGGAAAGGGACCTGGCCAAGGCTCTGCAGCAAGTAGAGGCAGAGGTGGAGCTTGGCCTCAGCTCTTCCGCCTTTGACACCGGCACTGGGTGGTGGCAGAGGACACCTGTAGAGGCACAAGCTGAAGGCACCATGGCCGTGTGTCCCCCATCCCCAAAAGTTTCCATCTCTGGGGGGCACAGAGGCCTAGCAGGGGGTGTCAAGGATGCCTGTACAGCTCCCGGCCCCTCTGACGTGGCTCTGTGCGCACCTGCCCACCACCCTCCCATCCCTGCGTGGGTGAAGTCTGCTCACGTATTTCACACCCAGGGGCTCAGCGTTGCCAGGCAAGAGAGAAGCCCAGGATCTCAATCGCTTGCCACTGCCTCTCTGTCTACCCAGGAAAGCTTTCTCCTTTTCTCTCATGCCTCAGCGTTTCCAGCCATATCATGGAGACCAGGGTCCTGCCTTGGGGGACCAGAGTGTGGCCAAGACCCCAAGTGCTGCCTTGGAGGCCTGAGACGTTAAAGCAGAGACATGCAGGGCGTGCCTACCATGAGAGTTTGTGCATTGGTCTTCTTTTTCTCCCTGCTTCCCTCAATAAGCGCTCTTCCCACCCTTCTTCCTCTTGTGACCCCTTTGGGGCTCTGAGCTGGCGACAGAAAACAGGACTGGGAGGGCACTGGACAATGAAGTCACAAGGAACAGGGCGTGCTGGGGGAGGCACAGAGAGAATCCTCAGGGAAGGTGAAGGTGGTCGTCAGATCCAAGCCAAGCCCTGGGAGAGGCTGGGCTGGGGAGGTGTGGGGGGACCCCAGCCCTTTACTGCAAACACAAGGCAGCTAGGGCGCCTTTCCAGTTTTCCCTAGAAGCAGCTCTAAGGACTGCATGTGTGGGCCAGAGCTGACACAGGTGTGCACTCAGGAGAAACAGCAGCTCCAGGCAGCAGGACGGGGCAGGGGGAGAAGAGGAACTGATGATCCCATAGGAAGTTCTGGGCCTTGAGAGCTGTCTCAGACTGGGGTGGGGGGTCTCTGACCTCTCCCTGCCTCCTGTTTGGAGGTGGGTGTTCCAGCCTTGGGGGTGGCAGCTTTTGGCTGAGGGCAATGCCTGGGGAGGGACTCGGCTGTGAGATCTACATGGTCAACCATTCAGAGAGCACTGCTGCAGCCCTGTGGGGGGACTTGGCCGCACAGGGCAGCGTCCACTGCGGACGCCTTGAGCAAGCGACTCCCCATGCCTCTGCTTCCGACATGGAGGTGCAGACAACTGCTTGATTCATTTGCGTCTTCATTCAGATCTCTCCACGCAGTCCAGGTGCCGGAGAACATGGCAGCCGGTAAAACAAAGCCCTTGTCCCCAGGGAGCTCATGTTTTAGCCAGAGAAGAGAGATGATGTGAGCTAGAGGGTGCTCCGCTCTACGGAGAAAAATGAAGCTATAAGGATACAGGGCTGCCGAGCTGGGCAGCCTTCTGTTTCCAATAAAGAAAGTCGAGCAGAAACCTGAAGAACAGGAAGGAGGGGGCTATAAACCACCTAGGGCAGGGTTTATCAACCTCAGTACTATTGACCTTCCTTGTGGGTGCTGCCCTGTGCATTGTGGGATATTTACCCACACCCCCGCTCTCTACCCTCTCCCCAGTTGTGACAGCCTGTGTCTCCAGGTATTGTCAAGTGTCCCCTGAAGGCCGGCGCCGCGGCTCACTTGGCTAATCCTCCACCTGCGGTGCCAGCACTCTGGGTTCTAGTCCCAGTTGGGGCGCCGGTTCTGTCCCGGTTGCTCCTCTTCCAGTCCAGCTCTCTGCTGTGGCCTGGGAAGGCAGTGGAGGATTTCCCAGGTTCTTGGGCCCTGCACCTGCATGGGAGACCAGGAGGAAGTGCCTGGATTCTGTCTTCGGATCAGTGCAGCGCACCAACCGTAGCGGCCATTTGGGGGGTGAACCAACGGAAGGAAGACCTCTCTCTCTCTCTCTCTCACTGTCTAACTCTGCCTGTCAAAAAAAAAATCCCCTGAAGACAACATTGCCTCATGGCTGTGGACAAGAGAATCCCAAAAAGGGGGAGCAGAGCCAAACCCAGGGGTGGGAGCATGCTTGTTTAGCCATGGAACAGCAAGGAGCCCAGCAGGGCTGCAGGGGATGGGGCCAGGGGATGGTGGAGAAGGGAGGCAGGCAGAGGCGGTGGACTGAGTAGGGCTGTGCAGGTCATTGTTAGGATTTTGGTTTTGACACCAAATGCAAAAGAGGCCTTGAAGGGTTATGAGCAGAGAAATGATGTGATCTGACTTATATTTCAAAAGAATTCCTCTGGCTGCTCCCTCACAATAGTGATAGAAGATTAAAGATGAGGTTTCTGACACACAACAGGTACTCAACAAATGGGCCTGTCATTCTCAGGGGCAGGGGGAGCGTGCCCTTGGTTTGCATTTGAGGTCATCGTGCAGCCTGGCTGCCATCCCATTCTGGGCAGATAGAATCATGTTCTTGTGACTCATGCTGGGGGGCTTTTGGGACAGTGGAGCCTGAACCACTTACTGTAGAGAAAAGAAATGGAGCTTAGCGAGCTGAAGTGACTGCGAGAGTCAGCCAGCCCTTGAGTCGGCGGCAGTGCTAGGGTTAACATCTGTAGAATGACTTTTTGGGAAGAAGTCTTTGATGGTGACCTAATTTGTGTCTCCTTATGTGAGTGGGGCTTTTTTTTAATTAAAAAGAGATAAAATTCAAAGACAAGAAGAATGTGCTCAAGGCTGGATAGGCTTTTGCACAAATAATAGACTTGCCTGGAAATTAGTTGTAAAATAATAATAATCAGGAGATAGGCTTGGCCCTGGTCCTTGCAGGCAGGGAGCTGGACTGCTGAGTCAGCACTGGCAGTAGCTTGGGGAGTCACCACGTGGTCCAACAGGGTGGGCAGCAGGAGGCTGCTGGGAGACCACTTGTGCTCGTCTTCGCGCTCTGGGCTTGAGTAATACTTCTCTAGGCTGAGTTCCATTCTTAGACGGGAATGTAGAGGCAGAGACAACTTTGAGTTGACCCACCGACAGGAACGTTCGTCATGGTGTGGACAGACCCTGAATGTGGAACCCAGAGACCTGAGCTCCATCTGGGCACCGCTGTGTGGTTACGTCTCCTTGGTCAGAGTCATGGAATCTTCTGCTGCCCCACCCTCCTCATCTTTGGGCCAGAGACACTGGTTTCTGCCCTTTCCCAGGGTGATCCAAAGAGAAAAAGACTTTATCTTGCAGAGTGTCTCAGCTTGATGCTTTGCATTGAATGGGTACCTGATACATATTTGTTGAAGTTATGAATATTTATTGAGAAAAAGAAGTGATGTATGGAAAATACTACCCTGGAGCAAGAGGGACTTTGTAAGACTCTCTTAAAAACCACTGGGTGGGGCCGGTGCCGCGGCTCACTAGGCTAATCCTGTGCCTTGCGGCGCCGGCACACCGGGTTCTAGTCCCGGTCGGGGCGCTGGATTCTGTCCCGGTTGCCCCTCTTCCAGGCCAGCTCTCTGCTATGGCCCGGGAGTGCAGTGGAGGATGGCCCAAGTGCTTGGGCCCTGTACCCGCATGGGAGACCAGTAGGAAGCACCTGGCTCCTGGCTTTGGATCAGTGCAATGCGCCAGCCGCAGCGCGCTGGCCGCTGCAGCCATTGGAGGGTGAACCAATGGCAAAAAGGAAGACCTTTCTCTCTGTCTCTCTCTCTCACTGTCCACTCTGCCTGTCAAAAATAAAAAATAAAAATAAAAAATTAAAAAAAAAAAACACTGGGCAGGCTTTTGGCTCTTCAGGGCGGATGGGCTATGGTTGGGAGATTCCCTTTATCCGCCACTGCTCCAGAACATGCAGTATAGAACTCTCCAGAAGAGAGTGTTTCTCTCCAGTGCCTTGGGGCCTTTTTGGCAGCTCTGATGAGCATGGTTGAAGGAAGGCATCCGGGCCTGATGCCATGGCCTTTCCTGACCCCTGTGGGCAGGGCTGTGGTAGACATTCTCCCAGGCTCGGGGATCCTGGTCAGGAGCAGTGCAGGCAGGGCCACAGGAGACATGCCCTGCTCTCAGTGACTCCCGAGGCCCTCAAAGGCAGTCTGAGAGTCTGCAGAGTTGGATAAGCCTGGCTCTCTCAGTTACAGAATGTGTTCTCAGGTGGGGTAAATCTCTCTCACTTTTCACTCCTTTTACAAAAAGATCATTTATTTGGAAGGCAGAATGAGATAGAGAGAGAGATCTTTTATCTACCACTTCACTCCCCATACACCTCCAACAGCCAGGAACTCCATCCAAGCTTCCCATGGGGGTATCAGGAACCAAGTACTTGTACCATTATCTGCTGCCTCCCAGGGGCACACATTAGCAGGAAGCTGGGTTGGAAACTCAGAGTAACTGGGACTTGAACCAGGCACTCCAGTGTGGATTATCAGAATCCCAAGTGGCAGCTTAGCATACTGAACCCACTGTGCCATAATACCTGCCCACTTTTTTTTTTCATATATAGAATAAGATTATTACAAGCAACTAAAAGTAGACACATTGGACTTGATCAAAATTTAGTTTTCTGCCTCAAAAGACACTGTCCAGAAAGTGAAAAGACAACCCACTGCACAGGAGAAACAATCTCAGAACAGATAGCTGAGAAAGGACTTGTGCTTACCATCTGCAAAGAACTCTTACTACTCAACAATAAAGAGACGACCAAGTTTAAAAATGGGCAGGGGCCGGTGCTGTGGCGCAGTAGGTTAATTCCCCACCTGCAGTGCCAGCATCCCAAATGGGCACTGGTTCAAGTCCCGGCTGCTCCTCTTCCAATCCAGCTCTCTGCTGTGGCCTGGGAAAGCAGCAGAAGATGGCCCAAGTCCTTGGGCCCCTGTACCCACATGGGAAACCTGGAAGAAGCCCCTGGCTCCTGGCTGGGGTCGGCGCAGCTCTGGCCGTTGCAGCCACTTGGGAAGTGAACCAATGGACGAAGACCTTTCTGTCTCTCCCTCTCACTCTCTGTGACTCTCTCTCTCTCAAATAAATAAATAAAATCTTAAAAAAATAAGGAAGCACAATTAAAAAAAATGGGTAAAGGATCTGAATAGACATTTCTTCAAAGAAGACATACAAATGGCCAATAAGCACATGAAAAGACACACAACTGTTACGGAAATGCAAATTAAAACCACAATGAGATACTTCTTCCCATCCAGGGAAGGACGGCCATAATAAAAAAGATGAATAATATGAGAGGGTGTGGAGAAATTAGAATCCTGTAATACTGCTGGTGGGACTGTGAAGTGGTATAGCCACTTGGGAAGACAGTCTGGCAGTTCTCCAAGAGTTACCAGATGACTCAGCAATTCTGCTCCTCTGTGTGGACCCCCAAGTAATGAAAGCATGCATCCACACAAAGACTTGTACACAGATGTTCATGCATTGTTTGCAATAGCCAAAAGATGGAAACAACTCCGACGTCTATGAGCTGATGAATAGGTAAACAACGTGTGGTCTATACATACAATAAAATATCATTTGGACATAAAAAAGAATGAAGCACTGATACATGCTGCGATATGATTGAACCTTGAAAACTAAGTCCCCAGGGAAAGAAACCAGTCGTAAAAGACCACATGGGGCATGATTCCACTTTCACGGAATGTCTAGAATGGGCAAATCTAGAGAGACAGGAAGTAGACCAGTGGTTGTCTGGGATGGGGTGGGTGGCAGGGCTGGAAGGGTTAATAACTCAGGGAATAAGGATTCTTTTCGGAGTCAGGAAAATGTCTAACACCAGGGCGGTGGGTTGGATGACTCTGAATATACTAAAAATTAAACTGTGCAGCTTGACGGATGATTTGTCTAGGAGGTAAATTATATCTCAACAAAGCTATTACCAAAGACAAATGGGGTTTTTAGTAGTTTCACCCTCTCAGTTTTGTTGTGAGGGACAGTGAGAGTAAGCAGTGGCCTCTCAGGACATGCTCGTTATTTTATTAATAACATTAGCACCTGGCTGTTGGAGATGATACGAGACAAGGGATAGAGTAGCCAGCTTAGCTCCTGAGTGCAATGTGCAAGCCCACCTTTTTTTGGATGGCTAAATCTAGGGAGGACAGAGAGATTCTCACCAAATCCAAGACCTGGCCAGCTTACCCCTAGGGGCAAATCTTTACACCTGTGCTTGGAAGACTTACCCTGGAAAGCTGCGGGGACAGTGGCTTTGGCCTCGTAGCAGGGTCTAAAGTCGCAGAGCTGGAAGTCTCTCCCTGGAGAGACTCAAAGGGGCCTCTGTGGTCTGCAGCCTGTCCCTGTTTTTTGCTCTCCCTGTTCCTCCTCCCCGTTCAGGTAAGGAACTCAGTGATTTCTTCTCTTTGTTCTGGGATTGCTCAGTAAGGAGCTGAATTGTTGTCTTTATTAATGGGGACCCCTGAGCATTTTCAATTTGAATCTTCCCCTGTAGCCTAAATCTTTCCCCACCTCCACTTCTCTTTGTAGTGCAGATTAGCTACTTGGAAGGATTTTTTACATTTTTTTTTGCTCCTGGGAAGCATAGGGAAGACACCGGGCTGAGCTGGGGCTTTGGTGGGTGGTGTGGGGGGGGGGCGTACTAGTCTTCGTGGCTTTGATTCTGTCCCCCACCTCTGGTCCGGTTCTTCCTGCAACTCACCTTCCCTCTCCCCCAGCCTTTCCATCCGCCAGCCCACCCTTTAGCTCCCAGTGCTAGGTGTGGATGTGATGGGAGGGGTACGGATTCCTCCTACAGCAAATTCTAGTACCTAGAGCGAGTTTCAAGGTTCTGTTTTCATGTATGGCCTGTGTGCATGAGAGAGAGAGAGAGAGAGAGAGAGAGAGAGAGAGAGAGAGAGAGAGGATGCACAGCCCAGATCCCCCCTTTGGGACAGAATCATGCATTCCCCCCACAGCCAGGGGCAGCCAACTCAGGGATAAGTCCCACTTCCTGGAGCCATTCTGCAGGTCATGTCACACAAGCCCAGATCTGGCAAGTCCTTTCTGCCACCCTCTCACTGAGACACCCACACGTCCCCAGGGTGCCTGGTCATCTCCATCTCAGGAAGCCATGGGCCTGACCTGTCCAGCTGCAAAGGTGCTCCCTTGGGGTCGCCGATAGTCCCCGAGGGGTGCAAGTCCCAGGGCAATTGCCAGCAAGCTTTCTGAACATGAGTCTCTGTCTCAAAGTCTGCTTAAGTCAACTGAAGAAAGCCTGTTAGTAGCATGGTGCAGTCTTATCTGTTGGCGCGATCTACGCCCCGGACACCATCCTAGGCTCTAGTCCCCTGCTGCCAAGGCTGGAAGCCAGGTGACCCCATGGCCCAACCCCACCCTAATGGGATTTGCTGCTCCTACTTCCCTGCCCGCCTCCCAGCAAAGTTGTAAGAGGACCCGCTTCCCTGCCCCCACATCAATAAATCCTTTCCCCTTGCTCCGGTGTTGGTGTGTTTTGTGGCGGCCTTACAGAGCCAGTGCCAGGAGTGGCCCTAGGAGGCACCTCTGCAATGATCTTGGAACCGAAAGACAGCATGCCCTGTCTGTCTCCACAGTCACATCTGTGGCCAAACCTGTGATGGGACAACCTGGATCAATGCCCTTGAAGCTCATGAATCTTTAGATGCTCCTGAACTCTTGGGGCCTGCAGAAGTGGCCTGGTCGTCCCTGTTAGAGGACAGCGACCTCCCCTGCCCTCCCCACCCCCACCTTACTGGAAGATGTTGCAGAGGCCTCTGCCTCGTGGCACAAGATGCACTGCCCTCCACCTCTTCTCTGACCACCGAACCAACGAGTCAGGTCAGCACATCACCTGCTGGGGGCAGTGCTGGGTCTGCTTGCATTCTCCCGTTTCAGCAAGAGTGGTGGTGGGGGGGGCATGTGCACGACTGGCTCCTGAGGGCAGGTGCAGAGGCCAGAGGAGGCGCCTGTCCCCTCAATTGCTGGGAGTGCTAGCAGCTGACAGCCCTTGAATGGGTCTTTCTCCAGTAATCACCTTCAAGCTGAACGGAGCCGCTTGGTCTAAGGTCACACTCTCACCAGCTCAGCCTGTATTCTACAACTGGACAAGGGGGTGCCCTTGTCCCTCCCCTCGAGGTGGGTCAGCTCTGAGGGCCATCCGAGCTCCTGAGCTGTCCCTGGGGTGAGCAGCAGCAATTGCACCTTGATATTCATCCGTTCTCCGGCCCGCCACCACTAGCTATGCCCTCTCCTTGGGGCTGAGCCTGGGGGCACGCTCATAATTTCCACCTATACATCTGTTTCCCCAGGAACTCCAGCATTTGGCAATGAGAAGAAAGCGGCCAGGAAAGCAGGCACACCAGAGGGCAGGCAGGGATCTCTCTCTGCAGCTCCAGCCAGGACTGCGTGTCCCGGCTCTCTGTGTAGTGCAGAAGGCTCTGCAGAGAATGAGCACGGGGCGCCAAGTGACCAAGTGGGGAGCTATCCACCAACACCCAGAAGGAGGGCAGAGCTGTGCGCAAAGAACCATCAGAAAATCAGGTAAAATGCTCAGAAATAAAAAACACTGTTGAGGGGCTGGCGCTGTGGCATAGTGGGTTAAGCAGCTGCCTGTAACAACCCTGTCATCCTACATGGACGTTGGTTAGAGTCCTGGTTGTTCCACTTCCTAACCAGCTTTCTCCTAATGGCTTGGGAAAAGCAGCAGAGGATGGTCCAAGTGCTTGGGTTCCTGCCACCCACGTGGGAGACCCAGAATAACCTCCTGCCTCCTGGCTTCAACTTGGCCTAGCCCCAGCTGTTGTGGTCATCTCGGGATGAAACAGTGAATGGAAGACCTCTCTCTTGTTCTCTCTCTCTGTAACTCTTTCAAATAAATGATTAAATCTTAAAAATATATATAATGTTGAAAGAAAATTCAAGGGCTGGTGTTGTGTGCAGCAATGCTGGCATTTGCTCTCGGAGTGCTGGTTTGGGTCCCGGCTTCTCCACTTAGGATCCAGTTTCCTGCTAATGTGCCTGAGAAGGCAGCAGAAGATGGCACACGTGGGAGACCCAAATAGAGTTCCTGGTTTCTGACTTCATCCTGGCCCAGCCCTGGCTTTTGTGGCCATTTGGGGAGTGAACCAGAGGATGGAAGATCAATCTGTCTGTATGTTGCTCTGCCTTTCAAATAAATAAATCTTTAAAAAATTTTAAAAATTTCTATACAAAGATTGGAAAGAAAAGTCAAGGAAATATCTCTAAAGGTAGAACAAAAAACAGAAAAAGAATGACAGGAAAGAGCAGCGCTGTGGAGGAATGAACAGCCAGGAGGTCTAACGCTGGATTAACAGAAATTCCCAACCAGCAGGGTGAAGATTATCAACACCAGATACTACCCTGAGGCCCAGACCTACAGTGGAAAGGACCTGTCAACCGTGGGCCAGGGGACGTCCACGGGAAACTTCATCCTGATGCCGTACCACACACACGATTGAGGACAGGTCATAGACCTAGGTGTGAGAACGCAAACTCAAGTTTCCAGGGCGCACACCCCAACACTCCAGAGGACTAGCTTGAGGTTTTGGGGATTGGCAAAGATTTCTTAAACAGGATACGAAACTCCCTAACCACAGAAGAGAATTTCACTATGTGAGACGCTATGAAGATGAAAACCTCCTCTTTAGTGGGAGACAATATGACAGAGGTTTTCAAAAAGGCCAGCCAACGACTCGGAAAAGCAGTCACACCGTGTCTACTCAACCAGAGGATCGTTTCTGGGCTATATAAAGACATCCTACGTGTTCACACAGCAAAAGATTTGAGCGGACCCTTTACAAAGTAAGTCACTCAAAGAAGCACAGATGTGGTCAATAAACATATTAAAAGGCGCTCAATAATACGAGTCTTCAGGGAAATGTTGATTAAAATCACGATGAACTACCACTCTATTCTAGAATCACAAAAATAAGGGCTCTGAAAGGACTCGAGAGACTGTGGAGCCACCGGAAGTCCCACACATTGCCGGTGATGATGGAAATCTGTACGGCCACACTGGAAGACTGACAGCATTGACACCTACCCTGTGACCCAAGAACTCTGCCTGCACATGGACTCAGGGCAGTGAATCCTTATTTCCAGCCAAAGAACATTCTAGAAGCATTGTTCGTAACAGCTCCAAACTGGGGACATTTCCAAATGTCTGTTAACTGCTGTATAAATAAATTGTGGTGTATGGGTGCAGTGGAATATTACATGGCAATGAATAAGAAACAGCGACTTTCACATGGACCAGTAGGGGTGAGAAATAATGTTAAGCAGATGCAGCCACACACACGAGATGCTTGCTGTAAAAGAGGCCAGAACGGTGGAACGCTGGTAACTCAAGGAGTCGTGAAGGGACTTGCTGGGGTGTTGTAGATGCTCTGTCTTGATGTGTATTTGTGTAGTTTACGATACTTCAGTTCCAAGTTAAGAAAGAGTCCCCAAGTGCCCCACACAGGAAATGAAAGGAACCCACACCAAGTTACATTGCGAGTCAGCAGAGCAATAGGAGAAAAGAATATTCTAGAGGCTTCCAAGAGGAAAATCAGCTCCCATCAGCCACGTCAGCCACCTTCAAAATCCTGAAAGAAATGATTTTCAGCCCAGAATTCCTATATCCAGCCAACCCATGATTCAAGTAGCTAGGGCTCATAACGTGTATCTCCCATAAATCCTTTTTAAGGCAGCAACTTGAGGATGTGTTGCAGTAAGTGAGGGAGTGAGCCAGCAAAGAGGAAAACCGGGAGAAGAAAAGGCTCTGGGTAGAACTCAGAGGGGCGGGGCGAGTGCCAGGCGAGAGCTGTGTGCACGGGTGGAAGCCCCAGGACAGGGACCGAGGCCTGGGGGGGCTGGGGCGGGGCTGCGGGGAGAGGGCCGGACAGAATGTGCTTTATAGAAGACTGCTGAAAAGACCTGGGAAGGCAGTAAAGACGAGGCAAAAGAATTACGAAAGGCAATGCAGGGCAGGCATCGTGGCACAGCAGGTTAAGCCGCCACCTCACATTGGAGCGCCAGTTTGAGTCCTGGCTGCTCCACCTCCAATCCAGCTCCCTGCTACTGCAGCTGGGAAGCCAGTGGAAGACAGCCCAAGTGCTTGGTCCCCTGCCACCCTTGTGGGGGACCTGGATGGAGTTCCAGGCTCCTGGCTTCATCTTGGCCCAGCCCAGGTTGTTGCAGCCAACTGGGAAGTGAACCAGTGGATGGAAGATTTCCTTCTCTCTCCCTGTCACTCTGCCTTTGAAATAACTAAATATCTTTAAAAAAAAAAATCAGGCTCCAGAGCCAGATGCTTATGTTAAAAAAAGGAACATTTTATGTGCATGCACAGAGACACACCTGTACCTGAAAGAAAGCTACCATCCCAGTACACTACCTGGCTGTGCAGTGGATGGTCTTCACCTAGGCACAATGATGGAAATATTTTTGGGTGATTTTTCAACTTGGAGAATGAGAGCTGAAAGACCTGTTCCAGCATAAATGTAAGTATTGTCTATTTTGACGATGCAGTGGTGGGAGTGGAGACCACAGAAGCTTGGAGGCAGGAATGTGAGAGGCCAAAGGGAAGGAGGGAGGGTCCCGACCTGGCTCACAGAGTGCCCAAAGGCAACCAGAAAAGCACCAACAGCAGGGCTCTGGCAGCAGGTGTGGAGGCGGGGAGAGTGAGGTAAGTCCTTGTCCGTCACAGCGGTAAGTCAATAGATGCTGGTTAAAATGGATGGATCAAGAAATCTCCGTAGAAGCATATTATTTAGAAAAATGGAGGCAAATACAAGAAGAGATGTTTTAAAAAGTTAGATGCGGCTGCCTAATGGGAACAGAACAGGATGCTGGGTTTACTTACGTGCATATGTTACTTTCAATAAAAACGGTTCTTCTTTAAAGGAAGACAGACACAGGCCAGCTCTGGGAGGCGGCTAGAAGCCCTCCTGTCCTTTCCCTGGGGCAGTCTCGCCTCAAGGAGCCCCAGGCAGCCCCTACCTGGGAGAGGACTTTACGTCCTGCTTTGACATCTGCCGACTCGACTCGTTCCGGCTTTCCAGGAGCAGGGATTTGAGTACTTGAAAATGTCACTAATTTTCCTGCCAGGGCTTCTCTGTGATAAACTTCAGCCCCCCCTTCCCCCTCAAAAATACAATTTTCTTTCTTTCTTTCTTTCTTTCTTTCTTTCTTTTTTTTTTTTTTTTTGACAGGCAGAGTGGACAGTGAGAGAGAGACAGAGAGAGAAAGGTCTTCCTTTTGCCGTTGGTTCACCCTCTAATGGCCGCCGCGGCCGGCGCGCTGTGACCAGCGCACCACGCTGATCTGAAGGCAGGAGCCAGGTGCTTCTCCTGGTCTCCCATGGGGTGCAGGGCCCAAGCACTTGGGCCATCCTCCACTGCACTCCCTGGCCACAGCAGAGAGCTGGCCTGGAAGAAGGGCAACCAGGACAGAATCTGGCGCCCCGACCGGGACTAGAACCCGGTGTGCCAGCACCGCAAGGCAGAGGATTAGCCTAGTGAGCCGCAGCACTGGCACAATTTTCAATAAATAGCAGGCTCATAAATAGCACAGGGCCTGGTGGCTCCTAATGAAGCAGTGACAAACGCTGCCGCTCCATGGGATCAGGAGAAACATCAATGGGGCCTGTGGAGGGGCTGAAGCCCCCAGAGCTCGTGGGACTATATTAAAAATCCTTTACGTTTCATACGGCCCATTAAAGTGATTCTTCCGCGAAATAATTAAATGTTGTTCAGAGACATCACTGCTTTATTAGGAAAATGCTAAACTTATAAGGATGAGTTTCAAGTGTGTGTAAGAGTGGTGTGGGAAATGGGCTGGCCTGCAGGTCCCAAGCTCTGGGTGCTCACTCTGGCTCCCCCGTGGGACAGCCACGTGGCCTTGGAGAGGCCCTGCCCTGGACTCAGTCTTGTCACCTGTAAAATGGGAGTGTTGACTGGCTCTGTGGTCCTAACCTGGGGTGGTGGGCAGACTTTTCTCCCTGTACACATGTGCAGCCACACACACAATTCAGATGATAAGATTTCAGAGGGCTCACAGAGCCCCGACACCTGCCTCTCTCTCATCTCCTAAGGTCGCTCCAGCTGGGGTCCTCCTGGCTTCTGCCCTTCTCCCAGCCACAGCTACTGGCGAGAATTCTAATCAGATGGGTGCTTGCACAGGGCAGAGTGGGGCTCTCCAGGAAAGTGCTCACCCTCCACGGGCTCCATCCTTGGCCAAGCCCGGGCTGGGGAGGGGCCATGCGGGCTCCCCTGACTGGCAAACAGCTTGCATGCTCAGCCAGCTTGTGTGGGACCAGCCCCCTGGGGCTGCAACTCCCCGTCTCTGGCCTTCCTCCTGCACCTGTGGAGCTACGTGGCTCACTCTCAGGGGTCCTGGTCCAGCATCTGTGGGCTCCCCAGGTGTTCCAAGCCCTAAACACTCCCTATTCCACCGCCTCTGGACTGCAGCTAAGCAGAGAATTTCTCCTGCGTCGCAGGCCAATCTCCTCAGCTGGGGAGGCCCATGCCACACACCTGTCTTCCGTCCCTGTGAACGCACAGCTGTCTCAGACCCCTAGTCTACGGACAGCACTTGGAAGAAGAACAGCCACGGTTCTGAGCACCTTCTGCCTGCCCGACACTGAGCACAGTATCTCTGTCCTCAAAGTAACAGAGGGGAAACTGACCAAGTCATGGTGGTGGTAGGCACGGTGTGGAAAAGCGTAGGTAGGGAATTTTTAAGTTCCTAAGCTGGAAGCCACGCCCCCTTGCTCTATGTTGCCATGTTCACCTGCCTGTCAATCAGGAAACCCTTCCCCCTCAAAGTACCTCCTCTTACCCGGGGCGTGGGGGTGGTACCACGTAAACACTTCCGCTTTTCTAAGCTCGTGGAAAGCCAGGTAGGAGGGAAGCCTGGCCTCCTCGTGGACTCACGCTGAGCAGAGCAGGGTGGGGTAATTGCGATAATTCCCTTGTAACTTCTCTGGCCCGCTCTCCCTTGATGAAGCCCTCATGCGCCCGTGTATTTTTCTCCCTTTGTAAATAAACATCATCACACCGCGCCGTGTTTGGGCCTGTAGTTAGAATTCTTCTCCTAAGTAAAAGGCAAGAGTCTGGAAGATTCATCTGGGCCCAGCCTAGCCCGCAACAGGCAGGCTCGGAAGTCGGCCCCCAGTGGTCCCTGCCTCCTGGTCTCCATGCCCTGGTGAAATGCCCTCTGCCCGAGCGCGCGCCGGGCCTGGGGACTTGATTCTAACCCAGGGAACACAGCAGAGGTGACGGTGGCCCTGCAGCCGTGACGAGGGCAGCTTCCCTCCCGTCCTCACTGTGGCTGACGTGGGTTACCTGCATCCGATGAGGTCCGGAGCCTGCGGAAAGGCGAGGGCTCCGGACGGCAGGCCTCGCGCCCAGCGAGGACAAAGCCTGCTGCCACCAGCCGTGGGTAGCTGGCTCCATCTTTGCGAAGCCTCCAGCTGGCCCCTCCTGGGAACGGAGCCTGAGGAGCTGGACTCGTTGGTTTCTCTAACCTTTGCCCGCGCTACTCCTTGCTGTTGGCAAAGGTCACGTTTCGGACCCAGAGACCATTCTTTCCCCAAGACTGCCGGCTTCTCCAGCTGACCCCTTTCCTCTCACCGGCTCTCGGCTCTGGAGAGTTGGCTGTCCGGCGGCAAGCAGCCAGGGCCTGGTTGTTTAGTCCGGTGACACCCCTCCTGTGGCTTGGTTACGATAGAGGGTGACTTCCGTCTCAGCGGTGGACTCTCGCCGGCTCTCCCTTGCTCGCTGGCTTTTATGAGATGGCCCATGCGGCCAGGAACCGAGGCCCTCCCCACCTGCAAGAAATGGAATCCCACAGAGGCACCAGGTCAGCTCAGAAGTGGACTCTTCCGTGAGCAGACCGCCCGCCGAGACGCAGCCTCGTGGGAGCCCGTGGCTGTTGGGACCCCGACTCTTGAGCCACAGACGTGGGGAGCTGGTAAGTGTGTGCTGTTTGACACTGCCAAGTTTGGAGGTGACTGTCGTGTGGTATCAGGTACCGAGGCAGAGGGCCAGGGGTTGATTCCGCTGCTCCAGGCAGCTGTGGAGGGCACGGGGGACAGTGATGGGGCTCAGGCCGGAGGGATGGGTAGCGAGAGAAGAGCTCTGGGCCAGGTGCCAGGAGGCGTGGTTCTCATCTGGCTTTGCTCTAACTGACAGCGTCTCCGGCCTCGGTTTCCCTGTGTGTCACGGGATGGGGACACAGCTGTCCCTGTTCCCGCCTGGCTCCTCTGAGGGAGAGACAGATTCCTCAGTCTCAGGAGGCCCCCAGGCAGCCCCCAGTGCAGGCCGATATGACCTGGGGGAGGGGTGGGAGCTCAGCCTTGGCCTGCCTATCTCACCCCATTTCCGGGTGTGGGGGGCTGTCATGGCCTGGTTCCCAGAGCCAGGGCCGCTGGGCTATGGGGCTGGTGAATGTGGCCAGGCCTCCTGCTTTGTGAGTGCAGTGCCCTGGGCCTGGGTGCTGGGTGCCACTGCGTTGACGGGAGTGCAAACGGAAAAGTTATTGGGCCCCTTTCTCCCCCTGCCCGTTCCTGCCTTTAGGCTGGGGCGGGATGGGGTGGGTTTCTTGCACCGCCTCTGATCAGTTATGATGCGGCTCTCTCTGCAGTCTCTGAGCTGCACAGAGCCCTTGTGGTCCAGAGAGGCCTCCCGCAGCGCTCTAAGGAGGCAGGAAGGCAGAGCGCTGGGTTTGCATTGTGGCTCCATGGCTTAGCTGTGAGGCCGGGTGAGGTGACTTACCGTCTGAGCCTCAGTCATTGAAATGAGGATGAAGGCACCTTCTCCTGCAGGCCGCTGCAGGGACTGGAGGCGGCATGGGCTGGCACACAGTAAGCCGTCAATAAAAGCCGGTGAGGATGTTTGCCCATTCACGGGGCCTTCCGGTCGGCGGCTCCCTGGCCCTGGAGCCGTGTGGCCCGCCGCCTCTCTGGGCTCCGTGGCTCCTCTTGAGCTGCCGCTTGCTTCCGTTAGGCCTTGCTTCCCTGCTGCTGCCTGTGCGTGTCCTTCAGCCCTTCTTGGGGGCAGCAGGGCGGGAGGACGAGGACGAGGAGGGAGAGAGGGAGGATGCCGGCACGGTGTTGGAGCCGAGAGGCGGGAGCTTTGCTGTAAAGCACAAAGTTGCATGTCTGTCTGAAATTAGCCAGAGCTTTCGCATGCATCATCCACTTCCCCCCATCTGTAGAATGGGTTATCAGCTCACGGAAGGCTTTATTATTCACACATGACGGCGGAAAAGTGAAGGCTTGGAGCCGTAGAGCGACCTGTCCGGGGTGACTTGGTCGGAAAGGCTTGGAGCCAAGCTCGCCCCGGTGTTTGGGCCCCTCTCTGAGGACTTGACTGTCTTCCCAGGGCTGCGGGCTGCCGGCTGCCGGTGAGGCCCCTCTGTGGCCCCCGGTTCTCATGCCTGGTACTGAGGGAGTGGGCTCAGGTCCTCTCTGTGGGCCTTTGCACCCAGCTTCCTGCTCCCGCCCTGGTCTGTCAGGTCCTTGGGTGGGAGGAGCTAGGTTCTTGGCCTCTCTCAGGCTTGGTTGCAGGTGGAAAATTTCTGCGTCAGCTTCACTGTGCCTTTTGGGGACGTGGACGCTGCAGGCTGAGTGTCGTCCTTAATTATTCAGAAACCCATATATCTTCTGCAAGCAAGAAATCTAACAGGCCCGAAATGCCACAGATTGTTTACTGCTATTTGCTTTCGATCTGGAGTGGGCGGCAGGGCTGGGGCGAGTGTCCGTTCACACCGGAGTGTGAATGCCCCCACTCCTCTGGATCTGTGGTGCGGCCACAGGTCAGGGGACAGGGGAGAGAGCCCCACCCCAGGGCTCCTTCTCCCAGAAACCTGCCGAGTGGCTTTTGGGGAGCTCTTGTCCCCTCAGAGCTTCAGCGTTCCCTCCTGAGAAATGGGCTCACACGTATCCTACTTCTTAAGTGCAGTGAGTTGTGATAGTCACCTGGGGCCCAAGAGAATTTCTGAACTGTGCAGGTGAGGGGGTTTGTCGGGTACGTTTTCTGATCTGGGGTGGGGTGGGGCGGAGCGAGGCAGGGATGTGTGTGGGGAGCAGCAGGAGGATGGCAGGGAGAGCTCTCGTCTCCAGAGCACTCGGACCTCTACCCGCCAAGGTTTCCTCTCACGTAGGCTCTTGGGTGATCTGCTCCATCTCTGTGCAGGGTCCTTGGGTGGAATCGGAACGAAGCAGCTGTGACGTCCCCAGCCTGAGGGAGGGAGACAAGTGGGTCAGGCTCTGCATGGAAGGACTTTGCTCTTGGCTTAGCTGAGTGCGTCTACTCTTGTTCAGCAGCCTCGTGTGGTTGCTGGTCCAAAGGATTTCTCAAGCTGGAGCTGTGGTGCCCCTCGTCCATCAGCCCATTGACTGGATCACCTTGGCATGCGTTTGTTCATTGTGCAGCGAACCCGTGTGTGTGTGTGTGTGTGTGTGTGTGTGTGTGCAGGCATGGGTCTGTCTCCCTAGGTCTCACAGCTGAGTAGGGGCAGCAGCTCTTGGGCAGAACAAGACTACTGAGGAGGGCATGGTCCACTGTTCTTCAATGGAAGTGCTGGAGAGAGGCTACCAGGGCAGACTTCTTGGAGGAGGGGGATCCTGATGTCATAGGATTCCTCAAGGATTATTATACTGCCCGGGTTTCTTGGAATTATAGCAGTGCAGTCATGGACCACGTACTGAAGTTTTGGTCAATGACACTGCATAGACAACAGTGGTCTCCCAGGATTATGGTCAGTGGTCTTCCTTCCCCCTGACCCCACGTGTGGTGCTTTCACCCCGGAAGTGGTCCTCACCCTGGAGCACTCGTTGCAAGGCACCCTGAGCTCTTCATACCATGGAGTAACCTCCTGGCCCCCAGCACAGTGTGTCTGTCCCTTCTACCATTGTCCCCGCACCACTCGGCTCTTTCGGCTGAGATGATCAACTGCTCATCTGCTGTGCTGTTGGTGGACATACAAGGAAAGACTCCAGAGCTGGGGAGACTGGACCAGCACCCCATCCCTGCAAGGCTGGGCCATAAATCGGGCTGCTTCCCAGGGGAGAGGCCCCTCTCCTATTGCAAGGTGACTTGGGAGGTTTATTTGCAGTGCTCAAAGCTTGCTGAGTACCCTCTGTGCAGCACACCCTGCCAAGGACCCACAAAGGGGCTGGGAGATCATCCAGGCCAGGGGGCTCTGCCCCTGTGTGGGCAGGGATGCACACAGCAATGTCTTCCTAGTGGAAAGGACACTTTATCCACCGTTCTTTGCTTGTGGGCTAAGGTCGAATGCACTTCTTTGTTTTTTAGTTTTTAAGAATTTTATTTTATTTGAAAGGCAGAAAGAAATCTTCCATCTCCTAGTTCAGTACCCAAATGCCCATAACAGCCAGGGTTGGGACAAACCAAAGCCAGGAACCTGGAGTTCCATCTAGGTCCCCGGCATGAGTGGCAGGGACCCAAGTACATGACTGTTGCTTCCCAGGGTGCACATTAGCAGGAATCTGGATCGGAAGCGGAGGAGCTGGGACTGGAACCCGGCACTCTGGAGTGCGTGTCTCCACAGACTTAACCACTGCCCAGGATGCCTGCCCGTGCATGTGCTTCTTGATTGAAGTGGGATGGAGTTAGTCCACGGCAGGGAGACCAGTTAGGAGACTGTCCAGACAGTGGCAAGTGGGATTGCAGGGGGGCCGATGCTGTTGGCGCTCCATCCATGTCCATGCGCCTGGACCCGTGGCTGCCAGCTGGAGACCTGAGACCTGCGTTGGGCTTTCTCTGGCTCCTGTAACCTGCTCGGCTGTCTCAGCTCCCTCTCTTGTAGCCTGGGGTTACCCTGAGGTCTGTTCAGTCTGCCCCCTGAGTTCTCTCTGCAGGAACCTGCTCCCCACAGAGTCCTTACCTTCCTTCCCCTCCCTCTCGCGGCCCCTCTCCTTCCAGTGCTTCCTGGAAGGAAACTGACCTCTTGCGCTCATCCTTGGCTCAGGATCTGCCGCTGGGGAGCCCCACCTAGGACATCGGGACTGGCCAGGTTTGGGTTGGGGCTTGATGCCACCATGTCATCACACTGAGATCTTGGACAGGTCCCTCTAAGTGTCAGTCCCACACCGAGAGCTGGGGTTGCTGGTAACACTGTGGCTGGCTCTGAGAACTTGGCTGGATTGAACGGGAGCTCTTCTGATCGTTATGGAAAGATGGAAAACAACCCAAATGTCTGATAATTAGCTTATCAGTGGCAGTGGGGGCTGGAAAGGTTGGGAGTGGGGGAAGCTCTTTAGGGCCAGTGGGAGAGAGCCAGATGTGAGAGGGAGGAGGGGCAGGCCCTGCTGTCCCTCAGGGCCATTTGTCTCCAGGAGGGAATGGAGAAGCTGTGAGGAGGTATGGGCAAGGCATGGCTGGTGATCCTAAAGGGTTTTTTGCTAAAGGGTTTTTGCTTTCGATCTGGAGTGGGCGGCAGGGCTGGGGCGAGTGTCCGTTCACACCTGAGTGTGAATGCCCCCACTCCTCTGGATCTGTGGCGTGGCCACAGGTCAGGGGACAGGGGAAGGAGCCCCACCCCAGGGCCCCTTCTCCCAGAAACCTGCCAAGTGGCTTTTGGGGAGCTCTTGTCCCCTCAGAGAATCCCTGGCCAAGACTCAGCTTTGTTCCGCCATGAGTGCACCTGCCAGAGACTGAACCCCAAGACCCCAGCCGTGGAGCCTCATCTGGTGGCTGCTCACCCCACCCCCTGCGTGCTCAGGCTTCACTGGGAAGTATTTATTACGCGTCAGTGTGATAAATGAAAAGTCATATTTTACTGTGAATTATCCCCGGCCCATGCGAAGCACAGATCTACAGCTTGGGGAGTTATTAAGTGCTTACCACTGAATGCTATAAAAACCTCATCATTTTCCCCAAGGGCCTTCCCCACCATGGCTGGGGAGGGACAGGCAGGCCCTAGGGAGGGACAGGCTGGCAGGGCCCCTTGCATGCTCTGCTCTGGGAAGCCAGGGCTGGGATCCTGGGTTCCTGACCTCCTGTGCTTGGTTGAGACCTTGGCTGAAGTCCTAGGACTCAGTTTCTCCATCTGTAGCATAAGCAGGCAAGGGGAGCAGTGGGTTTGGTGGTCACAGGCCATGAGCCACACCTGATACCATGGTAACATGAAGTTCAGGACTGTAATGGAGCAAAAGCGGCCCAGTTCGTGGAACTACCGACTTGCGTGTGCAGCGGGCACAATGTTGAATTTTGTTGTCTGATGAGGAGTCCTGGTATATTGGTCAGAATCTCAGCAGGAACCAGATGGTGTGTGTACATTAGGATAATTCCAGCAGGCCTTTAAATAAAGTAGCAATTGATCAAAGTGTGGGCAGGGCATAGGGAAGCTGCACAGAGAAGTGTGGTATTGAGGGTTAGGGACAGGCATGACCAGGGGTGAGAGAAGGAAGCAGTGATCAGAAGCTAGAGGTGGTAGGGGCTGTGGGGTACAGGCTGCTCAGAGGAGCTGTGACCTGTTGTCACGGTGGCCCTGCAAGGAGAGCTCCTGTCCCTTCCATAGCTCCCCATTGCTGGGCAGCAGAGTGAGGACGGGGCATGGATCTGGGAGGTGAGTGGAAGGGACCCAGCTGGGCACTCCCCCCCCAAGCACAGCTGCCCTCCACCAACTCCATCACAGCACCGCCCCCACCCGTACCCTGGCCCCGCATAGCCAGCCTCCACTTGAACATGCTGGGGACAGGGAGGCTCCCCTGTCGGGCATCTCTGATTCCTATGGAGGTGGTCCTTAGAGCACACCCAAGCTGCTTCCCCAGGCCCTCCCACTTAACAATTGCACTAGTTAGCAGGCTGCACATGAGGAGTAAATGGTAAATGATGCCTGCAAGTAGGTTACTTGTTAGCCTTGCAAGCCCACCCAAGGCTTTGTAGCCCTTCTCTCCTCTCCCTCCCTCCCCCGTGTTCTGAGCCCCAGCAGTGCAGATGTGTCCATGGATGCCACGTGCTGCTGAGTGCTGCTGAGGTTTGTGCACAGTCACTGGGAAATGAATATAATGGTCGTGTATTTCAACGTGCAGAGTTCCCGGTGGCCTTGTGAAGTGCCCTAGATGGCCTTGAACTGCATCGCTTCTGCTTCCCTGTGTAGCTGCACCTGTGCTCCTCCTGGGCCCTCCACCTGAGTGCATGCCCAGCAAAGCCAACCAGAGACCCCCCCCCCTTCCACCCCAGCGGGTGGGCGCCTGGGGCCCTGTCTTGGGAGCCACTGCCCTTTCTGCTGAATTTTCTCTGCATCCCTGGCTCTGCACAGTCAGACCCCTTCTCCTTTCTGCGGGGCTGAGGGAAGAGAATGCTACTGAGAAGATTCGGAAGCTCCTGGCTGCAGGCTTTAGATTGGCTCAGCTCTGGCCTTTGTGGTCATTTGGGGAGTGAACCAGCATATAGAAGATCTCTCCCTCCTCCCTCTCTCCCTCCTTCTCCCCTCTCTCTCTAACTCTGCCTTTCAAATAAATAAATCTTTAAGAAAAGACGTTCCATCCAAATGATCTGACAATAGAGGAATCCTTCTGAGAGCCAGATTCCCAGCTTCCTGGGATTCTCTCCCACCCGCAGCACCCTCATCTCCTCGGTCCCCAAACCTCTCTTCTGCCCTGAGCCCTTGGTCCTCAGCAGGCATAGGACAGGCCTGGAGCCCTCGCACTTCTCCAGTGCCACCCCCTCCCCATCTCTGCACCTGTCTCCTGACAGTGGGCCCTCAGGGGCTGTGATTGGACTGTGGGCTTCATTGTGCAGGTGACCCTGAGTCGGGAGGGGAGGGACAGAGAGCCCAGTGGGGCTGAGATACAGCATGGCGTGGTGGAGCTGGCGTGGCAGGCAGGGACAGCAGCACCCAGCCCACAGGTACTGCGCTTCCTGGAGGAGGCCTGAGGTACCTGGCTTCTGGTCTCGTGTCTGGCTCAGAGCTCAGGGAGCATGGGGCTGGCTGGGCTCTGAGAGCATCCTGGGTGAGAGAGGGGCAGGGACCGGCCTCAGTGCACGCTGGACAGCGACTTGGAGGGCCACCCAGGCCAGGCTGTCCCTGTGGTCTCCAAGCGTGAGGCTGGGGTGCCTCCTTGCCAGAGGGCTGGCTCCCTTGGAAAGACCATGTGACTTGGAAGTGAGTCTTGGCCTTGCCTTTTCCTAGTCCGTGTGACCTCCCTGAACCACAGTTGTCCTGTCTGTGAAATGGGGACAGCAGCAGTATTTATAGGGCCGTGGGAATTAAAATGCAGTTATTTGGGTGCCAAGCACCTGGAAAAATCTCAGTAAACCTTAGCTTTCTCCCACATCTTCTTCACTTTTGGGATTTTCTTTCCAACAGAGCAAGCCCCGAGGGCCCAAAGGACTTCAGGACCATCAGGGGCTCCCCAGGTCCTGCTGTTCCCTGTCCAGCAAGGTTCTACCAGCCACGTGCTCCCCTGAGCCCCACCTGCTTGGCTCTCTCCACCCAGGTTTCCCCTTAGGACCAGGAGGCTGCCCTGCCAGCGAGGCTCCCATGACCAGCCTCCTCTCTTGGAACAGAGGCCTGGAAAAGACCAGAGTACTACTTCAAGGTCAAGAGCAGGCTCTGAGGTGACCCTCCTGCCCAGACCCTCCCTGGGGTATAGACACCAGCCAAGCAGAGAGGAGGTGAGGGCAGGGACTTGCCGGGTGCAGTGGCCAGCAGTGGTAGAGCTGGGACCTGGGACTGGTTCTCCCGAGGTCAAGTCTGGAATCTAGTTGTTACCCAGTATCCTGTATGTCGCCCTGGGTGGGGTTGGCGTGGGTGTTTGGGAAGAAGTTCCTGCTGGTTCCATGCCTGACAGAGCCAGCTAGTATTGCAGGTTCCTTCTCTGCCTGGTTCTAGCTCAGAATCACAGGAGGGGCCCCACCTCCCTGGCTCCTGCTCAGGTTGGGGAGCAGTGGTGTGCAGTGGGTTGCCCTTGAGGCTGAGAGGACATGGCCTGTTTCTCCCCAGCCTTTTTTTTTTTTTTTTTTTGACAGGCAGAGTGGACAGTGAGAGAGAGACAGAGAGAAAGGTCTTCCTTTGCCGTTGGTTCACCCTCCAATGGCCGCCGCGGCCAGCGCACCGCGCTGATCTGATAGCAGGAGCCAGGTACTTATCCTGGTCTCCCATGGGGTGCAGGGCCCAAGGACCTGGGCCATCCTCCACTGTACTCCCTGACCACAGCAGAGAGCTGGCCTGGAAGAGGGGCAACCGGGACAGAATCCGGCGCCCCGACCGGGACTAGAACCCGGTGTGCTGGTGCCGCAAGGCGGAGGATTAGCCTAGTGAGCTGCGGTGCTGGCCTCTCCCTGTGGGGAGCAACTTGGACTAGACTAAGTTACTGGAATTAAGACTTATTCTATGCATCTGCTCTCCCACAATATGGCGCTGGGGAGGAGTAAACAGCTTCTACGCAGCTGCCTCCAGTTCGACCAATAAACTACAGGAGCTGCTCCTGATTGGAGGAGAGCAGCGTACTCGGCGTGTGGGTAGCAGAGTTGGGATTGGTGGAAGAGGACTATAAAGGAGGAGAGAGACAACATGCACCAGGAACATCTATCTGAAGGAACACCTGAGCAGCCCCCGAGAGAGCCGGCCGGCGGTGTGCCGCTCCCCCGCGGAAGTGGGGAAAGTGGCAGGGGGAGCCGCCCTTCCACGGAGGTGGAAGGGATCGGCAGCCAACCCAGGAAGGACCAGCAGCAAACCCGGGAAGGGCCGAGCAGACAAAAGAACAACGCAGGGTCCTGTGTCGTTCCTCCACGAAGAGGGGGGAGTGACATCTCCCCAGCCTTTTTCCCTCCCTTTTCTTTCTTTCTTTCTTTCTTTCTTTCTTTCTTTCTTTCTTTCTTTCTTTCTTTCTTTCTTTCTTTCTTTCTTTCTTTCTTTCTTTCTCTCTCTCTCTCTCTCTCTCTCTCTCTCTCTCTTTCTTTCTTTCTTTCTTTCTTGATATGGGATAAGGTAGCTAGCTGAGCTGCCCCATGTAATTTTTTAAAAAGATTTATTTATTTTACTTGCAAGTCAGAGTTACACAGAGGGAGAGGGAGAGAGGGAGAGAGGGAGAGAGGGAGAGAGGGAGAGAGGGAGAGCGGTCATCCATCTGTTGGTTTACTCCCCAATTGGCAGCAACAGTCAGAGTTGTGCCAATCTAAAGCCAGGAGCCAGGAGCTTCTTCGGGTCTCCCACCTGGGTGCAGGGGCCCAAGGCCTTGGGCCATCTTCTACTGCTTTCCCAGGCCATAACAGAGAGCTGGATCGGAAGTGGAGCAGCTGGGTCTTGAACTGGTGCCCATATGGGATGCTGGCACTGTAGGTGGTGGCTTTACTGCTATGCCACAGTACTGGCCCCTGCCCACATGTAATTCTGTCCTATTTGTCAGAACATTCCCTTTCCCAGGATGCTTTATTTTCATCTGGGACCTGGGGAAAGGAGCCATGCAAATACGTATATTAAGCTCCACGTGGAATTTTATGGAGGTGTCATAAATCTGCCAGGTGACCACGTTTCCTAATAAAAGGAGGTGCTTCCAGGGGAGACAAAGATCAAGGAGGTCTGAGCTGCTCCCCTCTCCTTCCCTTCCCCCACCCCCTTTCCTCTGGGGTCCACTCCACTTCTCAGCTATGTACATCTGTGTGTGTGTGTATGTGTGTGTGTGTGTGTGTCTTCTCACTCTGCACCGTCACTGTATCTCTACTTAGAATGCTTCCTTAGGTAGAAGGCAAGGCCCTGGAAAAGGAATCTAAACCCCATCTCTTACCATCACTTCCTTCTAAGATTTGTGTGTTTGAGAATCAGAGTGTCGTCTCTCTCTCTCTCTCTCTCTCTCTCTCTCTCTGTCTTTCATCTCTCTCTGTCTGTCTGTCTTTCATCTCTCTCTCATCTGCAGATTCACTCTCCAAATGCCCACAGCAGCCAGGATTAAGCCAGGCAGAAGCCGGGAGCCCAGAAGTCAATCTAGGTCTCCCATGTGTGTGGCAGGGCCCTGAGCACTTAGGCCGTCCTCCCTTGCCCTTCTAAGTGCATCAGCAGGAAGGCAGATCAGAAGCCGAGTAGCTGGGACTTGAACCAGTGCTCAGTATGGGATGGCTCGACTTAACACACTGGGTCTCAACGCCCACCCCTCGCTAACCTTGCTTTCAACCTTCCCTTAACCTGGTTTTTCACCTTTCCTCCATGTCGGGGTCACCTTGTAGACTGACTTCATGTGTGTTTAGCTCTGATAAACTTCTCCATTGGGAAGGGGCAGCTCAGTGCAGTTTTTAGTATTTCTTTTCATTAAAAATTTATTTTTCTTTGAAAGATAGAGCTACAGCTCCCATCCACTGGTTCCCTAGCTGAACGTCTGTAACAGCGAAGGCAGGACCAGGGTGAAGGCAGGGGCCAAGAACTCAGTCTGGGTCTCTTATACGGGTGGCAGGGACCCAAGTACTTGAGCCATCACCTGCTGCCTCCTAGGGTGAGCACTGGCAGGAAGCCGGAATCAGAAGTGGAGCCGGGACTCTGAGACAGGGCCCTGGCATCCCAAGCAGCAGCCCTAGCTGCTGTGCCTGTTTTAGTTTGAAGGACACATGCGGAGAGTGCAGTAGGGAGGACCGTGGCCTTCTCAGGGCGTGGTGCTGCACGAGGTCTCGCTGGCTCGGAGCACGTCCATTTGTGGATCACCTGAAAGCTAAGGGTCCTCTTTCCAGAGAACGTCAAGCCCGTGCGAGCACGTTGCGTGGACTCGGACTCTCCAGGGTGTCTCCGTGTGTTAGGAACCCCTGCTGTAGAAGGTGTGATCGCGTCATCACCCTGCTTCTTAAAATGTTTTCAGAATTTTATTTGTGAGTTCTATCAGACAGAGCTCCCTTCTGCTGATTCACTCTGCAAATAATCCACAATGGCTGGAGCTGAAGCCGGGAGACAGGAACGCAATCCAAATATCCTATGTGGGTGGCAGGAACCCAATTACTTGAGCCATCACCACTGCCTCCCAGGGTCTACATTAGTAGGAAGCTTGAGTCAGGAGCCAGAGCTGGGTGTTGAACCCAGGCAGGCCACTGCGGGACTAGGGTCCTTCTTATCCACCAGACCAAATGTACCCCCTCCCCTCATACACACACCACTCCCATGTTTTGCAGGCAGGTTTTCTATGCTTCCTGCCTGCATTGCGAGGGCAAATATGCCCCAGCTCTGGACTGAGAGGTGATCAGCCCTCTCTAGGAGCTCATGGACCCAAGAGAGACCATTACTGAATGACCTAAGATCCCCCGAGGACTGAGAAATAGCTGGAGCTTGGTTGAAGGGCTTGGAAATAGATGTGTAGATCTGGGAAGACTTCCCAGAGGAGGAGTTGGGGCTGTGATTCAGTGCAGGGTAAGATGCAGAGTGGAAGAAGGGGGGTGGCCGCCCAGCGCAGTGCAGCCCCCCTGGAGGGATGGCACAGTGAACCCAGCCCGCCTGCTGATCCCCAAGTTCACCGCTAGGAACATCTGCCGGCTCTCTCCCCTGACAAAGGAAAGCTGTTGCCAACATAAATCCGAGAGTGGCTGCCCACCCCCACCCTGATGTCAGGGCCTAGGGCGGAGGCAGTGCACCGTCTTCTGCGTTTATCACCGCCAAGCAGAGCTGGCGTGGCAGGCCTGACAGCCTGGCCGTGTGCAGGTGATGTACGGGGCTTTGCGAGGCCCCGGAGAGCGAACTTGGCGTTTGTCCTTCAAACACAAAGTCACACTCTGGGCTCGTTTTCTGCATGGTGAGAGCTTGCTCACAACTTTGCTGTGGCCAAATGGATGGGAGATGTGGGGTGGCAGGGCCTCCTCACCTGGGCACCCCCAAGAAGCAGAAGTTGGTGGTGTCCTGCTGGGTCAGGCTGGGATGGGCCTGGCAGGGAAAGGGGGTGCCCAGGCCTGTTCTGTAGCCTGGATTCCTGCAACTCTGGAATCTGCTGCTGCTGCAGACGCCCTGAGCAAGGCGGGGGTCTTTGATTTAGGGTTGAAGATGCTGAAATTATTCCCTAGCTCAAGAAGCATGTGATTTTAAAAATTGTGGGCCGGCACTGTGGTGTAGAAGGTTAAGCCTCTGCCTACAGTGCCTGCATCCCACTTGGGTGTCAGTTCAAGTCCCGGCTGCTCCTCTTCCCATCCAGCTCCCTGCTAACGTGCCTGAGAAAGCCATGGAAGATTGCCAAAGCCCCTGGGCCCCTGCACCCACATGGGAGACCCAGATGAAGATCCTGGCTTTGGCCTGACGGAGCCCCAGCCATTGTGGCCATCTGGGGCGTGAACCAGCCCCTGGAAGATCTCTCTCTCTCTGTAACTCTGCCTTTCAAAGAAATACATATCAAAAAATGCACCAGGGTTCTGTAGGAGCCTCCGTCCTGGAGAGGAGAGTGGGTGACGACAGCTGCCGCTTGGGAGGAGAAGCGGTGACATCCTCGGGATGGGGACAAACCCAGCTTTGGCCTTTCCTTCTCCATCCTGATGCCCACGTGGCTCCTGGAGGACGCCCAGGGCCTTGCCCTCACTCCTGGCTCAGCAAGGCTGCTTGTGAACTCCCTGCCTGAAGAACTTAGGGGAGCATGGTGGCGAGGGGGCCTTCGGCGTAGGGTGGTGTGTCATCACCTGAGTGCGCCTCCAGCCCACTGTTAGAAAGCCAGTCCCTGCTCTCCTTTACCTCTTTACCTCTTTAGAACTGGTAAGCAATTGCTCCCTGAATCCTTTCCTTTAAGAACCTATTTGCTGGGGAGGGGTTGTGGTACAGCTCATTAAGCCACTCTTTGGGATCCACTATTTGAGTGCCAGTCTGAGTCCTGGCTACTTTGCTTCCAACCCAGCTCCCTGCTAATGCACCTGGGAGGCAGAGGGTGACAGCCCAAGTGTTTGGGATCCTACCACCCACGGAGATGTGGATGGAGTTCCCAGTTCTGGCTTTGGCCTGGCCCAGCCCTGGTTGTTGCAGCCATGTGGAGTGTGAACACATAAATGGAAGATCTCCCTCTCAGCCTTTCAAATAAGCAAATCTTTAGAAATCCAGTTATATGGATCCTTTGAGAAAATACTTGTATTAGGCAAGATTGGCCAGGCTGTGCTGGGGTGCAGCAGCCTGAACGTCTTCACAGCATAAGGTTCACGTCCCGCCTCTGCGATGTTTGCCGAGGTGTCCTCCACGTGGAGGTTTGGCGTCGGCTGATCCAGCTCAGCACGATTCTACCGCCTCATGGCAGCATGGGGAGTTGGAGGAGTGGTCACTGCTGGCTCGCTCGTGCCGCAGCCTGGGTGTGAGTTGAGTGACTTCTGGGGCTTTGACTGACTACAAGGAGGGTAAAGGCACAGGACTCCTGATGGCATCTTTGGGGAGCATGGTTCCTTCTGCAGACTCTCCCTGCCGTTCCTCGCCCACAGGGCCCCAGGCACGTGAAGGGGAAGCTGCCCTGGAGTAGTCAGTGAGAGCTGGCAGGACCTGGAAAGCATCCGGACCTTCGTCCCCTTGGCCCCCTTTTCACGGACGATTAAAGTGCAGCCCAGAGAGGCCCAGTGGCTACTGCGTGGTCACACAGCCTGTTAGAGCCAGGCTGGCCCCAACCAGCACCCCCAGAGCCTCCTGTTTCAGCACTCCTACCCCTACATTCACCCATGGCCTGGCCTATGGGGCAGCTTGGGAGAGAAGGGGAGAGAGGCCTGGCGAGCTTGCCAGGGCCGTGCAGCTCAGGGTCCAGGGCCAGGCTCCGCCAGCCTTCACTGCCTGACTCCATTCATCCTGGGCACGACAGCCAATCAGTCAGCACTGGCCATTATGTGCCTTAACTGCTACTTTAGATGCAGCCAACACGGCGTCGTGTGGCAGCTGCGATGGACGCTGGCAGTTTTAACGAGCAGAGTAATCGGAAAAGGAGAGATGCAAAGCTTTTATCGTCGGGCGGACCTTGCAATTGAAACTGCTAATTGTGCTGCCCGTGTTGATTAACATGACTCAAGTTAGCAGCTACCCCCATGCCTATCTCTGGGCTTCTGTGCCATTGTCTTTGGGAGCCAAAAGAGAATGAGTGTCGCTTGCCCTTGTGTGTCGGGCAGGGGCTCTGCCAGGTGCGATTCTCGCTGGTTGGTGTGTGTGCTCCTTGCAAACTCAGAGGAGGAAACACAGGCACGGGGAGGCTGGAGGTCTTGGCCCCGGGAACGGAGCAGGCAGTCTGGTTGCGATGCTCTGACCACTGGGCGCGAGAACAAGACTGTGGGCTGTGGAAGGCAGGCCTTTTCCTCCTGCTGCCCTGGAGATCCAAATGGGGGGTGGAGAGAAGCTGGGAGCTCTTGAACTCCGGTAGGAACAAGTTACGTCGTTATTTTCACTGAGCTTTTAATTAACTAGTGGATTTTATTTGAAAGGGAGAGCGCCCTCATTTATCAGTTCACTTGCCAGATTCCTATAAGAGCTGAGACTGGGGCCGGGTTAAAGCTGAGAGCCAGGAACTTCATCTGGGTCTCCCTCATGGGCCTTGGGGACCTAACTGCTTGAGCCATCGCCTGCTGCCTCCCAGGGTGCGCATTAACAGGAAGCTGGAATCGAGGGAGAAGCTGGGACTCCAAGCCAGGCCCTCCAATATGGGATAGGGGGTCCCAGTAACATCTTAACAGCTGTACTGAATGCCCACCCCTATTTTCACCAAACTTGAACTGAAATTGGGTGTTTCCCTCCTTAGAAATGCAGGCATCAGATCACAGCAGAGTGACCGGTACCTGGAATTTGTCAACAGCAGACAACATAGGCGTTCTCATGCCATTTTACAGATGTCTTAAATTGTTCTTCTTAAAGATTTAAGAAGAAAGTCAGTTACAGAGGGCGAGCGAGAATGCTAGAGAGCGCTTCCATCTGCTGGTTCTCTCCCCAAATGGCTGCAATGGCCGGAGCTGGGCCAGACTGAAGCCAGGAGCTTCTTCCAGGTCTCCCGTGAGGGTACAGCGGCCCAAGCACTTGGGCCGTCTTCTGCTGCTTTCCCAGGCGCACTAACAGGTTCCCATGGCCCCATCTTGTTCAAAGCTGCGTGGCACAGCGGGTCACACTTTTTCCTTCTGGGAGGGGCTGCCTTGAGGTTAGGCTTCGTGGTAGCTGTGTTCAGCCTGGATTTGCCACCTGCCCCTCCTTCCTTCACAGGGGGAACAGACGTTGGTAACTGAGAACAAATGTGCAGGGCACAACCAAGGGTAATGACTGGGGTGCAAGCTCTGTGTCAGAGAACAGGCTTCCACGCTCAGCGCTGGGAGTGCCTTGTGTACCACCAGCAGTGGATATGGAAAAGGGGGCTGGGTTTAAGGTCCGTGTAACCTCCCACATGCAATGAACATGGGCAGGTCATTTATTTTAATTATTTTTTAAGATTCATGTATTTATTTATTTGAAAGAGCAATGAGAGAGAGAGAGAGACGACAGACAGACGTATCTTCTGTTCCCTAGTTCACTCCCCAAATGGTTGCAACAGTGAGAGCTGGGTGAGCCAAAGCCAGGAGTCAGGAGTTCCATCTGGGTCCCCCGTGTGGGGGGCGGGGACTTGAGCACTTGGGCCATCCTCCTCTGTCTTCCTAGGTGCATTAGCAGGAGTGCTGGATCAGAGGTGGAGCAGCCAGGACTCACACTGGTGCTCTGATGAGGAATGCCAGTGTTGCAGGCAGCAGCTCAACCACTGTGCCACGCTGCCAGCCCTGGGAAAGTAGTCTTGGGAAAAGCGGGAACCACGAGGTCCACCCCCTGCGCAGGAAGCAGAGAGGAGCAGGGCAGCTGGCCCAAAGCCTCCGCCAGAGCTGACCTTCTGACCTGGCCCCTGGGACACACCGTTGGGGGTTTCTCAGCCGGGAGACTGGGTATAAAAAACAGGGGTGCTGGTGCCGATGGGTGTGGGGTCCCCCTCACACTGCTGAGGGGTCAGGCTGGAAGTATGGTGAAGATCATCTAGCCCCTCCTGCATCGTAGATGGGGAGCTGTGGCCTGGCCTCACTGCTGGGAGCAACGCAGGCAGGATCGTCACCCTCACCCTGGGCCCTGCCCTGTGTCTGTGCGCGATGAAGGGTCTTCACGGCACCCTTTATCCTGATGGATCAAAGGCCTTGAGGGGGCCTCCTCCTCACAGCCAGTACCCCAGGGCTTGGGGCCTGGGGCTGCCCTGGGAAGTACAGGTACAGAACGCTGTCCCCTCCAGGGGTGAGTGGTACACCCTCACACCCTGGAAGGAGGTGTGCGGACTGGGGCCATGGTGACCTATAACCAAACCCCTCTGCCGGGTACCTAGCTGAGCAAGAATTAAGATGGGAGAGGACCCACGGGGCGACCTGAGGCAGAGGAGATGAGCCAGCAGTGCATAAGCACCGTGTGGGGGTGAAAGGGGCATCTTTATGTCCCTTTGTGTGTTCGCCTGCTTGTGAACGTGTGGACCCAGGTGGAGGAAGCAGCCGCGGCCCGCTCTTGCCCAGCCACTGGGCTTTGTCCTGGGTAGGAGATGGGGGTGGGAAAGGAGACTGAGATTGGCTGTGCACCTACTATGTGCCAGAACCTCTACTTACGTGACCTCATCTCGTCCTGAGTTTGTCCCGGCCCATGAGGCGGGGTGCTGACCCAGTGTTACAGGTGAGAAGGTCAAGGCCCAGGCAGGTGAAAGGGACTGGTGTGAGCCCCCTAAGCTGGGAGGGGCTGGAGCTTGCAGCCGGCAGGAAGACCTCAATTTGCTGATCCTCGAGAGGGTTTGGCAAGACAGGGAGGGGCACGGGACCCCACTTCACTCCTCCCTGCAGAGGAAGGGCTCGGTCCTCCGCTGTGCCCCGCACAGAGGGCTCTGTGAGAGGAGCAGCACACGTGCCCCAGCCCCCACCCCCTGCTCCCAAGGGAGCACAGATCTCCCTCCCTGGAGAGAAGACACTGCCCTGCCCGGGGCTTAGCTCTTGCAGCCCAGGCTCCTGGAGAGGCAGGAGGCAGCCCTCTGCCCCGCCCCCTGCACGATCCCGCCATTTCTCATCCAGGGCCGCCTCCAGCCTGCAGCATTGTCACAAGCCCAGAGCTTGGGCCACGAGCGGGGCCTGGCTGGTTTCTGGGATAGAGACTGCGGGCCTGCCACACAAGGATGCTTTGAGAAATTCACGGAAAAAGTTAAGATTATTTTGGGGCAAAAGAATTTGAAATCCCTGCATAGTTTTTAATTTTATAATACACATTTCCATGAACTTTTGGATGCCCTTTTAGGCATTCTCTCCATCCTCTGTGAGAATCCTGTGTGTGGTCACTCAGAATAAAGACATTTCCAGCTTCTGGCAGTGTTGTGCGGCCACAAGACCAAGTTCTGGACTCTGGGATAGAAGCAGAAATGGCACGGGCTACTTCCAGGGAGCGTCCTTAAAGAGTGAGGCAGGACTTTCCCTTACCCTGTTCTTTCCTTCCTGCTGCCTGCAGTGCGGATGTAATGACTGGCCCTGCAGCAGCCACATTGTGTCAACAAGGGAACTTGGAAAAGAGGCTGTGGCGCAGCAACGTAGATGGCAATTGAGTCCCTGACCCTGAAGGCACCGGAACAGCTGTGGTCCTCCTGCGGGGTGTTTGGCTAAACCCAGTTCTGCTTTACACAGCCCTTTCCTTGCCGTGCACTATGGGCTCAGCCTCTCTGGACTCCCGCTGCTGTTGGTGGTGACGGCTGCGCACGTGTGAGTGGCCTCCCGTGCTGGGGGAGGGGTGAGTGGGCACTCAGGGGGTTTCAGCTCCAAGGGGACTATACCCATGCACTTCTCATGACCACAGTGAAGTACCCAGGACACACTGCTTAGGAGGGAAGGAGGCTTCTTTTGGCTCATGGTGCCGGTGTCCCTGCTGGCAGAGCCCCAAGGCAGCATAGGGCATCACGTGGCAGAAGGGAGCATGTGTGTGGGCCAGCGTTGTGGCGTAGCAGGTGAAGCCACCGCCTGTGACACTGCATCCTGTGTCCTGGCTGTGCCACTCCCCTGCTAATGGCCTGGGAAAGCAGCAGAAGATGATCCAGGTATTTGGGCCCCTGCCACTCATGTGAGGGACCCGGATGAAGCACCTGCCTCAGGGTGGCCATTGTGGTCATCTGGGGAATGAATTGGAGGATGGAAGATCTGTCTTTACCTCTCCCTCTCTCTGTAACTCTGACTTTCAAAATAAATAAATCTAAAAAAAAAAATGGGGAACATGTGTGTCCATGTGGCCTCTCCCTGTGAAACCTCCAGGAGTCGGCCGGGGGGCTCTGCCCTGCCAGCCTAGTCCTGTGCACTTACTCCCCACACCTCACCTCTAAACCCCTAAAGTGGGCGGTGCTTCCACCCTGCCGGCACCGCTCACGGAAGGCTGTGGCATCCATGCCTGTGACAGGCGGGCCTCTGGGGGACACGGGAACCTCTGAGAACACGGGGGAGGCTGGGCCTCTGTCCCCACCTGTGGGGGAGCTCAGAAGGAGCTGTGAGAGAAGAAATCGGTGCAGAGAGAGGAGAGGCGGTTAGGGGTGGAGTCACCGCCCCAGCTTCGCCATGTGCGGGTCAAGTGCCCTCTCTCTCAACCTCTATTTCTTCCTCTGTAAGGTAGGGACTTCCTGAGGTCATCGTGCAACTCAGATGTGTGACCGGCCTGTGCTGTTATCATCGAGTGAGGGTCCAGGGGCCTAGGGTTTGGAGGGTGCCACTGAATTTCCCGGTCCCGTCGTCCTCACTTGTACAATGCGGAGAGGAGGGAATGGAGCCCAGGCGCTCTGAGGTCCTCCCCAGTCCAGGCCCGTTCAACCCGGGCCTCCCTGCTCCCGTTTTACCGGGAATAACACAGAGGCTTCCCGTGGCAGAGACAGCTGGCCGTGCTCACCCTCTGTGGCCTCTGCTCCCCTCGCTTGCTGTAGCGGTACTTTTGGGAAACAGCGACCCCAGCGAGACAGCTTTTCCCTCTGGTTCTCGTCAGCAGGGTGGGAGCTGGAGCAGGTGTGCATCGCGTCTGGGCCCAGGGCTTGCGGCCTGCTTTGTCTCCTTGGCCTCCCTTCCCTGCCTGCTGCTGGAGCTCCATGCCCGGAGCAGCCTGGGTGCTGTGCGTGAGGATGCCCCAGCCTGCCCCTGCCTGGAGAGGCACAATGCCCTGTGCCCCTTGCTCCATCCCAGTGCTGTTTGGGACATCCCAGGATCAAGACACACATCCCCTTTGCTAGGGCACGGAGGTCGCCACATCTGCCCGGTGGCAACTGCTGTGGTCTTGCACTCCCAGGAGGCAGAGTGGCTTGTCCACGACTGTGCCTTCTCTCGGATTCTCCGCGGCCTCTTACATCATGGTCTAGTTCTCTCGATTGGTTGGCCAGTTTCTTGAGAGCCAGGATAACCGCTCACATCCTGCAGGGACCTCCTGGTGGAAGACACGGGCTGGTCTGAACTGAGGGTCTACAGGCCCCCTGCCTGGCCCCTCCAGGCAGAAGTAGGTCCTCCTGTCACTCCTGGAGGCCGCAGCTTTTGGGGACCCCAAAACAGTAGCTGAGGAAGCACGGGGAGGGGTAGGGAATAACTAACTCAGAATGAGGAGGTGGAGGAAGGGCAGTGCCCTGGGGAGGCGGGACTGGGGGAGGGCGTGTGGGAAGCAGAGGCAATGAGGCTTTGCGAGATGGACATCTGGGTGGGCCAAAGCCCTGGTCTGAGCCCAGCTCTGCCGCCAGCATGGGTGACCCCGCTAAATCCCAGGTTGCTGGAGACCAAACCCCGGCTGCTCCCTCCGGCCAGGGATGACTCTTGCAATCCACTGCCCTCCTCTCTCCTGCTCTCTTCCCTGGAAGTCTGGGCATCCCTGGTTAGGATGCTAATGGAGGGCGGGCAGGAGGAAGGGAGGCAGCCGCAGAGCCCAGAGAATGAACGCAGGGAACGGAACCGGAGCCAGGGGCTAATTAAAGGCTCCATGTCAAAGAGGAATGCCAAGTAGGTAATTTCCATGCCATTTGAATAATGGGGGAAAAACGTTTACGTTTCTCAAGTTTGCGTGTTGAAAGAGAGAGGGGAGGGAAGCCCAGGGAACAGAATTGCTCCAAGGAGGGGGAGAGGGGCTGGCTGGACTGGAGCAATTTCCTGCCATTATCCCAGTCTGGGTGGGGGGTGTCCCGACACCTTGGCTAAGGGAGAGAGTGGCCATGTGGAGTCTTTGCACAGCCCACCCACATCCCTGGCCGTCCCAGGTCACCAGGCTGGGCAGGAGGCAGGAAAGGGGTGACGAGCACGAGTCCCATCTTGCAGGTGAGTAGCCGAGCCCTACGGAGCAGGAGTGAATTGCTCAAGGCCACGTTTGTTTGCTTGTGAATATAACTCAGCAGTTTACTGGGGACAGACTGTGTGCCAGGCCCAGCGCCTTGTGTTGGAAATGCTCGGGTGAGTGAGGCAGGGTCCTCTCCCGGGTCCTGCATGGGGAGAGCTACCTACATTTAAGCTGAGGTTTAAGCAGGAGTTTGTCAGGGAGGCACGGACCTGTGCGAAGGTGTGGCGTTCTGGGGGCAGTGAGTCTTGTCGGGGGAATGCTGAGAAGCCCAGGCAGGAGCTCAGTAGGGACCGTGCAGTTGGACTGGTGGCTTCATGGGAAGCCTAGGGCTCTGCGAAAGGCTGAGGAGGTGGCGCTGGTGGGACAGGGCGCGGCCCATGTCCTCCACCGCTGCTGTGTCTTTGGGGCCAGCCTCAGACCTGGCTGCCCCTGTCGGGCTGTGAGCTCTCGAGATCGGGGAGCTGAGCCAGAGGCAGAGGGGCTCCTGCCCGTCTCCCTGCACTGGTGATGGTCTTTTCCCCTTTGTGTTTCTCCTAGGTTGGGCACCTAGGACCCTGCCAGCCTGGACACACTGGCCCTTCGGGGCTGGCCAGGCCCTAGATGGTGCTGTCCATGGTGCTCAGCAGGTGGCCTCCCCAGAGAAGGAGGAGGACAGGGGTGTCCGATGTGGTTGAGACAGGACAGGTCCCGGATGGCTCTGCTCGTGGCCTGCTCCCAGGCTGCTGCTTGCTGGCTGAAAACCTGCTCTGCTTTGCAGGGCTGGCAGAAGTCCAGTTTCCCAGGGTGGTGCTGAGGCTGCAGGACACCAGTCTTCCCTCTCTCAGCCTTAATCCTGCTTCTTCATGTCGGCAGATAAACAATTTTCCCAGCAATCTTTGCAGCCCTCAATTTGCATAACCACCCAAATAAGCGTCGTTCCTTCCTTTAAGCTAACTCTGAGCTCTAAATTCCCAGCCGGCTTCTGTGCAATTAGACCAGTGTGGGTTTTCCTCTCCTACCCCTAGAGCCACATCGCTCTCTGATGGCTTGGGGCAGGGCAGAGGCCCTGGCTGGCTCCGCTGCCTTCCCCCACCTCACCTCAAACCCCACATGGCCATGTCACTCTGTTCCTCCTCAGCTTCCCTTTGTGAATAGTGAGAGACTCGGGATGTCAGAGACTGCGGGGATGTGGACCATCTCCTACAACCCTGAGGTCGCACAAGGCTCAGAGAGGGCCAGGGGAGGCCACGGTCCCAAGCAAGTTGGCACCACCCAAACTGCGGCAAGAACCTGGTCTTCGGAGCCCCTGCCAGGCTCCTGTACCCCCTGGGCCCTGCCTGGGGCTGTTCCAGAGGGGCCTGGGCCTCCAGGGCTTCAGCTCTCCCACCTCAGAGAGGCAGGGCAGGTGCCGGCGAGGCTGGGGAGTGGAGTGGAGTGGAGGGGAAGCCATGGGCGTGCCCAGCCAGGCCCCACGCTGTCTGAGGCTGGGGTATGTGCCCAGGAGGGGATGAGCAGAGAGCAGTGTGGGTGTGGAAGGCCTTGGGCTCCACTGCCGGGGGCCTGCGAGGGCCTTGGGGGTTGGCCGAAAGCTGAGGAGCTTGTGTGCAGGGGAGAGGTGAGTCTGGGTGCCCGTCCTACCCTGGGAACCCCGAAATGGACCAAGCCAAGAAGAGGCAAGGGGTGCGGGACTGTGGGCTGCCGCCGTGCTCTCCAGCCTGGCCTGGGCCTCCCCGTCGGTCTTGGAGGTCTGTGGAGGCTGTGTTGGCCTGCAGCCTGGCCTCGCTGAGTCTTCTTGTCTAATTTCAAATCTTAAAACAAATTTTTTATTTGTTTAATTTTATTTAAAAGACAGAGGAAAAAACTGATTTCTGTCTGCTAGTCTGCTAGTTGGCTCCTCGAGTCCAACGCAGTAGCTGGGGCAGGCTGGGCTGGGCTAAAGCTGGGAGCCCAGAACTCCATCCAGGTCGCCCGTGTGGGTGGCAGGGACCCAAGTACGTGAGCCTCACTGCTGCCTCCCAGGGTGCACGTTAGCAGGGAGCTGGAATCGGGTGGAGCTGGGACTTGAACCCAGGCACTCCTACATGAGGCCTGGGCGTCTTAGCCACGGCATCCCACGTCCACCTCGAGTCTTCTTTCTGCCCCTTTCTCTTCCTGCTCTGCCTGATGGGGTGATGGGAACGAGCCTGCCACCTGCCAGTTTGACCTTATAATTCCCAAGTCTTTATTTTTGACCATTCCTCTCCCCTGAATTGTCCTCCACTGTGAGTTCAGAAAGGCAAACTCATTTTGATCTGGGCTTGAGTAAACTCTAATCCCCATTAAATAAAGAGAAGGAAAAAAATCTGCCAGTGCTAAGAAAATATCATCCCAGGTACTCCTGAGGGGCAGCTTTTGAATTATTCAAAGATGAGATTTCCCTTCGCATCAGACCATAGACCCCCCCCCCCCCAAGAGGGCAGGGGCTGGGTCAGTGTGGGCAGACGGCCGCGTGTCAAGGACCCGCTGCAGCCAGGCACTTGGCACCTCTGTGGACAGCAGCATGTTCCTGGAGTGGTGGGGTTTCTGTCGCCGGGAGCCCAATGACCAGAGTTGGGGGCCACCTGCCTAAGCTCGGCAGCCACTGTATGGCAGAGACTGTTAGTAAAATGGCATAGTCTTTTTTTTTTTTTTGACAGGCAGAGTGGACAGTGAGAGAGACAGAGAGAAAGGTCTTCCTTTGCCGTTGGTTCACCCTCCAATGACCGCCGCAGCTGGCACGCTGCGGCTAGCGCACCGCACTGATCCGATGGCAGGAGCCAGGTGCTTCTCCTGGTCTCCCATGGGTGCAGGGCCCAAGCACTTGGGCCATCCTCCACTGCCCTCCCGGGCCACAGCAGAGAGCTGGCCTGGAAGAGGGGCAACCGGGACAGAATCCGGAGCCCCGACCGGGACTAGAACCCAGTGTGCCGGCGCCGCAAGGTGGAGGATTAGCCTAGTGAGCCGTGGCGCCAGCCATGGCATAGTCTTATCTGTGGCAATCTATACCCCAGACACCGTCCTAGGCTCTAGCCCCCGCCGCCATTGCTGAAAGCCAGGTGGCCACATGGCCCAACCACTAGTGTCAGCTCCACTTCCATCCTAATGGGATTTGCTGCTCCTACTTCCCTACCTGCCCCCTGGCAAAGGTTTAACAGGACTTGTTCCTGAACACATGGCTCTCTCTCTCTTGATCTCTCTCTTACGTTCTCCTTCTCCCTTCTTCGCCCCGCCTCTGGTCTGTCGGGTTTCCCTTACTCCTGTGTTTGGTGTGTTTTGTGGCGGCCTTACGGAGACGGCACTGGTTGCTGGGCTTGAGTGATGCTCCAGGCAAGATGCTTCTCCACACCAGGTAGGCAGGCAGGGACCTGTCCCCCTGCAGGTGTTGGTGTGGCCGAGACCTTGAAGGAGCTGGCAAGGAGCTGGCAAGGAGCAGGCCTCCTTCGGGCAGCCAGACTTCCCCCTGCCGGGGGCGGGGCTAAAGAAGCACTGACACTAATGGGAGCGACAGCCCCAGCCTTCTGATTCCTCCTCTTAGGGGCTGAGGACAGCGTCGTCTTGCTGCCCTGCCCCTGGTGGCTGTGGGATACGAGACCCAGGGTCCTGCCCTTGGGTCCACCAGCATGCAAGCTGCTTAGCCCCTCTGGTTGGATGACTGTCAGGGTTCTGTGAGGACTTTTTCCCTTCCTAGGACTGGTTTTTTGGGAGAGCAGTGGGAAGCCAAGGTCAGGCCCTCTGTTGGAGCTGGGGGCTGCAGAGATGGGGGCGGTCTCCAAGGAGAGGCATCGCCATCCAATCACATTCTCATTAAGGAGGATGTCATTTGCATATACTTTGCACTTTCTTTGTGGAGATCTTCTGATAGACCTGCCCCAATCACTCCTTCCCTCTGCCACTTCCTCTCACCACCTGCTTTCCATGCCCCACCCTGGGCCAGTGTTAGCTCTGCCTCTGTCTTCTGAGTTGCCTTGCTCCCCACTCCCTCCCTCCCTCGCCCCCTCCCTCCCCCTATTCCCCACCCCCCTCCAGGCTTCAGGACCAGATCCAGATGTATCAGGATTGGGTTTGGTTGCAAGAGTAAGAGCAAACCTGGCTAACGGTGGCTTAGGCAAGTAAAGATTTTGTTCCATGCAATGAGAAGGTCAGGTGTTTGGGGCCGGACCTGTGGCGTAGCGGGTAAAGCTGCCGCCTGCAGTGCCAGCATCCCATTTGGGCACCTCTGTATTAGCTCCCTGCTGATGCACGTGGGAAAGCAGTGGAAGATGGACCAAGTGCTTGGGCCCCTGCACCTGCAGATGGAAGACTTTTCTCTCCCTGCCTCTGCCTCTCTGTAACTCTGCTTTTCAAATAAATAAATAAATAAATAAATCTTAAAAAAAAAAAAGGTCAGGCGTAGACTGGGGAATATCTGCCACCCTGGCAGCCCCAGATTGCACGGTGATGCAGGTCTTTCCATTCTGCTGCCCTTGGCCTGCGGCTTTTGTCCTCAAGGCAGAAGGTGGATGCTACTGCTCCGTATCTCCCATCCATGTTCCAGGCAGGGAGAAGAGGGAGGAATGAACAGATGGAGGCATTCTTACAGTTCCTTTTGTCTTTTTTTTTTAAAGATTTATTTATTTAATTGAAAGTCAGAGTTACACAGAGAGCAGAGGCAGAGAGAGAGAAAGAGAGAGAGAGAGGTCTTCCATCCGATGGTTCACTCCCCAGTTGGCTGCAACAGCTGGAACCGCGCCAGTCTGAAGCCAGGAGCCAGGAGCTTCTTCCAGGTCTCCCACTCGGGTGCAGGGGCCCAAGGACTTGGACCATCTTCTACTGCTCTCCCAGGCCACAGCAGAGAGCTGGATTGGAAGTGGAGCAGCCAGGACTTGAACTGGCACCCATATGGGATTCTGGCACCGCAGGTGGAAACTTAGCCCACTATGCCACTGCGCCAGCCCCTCCTTTTGTCTTTTTTATTCAGGAAACCCAGAGGATTGCTGTGGGTCAGGACTGACTGACATGGCCAGTCCTGCCGGATGACAGCCTGGAGAGCTGGGGTACGGCACGGGGTCAGGTCCGACCACCTGACGGTGAACGCCTTCCTCTGCTAGGGATCCTAGCCTGGTGTCTGGGGATTGTTCGGGCCCCTGATCTGCAGCCTTTGGGATGTGCCGCGTGAGCATCAGAGGGGCACTGCTCCAGGCTGGGGTTGGGTTCCCTCACCGTCGTCTGTGGCCCTCTGTGAGCACCACTTGGTGTGGGGGCAAAAGCTCAGCAAAACCAAGACCTACAGAGTCGCGGGCTGGGGGTGGAGGACCTGAGCCACCGTGACAAGCACCAGGGCTAATTCTCATTCTCCGACTATCTCCACTGCTCACAGCCCCTAATGAAAACATGTGTAAGAAACCCGCAGGGTTAATTTTGCCGGGAAAAAATTCCAATAAAGCTCCATTAGATTTTCACGTTAAATTAATGTAATGGATGCTTAAAAGCCATGCTAATTAGGCTTTGTTATTAACAGGAGTGTCAGGTGGATGGGATCTGGCCTGGAGCTGACATTTTATTCTGGCAACCTATGGGAGACGCGGTTGTCAGTGGTCGGCTGATACCGCATCGTCTGGCCCCGGCTCCCCGACTCCTGCTCACGCCTTGCAGTCTCGAGTCATTTAAGCTCATTTGCCTGGGCCTGGAAGATCACAGGGAACAGACCATTTCCTGTTTCCAATTTTCCCTTCTTTGAGCCCTCCTGCTTTATATTCTTGCCAGGGTCACCCTGGCTCAGAACCCCTCTGTGCTCCCTGTCTCCTAGCGACACGTCCAGCATCCCCGTCCCCAAGCTGGCGTCCAGCTCCTCCTGGAGCTCGGCCCCAGTTGTTCCATGTGCGCCGAGAGCTGGCTCCTCCCTGAACTCCACCTTCCCAGGCTTGCTGGACTTAGCTCCGAACGCCAAACCCCATCGTCCCAGCCTTCCGGCCCTTCTCTTACTCTTTCCTTCTCACACACGAGGAGCAGGTGCTCAGGCTCTGTGCCTCCCTGGCAGGTTTTGGTGCTGGCGCAGTCCCTGCCTCCTGCTGTCCGTGTTTCCAGGCGGAGCTGGGCCAGGCAGAGCCTCTCTCTGCCGGGGCCAGGGATGCATGAGGAGGGGGAGCCGGGGTCTTCTGGCCCAGGCTGTGTGCTGGGCACTGGACAGAGTTCACACCCTGTAGAGAGACACTGCCCTGCCCCCAGGCTCCTCCACCTTCTGACAGGGGTGAGAATGCTGGGCTCCAGGCTGTCTGGGTTTGGGCCCCAGCTGTTGGCAAGAGTTGACCCCAGTACTTGGGGTCCTTGGGTCTTGTGGGAAGTTGTAGGTCAGAGGCAGGCTGGGGGAGCTACAAGTTCTTCGGGAAGCTGAGCTTGAGATCAGCCACCCCGTGGGAAAAGGGGAGCCCAGGATCACCTCATGACCATCCTGCTCCTAAGTCACTGTCGACCCTTGACCCTGGAGGCTGGGGCAGAAGCCCTTCACCAGGGGAACCAGCCCATCCCCTCTGGACTGGGAAGAGAGAGGCCACTACAGCCTCCTCTCTGGTTTGTAGGTTCCATCATGTTTACATCCAATCATGGGGCAGGGCCTTCCCCCGGGAGTCAGATCTCCCCTGGGGGGTCACCCCCTGCCAGGCACGTGGGTTCAGGGTGAATGGCAGGGCGCCTTCCCCGAGGGCTGGGGTGCTTTGGCGGCAGGGGTAAGTCTCCCCTGAGAGCACGGGGCAAGGAAGGAAGGCTGCAGAGCCTGCTCCCCTCAGTGAATCCTTCAGAAAGCCCCAGAGGCTTTTGGACAGGACCGGGGCAGCACAGGGGGAGGAGGTGCAGGCCCTCTGGGCCCAGCCCGCTGGAGGTGGAGATCTTTGTGTGTCCAGGCAGCGAGTCAAGTCACAGGGACAGCAGGTAGTGTGTGCACGCGTGTGTGCCTGTACACGCATGTGTACCCCTGCAGTCAATGCGGGGACCCGCTGCAGAATGAAGTGCGCAGGTCACGCAGGGTGGGAGGTAGCATGCCTTTCGCCTCCCGACACTGAGCTCGGCCCAAAGTTCGTCTGAAAGGTAAAGCTATGCTGGCCAAGGGTGGTGATGGGGGGGGGGGGGGAACTCCTGCCTTCCCTTGCTGATCCTCCCACCCAGCCCCTCCACAACTCCTCTTCCTTAAGGCAGGCCTGGGACCTTGTGGAATGCACCCCCCCCCCCAGCCTCTGCACTGCAGGTGGCACCAGATGGGCCCCACCCTGCCTGACAGCTTCTTCCTGAGCCTTCTTTAAATACCTGGGTAACCTGTCTGACTCACAGATCCTCAGATGTCAGGAAGGAAGTCCTGGCAAGGTGCGGGGTCTAGAAGAAACCGAGTGGGGCGAGTGGGGTGGGGGAGGGAACGTGAGCCTGGTGGGAATCTAGCAAGGAGCGCCAGTCGCTGGCCGGGCCAGGACGCGAGGCTGTGGACACTGCCCCTTTGGTGCTGGCATCTGGTACAGGTGCGCCAGGGTGGGGGGAGGTCTGTGCACCTCAGAAAGGATGGACTGGGCAGTGTGGCCCCCGCCCAGGGCCTCAGATCTCCATGCGTTAGTGCACAGCTCAGGACTCGTGAATTCGTGGAACACTACAGTGAGAGAACAAGAGTGGAGCATGCAAGGCTTTGGGGAAAATGCTGGGGAAGCCTCGGCCTTTCTGGGCTGGGGCAGGGGAAGGAGGAGCAAAGGCCCTGGGGCCTGCTGGAGGGGCCTGTGCCTGTGCTGTGGGTCAGCTGCTGGGGAGATCAATCTTCTGGGCGCCTCTGGCCTCCGCAGCGAGGTGAGGACCTTCCAGACCCGGGGCTTAGGACTCTCCACACCATCGCTGGGCCAGGGATCTGGAGGTATCTCTTTGTTGCCTTCCCAGAGGCTGGTAGCCACACACAGCTCTCTGGCTGTCAGAAGTTGGATGTTGGCAGCCATGTTTCTCAGGGGAGACTGGGAGCCGAGTCTTCTACGCCAAGTGTCACAGTCCTGTTTGCTGGTGATTATCTTGCACAAGCATATCATGCAGTTCTGGCCAATGACAACTAAGAGGAAGATTGTTAATGGGGAAGGGTGCCTTCTGGGAAGGACTTTCCCTGATCCGAAAAACTGACTTTCTGGAAGAAGCCCCTGCCCACCACCCTGGGATGCTGTGGGTGAGAATGTGATGCCTGGAGCTTTGGCAGCCATATTATGATCATAAGTGAAGTAGGGAATAAAGAGATAGATAGATCCTTGGTCCCAGGACCAAGATGAATTTATTAAATTAGGAATTAGCTAACCTTGGATTGTAACAAGAAATATTAAACCCCTTATTTTATGAAATTAAAACATTCTTATTTATTTTCATTTTATTTGAAAGGCAGAAACACACACACACACACACAGAGGGAGAGAGAGATGTCTTCCCTCTGTTCAGTCCCGAAATGTGCACAACAGCCGGAACTCTGGGTCTCCCACGTGGTGGCAGAGACTTCCAGCTCCTCGAGCCATCACCACTGCCTGCCAGTGCAAGTCAGCAGGAAGCAGAGGAGCCGACACGGGATGTAGGTGCCCCACGTGGCGACTGAGCTGCTGCCTCATAGACAGCTCATTTCTAAAACCGCCATCACTGGGCTTTCTGGTGTTCACTTGAAAGCATCCTGCAGGCAGGATGGCGACGCCCACTGCTTCCCTTGGGGTGATGGAGTCTCTGGAGCGCTGGAAGGCTGGCTGGCTAGGACTGCCTCCTTCCCTCTAGGCCAGCGTTGCTGCGGAGTCTGATCTGGGGGCCGGGAGCACTGGTCCCAAGCCCCAGCGCATGCATGCCTTCGGGTTAACAGTCAAGGCAGGCTTGACAAACTTTTCCTGCAGATGGCCAGTTAGGGATTATTTTAGGCATCCAAAGTTTCTTGGCCTTCCTCAAACCCCCCGCTCCTCTACTTCATTCTTGCTGTCAAAACGCAGCCCCGTTTTTCAGGGGAGCCACACTCGCACCCCCGGAATGAATGCTGACTTAATCTAAGCCAAATGTAATAATCCTACTTCCTTTGCTGGTGACTAATTATACAGACCACGGGTCACTGGAGCAACTCAGTGCTTCTGTTGTGGTTTGAGAGCAAGGCACAACCCAGAACACAAATACGAGTAAATACTGCTTAGTTATAACCCCATAAACGGTGTGTCTGTGTTCCAATTAAACAGTATTTCCCAAACCAGGTGGCGGGCAGGGCTCGGCCTGCAGGCCTGCTGTGCCAGTCCCTGATTAGACTCTCACAGCTTCCTCACCTGGACAAGCATCACGTACGTGTGGGGCCCCTGTGCCATGGGAACCCAAGGCCCTGGTGGTCGGGAGGGCAGAGGCTGGATTCTGCCGCTCCTCGTGGCTGTGTGACTTTTGCAAAGCCACTCAGCTTCTCTGAGCAGCACTCTTCCCGCTAAGACCTGCTTCCTATGCTGTTGCCAGGGTGAGCAATGCAGTTAAAGGGAGACACAGCCGGAGTCTCCAGGGAATGGCAGTGAGGGTTGACAGAGTCAGCCTCCCCCACCTGTGTATTCAGTTCCGCAGGGTTTCCTCCTCCAATTCCCAGGGGCCCAGGAGACCTCCCCCTGCTGCGCATTTTTTTACCCCCCCCCCACCACCCTGGGCCCTCCCCACACCACTTCCCCATTTAACAGAACGAGTAATTAACAATGTTAATTCTAATCTCATTTGCTAATGAAGGCAGCCTAATTGCACCATAATTGGCAGCGGCAGCAGCAGAAAAACACAAAATAAACCCTGCGTTGGTAATTTGGTTTAACTTCTTTATAATTACCTTGTGGGCTGGGACCTGGTGGTTGGGGGTGGGGTGAGGGAGTTAAGGCAGAGGGGAGGTAAGGCGGGGGGGGGTAGGAGAAGGGGCTACCAGACCCCTTCTTCCACCTCTCCTTCCCCTCCCCTGTTTCCTCCCGGGGTCTAGGGATCAGCCCTGTCTTCCCCAGCAGCCCCACTGTGAGCCCAGGCCTCGCCCCTGCCGGCCTTTCCATCCTTGGTGCTTGGCTCTTACCTGGTATCCCAGCCCAGCAGAACTCTTGGTTCCGCCTTGGCATGGGCTGTGTCCTCCCTTTGCAGGGCCACTCCCAGCCCTCGTCAGTCAGTCCTGGGACACCCAGGCCTTTTGAGGCCCTTTGAGCAAAGCCTGATCCCACAGGTCCATGTAGCACTCCCTTAGCACTGCACCTGCCGAGAACCTGCCTTGGACCCACACCCCTGTATTTCACGCGTGCCCGTTTACCTGCTTGCTTTTCACTAGCCTGGGTCCTTTTGTCTAAGTACTCCTAGGCTCTGCCACAGAGTAGGTGTTTGGTTCTTTGGTTCTATGTGGAGAACTTGAGTGAGAGCTAGTTGGCCATGGAGAAGGTTCTGGAAGCATTTATCGAGCAGAGTTAGCTTCCATCCCCGACTCTTCCGCTCACCTGCCATGTCACCTTGGGCACTTCTCTCTGCGCTGTGAAGGCCGTGTATTCCACAATCTCTCATTTTCCATCTGCTCTCAGAGCCTGGACTTCTTGGGTGTTTGCGGCTGGAATTCTTTCCCATGAAGGAAAGGGAGGGAGGAAGGGAGGGCTGATGTGGGGAATCCCAGCCTCTGTTCCCGGGAAGTGAAGTTTCACACCCGGACTTCTCGCAGTCTCCGTCCCCTTCCACCAGGAGACCTCACTCTGATGTGGATGATTCTGGATAAATCAGTATCTTCTCTGAACCCTAGTCTGACGTCTCCCGTGTCTCACCCAAGTAAGCAATACCTTCACAGCTGCCCTGCCCGGTTTGGGAAAGCAAGGAGCCGCAAGGTGTTTGTTCTGTTTATGCCTACGATCATTTCCATAGCAACCAGCTGAGACTGGGGACACGCTGCACACTGCCTCTGGTTGAGGGATGTGGCAGGGAGGAAACACAGGTCTCTGGGTGGGAAGACCCTTTACTGAGCTGTGTCCCCAGGCACACAGCAGGTGTGGAGCTGCACGTGGCTTGTGGTTTTGTCTCTGGAAATGTGGCTCACGGAGCCCTCTGTCTTCTCGGGCACCCCCAGGGCTGCAGAGTCTTCCTCCCCACACCAGGCCCCTCTGCCTCCCAGATCCCTTCCCCCAGTTGTACAGCGTGGAGGACGTGGTTTCTGAGCTGAGCCGAGTGCCGCTCTGTTTCCAGAAGCTTCCTGGACGGCCACGGTTCTTTCTTCCCTCTCTGGCGGCGTGGGTCCCTTTCCTGCTTCCTCCGTGTCCTGAACTTTCCCATCCATGGGAGGATCATGTGCCCCCCCACCCCCCAGGGGGGCGGGTGCTAAGACATCGTGGTGATTGGCTGGCCTCCAGCTCGGCCCGCCTTCCACGTTCTCCTGTTCCTTAGGTCTCCTGGGCCGCCTGTCTGAGCTTCCAGTCATTTTTCCTCCTGTTTTTCATTCTTGTTCTTCTGTGGGTACTCATTTCCTCCACTGTGTCTCCCAACCCTCTGACAAAATTGTTCCCTTATTTTTTTGAATTCCAGGAGTTTAAGGAAATGTGTTCTCTGAAATTTTTTTTTTAAACTGGGAGCCTCTGCACAGAGCACCTTCTTTTATTTCTCCAGGTGTTGTTTCACAGTTTTGCAATATCCTGCTCTTCCTGCCTTCTGTTTAATCTGAGTTTCCTTTCCCAGTTCTCCTTTTTTTCTTTTTGGCTCCATCTTTCATAGCTCCTGCCTGGGTCTGGTGGGTGGTGAGTCCAGGTGAGGGCATCCGCCTCAGGGCCTGGGTCTCCTGGTCTCCCCTTAACTGTACTGTTTAATCAGACCAAGTCCCCACTTTTCTGTGGATAGGAGAAGCTGGCGGGAGGCTCAGTTGAGCGCGTGGGGAGGCGGGGGCTTGGCAGGGTACGTGGGGAAGCGGGGGCCTGGCTGAGCACGTGGGGAGGCGTGAGACCAGCAGAGCTCATGGGGAGGTGGGGGCTCCTCAGAGCGCGTGGAGAGAGGCGGGGGCTCAGCAGAGCGCATGTGGAGGCGCGAGGCCTGGCTGAGCGCAGGGGAAGGAGGGGTCTGGCTGAGCGTGGGAAGGAGGCAAGACCTGCAGATTTTGTCCTGATACCTCTGGCGGCTGTTCAGCACCTGGCCCTCAGCAGGCCCGCTTTGTGTCCCGGGTTGTGAAGTCCTACGGCTGCGTGTGCCTGCTGTGTCGCGCTGGGGCTCGGTGGGAGTCGCTGCTTCGCTTGCAGACTTGCAGTGGGTGCTCCTGCTCAAGCCTTCCTGGGAAGCCCGGCCTGCAGAGGCGGCTGCGTCTCCAGCACTTGGGCCTTCCCGGGCTCTGCCCTTGGCACCAGCCTGCTCAGTGCTTCCCCTGTGGCTGCCTTAGGCTCGGTCTTCTCTGGCTTCTGGTTGGTTACCATTTTCTTTGCTTCTCAGTATCCAAACGTTTAAAAAAACCATTTAAAAAAAATTTTTTTTTGACAGGCAGAGTGGACAGTGAGAGAGAGACAGAGAGAAAGGTCTTCCTTTGCCGTTGGTTCACCCTCCAATGGCCGCCGCGGCCGGCGCACCGCGCTGATCCGATGGCAGGAGCCAGGTGCTTGTCCTGGTCTCCCATGGGGTGCAGGGCCCAAGCACTTGGGCCATCCTCCACTGCACTCCCTGGCCACAGCAGAGAGCTGGCCTGGAAGAGGGGCAACCGGGACAGAATCCGGCGCCCCGACTGGGACTAGAACCCGGTGTGCCAGCGCCGCAAGGCGGAGGATTAGCCTAGTGAGCCGTGGCGCCGGCCTAAAAAAAAATTTTAAACTTATTTTCATTTACTTGAAAAGCAGAAACACAGAGATAGACGGAGAGAGAGCTTTCATCCACTGGTTCACTCCCCAAATGGCCGCAGCAGTCAGGGCTGGGGCAGGCTGCAGCCAGGAGGAGAAGTCCCATCCAGGTCTCCCATGGGGGTGGCAGAGGCTCAAATACTGGCATCATCCCTTGTTGCCTCCCAGAGAGCATTAGCAGGGAGCTGGAATTGGCTCTGGCACAGAGTAGGTGTTTGGTTCTATGTGGAGAACTTGAGTGAGAGCCTGGACTCAGGCCCAGGCACTGTGGTGTGGGGCGTGGGCGTCCAGCGGTGTTAGCGCTGTGCCTGCCCCACCCAGCAGGGACCACCGTAGTGGGGGCCTCCTCACCTGCTCTGCCTCGCAGGTTTATATCAGCCCCCTTCTCGTCAGATGGTGGGGTGCTGGGGGGGGGAGGTGGAATGCCCTGCTTGAGTGTGCACCTTGCACTGTGTGTGGCTCACCCACAGCAGACCTCCCACGTGTGTGCCGCAGCCCGGTGGCCCGACAGGGAAGGAGGGTGTTTAACTGGGAATCTGGACAGGCTCCTTAAGCGACGTTTGAACAGAAGCGGATGAGAGTTGGAAGCGGAGGTGAAGGGTGCCTTCACCACCGTTGCCTCTGCGTCCCCTCGCTCCCCGTGTGGAATTTAATGAGAAGTGAAACGCTATTGGCAATGAGGGCCCAGTGGGAAGGAGAATTTGGAATCAGAGCTGCTAGCAATAGCCTGGATCCAGGGCACCTGCAGTCAGATCGCTTTGATGTAAGTAACTGATGATGTGAAAATTAAAAGTAGAAAATCAAAGGCAAAGCCTGAGGATGGAAGACAGGCGTTGGGGAGGCCCTTGGGATTTTTTTCTTCAGGCCTGTTATTTCTGCCCATGTGCGTGCGTGTGCATGTGCACACATGTGTTTGCATGCACCTGTGTGCACACATGCATCTCTGACCACACATGAACGTGTGTGTGTGTGTAGACATTGGTGTCTGTATGTGGAGCAGGTGTGTGAGCTTCTCCTTGGAGGAGTGGGGAAAGCTAAGGGCTTGCGTTGGACCTGACTGGGGGACATGGTCATCCTGGTCCATGCGGGCTGCTGGCACTGCACCCACATAGAGGCAACAGACATGTATTTCTCCTCTTTCTGGAAGCTGGTAGGCCCAAGATCAGGGTGCCAGCAGATTCGCCGTCTGGTGGGGGCCTGCTTCCTAACCTTCCTGCCATGTCCTCACAGGGTGGAGGGGGCTACAAATTTCCCAGGGCACGGGTCCCACACATCACTGCACAGCCTCCTCACACCCTCCCCTGGCGAGCGGGGGTTCCAGCATATGAATGCGGGGGAGGTTGTAAACATTCAGGTCGTAGCCCTCACCCTCACTTTCTCTCGCATTCTCTGAGTTCTGTCTTCCCTCCTCCTGCAACACCAGGCTCACCGCATGGAAGCCAGCCAGCAGCGGCAGGGAAGCCTGGTGGGCAAGACTCTGGGAAGTGCCCAGTGTCACACAAGTGTCATTCATTGATTCATTCATTCAGCTGAGAAACACTGAGTGCTTCCTGGCAGGGCCTCCATCCTGAGATGGGGGAAAACCAAGACCCAGGCACCTGGAGGGGCAGTGGCCCCTTAGCGGCCATGGCCATGGCCACGAGAGGGGACTTGAGACGTCAGTGCTGGGTGGGCAGTGGAGGCTGGCGCCTGGGTGAGGACCTCTTCAGGGCAGGAAGAGATGTGCACAGGTGCGGGACGGGAGAGACAGACAGACAGACTCATCCTCTGGGAGTCCATGATGCCCCAGCCCCCTGCCTCCCTTTCTACCAGGGCATCCAGATCTGTGCTCTTTCTTCTGTCCGCTCTCGAACTTACCAAGCTTTGTCCATTAAGCTCCTGCTCTGTGCCAGGGTGACAGGCCCTGGGGAGACGGCAGGCTGGGGGAGCCCGGAGCTGTGTGCCCCACCTCCGGTCCCCCACCCCCACCCCGCCCTGCCCAGTGCCCGCTCTGGCTGTGAAGACGCTGCCCAGAACAAGACCACTGCGAGTTTTATGCTGTGTTTCCCGCTTCCAGGGGAATGCCTGCCAAAGGCTTTTACGATGCGAATAAAATGCCTTTTTCCCCTTTAGGTATTTTTATTCCACCTTTAAAGGATGTACAGTGAGGGTGAGAGCGTTGCGGTGGAATCTCTGCAGTAAATAACTCCTGGATCCTTTCTCCTGCTAGCGGTAGGACAAAGGGACAAGCCGCACTGCAGATGGCCCGCTCACCTTCGTCATCCTCACCGGGCCGGGGCTGGCAGGGGCTCAGCAAGCTTACTTCCGGGTCTGCCCACCACTGCTCTGGAGGAGAGTGGGGGGCCCCTCTGCGGGCCCTGTGTCCTTTCCATCCCGACCCCCATTATGAGAAAGGAGCTCGGGGTCCTTGGCCACTGCTGTGGGTGCTGCAGGCCGTGGTGAGCATGTCACCTTGGAGTGAGTGACATGGTGAGTGGCCGGACTTGCGTGGCTCTGCGTGTGGCTCCTGCCTCCTCCACCCACAGTGAGAACATGGCCAGGCTGTTTGAGCTGTCTGTGCCTCAGTTTCCTCACCCGTCACATGGGAGTGGTAACAGGGCACTGGGGTGAAGAGAGGCCTTCAAGCACCCGGGAGAGTGGGATTTGTACAGGGCCAGCAAGTGTAGCTCTGCTCAGCCTGCAGCTTCCCTGCTGTGTCAGCCTGTGCCCCTCTCCCCTCTCAGCCCAGGGCTGTTTCAGCACCCAGGCGGGGCTGGCCTCTAGTTTGGGGTGTGGTGAGAGCCCAGGAGGAGGGGCCAGCTTGATGAGGGCCAGGGACCTGCAGCGGACGCGGGGTTAGGGGAGAAGCAGTCCCAGGAGGCCTGAGCAGCCCAGGGGGTTCTGGCACTGAGCAGTCATCCCCTCCCCACTGCGGGGCTGGAGGGCAGATCCAGGAGGGACGGTGCCAGGCTCCGCGCATGCCAACCTCTGACTCCGTCCCCGAGTCCCTCTTCTCTGCTGGGAAGCCACTGAGCCTGGATCCAGCCACGTGGAGGCCTCAGGCTGCTACTGGGACCGAGGCGGGAGGGACCCGAGCTGGCTGTCCACTGGGCCGTCGTGTGTGCTGGTGCTGGTGCTGGTGGGGGCGGCGGTGACACATGCCTGCGCCTCTGCGGGACCGAGAGGCGCCGACCGTGTCCGTTTTTAATGAAGCTGTCAGCTGTGCTGCTGGGGCACAGGGAGCTGACCGGGCAGAAAATCATCAATTTTACCAGATAATGAGTGAGAGGCGTGGGTGGGGCAAGGGCCTGGGGGTCAGCTGGACGGGCGCTGGGAGCTCTGTGGGGATGCACTTGAGACACATGCAGGCTTGGGCTCTGCTCTGGGGGTCTTGAGCCCACCCCAGCCCTCTGCAGGGGTTTCCCTGTGAGGTTCAGGTCTTTGAGCAAACCTGTCCTAGCTTTGGGACCTCACACAAGTTATTTCAGCTCTCACTGTCTCAGTGGGCTCATCTGTAAGACCGGGTAGACCAGATGTCATGTAGTTATGACGATGACTGCGGGGCAGCAGACACCCCGACTCGTAGACTGACCGTCACCTGAGTATATGTGGACGGGCTCTGTGGTCCCTGGGTGGCCAAAGGCATCCTTTGGCTGGTGTGCAGACGTTGTTGGGGAAGGAGCAGGCAGCTGGGCATTGTGCCAGGATCTCAGCCACCGCAGGAGGATGGAAGTGGCCTCCGTCCCAGGGACAGCCCTGCGTCTCCTGCCTCTGGCCCCGGGCTCTGAGTGACCCCGGGGATATCGGTCATCAGAGTTTGTTGAGAGCCTCCTACATGGTGTGCGTTTCATTTACGTAAAATCCTCAGCTTGTCAGCTTATCTCAGCGGCTCGGAGGGATGGCACATCAGAGACGTGACCCGAGTCTGTTCCCTCCTGGACAAGGGTGGACTGCATCTCCCAGCCTCCTGCAGTGGGGCCGTGTGATCTAGAGCTGGCAGGTGCAATGCAGGCGGCAGAGAAACCAGCCTTGCGTGGGAATGAGGCTTGGGTGGGCGGGGGCGAAGCAGAAGAGCCTGGGCCCTTGAGTGACTGTGGTTGGAGCGCAGCTCCCTGCCCCTCTGTGTTAGACTGGCAGCAGGAACTGAGTCTGGACACTGCTGAGCTGCTGAGATGGGGAATTCTTGGCTGGAAAGTTGGCCTGTCTGGACTGAGGCAGGTGGCTCTTGTCATGCCCGTGTCACTGATGAGGCAGTAGAGACCTAAGGCCGTAGTGCTTGTGACAAAGTGTGGGTGTGAACCCAGGTTTGTGCAGGCTCTGTTCAGCTCCTGGCTCTAAGGAGAAGCCTGGGCGTCATTTGTCCCCTTGGTCACGTCCCCTGGGGGACTTCTGCATCCCTGCAGCAGAGCAGCTGTGGAACTGGTCACCAGGTTGCTGGGCCTCCTGCAGTTGGGTGGAGTGCATGCCGCAGATCCAGCTGGCTGCTGCCAGAGAGCCATCCCTGGCCGCCTGGCTGGGTCATCTGTCCCACTTACCCCGTCCCATCCCACTCTCTGCTCCCCTGAGCCAGCCCCCGCCTGCTCCAGGTTTGAATTTGCAGGCAAGTGTGTGGAGGCTTCTGAGCTCACAGTTAATTTCCTGCCGAGCTCAGAGGTGGCTGCCCAGAGCGATGGGGAGATAGTGGTGTCTGTTGTGGCTTCCTGTGGAACACCTCTGCCCAGCAGCCCACCCGAGACCCCTCCCCTCGCAGTCCTGGTCATGCAGAACGAGCTGCAGGTGGGCTGAGGAGCCTGTGGTGTGTGTGTGTGTGTGTGTGTGCACACGCACGCACATGTGAATGTGTGGTGATGTAATTATCTACTACTGGCCTCAAGAACTGTGGGAGCCTCTGATATGTCGCTTGGCCCAGTTCTCTGTGTCGTACAAGTTAGCACCTCCCTCGGGGTTTTTAGCAGGCAGCCCCTGCTTCATTTAAGCAAGTCACCAGGGTTAACGCTTGCCTCTAACATCTCTTTGAGAGGCAGGAAGTCCTTCCTGGTGTCTGCCCCAAGTCTTTCTTGGTGCAGTCAGAGTCCACTGTGTGGATGCTGTGGGATAAGTGACATGTTTCTGCCTCCCTGATGTTAACCCTTGAAGCTCCCAAGGAGATGTTGAACTCCTCCCTGAACAGACTTCCCAGGTTCTCCTCTGCAGACCAAACAGACTTGCCACCCGTGAGGACGGGAGATGTGGGCTGGAGCTCAGCCAGGTTCCAGGCAAGGCTCGGCGTGGAGCAGGTGCTCAGGGAACGCTGACTTCTCCCCTGCTTCCTCCAGGAGCCGGTGCTCCCCACCCTGCCCTGCTCCGGCGGATGAGGATGGCCCTGAGACACTCCTGTTTCTGCACCAGCCCTGCTTAGCTGTGTGGGCCTGGCGTGGGTCATGTGTGCAGGGGAGGGAGGCAGGCGCCAGCACAGGGACGCGTGGCTTTCCATGTCTGCTCCACTGTGGAGCTCTTCCCACCCTCAGGCACCATACCCGTCTCCGAGCACCTGCTGTCCTGCCTGCTGGCGCTCAGACCTGTCTTCCTGGGGGTGATGTGGGCTCACTAGGTTGATGTAGGCCTCTTAGAAACCTAAAGGGTGGAGCCATTTGCCAGATGGCAAAACAGAGGCCCAGAGCAGGGCTGTGGTCCACCCAAGGCTCCCAGAACACAGAGGTGAGAGCCCAGGTGTGGTGAGTGCAGCGCTGTGCTAGGAGCGGAGCCCAACCAGGAATCTTCCCCCGGCAGCCTTGGGCCTCTCTCAATGTCATGCCAAGGTCCCTGAACACAGCCGGGACACAGGGGCCTGCTTAAGCTTGGCTTCCCTGCTTTGCAGGAGGAGGAGAGGCCCCGGCTGCCCCGAGCCCAGGAGCCCTGGGGAGGATCACAGCTCATTCTCCTGAAGGCTGGTGTGGCATTAAGTTCTTACGTCTGCCAGCAGCCTTTCAGCACGGCCGCTGCCCGTGCTGGCCACGTGTTGCATAAATCCTCAGAGTGATCTGCAGAGACAAGAAGCAATTAGGTGGGGGTGGGGCGGGGGGAGAGGAGGAGGGAGAGGGAGAGGGCGGGGGAGGGGGAGAGAGAAGAGACGTAAAGTGAGGCAGAGACAGAGATACTCAGGTGGAGAGGTGGGGGAGGGGAGCCTGGGATCAAACGCAGGCTGAGTCAGAGAAAGAAATCCAGTGAACAGAGAGACTCGGAGCCAGCCAAGGGGCCCAGAGAGGAGTTTGCTGCTGCCAGGCACCCTGATGGAGCTGAGCTGGCCCTGGGCGCAGGGGCAGATGAGTACCCGATCTCAGAATCGCCAGGCGCTTGGCTTGGGTGAGGACATCCCAGGGGCCAGGATGGACGCTCCCAATGTTCACGCTGGGGCTTTGTAGGGACCCCGCAGAGCGGCTGAGCAGGGACTGCTGGCCCCCATGTTTTATTTATTTTTAATAAAAACTGTGCCTGTTTAAAAAGTTTATGTATTGGCCAGCGCTGCGGCTCACTAGGCTAATACTCCGCCTGCGGCGCTGGCACACCAGGTTCTAGTCCTGGTCAGGGCACCGGATTCTGTCCCAGTTGCTCCTCTTCCTGTCCAGCTCTCTGCTGTGGCCCGGGAAGGCAGTGGAGGATGGCCCAGGTCCTTGGGCCCTGCACCTGAGTGGGAGACCAGGAGAAGCACCTGGCTCCTAGCTTCGGATCAGCGCAGTGTGCCAGCCGTAGTGGCCATTGAGGGGTGAACCAACGGCAAAGGAAGACCTTTCTCTCTGTCTCTCTCTCTCTCACTGTCCACTCTGCCTGTAAAAAAAAGTTTATGTATTTATTTGAGAAGAAGAGTTATAGAGAGAGGGAGAGACGGAGAGGTAGAGGTCTTCTATCTGCTGGTTCATTCCCCAAATGGCTGCAACGGCCAGAGCCGGGCTGGTCTGAAGCCGGGAGCCTGGAGTGTCTTTGGTGTCTCCCACGCAGGTGCTGGGACCCAAGCACTTGGACCATCTTCTACTGCTTTCCCAGGTCGTTAGCAGAGAGCTGGATCAGGTGAGAAGCAGCCAGGACACGAACCCATACGGGGTGCCGCTGCCACAGGCAGAGACTTAACCTACAGTGCTGGCCCCGAGCCCCCACATTTTAAAGGTGAGGTCAGGGAGGTACAGCCAGGGAAGGAGGTAGGGAGGCGTCTGCAGCCCGAGTGGGCAGGCTCTCCAAGGAGCCTGACCTGCTCTCCCTGGGGCACCTCCTGTGTGTGGCCCCGAAGCTCCGAGCACTTTTTATGTTCTGGCTCCTGCCTTGGGAGCTTGGATCACTTGGGGGTGGGGGCAGAGGGTGGCCCAGGGACTTGAGCACCCTCTCAGCCTGTGGCAGGGGATTGTCTGTGGCCGGACACTTGCTGCCCCTGTGCTTGGCCGTGAGCCCTGAGTGCCCAGGGTTAACTGTGTGCTTCTCATCCACTTCGGCTCCCAGCCGTGAGCTGACACCTGCCCAACGGTAATGCCAGGGCCTAGGGCGGGGTGGGGGGGCGACCAGGGGCTTTGAGAAGAAGGAACTTCCTCTTCCCTCCCTCCCTCCCTCCTCCTCTTGTTCATTTTTCAAGTGTTCTGTAGGTGCCAGCAACATTCTGGGGATTGAGCGATATGTTAAGGAACAAAATTGATAAAAATTTCTGCCCTAAGAAATTGACCTTGTAGAGTGGAGGGGGCAGATAAACAAAATCGATTAAATATGTGAGGGACTTCAACAAGTTTTTGAGAAAAGCTTATTTTGGTTCAAAAAAATTTTTTTTTATTTTTTAATTAAAAAAAATTTTAATTTATTTGACAGAGTTAGTGAGAGAGAGAGACAGAGAGAAAGGTCTTCCTTCCGTTGGTTCTCTCCCCAAATGGCCGCTACGGCTGGAACCATGCCGATCCGAAGTCAGGAGCCAGGTGCTTCTCCTGGTCTCCCATGCGGGTGCAGGGCCCAAGCACCTGGGCCATCCTCCACTGCACTCCCGGGCCACAGCAGAGAGCTGGACTGGAAGAGGAGCAACCGGGACAGAACCCGGCGCCCTGACCGGGACTAGAACCCGGTGCCCATATGGGATTCAGGCGCCGCAGGTGGAGGGTTAACCAAGTGAGCCACCGCGCCGGCCCCTCCCATGCTTTTATTTTCGTCAAACATATTTCAACTTTTAGGAGCCCCTGAGGTGGTATTAATGATATGTGTTATGAATAAAAAAGTGAAGCATGGGAGAGAGAGAAGTGCCTGCTGTGCAATCTGCCGGTGATGGTGGGGAAGGGCCTTACCCAGCAGGTGACATCTGGGTAAGCTGCAGAAGGAGGTGTGGGGGGGAAGGCCATGGGGTTGATCTTTGCATATGCAAAGACCCTGGGGCGGGAGCAGATCTGGCTGGTGTGAGGGATGGCGAGGAGGTAGTGTGGCTGCTGCAGAAAGGATGCAGGGGACAGTGGGAGGTGAGCAGAGCAGGGAGGGGCTTCGGGCCGCTGTCAGCACTCTGACTTCCACCTGTTGGAGCGTCTGGAGCGGAGCAGGGCGGTGCCCTCATGTTTTGGCAGTGTGGCTCTGATGGCTGGATGGAGCCGGGTGTGAAAGGGACAAGAGCCGAGGCAGGGAGACAAAGTTTTCAGCCTTGCCAGGGTGGCAAGACAGTCTCAGGTGAAACAGCACCTGCCCTCACAGAGCGTGGTGCCTAGTACAGGTGTGGGGTCATGGAGACCCCTGACCTTCCCCTTCATGCTGTACGCCCCCAGAGGGAAGAAAGGAATGAACTTGGGAAGCCAGCCTCTGAGCTGGACACAGCGGGGAGGGCGAGGGCGAGAAAGCAATTTTGTTAAGTACGCATTAGGCTCTGAGCACTGTTCATGCCAACACAATTGAATTTAAATCATCGCACCAGCAGATGAGGGATTCTTCCCCTTTTATGGGCAAGGCGTCTGGGGCTCACAGTGGTGAAGGAGCTCAACTGAGCTTTCGTAGGAAGTGGGAGCTTCTGGTCCAGTCTGCCTGCCTGAGGAGCCCCCTCCCCAGCCCCATATCCGATGCCTCACCCGGGGCCCCACCCCTCGTCGCCGTGCCCAAGACCCTCCTAAGTCTGCAGCAGGTGGGTCTCCCCAGTCCTCTTCACCTCCTCCCCTCCAGTGTCCCAGCTAGAAGGGCCCGTCCCCAGGATGGCTGTGGTCTCCTGCTCACGGGTCCCCGCTGCCAGCCGCAGCCAGAGTGGGCCAGGAGAGAGGCAGCCCTGTCTCCCTATTGTTTACGTCTCCTCCTCCTTTAAAGCCGTTCATAGAGAGGACGTTTGCCCTGGGGGTTGAGACGCCTGCTTCTCGGGTGGGTGCTGTGCGTGTCACCTGCCAGGGTGAGTCCTGACTGCTCGGCTTCCAACCAAACTTGTGCCAGTGCACTTTGGAGGCAGCAGATGATGGCCCAGGAGCTGAGATCCTGCCACCCCCAGCCCTGGCCACTGGGGACGTTCAGGTGGAGTTCTGGGCTCCGAGTTTCGGCCTGACCCAGTCCTGGTTTTGTGGGGATCTGGGGGAGTGAATCAACAGATGGAAGTGCCTGCCTACCCTCTCTCTCTGTCTCTCTCCCTCTTGTGCCTGATAAAATAAATAAAAATAAATAATAAGACATTTTTGAAGAGACACCTGCAGTCCATGTTGGAGTGCCTGGGTTTGATTCCCAGATCCGGCTCTTGACTCCAACATTCCTGCCAGTGCAGGTCCTGGGAGGCAGAGGCAGCAGTGATGGCTCAAGTGCTTGTGCCCCTGCCAATTGCATGGGAGACCAGGATGGACTTGGGGCTCCTGGCTTTGGCCTGGCCCAGCCCTGACCATTGCAGGCATTTGAGGAGTGAACCAGCAGATGGAACTGTCTCTCTTAATCTCTCACTCTCTCTTCCTCTTTCCTATGCCTTTCAAGTGAAATAGATTAAAAATCATGGGGCTGGCGCCATGGCTCACTTGGTTAATCCTCTGCCTGTGGTGCTGGCATCCCATATGGGCGCCAGGTTCTAGTCTTGGTTGCTCCTCTTCCAGTCCAGCTCTCTGCTGTGGCCTGGGAAGGCAGTGGAGGATGGTCCAAGTGCCCATATGGGATGACAGCAGTGCAGGTGGCAGCTTTACCTTCTATGCCACAGCACTGGGCCCCTTTCTTAGGTTTTAACGCTGTCTGAGCATTTCTCTCTGTCTGTAAAACGAGGGTTGGACTATGTCAATATTTGCAGGTGATGGTTCTGAGTCGCTGCATCAGTGCCTCCTGGCTGCTTATGAAAAATACTGTGGTGCAGAGGGTTAATGCCCTGGCCTGTAGCACCAGCATCCCATATGGGCGCTGGTTTGAGTCTCGGCTGCACCACTTCCGATCCAGTTCTCTGCTGTGGCCTGGGAGAGCAGTAGAAGATGGCCCAAGTCCTTGGGCCCCTGCACCCACGTGGGAGACATGGAAGAAGCTCCTGGCTCCTGGCTTCAGATTGGCACAGCTGGTGCGGCCATCTGGGGAGTGAACCAGTGGATGGAAGACCTCTCTCTCTGTCTCTACCTCTCTCTGTAACTCTGTCTTTCTAATAAATAAAATAAATCTTAAAAAAAAAGAAAAATACAAAAGACCAGGGCCTCTGCAGACCTTTAGATTCAGAGCTCCTGGGCAAGTGCCTGGGAATCTGTATTTTAATGGACTCCACCCAGTGACTGCTGCATGTGAAGTCTGACTTGACCATGGCTGCAGCAGATGACCCCTGAGGGCTTCTGGCATTAGCATTGTCCCAGCCCGGCTCCTTTGGGCTTTGGTCTCTGCATGTCTGATGCCAGTGGTACTAGTGGTATCTATTGTGGGCAGCCTTATGAGGGGCTCAGGGAGCTAAAGCCGAGGGGCTGTCAGCATCTCCCAGGGGTGCTGTGGGGGAAGGGCAGGCCTTGCAGGCAGATCTGGGAGCTGGGGTGATATTGAAGGAAGGAAGCACTTCCAGACCATCAGAGCGCCCCCACCCCCCCCCATGGCAGGTAGAAGAGATGCCAACAGCAGGTGGGAGGGAGCTGGGTTTGAACACGTTCACAAAGGCGCCTCTCACACCAACACGGACTTGAGTCCCTAAGAACTAGACAGCTTTGCCTGGCAGGCAGGGAGAGCTGGGGGAGCACACACCCTTGCAGGCCTTCAGACACACACGCGTACACGTTTGCCTGTGTGACTCAGCATGTTTCCATAGATTCGGAGCACGTACACGTACAAGCATGAGCGTGTGCGTCAACACACATGGACACGGGTGTTCTGTGGGTTCCCAGCCCCCACCTCTGTCTCAGCTCATTCTCCTCCGGCCCAGAGCCCAGGCTCCCTCTGCAGGCTCCAGGCTGGTCTCTGGAGTGAGAGCCTTGTTTAATCTCCATTAGCTCTCTTATTTCCTGCACCAAATTAAAAGTGTGACCAAAAGTTAATTATTCTAATTCAATTTGGCCCTAATGTGGTGTATGTGGCAGCAGGCAGGCCTGAGCAGAGGTGAGGCTGGGAGTGGGCAGCGGGAGGCAGCAGCAGGATTCTGTGTCTAATGTCTCCCCAGGAAAATGCCCCAAGCCTTTCCCCCTTCCGCTGCCCCTGCCGCTCCCCAGCGCAGCCCCCAGGTTTCCTGGACATCTCAGGGTGTTTTGGGGAGCATGGCTCTGGGAAATACTGAGGAGCGTGCAGACTCTCTGGCTCTGGCTCTGAACGCAGGCTCTGGGGCTCAGATCCAGCCTTTCACATAACCAGCTCCTCCCTACGCACTGGGTCTGGTCCCTGCACTTGCACATGGGGCCCTCAGGAGCTGTGAGACCAGGAGGAGCTGGGGCAGATTCTGCTGGGGAGCTAAGATTCTTGCTCAGGGTGCTAGGGCCCGGCTCTGGGAGGGCCTGGACTGGTGGAGGAGGCATGGTAGCTCATAGCATTGCAGAATCAGTTTGTAAATACCTGGCTGGGGGCTGGCTGGGGAGCAGAGGGTTACGTCACTGTCTGGAATGCTGGCATCCCGTGTCAGAGCGTGGGTTTGGGTCCCAGCTTCTCTGCTTCCAATCCAGCTTCCTGCTAGCGTGCCTGAGCAAGCAGCAGAGGATGGACCAAGTGCTTGGGCCACTGCTACCCCCCTGGGAGACTTGGATGGCGTTCCAGGCTCCTGCTTTGGCCTGGCCTAATCTTGGCTGCTGTGGCCATTTGGGGGAGAGATCCAGCAGATGAAAGATCTCTCTCTCTTCCTCGGTCTCTCCTCCTTTCTCTGTCACTCTGCTTTTCCAATAGGTAAATAAACTAAAAAATAAAATAAAAAACCCCTCCTGGCTGGTGTGAAGCTGCGTTCGTGGCCGTGGCAGTGTTCATGGCTGCTCACGTGCCCCCCGTGGTGCTGGGAGAATCTGCTGGCTGCCACGGCCACCCCCACCCCCACCTGTTGTGACCTCTGTGAACGTCTTCTGCCCATGTGTGCCAGGAGCTTCCTTCCCCTTGGTTGTCTCACAGGACACCCCCCCCCCCATGCCTAATGCAGGGAGGACGACACCTCGTGCTGTCGCCCAAGCCTCCTCTTCGTCGGCAGTCTTTCCCGTGGCAGGGTTTGGGGGTCCCGTGCCAGCCAGGGGAGGCTGATGGCTAGAACACGCCGCCCCACATCCACTGATTTCATTGACCTGTGTGGTGCAGGTGTTCAGGTGGGCCAGCTTCTGTGCAAGAACCTCACACCTGTTTCCTCCCTCTGTGGGGCTCCGTGGTCGTGGTTGGGTGAATGGGAAAGAGGGAGGGCGGAGGGTGCTGGCGAGGAGTGTGCCGGATGGGTCCGGCCGGCACGCGCATCGCTCTCTCGCTCATGCTCCTTTGCCGGCACAGTCCCACGGCTGCTCTGACGGCAAGGGAGGCTGGAATTGCTGCCTTGGTGCTGTGCCCAGGAGGAAGTGGGAAATGGTTCGGCAAACTGCTCAGTCTCGACCATGCTGTCCTTGTCCATATCCCTTTTAAGTGGGATGCTTAGACATTCAGCATAATCAAAACTACAAGATTAAAGGGCAAAGTGGGGCCTGATCAGGTCTAGCAGGAGCTGGACCCTTGTGGTGCAGTGGGTTAAGCCTGAATCAGAGCGCCTGGGATTGAGCCCTGCCTCTGCTTCCCACCCAGCTTCCTGCCAGTGTGCATCCTGGGAGGGAGCAGGTGACAGCCCAAGTGCTTGGGTCTCTGCCACCCAGGTGGGAGACCCAGCTAGAGTTCCAGGCTCCTGGCTTCAGCCTGGCCCAGCGCCGGCTGCTATAGGCATTTGGGGAGTGAATCAGCAGATGGAAGAGCTCTCCTGCTTTCTCTCTCTCTCTCCTTTCAAATAAAGAAGATTAAATGAATAAGCGTTAGCAAAGAACTCATCACTTCCTGAGCATCAAGTATGTGCTAAGTGGCACTGTTTCAGGAAGCGGGCAGGCCAGCTCCTGAAAGCCAGTTTGGCACGTCTCTCTCCAGCTCGGTGACATCACAGTGGGGTCTTGAAATGCCGTGTTGGCAGCGTTGCAATCAAGGGACAGATGCATGCAGAGTCCAGGCTGCCACTCCTCTCAAGCTGGTGCCCAACCCCAAGCCCCTGGCTTTCCCTGTCAATACCCCAGGAGCCACACAACCCCCTGCACCCAGCTCTGTTGTCTTTGTTTGATGGTTTAAGAAGCTGTGGCCATGGGACTCTCCCAACCAGTGCACAGAGGGCACTGCTGCCCTGTTCTGGAAACCTCTATCTCTTATTTCCCTCAGACAGCTGTTAGGACAAGAGGCACTGAGCCCTGTTTGGCTGCTGCTCCTGTGGGGTGGAGGGTGGTGTGTCTCCCTCTTTGGGTGGACTAGGGTCAGGTTTCAGCCTTTGCTTGGGAACGTCTGGCACACACTGTTTAGCTAAACTTCATGGGCCCTGCTGGGGGGGCCTGGGGCCCAGGAAGGAGGCCAGGCAGGCCTGGGTCTGATGGTGGTGGTGGCGTAGCGAGCCCTGTTCGGGATGCCACTGTCTGAAAAGGAGTTGAAGACCTTTGTTCATCTGCAGGCTTGGGGGGGCCTGGCCTCTGTGGTTGATTGGGAATCACAGCTGTGCCCCATATAGAGCCCCAGTCGGATGGGGAAGGCTTCAGACCCAGCCCCTCACTGCCATGTGCTGGGGGCGACAGCTGGAGTCTGGTGGGAATGGGGGACAGAAAGGTATTCATCTGCAGGGGTTGTGGGCCTGCTCGGATCTGTAGGCCCAGCATGACTTCTTCCCCTCCGAGAGTCGAGCCAGGGGAAGTGCGTGTTCCACACGCAGCAGCCTGGTGCTGGTCTTCCGTGCTCTGAAGACTGAGCCTTCATCCATCTCTGCTCACGAGAACGGGTCCTGGATGCAGGGCTGGGGGAGGGGACGTGGAGCCAAACAGCAGTGCCGTTGCCTCCAGAGCTCCTGGGGTCCCTGAGCTCCTGCGTGGGAGGGGCTGCGAGCTAATTATTAGGAGCACTGCTCGGTAGCATGCGTTAGAAGGAAAAGAGGAAATGCGTTTTGTTTTCTTAATCTAATTAGGGCCAATACCAGGGATAGCAGGTTTGCCTGTTACTCACCGGCCTGGCATTCACATAGGCATCTGGCTTAGCCGTGTCAGTCAAGGGACGCAGTGACACGCAGGTGCGAGTGGGTCATCTGACCACTGCTGGGTGACCCAGGGTAGCGAGAGGAGCATTTCTGGGATGGATGAGGGGGCTCTGGGCTTCGCCTTCCATTAGGTGACCCAGCACTGGCCTGCTCACTGGACAGTAGGTTTCTAGATCCTGGCCAGCAGGAAGGAAGCTGACAGTGTTGGGGCAGATGTGGAACAGCAGGTTAAGCCACCATGTGGGATGCCTGTATCCCATACTGAAGTGCCTGGGTCGAGGCCTGGCTGCTCTGTGCTTCCAGTCCAGCTCCCTGGTGAAGTGCCTGGGAGGCAGTGGATGTGGGAGACCCACATGGAGTTCCTGCTTCCTGACTTTGGCCTGGCTCAGTCCCAGCTAATGCCGGCATTTGGGGAGTGAATCAGTAGATGGGAGTTCTCTCTCTCTCTCTCTGTCACTTTACCTTTAAGTCGATCAAACAATCTATCTTTAAAAAAAAAAAGAAAAAGAAGCTGAAGAGTTTTCCTACATCCTGGGGCTGGTCCCATGGCATGGCAAGTAAAGCTGCTGCCTGCAGTGCTGACATCCCATATGGGTGGCAGTTTGAGTCCTGGCTGCTCCACTTCTGATCCAGCTCCCTGCTGATGGCCTGGGAAAGCAGTAGAAGATGCCCCAAGTGCTTGGGCCCCTGTGCACATGTCAGGGACCTGGAAGAGGCTCCTGGCTCCTGGCTTTGGGTAGGCCCAGCTCCGGCCACTGGGGCCATTTGGGGAGTGAACCAGAGGATGGAAGACCTCTCTCTCTCTCTGCCTCTGCCTCTCTCTTTCTCTCTTAACTCTGTCTTTCAAATAAATAAATATTTTTTTTTTTTTTTTTACAGGCAGAGTGGACAGTGAGAGAGAGAGACACAGAGAGAAAGGTCTTCCTTTTGCCGTTGGTTCACCCTCCAATGGCCGCCGCTGCAGCCGGCGCACCGTGCTGATCCAATGGCAGGAGCCAGGAGCCAGGTGCTTTTCCTGGTCTCCCATGGGGTGCAGGGCCCAAGCACCTGGGCCATCCTCCACTGCACTCCCTGGCCATAGCAGAGAGCTGGCCTGGAAGAAGGGCAACCGGGACAGAATCCGGCTCCCCAACCGGGACTAGAACCCAGTGTGCCGGCGCCGCAAGGTGGAGGATTAGCCTATTGAGCCACGGCGCCGGCCCAATAAATATTTTTTAAAAAGTTTTCCTGCATCTTGAAGGTTGGACTGGATTTGTGCTTTCTGGAAATCCTTCCTCCTCTTCTACTTTCTCACCCTCTTCCTTCTGTTTCTCTCCTTCATTCTCTAGGATTGATACAGAGGGCGGGAAGTGGAGAGGGGTTGCCAGCAAGGGATTTACATGAGCAAAGGCAAGGGAATGAATGGACTGAGCTGGAGTCTGGGGAGGAGAAAGGACTTCTGGTTTCCGTACCCTTTCTGGATGTTGTATCACTCTGACCGCCTGCATCTTAAGGATGTTTCCCTTTGGAGATGCTCAGAGATCCTGGACACCTTGTGGGGTGATGGGGGATGGTGGTGGTGGTGGTGTGGGTGCTGGCTAGCGTGGGTGCAGGGTTCCCCTCGGACTGTGGGGGCGGCCGGTCTCTGCCCAGGGCAGGCCTGCTCGGTCCCACCTGGGGACTTGGGGAGTTCAGCAGGAGCTCTTTATCTGACCGGTTCATCTGCCTTCCGTTGTGGTCAAAGTCCCCGTAAGGAAGGCTTTGGGGAAAGTTTTGCTTCTCCTTCAACCCGCTCCCTGCCGGCTCAGACTCTGCAGCGTGCACACCGAGTTTCTCCGGGCCAAGTCTGGCTTTGTTTCTGGGACTGCTGCTGTTTCAAAAGGAAAAGAACAAAGCTGTAATCTGACTGCTGGGGAGTGAGCCCCACTTGCCAGAACCTCCAGAAAGGCAGTGCTGTGCAGAGGGCACAAAGGAGACTGTGGGGTGCTGCTATTTCGTCCTGCTCGTGTATGACAGGTCCTGGACTCAGACCCTGCCCAAGCTGCCTGTGAGAGTCCCTTCTCGGAGACTCAGTTTCCTCCCTGGGAACCCTAGAGAACTGGACCATGCTTTCTCCAAAGTGCATTCAGGTCCTAGCCAGACAGGTGTCCGTGTTTGTTTATGCTGTGGTTTCTCCCTTGGTCAGAGATATTTATTGAAAACCCATTTCGTACGGAACACTCTGCCTTTCTTCTTGCCGCCTCTGTACATGGGATGAGCTGAAGCCCAGCTGCAAGCGATGAGTCTCATTCCATAAGCAGCAAGGGGGCATTTCGGCATCAGGATCTTGGTTGAGGGCGTGGGTGCTGGGGCAGACCTCTCTGGTTGGAATCCTGGCTCCAGGCTCCTGAGCTGTGTGGCCTTGGGCTAATTATGCCGTCTGCCTGGGTGTCAGTTTCTGCATCTGTGAGAGCAGGACTGCTAATAACGCTGTCCTCACCGGGTGCAGAGGAAATGGGCTTGTCTAGGGCCAATGCATAGCACCAGTCAGGGCCCATCAGGTTAGACAGTAAATGCTAGCAGTGACTGCAACTTAGTGCACTGCTCTGCTTGGGATGTCGTCACCCTCCTGATTCTCTGCCTTCCGTCTCCTCTGTTGCTTGTACCCTCAATGTAGACCTTAAATGTGGCTCCCCATGCTCCCCACCTACATCTTGAGTTTGCAATTCCTACTGCCACCAAAAACAAAACACCGTGAAAATGTTACACTCTGATAATACCTAGCTGTTAACAGTTGTCTGAAATCACAACACTGATTCAGCCTTAAGTATCTCTGTACAAGTAATTCCTTTGTCAGGGATGTCTACCCCTCCCAGCTTCAAGCCCTGGTCCAGGTGCCTGCTCATCTCAGAGGACGCCTGTGGTCCTTGGGGAAATAAGACACCCAGAACACACGGCGCTGGTGGGGCGCCTGCAATGCTGGTGACACTAGTTTACATTTTTTTAAAAGATTTATTTCTTTAAAAGGCAGAGTTACAGAGAGGGAGAGGTAGCGAAGTCTTCCATCTGCTGAAGCCAGGAGCTTCTTCCAGGTCTCCCACGTGGGTGCAGGAGCCCAAGGACTTGGGCCATCTTCTACTGCTTTTCTAGGCCACAGCAGAGAGCATCCATATGGGATGCTGGCAGTAGAGGCGGTGGCTTTACCTGCTATGCCACAGCGCCGGCTTCACTTGTTTACTGTTCTACCTTCTTTGCTGTGAGCTACCTGAGATGGAGACACTTTCATTTTTAGTTCTGTCTGTGGTGTCTAGTGCGGTGCCTGAGTTAACTTTGCCCCCAGCCAAGCCCTCACACTGCACAGAGCTGGTGCTCAGCTGAGCTCCATCTGGAACCCTAACAGCGGGTGTTGGGTGTCCTAACAACATGGAGCAAGTTGGGTAAAGTTTGGGGTCAGGGTGCAGGAATCATCCAGGGAGGTCTGACGAGCTGTCTGGAGGTGGCTGTGGCAGGGATCTCTTTCATGGGACATGGGAGCAGGTGCTCTGGGCGACCTGGTACCAGGAATGTCAGTCTTTCTTTTTTTTTTTAAAAAATATTTATTTTATTGATTTGAAAGAGAGAGTTACAGAGAGAGGTAGAGACAGAGAGAGAGGTCTTCCATCCACTGGTTCACTCCCCGGATGGCCACAACGGCCAGAGCTGCACCAATCCAAAGCCAGGAGCCAGCAGCTCCGGATCTCCCATGTGGGTGCAGGGGCCCAAGGACTTGGGCCATCTTCTGCTGCTTTCCCAGGCCATAGCAGAGAGCTGGATCGGAAGAGGGGCAGCCGGGACTTGAACCGGCGCTCATATGGGATGCCGGCGCTTCAGGCCAGGGCTCTGCACCACAGCTGCACCACAGCTCTGGCCCCAGGAATGTCAGTCTTTAGGAGCAGAGGAACGGAGTGTGAGCTCTCCTAACTGACGTACCCAGTGGAGGTTCCACTGCTACACCTTTGCTCGTGCCCGGAACTGGTGCATCCCAGAGCGGTTCCTTCTCTCTCACCTCCACATCCTCCCCCACAAACACCAACCCACAGATTTAACCTCCAGGAAGGAGGAACTTCCTGCAGAGTGCATCACCACGTCTAGTACCACAGGGCCACACAGAGGGGTAAGAGAAACTTGGGTAAAGTCGTGTGCCCGCGGAAAGTCCAGAGGCACGAGGAAGGAGGGGAGGAGTGATACGGGTGGCAGTTCGTGGATTCTACGTCAAAATTCTACAATAACTCATCTTCTCACGCCGCAGCTTAAAACCCTTCAAGGGCTTTCAAATTATCTCCAGGCAAAATTCAAAGCCTTAACACAGCCTGCGAGATTCTTTGTGGGCAGATCCTACCTCTTCTGCCTCCAGCTCCCCTGCCCTTGTGCTCTAAGCATCCCCGCCCCCTTTCCCCGGCTTTGGCACCTGCTCCTCCTGCCGTCGGGAGCACTCTTGGCAGCTGCTTTCCTTGCCCCTCACTTCCCTTTCAGCCCATCTCATTTCAGCATGGCCGTCATGGAAACTCCCACTCCTTGCCTTCGTGTCCCAGCTCAAACGTGGGCTGCATTGTCTTCCTGTTTCTGACGGGGTTTTTTCCAAAGCCGTGGAAAGTCCCTGAGCCCATGTGCAGGAGCAGTCTGGATGGGCGGTGGGGGGTGGGGGCTAGTTTCTACCCTGGGGGGCATAGTGGGAGACGGGAGTGTCCCTAGAGACACAATTCCGCGATGCGTTCTATGTGTTCTTCGGAGGGTCTGACAGCACTGAGGGCCACTTGCCACAGTGTACCCAGCTGGATGGTTGGCCCTTGGCTGGTTTTTCTCCTTCTTGTTTCCTTGGTTCAATTTCTTCACTCTTGCTCCCTAGTGTCTTCTCCCCAGTGAACTACTGCACCCAACACCTCGTTTCACTTTCTGTTTTTAGAGAGACCCCCCCATCACAGCTGATGTTAGAAGCCGACCTAGGAAGTGACTAACAGGTGGTGTCAGGGTAGCACACTGTTAGGTCATCTGGGTTCAGCTGGGTCAGTGGAGGGCCGGCATGGCCTGGGGAGGGCTCTGGAGACCCTGCTTTGTGAAACACGCCCTGTAGGGTGGAGGTGTTGAGTCTGCGGCTAACGTGTGGTATTCTGTCCCCAGCAGCCAGAACATACATGTCTGGAAAACAAGGGTTTTAAGTAGGGTTGGGGTCGCTCGTGTCACGTCCAGGAACTCTCCCAGAGAACATGTGCTTCCTGTCGTCCTATCTGTGGGCCCTGGGTAGGACAGGTTCTGGCTGGAAGGGAGTACTTCCGTGTGGGGAGCCACACTGCGGTGCTGCTGCTTCATGGCAGTGGAACGGCAAGTGAAGAAGAGCTGCCGGGGATTGACCATGATTTGCAGGAAAACCGCCTGGAGCTCATGGACGCGCTGGGACGTCTCGTGATGCTTCCGACTCTGACAATAACAGTGAATGGGTAACTGGCAGTCGCAGCCTGGTGAGGCCGAAGCAGCCATGATGTTGACCTGGGTTTCTCCGTGGAACAAGTGACCCGTGGCAGCCGAGATGCTGGCTGAGGGTGAACAGAGCCAACGGTAAAAGGGAATCCCTCGCAGCACAGCAGTTAGAGCTGTGCTGACCCGTGAACCCTGCTGTCCGAGGAAGCTTTTGTTTTTTGAGAAAGTATTTTATTTACTTTAGATTTATTTAAATTTGAAAGAGAAAGAGAGTGCAGTGACACAGATTTTCTATCTGCTGTTTCATTCCCCAGATGCTCACAGCAGCCAGTGCTCCATCAAGCCAAAGCCAGTCCTGGTCTCCCATGTGGGTGGCAGGGACTGAAGTCCTTGAGCCACCACCTGCTGCCTTCTAGGATGCACCTTAGCAGGGAGCTGAATTCAAGCCAGGGCTTGCAGGATTCCAAAATGAGATGCAGGCGTCCCAAGCAGCGCCTTTTTTTTTTTTTTTTTTGGACAGGCAGAGTTAGACAGTGAGAGAGAGAGAGAGACAGAGAGAAAGGTCTTCCTTCCGTTGGTTCACCTCCCAAATGGCCGCTACGGCCAGCGTGCTGTGGCTGGCGTGCTGCGCCGATCTGAAGCCAGGAGCCAGGTGCTTCTCCTGGTCTCCCATGTGGGTGCAGGGGCCCAAGCACTTGGGCCATCCTCCACTGTCTTCCCAGGCCACAGCAGAGAGCTGGACTGGAAGAGGAGCAACCGGGATAGAATCTGGTGCCCCAACCGGGACTAGAACCCAGGGTGCTGGCGCTATAGGCGGAGGATTAGCCTAGTGAGCCGCAGTGCCGGCCCAAGTAGCATCTTAACCACATTCAGTGCATCCAGCTAAATGCCTGCCCCAGAATTTTTTTTTTTTTTTTAATAAAAACAGAGATTATTTTCCCTTGGAAGTTCAGTGACAGGGTGAACTTCTCTTGGGTCCCAAGCATGTCTGAACACTAATGGGGGTGGACCACAGCCCTTTCTGGCCCCCAAGCCCTGTTCCCGCAGCAGGATCTCATTTCAGTGCAGCCGCAGTAGACGCTCCCAGGCGTGCTGCCAGCTACTCACCCCAGTACGCAAGCGGCTGCTTCTCTGCTTTCCTGACTCAGGACTTTCTCTGCATTCAGGGGAGGCTCCCAGCCTGCACGTGTGCAGCCTGGAAGTGCAGAACAATGAAAGCCTCCGGGGAGAACCCTCTGGCAGTGGGGACAGGGGTCAGCGCTGACATCTAGGCCTAGAGGGTGTGCATGGGTGGTTAGGGGCTCCCGAGTTTTTGTTTGGTTAAGAAAGAGCTTTTCTTTTTTTTAAAGATTCATTTGTGTATTTGGAAGGCAGAGGGAGAGACAGAGAGAGATCTATCCAGTGGTTCACTCCCCAAATGGCCACAACGACTGGGGCTGGGCCAGGCCAAAGCCAGGAGCCTGAAACTTCATCCAGGTCTCCCGTGTGAGTGGCAGAAGCCTAAACACTTGGGCCGTCTTCCGCTGCCTCCCCAGGCACGTGAGCAGGGAGCTGAATCGGAAGTGGAGCAGCCAGGACTTGAGCTAGTGCTTACGTGGGATGCTGGTGTCACAGGTAGCAGCTAAATCCTCTGCACCACAAAATTGGCTCTGCTCTTGAATTTTCCTCAGAAGCAACTGGCTCAGTAATCTACGCTTTACTGGTTTTCTCTGTTCCCTTCTCCCTCCTCTTTCCTTGCTCTGAGTTCCGGGATAATCTCCCACGCAAATTATTCATTCCTGAGACATTATTTCAGGCTCATTTAAAAGCATTTTTATTTATTTACTTTCATTTGATTTTAAAGGCAGAGAGGCAGACAAAGACAACTCTCCCATCTGCTAGTTCACTCCCTGAATATCCACAACAGCCAGGGCCGGGCCAGGTGGAAGCCACGAGCTTGGCACTCCATCTGGGTTTCTAGTATAGATGGCAGGGACCCAAGTACTTGAACCCTCATCTGCTGCCTTCCAGGGTGTGCATTAGCAGGGAGCTGGGTTAGAAGAGAAGCTGGAATTGGAACCAGGCCCTCGGATATGAGATGTGGGTGTCCCGGGTGGTGTCTTAACCACTGCCCTGAATGCCTGCCCCTCAGGCTCATTTTTGAGGGTGCCTACAATGAGACACCTTCTCCTTTGCGCTGTTTAATTCCTGTGCAGGTGTTCACCCATGCCACTTCCTCCCGAATGCTTCCCTGACCCCGGGCCAGGGTCTGCGAGCCCTGCTCGCAGAGCACCTAGCACTGGGTCAAGTCTATGAAGGAGGATTGGAAAATATTTGTTAAACAGTCAGTTCCGCTGCTGGAGAGGAGTCGCTGAGGACAATTGCGAGTCCTGCCTCCCTCCGAGGCGACACTGCAATATCCGAGCATGCTGTTGCCGGCTCCCTGCGTGGGGACAGAAGTCCATTATCTGGTCCTATCAGGCTCTAATACACCCCAGCGAGGGGCCTCGGTAACCAGGCTGGGTAAGTGCTGCGCCCCTCCCCCCAAGCCGCCGCATTAAGTGAGTAAGTAATGAGAATGGCTAGAAATTGAATTGTATGAAAAAGTAATCTGCAGCTTAGAGAGCAAGCAGGGAAGAAGGGAGAGGGACTTGATGAGACGGGGAGATGATTTCAGGCCGTCAGAGGGAATGAAGGAGCCCGGGAGCCGACGGGAGAGACAGGTAGCAGAATCATTCAATTAGGGAGCCCGAGACGAGGGCAGGATTGTGTCCCTTTCTTCTGTTCTGTCCTTTCTTCTCCATTCTTTTCATCTCATCCATGGGTATTTTGTCTTCATGTTCAGGCGTGGAGGAGAGGGGGTACCGAGATGAGACGGCAGCAGAGGGGAGCAGAAGGCGCTCAGACCGCGGAATAAATTACTCTGCCTGCGATTTGGAGAATCCTGTTGTCGGGGATGAACCAGGAGGGAGGGTGTGGGGTGGGCGCAGGTGCGGGGATGGATGAGGACAAGGAGTGCTGGCACGGCCGTGACCTACCCCGTCTCATTTCGACCTCCCAGTCGGCCTCTCTGGCTGTCCTGGGCCGACCCCCGTGAGTGAATCTCACTGTTGACAAGCAGGGAGCAGACGCAGCTGGCTTCGGGGAGGAGAGCACATACATTAACCTCTTGTGATGCAGCCCTCACAGAGTGTGTCAGTGGATGCAGACCCTGACAGCCACTTTGCCAGTGCGTTCCCATGTCCACAGTGAGCAAGGTGAGGCCTGTTGTTAGATGAATTGCTGGGGACTTTCAGCTTGTGGGGCAATCAGTGTCCTCACCGAGGACTGGGAGCTGCCGGTGTGCCAAAGCCTGTGCTGGCCGAGGTCGCTGGAGGGAGGTGACTGTGGGCAGGGCAGACCTGTAACCCTCGGTGTGTTCCTTGCCTATGGCAGGCCAGCCTTTGTCACAGACTGCACCGCCCAAGCCCTGTGCCTTCTCCCTGGGCTTCAAGCCTTTCACTGACACTCTCACCCCACCCCACTGCCATTTGCAAACAGCTAAGTGGAACTCAGCTTGAGCTTGATGCTTGGTGATGATGAGTTTCCCAGCAGGCGAAGGGTTTGCTTTGCAGAGACAAAGACCAAAGCAGCAACACGGCATCTTCCCGCTCGGCCACACTCCCACACTCGGCTACAGGGAGGCCCAGGCAGACTCTCAGGAAAGCAGCAGTGGGGTGGACTCACAGCAAACAGAAGCCCCAGGGGGCTAAATGCTAGCAATAGAGATGCCCAAGCAGGGCTGATGGGATAATGGAAGGGGGTATGGCCATGGCTGTTCACTGGGAGATAAAATACAGGAGCACAGTGGGAGACCAGGCCATAGCAGACTGGGCTGGACTGGGAAGCAGGGACGCTGGATTCCAGCTGGGCTCTGCCACCCAATCTCCGAATGATTCTGTGCTGCAGAATCTTCGTTCAACTATTTTTTTTTAATGGAAGAAGGAATCGGATTCTTTTGAACTCTAACTAAACTGCAGTTTAACTAGCTAGTGAACCCTTGAGCTACTCCAGGAAAGAACTGTATTTTAGCACAGTTTCTGCCTTCAGAGGGATCTCAGGGATTTACTCATTCAACAACAGTGTAAGTGGGTCTGGGCATATGGTGGAGAACAAAACTGGTCTGCGCTCTGCCTCCTGGAGCTCGTTTCCTAATGTCCTGGAGGGTGACAGTGTCCGTGTCTTTCCATCCTCTGCTGTCTGTGCTATGATGGAAAGGGGTGGGGTGCCATGAGAGGGTTTTGCATGGCAGTTTAATTGGGCTGTCAGTTTGGGGCAACCACTCCGAGGAAGTGACGTGGAACAGGTGTTCGCTGTGCACAGCAGAGGAGAAACTTCCCGGGGAAAGAATCAGGTGCGCTCTAGGAAGGGGAAGAGCTTGGAAAATTTGCAAAATGAACACAAAGCCCAAGAGGCTGGAGACAGGGGGCCGCGGAGGTGGCCAGCGAGGCTGGTGGGATCAGAAGCAGCTGGGGCTGGCGCCGCGGCTCAATAGGCTAATCCTCCACCTAGCGGCGCTGGCACACCGGGTTCTAGTCCCGGTCGGGGCGCCGGATTCTGTCCCGGTTGCCCCTCTTCTGGTCCAGCTCTCTGCTGTGGCCAGGGAGTGCAGTGGAGGATGGACCAAGTGCTTGGGCCCTGCACCCCATGGGAGACCAGGATAAGTACCTGACTCCTGCCATCGGATCAGCGTGGTGCGCCGGCCGCAGCGGCCATTGGAGGGTGAACCAACGGCAAAAGGAAGACCTTTCTCTCTGTCTCTCTGTCTCACTGTCCACTCTGCCTGTCAAAAAGAAGCAGCTGGGCTGGCAACGGAAGCTCCTGGGCCATGGGTGGAGCTGTCCCTGGTGCTGATCAGGAGAGGGGTACGGAAACCCCAGTGAGGGAGACCTTGGGAACCATGAGTGGGGGAAGCTCTGGAGGGAGGTGGCTTCAGCACAGGTGCACGGTGGGCTCTTCTCTCTTCAAACGACCATATCACGCTTGCTCTGACCTCTGTGCATTGTGACACTTCAATGTCCCATTATTCTGAATGTTTTATAAACTCACCCTGCCCCCAGGAAGGCAGAAAAATGAGGAACGTTGTGATTTTCTCCTAAAGCCAGTAAGGGGTGTGGAGCCCATCAGCCAGTCATCTCCTCCCCCTGCTCACTCATTCATTGCAGAATCCAGGGTCGGAGGACACAGGGGCCTCTGGCCAGGTTATGAGATGGAAACCTGAAGGCCCCCAGGAAGGTAACGGAAGTGAGAGATGTGGGGGCAGGGTGAGAACACTGAGGGGTGCTCTAGAGAGAGGTGTGGTCTGGGGCCTGTCCGCTTAATGCAGAGGCCACGCCTGTGTAAAGGGGCAGCGGTTCTGCAGCACCAGGTGGCCGTCGCCGTAGAGGGATGTGGACCCAATTTGTCTTGGCTTCTAATTTTTATTTTATTTTTAAAGAGATTCATTTTGAAAGGCGCAATGACAGAGGCAGAGATGGAGATCTCCCATCCACGGACTCACACCCCAGATGACCACAGCTCTGGGGCTGGGCCAGGCCGAAGCCAGGAGCCAGGAGCTCCATCTGGGTGTCCCCCATGGGTGGCAGGAGCCCAGAAATCTGAGTCATGTCCTGCGGCTTTTGCAGGTGCATCTGCAGAGAGCTGGATCGGAAACAGAGTAGCTGGGACTCGAACCGGCACTCCAATATGGGAGGTCTCCATCACAGGGGCGGCTCCACCCTCTGCGTGATAATGCTTCTTAAAGAGCCACTGGAAAGTCAGATTTGTATGTGAGGGCTCATGCTATATAAATATCTTGAAATAATTGAATAATAATAAATAAGCCCTCATCTTATGAGCCATACAAAGCACATCTATGCGCTCAGTGGTCAACAGTTGGCAGCCTCTTATGGCCTGCTCCCCTCATTTGAAAGATGGGTAACTGGGCCTGCCCAGGGGGATGCAGCCTGCTGAGGATGTTAGCAGATGGACGCGTGAAGGGCAAGAGTGCATGTGGTGGAGCTGCTCCCAGAGTGTTGCGGTTTCGTGTGGCCGTAACAGGCAGAAGGCTTTGTGGTGCTCGGGGCTCAGCCTGTGCAGGCAGGAGACCCCCATGCCTCACCAGTGGAGCCTGGGATGCAGGAGGTGCAGGTGGGGCTCCTGAGCTGTGCCTGCGGGAGAGATGGCTGCATCAGCAATTTACGACCTGCTCTCTGCCGCCTAATTGCACCATCAGTGCTGGTGTCGTGGGGCCAGGGCGAGGATGGATGGGCCGCTGTTACAGGCCTAATGGCCGCAGTAAAGTGTGGTGTTTACAGTGTTAAATAGCCTGGCCCACCCAAGCCTGGGGGCCATTCTTCAGCTTCAGGCTGGGGCCACGTGCTCAGTGCCTCTGGGCTAGCTTTTGTGGGTGGCTTGAGAAGCAGCTTCCCACAAACCAGAAGGTCTCCTGCACCTCTTTCCATTCTCAGCAGTGGGGGCCTGACCCTGGGCCTTCTCCCCTCCTCTCTCTGATCTCTGGCAGACCCCAAAGGGAAGGCCGTGTGTTTTGATCAACATATTGGCTCCCCAGACATGAAGGCTTCAACTTCCCCCAAAGACTGGGGCTCCCCGCTGGGCAGAGCCTTATCCCCATCATTTGAGGACACCCACAGGATAAAGCCGTGTCTCCCAGGTAGGACTTGGGCTTCCCTGAGGGGAGCTGTACACCGTTCTGTCTCTGGGCTCAGGCCTCCATTCCTGTTTCTGCACCTCTTTAGCCCTCAGCTTCATTATTTTTTTATTTTTTTATTTTTTAACAGGCAGAGTGGACAGTGAGAGAGAGAGACAGAGAGAAAGATCTTCCTTTGCCATTGGTTCACCCTCCAATGGCCGCCGCGGCCGGCGTGCTGCGGCCGGTGCACCGCGCTGATCCGATGTAAGGAGCCAGGAGCCAGGTGCTTTTCCTGGTCTCCCATGGGGTGCAGGGCCCAAGCACCTGGGCCATCCTCCACTGCACTCCCTGGCCACAGCAGAGAGCTGGCCTGGAAGAGGGGCAACCGGGACAGAATCCGGCACCCTGACCGGGACTAGAACCCGGTGTGCCGGCGCCGCTAGGCGGAGGATTAGCCTAGTGAGCCGCGGCGCTGGCCTCATTATTTTTTTAAGATTTATTTTATTTATTTGAAAGAGTTACAGAGAGAGAGGTAGAGACAGAGAGAGTCTTCCATCCATTGGTTCACTCCCCAGATGGCCGCAACAGCCAGAGTTGCGCTGATCCGAAGTCAGGAGCCAGGAGCTTCTTCTGGGTCTCCCACACAGGTGCAAGGGCCCAGGGACTTGGGCCATCTTGTACTGCTTTCCCAGGCCACAGCAGAGAGCGGGATCAGAAGAGGAGCAGCCAGGACTAGAACCGGCAGCCATAAGGGATGCCGGCGCTTCAGGCCAGGGCTTTAACACGCTGCACCATAGTGCCAGCCCCCAGATTCATTATTTGTAAATACACTCTCAACCCTCTTGTACAGGCCCAGTTTTGGGGGAGGGGGTGGCTCCCCCTGGCTCCTCCAAGCATGGTCTGCAGCCCAGCAGCCCCAGCACTACCCGGGAGCTTGTAGAAGCTCAAGATCTCAGGCCCAAACTCAGACCTACGAAATTTGGATCTTATTTGAACAAAATCCCAGTGACTCTCATGCACACAGATGTTTGAGAAGTGTTGGTTTAAGACATACTCCAGGCAGTGCCTAACATGCACTGGGCCTCTGTCCATGCCATCTCTCCTCTCATGGTTAGGCCTCTGGTGTCACTGCAGAGGCGTAGTGGCTGCCGTGAGTGCATGGAGATGGGCAGCCAATGCCAGGGCTTGATGCAAAGGCTGTGCACAATGCACATTTGCTGTATGTGTGAAGGGGTCTTTGCAACTGGGCCCTCCAAATGGCCCACTGGACTGCAGCTGCTGCTGTGTGTCTGTTCCTCTCCAGAATGACCCCCCCCCCCACACCTGCCAGTGGGGGAGACGAAAGGTTAAAATCTAAGAGAGCAAAATTCTATGCCACCCAGGATGGTGTCTGCTGAGGCCACCGCACTTGGCGAATGGGCAGGGGAAGGCAGAAGACAGGCATTGTCTGCCCCCAGAAAAGGGGGGTGATTCACTCCTGGTCCTGGGGCCTAGCCCTGCTGGGGGTACTTGCTGTGCATCCCAGGGCTGGGGAGTCTCCCTCTCTGGGGAAAGGAAGACTAGCCCCCCACGGAACACATAGGCTCAGAAGGCAACTCGGAGACCCCCAGAGCGGGAGCAAACCTAGGCGTGCCTCCTGCTCTCACTCAGTCCCAGATCCTGCTCTCCACGGGTCCCTGCTTGAGCCCTCGCAGCGCTGGGAGCTCCCGGCTCGCGGGACAGCCTCTCCCCGTGTGGAGAGCTCTGGTGTTAGCAGGCAGCCACATTATAGCCTCCCTGCCTTTCAGTTCAATCTGAGTCAGTAAATGAAGTCAGGGCTTACCGTGCTCAGGGCAGAGGGGTGGCTCTGCTGAGGAAAGACACAGTCCCTGCTCTCAGGGAGGAGTGTGAGGCCAGTGGTCTCAGAACACAGAGGAAGGGGGTCCTTGTTGCTATGGATGTGGAAGAAATCGGGAAAGCTGCATGGAGGAGGGGGTATTTGAATTGGGCTTTAGGATATGGTAGGCTTTCGGTACGTGTGTTGAAGGTCCTTGGACATCTCCTTGTCATGCTCACCAGCCCTATCTGGGTACCAGACTCAACCTCTGCCCCTTGTACTGACTCTAGGAACCTCTTAACACTTGCTCACTGCTCTGTCTCTTTCTCAGCCCCTCTGGTCAGTCTTTGTTCCCAGGTGTCAGTGCCGGCCCTGCTGCATATTCCTTGGTACCCTGAGACTCCAGGCCTCACCCCCATTCCCCTGCATGTCACAATCCAGCAAGCACACACTGCTTCAAGCCCCTAAACATGTGTGTTCTTTATGACTCTGAGCGTTGCAGGTGTCATGCCACTGGCTTCTTGTGCACCTGCTAAAACACTGTTTCTGCTTCAAGACCTAACCCTGTGCTGCAGGTGCCTCTCTCGACCATAGCACTCACCGTTCCATATTCTCATTACTTTTTGGTGAGACCCTGGTCTCCTGTTCTATCAGGCAGGGACTTATTCATCTTGCCTTGTTAGTGTCAACAGTAGCTACTTAGTGCCCGTAGAAGGAACAGATGTCTGGGCTACTAAGTGGCATTCCAGGCAGGAAACAGAGCCTGGGCAAAGGCCCTGAGGAAGAACAAGGGGCTGAGCTGCTCCCTGTGGCTGTAACAGAGGCGAGGGCTGGGGTGGGTTCAGGCAGAAGCAGTGGCCCGTCTGGGGCCTTGTCCTGAGCCGTCCAGGATTTCCCTGCCTCCTGTGCTTTGTTTCCTCATTGAGATTCCTCCCGGAGACAAGGAGGCAGCTCTCAGAGGCACCTGTTTCCAGTGCAGGGAGCCCCCGGCCGCCGTGTCTGTCTCAGGGGCCATGGGGCCTCGGGGGTCACTGTAAATGGGAGTGAGGGAGGCCATGGTATCTCCTAGGGAAGAAATGTGGGTGCAGGCAGAAGCATCTGCAACCTAGGGAGCAGAGGTCCACTCAGCGTCGTCCAGGGCGCTGTGGGGTGGGGACAGTGCTTAACCCGGTCCCCTTAAATGTCCCCTGGGAAATCAGCTCCCAGGAGTTAATAATGCCCACTTAGGACTCAGGATTTTGGAGTAATTTGAAGAGTAGGGCTGGGGAAGAGTCCTTGGGGGCAGGAGGGCAGAGAGGAGGTGGGGAGACCCCAGGATGTGAAGGGGTGCTAGGCAGGTTGCAGCAGAGCTCAGCTGAACAAGAAGCCATGGTGTCCAGCTTAATCTTCCACATCTCTCCCAGCGTCCATCTCTCTGGATGCTCCTGAATGCCAAGCGTCAGGCTCCTGGTTCGCCCTGGTCCCAGGCCAGAGGCTGGCTCAGCAGGTGCGGGAGGGGCTCCTGCTCTGGGCCAGGCGGCCATCCCTCCCCATCACTCCATTAACTTGATTTCCAAATGAGCTTAATCACACCATCCTCCTTCTCAGCCCCAATCTGCAATTTCCACTAATTAATGATTGCAAATTGCTGAGTAACGAACCACTTGATGGTGCGGCTGATATTAATGGCTGGGAGTGTGCTGAGATCGGAGCGTGGGGTAGGAGGGTCATTAGCCTTGTGTGCAGGGAATCTGTGCCGGGGCCAGGCGGCCTACGGGCTGGGCAGAGAGAGGGTGTGGGAACCCCCGGGGCCCTGCCTGCCCCCCACCAGCTTGGATGATAGGAAGACCTGAAACCCCCTTATAGCAGCCTCCAGGATCCTAGGTGTCAGACTTAGGGGCTGGGGGTGGTCAAAGCTACTCCTAGCATTGCAGGTTGGGAGGGATAGGGACTGACCAGCTGGAGCAGGGACGGAGGCCAGTCTTGGGGGTGTGCGGATACGGATGGAGAGAAGAAGCCTGGGGCAACAGCAGGTGCTGGGAACGGAATGCAGGTGTTCACAGTTGGCCCAGCCGGTCCCAGAGCATTCCCAAGGGAGCCAGGCTCCAAGGCAGACTGGTCATGTGCTGAACAGGGCACACTGCAGGGCCAGGGGAGCCTGAGGGAACGGAGCAGCTGATTCTGGCTGGGGGGGGGGGTGCAGCTCGAGAGGCCGGTGGAGAGAGCAGTGTTTGCATAGGAACCTCTGCGGCCAGGAGAGCCCTCCCGGAGGGGGAACCTGGGAAAGACTCAGGCAGAGGGGCTGCCATGAGCAAAGCTGTATGTCCTGGGGCCAGCGAGCGGCCTGGTGTGGTGTCTGAGTGTGTGCTCGTGAGCCCACGTGGCACAACTGGCAAAGAACGGGGCAGCAGCCAGCCTGGAGCTGCAGCCTAGCAGAGGAGAGTGTGGGCTTCGGAGTGAGACTCATGGAGGCTTCAGTGCTCGGGGGCTCATTTTCCCCACCTGTAAAATGGGGGTACAGTAGCATTCACCTTATAGCAGCAGTGTCTGTGAGGGTCAAGGGATGACTAATTATACAGAGCTTAGAACGGTGTATGGCATGGAGAAGCTGTCCATGGACCTTAGCTATTGTGGCCGTTAGTTTAAAGGTTCCCTAAGAAACCAACCACCACTAAAGGATTTTCTGAGTGATAAAAACATAGTCGAAATACTCAGGAGCCGGCGCTGTGGCATAGTGGGTAAAGCTACTGCCTGCAGTGCCAGCATCCCATATGGGTGTCAGTTCGAGTCCTGACTGCTCCACTTCTGATCCAGCTCTCTGCTGCGACCTGGGAAAGCAGTGGAAGATGTTTCAAGTGCTTGGGCCCCTGCACCTGCATGGGAGACTTGGAAGAAGCTCCTGGCTCCTGGCTTCAGATCTGCCTAGTTTTAGCTGCTGTGGCCATCTGGGCAGTGAACCAGTGGATGAAAGACCTCTCTCTCTCTCTCTCTGCCTCTCTGTAACTCTTTCAAATAAATCTTAAAAAAAAAAAGATATAGGAACTGGGGACGATGCCCAGAAGAGCATCCAGAAGTGGGAACACATGGGGTGTTTGGGGATTTCACAGTGAACACGGCTGTTCCTGCTACTCACTCTGTAGAGGGCACCAGGATGTTAAATACTCCAACAACGTGCAGCGCTTCCCAGCTGAGGGAGAACCGAACCCAGATACACCAGGGACGCTGCAGTGGGAAACTCAGCTCAGGCATGGAGAAGATGGCAGTTAGCTCTGCTCTTGGGCTGTGGGACCATGTGCTGGCCTGGCTGTCACACGAACCTGCTCATCCTACATTTCCTTGCTTCCTATCCCCCCTCTTCCCCCTTCCCTGCCCCCATTCCTTCCCCGCCTTTCAATTTGCCCTAAACTGAAAGAAATTCTGGGGTTAAAATGGCGACCAGGTTGGCATCTCTGGGAGCTGAGTCTAGCAATGGGCGGAGAAGCAGACCTTGCAGCGCAGGGCCAAGTGCAGGTGCTGTGAGAAAATGCACACGTGCAAGGGTGTCTGACTCAGCTCTGACTCTGTGCTGGGAACTCTAGAGGGACAGAGACACGCCCTTGAGTTTCCTCTGCAAATGCAACTTACCGATGGGCTCCAGCATCAGGGTAGACAGGAATCCACAGGAAGTAAGAGATTCAGCCACCACAGTCCTTGGGTTGAGGGAGAATAGCCAGGGTCCAAGATGGTGCGCAGCCTTGATTTCCTTGTTTCCCCAGAAGCATGGAGCATTGCTGGGGGGGGGGGAGTCCTCCCACTAAGGTATCATCAGTATGGCTCAGCTGTGCCCCACGCGGATCCACCTGCTTCTGCTGTCAATGGCTTCCTAGTCCTTTTCTCTGTGTCTGGAAGCCTCCTGGTTTGCACTTGGAACTTCAAGTTGCTGTTGGTCCCTGTGGCCTCTGTCTGCCTCATGGCCTTGGCTTGGACTTCCTGACCTCTTTGGAATGTCTTCCAATTCTTTCTTTAAGATTTATTTTACTGATTTGAAAAGCAGAGAGAGAGAGAGAGAGAGAGAGAGAGAGAGAGAGAGATCTAGCTACTGTCCATCTACTAGTTCACTTCCCAAATGGCTGCATTAGCCACGGCTGGTTGGTCCAGGCTGAACTCCATCTGGGTTTCCCGCGTGGGTGGCATGAGCCCAAGAACCTGGAGCCATCTTCTGTTGCTTTCCCAGGTGCATTAGCAGGAAGCTGAATTGGAGCATCCAGGATTCAAAACCAGTGCTCCAATACAGGATGCTGGTGTTGCAGGTGGCGGCTCAACCTGCCGCACCATGATGCTGGCTCCAAGTCAAGTTTTGCGAAGAGAAAACCTGGCTAACCTAGCCCAGCCTTCTCAGCACAGAACTGTCCCAGCTCAGCCACCTGCGAGGAGCCCATGGACAATCCAGTGGGCTGTGCCTTGGTCATATATGCCCTCTTCACCACAGTGGGTAGTAAGCATGGTGCTGTGTCCATCGGCTCATTCAAGGTACTGGGCTTTATGTGGCAGATCTGTGTACCTTGCTGTCTGCACGGTCCTAGTAGCATCCCACAACCACATGCACACTGGGAAGGGTGTTCCTCTCTTTCCAAGATTGGGCTGACCCGAGCTGTGACCAGAGGCGAGTCCAGCCAGCCCTCCGTCCCTCTGAGAGCCTCTCTCCCCCGCTTTGTGGGAATGCCGGAGATGAGACTCTTGGCTGCCATTCTGACTGCACTTTGCCTTGATTCAGTGGGCGCAGGGCTGAAGCAGTGGGGGCAGAGCCAGGACCTTGCTTATCCCTGAGGTCCTGTTTCCTTTCCTGGAATGTCCGTGTCGGACAACAAAGCCTTTGGAATCACAGAGCAGTGAGTTTGAATCCTGGCTTCACCATTTCCCAATGTGACCTCACACAAGTCAAGTCACCTCCTTGAGTCTCAGTGTCTCCAGCTGTAAAATGGGCGTGACAGGACTGCTGCCGTAAGTTGCTGTCGAGTGACTGGCCCACGTGTTGCTTGGTAAACGATGGCTCTTTCCTTTGCTTGAGGACGCTATCCTCATCAGTTTGATGTGGTGGTGGTGTGGCCGAAAGAGCTTGGGTGCCACAGTCACACCAGGCTGCCAGCTCGTGATGGCATGAGTCAGTAGGAGGGAAGGAGTTGAGGGCACTAGAAGGAGGTGGTCTCTCTCCCCCTGAGAAACTCCCCCGTCCTTTAGCAGAGTGCTCTTCACTCGGCTCGGCCACGTGCCTGCCACTGGGTCTCCCGCCTCCCCCATGAGAGCAGTCGCAGTGGGCTCTGCAGGTGCACGTCTGCTCACACCAGCTCCCTCTGCACGGCAGGATTTTCCTAATTGCTCCCGGGCCTGGAACCAGCTCTGCATCTGATTTTCCCCAAATGCACTTGCATGAAGCTTCTCTTCCCCCTCTTTCTCTTCATTTCTCTGTGCTTCTCTCTACCCATCTCTCAACATTTGGTTCCATGTCTATGGGTCTTCACAGCCGAGATGGCTCCCTGGAGCCCAGCCCCTTTCTGCGGACATCTCAGGAGGGAGAAAGAGAGAGAGAGAAAGAAAGAGAGGAGGAGGAAGGGAGGGAGGAGGAGAGAGAAAGAGACTGCTGGAGCTTCCTGACATCACATGTGGCCCAGGCAATTTGTTGAGCAGGTGTCGCTCTCTGGGCAGGTCTCCAGGGGGCGCTGTGGGGCTCGGGCAGGGGGCCAAGTGCGGTCAGGATTCTTCTGCCTGGTGGTTTTGCGTGTGATGTTGTTCTCTGATCACTAATTCTCCTGCATTGCCGTGGGATGACTTGGAAGATTTTTGACATGAGACAACTTTCCCTGGGAAGAAACCCCGATTGAACAGTAAGCCCTTGCCTTCCCCCCTCCTCCCTCCCGTCAGTCTTTGCTAACACACACAGCCGTTTTGCCGGGTTGTAACCAACATGCGAAGACATTTTTGGCTTTTCCCACTTCACAGGGCTTTACATGAGCACTCCTGTTGCATTCACGGGGTCTGCAGAGCTGTCATTTTTAATAACGGCAGTACAGTCATGTGGTCGCCACTGGCTTCCTGCTACTGTCGGCATTTGGGCAGTGGCCAAATTTCCAATCTTGCAAATAGCGATGCCGCTGCGAACGTCTTTGTCAGATGACTCCCCCCACCCCCCTTCTCCCTTTGGATTCTTTCCCACGGCTTGATTCCCAAAAGAATTACCAGGTCAGAGGGTATGAGCCTTTGCGTTCCTGTTCCACGCGGCCAGATTGCCTTCCTGCAGGACGTCGTGAGGTGTAGCGCCCAGCAGCAGGCCCAGCGAGGGAACAGCCCAGTGGGGAGGGCGTGGCAGCCTCCCAGGACTAGGGTCTGCTGTGGATTTGCTGCGTGACCCTCTCTGGACCTGGGTGTTCAGGGAGGGTGTTGGTCGAGGTCATCTGAAGAGGTCTCCCTGTTCCTAGGGCTAGGTCCTCCCACCTCTTTGAACACATTGCCAGAATTTCTTGGGGATTGGGGAGGGGGGGATACTGTCCTGGTCCAGCCCTGTCCTTTCCCCTCTCCTGTCTGATTTATGGCAGATGTGAGCACTGTGGGAAGGAACTCATGTGGCCAAGCCACTGAACCATTATGTGTCGTTGGCCTCAGTTTGTCCATCTGTAACATGGGGGCAAGAAGATCCCCTAGGTCCTTGACACTCCTGGAAAAAAGCGATTGGGTTGGCTGTTGTTCCAGTTCTTTATGGGGAGGAGGGGAGGCAGGGCCTCCTCACCAAACCCCTGTGGTTTTTCTGAAGGAGCCCATGGCAGTAGGCTCCCATTGCTGAAGAGCGCCTTCCCAAGTCCTGGAAGTGATGCAGTTACCAGCCTCTTTGTTCAAGGTGTTAATTAACTTGTTTTTCTGAACACACCTTCTTCCAGGTACAGCCCATCATCTCTGGGGTGCTGGCAGGGAAAGGCAATTAGAGCCTCATTACGGTGCAATTAATTATGGCTTGAAAACGGCTCCGGGAGGGTGGGGGGATTCCTCGACAGCCCCGGCTCCAGGGAGAAGGCTGCCTTGGGAGCAGGCGCTGAGCGGAGCCCCGTTGTGGGCCCCGGAGCCCAATGCAGGAGACTGCAGAGGGCAGATCCGCATGCCTCACTCCCCTGCAGTCCACGCAGGTCCCCACAAACCCAGGTCGTTGTCGCAGATACCCTCTCCTTCCCCGAGCCTCGCCCGAGGGGCTTTGAGCCCAGTTACTTAATCACCACAGCCTCAGCTTCCCCCTTGTGCAAAGAGGACCACAGGACCTGCCTCACAGGTGGTGGGTGCCAAGTGCCTGGTCCTTTGTGCCCCGCTCAGCGCTCAAGTCGTGGCTCCAGTGTCTGCTGCAGGGTGACAGCCTCACCTGGCCTGGGTGTACCCAGGCATCTCTGCCCCTTGTCTCTGCGTCCTTCACCTCAGCCCACAGAGGTGGGCCCCAGGGCCTGGACTCCGGGAATGTCCAAGGCAGTGGTTCTCAGCGAAGGAAGTACTGCCCACAGGGGGCATTTTGGTTAGGACCATGTGGTTAGGACCCCCTGCCGCTTGGTGGGCGGGACTAAAGATGCTGTGCATCCAGCATCTTTCGAGGAGATGGGCACCTGTGGAGGTTGGCCTGTGGCTGGAACCCAACCCTGCTGCTGAGTTTCCACTGTTGGGGGTGAGATTTAATGATTCCACATTCTCCAGGGACGGGACCGCCTGGGAGTCAAGCAAAGACTGGGGATTGTTTTATGTGCATTTTGCATTTTGCTTAGTCTTGATTACCACTTGAGGAACCACACAGGAGGGCAGGGCCATGCCCAGTGCCTCTGCCCCTCCCAGGAGCCCCAGCCCTTGGCATGGGTGAGTGCTGCCTTGGGGATGCCTGGATGCCCAGGTGTGGGCCTGTACTTCTCCCTGCCCAGGCACTCACCTCCTGAATTGCATGTTCTTCAGTTATACCTCTTCTCTCCTGTACATTACAACTAAGGCAAGATTACACAGGGAGGTGGCGATCTGTACAAATCCATGTCACTTGACAGGGCACTGACAGAATGTTCCTCACACGGGGGTGGTGATAAGCCAGGCTGGAGAGATTCCTGGCTGTGCCTCATCCTGGCTTGGGCAAGGACAGGGGCTGGGTGACAGTTTCTGGGGGGGCCATGCTGATGCTTCAGGCCTCCACCTCCCCACGGCTGCATGTGTGCACACGGGTGTGCCAGGCTGATGGCTGATGGTGAGCCTGAGGGGCAGGCGTGTGTCTGCTTGGCCCGTGTGTGCCGCCATGTGTGTGCCTATGAAGACACGGGTCCACCTTCTCCCGTGGCACACCTGCCACTCCCTCCTGCAGCCTTCAGCCTTGCAAGCAGGAGGGAAACATTTGTTCAACACGGCCGTCCTGGACTCAGTCTGAGATGTGACAGCCGTGTCAGCTAAGTGAGGCTCCCGCAGGCTTGGCCCCTGCCAGCCCCACCTTTTCCTAGGCCACTCCCTCCAGACCCCACCACGTCAGGGTAAGCCCGTTAGTCATTTAAGGGATCATCAAGCTGGCACTAAAGCTGAGGCTCAACCAGAGGAAGCTGCCCTGCCCCCAGCCCATCTGGACTTCTGGGGGGCCTGTGTTTCCCCATCTGGACAATCCAAGTGTTCTGCCCGTACTCAAATTTCTCTTGAATCTCATGTTCTCCCTCGTGGGCTCCGTCCGGTGCCTGGAGTGAATTGGTTCGCAAGAGCTAATCCAGGGCTCTCCAAGGCTGCTGCTTCCTCCACCACCCAGGCCAGCCTCGCCCCTGCCAATCCTCCTCCAGGCTGTGTTGTTTTTGCAGTGGAAACTGGCTCCTAATAGCAAGCTAATGTCCCAGAACGGCGTCTGCCTCCGAGAGCGCGCTGGGCCCTCGTTACCCCTGGGCTAATTGGCTGGTGGCTGTGACAGCAGCAGCGTGGCCCTGAGGTGATGGCTTTGGGGGGGCCCGGGGAGGGGAGGCTGGCAGCCCTGCTGTTTATCTGTTTTCAATCTCTGAACACTCAAGTGCCTATCAGACTAGGGAGAGTAGGAAGCCGGCTGTGCTGGCAGGTGCAGGAATGTGTGTGCGTGTGCACATGTGTGTGGGTGTGCATGCCTGTGTGTCTAGGGACGGGCAGGATATGGGGTTGCTGGCCTGTGGATGATGACTGGTCTGGCGTTCCTTCTCAGGCTTGGGCTGGACAGCATCCGGGTCCTGCCTCGGGCCGCCATTCCAGCCCAGGAGGACTCCCTGTCCTGTGCCTGACAGCCAGGGCTGCTGTTCCCAGTGGTAGCATGGCAGCCTTGCCTAATCAGCCCTCTTCCTGAGACCTCCCTCGCTGAAGACTGCCAGAACGCCCAGTCCTGCTCTGCTACTCTGTAGGCTGTGGGGCCGGGGTGGGAGGTTTGGGGGTGGAATAGGGACTTGCAGTCACTGAGTCAGGAATTCCAGGCAGAAATTCCAGGGGGTGGCAGCTCTCGCTCCCTGGAGCCCAGAGGCCCCGGAAGTGCCGCCATCCAAAGGTGGGGTCCAGTGTGTTGACCGGCACATATTTCTCTGAAGAGGTGATTAGTTGTTGGACTGCGTTCACTCCCTGAGCTGGGCTGCCTGGCGGGCCACCCAGCCTGCTGCACCTGGCTCCCATGGGCGGTGCGCTTTGCCTCTGCACAGGAGCAGGCCGAGCCATGGCCTGGGGTGAAGGCGAGGACCTAGTGGGTTGGAAGACATGCCTTGTGCACCCTCTCTGCCTCCTCGTCTGCTCCCAGGGACTCTCGCAGACTCTGAGAAGGTCGGCGCTGACGCATCCTCGGAGCTTGCACTGGGCATGGCTTCTCTGGCCCGGCTAATCCCTGTTCCTGGAAAGACTAATGCCTGTGGCTGGGGCTCAAGCATCTGTGCAGGTGACATGCTGTGGAGTGAGTGACTCCAGGCCCAGCTGGGCCAAGGAGGGGCAGACCCAGTCTGGTCTCCCCACGGCACAGAGCAGGACACAGGGCCGAGACCATCCCCGGAGCCTCTCAAGTCCAGTTCTCGGGCTTTCAAGTGCAGGTGCTGGACCTGGGTGCACCACCTTCACCCCAGGGCAAGGTGAGCTGCACAGCAGGGCACAGCAGGGCACAGCAGGCCCTGGGGGCCGGAACTGGGCTTCTCTGTGTCCTTCTGTAGGGCTCTGTAGGTCCATGTTCCTCTCGTGCTCTAGGCATGTCTGAAGTGCCGACGCTCAGCACCGTGTGTTACCATGCCCCATGTGTCCCCCTCAGCAGGCTGTGGCTGGTTCACCTCTGTCCTCAGCATGGAGCTTGGTGCCAGACACGTGCAGGTTGGAGGCAGGGGAGCACAGTGGCTAAGAATCCAGGCTTCTGCTTGCTTTGTCCAGTGCAGAAGCCGTGTGCCCTCTGCCGCCTTTGACGCACCCACTTCCCAAAGCTTAGCATGAATAATACAATGTGAAAGATCGCACTCCTACCTTTAAAGTGTTGGTTTCGTATTGGTATTTCAGACACAGGGTTGGATAAAATACCTTCTTCACATGAATCTTGCCCAATTACTTTTCCTTTGTAGAACCAGCTTCCTAGAGACATCATGATTTCACAGGTGGCTACCATGTGACTCCCAGTGGCAAGGCGTGTCCTTGAGCTGGGCTCTGATTCCAGTCCCTGCTGTTGTGCGTGGTAACGATGTTCTGGGCTCAGTTGCTTGGTTTTCACTTCTGTGTTCTGAGGGCCGACGACTCCTCTTAAGGCTGTTAGGAATCTTAAATGAGTTAACACGTGATTTGTAGACAGTAAGCCCAATACCAATATTAACCACCTGCTGATTAGTTACACAATTAATATTTGTTGAATAAAGCAAGAAATTTCTGAATTCTCCCCTCCTTTTCCCTACTCTGTGCCTGAAGCTGCTGCTCTTTTGTCATTCAGCATTTATTCAGCAAATTCAGACTGAAAAGTTACAATGAGCCAGGCACTGTGGTGGACACAGCAGGCAAAAAGGAATGTTTACTCCACCAGTGAAGGCATCCAGGGGCCTTTGCTGAGCTCACCCCTTGTGCTACTGGCCCACTGCACCCAGAGGCACACCCAGGCCACGCGCCACTCCGGTTCTTGGGTGCACAGAGGAGACAGTCTCCAGCATGGCCACAGTGCTGTGCATTGCATGCTGGGACAGTGGGCCAGACAGGGTGGACAGAACCCATACAAGGCAAGAAGGGAGGCTGACAAGAAGTGTCTTCTGCAGGGGCAAAGCTGGAGCCCCCGCTGGGCCTGGCCAGGCAGAGGGAGGCTGCTCCTGGGAGAGGGGCGATGGCTCCTCCATCATCCATCACACGCGCGACGTGTGCAGAGAGAAGCAGGGTCGCGGAACTTAACCCGAAGTGCGCAGCCACATCAATATCAGTCGAGGCGGCTGTTGGCTCCTAAGTGGACAAGCCAGCTGGGTGATTGAATTTTTCACTCACCATTAGGGTGCTGAACAGCAGCTAGGACATACAGCCCTCCAGCCAGAAGCCTCCAGCGTTCCTGGGCTTGAGCCCAGAGACAGCAGCACCCCTCCAACCTCCCACTACCCCGCAGCCATCCCTAAAGCTGGCCTCCCCACCCGGCCCTTTAGTGCACAGCTGTCGAGTTAAAAGCAGTTTAGCGCAAATTCCACCTCGCACTGAAGACTTCCTGTGACTGTTAATGAATTTAAATGCTGGGGATTTTCTCTGATGCCTCATTGCATATGCTACTCACATTAAGATGCTAATGAGGGATGTGTTGGCTGGAGGCCTGGAGCCGGACCAGGGACTGTGGCCTGGACAGGGTCGCCGGCTGGTCAAGGCTCTTCTAATTCTTCATCGGCACTCCGCTGGTGACCTCTTCCAGGCGGGTTAACTGGCTGGAGCCTCCACGGGCCTGGAGATGAGGGCAGCTGGGGCCACGGGGGCTCGGGCTTGGGCCGCCTTCTCCATAGACAAGGAGGCAACTGGCCCAGGCCTTTGTTGAGCAAACAGGGGAGTCACATGGGAGGCTCCAAGACCTGGATCCACCCACAGGCTGTGCCTTACACAGGTTCAGGGATGGACTGTGGGTGAGGCTTAGACCACAAGTCAGGGTTCTTGGGTTCTTGGGAGGCTGTGAGCATGGATGCCCATGGGTAGGGTGCAGACTGAGCGGTACAGGCATGTGGAGGCTGGGGAATGGCCAGGATGCTGCAGGATGTTCCAGCACTTGGAGCTGCCTTTGGGGACAGCATGGAAGGTAGCTGGCCTTGAAACCCCGTGGGTCTCCTTGACCGCTCCCACTTGTTTTTTTTTATTATTTATTTTTATTTTTTATTTTTTGACAGGCAGAGTGGACAGTGAGAGAGAGAGAGACAGAGAGAAAGGTCTTCCTTTGCCGTTGGTTCACCCTCCAATGGCTGCCGCGGCCGGCGCACCGCGCTGATCCGCTGACAGGAGCCAGGTACTTATCCTGGTCTCCCATGGGGTGCAGGGCCCAAGCACTTGGGCCATCCTCCACTGCACTCCCTGGCCACAGCAGAGAGCTGGCCTGGAAGAGGGGCAACTGAGACAGAATCCGGTGCCCCGACCGGGACTAGAACCCGGTGTGCCGGCGCCGCAGGCGGAGGATTAGCCTAGTGAGCTGCGGCGCCGGCTGCCACTTGTGACAGAAGCTCAAAGCCAAAGAAGAGAGAGGCGAGACACTAAGGATGTAGAGAAGCCTGCGGCCTCGTGCAGGGAGTGACTGCCCCTCGCCACGTCTCAGCTTTCCCACCCGTGAAGTCTGGTCCCTGCCGACGTGATGAGCACGCTGGGCACGGCCTCGGGGTCTGTCCCTGCTGCTGGGCACCGGGGCTGCTGTGCTCCCAGGCCCATTTTCAGGATCTGCCCCTGGGGGAGAGACTGCAAAGGGAAGGGTGAGGAAGCAGGAGCCCTGCCAGGAGGCCCAGGGCAAGGGGGCGCTGAAGGCGAGGCCTCCACCCATCCCTCGAGCCCCCGCCCGCGGGAGCTGCTGCCAGCTCCCTGGAAGCCACTTTGCTCGGCTTCCTGCAAATCCTCCGACAATTTTGTAAATTTGCTTAAGGATTAAATGAATAAGCTGCTCTTCCTGGGCTCCCAGTCCCGCAGAACTTCCTGCTCGTGTGTGCTGCACTCCTGAGCGCTGAGTGCTGTGTTTGCAAGCCCGTCTCCATGTGCTGTCTTCCTCCCTCCGTCTGGGGGGCTGGACCTCAGAGCTCTGTCTCTGCCATCAGACCCGGAGCTCCTCCAGTGCAGCGTCTGTGTGTCTGCCATCAGATTCCAGAGAAAGCCATGTCTGGTTCCTGGATGGGAGCCTCCCACAGCTCCCAACACGCAGGCTTTCTTTGGGGTCCAGAACCTTTCCCTGGCCCCCACGTGCTTCTGAATAGGGCCAGGGAGGAAGTGAGCGGGCACAGGCAGGAGGGAAGCGGGGTCTGAGGCCACCCTGTTCTGGCCCCCTCCTCCTATACTGCTGTCCTGCTTCAGTTCTGAACGTGGGAGAGGTCTTGGGGCGGAGCGTGGGGGGTGTTCCGTGGGCACTGCCTTCCTATGCTCCTCAGGGCTGGCTGATCCCAGAGGGGATCCAGGGTGACATGGGTGGGTGGGTGGTACACAGGGGGTCCCCAGGGGCTTCCTAGAGTCTTAAGACTGCTCCCGAGGCCTCATGCAGCCTGGATCATGGGGGCAGGGTTCCGTGGGCAGCAGCAACCCTCCCAGCTCTGTAGCCCATTCCCAAGGTGCTCGGTCTGCCCTCTCCCCCCACCCCCACCCCAGCACCTGGTTTCTCCCAGCCCAGCTGAAGGACCCTGTGAGTCTGGGTGGCAGAAGAAGGACCCTCCCCTCCTCTCTGCCCCCAGCCCTGGCCAAGGCTGTGGCTGTGGTCCCCTGAGGACCATTCTATCTCAGCTGTCTCCGGCTTCCGCTCCTGCCTGCAGAGTAATTGGAGCTGGCGAAAACGGTAGCATCCATCCAGCCCCCTGCTCAGAGCCTTTGATTAAGGGCCAGCAGGTCAACTTGCCGCCATTCAGCACGCAGTGGGCATAGAGTCGGGGGGGGGCATCGCTCCTGATCTCTCCCCTCCCCCCAGCCAGGGGCTCTGCCAGCAGAGCCACCAGGGAGATGTCCGGGGCCTCTCGGAGAGTAGGAGAGAACAGAACATGGGCCCTCGGCCCCTCCCGTCAGCTGTCAGTTCTGGGCCTCCCCTGTCTTGTACCCCAGCCCCTCCCAAAGAACCCTGGAAACTCAGGCTCTGAGAGCCTGCACAGGCCTCAGGTCTCAGCTTTCTACAGAAGTTCTGCTGGGGGCCTCCAGCCTGTGCTTACACGCTTCCTGGGATGCGGAGCTCACTACCTGTCCAAACAGCTCATCCCCTCCAGAGTGCACAGTTCCGCCTGTTAGGAATTTTTTCTGAGGTTGAATGAAATCCGTCTGCTGATAACAGCCGTGTGCCGGCCTGGCTCTGGCTTTTGGGGGTGAGCCAGTTCGGGGCCAGCTCTCTCTCCCGTGACTGTCCAGAGCCTTCAGGCGGAGCCACCACTTCCCCCACAGAATGTCCTCTTCTCCCCGCCACCCACAGGCCTCACCTTGTTCACTTTATTGTTTTTAAGGTTATTCATTTATTTTAGAGGTAGAATTACAAAACAGGGAGGGAGGGGTGAGAGAGCGAGCGAGTGAGCCCAAGAACTTCCATTCACTGGTTCACTCCCCACATGGCCACAATGGCCAGAGCTGGGCTGATCAGGAGCCAGGAGCTTCTTCCAGGTCTCCCACGTGGGTGCAGGGGCCCAAGTACTTAGGCCATCTTCTGCTGCTTTCCCAGGCACATTAGCAAGGAGCTTGATCCAAAGTGGAGCAGCTGGACTGGAACCTGCAGTCATATGGGATGCTGGCGCCGCAGGTGGAGGATTAACATTGAGCGCTGGCCCTTCACCTTGTTTGCTGAGCCCAAAGACCTGGGTCCCTGCTTGGCCATCGGCAGCTATATTCCTTTCCCCTCCCCGAGGCTCAGTTTTCCCATCTGTACAGTGGGTACAGAGGGCATGAGAATGAGTATGAAATGCCTTGCGCAGTGGCAGAAGTCTTCCTTATGCAGAGAGACTCCTTCTCCCCGATCCCCACCCTCCCCCACTCACAGACTGCAGCCACCTGATGCATCGTATCCTGCCTGTGTCCCAGCCAGCTGCTGCCACCTGTCCTGCCATCCATGGGTAAAGGAGTCAGCCCTGGGCCAACCGTCACTGTGGCTCCTGGTGTCGGGAGATGTTCTGCCGGGCCTGACCTTCCAGCTGCAACAGTGTGGAATCCACTTCCTCTGACCCAGGCTTCTTGGAATCCTCCAAGGATTGCTGTTCCTGGCGCCTGTCCCCACCCCACCCTCTGCTGCTCCTCCTGCCCTCGGGAGTCTCTGGCTGCCACCCTGGGTTGGCGAGGCTCAAGGGCACACGGCTGCAGGAGTATTTCAAGGCTCTCTGTTTCGAAGAGGAGGTTTTAATTACCCCGGGAGACATGTCTGAATTACAGACCCCTCGGGCCCGTGGCACATGCTGTTTATGTTCTGCCTTAAGTAATTGTATCTTTGGTGAATTATGCAGTCTTGTGGAAAAATACAAGTGTGGCAGTGGGGCTAGAAATGCGAAGAAGGTCTCGATGCTGCCCTGCCTGTGTGTCTGCGGGCTGCACGCCCCTGCCAGCCCTGAGGCCCGAGGAGTGCGTCTCTGTGTCCTGCATCTCCCATCTTCCATGCCCGCGTGCCGCCACACCTTCATCTGCCTGGTCCAGTGCTGGGTTCTGCAGATTCCTATCTTGGGGTGACCTCTCTCCAAAGCAGACCCCCAAGTGGAAGTTGCTTCACGGTCACAAACCCCTCCCATCTCTGCTTGCACACACACACCTGATGAACCTGGTGAACCTGGGCTGGCGTGTGACTCGCCATGACCTGTAGGGGGCAGCAGGGAGGTGCTGTCTGACACCTGGGCCTGGGATCCCAAAGCCTACAGTTTTCTCTTTGGCCATCCTGGGGCCCTGCCCTGAAGTTGCAGGAAGAGAGGACCTGAGGGGGACAACAGAGCCTCACCAGCCAGCAGCCAGCACCGCCGGCCCCAGTGAGTGAGACCGGCTTCCACTCCCAGGCCGGAGAGGCACTGGCCGAAGGCAGCCACTGGGGTGAGACCGTCCCTGCGCAGGAGCCACGCAGCCAACACACAGAGTCGGGGAGACCCAAGTCACCACCGGTGCAGGAGGATCCCGATGGGGGGCGGCTCGTTGGGAAGCGCCTGGGTGGTGCCTGAGACACTGAGAGAGGCTCTGGTGCCGCGGTGTGTTAGGGCGTGACCCCAGGAAGCACTCTAGGAGAGTGGGGGCATGAGCCTGGAAAGGTGAATGAGGCTTCTCTCTGGGGCAGCTGGGGCTAAGTCTCCCCCAGGGACCTGAGCCTCTGGACCCCATGTGTGGAGGAGTGAGGGAGGTGGGAGTTTATTCAGCATGGACGGAGGCTGGGCGGTGGGCTCCCAACTCCTTGGCTCCTTGGGTCTGCTCTGCACTTGGTGGTCACACTCCCTGGGCCAGGGCCCTCCCTGCCCCTCCCCCTGCCCAGGCTGAGTGCAGGTGACCATTGGCGCAGCCTCAGGGCTGGCCTTGGGGGTATGGATGGGGCGACTGCACACACGCTCAGCCAGTCAGGACCTGCTGCGCACTCACCATGGGTCCAGAGCCTTCTGGGTTCCCAGAGTACAGAGAGCAGGACAACTTCACCCGTCCTCCTGCAGCTCCTAGCCACCAGAGAGAGGCAGAAAACTAGAACAGAGAGGCTGCAGGGGGGGTAGTGCTGTCCCTAGGGGACAGTTTTGCAAACAAGTGGGGAGCTTTCAAAAAAATTTCAAAAAATGTATTTGAGGTGGGGATGGGAGGGTGAGAGAGAAAGATCTTCCATCTGCTGGTTCACTCACCAAATGCCAGGCTGAAGCTGGGAGCCAGAGACCCAATCCAGGTCTCCCATGTAGGTGGCAAGCACCAAGCTGAGCCATCCCCTGCTGCCTCCCAGGGTGTGCAGTAGCAGAAAGCTGGAATTGGGAGCTGAGCTGGGACCTGAACCCAGGCTCTCCAATAAGGGATGTGGGCCTCTTAACCACTGTTCCAAACACCCGCCCCAGGGGGACCCTTTTGATGTGTAGGGTTACTGTAGGGGATGCTACTGCCATTGGGGTGGGGCCATGCCTGCTAAAGACGTCCCGCCCCCTCGCAGGGAAGGCTCACTCCACACCTCTGAAATATCCTGGTTGACATTCAAGTAGGTGAAAAACCTGCTCACAATTATTTGAGCCTGGAACTGAACTCAGTCTCAGAGGTAAACATAAAGTATTTGTGTCACGGATTTAATACATGCTGAATTTTCCAGGAATACCATGACCGTGCAAATTGAAGGAAGATTGTACCTTGTTCTGTTGGAAACATTACCAAGAGTTATTCATCATTTTTGGAAAAAATCACATTTATGTGGCTCTTTGTGTCAGTTGAGTCCCAGACAGAGCCCCCCCCGCCCCTCCGCCGAGTGTCAGGCCGTGATGGGGGCTCTGGGCCTCTGGCGGTCGAACAGGTGGGTGTAGAAGCTTCTGGTTTCTTCTTTCTCCCAGAGCCGTGGGACCTTAGCATTTACATATGGAAATGCACCATCTTCTCGTAAATTATCTTCATTTTACCTTTCTTTCCTATTACAGTTAGGGCATTATGTTGATTTATTTTCAAGCAGTGTGTCTAGGTGGGTTATACTCTATGTGAATTTCATTTCGAGATTGTAAAGGAGCCATTTCAGGCTGTTAGAAAAGGGAGAGGGACGCCGAGGGGCTGAGCATTTGATGAGCGATTCGAGCCAACAGCACTACCACATCGGGGGCGGGGGCTGTCTGATCCTGGCGGGGTGGGGTGGGAAGAGAGAGTGCCTGGTGATGGTGGGGACAGTCAAGGAAGTCTTCCTGGGGGAGGTGAGCAGGCCCAGAGACGGAATCTCTTGGAGCTCCTGTGGTCCCCCGATCGTTCTTGGGGGTGGACGTGACTAGGAGGCAGTGAGCGCTTGGTGAGTGTTGGTTGTGCTTTCATGAATGAGCACGTCGCAGTCAGCGCTCAGGGAGGTTCGGTTGCTCACCAAGCCCACACAGCGATCATCACACAGCCCCTCAGCAAATGGCACAGGCCCCTGCCACGGTGTGCAGCACTACTGCCGGCTCTGCCAGCCGGCATCTGCTGACCGAGTGTCTACCAGGTGTCGATATCGTGGATCCAAATGACCACATGGGCCTGAATTCCTGCCGTCGGCATGGGGACACCTGGAACCAGCTAACTCCTTGCTGTAGGGGCTGCCTTGTGCACTTTCACACCTGTCACATCGTCCCAGCCTCTGCCCGCTGGCTGACAGCTGTGCTGTCCCTGTCCAGGGGTGACAAACCGTCTCCAGGTGTTGCCAGCGTCCCCTTGGTCCCTGGCTGGGGACCACTGTTGTAACCCAGTGATCATGGATCCTTCTGGACACTGTGAAGAAGGTAAATGGGTGGGGGTGGGGTGGTCCGTGCCCTGGAGGTGGGCTTCCATGGCTCAGGTGGTCAGGGAGGATGCCTGAATGACGAGAAGGGGCGGCCATGCGACCACCTGGGGCTTGAGAGCTTTCTGCGTTCTTGGCCTCACCATCGCCGCCCCCTGTGGTTTGTGGGACGCCGCCACCTGCTCCTCGCTGCTCTCTGCTGATGTGACCCACCCCATCCTCTCCACCTCCCCCAAAGGCCCATGCGCTGATTGTGTCTGTTTTACGTCTGGGGAAACTGAGCTGCAGAAGCAGCAAGGGCAAAGTCCTGGGGCCTGGAGTGTTTCAGGGGCCAAGGGCAGGTCAGTGTGGCTGACAGGGGTGGGTGTGGGGTGGGTGTGTGTGTGTGAGGGGGCGGGACCATGCCGGTCTTGCAGGCCGCTGTGGGGTTGCTGTCATGGGCGGCACACCCCCAGCCCCCCAGCAGCCCCGTCCCTAAGAACTGCTCGCAGCTGAAGAAAACTGCTGGACCCAGCCTGCCCCTGATGGGCTGGGGCAGGGGTATAAGGCTCAACCCCTTGCCTGGGCCATCTCTACGGAGCATCCCTGCTCCAGGGCCCCTGTAGGCTCACTGTGGCCCCCTGGTTACTGCCTCACGGCGCCTCGCTTACCCACAGTCCTGTGTCCTTCCTCCTCATGGGCGCCTATCCCGAGCCCCCGCACAGTGTGGCCACCTCCCCGTCTTCCCAGGGTCCTGCCCTGCTGCAGTCCAGGGTTTGGCTGTGCTCCCGTGGTGACGGGAAGCTTTGCAGAGCACGGGCAGGGATGTCCCGGTGTCATTCGATTCCCACTCTGGAAAGGGGGCACGAGTGGCAGGTGGGAGGGCTGTGGACAGCCGCCATGGTGCAGGCCAGAAGTCGGGTGGGCTGTGGCCTTGGAGATGCTGATAGAGGGCAGTGGGAGTGGCTGTAGGTGTGAGGGAGAGGAAGGTGGAGGCAGCTGTGGGAGTCTGGGCAGGGTGGGGGGCAGGCCTGGAGGCAGAAGCAGGGGCGCGCTCAACAGGCAGGGCCCAGGCTCCTCTTGGACTTGGTCTGATGTGGAATAGTGGTGGACAAACGAGTGTGCAGCCCGGAGAACTGCCATGGCTGCAGACGCACAGCTGAAGCTACTCAGCACGTGGATCGCAGAAAGTCCTGGGAGGGCGGGGGCGTGTCAGGGGCGGGGCTGGGGCCCGGGCAGAGGAGCAGTGTGGAAGGAGGAGGGGCAGGCGAGCCTGTGCCCAGGAAACAGGAGAGGCGGTCATCTGGGGTCGGGGTGGCCAGCACAGTGAGAACTCTTGAGAGCCCAAGTACTTGACAAATACTTGAGCCATCCCGTTGCCTCCCACGGTGTGCCTTAGCAGGAAGCTGGAGTCAGGAGCAGACCTGGGACTTGAACCAGGTTCTCTCATATGGGAGTCTTAACCGCTGTGCCAGACGCTTGCCCTGGTTGCTTTGGGCAAGGTCGGCTTTTGGTGATCTTGACCCAAGGTGTCTCTCTTACTGGACAGGTGGTAAGGAAGGGAGCTTTGCCTTGCCTCTTGATGTTCCACCTCCTTCTCCTGAGTGCTCCTGACCCAGCCCGTGGTCTCGCTCCATGCCTTCTCTCCTGCCCCCAGGTGAGGGTTATAAAGTCTGGGGTCCTCTTTAACGACTCTTGGGAGCCTGGGCTTTTTGTGATGGAGAGATTGTTTGGGAGCAGGTGCCTTGTTCCTGGGATCCAGAGTCAGGCTGGCTGGCGGGACCGTCTGTCCTAGCCCCAGTCCACCCTCCAGGTCTCAACCTCCGGGGCTGGAGCCAGTTTGCCTGATTGTGTTTCCCTCCTGCACAGACTTTTTTAATGTGGGACTGTGGTGGGGCTGTGTCCAGGCCCCATGCCTCTGAGCTGGTCAGTTCCTCCCTGACCATAAGCTCGCCCCGTTGTATGGCTGGAGGGTGACAGCCTGGCGCATTGTGTGAGACGGCTTCTAGCCCAGGCCGGAAGTTGGGGGCTGCTCTGTCTTCCTTCCTGTCCCTGCTCAGCTGAGAAGGAGCAGGGGTGTACGGAGTCCGGGTCTGAGTTAGCGTCTGCTCTGCTGCTGGCCCCTGGCTCGGCATCCTCAGTGTGTGTGGTTTAATCCCTCATTTCCTAACTGAGGCTCAGAGGTGTGAACTGGCTTTTGCAAAGCCGCATAGGAGATCTCCTGTCTCCAAGCCTGGTGCTCTCCCGGCTGCATGGGACCTAGGCCTCTCCATCTGGCCAACAGAGAGCTCTGGATGGTGCATCTAGAAACTTCCTTCCTGTTCTGTGATTTCAGCTTTCTTGGGGGTGGGGTGTGTCAGGAGCAGAGCTCATCAGGGCAGAGGGGAGGCCAGGAGAAGCGTGCGTCTGGTGCTGCCTTCGCCCGGCCAACACCTGACATTCTTTCCAGGTGCACCTGTTGCTCCCTCTCAGAGCCGCCCTGTTGGGCCCCAAAGAAATGGCTCATCCTGTGACGTTAGATGCTGTGACCGGACCACACCATCTGCAGCATATTATGAATCAATTAAAGAGAAACTCGCAATTATCTTGTTAATAGAGCAATTATATTACATTGTAATTTTTGTGTAAAAGCATTAAATTGTTCAATGTTAAGACGTAACATATGCCACATGTTTTGCAACCCAATTTTGGCAAAATCTCCGTTGTTTTAAAACACGGGTGACCTCGCACAATGGAAGTGGCCTCCAAGGGACCCCGTGGCCACAGAGTCTTTCCTGGAGTCTGGTTAGAGTGCCGGGCGGAGGCAGCAGCAGGATCTGTGTTCGTTTGCAGGTTCTCTTCAATTATTATTATTATTCTTTGAAAAGAGCTGTGCTTCATGTGAGCCTGGAAGTCTGAGGAAGAACTTGCAAAATCCAAGCAGAAGCAGCTGGGAAGAGAGGACAGGGCCCAGAGCCTGCGTCTCCCCCTTGGGCCTGAGATGGAGCCTCAGCCTTGGGGGCAGTGTGTGGTCGGTTTGTGGGTGTGTGAGTGCCTGCTTGTACCGGGGGTCATCCAGCAGGAGCGGGCTGAGAAGGGGAGGAAGGGGAGAGCATGAAGTCAGGTCAGTATGCAGAGCAATCGTGGGGACCTCCTGGAGGAGGGGGCATACCTGCCTCAAGTAAATCCAGAATTTTGACAAGGACATCAAAGCCCCGACTTTACCCTGCTCTCACATCACACCCATCTCCCCTCTTGTCCCTGTCTGGAGGGGCCCTCCCCTGGGAGGAAGTGTTTGCTCCCACTGGCTCCTAACTGTGTACCCAAAGAATCAGACAACCCAGTGGGAAAATAGCCTCATCTGAAGGCCTCCCCGTCAGTAGGGGAGGTGGGCGGGAGGGGTCTGAGCCCTAGGCTGCCCTCCCCACTTCACCGATGGGGAAGCTGAGGCTGCGTAGGACGGGGGCTCCATCTGTGGCTCTCGCAGGCTCTGAGTCCTTAGTGTCTGCGGGGCGGAGGGTGGGAGCCGGGGGCATTCGCATTGTCTTGGATTTCTTGTCATCTAGTAGTGAGGACTAGGGAGGGCTGGCCATTGTACCCCACCCCGTCCCACCCAGCAGCCTTCGTGTCCCACTGCTGCAGGCTGCCCAGGGACAGTAGAGACAGTGCAGTGAGACCGGAAGTGACCTCAGAAAGCTCCCTCACTCCTCGCCTTCCCATCCCCTCCTACCTCCTCTGACGGGGCAGAGACTCGCCCAAGGCTAAGGCCCTGGGCCTGCGGTCTTTTCTAACCTCGCCGACTTCGGTCTGTGCTCACGGCACTTTTCAAAGGGTAGTGAGCCCCTCCCACAGCTCTGCCTCTCCCTGCCTCTTCCCCTGGCAGGGCCTCCCACCCACCACATCAACTTCTCTCCTGCCTCTCGGGCACAGAATGGCTGCAGGTCACCCAAGCCTCAAGGACAATGGTGAGATCCACGGTTCAGCTCCTGGCAGGCTGTGGCGTGCCTGCAGCCGCGTTCCCAATTCACTTCTGTGGCGAGCACCATCATTCAGCAATCTAGAGCACCATTCAGGGCAGTGTTGAGACATCCCTGGGAGTGTTTTCGGGGCTGGAGGAGGCTGGGGGCTCTGGCTCTGGAGCTGAACTGCCTGGGTTTGAGTCCAGGCTCTGCCACAACCTGGCTGTGTGACCCAGGGCCAGCCCCTTGCTGCAGTCACTGCCAAGGAGTTAAATGAGGTGATTCAAGTGCTTGGTGGGGCTGGGCTAGGAGCAAACCTCACTTACCTTAGCCCTCATCTTCATCATGTCTAGGGGCCTCTGTCAGCCCCACTTCCCCGAGTGGCATCTGCCTCAGTTCTCCGCCGGGATCCCCGGTGTGCATGTGGGAGGGCTGTGGGGAGCACCTCCAGCTACTTCATGTTGGACCAGATTCTGCCACCCGTCGGCGAGCGCCACAAGGCATTCTCTCTGAGTCTCAGTGTCTTGCTCTGTGAAATGGGGAGAGTCCTCCAGGTGCTGTGACAGAGAGGTGTGGATCGTGGCAGTGACCAATGATGGTGTTGACAGTTGAGGGGCAGGCTGGCAGGTGCAGGATTCATCTGAAGGGGAGCGGTTCACAGATCCCCCATGGGGTAGACACCCTCGGCCCCTGAGACACTGTTTGTCCCCTGAGATGCCTTCAGTCCCCCCTCAGATGCCGTTGGATCCCTGACACCTCCTCAGCCCCCGGGCCAGCCTCATACTGAGAAAGCTCTGGGTCTCCGGTGATCGCTGGCTTGGCTGAGGTCATAGACTTGGAAGGGGCTCTCATCCCTGTCCGAAACCAGGAGGGCTACTGGGTGAGCCAGACGCGGGAGCTGCAAACCACGGCAGTGCTAACAGGGCAGCGAGTGGCATTTCCTCCTCAGCACGTCTTTCTCAGAAGCAAGAGGGCAGCGGAGCTCTGCAAGCAGTTCAAGTTCAAGCCCGCCCCACCCTTGCTCTCCTCCTCTACCCCAGGTGCAGCAGCTGTGGGGCCTGTGGCTCAGGACTGAGCGTGGGGGTGGTGGGGGTGGTGCGGAGAAGGCTCCAGGACCCAAGTCCTGCTCCAGGAGCATCCGGGAAGCTGGGCTCGGCCTCGTGCCTCCCTCCCGCCCTGCGGCTTTGACTTTATTTCTGTCTCCGGAGCCATCCTCTGGCTCCTTTACGCATTCATTCCCTTGTCCATTTGTCCCGATCCTCTTGGCGCTCACAGAACACCTGCTGGGCGTCAGGCTGTGGTCCAGCTCCTGGAGTGGCATCAGTGATCAGCAAGTGCACTTGTGGCCCACACGGTGCTGGGGACCTTCATGTCCACTCCTAGGTGGGCAGCCCAGGTTCCCAGCCAGCTGATGGCCAGACCTGAGCCATTTGCGTCCCACCACACTCTCCCCTGGTGGTTCTGCCTTCTTGGTGTCCCTGCGTCATCTCACCGGCCCCTTCCCCTGTCCCACCCCTGTCTCCTTCAGCCTTTACTGCCTCTCCCCACAGCCTCCTCCTTCCTGGCTTCTGCTCTCAACTGCCTGCTGCCCTGCGTGTGGCTGCTGGATTATTGTCCTGCTCTGTCGCTGCTCTGCTCAAAACCTCTGCTGGCTCCTCTTGCTTGGCCAACAAAGTCCCACTTTCATCTTGGCATTGAAGGCCCTCAACTTGTGGCCTCTAATCTTCCTCTCTGGTCTTTGTCTTTTCCCATTCATGCCCACACCCTTCAGAAAAATGGGCCCACTTCTGCCTGACCACATCACTGCAGTTCCCGCTGCAAGGGGCTTGGCTTCGGCAGTCCCTTCTGCTCGTGTGGTCCACTGTGCCCTCACCGCACCATGTCTACAGCTGCAAATCCTACCTGTTGTAAGGGCCTTATTTCAGTGCCACTCACCCATCTTTGCAGAGTCTGCCCCTCCCCCAGGAGGCCATCCTCCCTCCTCTGGGCCCCCAGAGCACATTCCTTGGAACCTCAGCCTTTGCACTTGGTTGTAACTGGCAGGTTCCCCGCATCCCATCTCACGTGACCTGGAAGGCTAAGTGCTGTGGCTTGGCTGTGGACACTTCAGCATCTGCGCTCCTGGATTCCCACTGCCCAGAAGGGCAGCCTTGGAGGCTGGACGGGGCCCTAGCCTTGCAGGCAGGACAGCAGGGTGGTGGGTGGCACTGATGCTGGGTGGACGGACGTGAGCCAAATCCATAGTAGCTGGTGACCTTGGTGGTGTACTTCCCTGTTGCAGTCCCAGCTTTCTCACCCATATGAAGACGGATGGTGGTGGTGACGTTGTCCCTGCGTCACTGTGAGGATGGTGTGGGATTAGGCGGGTCAGTCCCTAAGCACAGCACCTGCCCCTCTGGACCAGCACTGGCCCTTGTTATCAGTTCTGCTTCCACCACTACCAGCTGCGTGGCCCCTGAAAGCAGATTTACCTTCTCATTCGTGAAATGGGAATGACAAACCCTGCTGAACCGGCTTGAGATGCTAATGGGAAGATTAAATGAGGTGATGGACATCATGTGAGATAAGACCTGTGAATGGCAGAATCCCAGCTGGGTAATAAAGGAATAGGATTTCCAGTGGCCCATATAACCCGACCGTAGGGAGGGAGGTCAGAGCTCATGTCGCTGGGCACTCACTGTTCCTCTCTCGTCTCAGGCTCTGTATGCGCGTGACTTCATCTCTGCCAGCGAGAAAGGCCAAGCCATGTCCACAGGCAGCTCTGCCCACCCTCTGGCCTCACCAGTGACCAGAAAGCAGGGCTCCCTGCCAGTCTCAGGGAGAAAAATCCTGGGGAAGGCTCCAATTGGACCAGAGTGGTCACATGACCACCTTTGCAGCAGGCAGGGGAGGGACATGGAGCTGGAGAGGGGAGAGGCAGGTGCATGAAGGAGAGTGAGTGTTGGGCAGACCCGGGGAGCAGCCGTGCCCGCGAGGTGTGGGAGCACTTTGGGCACTTCCTGTGCATGTCGCACTGTGCTGAGCACTGAGGCTGAGTGAAGCACCGCCCTGGCCCGGCTGGTGGCAGCCCGGAGCAGAGCAGATGTGAGCCACTGCTTTACGGCAGCCAGTGTTGGGGGACCTCTGGGAGATGGGGATCAGGACAGGCATCTCAGAGGGAGCTCCCGGAGCACTTTGCAGCAGGCCCTTTGGCACATCCGTTCTCATGTCACTTTGAAGCTGGGGCTGCAATCCGTGTGTTTGAGGGGATGAAGGAGGAGCCTGGAGGCAGGGCGGGCTCCCCGGAGCCACGTGGCTAGAAAGTGGCAGTGCCGCAGGTCTGCCCTAGCCGGGGTCATGCTTTCCTGCTCAGTTCCGTGGAGTGGCAGGGAGTGGTGGGCGAGTCCTGGCCTTGGAACCCCTCTGCCATGGGACCAGCGTTGTGGCACAGCGAGGTTTGGCGCCCCTTGAGGCATGGGCATCCCATAACGGGCGCCAGTTCCAGTCCTGGCTGCCCTGCTTCCAATCCAGCTCCCTGCTAATGTGCCTGGGAAAGCAGCAGGAGTATTTGGACCCCTGCCACCCATGTGGGAGACCCAGATGGAGTTCCAGGCTCTTGGCTTTGGCCTGGCCCAGCCTTGGCTGTTGGAGACATTTGGAGAGTGAACCAACAGATGAAGGATCTCTCCCTGTCTCTCCGTTTCTGTCACTCTGCCTTTCAAATAAATGAATAAATCTTGAAAAAGAAAGACAACCTTCTACTCCTTGAAAGCCGTCCTGAGCTTGCTTAGACAGAGGTTGGGCCTGCTGGCAGCTGGGAGAAGGACGTGCAGAATGAATAAGTGGCAGTGGAGAGAATAATTCAGGAGGCAGGATTGAAAGGAAAGGACTCTTGCAGGGGTGTGTGTGGGGGGATCCAAGCCCGAGTCCCCTCTCCTTCCCCTGCCTCTCCCGTTCTCCTCAACCCAACTCCAAGTGGCAGATTTATTAGTTTTAATTAACAGCCCAAATGCTGGGAAAACGTCCAAATTCCAGCTCTCGGCATCACCGGGTTTCCACAGGGAGAGGGAGTGAGGGGGATGATGCCAGGAATAGTAATGAGTGGGGGTAGCCCAGCGGGAGAGACCACCCTCTCTGCCTGGGCCTGGCCTAGGGACCCCCTATCCTCCTTTGGCCCCAACCTGACCTAGCTCTGTTGGAGCTTCGCTGGCTTAGGGGCAGGAGGAGGTGCAGCCCCGTGTGAGATCCTGGGGTTGGGAGCATTTGGCTCTGGTCACAGCTGTGTTGCGGTGTGACCTTGGCCAAGCTGCCTGACTTCTCTGGGGCTGCTGTGGAATCCATCCGTGAGCAGCAGAGGAGGATCTGGGGCCTGGCAGCTCTTACCTGTGATTCTAATTTTGTTCCAGGTCTTCTGACTTCCCTGATTTCCCGGCTCCTTGCCCTGCAGGAGGTCCCCTTGGGTTCTCCCTCCGCCTCTGCCCCTCCCCTGGGACCTTGGTTCTCCATTTGGAGTCCAGGTGTTAGGCAGACCAGGGGAGCAGACGTGCCCGCGGGGTGTGGGAGCACGAGTACTACAGCCTGAGGCCCACCGATCTGGGCTTGACCTTGGCTCCAGGAGCCCTTGCTGGGGTGGAGGACTCCCCGGCAAGTGTGGTGCACTCTGGGAGGGCAGTGCCTGCTTGCTGAGCTCTGCCCAGAAGGATGGGCTGCTGGAATTCACACCGGCCTGCGGCAGCTGGTGTAGGGAATTCCCGGGCCCGGCTGAGGTCTGTGCACGGGGTGCTCCTTAGACTCTACGTCCACCCCTTCTCCCCCCTTGGAATGAGCCCCTGGCCTCAGCTTGGCTCTGTCTTCATGCTGTGCTGAGATCATGCAAAATTATTCAACTGCGATCACTCAGCAGGAAAGACAAGGCAAGCAACCACAGCTTGTTGCTGGGAAGCCATGGCCTTAACTAAGGCAGGGCAGCAGGAGCCCCGTGCGGCTGCGAGCTGGGGTCGAAACAGAGCTTGCCAGAGACGGAAAACACAGGCTCGCTGGGCTCCCCGCTGCAGCCCAGGCTCAGAGGTGAATAGCCAGGCCCATGCTGGGCATCTTCAGCCAGAGCCCCAGGATCTGATCCGTGCTCTGCCAGCCTGGAGCTGCAGGGACGAGCCGAGGAACGTGGGGCTCTCAGCCACCATTCCTACGTGCAGACAAGCGTGTTCCCTTCTGGGGGCTGGAGGGCAGCGGGGGAGGGAGATAGAGGAGGAGACGAGGATGGACACAGAGGGCAGGAAGATGGAGATGGAGGACAGCAGGGCTGGGGATCCAGGAACACTGACTGCGGGACCTCCGTTAGACATTTCTGGTGTTGGGACTCACGTGTAAGCAACCTACTGCAGTGTGTGTTTCTCCTCTCCCACCTGGAAAGTGATGGAGAACCCAGATGCGTGCTTAGTCATAATTGTGTATACTCCATTAATCCTCCTCTTTCTCCCCGTTCACCATCCACTCACCCACCTAGCCGTGCATCCACTCACCCACCCATCTGTCCTCCATCCGTCTGTCCATCGTCTACCTACCCATCCATGCATGTTTCCATACATTATCTATCTACATACTCACCCATCTGTTCATCCATCCACTCACCTTCTCCTCCATCTTTCTGTTCATCTGTCCATCTATCTACCCATCTACTCATCCATCCACCCCCCATTCACCCATCTATCTACCTATTTACCCATCCATCCATCCATCATTCATCTGTCCATCCATCCAACTGTCCATCCATCCAACTGTCTGTCCATCTACCTATCCATCCATCATCCATCCACCTACCCGTCTGTCTATTCATTCATTCATTCATTCATCTACCTACCCACCCCTCCATCTGTCTATTCATCTATCCTTCATTGGTCTACCCATCCACTTGGCCAACCAGCCATGCATCCATCATCCACCTGTCCATCCATCCGTCCGTTCATCCATCTATCCATCCATCCAATGTTGATAGAGTTCACGCTCCACAGCAGGCTTTTTGCAAGGAATAAAGATATAAATGAGAGGCCCAAGTCCTCAAAATCCAGCCCTTCCCCATGGAGGCTGCTCTGTCCTGTCTTGAAGTTTGGTCCCACCACCTCCCTGGGTCCCCCAGCTGGAAACCACTGCCTGTTCTCTGAAATCTCACCCACCTCCAGCTCCCACCCCAACTTGCTGCCTTCCTTCCAGTTAATTTCACTTTCTATCACCACAGACTTCCTGTGATAATTCACCCAGCCCTTTCATTCATCAACCAGGGTACTTGCAGCTTGGTGGGAGGGAGCGAGACTTCGGGAAGAGATTAACTTCGTCCAGTGGTTCTGCACCAGGGTCGGGCACAGAGCGCGAGGAAAGAGTCCTGCAGGCAGGCAGGCAGGCTGCCTGCTCCGTGCTTCTCCACTGGGCGACTCCAGGCAGGTTGTTCAGCTCTGAGCCTCCGGACTCCTTGGGAACATGCAGGTGCCAGTGCACCTTCTGGATGTATGAGGCAGCTGGGGGAAAAGGCGATGAGTGCCACGAGCGTGTGCTGTGCCTGGCACACAGTCCGCCTCGGGAGATGCGGCTCCCCACCTGTGCTCTCCCTCCGCCCTTCTGCATAGGATGCCCAAGCCCTTCCATCCAGCCCTGGTGCAGCCACCCCAGGAATGGTGGGGTGGGCAGGGGCCTCACAGTCACACCAGAGCCAGAGGTGTGGCAGCAGGAAGGGAGGAACTCTGCTTGCTTCAGGAATAAGTACTCAAGCCCCCCTGGTGGGGGTGGGAGTAAACAGAGGACCCCAGGCTCCACCTCCCAGGCAGGCAGAAGCGGCTCCTCCTGGTGGCGGGGGCAGCGCCAGGGGTGATGGGAAGGAGGAAGGAAGCTCCGGCTGTGGGGGTTTGTGTGGGTGCCCTCAAATCTCTGCTGGGCCCTGCACCTGCTCCTGCTCCTGCACTCACACCTTTCCTCCCTGCTGGTGTGGGATCCCAGGCCGTTTGGGCTGGGGAGGGATCCAATCCTTTACTTTGCAAATGGAGAAACTGAGGCCTGCAGAAGGGTTGGGACAGGAACGTGGGTCTCTTGCCTTCCTGTTCAATGCCCTCAATTCTTCTGAGTCCCCTGGGGTCTGGGATCAGCAGAGAATAGAAAAAGAGGCCTCCAGGAAGGCGGGATGTGGCTTCCCCAAGCTGCGCATGGAGGTGGGACTCGGGAGGTGGTTTCCCTGGGCGTTCACTTTATATAACTCATGAAGCGCTATGTTATGAGTTATTCAATTTTTGGTATTTGTGTTATATTTCACAATAAAGAAAAGGTTTAAAAACCCCAATAAATCTCACTGAAATCAATTATACATATAGGGGAAAAAAGGATACTATAGAAACACCAGGTGTGAGGGTGGCCCCGCCCACGTTCTAGTCCTGGCAGGCGGCCCGTGCCCCAGTTGCTCCCTGTGTGAAATGGGTACAGCTGTCCTCACTCTGCTGCTGCCCAGAGAATGGGCGTGGGGGCCAGGGCCTTTTCCGTGGACCCAGGCTCCGCAGCAGGAAGGGCTCGGGCATCGGCTGCTGGATCCCAGGCTGGGCGAGGAGGTTGGGAACAGGGCCCCTCTGGGCTCCCACTCAAGGTCATGTCCAGTCCACAAGCCCATTGCACCGTGGGTCTCAGGGCAGTGGTCACTTAGGTCTGGGAGCCGAAGATTCCTGCAGGTTCTGCTTCGCAGAAGTAAAATGGGGCGATTGAGGGGGAGGAACAAATCCTGCCTCCCGAGTGTCCCAGAAACACTTGGGAGCTGTGTGCAGAGGGGTCATCGGGCCTTCCCAAGGCCACACAGCACTCAGTGCAGATCTTAATTAAAGATCCCATTCCCAGGACCCCCAGGAACCCCCTACTGCCCTTGCTCCCTCCCTGCCTTGGCCCTGGGCTGGGCCCCGTTGGTTGGGGCACAAAGCGGGCCCTGAGCTGCAGCATGCCAGTCTGTGTCCCTGGTGATGCGGGGCTGCCCTGAGCACTTGTGACTTTTGTGCGCTTTCTGAGATTTAAGGCCAGGCCCGCTGCTGGCCTCCTCTGCCGGCTGTGGGTGGGAGGAGGGGCTATGATTCATTTCTCCTCTCCTGGTGCTTAATAAGAACATGGCTATAAATGTAACGGCGCGTTTACTGCTGGGCCTCCTGTGTCCCCCTCAGAGCTGGCCTGGCCCAGTCTGCTCCGCCTCTCCCTGGGGAAGGACGAGGGGGTTCTCACCAGGGCTCCCTGCACTCCGCTGCTGCCTGGGAGCTAGGATGCCTTGTGGAGCAGGGGTGGGAAAGAGGGCAGCCTTTATCAGACACTTCAGTCATCCGTGTGTTTGGTGTTCGCTGAGCACGGTGACCAGTGGTTTGCAGTGCAGCCTGCAGGAGCTCTGAGGGCCTGGGTGAGACTCAGGAGAGAGCAGATAATCCCTATTCCATGTGACCCGTGGTCTGAGAGTGGCCAGCACGTGCCGTGAGAGCTGAGGGGCCCTCCCCTGCCATGGGCAGGGCAGCTGGGTAGAGGTCCCAGTGTGGGTAGCAGGTGTCCAGGCAGAAGGGGCAGATTCAGAGGATAAATGGAGTTAGCAAGCCTGGAGGTGTGTCTGGGGCTTGGGATGGGGTTGGGGGCGGGGCCCCGGCAGGGAGCCTGGCCTTCATTCTGTGCGGGGTGAGGGTGGGCATGGCTAAATGAGGGTCTCAGAAAGACCAGCTGACAGGTGTGAAGCCACCTTTTACTCAAATTGATGCCATTGCTTGCTCTATACTTCCAGGGTGCAAGAACCACCAGGCATGAAGTAAACTCCACATCCTCCTGTGTCCCTAATGCCACAGGGCGTCTGGCTTGGCTGACTCTGACCTGGTCTCCCACTCTCCGGCTCTCCTCCGCTGCTGTCCTGGGCCTGCTGGGCTTGTCCCCCGCTCAGAACCTCTGTCCTCGCCAGGCCTGCTTCCCTTTGCTGAAGTCTCTGCTGAGAATCAGCTTCTCAATGGGGCTTCTTCACCCCTGCTGACTCCCTTCCTGCTCTATTTCCCCCCTAAGCTCTGCTCTCCCCTGCAGGGTCCTGCTACAGATCACGTGTTTGCTGCACGGTGGGCTGTGAGCTCCACCGGTGGAGGAGCGTTCCAGCTGGGCCCTTGACCTGCCCTTGAATGCTGGAGGATTGAGTGGTTGGATGGATGGATGGATGGGTGGGTGGGTGGATGGATGGATGGGTGGGTGGGTGGGTGGGTGGATGGATGGATGGGTGGATGGATGGGTGGGTGGATGGGTGGATGGATGGATGGATGGATGGGTGGGTGGGTGGGTGGATGGATGGATGGATGGGTGGGTGGATGGGTGGGTGGATGGATGGATGGATGGGTGGATGGGTGGGTGGATGGATGGATGGGTGGGTGGGTGGATGGGTGGATGGGTGGGTGGGTGGATGGATGGGTGGGTGGGTGGGTGGATGGATGGGTGGATGGGTGGGTGGATGGGTGGGTGGGTGGATGGATGGATGGATGGATGGGTGGGTGGGTGGATGGGTGGATGGATGGGTGGGTGGATGGGTGGGTGGGTGGGTGGATGGACGGATGGACCGATGGGGGCAGGCGGGCTGAAGATGGCCAGGGCCAGGATGCTGAGGTTGTCAGGATCTCCTTGAGAGGGTGGCCAGTGCTTGGGAGGCTGTTCCTCTTGCTGGGCTCTGGCAATGCTGAGCTCCCCAGTAACACTGCCCCTCCCGCAGGCCTCCCACCCTGAACTTTACAGAGGAGAGCTCTGTTCTGTTTACTTCTTTGATCTTTACAACCTGAGTGTGATGGATGCAAAATAAGGATAATCCTCTGCCTCGGGCTGAAAGAGGATCCAACGAGTTAATCCATGGAAAGTGTTTCCATCAGGGCCCAGAAGACAGCAAGCATCTAAATATTCATATATTGTTATTTTACGTTATTTTCATTATATGTGAAAGACACACACACACATCTCCCATCTGCTGATTCACTCCCTAAATGCCCACAACAGCCATGGCTGGGCCAGGCTGGATCCAAGGGCCTGGAACACACTCTGGTCTCCTATGTGGGTGGCAGGACCCAAGCAGTTGGGCTGTCACCTACTGCTTCCCAGGGCGTGCGCTAGTGGGAAGCTCGGTAGGAAGAGGAGGAGCCAGAATTCAAACTAAGTGCTCTGATGTTGTTGGTGGGTGTCCCAGGGGTAATGTAGTCTCCGTGCCAAATGCCCACATTAGCTTTCTGTTATTTTTCAGGTTTAGAGGAGAGAATAACTTATGCCAGGCCACAGCTGAGAATGTGGGATGGGAGGAGCTGAATCCCAGTGACTTTCCCACTTGACTTCTTGCTGCTTCTTGCAAAGCCCCCCTGCCTCCTGCTGACCACTCAAACTCAGGTGATACCCCAGAGGGCTTGGCCACACCTCCCAGGAGCTGCACACAGAGCTCCCCCAGCCCCAGGGCCTTTCCTGCACTGAGTTCTCGAGGTCTGCCCGCAGGTGGCTTCCGCAATGCCAGGCCACCGGGTGGGCCCCTGAGGAGCAGAGGGCAATGCCAGTCAGACCTGGGCTGACAGTCGCTGGGGCCCTTGGCAGGGCAATGTCCATTGGTCTCACCCCTTCTAGCCCCCTGTTAGAAACCCGCTGTATCCCTTCCCCCAACCCCCGCTGTCACCGTGCCCCTTGCCCTCTGCCCATTCTCAGATGAGCTCCAAGTTCTCCTGTCTGGGGAAATAACACCCCCATGTGGCTGGCCTGGGGGCTTGTTGGTCTCTTTCCATTGCACAGTGGTCTAAGAAGACCACCAGTCCGGGACCCGTCATAAACCACACAGCTGGCAGAGGAAGCTGAGGGCTCCCTACCCGCTCTGCTGGTTTCTGGCTGTGCAACCTTGAGCAGGTTTCTGCATCTCTGAGCACCACTTTCTTCATGAGTGAAATAGGGTGAACACTGCCTACCACATTGGCCTGTGCTGGTTTGTGAGGCTGGTGTGAGACAGGTGGCATCAGTCACCCTCCTGGAGCCTGTCATCCACAGATGCGCCCTACCTGTTTGCCCCCTTCCTCTCTGCCTTTCCCATGGACTCAGACCAGACAGCCGAGGAGGGGGAGAGGTGGGAGACCCAACAAGGCAGACAGAAAACCCAGACTCCGGGAGCTGCCCAATCAATGCAGCTGCAGAACCAGACCCATGCTATCATTGCTTAACCAATTTTGAAGGGGGAAAAAAAAAATCAAAGGATAGCTACAAATGAAAAACAAACAGAGCAAAACCAATACTCATTTATCTAGGGCTCATTGGCTGTCAGAAGAGGGGCTGGTCCCTCTGCCCGAGGACCTGTCGATTCCAGCTGCACAGAACGACAACAGGCAAGGAACACTCGCTGTCCCTCAGGGGGATGGGGGAGAGGCAGGGAGGGAGGGCTTCGGCCCAGGAATCAAGAGGGGACCCGAGGCCAGCGCCGCAGCTCACTAAGCTAATCCTCTGCCTGTAGTGCCGGCACCCCGGGTTCTAGTCCCGGTTGGGGCGCCGGTTCTGTCCCGGTCCAGTCCAGCTCTCTTCTGTGGCCCTGGAAGGCAGTGGAGGTTGACCCAAGTCTTTGGGCCCTGCACCCACATGGGAGACCAGGAGGAAGCACCTGGCCCCAGACTTCAGATTGGTGCAGTGTTCCGGCCGTAGCAGCCATTTGGGGGGTGAACCAACGGAAAAGGAAGACCTGTCTCTCTGTCTCTCTCTCTCTCACTGTCTAACTCTGCCTGTAAAAAAAAAAAAAAAAAAAAAGGACCCGAGCCAGCCAGCAGGAACAAGGTACCAGGCAACCCTTGTTGGACATGGCGTGAGCTTCCTTTGTGTGGTGAGAGTTGCCTCACTCAGGTAGCAAAGACGCTTCTGGTTCTGTTCAAAGAAGTAGAGCTACTCACTGACTAAGGCGTGAACCACCACGATCTGCTGGTCATGTTGTGCACTGCACAAGGCCTGCCAGTCAAGAAAGCAAGAGGGAGCCAGTAGCCAACCCACACTTCACTCTGCAAAGCATGCATTCTGGCCCAGGGCCGTGTTTTCCCCATGGAAGAGGTGGATGTTTTCCCTAAGAGTCCAGGGTGCTCTCGTCCCTGGACAAGGCTGAGAAGCCCTTGGCCCTGGGAATGCATTTGGCTGGACTCTGGGCAGTGAGGTTGGAGACAGGGGCTTCTTCAAGCCAGCGTAGGGTCCCGGGTTTTAGGACTTGTCACCTCTCATTCTCATTGGGACAGACGGTACCTTTGGCTTCTGGAGTTGCATATGCTTGTCCAGTGCTGGCCACAGGACTCTTGGTGATGGTTAGGGAGGGTCAGGGAGAGAAGAGGGAGAGTGGAGGAGGTGGGGAGAGGAACCCAAAGGAGCTCTAGCAGGAGGCTGGGAGGAGAGAGAGGCAGAGGGGATTACCAAGAGGGAGGTGGGGTGGGGGATCTGGGGGCTCAGGGCCTGCTGTGGTTTGAGCGTTTGTGTGTCCCCAACATTCCCATGTTGAGGTCCAGTGCCCCAGGTGACGGCGTTGGGAAGGGAGGCTTTTGGGCAGGGATTGGATTGCGTGGTCTCTCACTGACAGGATTCGGGCCTACATGGCTCCCTTGGCCCTGCCACCATGCATGGACACGGGAAACAGGTGCTGTCTGTGAGCCAGGAAGCCAGCCCCTGCCCACATGCTGTGTCTGCCATCCCCTTGACCTTGGTCTTCCCAGGATGTGAGAAGCATGTTTCTTTGTTTATATGCCACTCTGTTTGGGTTGTCTTCTTTGGCAGCCTGTATGGGCCAGGCCAGGGTCCCTGCCTCTTCTTGGTCTCTATCCATTGGCAAGCCTAGGATGTCCTCCTGGAGGACGGGGCCGGGAGCTCCCAGTGACCTTTGCTTCCGTGGGATGTTGACACAGGTGCCCCCTCGCCCGGGGCATCATTCTCTGGCCTTTACCTTTGTGGTGTCCTTCTTCAAAAGAAGAGAAAACCTGATAGCAGGAGCACCGCTGGATGCTGGTGTCGGGGGCTGACCTGGAAGGCCCTTCCATCTCCGGGGACGAGGCGTTCTCTAGCCAGCTGTCGGTTTTTTGTGGGTCCTGTCGCTGGAGCTCTGTTGGGCTGGATTGGAACAAGCACAGCACTGGGGAGTAGCCGTGCTTCTGCTTTGGTCCAGGCTGCCTGGGGACATCCTTTTGATTACTGTATGATCAGGGGAAAAAAGACAGCCCATCCCTCTGGGTCATGGTCTCCTTATAAGGGCAGCACTGTCGCCCCCACCCCCACCCCACCTCCTCACAGGATGCTGTGGGCACGTGCATCGGTCGGCTTGTGGTTACTTGAATCTAAGAGGAGCCACTCAGGAAAGAAGCAGGTGGATTTCTTCTCTCACAGTTGTGGGGGTTCTCAGTCTATGATCAGGTGACCCCATTGGTTTAGCCCCTGGTGAGGCTGGAGGCTGGTGGAGGAATGGTCAGTCATATGGTGAGCCAGGAAACAGAAAGAGACAGGGAGCACACTCAGCGTGTATGACCAACCCGTTTGTGAGAACTGCCTTCCAAGGGCAAGCCCCCAGTGCCCTGATGCCCTCTCGTGGGGCCCATCTTCCAGATGCCATAATCAGCTCAAGGCTCACACTGAATGCATCGACAGTTAACATCAGTCCACTAACTGTGTTAGCATTTGAGGCTAGAGTGTCTGCATGTTTGGGGAACCAAACCCTGTTCAAACCATAACCTTCTGCCTCTGGCTTCCCAAGTCTCCTGTCCTTCTCACACTTAACATGCAATCATTCCATCCCCCCAGGTCCCAAGGTCTTAACTCAGCTCCCCATTAATTCAAGAGTCCAAAGACCACAGTCTCATCTGAGCCTCAAGGCAACCTCCCTTAGCCAGGAACCCTGTGCAGTCAAAAGCAAGTTGCCTACTTAGGAGATACAATGGCTGGACAGGCACAAGGTACACCTTTCCATTCCAGAAAGGGAAGACAAAGAAATCAAAAGGATTAACCAGGCCAAAGCAGGACCAAAACTCGGCAGGGCCACCAGTAAACCCTAAAGGTTCCTGCCTTGCAGCCTGAGCTTCAGTTTTCCCAGGTTGCAGTCCTGTCTGCAGCTCCACTAGGCATTGCCCTGGCAGGGGCGCTCTGCTGCCCCTCTGCCCCTGTGTCTCTGTTACTGCCCCAGTGGGGGCCCTTAGCAGGAACTCAACCCCTGTGACTGGGGTCTGTCTGCACCCTGTTTGTAGGAAGCATCTAGGTGGAGGCCTCCCTGTCTCCGTGGCTCTGCTGGTCTCTACCCACACAGCTGCTCTCCGACTCAGCACGCTGATGTCTGTAGCTTGCCCACAGTCGCCTGGCACATGGCGTGCCGCTGTCCTCAGCAGGTGTGTCACACTGCCTGCACCCCGGCTTTTTGGGGGTTCCGCTGCAGCTTCACTGTGACACTTGGACCGCTCATTGTTGCAGGCGGGAGCTCAACTCTGCAGCACCACTGTGCCCAGCCTCCCAGGCTTTCCTTTGGAACCTCAGTGGCAGCTGCCATGACCTCATTACTCTCGCATTGTTCACAGCTGCAAAACCAGCATCTTGTGGACAATGCCAAGGTCGGCCACCAGCAGGAGCCAGTCCTGGACTTGGCAGGCTCGGGAGCTGGTCCTGGGCGAGTGCCCTGAGGCTGTTCCTGGAAGGCTGCTGCCCGGGGAGAACTGGGGAGCATATGTTAGAGCTTCTACACCTCTAGAGGTCCGTGGCAGGAGGGGCTGCCTCACCACCCCCAGGTGCCTTAAGGTCTTTCTCTCTTGCCTGTCCATTAGCACATGGCTCCCTTTCCTCTGAGCTAATCTCTTTAGTGGTTTTTCTACTTTGCTTTCCTGACCCAGCAAGCTTTTTCTTCATTTTTCCTGGTCCAGGCTATGAGTTTTCCATATCTTTCCACTCTGCTCCCTTTTGCTCCTGATTCTCACTGCAAAACTTGCTAACAGAATCCAATAACAGCCATGCTGCAGCTTAAACACTTTGTCCTAAGATCTCCTCTGCCAAGCAGGTTAGTCCACTGCCTTTAAGTTCAGCCTCCCACAAGGCCCCCCGACATGGGCCCAGAGGCGCCAGCTTCGCAGCCACCCTGTGGCGTGGCAGCCTTTAGTCCAGTTCTCGAGAGGATACTCACTGCTCTCTGAGCACTCAGCACCGGGGCCTTCAGTGTCCACATCTTTACCCATGTTTTGGTCTTCTGGGCCCTTAGCAGCCTTACTCACGATGCTGTGTTTATGGCACCCTGAATGTTGTCTAGCCTGCTCCCTTGGCCTCTGCCAAGCTTCCCATGAAACCAGAATCAAAGGCTTGTCCACGTCCTCAGGCCAGTGAGCAGGAGTGGGCGTGCTTCCCCAGTACCGATGTCCTTGTTGGTTGGCGTTTGTTGCTTTAACTAAAACCACTGAGAGGAGCAGCCTAGGAAGGAAGAAGGCTTCCCTTCGGCTTGGAGATTCACAGGATCCAGCAGCCCCCGGGGTTTAGGCCTCTGGAGGATGCCAGAGGAGTCATGATGTGGCGAGCCAGGGAGCAGACACAGACCCTGGGGGCACACTCAGCTTGTATGACTGACCCTCTCTGAAGAGCTACCTTCCAAAGGCAAGACCCCAGTGACCTAAAGACGTCTCACCAGACCTACCTCCCAAAGCCATAAGTAGGTCAAGTCTCCAACCTTAATCCATCAACTAACACGAATCCATTAACCATTAACATAAGACTTCGGGGGTTACATGTCTGCATGAGTTTGGGGAGCCAAATACCATCCCAACTGTCCCAGGGAGAAGCCAGTTTTGTGTATGCATGTGTATCTCGGTTTGACATCCGAACCCTAGTTGAGTTCCCGGAGCCTCACCTGAGGATCTGTGCTCTATCACACAAAGCCTATGTTGACCACCTGTAGGACACATGAAGGGCTTGGAGAGTTCTAGTTCTAGACAGGTAGAGTAAGCATGTTCTGCCTCTCCCAGAGAATCTAGAAGAACCTCTGGACAGAAGGCACCAAGCAGCTGTGTGAGAACTCAGCACACTGGTTAGGGGAGAAGACCAGAACTGGAAGTGCCACTAGGCTGGGGCTGCACTTCCTGTCTCTGGTTCTGTGTTTTGCTTTTGTGGTGCCCTAGGCTTGGCTCCCTGTGGCCTGAAACCCTGAGCTGAGTGCTGGATGCGGGGTGCCAAGCAGGAGAAGTCTGGGGCGTGGGACAGGGACCTCCCGATGTGCTTCTCTCTTTCCTCTTTTCCTCCCGCTCTTGTGCCCCAGCGCCAGGGAAGCCTGTAGCAGAGGGGCGGAGGCCGCGACCGCCCGCAATGAGGCCGGCAGGTGAATCATGGTGCGAGGAAGTGCTTTCCCTGGGTCGGAGGGGCCGACCCCAGAGGCAGATGCAGTCAGAGGAAGATGACATGGGAATTCGTTGCCATCAGCCTTGCGCTACAGGATGGCTGAAGACATCTCTTCAGACAGAAGAGAAACAGTGTCAGCAGGCAGCTTGGAATGCCACAGGTAAAGGCAGAGCCACAGACACGGCCTCTGCCTGGGCGAGTGTGATAGACTCTTCTCTTGGTTTCTTTAAATCGTGTAACACAGTTGAAGGCAAAAAATACAAAGTCCCATTGATTTTTCAGTATATGAGGGAACTCTAAAATGTTCATGGGAAATGGAATTAAAGAATAAACTTTAAAAATACAAACTTTATTTGTTCAGCACAAACTCCATCAAGTTCAAGACACTTTTGCGAGCGATGACACTGGCCATTTAGTCCATCCCTGAAGAACGGAGGGCCCTGGGGATTTAACCACATCAGCGCTGTCTTTCTTGTGTTATTAACTGCAGAACAATGGCTGTTGTTATGAACTGAGCAGAACTCAGCTCCCCAAACTCATGCAGGTGCTTAAACTCGGACTTTTGGATCAAAAGTGGAGTCCTGATCTAAGTATGGTATCTGAGGGGTGGCGTGGTGGGAGGTCATTAGGTCCCCGGGGGCTTTACCCCCAGAAGGTGGTTCTTGTGAACCACTTGGTTATTGTCCTTGCCTCTCTCTCTCTGCTTCCTGGATCACCCTATGGGTGTTCCTTTGCACCTGTTCTACCATGACCAGCCTCCCTGATGACCAGTGAGACTGATGGTACCACCCGATCCTGAACTGTATACTTGCAAACTCTCAGCCAGTCAACCTTTTCCTTCCCAAGATGCTTCTCTCAAGTGTTCTAGGTAAAGTAACAAAAAAGCTGACTGGTACAAGCCCTTTAAAGACTCTGAGGTTAGGAAACAGATGACTGTTAGGTGGCCCAGTGGTTTCCCATCAGAACTCTCACAGAACTGCTCAGTTTTGAGGAGAGGAATGAGCAAGCACTGTAGCGGTGCTGGACTCTGATGGAGCTTTCTTGGGGGTTTAGCTGCCAAAACTTGGTCTGATTGGCTCAAAATGCTTTCTTTCTTTCCTTTTTCTTTTTTTAAAGATTTATTTATTTGAAAGTCAGAGTTACACAGAAGGAGAGGAGGAGAGGCAGAGAGAGAGAGAGAGAAAGAGAGAGAGAGATCTTCCATCTGCTGGTTCACTCCCCAGATGGCCACAATGGCCAGAGCTGTGCCGATCTGAAGCCAGGAGCCAGGAGCTTCCTCCGGGTCTCCCATGTAGGTACAGGGCCCCAAGGCCTTGGGTCATCCTCTACTGCTTTCCCAGGCCATAGCAGAGAGCTGGATCAGAAGTGAGTGGAACAGCCAGGTCTTGAACCAGCACCCAAATGGGAATACCAGCACTGCAGGTGGCCGCTTTACCCATTACACCACAGTGCTGACCCCTCAAAACACTTTCATTACAGGCAGATATGATTGATCTAGAAAGACAACAAGCACAATGCCTTGAGCATCCCCCCAAGAACTGTTGCCATGATCTTTGCCCCTGCCTAGTCCACTTTTGCTTTGACTGGACCATTGCAACTCCTTGGTAGCCATTGCTTTGTTTGTGCTTTGTCTTCTGGATGGTACTGGTAAGGCCACGGTTCATCTCCTTTTAGGAATCTTCCAAGAACTGTTTCAGGATGTGGATTCCCTCTTGTTTCAAATTTCCATTGGAAGCTCTGCTCTTGTCTGTAGCCAATCCGAGTGCAGTGGTTGAGCAGAGTTTGCCGCACTTCAGTTTTCAGCTGGAACTGTGTAAGTGAACCAGTTGGGACATCTATATGTTGGCTATTGTTTCTGGCCCTCTTCAGTGAAGGCACAAACCAAATCAAGATTTTCCTTTCAAAAACTGATGTGGGTGGTCTGCCACTGTGGACCACATCTTCAATATCATCTCATCCCTCCTTCAGAGAGAGTTATTTATTTATAATCACCAGGCTCTGTGGGGCATTGTCCCCAGAATCTTTCTAGAAAGATTCATTGGTTTCACCCCTCTTTCATGCAAACTTCAAATCGAAGATTGGGAGAAAATATTCGCAAATTACTTATCTCACAAAGTACTGGTATAAAAAATATAGAAAGAACTCTCATGGGGTGTGGTGGAATGAGAAGGCCATGCCAAGATGGCCACTGGCAAGCAAGCGTCAGTTACTCAGGAATGGCTTTGAAACCCACCTGGCAATGGAGCCTGCCTGGCAACAGGCTGTGATTGGATGGCTTTGGAAACTGCCTGGAAACAGGCTGTGATTGGTTAGGGCATAGACTGCCCCTTGACCGGATTGGCTGGTCTTGGCTATATTAACTGAAATAAATGAGTCTGCGGGCTGCTTGCCTCAAGCCCACTTTCACCCGACTCCCGACTCCCGGGGTCTGTGTGGTGACTCCGTGCCTCTTGCCCCCACCACGCTCCTCCTCTCAGAAATGAATCCACTGCTGCATTGTTGAGAAATCAACTGCAACAATGGGGGAAGGTGTGTGGTCTAGCACTTGGTGCACTGGTTGGGATACATTTGCCCAATATCAGGGGATTTGGATTTGAGTCCTGGCTCCAGCTTCTAGCTAATGCAGATCCTGGGAGGCAGCAGGTGATGGACCAAATAATTACGAGCTGCCACCCGCATGGGAGACCTGGGCTGCCTTAGCCAGGAATCGCCCCCATCCCCTTGCTTATTCTCTCCTATTCTTTCAGTCCCGTCCTGGGCATCCTTGCTTCCTGGAAGTTCTTGCTCATCTCAAACCACCAAGGATGGCTTGGGTGTCTCCTTCCAGGGCTCCTAGGGCCCCCAGAGCCCTCTGCACCTGCCTTATTTCCAAAATTGCTTTTGGAATAGTCTCATGATGATAATAATGTCTCTCATTATTTCCCACATGCACCTGTGGAAGGCACACATTCAGATATCTTGCCCAGGAAGTAGCACCTGCCCCCTTCCTGCCACCCTTACCTTCAGGCTCACAGAATCAGGTGGGTCTCCACTGTGTATACACTCGGGCACACACACCCTTCCCGAGTGTGCCCAGCTCAGCTTGTGCCTGTGACCCAAAGTGCACGTGGGCAGTGGGGAGCCAACACCCAGGCCCCTTCCCTCCTATAGTTCCCCCGTGCTGCTTAGCATAGCCTCATGTAGGAGGAAGAGCACAGATGAGGCAGGAGCCATGACTGCTAGACCTGGCATCGGGTGAGACATTGCTACTCGGGGAACCTCGGTTTCTCACCTGTCCAATGGGGTGAACGAAGCCTGCCTGGGCCAGGGTCGCACGTGACCTGAGACGACAGGTCTGCAGGCTGGGCTGCAAGCTGCTGCCTGGCACCAGTGGGATGACCCCAGGGCAGGCTCTGAGTGGGAACTGTTAGTGAGTGGCTCCCGTGTGCTCTCGAAGCCCTCAGGCAGAGCCGGAGTGATGAGGGAATGTTTGTAGGGTGGCCCCCATCTTCCCTCGCCCCTCTTAATTGCAGGGTGGACAGCCGCTATCTCCCCCCCTCCTGTACCCGTGTTTTGTTCAAACCCCTAATTTGTCAGTCAAGGAAGCAACAAAGCATTAGCAATGGGTGGAATGCAGCAGGCAAAAGAAAAAAAAATAGCGCCCTTCATTCAGCTTGGGGTCCGAGTGATTTCCCGGCTGCTGGAACTGGGGAGTGGGGCGGAGCCTCTCGCCTCCTGCCCTTTCATTCCTGCACCCGGAGAGCAAGCTTCAGCAGGGAGGCAGGCAGCCAGCGCGCAGTGGGCTCTTTGCTTGCCTCTGATAGTTATCATTAATAAAACATTACATTAAACCAAGCCCGTGGGGATAATTGGAGCCATTTGTCACGTCCACAGCCAGGGAGAGGGCTGGCTCGTAGAACCGAGGGGTGAACCAAGGAGGGGTGAATCAGGAACCCATGAGGGCTGGAGCAACTGTGGAGGCACTGCTCCCCTGTGAAGAGGCAGGTGACCCAGGATTGATGTCCCTGACCCCCACCCCCAGTGATTAAAGGACTCTCTTTTTGGCTTAAACAGAGGCCACAAGGCCAGCTCTGCTGCCAGACAGGACAGGTGGGATTCCAGCCGCCACTTACTAGCTGGGAGTTCTCTAAGCTTTCTGGGGCTCAGTTTACTCATCTGTAAAATGGGGAGGTCCTGGCACCTATGTCTAGGGCCTTCATAGAGACGAACCAGGCTCGCACATTTGAAGCTTAGCACATTAGCTAGCTCCCAGGAAAGCTCAGGAAGCATTAGCTGACCAAGAGGAGCATGGGCATGGGGGCTATGCCACCCACATCCAGGGCAAAGGTCACAGTGACTGAGTGGAGGAAGCAGATTTCATTCCCAGGCACAGCATCTGTTCCCTCCCTGTGAGACCCTGGACAAGTCACAAAACCCGCGGATCTCACTCCTTTGTGAACTGGGCACTGTATGGCCACCTTGCAGAGCAAGTTCAAGGTTCCAGTGTGGGAAGGGATTACAGCCTCCAGCACAGTGCTCCTCACACAGTAAAAGCCCATGTGCACCAGGGCTCCTCTCTCTGCCTTTGCAACAGCCCTCCCTCTGTTGTTAAACAGAACACAGAATCTGCCAAGGTCTGCACTGGGCAAAACTGGGGAAGGGAGCTGGCTCAGGCTCAGCTAGATCCAGGGGCTCAAAGAACACTGATAGAGACTCCAGGGGTCCAGGAAAGGAAAGAAAAAAAAATACATGATATAACCCTCCAGGAGCCCTGAGGGACAGGTAGACAGGAGAAACACATAGAGTGTAATCTTCCATTGTTGTTACATCTGCCCAAGGGACCTGCCTACACACTGCAAACTTCTGTACAAAGCGGGCTACTCCAGTGTCAGTCTCCTGATTGGTTCACATGGAGTACATCATTAACATACAGCTTGACCAATCAGGGAGAAGTTCTTCCTTTAGAAACACCTAAAAATCCTAAGCTAGGCAGGACTGTGAGATGCTTTCTTCAATAAATGCACTTCGCTTCGCTCACTTCCTCCTTGACCTTGAGTCTCATGCGTTGTGGTTGTGAGACAGCCCGGCCGAGAAGGGAAGCTGCAGCACTCCTCGACGGATCCCGCAGAGGAGAGAAGCCTCAGCACAGAAGATGGCAAAGCTCGAAGGACCTGGCAGACAGGAGGTGCTGTGGCCGACACGAGAAGAGAGGCTGCGATGCTGAGAGCTGTGACTTGGGGCACTGCTGTTCCTGGAGAGCTTGACAAAAGGAAGAATCTGCCGCATCTCGCGTGGACGAGGTGCAGACCCTGCCTGCCCCTACTCCTACAACACCGAGGCCAGAACTCCTGCAGCGGTGCTACTTGTTGTAGGTTACACACTGCTGGCTCCAGATCTGAACCCTCTCTGTAGCCACCCCTTTGATAATGGGACTCGCAGTCCTTGCCACTACAGAGGCAGAGTGCTCTCAGTCCCCTTGGCTGGACCGTGTGAATGGGACAAAGCGGCAGCTTTGAGTCCAGTTTTTTTTAAAAGATTTATTTATTTATTTGAATAATCAGAGTTACAGAGAGAGAGAGAGAGAGAGGTCCTCCATCCGCTGGTTCACTCCCCAATTGGCTACAATGGCTAGATCTGTGCTGATCTGAAGCCAGGAGCCTCTTCCAGGTCTCCCACTTAGGTGCAGGGGCCCAAGGACTTGGGCCATCCTACATCGCTTTCCCAGGCCACAACAGAGAGCTGGATCGGAAGTGGGTCTCAAACCTGCGCCCATATGGGATGCTTCCCAGGCCAGGGTGTTAACCTGCTGTGCCACAGCGCTGGCTGCCTGAGTCCAGTTCTTCAGAGATCCTGAGCGTTTATGCTTGCTCTCTCTGCCCCTGCTGTTCTTATGAGAAGAACTAGGTAGCCTGCTGGCTCAAGGACAGCCATGTGGAATGGAGCCACCACTGCCTAAAGCAGACGTGCCCAGCTGATCCTGACCTCCATCAGCCAATCCCCAGCTGGCTGGTACATGTATGAGATTGAAAGTGCATTGTGGTTTGCTGCTGACCTGTGTGGTCAGATATTACTCATAAAAGCCAACAGACACCCCAAGACCACTTCTGTCCATTTCTGAACACACTCTGCCCTTATAGTAGTAAGTTGGTCATCAGCATGTCCAGCTTATCTCAACCAGTGAAGATACCCAGCCCGAATCTCAACAGACCTTCCTAGGTCCAGGATCTGGCTCTGATTGGCTTTGATGGAGTCACATGGCCATCCCCAAGCCCAATGCTGCAGCCAAGAGTGTGGGCTGCTTAATGGACTGAGTGTGGGTTGGGGCCTGGGACCAACCCAGAGCACTCCATCAATCCACAGTCTACCACTTCTTCCCCAGAGGAAGTCATGTGCTCTGATCTGAAGAATTGGCACCAGGCAGACAAGGGCACAGATGCCGAGTGCCGGAAGGGAGGAAGTGAGAATGCACAGGCATGTGGCAGAGGGGCTAAGTGACATAAGACCCCAAGGTTTCCCACTGGCAGAAGGGCAGGTGAGGCCTCTGAGCAGGCAGAAGAGAGCTGGGGGCAAACGGGGCAGTGCAAAGATGTAGGACACAGAATTCCCCAAGGCTGAGTCAGAAGGACAATGAACAAGCAATCTGGCTAGGTTTGGGGAATTTCTACATTTGATTAATTTTAGGTTCAGAAAAGTCCCGGCAGAAATGGAGCACTTCATGCTCAACAGGCCTTCCTGGCTACCTGTTTCCAGGGTGAATGAGGGAGTCCCCCGAGGGGATGGAGTGGAACCCAGCTGGATGGGGAAGGGACACCGGATGCTCCGCCCATGCATCGGGAGATGGGCCAGGGTGGCAAAGACCAGTCCTGAGCCTGGGAAGAAGTCTCCATGGCCCCAACACCCCCTGTGACTCTACTTAGAGGTCTGGGCCTCAGTGGAGGTAATTATGGTGAAATGATGTCTCAAGTGTGGGCCCTAACCTGTTACATGGAGATACCAGAGTGTTGTCCTCTTCCCCTCTTCTCCCCTTCCTTCCTCCCCCAGCCTCTCCCCCTCCGTCTTCCACCGCCTCTCCCAGAGCACGTGTGTGCACTGAGGGAGTCATGCAGCCTGAGAAGGCAGCATGTGCAGGCCAGGAAGGGAGCCCTCACCAGAGCACAACCCAGTGGGCACGCTGACCTTGGACTCCAACCTCCAGACCGTGAGAACTGAATCTGTCGCTTGAGCCAGGAGTGAGGCAGTCAGTCATCAAGGCACCTGGGTCACGAGTTTCCCTGGCGGCATCTTGTGTGAGCCTCGAGCACCCAGCAGAAGGAAGGGCCACGTTTGCACTTTACATGTGAGCGCAGAGTCCTGGTCCCCATTCAGGGTCACACATTCAAGGTCTGCCTGAGTCTCCACTACCACTCCCTGGACCCAAGCTGCTGGCAGCCTGTGGTGCCGGGTGAGGAGGGCATCCAAGGACCTTGCTCACCCACTTACTCCTCCAAAGACCCCCCTCCCTGGGAGGCACCATTTCATGTTGAAGAAACGGAAGTTTAGGGGAGTTTATGATCTTGCCTGAGGGTGTACGGTGAGTGAGGACTTGAACTCAGACCTCTCTGGCTGCAGAACCTATGTTTTGGACCAAAGCCAACAGTCCCCCTGTAGCGCATGCCCGGACAGGTGGGAGCCAGCTTCCTCCAGACCTGGTCTGCTCTGTCCGTGTCTTAAGGAAAGCGGCAGCCGGCACCTCGCAGATGCTCAGTGTTTCCTGAGCAGAACTGGTGTCTCGCCTCATCTCATAGCCAGGGACCCGTCCATGGAGGGAGCAGGCAGTGGCAGAGACCATAGCAGAAAGCAGGCAGAGGCCGAGTGAGTGGCTCCTGACCCTGTCTCCCCAACGCTCATCTTTCCCCCTTGGCGCTCCTGGTGTACCAGTGACCACACTGGAGGGCACAGACCCGGCCGCTGCCACTGTGACCTTCCTCCCTCTTCTTCCAGGCCTTGGTTCTCGCCATGTCCTCTGCCCGGATGTTCTGCCCCTAGCCAGGTCTTTCCCCATCCTTGCTGTTTAGGCTACAGTGTTACCTGTTCCAGGCGCCAGCCCTGCCAGGCCATCTAAATTCAGGAGCTACTGTCTCCTGTCACCATCACTTGATGGCTTTGCCAACCCTGTGACTACCCCACACTGTCCGTGCATCTGCCCGCTCGCCTGTCTCCTCCCATAGCATCCCTCCCACCTAGGACTCGGTTTGGCCCTTGGTTGTATGAGTGGAAGGAACAAACGCAGGAAGGAGGCTGTGAGGAGAGGCAGCCTCTTCCGCTGGAAAACTTTGTTTCTGGACGGTGCCTTGTGCAGCTTTGGGTGATGTTTCCCTTCAGAAGCAAAAATGCAAATGAACAGGTAGAGACACCTCCAGGGAGGGATGGGGCTGGGGCAGAGAAACCAGTCCACCCTACAGTTCCAGGGAGCCACTGCAGGAGCCGAGTGTTCTGCCGGAACCTGGCCCAGGAGCTTCCAGCTCCCGGGCTGAGCAGGGCTGGGCCAGCCTGGGCTGGCCTCGCTGATTTCCACTTGGTTGTATCTGATGGCTCACCCCTCCCTGGAACCATCAGGCCTTAATAAATAACATTTCTCGCAGATATTGTGCCATCATTAATTCTGCTTAGCTGTCCTCAGAGAAAACTTGGTGGAAACATCCTCAGTGCTGCTATTTAAGGCTAAATTAATTCGGTTGATTATTTCTGTCCAAGTAGATTTGTGCCCAGGAGAGCAGGGCCAGCCCCGAAGAGAAGTCGGTGGGTGCCTGTCCTGCTCCCCAGAGCCTAAGCTAGGCTCCGCCTGCCCTTACTCTGCAGAGCCCACACCCGAGTCTTCCCTGGCAGGTGGCAGCGAGGAGCAAGGGGGTGCTGGGCCCCTAATTGGGGGCTCCGGGCCCCCCAGTCTCACCTAAAGCGAGGACATTATGAGGAGGAGTCTCAGCTGTGTTTTTGTGTTGCTTACCCCACAGAGCTTCTACAGATCCAAGTTCCCAAGACACATGGGGATGCTAGGTTGGTTCAGAGGAAGTGGGAATCCATGTACTAGGACGGGGTCCTACAAAGCAAAGATGAGTTCAGTGTAACCCACCAGGCTTCCTTGTTCTGGGGATCTATAGAAAATTCGAGGCCTTGAACCCCCCAGCGCACTCTATGCAGCCAGAGGGGGTTCTGTGGAGCGATGAGGTTGCCAGGAGGGCATCAGGCTCCCAGCGGGGTCCGGAGCCCGGGAGCAGGGCTCTGCGTAAACAACGCTAGCCTAAGGATGCTGAGTTCCTTCTAATGGGCCAGGGCTGCTACAGCACAGCAGGTTTCTCTGTAACGAAGCAGGTTTCTGTGAATTCCGGTTTCTCTAAACTCGCCGAGGGTTCAGCACAACTAGGCGTGAATTTCAAGAAAAAAGCAGGATTCTGTGTAGCTAGGTGAGTTTCTGTATAACAAACCGGGGTTGTGTGGCATGAAAGACTATCTCTGTCCGTCAGCGTTAGACTCTGACTTCCAGCGTGGAGAGGGGAGCTCTGTGAAGCCGCGTGGGTTCTGTAGAACGAGTGGAGGCCTCCTGGAAGAGCAGGCAGCAGCATCCCGCAAGAGCCCTCTGGAACAAGTGCCGGGTTTCCTGTAACCACAGCAGTGGCCTGGAGTCGGGAATGGGAGCAGGTTCCTGGCTGGCAAAGAGGGACTGTGTCCACTGACTTCCGGGTAAAGCAGGGGTCTACATCACAAAGCAGTTGGGTGCCGTGTGGCACAGCAGGGTGCAGCATGCCTGGAATGATCTGGCACGGGTGCCTGTACCCTACCTGCAAGGGAGGCTGGGAAGTGGTTCGCTCACCTTTGTCACTTTTGTGGTAGGAAAAGTAGCCCTGATGCACAAAGTAGGGGTTCCTCTGATGTAGGAAGGGGTTTCGATGTTGGACAGCCAAAGAAAGAGACAAATTTCCACTGCTCCTGCCTTCAGTCCTGCAGAATTCTCCCCTACCCCAGGCCTTTGCTCTGCCTTGCTGCTGCATCTCTTATGTGCCATTTGCCAGCAAATCCTCTGCACAATCTAGGCCTTAATTCAAATATCATGAACCATGGAGGCTCTCTGTGACCTTCCTCGTGCTCAGAGCTGGCACCTTTTTCCTTTCCTTACTGTACTCACTCCATGCGCGTGTCTGTAGTTGTTCAAGTACGTATCGACTCTCCGTCTCCCCTGCAAATGTTTTGCTCACCGTGGTGCCTAGAACTGTGCTTCTAGAGGTGGGCCTACGTCTACACCTGCCTCCTGGACGTATCCACCTGGGGTCATGTGCGCAACTCAGTTCCCCGCGCCCCGCCCTGCGCCTGTCGCCTGCCCTCCGGCATACTGGCTTGTGGCCCAGTCACGCCATGTTGGGAGCCCTGCCACCATGCTTTCCAGATAAGACATTTTTGGAGTCATTGTCTTCATGGCCCTCCTCCTGCCAGTTGCTGACCTCGCCTGCTCACCCTCCATGTCCCAGCAGGGATTCTCAGCCTCAGGGGGACTCCCGAATGCTCCGGCAGGCTGCTGTGTGCACACCACTTTGCCGCGTGCTTGCTGGCTCCTCACAATAGAGCTGCAGAAGCCGGGGACCCAGCAAGGGGTAGCAAGGTTTCTGCATCAGAGATGGCTGTGGCTGGGGTGCATGGGGCTGTGGTAGTGCAGACTATAACAGGCACTTCACCAAGATCAGAGATCACTTCTCTCCAATGCCTGTAGGCTGGTCGTGGACAGTCCACTGTCCTTGGGTGGCAGATGGCTGTGGGATATTCTGCCATTCCTTCAGGGCCTACTCTTCTGCACATGGTCAGGAGGAAGCCCCACCGTGTCATCCAGCCAGTGGGAGAGGGGCGGGGAGCAGTGACACAGGAGGGCCAGCTTGAAGCAAGCGAGACAGCGGTGGGGGGTGCTGAAGACAGGTGTCCGCAGAGCCCCTAAAAGGCAGGCAGTTGTCACTGGATTCTCGCAACCCTGTTTACAGAGGGGAAGCAGGGCTGGGAATGGCTTTAAATAGCAAAGATCACAAACTTACAAGTGACCAGATAGGGCCCAAAGCCATGGGGCTTCATGCCGGAACCCAGAATTCTCCATCACAGCCCATGGAATGATACTCCAAGCCAAGGAGGGACACGGGCAGTTTCCCTCCCAGCTCTGTTCCCAGCTGGAATGAACTTCTGTTCTGTGCTTACTGTGGGCCCCCAGCCCACAGGAGGCACTTGGCTCCAGTCTTGCCCTGTGGGAATGTGGTGGTGGCATCTGCCCCCTGTTACTTATGCCCCTACCCCCGCCCTGCAGTGGGACACCTGCACCTGCTTGCAGCATCTCTCTCTCTCTCTCTCTCTCTCTCTCTGTGTGTGTGTGTGTGTGTGTGTGTGTGTTGGTGGGGCTGGGGTGACACATTTCACAGTGAGGTCTGGTTGTCAAGGGAGAACTCTGCTAAAAAGAATTTTTGCCATGGTTTCCTGAATGTTGTCTCTGTTTCTCACTCTTTATAGAACACAGCCTGGCAGTTAGGCAGCTGAGTGACCCGGAGGCCAAAGTCTCCTGCTGGATCTAACATGAACAGCTGACACCTGCCAGACCCTTCCTACGTGACTGTTGTATTCTAGACCCTTCTACACACCTCGTGAATGTCTCACAATGATGCTGAGGATCGAGTACTCTTATGAGTCCCTTTCTACAAAGAAGGATACCAAGATGCAGACAGGTTAATGAACTGGCCTCAGAGCACACAGTAATGGAGGGAGCTGTGATAAAGTTCAAGGCTGAACCTGCAGAATCTACACTATATCCAGCTGCACGAGGATACTGTATTTAATAGTCACATACTAAATTTTTAAATTTAACTTATTTTTAAAATATTTTATTTATGTATCTGAAAGGGAGACTTACAGAGAGGCAGAGGCAGAGAATGAGAGAGAGGTCTTCCATCCACTGGTTTACTCCCCAGATGTCCACAACGGCTGAAGCTGCACCGATCTGAAGCCAGGAGACAGGAGCTTCCTCCGGATGCTTCCTTGGGTGCAGGGGCCCAAGGACTTGGGCCATCCTGTACTGCTTTCCCAGGCCATAGCAGAGAGCTGGATCGGAAATGGAGCTGCTGTGACACAAACCGGTGCCCATATGGGATGCTGGCACTGCAGGTGGTGGCTTTACAGCTACACCACATCACCGTCACATACTACATTTTACTGGCCCTGTTAGAGCTTTCATTGTTTTTTTTTTTTTTTTTGAGATTTATTTATTTGAAGGGCAGAGTGACTGGCGATGGGAAGGAGAGGAAAAGGGCAAGAAAGAGAGAGAGAGAGAGAGAATATTTTATTTGCTGGTTTACTCCCCAAATGGCCACAACGGCCATTTCCAGACACATTAGCTTTCCCAGACACATTAACAGGGGCCTGGATCGGAAGTGGAGCAGCTGGGGCTCGAAGCAGCAGTCGTATGGGATGCTGGCGTCACAGCCAGTGGCCGGTCCTGCTGTGCCGCAGCGCCGGCCCCACGTAAGTTATTTTGATTCACAATAAGACACCTTTCACAGAGAAGAGGACAGGTGCAGAGAGGCCCAGTGTGGTCCCCAACGACCCAGCTTGCTGCTGGGCCCCGGCGTGGCTCCCGGCTGCAAGGATAGTGCTGTATCCTGGAGCGGGCCCTTGGGCTCTGAGGTGGCTTCCTCAGCCTCTCGCTTCCCTCCAGGGGCACCCCACGGCTCACCTCGGGGATCCCTGCCCTCAGACCTGCTGCTCCCAGCTGTGGCAGCTGTGTGGCGTGTAGGGGCAGGGCCGGTGGGGGGGTGGGGTGACGAGTAGAGGAAGAGGGCTGTTTATTTACGATGTGACAATTTTGATGTCTTTACTAGGGGGAGAAACATCCCAGCAGTACACAATCAAATCAAAAGGCTTCTGGTGAAGATGGGCTACAGCTGACTTAGAACCAAATGGGTCAGAGAAAAGCAACCTAAGAGCTGTGGCTTGGCTCCTCTGCACACAGCTGTCCCCACCCGTGCTCTTTTGCTGCCCCGGGGGACCCTGCTTGCCCAGGTGAGACGTGACCAGGGCCTGTGGAGGAAGGGGAGGTGGCAGACCGTCCTGGTCGGCGGTCGTGCTGGGGTGGGCCATCAGGGGACACGAGGCCTCTGCCTTCTCTCTGCGTCTGGGCCAGGGAGGGTGCCCATGATTGTAGACCTCCCTTCCTGCCCCACTTAGTGACCTGGCCTGGGGCTCAGGCTTCTGTCCCTCTCCAGTCCTTTGTCTTTTCTCCCCACTCTGCGTCTTTGAACTTGGGTCCCGCCTGAGACGTCACCACAGCCTCCTCGCTGGCCTCCACGCCTCCGTGTCTGCCTCCACGCCTTGCTTTTCTCCTACCTGACAGAGCCTCTGTTTCTTAGCGTGTCGTTCAGAGCCCTCGTAGCCGTCTGTTCCTGCTATGATAATGCTGTGTGACAGTCATCCCACATCTCAGTGGATTACATGTATCTGCCAGTGGGCGGGGGCAGCTCTGTGTCAAGCTGTGGCGCAGCCGACCTGGTACCAGCAGCTCCCTAAGACATGCTGTCCCGCGTGCAGGGGCGGCTGGTGGTGACTCCGTCACTGGGAGGTGCTGCGGAAGCAGGAGTAACGACCCAGCCTGCCTGCACCTTCGGGAGCCTAGTTCTCGAAGGCCTCAGCCTCTTCTCGGCTGAACCAGGACTTGCACGAGGGGTCGGGGCCTGGCATTCCACGTCCTGACAGGTCCTCCTGGTGTTGCCAGCCGAGGTCTGAGAACCGCTCACTGCTGGGCAACCTGGCCATCCCCCTTCTCCCTCAGGCCGCAGCTCGGGCCACTCTGGAGCCTTTATCTTCTCTTCGCTCAGTCCTTGCCCATCTGGCAAGTTCCTGCTCATTTTTCTGAAAGTTGCCTGGTCTGGGGTGGAAGCTGCACCCCCCTCCACTGCAGCAGGGAGCAAATCCTCCCTGCTCTGTGCTCTCCTGGGGCTCAGATGGTGCTCTCCGTCCTGTGTGGTCTACAGTGTAGACAGCTGTGTGTTCGGGACGTGCGCTGTCCAGGGTCAGGGCTGGGTCTCGCTGGCTGTCTCATATGCCGGGGGCGTGTTAACACTCAGCAAGTCCTCCCTCCTTGTGTTGCTGGCTTTCAGCTACTGTTGCCTGGCTGAGGTGCTATTTCTGCCCCAAGAACCAGACTTCCGAGGATGTCAGTGCCGTTGAGGGTGACGATGGAGAGGAGGGTGCCTTGTGGGCATGAGAAAGGGGTCCTGGAGTCTGGGTATGGGCAAGAAGTGGGTGAGGAGAGCATGTGGTGCCCGGATGCCCTGGCAGCTGTCCTTGTTTATGGCAGACCTGCGAAGGCTCATTTAGGGTCTTGGCAGGCCTGGTGCAGCTCCGATTATTTCTCAGCTGTTGGAAAAGCTAACTGCCATCAGGCTACTTCCCCCATCAGACTGGATGCTCTTCTGCAGCAAGGCTGTGTCTCTTCCATCAGACTAGGTGCTCCCAGGCAGCAGGAACTGTCTCTGCCCCATTCTAAGTGAGATCCTCCCTCTGCAGGGGGACTATGTCTTCTGAAGAATGAAGGCTCCTGGCACAGGGCCTGGGTCCCTCCCCCCGGGATTAGGCATCCCTGGGATGGGGCAGGAGCTGTGTTCTCCTTTTAGATCCCCAAATAGAGGCTCCATTACCTCCATAAAGGGTCAGACACAGCACACCCAGCCCCCTGTCTCTGGCTGAGATGCTAACTGGGCCGTTCGGTCCAGCCCTCTGCCTTCCATAATCAGCCCTGTTCTCCTAGAAGCTGGGAGCGGCCCACCTATGGGGAGACTGGGGCGGCCGTGGGACTGGGTGCTGGGGGTGGGGAGGGCCAGTGCCGTAGCCCACAGGGAGCTCTTTACTCTGCAGTCTCCTCCTTCAGGGCAGGCAGGGATGTTTCCAGGGAAATAGAATCTGCCTGTTTCGGCTTCATTTGCACTTAGCGCGTGTTGCAGGCAGTGGGCAGGCGGCTTTTGATGTCTGCTTCCTGGTGCCCAAGCCTTTTAACGCCTCTTTTCTTTGAAGCCAGGGAGACTTGAGTTTCTGCCAAGGAGTAAACAGACTTGCAGGCCCTACAGCAAACTTGGCCACTGCAGACCTGGCTCGCAGAGTCCCTGGGACGGGACCCGCTTGGTTGGTTAGGCCGTCCAGCGCTCGTTCAAGCCTTCTGGAAGCTGGCCTCCCTGGCAGGGGCCGGACAGAACCCCTGGTAGATTTCCAAACCGGACTCACCAAGCTCCTCCTCCTAGGAAGCCAGGGGAAGGGTCTCCATGCCAAGATCTTCAGGATCGCTTTAGTTCCCCCGGACCCCATCAGTCACTTGCCTCCACACCCCCTCCAAGGTGACCTCTCAATGTTCTTATTCTTCATATGGCACAGTGATGATTTCTGAGCACACATGAAGTGAAGAAAGCACCCGTTTTGTTGATCTGGAGTAATCTACACAGCACAGCACGCTCACTGGGCAGCGGCAGCCGGGTGGGTGGCTCAGCTCCTGTTGGAACAGACGGGTACTGGAAACCCCTCCTTACAGGGATTTTGTAAGACTTACAGGAAAACACCTCTGCACACCCCTCATTCGAGGCCATCCCCTTTGCTACCCTTCTGAGCCTCTGCAGCCCTCTCTGGGTCCTGGTCGCAGGAAAGTAGGCAGGCTGGGAGCACCGGGCAAGCAGATGTGTGATTCCTCTGACGGCAGTGAGTCAGCCGCTGGATCCTCAGGCCCCCTCCCCAATCACCAGCCTGACCTGGGGACGCGGGGATGCAGGTGCCTCCTCCCAGGGCCTCTCTGTGCCCCCCCGCCATGTGCCCAGCTCCAGCATTGCCTGATGCTCCAGCACCTGGGGCAGAGGTGGAGTCTGAGCCCAGTGAGGGTTTGGTGGGGTCTGGGAATAGAGGGGAGAAGCTGTGGGAGACAGAGCCCTTGAGTGTGCTGGGAGACACACCCGCAGACTGGGGGAGGCCCCATTTTGATGGGAGGGGCTATTCTTCCCCACAGCACATTGTCAGCAGGACTAGCCAAGGCCTTGGCCCCAGGGCAGGGGGCAAAGTAGACAGACCCACGCTCCTTCATCACTGTTTGATGAAGTGGCTGCAGTGACCAAGGCAGGCACAAGGGCTACCTGGCCCTTTTGGGCTCTGAACAGCAGGATAGGATGTCTCAGCCTTGAGCCAGAAGTTGACAACTTCCTCCTCTGGCCCTGCCAGGTGGTCTAGCGTGGTTGGGAGGGAGCCGGACTGGAATGTGGGTGTGTGTCCTTCCCACTACACACTGGGGGAGCGCGCCCTGCCTTGCTGTGGTTCATGCACTCAATGGTGTCTGGGCTGTCCCGAAAGCTGTCCAGGTGGCTCACCAACCCAGGGCTGCCCCAGAGTCCTGCTGTGATTCAGGGAGGCCATGCCCTCAGCCATCAGCTGTGCACACCCTGGGCCTAAGCAGAAGTTTCCTGGGACTGGGAAGGGTGCTTGTGGGAAGCAGGCCTTGCTGGAGAGCCAAGGTCATGTAGGAGGGAGCACCTGGCACCAGTCCCTGCTTAAGAATAGACATAGAGTCATTATCCAGCAAATAATCACCGTAATCCTGGAAGACACGGTTCCCCTCCGGTGCCTTCCATCACCAGCCCGGAATGCGAGCGGAAGCTTGAAGCAGGCATCAAACCCACGCGAAGGGGAAGCTGACAGCTCCATCTCCCAGCCTGCCCCCACTGCAGCCTGTTTCCAGGCACTCGGAGGCACCTGCTTTGCTGGGGCGAGGGGGGAACACTTCAGCCTCAACAACCCTGGTGGAGCTGGGGCAAGAGGAGGGCGAGAAGAGAACTCGTGTGGATGGGGTATTGGGGCCACTGGCATGGGAAATACTTTATAGATTATTTATTTATTTATTTCCACTTTATTTAAAAGGGAGGGAGGCAGAGAGGGAGAGAGAAGGCTTCCATCCATGATTCACTCTCTGCCTACCACAGACAGGACTGGCCCAGGCCAAAGCCAGGAGCCCAGAACTCAGTCTGGATCTCTCGCATAGGTGGCAGGGACCTAAGCCCTCGAGCTATCTCCTGCAGCCTCCCAGGATGTGCACTAGCAGGAAGCTGGCTCGGAAATGGAAGATCCAGGATTTGAAGCAGGCACTCCAATAGTGCCTGAGGGCACTATAGAGGCTGTGGGTGTCCCAAGTGGTGGCTTAACCACTGTGCCAATGCCTGGCCTTGGCCTGGGAAATTTGGATCCTGGCCATGCTTCTCTCCGATGGTGTGGCCTTGGTGCCATCACTGGTAATGTGATGTTTATGACACACTGTCCTCTCATCTTAAAAAAAAAGGTTTATTTATTTTCATCTACTTGAAAGGCAGAATGGGGGGAAGAGGGAGAGGCAGACAGACTGGCTGACCTTCTAACTGCTGGTCCACTCCCAAAATGGCCCCAACAGCCAGGACAAAGCCAAGAACTAGGAACCCCATCAAGGTCTCCCATGCGGGTGGCAGAGTCCCAAGTCCTTGGACCACCTTCCACTGCCTTCCCAGGTGTATTAGCAGGGAGCTGGATAGGAAGTGGAGTAGCAAGAGCTCGATCCGGTGCTCTGATTTGGGAGGCAGGTGTCCCAAGTGGCAGCCTAGCCCATGGCCCCACAATGCCTGCTCTGTCTGCTCATTTAGCAGAGGTGGCCTGGCACATACTAGGTTCTTTCTCATGTGGTGAACCCAGTAGGTCCCTGTATGCTAGTGCCTTGTTATGGGCTGTCATCTGACGCCCACACTAACCCTGGGAAATCAATACGCACAGGACCAAGGGAACCTGAATTCAGTCTGTCACCCCCTCATACACCAGGTGGTACTGGATCAGGGGCTCCTACGCTGCCTCAGTCCTGGTGGGGGTGCCAGTGGAGGGTGGGTATTAAGTGTGAGTGCCTTCGTCTCAGCCCTCCGTGGACTGGTGGGCTTGGCCATGCCCTGCTCCTCTGCGCTGTCTCGCCACCTGCCACGTGCAGAAAGGGCTGGCCAAGAGGCTCCTAATGCTCACCCAGAGGCAGGCTTCCTGGACTCCTGCGTGACAGCTAGAAAAGCCTCTGACTCCCCCCGGTTCACACCTCCTGCCAGGAAGGCGGGGTCCCGGAAGCAGGGGGGTGGCTCCTTCCCTCGGTCCAACTTGCTGGGACAGCGGCAGGAGGCCACGCCCACTCTCCCTCAGCTGCCTCTGTGCAGACAGGTGTGCTCTCAGGCTGCAGTGTACCCAACAAGGGACGTGGAGCCCTTGGCCATGTGATGCCACAGGAAAACCACAGGCTTGGGCCAGATGGCCTGGGTTCGAGTCCCAGGTCTGCTACTCCAGGCTCAGTTTGCACTCTGTCAAATGGGGACCTGGTGCCTTCCTCCTTCACTGGGCTCACTGAGGATGAAACAGTATCCCAGGCATGAAAGGTCAGCCAAGGGCTCGGCACCTGCTTGTTTCTCAGTAGGGGCTGTGAGCTCCCTCCTCTCTTCTTGGACCCCCTGATTAGGGGCCTGCACACTGACCCTGGGTGGCAGAAGGCCGAAGCAGCTCCTCGGGTGTCACGCTGACCCCTTCCCACCCGCTCCCTCTACTGCAGTGCCTCTGCCGCCATAGACATCCCAGATGTGGTGCTCTTTATAAGCCGGCCTTAAAGGTCAGGTTTGGAGAAACATTTGGGGAATTTCCATTTCTTGACAACATCATTTGCAAACACTGGGAGTGAGGCACTGACTCAGAGCTCTGTTTTGGGGAACTAGGCTGGAACTGAACCTGGGGCTGCATTTGCAGAGCATGGTAAAGGATTCAGCCCCAGGGACTGTTCCACGAGGGGCTGGTTGCTGGAGCTCGGTGCTGCTCCCTCGCAGCTCCCTCACGTCGCCAGTGGCAAGGTGAGCTGGCGTCAGTACAGGCTTCAGGGGACTGGTATTGCGGTACAGCGGGTTAAACTGCTGCTTGTGACACCGCATACCATACATTGAGTACCTGTTCAACTCCTGGCCGATCCACTTCCGGCCCAGCTCCATGCTAGTGTTCCTGGGAAAGCAGCGGAAGATGGTCCAAGGTCTTGGGCCCCTGCCACCCACATGGGAGACCTAGATGGAGTTCCTGGCTCCTGGCTTCAGCCTGGCCCAGCTCTGGCTGTTACAGCCATTGGGGGAGTGAACCAGTGGATAGAAGATCTCCCTCCCTCCCTCCTCCTGTCATTTTGCCATTCAAATAAACAAAAATAAAACAAATCCTTTTTTTTAAAAAAAAAATTGCAGAGCCGGCGCCATGGCTCACTAGGCTAATCCTCCGCCTAGTGGCGCCGGCACACTGGATTCTGTCCCGGTTGCCCCTCTTCCAGGCCAGCCCTCTGCTGTGGCCAGGGAGTGCAGTGGAGGATGGCCCAGGTGCTTGGGCCCTGCACCCCATGGGAGACCAGGAAAAGCACCTGGCTCCTGGCTCCTGCCATCGGATCAGCGCGGTGCGCCGGCCGCAGCACGCCGGCCGCGGCGGCCATTGGAGGGTGAACCAACGGCAAAGGAAGACCTTTCTCTCTGCCTCTCTCTCTCACTGTCCACTCTGCCTGTCAAAAAAAAAAAAAAAAATTGCAGGCTCCAGGGCCAGGATTCCCTGAGCCCGAGTCCCAGTCCTGCCGCCCCCACCCTGTGGCATCACCTTGGAAGAGACGTTCACCCCCTGAACCTCGGGACCCTCCTCTGCAGGTGGGGAAGCTCAGGGAAGTGAGGCGAGCAGGGACTTCCAGCAGAGAGGCTGGCTCATACCAGGCGCCGCATAGATACTCCCTGCTTCCCCTTGTGACATGTTGATCGAATCAGATGCATTGCAGTTTCTCGTGTTTGGTGCTGAGAATCCAGCAGTCCTACTGTCAGGCCCTCACAGCCAAGGGGAGGAGCCGCCCCTCTCTTTTTCCTTCCTCCTACCTGCTTTACTCCAGGTTGCAGGGGGAGGCGACAATCCAGAGGGCTTAGACTGGCTTGTGTTTGAAAGATGGTGCAATTGGCAAATTGGTGGTCCCCTGGCCCCAACTGCCGGCCCGTGACTGCCTTTAATCCCCCAGTTGAGTGCTGACCCTCTCTCAGGCTCTGTCCCAAACTCCTGTCCTGAGCCGAGGGAAGATGGGTGCAACCCAGGCCTGTGAGGAACCAGCAGGGACCAGGCCCTGCTCTCAGCTCTGAGTTTCAACCTCGTTCCTTTGCAATTCAGAGCCTTACGTTGTTATTTCCTCTAGCCCAGTGGAGCTCAAGGTCAGGCTGAAGGCAAAAAGATTAAACCAAAACGAAAACAAAAAACAAACAAACAAACAAAACAAAAAAAAAAAAAAGGAAGAGAGAGAGAGAATGAATGAATTGGGAGCAGGTCTGGCTCCCCTGGCAGCCTCTGGTGGTGATGGAAGGAGAATCTGTGGTGCCTTGGGTGGTGGGCATTGCCCATTTGAGAGAGAGCCAGGGCCGGGGGGGGGGCACACAGCATGGATGTTTGGCACAGTGGTTAGCACAGCCTTTGGGACGCCCCCATCCCAAGTTGGAGAGCCTGGGTTCAAGTCCCCACTCTGCTCCTGACTCCAGTTTCCTGTTGGTGTGTACCCTGGGAAGCAGCCGGTACTTGGTCCCTTGGGTACTTGGGTACCCTGCTGCCCACATGGGACACCTGGATGGAATTCTGGGATCTTGATTTTGGCATGGCCCAACCCTGGCAGTTCAGGGCATTTGGGAAGTGAACCAGCAGATGGTTAATCTCTTGCTCTCTCTCTTTCTGCCTTTTGAATAAAATAAGTGACAATTAACCAGAAAGAAGACTGGGGACACTGGCTGGTGGACGCGCCCACTGCTCAGCCTTGTGCAAGTCCTTCTTGCTGTGGTTCCTTTTCCTTATCTATCAAACAGGGGAGGAGGATGCCCCTGGCTCCGGCCTCCAGACACCTCTGTCCCCCTTTCTAGGAGAGCTCTGGCTCTCCTGGCTGTACAGAAAGGGGCTGTGGAAACTGGCGTGGCTTCCTCCTTGAGAGGGTTCAGGTTTCCCAGAGCCAGAGAGCAGGATCTCCAAGTTCTCCTCTGCACACGAGGCTCCGTGCTGATGGCAAGGTGTATGCAGCCGTGTGCCTGGAGTTTTTGGAACAAGTGGTCTCAGTTGCATCCATTCCAGTGTGTGCTACTCACAGTACTGGTGTAGTCATGGGAGGCACAGCACTCATTCCCACGACACTGTCTTTGTTTAGGCTTCTGGGAGGTACCCTCGGGACCAGCCATTGGAGCCGCTGGGAGACTCATGAAGAACTGACACAAGCATTGCTTCACCCTGCTCCCACAGGAGAAGTGATGTGGCCCCAGGGCATGAGCACCACTTTCTCCCCATGGCCACAGCTGACCCAGTGTCCTTCCAGTGCTCCTGGCTCTACCCTTGACCTCTCCAGGTGTCCCCCTGGCCCTTCTCCCTGGGAAGCCTCCAGGGCTTCCCCTGTCCTATGCCTGCGTCTGTACTGTGCCCCACGTCCTCTTTCCCAGTCCCTGTCCAGCTGGCCACTCTCAGCCATGCTTGGCTGGTGCCTCACAGGTGCTGTTCCCCGCCCGCCATGCCTTTCCTTCCCAGGCCAGCTGGCTATCACACTTGAGCTCAGCCGGGACTGCCTCAGGCCGACCTTTCCTACCCCACCTCTGAATCTGCTCTCACTGCACAGGTCACGCGGGGTCGTCGCCTGCTGTCTGTGGGCTTCGGCATCCCCTCTCATACAGGAAGTTTGTTTTTTTTTTTTTTTTTTTTTTTTTTTTTTTTTTGAATTCAGCGGCGGCTTCCTCAGGCCCTGGAGTAAAGCCTGGCAGATGCAGGTGCTTCACGGTTGCTGGTGGGCCAATCAGGGGTGCAGGCCGTCCGGAGCCTGGCAGGACCGGGGAGAGCGAATGATAGTCACGCACGCTTGCTGCATCTCTGCTGTGTGCCGGGGATCCTCACAGCAGGAGCTGCCACACCGGAGTTTCCATTCTGCAAGTAGCGCTGTCTCCACTCTTCACAGGCACTGGAAGGCAGGGTCTGCTCCTGCCCCTGTGTTATACAGATGAGGAAACCAGGGCACAGGGGGATCCTGTATTCCTAAACAGAGGTTTCCTGCTCCAGAGCCCCAGCTGCAAGGCCCAGGGTCTCCTCACCCAGCCGGAGCCGGGGTCGGGGCCCCAGGGCAGGGGAAGCTGTGCTAGGCCTCCCCACCTCCGGTGCTGCCTGCTTCCGCCACTCTATGCCTCCTCCTCAGAAACAGGGGAGGGGGAATTCTCTTTGGACCGACCCTGCCCATCCTCAGCCCCGTTTCCAGGCAACCTGTTTCCTGGGCAGCGCCCCCTGGTGCGACTGTGTTGCCATGGCGACCACAGTAGCTACAGGTGCTTCTCAGCGATAGTGAACAGAGCTGCTCCATTTCCTAACTGGCCCTCCATCTCCCTCCACAAGAGATGGGGAGGGGGGATGCTTGAGGGTCCTCTGATGCGCAAACCCGACAGGCCTGTGCCAGGGAGGACAGGCTAGTCCTTGGGCAGGTGCAGGGAAGGTGCCTGCAGGGGGCAGGAGAGAGGGGAGGGAGCAGAGCCAGGGCAAGGACCTGGTTCTCATGCGTGCAAAAAGACTCCTCCAGATGTCTGGCTTTGAAATGTCCCTGGCCCCCAAAACCTGGCCTCTGTTCTCTGTCTCCTCCATAATAGGGGGGCGGGGACCTCACACTCTCCAGGGGAGGAGTCCATGTGTTTCCCCTTTTCCTTCTTGAACTTGAAAAAAGAAATATCCTCTCTGAAGTGAAAACTATCCCTGATCCCACTACTTCAAATTATAGAACAATAAATGTAAATTTTCCCTGTCCACCCATGCGACCTGGCCTCAGAGGTTGAAAGTGCTTGTGGGCTGGTTGTTTGGCGCCGTGGTTAAGACACTGCTTGAGACGTCTGCACCCTGTGTCACGGTGCCCAGCTCCATTTCCAGTTCCAGCTTCCTGCTAATGTGCACCCTGGGAGGCAGCAGGTGGGTCCCTGCCGTCCACGTGGGAGACGTGAATGGAGTTCCTGGATCCCAGCTCCTGTCTCCTGACTTTGCCTGGCCCAGCCCTGGCTTTTTCAGGCATTTGGAGAGTGAACCAGAGGATGGAAGATGCTTTTAAATAAATACATATTTTTAAAAAGTCATTTGAAACTTGTTATAGTTTGTGTAATCTATTCACTGCTTTTCTATGTCTACCTCTAGATATTTTTTATTTATATATATAATTATATTGTTACTACATTAGAATTGCATTCTACAAATTGGTTTGCATCTTTTTTCTTCTTTATTAATATCATATTGCATGTATGAGTTATATACATTTATGGGTATAGTATGATGTGTTGATAACCTTGACAATATGTCCTGGCACTTTTCCATGTTGGTAAGTATTAATATATGCCTTCTATTGCTGAGGGGCTATTAGAGCAGAGGAAGAGGAGGCCTGCAGTGGGGGCAATCCTGGGGGCTCCCAGGAGGTGGGGGTGGCTGAGTGTCTGTGTGGGAAAGGGAGGTGGTTGCAGGAAGGAAGGAACGCAGCACCTGCTGAACCGCAGTGAGCTAGGGAAGGCGCTCCCCCGATCTCACTTCTTACAGTCGTCCTGGGAGAGACTTGATTCTCCCCACACTACAGATGCCAGAGGCAGAGGCTCACAAGGCAGAGATGCGGAGTGAGACCAGGCCTTCATCCCCGGCTGGCCCCCTGGAGGCCTATGGGGTCCCCTCGCCCCAGCACAGGAAGGCCCAGCAGAGCCCCGTACCCTGTTGTCAGACCCTCTGTCCTCTCCTTAGTGTGGTGGGAATAGTGGGACACTTTGGAATTCATAAAATGGAAAGTCATTGAGCAGGCCCGGGAGAGGGGAAGTAATGAAAACCGCTGGATAAACTAAGAGGCTGTTGGTGCCACACAGCTGGAGCGGGTGCTCCGAGGCCCCCAAGAAGGGTGCCAGGAGCCTCCCCCAAGCCCCCTCCCCCAGAGCCAAGAAAACCCCCGGGGAGTGAGACAGACACCACCCCCCAGCGAGACTGGGGGCCCCCTAGGCGGCCAGATGCTATGTTGTGGTGGTGGCCAATGGCACCACCTGCCACACCCTGTAGTGCATTGTCAGAGCACAAGGCCACTGCCTGTGTTGGGCTGGGCACTTGTTAGTGCTATTATCACTACTGTATTTCCTCAACTTGAGGACCTCCATTATTTTTCTTTCTGATATTTCAATTCTGAGATCACAATGTATCTTACATAGAAAGCAATGTAGCCCCTATTTTGTTCATAAAAAGCTGTTAATTTTATTTTTAAAAAGAGTTCATTTTTTTTTAAAAGATTTATTTATTTGAAAGTCAGAGTTAGAAGAGAGGCAGAGAGAGGTCTTCCATCCACTGGTTTACTCCCAGATGGTTGCAATGGCGCAAGCTGTGCCAATCTGAAGCCAGGAGCCAGGATCTTCTTCCAGGTCTCCCACTAGGGTGCAGGGGCCCAAGGACTTGTGCCATCTTCTGCTTTCCCAGACCACAGCAGAGCGCTGGATTGGAAGTGGAGCAGCTGGGTCTCGAACCGGCGACCACATTTTGGTTTTTTCCATTCCATGTTTATTTTTTGTGTTTTTAAAAATTAATTAATTAATTAATTAATTTTGAAAGGCAAAGTGACAGAGGGATAGACAGACCTTCCTTCTGCTGGTTCACTCCCTCAGTGCCCACAAGAGCTAGGGCTGGGCCAGGCCAAAGCCAGGAGACAGGAGCTCCATCTGGGTCTCCCACAAGGGTGGCAGGGGCCCAAGTCACCCAAGCACTTGGGCCATCTTCCGCTGCTCCCCAGGCGCATTAGCAGGAAGGTGGATCAGAAGTGGAAGTGGGACTCTGCCAGGCACTCTGATTTGGGGTGTGGGTGTCATCCCAGTGGCAGCTTAACCTGTCGTGCCAGAGTGCCTGCCCCCATTAACTTGATTTTAAGTTAAAATCAGTGGAATCGTAAAATTGGAGGAGCCATTATCTTGTTTATTGTTTCACTGGTCTGGGTACCACTACTGTTCTCTGCAAGAAGATAAGAAACCCCGAGGGAGGGAGCCAGGGGCTCACTGGGCACAGACTGTGACCCTGAGCACAGAGAGGCCACCAGGCTGATGTGTCTCCAGCAGGGCAGACGCAGGCCAGCTAGTGACTGGTATTGCTTCGAGGACAGCGGTCAGGAGGAAGTGTGCCGGGGCAGGCAGACGGCTGGCTCCCCTGCAGCCAGGGCCCCTCTGGAGAAGGCCCTCCCCTGGCAGCCTGGGCAACAGTGCCCGTGAGCACTCACCCAGAGAGGCTCTGGGGGTGGACTGCCATCCAGTCGGGTGACCCATGCCCAGCAGAGTCAAAAGGGCTGGGGCTGAGCTGCCCCGTGCACGTGTCCTGTTCCTATTCTCACCTGACTCTTGGCTCCCCTCTAGGAGGCAGAAAGGGTGCATCTCGGCCGGCGCCGCGGCTCACTAGGCTAATCCTCCGCCTTGTGGTGCCAGCACACCGGGTTCTAGTCCCGGTTGGGGTGCCGGATTCTGTCCCGGTTGCCCCTCTTCCAGGCCAGCTCTCTGCTGTGGCCAGGGAGTGCAGTGGAGGATAGCCGAAGTCCTTGGGCCCTGCACCCCATGGGAGACCAGGAGAAGCACCTGGCTCCTGCCATCGGATCAGCGCGGTGCACCGGCCGCGGCAGCCATTGGAGGGTGAACCAACGGCAAAGGAATACCTTTCTCTTTGTCTCTCTCTCTCTCACTGTCCATTCTGCCTGTTAAAAAAAAAAAAAAAAAGGTACATCTCACAGCCCCAAGTTTCAGATAGGAGAGACAAGGCCCAGAGAAGCCAGGGCCTTTCCACCCAGCACATCCATGCCAGGCCCAGAAGGACAGCCCTGGGCCCCAGCAGCTCTCAGGTCGGCTGGGATCCTACGCTGGGCTTTTGCTGTGAGACCCCGGGCCAGTCACAGAGCCTCCGTTGGTTTTCCCAAATGGAAAATGAAAGATTTGGGTAAACAAAGTGGTTTCCAAGTGTGTGTGCAAACCTGAAGCCCTAAGGGTGCATGTTGAAAATACAGACCTGGGCCCAACCCAGGCTGAGGGAGTCTGAGACAGGAGCTCAGGAAGGGGTGCTGCCCCTGCACCTGCTCCCCAGGGCTCCGTGAGCCTTTATTCTCTGCCAGCTGGGGCTCTGTCAGGAGACGGGAGGGAGAAGCCAGGTAGGGGGATGTGGGGGAGGCTCTGTGAGGGGGTTGGTGGCAGAACAGCTGACCTTTCACGTCTTAGCAGGGTGACCTTGGGTGACTGACTTAATCTCTCCGTTTCCTCTTCTATAAGGAGTGGGATAAAGGGTCCCCAGACGGGCTTTGGGAAGGATGGAATTGCATGACGGATACAGAGGGGCTCCCAGGAGCCTGGGCCTGCTCCCCTCCGCAGCGCTGACTGGGTGTGGCCTGTGTCTTCTACTCCAGGATCTGGGGGTGAGAGAAGAGGCCACAGTGGGCACAAGGAGGGACCTCCACAGAGCAAGAGGGAGCCGAGTGGTTGAGAGGGAAGGGAAGGGGTGGAGGAGGCGGAGGATCTGCTTGGGACTGAACCACACCTCCTTCTTTCTGGAACTTGCCTCTTCATCCACTTAATGGGGGGTCTGGCGGAGTGTGGCCTAGAAGGTAAGAGGGATGGGAGGGGCAGGCTCAGGCAGCCAGCATGGGGGTGGGCGGGGAGGTGGGCGGGGCTGGCTGTAGTGGCCCAGTGTTCCCCAAGAGGGTGCTGGTGGTGGCCGGGTGGCTGGGCTGGCAGCTGGGACATTTGCCTCTTCCCCCTGAGCTGGGGCCCTGGATCCTTGTGGATTCTCCTGCTGGGAATTAGGGGTACCCGACCGCTGACCTAGGAGTCTGCCTCAGGGAAGCAGTGGGAGCTGGGCCTACTGTGGGATCCAGGAGGCTGATGGGCAGGTGTTGGGCTGCAGGGAGGTAGAGAGGCCCAACCTCTGGGATCAGGGTTCATGTTCACAGTAGTGGCTCTTTCAAAAGCCACATTGATTGGGCTTTAGAAATTTGCTGGCAGGCAGCAGCCTTGGTTCTCTGTCTCAGCAGGGAGACCTCAGGGTTCCAGGGGGGAGCAGTGATGTGGTCCTCTTCCCCCACCCCCGCCTCCTCTCCCTGTCCTGGATCTGCCAGTAGATCCAGCCCAGGGGAGGGTAGCTGGCACCCTTGGCCCCTTGGATCTGGCTTTGTTCTTCCAGCAGGCTGATATCCTACAAGCTGCTTCATTCATCCTCAGTCTTTACTGCCCCTTCTGTGAAATGGGCACTCAAATGTTGCCGCTCTCCTAGCAGTGAGGTGGAAAGGTGATAAAATGGGCCAAGAGCCCCATGCAGGGCAGGTGGGCATGGCAGTGAGACGTGGTCCTGCCCCTCGGTCCTCCAGACATGGTGAACAGTTCTTGGAATAGTGGAGAGAGAAGGTGAGGGGGCCCAGATGGGGCAGGGTGAGGGGAGAGTGGAAGCAGGAGGAAGAAGCTTTGGTCAGGTCCCTAGGAACCTGGGGAGGGGAGCTGAGGGATTCCTTCACCTGCGGCTGGGCCAGGGGCCTGCTCCTGGACCCTGGCTCCAGGGGCCCTGCCCTTGCATGCCAGAGGATGATGTGGCTCGCGTGTGACCTGTCTGATCTGTTGGTCATAGCTTACAAGGTGCCTAGTCCAGCCCCTTCTGCGTATAAAGGCCCAAGAGGCAGGGCATTGTCCCCAAAGCCACTCAGTGGACAGACAAGGGCCAGGGAGAGAATAAAACCTAGGGCTCAGGCTCTTTGTCCTGTGGGCATCTTGTGTCAATCAGAGAACACTAATGGTGGCAATGATGATCTAAGTACTCAGACTAGCCAACACTTACCAAGCTTGTACACCTGCTGTGCCTGGACACAGCCACCTGTTCTCCACACTGACCCTATGCAGGTGTGGGGGGGTTGTTGCTGCTGTCCCCACTTATGAGGGCACCCAAAGGCAGAGAGGTTAGAGGACTTGCTCAAGGTCACAGAGCTGACTGTGGCAGAGCCAGGATTGAGACCTGAGCAGTGTGGCCCCAGCCCAACCTGTCCCCCACCATGCTCTGCCGTTTGAGTTCACAAAGGAGCAAAGCAAGAATCACTCCCTGTCCCCTGCTCTGGCCCTGGCCGTCTGCTCCAGCAGCCCCCCAGGACCCCCAGCACTGACCTCTGAGCAGGCGCTGGGTCAGGGACCCCTGCCCAGAGATGATTACAAGTTGATTCCCTGGTGAACATTCCTTGTCTCCAGGGTGTCAAGCCCGGAACAGCAAGGAAGACAATTGCTGCAGGAGTTGCATTTGTTAATCTCTCGTTGGTTAATTTATTTTATTTTCCATCCTCAGAATTAGGACGAGCCTCTTGAACTCAATATGCAAATGTATGCAAAGCAAGATGAGCAGGCGTCTTTAAACCTTTCTTCCCTCCATGCATTAGAGGAATTGCAGCCCTTCCCAGCCAGCAGGGGAGGGCTGGGGGTGGCAGCGGGCGTGGGGGAGGGGTCCTTTGTCAGGGTCCCAAGGGCATTTCCATCCAGCGGCTCTCGCTCATTTTCCTCTGGAGGCCCCGGGACTCAGGTAAGTGTTCCAGCAAGGGGCAGAGTGGGGACAGGCATCCTTTTGACTCCAAAGTCCCTTTGCCTCCCCCTGCCTTGCACCCACCCTGCTCCTGCCCTTGGCCTTGCCACTAGTGACCCTGCTGGACCGTTATGCCATGGAGCTTTGAGGCTTAGGTGTGCACAGGGTGAGCTGGGCCTGTGGGTTGAGGATCTTCAAGTCCTCTGTTTCCACAGCAGCTGCCACCCAGCCCTTCCTGGGGAGAGGGATTCTGAGTACCCTTGTCCCCTCCCCACAGGGCCAGTGGACCAGGGTGTCTCCTGCCAGGTGTGTAGACCCCTTACTCAGAGCTGTGGCCTCATTACCAGTAAAACCTCTGGATCCCTGGACAGTCATGGCCCTGGAGGGGAATGGAGTGGGAGAGACAAGTTAGTAACGAGGCTTGAGGGCTCTGGAAGGGAGGGTTCCTCTTTCCACTCCTCCTGCCTCTGCCCTGCTCCCTCCATGGACCAGGGAGCCTTTGTCCAAGCACAGAACAGAAGACAGGGCGTGGATACCAGACAGGGGCAGCCTGGAGCCAGAAGAGGCAGGGAGTACAGGGATCTGAAGAGGAGCCCCCTGGACCAAGGAAGCATTGCAGGAAGCGGAGGTGGGGCTGGTTCCAGGCACTCGCTGTCCCAAGTGGCTGTGCCACAACACCTGCCCCTCAAGCCCTAGACTCATCCCCATGGGCTTGTGCAGAATCGGAGCCCTGAGACTGGAACACCATCCAGCCCTGTTCCTGTCTCCCTGCCAGGTGGCCTCACCTCTGGCTGAAAGCCCTCCTCTGTAATTAGAGACCCCAGGAGTAGAAGGCCAGAGGACTGAGAAGGTGGCCAAGGCAGACCACGGCAGCACCTGTTCCCTGCAGCCTGTTGTTCGGGGAAAGACAGCAGGGCAGAAGGCCAGGCTGCAACCTGGTGTCAGGGGAGAGGAGCCCACCATCTGTTCCATGGAGAAGCAGATACCCTTGGCTCAGCCAAGTTCAACAGCCTGGGTGGGAGCCGGTCCCCAGAAGCCTAGCAGTGACAGCCAGCTTCTCCGTGAGCCTGCGGGGATCCTCGGCACCCTGCCCCATGGGAGGGGGTGCTGCTACACGACCCCATCCCTTCGCACTGCTATATTTCAGCATCAGGGTTTACTGGGGAAGAGTGGGAGGAGATATGAAAAATAAATAAAAATCTAAAAGACAAATAAGGGAGCAGGTCACTCTCTCCCGCTTTAATTTTTTAAAGGAAAAATTAATTTTCCCTCGCCTAAGTACCTGTCACCTTAAATTAATGTCTCCAAGAGCAAAAATGACAAAGAAGTTGGGTCATTAGGCAAATTTTAATTAGAGGCTTAGCTGTCCTTTACTAATAAGATGTTACATATATTTCATTTTGTTCTTGGCGCCCTACTGCCGGGATGTCTTTGCAGTACGAGCGGAGGCCCCAGGGAGCTTCGGGGATGGGAGCTAAGGGGGTGGGGGCTGGAACAAGGGAGGAGCCTGCTGGCTGGCTCTTTCCTCCCATGCAAGGGCTCGGGCAGAGCAAGGGAGAGGACATGGTGGGGAGAGGTGTTTCTGCTTTGTCCCCAGGCAGGCGTCCGCTCTTGGGCCCGAGCCAGCTTCCACCCTCTGTGTTGGCATCATCACTGCATCCAGGGGTGGGTGTGGGTGAGCCCCCCAGATCACGTGAGAAGTGTGTGTGTGTGTGTGTGCGTGTGCGTGCACATGTGCACAGAGAGGCAGTTCTGCAGCAGACAGAACTGAGCAGTTGCAAGGTTGAATTCTGAAGCCAGACGACTCAAGATCCATATTGAGGCTCTCGTTGTGTGTCCTTGAACTAGTTATTTCCTGCTGTCTCAGTTTCCTCACCTAAGAATGGTGACACCGCTACCGGTGTTGGGAGGATTCCACCTGCTGGGAAAAAGAAAGGAAATCCCTTAGACTGTGGCCTGGCCACATGAGCCCTGGAAGCACGCATGTGTGCATGTGTGTGCTCATTGCCGGCTGCCCCTCAGTGGAAACGGTGCTGTGTTTGGAGTAAGAAGACGTGGCTTCAGGCCTTGAATCTGCCCCCCACCTCCCAGCCCAAGTGAGGTCCACAGGCCTCCTTCCTTCCTTCTCCGAGGCTTTTTAAGTCTTCCATCTGCCAAGAAGCTCAAGGATGAGGCCTGGACCTCTGAGAGCTCCTCCCTGGGTGAGACCAAGACCCAGGTGAGACCCACAACACCTCCTGGGAAGCACTGGACTCAGGCAGGGAGACCGACCTGCTCATACCCCTGCTCACCGGCAGGCGGCACCGATAAACATGCATCAGGCTTCGAACTCACAGGTGCCGCCTTGCAGCAGGTGTGCATGTGTGCCTGTCTGCATGAAAGTGTTCAGAGACAGAGTCTTTTTTTTTTTTTTTTTGACAGGTAGAGTGGACAAAGAGAGAGAGACAGAGAGAAAGGTCTTCCTTTGCCGTTGGTTCACCCTCCAATGGCCGCTGCGGCCAGTGCACTGCAGTTGGTGCACCGTGCTGATCCCAAGCCAGGAGCCAGGTGCTTCTCCTGGTTTCCCATGCGGGTGCAGGGCCCAAGGACCTGGGCCATCCTCCACTGCACTCCCGGGCCACAGCAGAGAGCTGGACTGGAAGAGGAGCAACTGGGACAGAATCCGGTGCCCCGACTGGGACTAGAACCCGGGGTGCCAGCGCTGCAGGCGGAGGATTAGCCTATTGAACTGCGGTGCCTGCCCGAGAGACAGAGTCTTAAAGGGGCTCCCTCTGGGTCCCACAGGGGCCTCCGCTCTGCTCTTCTCAACCAAGTTCTTCTAGGGTCTTCAGAGGTTATTCCACCCAGGCCCCTGCAGATCACACCAGCAGGAGCTCAGCGGCATGATCTGCCCTGTCTCTGCTCCCACCCAGTTTGCTTGGGGTCAAGATGGGCATTATTTGGAGAATCAGATGGAGAGGAGCAAAAACAGCAGTCTGTGAACCAGTCTGAGGGGGGAAGTCACACAGGTGAAGCACCTGCTGTGTCCTGGGCACCTTGATACCCGGACCTGCCGAATCCTTTAGCCACCTGAAAGACACCAACATCAGCACTTCTGACAGACAGGTACACTGAGGGCAGGTGTTCACCCGCGGTCACACAGCCAGTAAACAAATTCAAATCCAGATGTGGCTTCCATCTCTAGTGAGTGAATCCAACAAGCCTGGTAACCCCTCTGGAAATCAGGATTGGAGAGGGATCCCTGGAGAAGAAAAATAATAGAAGATGCTGGGGGTCTGGTGTGGGGGCCTGGACTGAGCTGGAACTGTCACTCGCCCTACTCATTGACCTCAGGTTCATCTTTGGAGCACGAGGTACAAGCCGAGGGCAGAGCCATCGCCAGGGCCATTACTCACCACGGCAACACCTCTGCCTCCGCCACGCACTGGCTGGCTGGACCCTGCTTCCCCTGGAAAGGAATGGAAATTGCACTCATTTTCCAGGAACAGAGAGGCCAGATCGTGCCGACCTTGCCTTGTTTCCTCCCGCCCTTGCTGTGTGCCCTGCCTCTGCTGAGCGAAGACACAAAAGGATGAGGCAGAGAGGCAGGGACCTCAGGTGGGACTCAAGAGCCCTTGTCCTGGAGAGCTGGCCATGGGGCACCCAGGGTAGCAGAAGTGGGGTCGAGGCTGGAGTGGAACATGAAGGAGCGGGTGGGTGTCAAGGAGCTGGGGCAGATGTTGGTGCCGAGCAGATCCAGGGTGGGGAGAGAGCTTGCGCCTTGGGTTCTCTGTGGTTTGCACAGCACCTCTGCGTGGTGTCTCACGGAGTTCTCACAACAACCCCTCCACACCCTCATTTTCAACACTGAGGAAGCAGGCCCAGGGAGGGTAAGTGACTCAGCCACAAACACAGAGCACTTCAGGTAGCAGAGTGAGGATTCAAACACCAGCCCCGTGCCAGCCACGGTGCCTCTCTCGCTGAGTTCCAGAGGTGCCTTCTGAACCCCTCTGGGGCTGTATTCACCCATCTGTCAAAATGAGAATGTTGACTCAGTGATTTCCAAAGTCTACTTCAGTGCTTAAGAGGTGAGAGTTTGGGGGGTTTCCACTTGTCCTCAGTGGTCCGGAGAGATGTCAGAGCATCCAGCCTGGGCTCCGTCATCTCCTGCTTCCCCCAGCATTGCCAGGCTGCTGTTCTAGCTCTCAGACATAGGACTGTGTGGACCTATGATGTGGGTCAAGAGACAGCCCAGCTCAGGACCCAAGCAGGCCCTCCGGGACGCCATAGCTCCTCTTGCTTTGCCTGCCCCTCCAAGCCACAGACCCCTGTGAGCAGCCTCGCACCAAAGCTCCCCGACATATCCTGCCCTGGGTACACGTAACGATGGAGGTGTTTCTGGGACTGAAATGAGTGTGGTGTGGGGGTGGCTGGAAAGGATGTGAACCCAGAAAGATGTAGTGAGATGGGATCAGCGTGTGGCGTAGCAGATTAAGCTGCCACTCATGATGTCGGCATCCCATACTGGAGGGCTGGTTCCCATCCAGGCTGCTCCACTTCCAACCCAATGTCCTGCTAACGTGCCTGGGAAAGCAGTGGAAGATGGCCCAAGTGCTTGGGCCCCTGCTACCCCTATGGGAGACGTGGATGGAATTTCTGGCTCCTGGCTTCAGCCTAAAGCAACCCTGGCTGCTGAGGCCATCTGGGGAGTGAACTAGCAGATGTAGAATTCTCCCCACCACCACCTTTATCACTCTGCCTGTCACATAAGTAAATTAAAAAATCTTGGAAAATATAGCAAGAGAGAGTTTAGACTCTGATGTTGCACTTGCTTCACCTTCCTGGGGAGGTATCTGGTTTTCTCCAGAGAACTCTGGGACTGAGTATGATTCTCTTATAGGGACCCCATTACTCTGGACTCTCATCCTAAGCACTGGGGAGAGGAAAAGACCCGATTCTCATTTTGTGGGATGTGTGACCCCAGTAAGGGAGGCAGGGCTTCAACCCAAAAGGGTATTGTAGCCATTGTCAAATTCCTCAGGCTTATCCTTGTCCTTGTTAGGGAGGGGGTCGGGGTGGTTTGAAGGAGTTGGGGGAGTTGAAGGAGGGGAACGTCAAGTTCAGGTGCAGAAAGATGACTGATACAGAGTGCTTAACTGGATGCCGAGGCAAGTAGGGGCCTGACTCAGGTGGCCTTTCTCTTGAAGACAGGCAAGTCTAGCCCATTGATCTCAGAGCTGGTGTGTGTGTGTGTGTGTGTGTGTGTGTGTGTGTGTGAGAGAGAGAGAGAGAGAGAGGGAATATGTGGAGATCCTATACCCAGAACAGGAACTCTTGCTTTCTAAATTTGTTCAACAGAGTGTATCAAGGAAACAGAAAAGGCTCTTCTGCCTCATTCCTTGTCCTTTGGTGCAGAAAAGCTGAATTGGGAACAAATGTGTAAATACCATGTCTCATTCTACCCAGCTGAAGTTGTGGAGTTATGAGAAAATGGTCCGGAAGTCCTGAGAGCACCCTGGAGTGTGCGGCTGCAGCAGAGTGCCGCCTGCTCCCTGGCCTTCGACTTTCCTGTCTGTGAAATAGCCGCTTGGGCGCAGAAACCTCCTCATGTCCTTTCTGTCCCCTTACATTGTTGTTGTTTCTGCTTTGCTGTCATTCTTCTTACCCTTCCTGCGGAGTTGTTCTGAGGGTTTTCCAGTGAGAATCACTTATCTTAGGTATGACCCAATTACAGTGATACTTTCTAATGCTTGCTAATTGTTTTGTTTTTAAAAATTTAAACATTACTCATTAAAAATTGACAAAAATTATTTATTGTGTCCAAAGTGATGGCCAGGATGCTTTGAAGTCCTGCATATGCATATTGGCAAACACAGTGGTCAGAGCTGAGGGCCACAGACCCAAAGTACAAAGTCAGTCCCTGCCCACAACCAGGCTGCACAAGCCAGAGAATGTAGATAGCAGCATCAAGACAAAGGGAGGCCAGAGAACATTAAGTTGGACTTGCTCACTGTAGAGTGATGTTTACTCTGGATTACACTGGGCAGAACAGATGCTGATGTCCACTTCCCCCAGTTTTCCAATGTATGTGGCAGAAGGAGCCGTGGAGCAGAACTGTGGGGCACAGAGAGGACAGGAGCCAGTCGCATCCTCACTCGCTGTTCCCTCTCCTCATGGTGAGTGTGGGTGTGATTCTGTGGGTGGCAATGGTGCTCTTGACAACAGCCCATCTCTGTGACACCCCCTGAGAAACTAAGACTTCCCCCGCCTCAAGAAATGTTTTTAGAAAATTTAATTGTTTGCTTGTTTTCTGCTTTATTTGATAAGATGTAACAGTCATGAGAGCTGGCCCTTTTTCTTTTAAAGATTTATTTATTGCAAGGCACAGTGACAGAGGGGGTGAGAGATGAGGAGAGAGAGGGAAAGAGGAGAGGAGAGAAGGACACACACACACACACACGCGCGTGCGCGCACACACACACCTTCCATCTGCTGGTTTACTCCCCAGATGGCTGCAATCATCAGGTCTCAACCAGGCTGAAGCTGGGAACTCCATCCTGGTCTACCATGTGGCAGTGGCTCAAAGTGCCTGGGCCATCTTCAGCTGCTTTCCCAGGTGCATTAGCAGGAAGCTGAATTGGAAGCAGAGCAGCAGGGACTCAAACTGGCACTCCAATATGGGATGTTGCAAGCAGCAACTTAATCCCCTATGCCACAACACTGGCCCCATCCCCTGAAGTCTTAAGAACATGAGAGTTGGCCTGAAAGAACCCAACTTTCCCCCATATTCTTGGCTTTAGAGCAGGGAAGGGCTTTGAGTTTCAGTGACTGGAAGATCAAGTAGCTTTTGCCTTCATGGGTCTCTGCGGAGGTGTTCTGAGTCTCACTGTGTATCTGGGGAGAGTGAGACACAAAGGGAGGCCAAGGAAGAACTCCCTCACTGAGTCCCCAGGATGTTTTCAGTGTTTTACACTTATTATTTAATTTCGTCCTCCCAAGAGTCCCACGGAGGACGGTTTAGTCTGTTTGTACTACTATAACAAAAATTCCACAGTCTGGGTAATTTATAAAAAACAAATTTATTTCTAAGTCATAAAATGAGTAAACTCCCCTCATCAAGCCTTTTTAAAAATATTTATTTAGTATTTGAAAGGAAGAGTTATAGATAGGCAGAGAGAGAGAGAGAGAGAGAGAGAGAGAGAGAGAGGTCAGTCTTCCATCCACTGGTTCACTCCCCAAATGTCCACATTGGCCAGAGCTGTGCCAATCTGAACCCGGGAGCCAGGAGCTTCTTCCAGGTCTCCCACATGGGTGCAGGGGTCCAAGGACTTGGGCCACCTTCTATTTCTTTTCCAGGTCATTGCAGAGAGCTGGATCAGAAGTGGAGCAGCTGGGACTCAAACCGGCATCCATATGGGATGCCAGTGCTGCAGGCTGGGGCTTTACTACTACACCACAGCGCCAGCCCCCATCAAGCCTTTTATAAGAGCTTAATCCTCTCGTGAGAGTAGAGCCTCACTTTCCAACCTTGTTTTATTGGGGATTAATTTTCAAACACATTGGTTTTTGGAGGTAATGATTCATGATGAAGGGATCATTGTGGTCAAACTAGTTTTATGCATGTGGAAGCAGAGATACAGAGAGATGAACAGCCCATACCAGACTTACCAGCTACCAAGTGCTACATCATAGTTTCCATTCCATAAACCGTACTTCCTCCTCTCAAAAAGAATGCAGTTACCGGGGAAGGAAGCGAATGGGCTTCAAAGGATCTCTTATTGAGTTTCAAGTTGCCCATCTTTCCCCCTGTGCAGTCCCTGTCTTGTGTGCAGCAGGTAAAATACTAGATTCTTTCTCAGGCTGAGTCTATCCTTCCTTTCTGGAGAATGGAGCAGGAATGGGTCTTCTGCCTTCTTATCCTTGCCCTCTAAATCTCAAATATGCCTTTTGGGAAAGTTTTTTGCCACACTAAATGATTTTACAAAATTGGAAATGTTCAAACAATGTGCTCACTCCACAAGGGTCATTTAGTGGCTCCCTGGAACAATACATCTGCAGGTGGGGAGAATCCTGCTGGGACCAACTTTACTCACCCCACAGCTCCTACCGACTCCACCCTTTCTCCTCTTCTCACCTCTCCACAGTGAGTAGAGATTATATGAATAACAATGATGTGTTAGTGGGAGGAACACCCAACACGCTCAGAGGAAAACATTTTCTCATAAATGTTGAATTGCCAACATTATTTGAAGCCAGTTGCATCAGTTGTGAAACACAAGTCATGATTCTGTTTATTCTGCAGCAATTCTGTAGAAATTACTAAACTGCCATCAAGAGTGGAGTAAAATCCAAGGGAAGTTGGATAGGAGTCACCGGAATCCTGGGTTAGAAGAAACAGTTTGCAAGCATGAGTCAGCACCAGGGACAGCGGCCGTGCTTGCTCCCCACCCCCTCCCCATGTCTCTTACTTAGTGAAGCTCTGCCCATGCCTAGGGTCAGGTCCTCCATTTGGCAGGCCTCCTTCTCCTGACCTGTTTGTCTGAACCTGTATCCCCTCTCTCTCGGCTTGGGCATCTCCTGGGGCCATGAACAGCTGGCACTGCCCCGGTACATTTACAGGACGGACTCGCTGCTTTCAGAGTTCAGGCTTCCGACATGGAGGGCATCTGGGCTGCTCCGGCCTCCTCCCCACAGGGTAGGTGACCTTCTTCTTTTATGGAGGAGCAGGTGGGTTGGTTTGGCTCTAGCAAGGATTTTTTGCTGTGACAGGTGGCCTGCCGCGATTGGGCAGGAACCCTCTCCTTTTCCCCACCTCCAGGAGACTCTAGCTGCAGGGTAGGAGGAGAAAAATTAAAACTGAGGTTTATTATGGAATTAGGGCTATAAAACCACAGGCTATTGCAACTCAACAGCTATAAACCTAGAGCCCATTCAATCATAGAATAGGTGCTGTTACACATTAAGTAGGAACATTTATGTACAGGTAGCAGAGAATAACTTCTGTTCTTGTATTGTGGTAATAACTGGCTCTTTATGGCATTTTCGAGGCTGCTTAATTATGGTGTATGGACAAAGAAGTCTGGGCTGGGGAAGGTCAGTGTGTAGAACACTGGCTGAGGTTGAATGTCATGATCAGTTTGTCCACATTTCTGCCTCCAGGAAGGATGAGCCTGGTCCTTGGGTCAGATTGGTCGTGCTTGCTTTGGGATGTAGGAAGAATGATGTTTGAAGTGTTCCTTAGGTTATTGTTTCCCACTTCCCCCCAAATCTTGATTTAATGAGTTTTGGTTACAGTCAGTATCCAGAACTCAGTGATTCGAGTTCAGACTCCTCCCTTAGACGGGTCCTTCGGCTTAAGGGAAGGGCTCCTTCCTTCCCTTATGCTGTCAGTTTCTAGGCCTCCTCTCATCTTCTTAGGTCACTGGATAGAGGTTGATTTATGGACTAAGGCTCCTGATGCCCTCAAAGTCCTAGAAAAGGCAAGGAGTGGCAGTCGACAGCTATCATAAATGTCCATAGTCATGAGTGGCACGTTCTCCTCTCTAAGCTCAACAAGCAGCTGCTTGATACATCTTTGCTGACCATCTGTGGCTTGCCAAGCTCTGGAAACAGGGGGGAAAGTGAGTCAGATGCCAGCCCTTCACTCAGAGGGTTTCTAATCTGGCAGGGCGGCTGTAAAGACCACAAGTGAGGTGCAGAACAGTGAGTTAGATGTAGCTCTCAAACCGTTGTCCTGCCTTTATCTGGGACTGATGAACAGATTGCCAGTGGCTAAACTGCTTTAGAGCCTGAGATGTGCCCAGTTCCCTTGGCAGGGGTAATTCATGAATCCTGAAGCCTCTTCTGTGAAGGGACAATGTCTGGGGTCCCAAGTGACAGGGTCAGATAGACCACTCCCTCTGCCTCTACGGGTGCCACCCACCTCCCCTTCTCCACTTCCCCCCCTACCTTCTGGATCCCAAGGTTAATGCCTTTTTGCATCTACACCCATCCCCCACAGAAGCCCAATTTCTAAGGCCCTTCCCAGAAAGTGAACAACCCTGATTCCAGAGATCCCCTTAACCACAGTAATCGGATAACACCGAGTGGAGGGTTGACTGCACTTTGTTATATTTGTGAGACAGGGCTCTCTGTGGCTTCCCTCCACACCTCCATGTCTCTTTTTCCCAGTTGCCTGAGAATGAGGCATTTAAACAAAGAACAAGAATATCCTAGGGAAAACATATGGATCTCTTTGGGGTGGGGGACTCCTGACAGTCCTCCCAAAGGAGGGATATCTGATACAGGGTTTTGAATGACACAGAGATATGTGATTAGCATGGTGTCACCTGTAGGGATGTGGCAGGGTTGGGGCTGTGCTGCAGTCTGTAGCTGATCCCTGCACCACCTCCCTTGTGTCTTTCCTAGGGTGGGGGAGGGGCAGCTCTGGTGAGGTCTGGGTCACAGAGGACCCTGAGCAACCTTCTGCCTTCTGCCGTCAGAGGAGCGAACTCTCCCTGGCAGCCAGTTCTTGTTCCTGCTTTCCAAGGGGCAAGAATGCCATCCCTTCCCCAGAACCTTGCCTTGCACAATGTATTTCAACACTGCCAGGAAGAATCTTAATATGTCCACAGAACTTTATAGATTTTGATGCTTTTCATTTGGGTCTCACTGAAGCCCCAGAGTATGGCCTGGTTGGGAAAGGATTATTGACTTTATTTCATGGACAAGGTATTTGACTTGGACAGACTGACATGCCCAGTGTCTGCCTAGGTGGCAGAGCTGGCCCCAGAACTCCTGCCTCCCAATTCCAAGGCACGACCTTTTGGCTCTACCATTCTTGAAGCTCTGCCACAGCCAACCTGGATTCTGATTGTGACACATGACTCTCATTTCTGTTTTTGGTCTTTCAGAAGAGCTACAAGGAGGACCCAAGTCTCCTGGTTTAGTCCATGTTTCCTGAGCAATAGCAATATGAAGCTTTTCTAAAGCACCATTTGCAAGCGTTGTTCCAAATGCTTCACATACATGCACATACTTGCATGCATATTTGCATACATGGATGCAAGCACACATGTCTATGCCACATGTATGCATATAACTCACAGTAGACATCTATGTAATCACAAGTGTATACATACAACAGTACACATGGAAGTCAGTACACATGCATATGTCATGTGCAAACACAGAACTCACCCAGCAGCTGTTATTACCCCACCTCACAAATGGAGACACAGAAGCACAGGGGCATGGACCAACTTTCTGAAAGTCCCACAGCTGGCAAATGGCAGAGCAGAAGCCTGGCTCTGACAGTGTCTCCTTGACCAGACTTTAGCCAGACTCCTCTGAGCCCTCTTTCCTACTAGGCCCTGACTTTTGGACTTCTGTGTCCATCTTGGCATTGTCAGTTGAAGCAAGAATTCTGCTAAGTTGGTTTAGCCATAACCCTCCACCCTTACTATCTGATCACATCCCTCTTCCTCCACCATCTCCCAGGTGATTGATAGGACTTGGCTTTTGAGAGTCACACTAGTCCAGTTTAGCCAAAATCCCCCTTTGATAGTCTCCCTTAGCAATTTTGTATCCATTGTCCCTTGCACCTGTGCTTCTGGGCTTTCACTTCCCATTTTTTCCATGTTGTTTTTGGAGTAAAACTCAATCCCTCTCCTCTACTGCAGATCCCATTGTAGTGGTCCCTACTTGGGAAGTCTTGAATAAAATCTACTTTTAGTTTTTAAAACAATTTATTTGAAAGGCAGAGAGAGGGTGCGACAGCCAGGGCTGAGCCAAATCCAAGTTGCAAACTGGGGGCTCAGTTGGGTCTCCCACATGGGTGGCAGCGACCCAAGTCCTGGAGCCATCTCCTGTTCACAGGGTGTGCTTTAGCAGGAAGCTGGAATTGATGGCAGAGCTGGGATGTGAATGAAGGCACTGCAGTATGGGTTGCTGGGGTCCCAAGTGACAGCTGAAGCACTGTGCCTAGTGCCTGCCCCTGCCTTATGGTTTGAACAAGCATCATGAATACTTTTTCTTTAGTAGCTTCAAAAAGCTGTCCTCTTCACCACTGTACCACACAGCCGCCTCTCCTGTGGAAAAAACACTGGAGATTCGGGTTTAAGCTTTCGTTCTGCATTTATGTGCAGTGTGACTTTGGATGAGCCATATTATGCCTCTGGGACTCCGTTTCCTTCACCAACAAATAGCAATCACTCACTTTTATTTGCTGGTTGCAGTTTACAAAGTGCTTTGTCACGTGTCTTCTCATTTGCTCCTCATGACTCTTTGTGAAGAAGATAGCGATCTTGATTTTACGCGTGAGGAAACTCAGGGCTTCGCCAGCTGGCCAAGGTCACGAGCTGGTGTGTGCTGCAGTAAGACCTGGAACCCAGGCCTTGGCAGTTTCCTTGCCTTGGAATATGCATGTCTTGGACTGAAAGTTCTCTCCGAGAGGCCTTCCAGCCCAGATCCTGTCTGTGCTAGGAAGTTAGGAAGCTGGGATGAGCTCTTACTTTGGGGTCTTCCCAAGCTAGTGGGTGGTGCGGACAGCAGCCCCTCTGTAGGACGTACTCTGAGGGCACAGGAAGCTGTCCCCTGCTGTCCCTCACCTCTGCAGGGCCTTGCACACGTCATCCCCGGATAGAAGCTGGCTTCTGCAGACAGCTGTGAAACCACCTCTCGACTTCTCTTCCCCAGCCGCAGCGGTCCCGTCTCCCTTGCCCTTTCCTCTTTTGCGGGGATGAACCCTGAGCATGGCCGGAGGTGTCTCTGAGCTGAGACTCTGCCCCCAAAGAGGCACAGGGAGAAAGGGCAGAAATATAAAATAAAGAATATGCGGAAGAATTGCCCTGCGTGTTTCTCCCATCTTCCTCATCTCCCCGTGTAAATTACCCTATTATTCTGCTCCCTTAGGACTCCTGATCGTCCTTATTTCTTCTTTTGAGCTAAAGTCATTCATGCAGTAAATTAGTTCTTTGCTTCAAAATAGCTCTGATTGTAGCAGTTGCTGCCACCACCAGCAGCAACACCACGTCCCCCGGACAGTTTCCAAAAAAAAGAGAGAAAGAAAGAAACCTCCACAAGTCTCCTTTCCTCCCACCCGGTTCACAAGCACAGAGAGACATGGGGTGCCCGTTTCCTGGGAAATGATTCCTTCGAAAGGCATGTAGTGTGTGCTGAGAGGGAGCACAGGTGCTGTCCTAACCTCGAAACAACTTGGGATGGGACAGGGAGAATGACGGGTGCTGAGGCTGGGCATCAGCAGCCTGCAGACTTCTGCTGTGCTCTGTCCCCACAACACCCAAGCCTTGGTCACACTGGGGTCCAGGGAAGCAGAGTAACACAGGTGTCACACTCAGGCATTGGGACCAAGTCCTCCTGCTTTTCAGCTAGGGGACGTTGGGCAAGGGTCTCCATAGTCCTGACTCCACAGGTTTCCTCCTCTTGAACACACTTCTCTCTGGTCTCATGTTGCTGCATACTCAGCATCTCCTAGACATCTGACAGTCAAATTGAACTTAACAGAACCCCACGCAAGCTCTTGATATTCCCCTGCAGACCTGCTCCTCCCACCGTCTCCTCCACCTCTGTGAAAGTCAACTCCACTTGTCTTCGCTCAGCTCAACTTCCAGGTGTCATCCCTCCTTACGCACACAGCTCCCTTCTGTGAGTAAACCCTTTTACTTCATTTTACAAGTCGTGCTCATAATCTGCCTACTTCTTACTGCCTTACTTGCTGTATGCTGGGTCTAGCCACCGTCCTCTCTCACCCGGTGACTTCTGTGTCCTTCTAATAGGTTTCCACACTTCTTCCTTAATTGCCATAGTGGTTCTTTAAAACACATCAGTTCACGTCTTGCCTCTTTAAACCTTCAAGACTTTTCCATCTGACTTGGAGTAAAAACCAAGGATGTCCACGGTCTGCACTTCTTTCTCTAATGAGGCTATGGCTCTTTACTTTGCAAATGGTTTTTTGCTTTCCTGTAATTCTGGTCTTCTATTAACATTACAGAATAACTTATAGATGTGTGTGTGTGTGTGTGTGTGTGTGTTGTGGGGAGGGGGTGGAGAAGAGATGGGGAGAAGTGGCAGTAAGATCTCACTTGGCAGTTGCTTGCCACCAGTCTTCTACCTCTGTGGTGACAGGTACATACCCAAAGCTGCCTCACAGGGACTGATGTCACTTCTCAACTCTCTCTTCTCTACTCCTAGTGGCACCGGCTTCATCTTCATCATCTGCCCATTTTTCAGTCGAGCCATTTGTCTTTGTTGTTGGATGTAAAAATCCTTTATATATTCTGGATATTAAGCCATTAGCAAATGATTTGCAAACATTTTCTCCCATCCTCCAGGCTGTCTTTCCACTTTTTTGATAAAATCTGTTGATGCACACATGTTTTTAATTTTGGTGACGTTCATTGCTTCTATTTTATCTTTTGTTGCTTTGACTTTCTGAGTCAATACTTGTGAATTCACTGCTGAGTCCAAGATCATGAAGATTTTTCCCTATATCTTCTCCTAACAGTTTTATTCTTTCAGTTCTCTCTCTCTCTCTCTTTTTTTGTTTTGTTTTGTTTTGTTTTGACAGGCAGAGTGGACAGTGAGAGAGAGAGACAGAGAGAAAGGTCTTCCTTTTGCTGTTGGTTCACCCTCCAATGGCTGCTGCGGCCGGCACACTGCGGCTGGCGCACTGCACTGATCCGAAGCCAGGAGCCAGGTGCTTATCCTGGTCTCCCATGGGGTGCAGGGCCCAAGCACTTGGGCCATCCTCCACTGCACTCCCTGGCCACAGCAGAGAGCTGGCCTGGAAGAGGAGCAACCTGGACAGAATCCGGCGCCCCAACCGGGACTAGAACCTGGTGTGCCGGCACCGCAAGGCGGAGGATTAGCCTAGTGAGCCGCGGCGCTGGCGAGTTTTATTCTTTAAGTTCTTAGATTTGAGTCATTGATTCACTTTACGCTAATGTCTGTACCTGCTGTCAGATGGAGTCCAGCTTTGTTCTTTTGATGTGGCAATCCAGTTGTCACAGTATCATTTGTTGGAGAGTCTTCTTTCCTCATTGAAGAGACTTGGCTCTCTTATGTATACATAGATGTGCGAGCTTTTTTCCCCTGGACTCTCAGTTCTATTCCATTAGTGTATAGAGCTGTCCTTATACCAGGACCACACTCTTTAATCATTGAAGCTTTGCAGTCAGTCTTGAAATTGGGAAGTGTGAGTCCTCCTACTTTGTTCTTTGTGAAGATTATTTTGTTCATGCAAAGTTCTTTAGATTCCATGTGAACTTCAGGATTGGCTTTTCCATTTCTGCAAAAAAAAGTATATTAATTTTCTTTTCTTTTTTTAAAAGATTTATTTATTTATTTGTAAGGCAGAGTTGCAGAGAGGCAGAGGCAGTTAGAGAGAGAGGTCTTTTATCCACTGGTTTACTCCCCAAATGGCTGCAACAGCTGGAGCTGGATCAATCTGAAGCCAGGAGCAAGGAGCTTCCTCTGGGTCTCCCACATGGGTGCAGGGGCTCAAGGACTTGGGCCATCCTCTGCTGCTTTCCCAGGCCATAGCAGAGAGCTGGATCAGAAGTGGAGCAACTGGGAATAGAACCGACGCCCATATGGGATGCCGGCACTGGTGGCTTTACCCGCTACACCACAGCGCCAGCCCCAAGGTATATTCATTTTCAGAGGGATTGTGTTGAATCTGCATATCACTTTGGATGCTATAAACAACTTGATAATATTGTCTTCCTATCCGTTAACATGAAATACCTTTCTATTGATTGAAATCTTTAATTTCTTTCAGGATGTTTTACAATTTTTCAATATACAATTGTTAACCTCCTTGGTTAAATTTACTCCTAGGTATTTTGTTCTTTAAGATGCTATTGTGAATGGTGTTACTTTCTTAATTTTCCTATTTTCATTGGAGGTATACAGAGGCACACTTGATTGTAGTGTGTGGATCTTATTCCTTGCAACATTGCTTAATTTTTAAAATTGGCTCTGGTAGATTTCTTATGGGTTCTCTGGGATTTTTCCATGTACATGGTCATGTCACCTGTGTATACTTTGATTTCATGTTTTCCAGCTTGCACAGCATTTGTGTGTTTTTCTTGTCTGATTGCTGTAGTAATACAGTGTTGAATAGCTGTGGTGGAAGTAGCTACCCTTGTTTTGTTCCAGTGCTTTCATTTTGAGCCATCTTGATGTTCAATACTCCTTGACCTAGTTTCAGTGAATTTTGGATATATGTGGAACTGTATTTTTCTTACAATTATCCCAGAAATGTACTTAAAGTCTCTTTTAGCAGAAACTAGTTGTTTTTAGGTAAAAGGATCATTTAGGTTATCTAACCTGCTATTGTGGGACTCTAGTCAGTGGCATGTCAACACGAGATGACACTTGGAAAAGCTCTGACATAGACAGTGGGAGATCAGTTTTCATGGCCCGGCTTGATCACTCCCTCTCCATCTTACCCAGAATAATATACTAGAAATTGAGTCACAAAGAGAATCTGGAGGTTAGGGAAACATGTAGGAGTCCAGTGGGAAGAGGAAGCGCTGGGGAAACTGACTAGATGGATGGGAGGTAAATATATCTCATGACCCACATAATAACCAAGTTTGTTGCATTTCTCAGCCAGGTGTCATTAGATATGCAATCATGCAACACTTTGGAAATGTGTCATCAGTTGCTAGGGAACTTAGCCTTGCAAACGTGAGTCATATTTGAAATTGCATCTGTTCATTGTCTCAAAGCGAGTGGAAGGAGAGGGGGGAGAGAGAGACAGGCACCAGGCGAGACGTACCACTCCTGGAAAACAGGAGCGATCCTATTGTCTTCTTGGGGTCTCATCACCATCTCTAGGTGCACCCCACAAAGGCGCTTGTCCCCACCTGCCTAGTGAGCCACTGAGTGTAGTGACCTCCTACTAATGCCTGGGGGTTATGTTGCCCAGCTACAGTTGCTGGGGGAAACTCAAGTTAAAAATTTTTTACTAGGGCGTGTGAAGTCTCAATCACTACTGTGAATTAATGCAGTTTTTCCCTGGTTAAATGTGAAACCCATGTAAGTGAGTGTCAGCTCCTGGAATGATTGAAGTCACAGTGTTCCTATTTGGCTACTGCCAATCACTCCTCCCTCACTCTCTGCAGAGTGCACTCAGCCTGCAGATCCCTGGTGAGAGTCATGGGGAGACAGAGCAGCTATTGTCAGCTCTCTGAGAAGTCCCTTGCCGATGGCAGACACATCCAGAGGGGATTTCTGATGTGGAGTCAGCCCTCGGCCCCAAGAGACCTCCCAAGCTGATGCAGGAGGCATCACCTCCATCCTAAGAGAGCTCCTGGTGTGATGAAAAAGACCTAGGTCCAGCTTAAGGCTGAGCTCAGTCTGATGTGGGAGGCTAGTGCTTTCCTGTGGTCTGATGGGATAGGCTCCTCCACTGGGAGACACAGAATGTGATGGGACTGTCTTGTCTCTAGATGCCCTCCTGGATGAAGGCGTGACTGTTGACAGGACAGCCTCTGGGAGCGGCTAAGTGACTTTCTTACACGTAAACGCTATGGTTCTCCTGACCTGGGAAACCTTGTTCTGCCTTCCTGCCTTCCCTTAAGGCTATGTGGAGTTTTTTCCATTCTTGACCAGCCCTGCGTCTCCTCTCCTGATGTCCCTTTCCCCAAACATCTGTTACGAAATTTGTAAATACAAAGAACAATTAAAAGAGTTGTAAGTACTCACATATCTAGCAGCTAGTTTGTACACTTGTCAACATGTAACTGTATCTTCTTCATCAGATACCTGTGTGCGTATGTGTGTGTTTACCCTTCAATCTTCTTTCTGGTGTATTCTAAAATAAGGTGCAGACCGTGTGTATACCTCATCCCAACACTTCAGCATGCCTTTCATTGAGTAGAGTTCAGTATTTGCTGGCAGTTCTCTGTGTGTGCACGTGGCTGGGTGTAAAATTTACGTAGGTGGGATGGTGAAATGCACAAAGCATTAGCGTCTTCTCTTTGAAAAATTTAAAAAATATTTTCACTTGAGAGGAAGAAATAGAGAGAGGGAAAACTCTCCCTTCTACTGGTTCATACCTCAAATGCCCTGGGAACTGGAAACTCAATCCAGGTTTCCCACACGGGTGATAGGAACCCAACCGTTTGAGTCATCACCACTGCTTCTTGGAGGTTGCATTAGCAGGAGCCACAGAGACACTCCAATACGGGATGCGAGTTAAGTGGCATCTCCTTCCCCATAGCAAACACTTGTCCTGGTAAAGCGTACCCTTTGAGGGGATGTAAGAAATGATTGCACCTGTGTCTCCCAAATCCCTGTAAAGATGTGGAACGTTTCCATCATCCAGGAAGGCTGTGCATGGCCTTTCACAGCCCATCACTGCTCTCATCTTGCAAAGACGATCTTAGTTCTCATTTGGGAAGAAAACGCAGCCCTTTCTAGAATTTCACACAAATGAAATGTACTACACATCATGGTTTTTGAGATACACCCACATTGTTGTATGCAACAGTTCTTTCTTTTCTGTCACTGAAGAGTGGTCACAAGTTGTTTATCCATTCTGTTGTTCACAGAAATTTGTTTTGGGTTGTTTCCAGTTAGGGGCTACTGTGAATGAAGCAGCTGCGAATATTTTCATACAAGTCTTTCAGTGGACATATGTTTGTGTTTCTGTTGAATAAATATCTAGAAATGAAATTACCGGGCCTTAGGGAAGGTATACATTTAGGATATATAACTTATTATAAAATGTTTGTAGAAAATGTTGTCCTTTTATTTCTTAGGTTATGTTTTTATTATTGTGTGGCAAGCATTTCTTTTCAATACAAATCCTTCAACAAATATGTTCTGCAAATAGTTCATCCCAGTCCATGACTTGTCATTCATTTTCCTGTTTTTGATGAGAGAAAGCTTTAAATCTTTACAAAATCTAAATTGCTGTTTTTCTTTGATAATGATTGTATTTTGCCTCCCCTCTAAGAAATCTTTGCCTCTCTGCTGGTCATGAAGATACTCTTCCAAGCTGTGTTTCGGAGGCTCTCCGGTTTCAGCTCTGTAGGTAGATCTATGATCCATGTAGAGTGTGAGGTAGGGACCAGGGCTCCTGTTTCTCATGCAAGTGGCCAGTTATTCCAGTCATGCTTGTTGAAAAGATTTTGTTTTACCCACAGGATTGCTTTGATTCCTTACTGAAAATTAAACGACTGTGTAAATATGAACCATTTTCTTGGTTCTCTATTCTCTTCCATTGAATTCTATGTCTCTCTCTTGTCTTGATGGTAGTGTATTAGCTTTACAGAAAGCCTTGTGCTTAGATTGTATGTGTTCTCCAACTTGGGTTTTCTTTGTCAACATTGCCTTGTGAATTCTAGGTTCTTTGTACCTCCATGTAAATTTTGGAGTTAGCCTGCCATTTCTATAAATAAAAACTGGAAATCAAGATTGAGATTATGTTGGATCTATAGAATTAACAAGAAAGTTATTGCCTGGGAAAAATTAATATTTTAACAATATTAAATCCTCCAATACTGGAGCATCTATTTAAGTCTTTCTTAGTTTTTCTCAGTAATTTTTTGGTAGTTTTCAGTGTATAGGTCATGCATATCTATTATTAAGTTTATTCCTAAGTATTTTATGTTTTTGGCTTTTATTAAAAATAGAATTTTTAAAAATTTTATTTCCTGGGGGCAAGTGTTTGTGCAGTGGTTGAAGCATAGCGGGGGGCCAGCACTGCGGTGCAGTGGGTTGATCCTCCGCCTGCGGTGCTGGCATCCCATGTGGATGCCGGTTCTGGTCCTGGCTGCTCCTCTTCCGGTCCAGCTCTCTGCTGTGGCCTGGGAAAGCAGTGGAAGATGGCCCAGGTCCTTGGGCCCCTGCACCCACATGGGAGGCTGGGAGGAAGCACCTGGCTCCTGGCTTTGGATTGGCACAGCTCCGGCTGTTGTGGCCGTTTGGGGAGAGAACCAATGGATGGAGGACCTTTCTCTCTGTTTCTCTCTCACACTGTCTGTAACTCTACCTCTCAAATAAATAAATAAAATCTTAAAAAAAAAAAAAAAAGCATTGCATGGGGCAGCAGCATCCCGTATCTGAGTATCTGGGTTTGAGTCCCAGCTCCACTCCTGAATCCAGCTTCCTGCTCATGGGCACCCTGGGACGCAGCAGATGATGGCTGAAGTCCTTGAGTGCTTGCTGCCCATGTGGAAAACCCAAACTGAGTTCCTGGCTCCTGAGTTCAGTCTATTACGGACATTTGAGGGGCGAACCAGTAATGGAAAATGTCTGTCTCTATCTTTCAAATAAAATGAAAATAAATTTTAAAAATCACTTCCCAATGGTTTGTTGTTGCTAGCATATAGAAATCTACTTGTTCTATAAACAGTTCCCTTGTATCCTATGATTTTGTTAAGTTCACGTGCTAGTTCCAGTTACTGTTTTGTACGTTACTTGACATCTTTCACATCAGTAATCATGGCATTTATGCACAGACTTCCTTTCTGATCATTGTGCCTTTTATTTTTTTCCTTGTCTTATTTCCCTGGCTCATACTTGTAATAAAATGTTAAACAGATGTGGTAAGAGTTGACATCCTTCTTTGTTTCTGATTTTAGGGAGAATGTCTATCATAAGGAATTCATCATTAAATATGATTTTTTTATAGTTTTCATAGATGTCCTTTATCAGAATGAAGACACTTCTAGATTGCTGAGTTTCTTTTAAATGATAAACAGGTGTCCAATTTTACAAATGCAATCTTATAGGTTTCCTTCTCTGTTGATACCATGATTTATGTTAATGAGTTTTTGAGTGTTCAAATAATCTTGTATCCCTAGGATAAACCTATGTGGTTATTATGTATTTTTCTTTTTTATATACTGCTGGATTTGATTTGCCAACAATTTGCTAAGAATTTTGTTCTGTGTTTGTGAGAGGTAGTGGTCTGATGTTTCTTTCTTTTTCCTTCTTCTTCTTCTTTTTTTTTTTGTAATTGTCAGGTTAATCAGGGTTAGTCTGACATCAGGATTAATCCTAGGTTTGGGTTAATTTGGATTGTAAAACAAGCTGGGAATTTTTATCCTCTTCTGTTTTCTGAGTCTGATGAAATTCAGAGTGAAGTTTTGTGGGAAAATTTTTGGTAACAAATTAATTTTATTTAACAGATACAGTGCTACTTAGATTTTCTATTTCATCTTGTGACAGTTTTAGTAACTGCTATTTTTCTATTTTCAAGCAATTTGTTTAAGTTGTCCAAAATGCCCTCTTCTTATCCTGCTAACTTCTGCAGGAACTGAAGTAAAATCCCCTCTCTCATTCCTGATTCAGTGTTGTACTCTCTTTTCTTCCTTGACCAATCTAGCTTGGCTGGACCCTGACCCCTCCCCCTCAACCTTTTTTGTTTTGTTCTGACTCATGCCCTTGCCTCTGGCTCTTTTGTGGATTTTAAGGGTAGATCCTTGAAGTCTTAGCTCCCCAGGACTCACTTTGAAATGTCTTTGTCTTCTTTTTCCTCCTCACTTCCTACCTTAAAGATTGTCCTTGGCCAGTCCCAGCTGAACTCTTCTCAGATGCTGCTGACTCCAAACCCACGTTCTCAGCTCCCAGCTCCTCTTCCTTTGGGATCCCTCCCTCTTCCTCTATTGTGGACTGCACTGCTGTCCACACCATGGGCCTTTAGGCACCTCCAGCCCTGGCTCTGGTTCTGACACCCTGAATGTCAGTGTGAGGCTAGTCTAGAGCAAGTCAGTCATATTTTTGCACATTGGTATTTTCCTCTCCATGAGGATACATTTCTCCCACAGTCTGCCTGGAAACTGTCTGCTCCAGGAAGCCTGATGAAAGCGATCACCACCTTGCTCTGCCATCTACAGATACTGTGGGCACAAGCACCTGTGATCCTTCACTGCATGCATTTGCTGATGTCTTTGCCTCTCCTACTAATTCCACAGAGTCCTAGTCAGATCTCTATCCTTAGTGCCTGATGTGCTGTAGGTGCTCAGGAAATTATTAAAATATTAGGTGATGAATATATGACACTGTATTTTGTCAAGATAGGGGTTTCCAGGCCGAACCACTGAACCTCTCGCACATGAGCCCCTCCCCCACCAGCCTCTCTCTGCTGTCTCCCGACTTTTCCTATTGCTGTTCTCTATTGTTGCCCATTGCTGCTGGGTCCTTCAGTTGCCTTCTCTCTTCCTTCCTTTCAATCTCTGTTGTCCCCACTAAATTTCAAAGAGGCATTGGCTCACTCATGACTCACCACCTCTAAATGGCCCTCTTGGCCTGTAGCCTATCTCACACCAGACCATCCTTCCTACCAGTCATTGATTCATTTCCCTGAAATGGACCAGAAATCAGTTTTCCTTGGCTCTTCAGCAGCTGCCATTTGGGTACCTACTACCTTCCAGATTTTGCATAAATATTACCTTATAATTACCACTTTTAGGGGGCACATATGCGCCTCCTGGTACAGACAGGGAAACAGAGGCTGAGAAACATGAAGAAACTTGCTCAAGATCACTCAACCACTAGGTGGGAGTAGAATCCAGATTTCTTTCTTTCTTTCTTTCTTTCTTTCTTTCTTTCTTTCTTTCTTTCTTTCTTTCTTTCTTTCTTTCTTTTTTAAGATTTATTTATTTATTTGAAAGGCAGAGTTACAGAGAGGCAGAGGCAGAGAGAGAGAGAGAGGTCTTCCATCTGCTGGTTCACTCCCCAATTGGCTGCAATGGCCAGAGCTGTGCCATTCCGAAGCCAGGAGCCAGGAGCTTTTTTCGGGTCTCCCATGAGGGTGCAGGGGCCCAAGGACTTGGGCCATCTTCTACTGCTTTCCCAGGCCATAGCAGAGAGCTGGATCAGAAGTGGAGCAGCTAGGACTTGAACCAGCACCCATATGGGATGCTGGCACCACAGGTGTCAGCTTTACCCACTCTACCACAGCGCCGGCCCCAGTTGCTGACTTCTTGTATCCTCACATGGAGCAAAAAATGTGGGAGAGCTCTCTGGGAGTTCCTTTTATCAGAACACTACTCCCATTCATGGAGGTCCTGCCCTCCTGACATAATCCCCTCTCAAAGGTCCTGATACCTAATACCTAAAACCATCTCACTAGGGATTAGGGGTTCATTCTCTCTCCCTCCCTCCTCCCCTTCCTCCCTTTCTCTCTCTCATTTATTTGACAGGGAGACAGAGAAAGAAAGAGAGCACACGCACTCTTATCTACTGGTTCACTCCTCAAATGCCTGCAATGGCTGGGGCTGGACAGGGCTGGAGACGGGAACTAGGAACTCAGTCTGGGTCTCCCACATGGGTGGCAGGAACCCAATTACCTGAGCCGGAACCTGCTGCCTCCCTGAGTCTGTACTGACTAGAAGCTGGAGTCAGGAACCCGGGCTGGAAATCAAATCCAGGTGTTCTGATAAGTGTGGATACCTTTTGTGTGAGAATAGCCTTACCCATCCCCTCAAAGGATGGACCCAGACCCACGAAGTGCAGGAGAGGGGCTTTATAATGGTCTTGCAGGACCAGTGCCTGGTGGGTCAGCACAGCCGAGTGGTTTACAGCATGCTGCTTCCTTCTTAGCCTGCAGGTCCCTCCCCTGGTCCCTCATGGCTGGGTAACTATGGGGTTACAGTCTTCCCGGCATTTGCGTCAGCTGTTTTGGCCACTGACATCCTGTGTTATGTGTATGTAACGTAGCTGTTTAGCTAAGCCAGCTGTCTACTCACAGCTAAACGCCTTACTTTGAAAATGAACCAAATATTTACTTCTCACATTAGCCACCAGGTTAAATGCCCATTCTGCCACACTGGGGCTTGGGATGTCAACGTATGAATTTTGCAGGGACACAAATATTCGTTTTATGGTGACAGCATACTGCTATTGGATGTGAGGTTCTATTTTAAACCTAAAATAGGATTAGATTGTGAGGATTATAGAGCTCAATCCTCATAATAATCCTGTAACATAAGCACTCTTATTAGTCCCATTTTAAAGAGGAGGAAACAGAGGCAGAGAGACTAAGAAATTTGCCAAGGTTACGGAGTAAGTGGCCTATCAGGGACCAGGCATCAGGAGCCGATCTGGACTCAACTTGGGGAGTTTCCATTCCTATATAGGTTTAGGAATTACAGAGTAATGATAACCATGATTTCCTGAGTACTTAATAGGTACAGGTTTCTATACTAAGCACTTGAGATACATTATATCATTTTAATCCTTTCCCTCCCAAAAATCTTTATAAAGCCAGTAATGTGGTTAGCATTTCACCAGTGAGGAAAGAGAGCTCCGAGAAAGTTAGCTTGTTCAGGCCACGCAGCAGGTGAGACACAGCTGGCGGCCGAGCCCAGGTCTGGCTGCCTCCGAAGCACAACTTCAGCACCACTGCACTACACTGCCTCTGCCTTCCCCGGAGCTCAGAGTTGAGAAGCCACCCTCAGAAGTCCCCAGACCCAGTCTCCTCCTAGATGGGGACAGCCATGCTTGGAACTCTGCCAGAGGATGCTTCCAGTCCAGCTTGAATGCCCCCAGGGGCAAGGGGCTCACTCCCGCCTGGGGCAACCCATCTGCTGTGGGGCAGCATGGATTGCTGGAGAACTCTTTTTCCTAAGAAGTCAGCCTCTTTGGTCCCCAGCCACATCCCTCCAGGAGCTGCCTGTAGACACTGCCTGAGGGACTCCAGCTTTGCCTAAGGGAGGATTGAGTCAAATGCCCTGGGGCCAGAGAGGGAGTTGACCTGCCCAAGGTTATGCAGTGGGGGTGGGGAGCTGGGAAAGTTGCAGGCATCCCTGGGAAGACATGCACAAATGTTCTGGGTCTTTTATCTTAATTGGTTTTTGATCTGTCTGGCTGAGTGATTGCCTGCAGCCTCCCCTGCTTAACATTCATGTAGATTCCCCGCTGGGACCTTGCTTGAGTAAATCACCCTGTTTGCTTTCACCCCTGACTCAATCCCCAGCCCCCCAGGACAAGTAGCTCCTTGGTTTCCATGACAACAGGGCCATCTGTTTCACAGGGCATCCCAGGCCAGCAGAAGTTCATTCTGTCCCGGGTCTGCTAAGTTATGGGTGGTGCTGGAAGAAGCAGGGGAAGGGTGGGGGTGGTGGTGTAGGGGGTGGGAGCCAGCCTGTGTGGTTCTTCCTGATCCTACTGTCATTTTGAACTAGGCAGCCCATCGGAGCTAGAAGAGGTCCATTGACCCAGCAGCTCCATTTTCTGTCTGGGAAACGGTTCCAAGAGGAAAACTGGTCATCAGACTACCCATTAGCATCAGAGTGAGACCGAACCCCTATAATGTAAAGGCATGACCCAGACAAGGTTACAGAGTAAGTGGCTTCCTTAATCAAAAGGCGTTTACTGGATTGAGGGAGCAATCCAGCTGGCCCTGTGTGATTCTAATCACTGGAGGTCATTTTCTTCTCCAATAGATAAAACCTTGATGGCCAGCATTATCCAGAGGGATTTGTTTAGGGGAACTCCAGGTCCAAGCAGGGAAATCCAAGTTTGGGGCAGGTGTTAACTACCACTTACCTGTAACCCTCAGACCAACTGGAGCCCACCTGGCCATCATAAATTCCCTGGAGAGCACAGCATCACCGACCAATCAAAGGGAGGTCACAAGCACCGCTGACCAACCAGGAACTCGGACATGAGCTGAACATGTATCTCTCAGCCCCAGTTTCAATCCACAAGAACCCCCACCCCTGACTCCTCAGGGAGCCTGGGAATTAAGCAATAACAGATGCCTGGCTCCTTGCTCTGTGCTTTGCAATAAATCCCTACTTTCTTCCCTGACACTGATGTCAGTGATTGGCTTCCTGCAGGTCAGGCAAGCAGACCTAGGTTTTGGGGTTTGATAGCAACACATCCAACTAGTTTGGGGTATTGTTCTGCAACAAGAGCTAGGTCTAGAGGGTAACTGATAAACATTTGTTGAACGAGTCATAGCATCATAAAGATTTAGAGGCAGCCAACACATTATACTTAAATTCCCATCTACTGTGGGAAAGCGTCCAGAAATTATGCTCTACAGCAGATGGTCATCCAATGTGCTTGAAAGCTTCCAGGGATGGGAAGGTCACTATCTTGTTAAAATTGTCTTATTCATTTGTTGTCATGTTTTTATTGAGAGAGAGAGAGAGAGAGAGAGAGAGAGAGAGAGAGAGAGAGAGAATCTTCCATCCACTGTTTTACTCCCCAAAGACTCACAACATCCTGGGTTAGACCAGGCTGAAGCCAGGAACCCAGAACTCAACCCAGATTTCCCATGTACTTGGGCCCCTCTGTTCTCTGTTTCCCAGGGTGCACATTAGCAGGAAGCTGAAATTAAAAGCAGAGATAGGACTCCAACCCAGGCACTCCGATGTGGGATGCGGGCAGCACGTCTTCACTGCTGGGTCAAACGTTTGCCACTGGGAGCACTGTCTTAACTGCTTCCGTTGCTGGATACTTGAGTACAGAAAGCTCCTCTCCAACTCTTCCGTCTTTCACAGGCCCTGACAGGCCTGGCTTTGCCCTCGAAGCCACAAAGATTGTTCTGGGGGAAGTCTGAGATGAGCTGCTTCCCTCCTCATAAGGGACTGGAGAGGTGAAGTCACTGGTCAGAGGTCCAGAGCTAGATTACGAGCCCAGGTGTTTGGGAGTGTGTGTTTGGCCTCGGGGTTAAGACACCCACATCCCATTTGGAAGTGCCTGTGTTCGAATTCCAGTTCCACTAATGGTTCCAGCTTCCTGTTAAACACACACCCTGGGAGGCAGCAGGTGATGGCTCAAGTGCTTGGGTCTTTGCCACTTATATGGGAGACCTGGATTAAGTTCATAGCTCCCAAGTTCAGCCTGGCCCAGCCCTCGTTGCTGTGGGTTTTGGGAGAGTGAACCGGCAGATGGGAATGTTCTTTCTCAAATACATAAGCAAATACAGCAAGATGTTTTTAAAAAACAGCTCAGGTGTCCAGACCATGGCCCTTAGGGTGGTGGAGGAGGTGGTGTTGTCTTTCGGCTCCTCTGGACACTCCCCTTTCCCTTCCGTCAGTCATGCTCCAAGGGGCTGGCTCTCTCTGTGCCCTCTGCGGAGTCAGCGCCTGAGCTGCCCCCGGCCCTGCCCACTGGCCATGGCTCTCCGTGTAAGGCAGGACAGAAGTGCACCTGCCCAGCCTCAGGCCCAAGCCCTGTGGGCAGGAGGAGATGGTTCACAGGTCACGTCTCCCCAGCCCACCCATTGCCTGTCTCTCTTCTATCACTACTGTGACAACCTCTGAGCGCCTGCAGGGTGTGAGGTTTGCAGAGGTGAGGGGGGCCAGGGTCTCTCCGATGTCCCCACAGGTGGGCAGTCTGTTCTGTAAGGGAGGTATTGAGCTTCCTCTTCCTCCTCAGTGCCCCTTGGTGCCTGGAACTTCCTCTAAGAAGCCCTGAGCAGCGAGGGAGGGTCTGTGGGGGTGGCTGTGGACGCGGTGCCTGGAGTGAGTCGTGCTGGGAGGATCACAATGGAATTGAGTGGTCAGGGCAGGACATGGAGGGGCTGAGAAAGGGGCACTAGGGGATGGCTTTTGGGAGACCTACTTTCTTTGCTTCCTTCCTTTCCACCCATCTTAAACTCTGCCCCTCGCTGCTGTTTTTTTTTTTTTTTTTAAGATTTATTTATTTTGTACTTGAGAGAGTTACACAGAGAGAGGAGAGGCAGAGAGAGAGAGAGAGGTCTTTCATTCAATGGTTCACTCTCCAGTTGGCTGCTGCAATGGCCGGAACTACACTGATCCAAAGCCAGGATCCGGGAGCTTCTTCCGGGTTGCCCACGTGGGTGCAGGGGCCCAAGGACTTGGGCCATCTTCTGCTCTCCCAGGCCATAGCAGAGAGCTGGATAGGAAGTGGAGCAGCTGGGATTAGAACCGGCGCCCATATGGGATGCCAGCGCTTCAGGCCAGGGCGTTAACCCGCTGCACCACAGTGTCGGCCCCTCTCGCTGCTGTTCTTCCCAGCATCCTGACAAGCTCAGGACAGTTTTGTGCTCTGCTCAGTAGCCCATCCTTCCCAGCCCCAGCATTGAGCTGACTGCCATTGAGTAGAATCCTGGGCTTCCTCTCCCTTAATGGGAATCTTGCTTTCTACCACAGGAAACAGAGCTTCAGCCAATCAGTGCAGGCATGTAAATGAGAGACTCCAGAGTGGCGTTTTCCCTGGCCACTCATTGGCAGAGTTATAACCTGAGCATTGTGATTGGTCCATCAGAGGGCGGCTTGGTGCTCATGCTCAGTTACCTTCCGTAGTGGACCAGCGGGCAGGGCAGGGAATCAAAAGGCAGATACTTGGAAGGAAACAGCAACACACTTTCCGTTCACTTTGCAATGCATTATGCTTGTGTCAGAGTTTTGCATAATATTTGCCTTCAAGTAATAAAACAGCGAGTTGGCTTTCGCCAAGTCAGATGGTGAAGGGCGTGGGAGAGGGTGAGAGCAGAGCAGAACTGGACAAACCTGGGATGGAAACCATAGCTGCCAATGCTTCCCGTGGACACTTCCCCAGCTCCTGTCTTGTCTCCCTGTTGCTGGGAGTCTGACCCCACTCCAGGCCCCCTCCCTCCCCTGTGTTCTCCGGGACCTTTCCAGCGTTCAGCACCTAGGCCCCCGGATGTGCCCGGAGCAGGGCTCTGGGTGTGCACAAACCAGACACGGAGATGGATTGTTCCCTGCAATAACTATCGACTGATTCATAAATCTGCTTGCCAGATTCGATCAGAGCTGCTGCCTGCATAATCCAGGAGCAGGAAGACGCCAGCCAATTCTGTACCTGGCTGGCTGGCTGAGAGCGGAAGCTTGGGTTCATGCCAGTGTCCCTCAGGCCCTCCCCCCCGACTTGGGGGCTGTGTGAGTGAGGGGGTGAGGCAGGGCAGGAGCAGGGCCCTGCAGGGTGGCGGAGGCTAGGATGAACAGCGGGACAGAAGCTCCCACGGGGTGGGACTGCGGCCCCCCCTCCCCTGCTTGAACTCCCGACTCCCCAGCCTGCAGCCGTCTCTAAGGTAACCGCACTTGGGCGAAACCTACCTCATGCTGAACATCTGGATGGAAAGCAGAGTCAGCCAGCCCCACGCCCAGATGTTTCTAGATACCTAGCACTTTGCACAGAGACAAAAATAAAGCATCCTGACAAGGACGATTCTTCACTTCCCTCCAGATGCCAGATGTCAGCCTGGGAGGTCCTCAGTTTCTCCTTCTTAGAGCCCCCTTTGTCAGCTCGGGGCCCCACAAGCCCTGGTAGAAGGGAGAAGGCATGCGACCTGCTGGCCACTCCCTTGACGTGCTGTGTGGCTATTTCTTCATAGGCTGGGCAGCTCGAGCGACTGGGTTTGTCCATGGTGGGAGGCAGAGGGGACCTGCCCCTGCTTCCGCCCCATATCCCCGTATGCAGTCCAGCATTTGGTCTCAACTTGCCACGCCCCACTCTGCAGCCTTTCATTTTCCTGGCAAACTCTCAGCGCCCGCCTTGCTTTCCTCCCCCGTCCCCTTGCAGGCATCTCTCTTGTGCAGGGCTCACGATCCGTCCGTCAGCCACACCGCTCCCTTCTGCGACAGTGACTCCCAGCAACCAGCCCTGCCCAGCCCCTGTGCCTCTTGACTGAGGAGAAGCAGGGCTGGGAGGGCTCGGGAGCTGAGTGTGGACAAGCAGGGCGCATTGGGGGTGGGGTAGAGCTGTGGCGGACGAGGGAGCTGAGAGTGTGAGCTCTGATTCCAGCCTTGCGGCCAGCTCTGTGGCCTTGGGCCGGTCCCTGAGCCACAGTATTTGCTTTGGGGCAACAGGGGTGGGGACAGGGTCTGCCCCGTAGGATGGCTGTGGGGGTGGTGGAAGTTGGCACTTATCAGAGTTGTGGGTTTTTCTTCCACCTGAGGATCCCCTGCTTCTTTGACACGCCCGAGTGTCCTATAGTTCAATTTGAGGTTTCAGCGCTCAGTCCCACAAGTGCCCTTACTGCGGGGGCCAGCCATGAGGACTGGGGCCCTGGCTTACCCATATTTCATTCCAACTTGCCTACAAAGCTGAAGACTCCCATAATCCCTCTACCCGGGGTTGCACATTGGCCACGGTGACTCACGGACCTCAGGAAAATGCTAGATTGGCTGTCCCAGTTTGTCATTAAGGATGCAAATGAACAAGCAGATAGAGAGGCCCATGGGGTGGAGTCCTGAGCCCTGAGCTCTGTCCCCAGGACCTGGAGGCGTCTCTTCCTCCTGCGCAGATTTGCTAGCATGGTCTCCCCCAGGACCCTGTCACTGAGGGCTCAGTTTCATCCCATAGGCATGAGTGTGGCCTTTGCTGCTAACTCACTCTCCAGCCCCCAGTCCCTCCTCAGAGGCTGGGAGGTGGGGCTGCAAGAAGCAAACCCTCCAGTTGTGTGGCTGGTTCCTCTGGCTTCCAGCCCTGCTCGATGCTCCCCAGGGACCACCAACAGCCTCCTAGTAGGTATCAACTCAGGTGTGGTTGGAAGGGGCTCATTATAAATAACAAGAGATTCTCAGGAAATTCCAAGGATCTTCAGGAGCTCTGTCCTTGAAACCAGGAACAAGGAGTGAATCTACTTCTTATACCATGGAGCTAGCACAGTGCCTGGAAGAGAAGCTCGTGGGGGTGCTTCTATCGCTCTTGCATGGACACCTGCCATCCCGTCTACCAAGCAGGCAGAGCAGCGAGGGTGTGTGGGCCCTGGCTGGCCTAGGAAGAGTGCAAAGGTCACAGTCCTGGCGTGCTGTCATGGAGTCCACAGCAAATACAGACAGTGGGCAGGGGGCTGGCCTGGGGCAGATGTTCCAACCGTTTGGAGAGTTCGGTGGGGAGACGGGGTGGGAGGGCGGGGCATGGCCCTTGATGGTGTAGCTGGAGGATGAGTGGAGTCTTTTGGGACCGGAATCCACAGGCGTTCAGACGATAGAGGACCAGGAAGGGAGGCTGGTGGCAGGTTGTACAGGGCCTTGAATGCCGGCTGAGAAATGGTTCCTGTAGGTCATGGGAGCCACAGAAAGGCCTGCAGGAGGGAAGCGGTCAGAGCCGAGCTGTGGTATGGCCTCTAGCGGTGGTGCTGGGGGCCTGAAGAGTGGAGCGACAGGCAGAGGAGACTCGAGTCACTGGTGGCTCTGAGCAAAGGCATGCGGAGGGACACAGCTCCAACACAAGACCCAGGGTGGATCCCAGACAGCTGGCACAGACCAGGAAAGCAAGGGCGGACCCCCGAGACAAGGCAATGAGGCTGGGAATACCATAGCTCATCCGGTGCTGCCTCAGTTTCCCCTTGAGTGGGGAGTACTTGCCTGCATTCAGGAAGCGGCTCACGGCATTTAGACTGAAACTCCCGTAGACCTGCAGGATAGCAGAGTCGGAGACGTCTGCGAGATTTTTCCATGTGGCCCTCCGTCTCACAGGTGCCTATGTGCGTGCTAATGCAGGCAAGCCATGTTTCCACTAATACCTCATCTGGCAGGGATAGAGCCTGGACAAGCCCACCGCCGAGCCCTGCCAGGCACATGTGGTTCAAAGCAAGCCCATTGGTGGGAGATGCACTGAGCACCCACTGTGCAGCCGGCACCCAGTAGGGCTCACAGGAGGTCAGAGCAAGGGTGATGTCCCTGCTCTCCAGGAGCCTGTGTTGCAGAAGGCAAAAGAGAGAGAGACAAATACGGGGTAGGAGAGGAGCAGGTACCTCAAGCGCACGAGGGCGGCGTTCCGACGACTCTGCCCACACTCCAGGCAGTCCCAGCTCTCATCCTCTCTATCTGTCACTGCCTGGCTGCTGCCTCTGAATATCTTTTTTCAGGTTTTTCTTTCATCACACACACACACACACACACACACACACACGCACACGCCCCTGGTGTTAGCCTACAGTCTTCTGATTGAATAGCAGCATATGCTATAATGGAGAGAAATGTGTGGCTCTAATTACTGTCATCAGGGAGGCTACTCAGTGGAAATTTCCTCCCGGCCTGGCCTGCGTGCTGCCTCTCGCCGCCTTCACTCACACCCGTTCACAGTTGGGTGATTTTACAGGTGCCCGGCTGTGACATTTTCGAGCCTGCTTCCAAATACCTACCCAGCCTGTGGCCCAGGTGGTGCTGGTTCCTGCCTTCGGGAACCTAATGACCTGGGTCAGGGGTGAAGCACGGATGCGCCAGGCCCCATCAGAACCTCAGAAGGCAGCAGGGAGCAGAATGACCAAAATCTCTGCCCTCAGGGTGCTTCCATGAGACACGCACACACACACACACACATGCAGTCGCACGGGGAGACTGGGTGAGGGAGCCAGAGGAAGGAAGGAGAAAAGGCCAGGAGTGAGGGCTTGGCCGTGGAGGTGTGTGTACGATTTCAGATGGGGTTGCTGATCTGCTGGAAAGGGGAAACCAGCCATACGGTTTTGGGGGAAGCACCGGCAGCGGGAGCCGCCACTGCAGAGGTTGGGATGGAGGACCGTGGCTGCCCCTGGAGGGGCAGCCGAGCCGCTGATGTGGCTGGGGAGGAGGGAGCTGAGGACAGAGGCAGGAGGTGCGGAGGGCGCGGTGCTTGCCTCCTCCAGGGCCCTGGTGGCCGTCGCAAGGTCGTTGGCTTTTGCTCTGGGTGAGCACCCATCCCACGGGGGAGCCTTCGGAGACCCAGGCTCTAAGGAGAGAGCAGCTTCGTTTTGCTCCTGGCAGAGCCACTGCCTCCTCCCCTGCCCCCGTTCCTTCCCACTGTGTTGAGAGGTGCTCCTGCCTGGCCCTGCGCGGTCTGTCTCCTCCTAGTTCCACCTTGACCCCTCCTGTGGGCCAGGGCACATGGGCAAAGCAGAGGAATCCAGGGAAGGCCTGATCCCAATTCAGTGTCTGATCCCTGGTGCTGTCACCTAGGGTCCACCCTGGCTGGCAGTGAGGGGAGCCGTCTGCTGCCTGGCTTGACCCCTGACCCTCACGACACACGGCTTGTTTTCAGGGCATATTAGGATTTCCACTTGGCTTCTTCCCAGCCTATGGAATTAAAAACACTGGACTCTGAGGGCAGTATGGGGGCCAGAAGCTTGCAGCCCTAGACCTATCGTGCACCTGCTGGGTGATCTTGAACTGGTGTCTGAGTTCCTCGAGCCTCAGTTTCCTCATCTGTGGAGTGGACGTGGTGGTACTGGTGCCTGTCTCTGGATGTGCTGTGTGTGCTGAGGGCCTGGCACGTAGCAGGCCCTCAGTGAAGCCGGGCGTCTGTCATGGCGGCAGCTAGAATGAAGGGCTAACCTGGAGCCCCTACCTTACTCACAGTGCCACTGACTCTCAGGGCCCGAGGCCCAGCTCTGTGGGTCACAGAGGGGCTGTCCTCCAGCAGTGTTCTGTTGGAACCTGTCTGGAGTCAGCCTAAGTCAGCTCTAAGACGACATTGGTGCACCTGTGGCTCCTGTTTTTTCTCTTTAAGTGCATCGTTTCTCTGTGAGATAAGAAATGACCATGAACAGCAGTGAGGAGAGTCCAGAAAATGGGCAGCAGGAAACCGGGCTCTGGCCTTGTGTGTGCCTGAGACCTTCCAGCCTTCCCTCTTTGGCTGGAAAAAAGCTATCCTGAGGATCCAAAGCATATGGAAAACCCCAGTTCTGTGCCAAAGTTGAAAGCTTTTCAAGGCTGAAAAGAGGGTTTTAGTTATCCTGTGTTTAAAACAGAAGAAAGAGGGCAAAAAAATTAATGGGGTTTAGAGTGGAAGGTCCAGGCCAGGTGCTGCCCTTGGTGCCAGGGGGTGAGGCAGGGCGCTGTTCTGATCTTCTGTATCTGGACATTGGGATCTGTCACCTCTGGCTTGAAAGGGTTGGCTGCACTCCAATTAGAAAGGCTGTCATCCAAAAATCAAAAGACAACAAATGCGGGCGAGGTTGTGGAGAAAGGGTGTCCTAATCCACTGTGGGTGGGAATGCAAATTGGTACAACCATTATGGAAAAACGGTATAGAGACTCAGCAAACAGAAAACAGCTCTACCAGGGGACCCGCCTCCCCCCTCCTGGGAATGTATCCAGATCATGTGAGATCGGCATCTGAAAGCAGCAGCTGTGCTGCCATGTTTATAGCATCTCAGTGGCAAAGATATGGGCCCGACTCAGATGTCCATCAGCTGATGTCTGGATAAAGCAGATGTGGTATACCAGGGCTGGCGCCGAGGTATAGCCGTGTAAGCCACTGTCTGCAATGCTGCAATTTCATATGGGTGCTGCTTCAAGTCCTGGCTGCTCCACTTCTGATCCAGCTCCCTGCTAATGCACCTGGGAAAGCAGTGAAGGATGTCCCAAGTCATTGGGCCCTGCACCCACATGGAAGACCTGGATGAAGCTCTTAGCTCCTGGCTCTGGATCGGCCCATCTCTGGCCACTGAGGCCATTTGAGGAGCGAACCAGCAGATGGAAGATCTCTCTTTCTCTAGCTCTCCCTCTGTCTCTCTGTAACTCTGTCTTTCAAATAAAATAAATCTCTGGAGGAAAAAAGGAAATGTATATATACATGATGGAATATTGCTCAGTCACAAAGAAGAATGAAATCCATACATTTACAACAAAGTGAATGGAACTAGAGATCATTATGCCAAATGAAATAAATCAGACCCACAACCACAAATATCACATTTTACCTTATTTTTAAAAAATATTTATTTTATTTATTTTAAAGGCAGAGTTCCACAAGGAGACGGAGAGAGCGAGACAGAGAGGTCTTCCATCCGCTGGTTCACTCTGCAAATGGCCGCAATGGCTAGAGCTGGGCAGGTCCAAAGCCAGGAGCCAAGAGCCTCTTGTGGGTCTCCCATGTGCGTGCAGGGACCCAAGCTGTTGGGCCGTCTTCCTCTGCTTTCCCAGACCATAGCAGAGAGCTGGATTGAAAGTGCCCACAAGGGATGCCGGCATCCCAGGTGGTAGCTTTACCTGCACACCACAGAGCTGGCCTCAACCTTTCTCTTATTTGTGGAAGTCAATGTATACAGAGTATAAAAATTGTGTGGATGTCATACCATTCGGTTTATAGTTATAAATACTGCTTCACTGAACCACACCATGTACATGACAATATACCCTTCTTTCCCCTGTTAGAGTCATGGTCAGGATTGCCTGGCTCTGGGCTTGTAACATCTCTGTTCTCAGGGACCAACAGGCTGTGTGTGTATGTGCATAATGTCTACATATGAGGTGAAGGTGGTAAAATGTTACAAAAAAGTTAATTTTTTTTTTTATTTTATTTTTGACAGGCAGAGTGGACAGTGAGAGAGAGAGACAGAGAGAGAAAGGTCTTCCTTTGCCGTTGGTTCACCCTCCAATGGCCGCCGCTGCAGCCGGCGCACCGCACTGATCCGATGGCAGGAGCCAGGAGCCAGGTGCTTTTTCCTGGTCTCCCATGGGGTGCAGGGCCCAAGCACTTGGGCCATCCTCCACTGCACTCCCTGGCCATAGCAGAGAGCTGGCCTGGAAGAGGGGCAACCGGGACAGAATCCGGCGCCCCAACCGGGACTAGAACCCGGTGTGCCGGCGCCGCAAGGTGGAGGATTAGCCTATTGAGCCACGGCGCCGGCTCAAAAGTTAATTTTTTTAAAAACCATAAACTTATAATAAAAAAAGATTCTGTGGGTTTAGATTCAATGTCAGAGAGGTGGGGAGGCAGGCTCCAGGGTGGGGACTTGGGGAGTGTGGAGGGGCAGCTGGGAGAACCTGGCCTGAGAGTGGACGTGGTCTCGGGGGCTGGCCGGAGAGTCGGGAGAAGTTTTGTAAATCTGGGGTGGGGGGGAATAGGCTTTACTGTGGAAAATCCTAGCAAATGACTTTCCCAGGAGAGAGCCTGCAGGGCCTGACTGGGTAGCACCATTTGCATTTGTGCTTCTGCTGTTCATTCGGCTTGAGCATCAGGGCTGGACACAAGGTTGGGGGTGGGGAGGGCAGTTGTGCAAGTCTCCCCTGAGGCTGGGCAGGACCAAACCACGCCAGGGTGTGGAAGACAAAGGGCAGAGCAGGCCTGGAGTGCATCACCCAGGAGGCGAGGTGTGTGGGGGTGGAGCTGCTACCCAGCCGTCACCCAGTGTGGTCTGGACCATGAAGGGTGGAGGTTTGTGGGCAGGCGTGCCAGGAGGAGGGGATGGAGCTGGCGGGTAGGTGTAGGTCTGTTTGAAGAGCAGGAGGGGGCCCGTGTTAACCCTGCTCCCACACTTACTGCCCACTCCTGGAGACCCAGGGCCTTAGAGAGGGCAGTCCTAGGGCAGATGTTCGTGCAGGGATTAAGCTGCTGCTGGGACACATGCATCCCATTTCACAGTGCCTGGTTCCAGTCCTGGCTGTACCGCTTCTGATCCACTTTCCTATGAATGCTCACCCTGGAGACAGCAGGTGATGGCTCAACTACTTGGGTCCCTGCCACCCACATGGAAGACCCAGATTGAGTTACGGATTCCTGGCCCAGCCCTGGCTCTTGGAGGCGTTTGGGAAGTGACCAGTGGATGCAAGATCTATGTTTGTCTCTCTGTCTCTTTCTGCCTCTCAATTAAAATGAAAATAAAGAAATAAAAATAATAAACTTAGTGGAAGGGAGTTGGCAGTCCTATGGCCAAGGATCTCCATCCCTTGAAGGCAGGACTGGTTGGACCAGGGTGGACCCTTGACCTGTGCTGAGCCAATCAGAGCCCTGCTTCTTGGAATTTAGGATTTGAACCCAGAGAACTTGTTGGATGGATGGTGGTGAGCAGGTGAGCTGGCAAGGAGCACAGTGGGAATTGGCAAGCCGCCCCCCCCCCCCCACCGCGAGCCCCAGCATAAGCAGAGAAAGCTGGTGTGCAGTGAGGAGCAGAGAGGAGCAGGGTGCAGGGGGAGTGGGCAGGTCGAGATCTAGAGACCCCACACAGGGTGTCCTGTTGGTCTTCACGTTAGCATGAGCTGGTTCCTATCCTTGGCACTGAAGAGCCTGGGCTAAGATCCTTGCTTACCACAGGGTGGAGCCTGTGTGCTGGGGTGGTGCCAGGCGTTTCGGAATGAACCTGAAGAGTCTGGGGCCTGAAAGGCCCTGCTTTGTATGCCAGGCTGCGAGTAAATGTAAGTCTCTAGAAGGGGGCTGGGGTGGGCTGGGCCATGCAAGCTCCTGAGAAACACCCTGGAAGCCCAAATGCAACGCAAGGGAAAGAATCAGACTCTGAAGCCCACGCCCCACAGGTGCCCCGTGAGAGTGCCCTGTGGGCTGGGGGAAGCCAGGAGGGGCGTGCTGAGTGTCTCATGCAAGGGATGGGCCTGGATCCCATGGATGAATCTGTCAGATTCCCTTCCCCTCCCCTCCCTCAGTGATCACCAGCCATCATGGTTCATGTCACCTGGCCAGGAGAACAAGCCCCTCTCTGTAGAGCCAGTGTGATGCCATCAGAGGAGTCCAAGGTTTGGAATTGGGTAGACCTGGGTTTGAATTCCGGCTTCTGTCCAGCTCTGTGGCTTTGAGCAAATCCCTCCGCCCCTGCCAGCTTCAGGGTTCCCATCTACAAACCCTGGGCAGTGAACCTTCCTCCCAGAGTTGTCGTGAGGCTGAATGAGGCAGTGTGCATGGAGACCAACGACATGCCTGGTAGATGTACACACTCAGAGTTCACTTTCTCCTCCTGCTGGGGCAGGTCAAGTCTACTCTGCTCTAGGGTTCAAGAGGCAGGACCCAAGTGTATCCTGGCCTCTGGTCCTGTTGTCAGCATTGAGGCATGCCTGGCACATTGTGGGTGTTTAATACATGCTCACCAATAGATGCATGAGTGACCCCGCCCCTGGACTCTTCCCCTCCCCATTGAGGATGTCCAGCGTGTGGAGTGGGCTCTCCTGCTCACAGCCCCCAGGGCCTGCGCTGACCAGGCAGACTCACTGAGGAGCTTCAGGGTGTTCTAGGGCTAGACACAGCTCCCTGCCCAGCGGCTGTGTCCTTCGATGTCTGTATACCACCTCCCACTGTCCCCATCCCAGACTCCATGAAGCTGTTGGCCTCCCCAGTGCTTGGCCCTGTGCCTTGTGAGCGGCGCTGGTTTGCTTCCCACCCCTATAACTTGACGTGAGTCTTGCTGTCCCCAGCCCCCTATCCTTTTGGTTTCACCCTGGGGATGACCACCGTTCAGAGCACAACAGGTCACCTTCCGGACAGTGTTCTACACATTGCTTAAAATCCTTCCATGGTGACTCATTACACCTAATGTAAAACTCGAACCTCGTTCTGTAGCTGACAGTCATTGCCGATCTCACCCCAGCTCTCCCCTTGGACCCCATCTTCCCCTTTGATTCCCCAGGCTCCTATCTGCTCTTCAAACACAGCAGCCTCATGCCCACCCCAGGGCCTCTGCCCGAGCCATTCTCTGCCTGGAGTGGTCCTGCCCTGAGTGTCACATGACTTTCCTTGTCACTTAGGTTTCGGCAGAATGTTCCCTCCTTGGAGAGATTCCACCTGTGTCTGGAGTGTAATTGCCACAAGGGCAGGGCCCCGTCCTGGTCACCACTGTGTCCCCCTGAGAACTGGGTGGAAAACAGGCACACAGAGCCCACAGTGAGTAAGGGTGGGCGTTGTGGCACAGTGGGTTCCGCCGTGGCTTGGGCCACCCACATCCTACGTCGGACTGCCTGGGATCAGCTCCCTGCTAACACACCTGGGAAGCAGCAGATGATGGATTGGGTACTTGGGCCCCTGCCACCCACATGGGAGATCCAAATGGAGTTCCTGGCTCCTGGCTTTGGTCTGGCCCAGCCCTGGCTGTTGCAGGCCTTTGAGGGGGTGAGCCAGAGAATGGAAGATCTCTCTCTCTCTCTCTCTCTGCCTTTCAAACATGCAAGTAAATCTTAAAAGAAACGTTGGTTGAAGAAACAAGCCTTTCCCTATGTGGATATACACAGTGTTCATTTAACCAAAAGGGCATCCCTGTGGCAGGGACCCTCTGCTCCCCGCGGTCACGGTCGGGTGTTGGCTTACCTGTGTCACAGCTCTGCAGGGGAGGTCTCATGGGCAGGGCCCAGGCTCAGAGAGAAGGGTCGGTCTGCTGCACCTGACAGACCCAGCTTCCTGTCCTGCCCCATGTTGGCTGCAGGCAAGTTCCCTGGGAGCTTTTGTCCCTGCTGCAGGTGAGGGAGGGTGTGCGTTCCAGGCCCTGCCCGCTGCTCAGGCCAGTGTTCCACAGATACTGGGAATGTGACAGCCAGACCCGGGCTATAAACAACCCCTGCTCCCGGGACCCCACAGCCCAGAGCTCAGAGCTGGGCCAGGCAGCCTGGAGGGTGTCAGGGGTGTGTGTGTGTGTGTATGTGTGTGTGTGTAACTCCAGGACCAGGGAGGTGGGGGCGAGGATGGAGGGGGGTGTGGAGGCAAGACAGCGGCGTGTAGCCGGCCAGCCTGAAGCACATTGCACCCAGCCCTTTTCTGGGAAAGAAAAGAACAAAAATAAACCTGCTGTCATCAAGCAATTAAGTAGAAATCAAATAATCCCGAGGACAGAGAAGCCAATTAATAAAGGAGCAGTGAAAACCAACAGAACAGTGGGGGCTGCGAGGAAAGGCGAGGCAGACACACACAGGGGCAGGGGCGGTGGGCTGGAGGCTGTGGGAGGCGGCAGCTCGGGGCTGCAGCCTCTGAGCCCCCAGGAGGAGGGAGGACCCCCGCCATGTCCCTGCTTCTGCCCTGGAGGGTAGGGGGCTTGAGTGTGTTGCGTGCCAGGCCTTGTGCGAGGTGTTTTTTCACGTTAATTCCCGAGAGGTTGTTCTCAACTTGACCACCTTGTTGGGTACGAGGCCCTCGCGAAGCCCTCCTCAGCGTGGCTGCCACTGCAGTCTGAGTCCGGATCTCCCTTCTGCCCCTCAAACCCTCTGGGTGCACGCCTGCCTCAGGGTCTTTGCACTTACCGCTATGCCTGCCAGGAACACACTTCCCCTAGACATCAGACCTGGATCTACTTGATTCATCTTGCTCAAATCACCTCTTCAGAGAGGCCCTTCTTGACTACTTTTCCTAAAATAGCAACCCCTCGTTCCCCACTTGGTCTGCTTGCCGGCCTTCACATCAGCCCACCGCCTGACATTTCTCTGTTGGATGTGGGTTTTTCCTTCTCCCTCCCACTAGGATGTGGAAGAGTCCTCTGCTTTCGTCCTGCGCTTGGCATCTGCTGGGTTTTCCAGATGATGTTGTCGCGAGGACGCTTGCTGAAGGTCACCCCAGCCCACTCCTTGTTGTCCTCGGGAGGCCACAGGTGGGCTGCAAGGAGAGGCCAGCTGGAAGGCGGCGAGGGACCCTCAGGGCAGGCCTCCGTGTGCCCGCGGCAGCCTCTCTCCAGTCTGGACTTCAGCCTCCTGCACAGAAACCAGACCTGCCCCTTTGCCCCCTCTGTGGCTGCGAGAATCAAGCGGAGACTGGATATGAACACCCTGGGCGGGAGGCGAGAGGCAAAATCACATACAGGTTCCTTCCGAGGGGAGGTGGCCAGGGAGGGCTCAGGCCCTGGATGCAGGCAGATGGGCACAGACAGACCTCGGCCCGACTCTGGCCTGCTCAGACTCACTGGGTAGCAGGGTGGGGAGGGGACTTGGGCATGCTGCCTGCACCCTCGCCCCTGTCCAGCCATTCCTAAAAATCAGACTATCTTCCAAAACTCTCTTGGTGAGAAACCCTGACTGGGATGGACGTGAGGCTGTCAGTGTACCAGGTATACTCACGTGGTGAGAATAGGCACATGCTCACTGCAAGCGCAGTCATGTGTTCGATCATCAGGCGCACCCCTGGTGGAGAGAGGACGAGAACAGAGTACACGGCCCTGGCACCATCCACAACCTGGTGCCCAGGGATTCCGGAGATGCATTCGGACCCTTAGCTCCACCTCTATGGGGCTGGAATGAAGCAGTCCTCCCATGGTGCCCTGGGCACTGTGGGTGCCGCTGAATGTCTGGACGTCTCCCTCAGGGGGCGGGGGTGCTCCCACGTGATGCGTCAGGAGGCAGAGGCTCAGAAAGTTGAAGCAGCTTGCTCAGGACCAGCCAGCTGCTGAGCGGCAGAGCCGCATTCGAACACTGAAATCGTAGTCTTAGTCACCACGCAGCTCTCCAAGCTGAACGGCCATTGTCAGTTGATTTGTGTTCCCCAGGTCAGGCCAGGGTGAATTGCAGCTGATGATCCATGCCCTGCCCACCTCTGCCGTGGCCCTGAACCCTGCTGGACGCTGCAAAAGGCTGGCTGGAGGCCTGGGCTCCCCCCTTCTGTTTGGTTTTATGCAGGTGGCGCTAGGGAAGTCACAGTTACCACCCTGCTGGGGACCTGTGGCTCTGGGCAGAGGGCTGCTGGGTACTGGGAAACAGGTAGGTCCCTCACAGCCCTGGCCTCCTAGGGCTGCAGGCGTCAGGGGTCAGCTCTTGCTGAGTCCCAGCCAGAGCTGGGGCAGGCGTGCAGCTTCCATCTTGGCTCCCTGTGACCCTGTGTGGGATCTGGCTTGAGTGTGTGGTCAGGGGGCTCAGGGTCAGGGAGGACTGCAGCGGGGGGGTGGTGCCTCAGCACTCTGGGATCATCTGGAGGCGTGACCAGCGGGGCTGCTTGGCACAGTTGAGTGATTGTGCTCTGTGGACGGGGGGCACAATGGCAGTGGGCCATTTAGTAGACAGAGAGGCCCACAGTGAGATCAACTGTCAGGAGTAGGGGAAGACGAGTTCCCCCAGCCCCCAGCAACACCCAGCATGGCCCCCGCAGTGCACTGAGCTCACCCCAGGGGCCTGTGGAGGCTAGAAGAGCTTGTGAGCAAAGGGGGTGATAGGATCAGGGTCCAAGGGGATCCGGGTCGATTGGAGCAAAGTCCAGAAGCTGCCCAGATGAAGCCTCTCAGGGCCTGAAGACAGGTGTGTGCACATGCTCCCCGTGGGTGACCAGGCTAAAGGGGAACACTGCATTAGAAGCTGTGCTAGGTGGCTGTTACTTGTTGGAGGGGAGGTGTGGTACCTACCCAGCTAGCTTTCTCCAGGGCTAGGTGAATACAGCAGCCCAACAAGAGGCAGCATTGTTCCTCTCTGGGCAGTGGGCAGCTCCTGGTGTTAAGACGCAGGGGGAACAGGCACCAAGTGGGCTGTGTGCGGGGGATCGCAGGAGGGGCCCTGGAACCCGTCCTTACAGGAAAGACAGGCTCAGGACCGAGCCAGGGATGGGAGACTTCACTTGTAGGGCTGCCCCATCTCTCCACAGCTGTGGTCGCTGGAATGTCAGCGCTCCAGGCTGGAGGGCAGGGGAGAGCCAGAGGGACTCAGGCTGCAGTTCAGAGAGGGACCACCTGCACATGTGGGAATACTGGCTCAGTTTCACCCCACCCTTCGGGGTGTGGAGAAGATGGTCCCGGGCCTTGGGACAGCTGATCAGGGTACGGCAATGACTGGGAGGCCCACGGGCCAGGGAGAAGGAAGAGTGGGCTGTGGAGTGAGGAGCCAGAGGCCCTGCTTGGACCCCCCCAGGCTCAGCTGGCTCTGGGCCTCAAGGGGGCGGGCGCTCGCTCTCCCTTTTAATTACCCCCAGCCTAACCAGTCTCCTGCCTCCCCTCCCGCTGCCAGGAGAGCCCTTTGTTTGCGCCTGCATGTTTACCAAGCAAATGGGTTTTAAAAGCTTTCCTAGACACAGAGAACCCATTTAGGAGGCTCGGTGGATACAATTATTTATAGAGATTAATGGTTATCGTTCGCGTGCCTGTAGGAAGTCAGGAGCTGTGCGCCTGCCGGATGCTGCAGATGCGTGGGGCTGGGGGCCTCGACTCCAGCTCCCCCCAGGCCCGCACCCTTGCCCGCCGCTGCCTGTCTCTTCCACATCTGGCCCCTGCTTTCCTCTCGGAGTTCAGCTTCCTGTCTCCGCTGCATCCCCTGATCCTCCCCGGATCATCGCTCACTGCCCACTGCCCTCCAGGCCCATACTTGCATGCGTGGGTTTCTCTCTCTGCCTTGCTCATGTTCTTGTGCTCTCTCTGCCCTTTTCTCTGGTTCTGTCTTGGTCAGCTCCACTTTGTCTCTCCGTGTCCCTGTCGCTATCATTTCTCTGGGTTTCCATTTTCCTCTGTGGCGTGTGCCCCCTCCCTCCCTCCCTCCCTCTCCAGCGGCCTCTGGTGTGCTTCGGCAGGGGCCCTTCCACACCTGCCATTGGCTGCTGGGAGTGGGGGAGGGACTCCCCAGCACCCTGGGCCAGGCTGGGTGACGCTCACCTGACTTCATGCACCCTCTGCAGGAACAAGGCCAGAGTGGAGGAGGCCACGTGGCCCAGTCTGCAGCCGGGAGCTCTCAGCGGGGTGAGGCAGAGGCAGAGCGCAGAGCGCAGAGCGGCCCACCCACCCCGAGACACGGGTATCAGCTGCAAGAGGAAAGTGCCCTAGGGGCTCAGGGGAAGCGGCTGCGAATCCGAATCCGGGCGGGAGACCCCAGGGAAGGCTTCTCAGGGGCAAGCCCTTGGTCCCAGCCTTGCTGCACAAGGCAGGGCTCCTGCGAGAAGGCCGCCTCCGGCAGGTTCAGAGGCGTGAGCTCAGCCTCTTCCAGTGGGCTCCACCCCCGGGGCTGGGGCCAGTGAATGATTGACATCTGTCTCTTCCACCGCTGTGAGCACCACGAGGCAGAGGGGAGGTCTCTTCATTTATTTTCCTCCATCATTGCCTGAAACTTAGTGCACTGAGTGTAGACACTTGGTGCTCCATAGCGGTTTGTTGGTTGAACAGGGGGTGCCTGTTTCGGTGAGCAGCTCTGGGCCCTGTCCCCTGCCGCTGCCTGCGTGGAAGGCTTGTCCTCTGGAATCTTCCCTTTCTTGCCCCTCAGTAGAGGGTTTTCCCAGCTGGGGGCGCTGGGCTGGAAGGTGGGGGTTCTGCAGCAGTCCCGGGCTCGGTTCTCTCGCCCTGCCGCCAACCCATGCCTGACTGCCTACCATCCGTGGGGCCCAGGGCAGGAGTGCGACAGGGAGGCCCACACTCGTCTGCATCCCTGAAAGTCATTCGTCCAGCTCACACACTTGTAAACAAACCGGGCTTCTCCCTTCTGCCTTGGCAAGTGTGCCTCTGCTGTGACAAAGCTGCAGAGTACACAGGGAGCTACAGCGACAGCCCCCGTGCTGACAGTGCGCGTCCTGGTGTCCTGCCGCTGGGCTGCTGGTGTTTACAGGAGGAATAAAACAAAGACACAAGAAGAAACCAGACCCCAAAGTGTAGAGAATGCAAGACTCTATTTAGACGCTGTTCAAGAATCCATGGAGAGGGCCGGTGCTGTGGCGTAGAGGGTGAAGCTGCCTCCTGTAGTGCCAGCATCCTATATGGGTGAGTCCCTGCTCCTCCACTTCCCATCCAGCTCTCTGCTGTGGCCTGGGAAAGCAGTAGAGGATGGCCCAAGTCTTTGGGCCCCTGCACCCACGTGGGAGACCTGAAGGAAGCTCCTGGCTCCTGGCTTCAGATCGGCACAGCTCTGGCCATTGATGTCAATTGGGGAGTGAGCCGGTGGATGGAAGACCTATCTCTCTCTCTCTCTTTCTCTCTCACTCTCTGCCTCTCCTTCTCTCTTTGTGTAACTCTGACTTTCAAATAAATACATAAATCTTAAAAAAAAAAAAAGAATCCATGAGATAGAAATCAGAAAAATGTCGCTTCTGAGAGTATCAAAGTCTTTCTGGGGCAGTGGAGTTGGCCAACATCTAATTTGGGGTGTTAGTAGAATGGGTGGATACACGGGTCCAAATTCACCCAGCTTTCTGATCAAAATGTGTGTGAGTTATACCTGAAATACAGCAACAAAACCTTAGGGACATCACAACCATGAACAAGTTAGAACAAATCAGTGTTAAAATTCATGCAAAAGCACATGTGCTTAGTCCTGTTATATACTTCATAAATTTTTTTTTCTTATCATTATGTCAGCAAAATCACAAGCTTTGCTGTTAAAATTAGGATTTGGGGCAGGTGTTTGGAGCAGTGGCTAACGTGCTTCTTGGGATGCCAGTGGGGATGCCCACGTCCTCCATCAGAGTGCCTGAGTTTGGTCCCAGCCCCACCCCTGATTCCAGCTGCTGTCAATGCACACCCTGGATGGCAGCAGGATTGCTCAAGCAGTTAGATTCCTGCCACCCACATGGGAGGCCTGGATTGAACTCTGGGCCCCTGGTTTCAGTCTGGTCCAGTCCCAGCTCTTATAGGCATCTGGGGAAATGAACCAGAAGATGGGAGATCCCTCTCTGTCTTTCTCCCTGCCTTTTAATTAAGCAAAATAAATGCTTTTCAAAAATTGAGATTAGGGTTGTATTGACAGTAATGATCTAAAGTAACCCTGTGCAGTAGAAATATGTAAGGCATGAATGTGGCTAGTTACTGCATTAAAGAAAAGTAAAAAAGAAGCAGGTGAAATGAATTTTAATAACAGAGTCTAGTTGATCCAAGATGTCCAAAATGTATTCTGTCAACAGTTAATTAATGTAAAATATTGTTTCTGGGGCAGGTGCTGTGGCTTAGTGGGTAAAGCTGCTGCCTGCGACACCAGCATCCCATATAGGTACTGGTTCTGAGTCCCGGCTGCTCCACTTCCTATCCAGCTCCCTGCTAGTGTGCCTGGGAAAGCAGCAGATGATGGCCTAATTGCTTGGGTCCCTGAGAACCAAGTCTCCCATGGACGGAATTCCAGGCTCTGGGTTTCAGTGTGGCCAATCCCTGAAAATGACTGTCATTTGAGAGAGTGAACCAGCAGGTGTAGGATCTCTCTCTATGTCTCTGACTCTCTCTCTCTCTCTCTCTCTCCTCCTCCTCCTCCCTCCTTCTCTCCTTCCCTCTCTGTGGTACTCCTCCATTTCAAATAAACAAATAAATATTTAAAAGTTTTTTCGGCTATCTGGGTCCCTGTTTTCTGCTAGGTCCCTGGAATCCTGTGTTGTATGCCTACAGTACATCTCTATAGGGGTTAGTCACATTTCAAGTGCTCAGTAGCTGTTTGCAGATACTGGTCACAGTGTTGGACCACTAAGCTAGAGAATGAAAAAATAAAATGCAGTTTATTCACAAGTGCCCAAAATTTGAATGTGTTTTCACTAAACTGTTAAGCTCAAGCAATCATAAAAAACTGAAAAATTACACATTTCATGTTTTCAGAAGTATTCAAAATGATCTATTAAAAAATGTAATTCACATTCCAATGAATGAATATAAAAAAGCCAAAATAAAAGTAATTTAAATGTAGCTGAAATTTTACCTACTTTTTTTGAAAAGGTATGTAAATGTTATTAAATATTTTTATGAAGTTTCAGCAGGTTACAGAGCTAGCATTCAATGCCTCGGTTTTTGTTACTGTGCTGGACCGGTGACGTTTTTTACATCCAGACCTGAGCATATGATGATGTGAATTGCTGCTGCAGCCAGAGGATCCTCGGCTGCCACATCAGCTATAGCAAGTGCTACCAATAATAATTGATAACTCCTGAGCGCTTCCAGGAGCATTAATTGGAAGAGGAAGATGGCTAGAAATGGATACTTGGCGCTACTTGAAAATGCTACTTTGTTTCTCAAGGATCTATTGCATTCAATCTACCAGAGAGTAAGAATTTGAGAAGATACTTAATCCATCTTCTCTCTTACCCTGGATTCTGTTGCTCATACTCTCAACAATCTGAAGCGCAGCGTGATGTCACCGGCAGCGGGGCCTGGAAAGCCTTGTGGCAGTCCCACTCTGGAACGTAGAGCAAAACCAAAACTGAACAAAAAGCATGGCGAAGCACTTCCTTGGTGCCTGGCAGTGTTGATCATGACAGTTCATGCTTGGAAGGTTGGGCTACACCACCACAGGGCTGAGGACAAGAAGCAGGAGTGGCAGGAGGCACCCCTGTGTTTTTAAGGGGCAAGTGACAGCAGATGGCTGCTTGCTTTTGTCTCTCTCCCCCTTTCAAATGAATGAATATATACGTACACACACACATATATATATATACATATACATATATATATTTAGATGTTGGCCTGCAGCACAGCCACACCTGTTTGGTCAGCTCTCATCTGTGGCTGCAGGGTGGTTTCCAAATCACCCCAAGGCGGAGATCTGGGGGCCAGGAGATTCAGGACCTGCTCAGCTCCTCCCAATGCAGCTCTGCAGTTTTCTGCATCAGTTGTCTTCTGAGTGAGTGAGTTTGCTGGTCCATGGCATTTGGGATAATATTCTCTTACCAACGAGGCCAAAGCAAGCTATCCTCCACTGAGCTGGCATCTCTCTCTCCCCTTCTCTCTTCTTCCCCGTCCCCCTGTCTCCTGATGCTGATGTCCTGGCCCAGGGATCTAGGAGAGCTGGGCCCCTTGTCTGGGCTCTGGAGGGTATGGCCAGGGTAGGCTTGGTAGATAAAGAGCACAGTGTGGGGAGGGGGCCCTGAGCTCTTGCAACCAGGTCCCAGCGGCGTTGGAACACCGTCTCCTCCACCACAGCCCCTGTGAGCCCAGGCAGCACCCAGCACAGGGTGGATGCAGTCAGAGGATGTCCAACACACGCGGGGCTTACAGAAATGGATCTGCAGGGTCCGTGCTGTCCAGCAGCTGTCCACCCAGGGGACAGATAGGGTGGCAGCTGCTCAGGCCCCTGCCCTGAGATCAGAAGCCCCAGGGAGGTGCTGTCTCAGAGACCTCAGGCCGGGTACCCTCATTCAGCTTGCAGGGATCAGGTGGCTTCGGCAGAAGAGGTGACAAATTGACACACCTGATGTGCCTCGTGCCGGGGCAGAGCTTTAAATGAGGATTGCTTCTCAAGTGTTAAATCACATCTGCTTAAGGTGTTCTGGGCTGAAAGTCAGGTAGGAGGGGAGGTGGGGCGCGCGGAGCGGGGAGGGGCCGGCTGAGAGCAGGAGGTGGAGGGCTGAGTGCTGAGCTTCTAGCTCCTGGGTTCCTGCCCAGTCACCCCCAGCAATGCCGGTGGAGGTCGGGGGCTGCCGGCCCAGGAAAGCAGCTGGGGCTTCGCTTGGAGAGATGAGCTGTCTCTGGCGGAGGACAAATTTCTTTTAATTTTGTTCTCTGGAGGAGAGGGTGGGGCTGGGCTGGTGTCAGAGCAAGAGATTGGCTCTGTGAGTAATGGCCATGCCGGCCCCTCCAACGCCCCCCGTGCGGGATATGGGAGGAGAAAGGCCCCCTCCCCTGGCCTGTTCTGGGGCCAGGTGCCAGGGGACATGGCTCGGGCTCTCCTGGGGACACCAAGCTGGAAAGACTTTTATGAGCCGTCTGCCACGTGGCCTCCATGGAGCTTCAAGGCAGGTGTGGGCATCTCCTTTGGGCGTGTCCACCTCCCCTCACTGAATAGCACTGTAAATTCTGTGACAGTCCGAATTTTTCAAGAAAGGGGTGTGTGTTTGTCGTCTTTGCCAGCGCTTCTACAGGGTCCTCGATGCCACCCATGTTCAGGTCTCCTGGATTCTTTCCTCTTGCTCAGATAGGGAGGGGGCAGGGGCTTGTCCAGCATCAGGAGGGACAGGGGTGGACCCTGGGGCTCTGGGCTGTGACCGTCTTCATCTTCATCTTCATCTCTGCAATCTCTGCAGCCACTGGCTAAAGAGAGGCCTTGAATGACAAAACTTCAGCTCAGGTCTCTGTCTCCTTCATGCCCTGTGTCCTTGTGAGCCTGGGGCAGAAGGCTGGGGGGGGAGGTGGGTAACAGCATGGAATGAGTATGCTCAAACACTCCTGGTGGGTGCAGCTGTGCAGACCAGTGGTCCTTCTTCCTGGGAGGGTTAGGACTGCCGAGGGTCCTGGGGTTGGACAGGGCTTCCCTGCGCTGGCTTAAACCTCCTCTCTGTACCCCCAACACAGACACCTGTAGATGACAGATCCGATACAGATCGCAAAGACAGCTCTGAAGCCACAGGGGCAGTGGGGGAGCTGGGCAGGGGGTGCTGCAGCTGTTCTGGTCACACTGAAAGTGGGCCCCATCCCTGTTGCTGACAAGAGGGCCAGCACACCCCCCATGCTGGCACTGGGACCTTTATTTTTTTATTTTATTTTATTTTTTTTGACAGGCAGAGTGGACAGTGAGAGAGAGAGAGACAGAGAGAAAGGTCTTCCTTTGCCATTGGTTCACCCTCCAATGGCCGCTGCAGCTGGCACGCTGTGGCCGGCGCACCGTGCTGATCCGATGACAGGAGCCAGGTACTTATCCTGGTCTCCCATGCGGGTGCAGGGCCCAAGCACTTGGGCCATCCTCCACTGCACTCCCTGGCCACAGCAGAGAGCTGGCCTGGAAGAGGAGCAACCGGGAAAGAATCCAGCGCCCCAACCGGGACTAGAACCCGGTGTGCCGGTGCTGCAAGGTGGAGGATTAGCCTAGTGAGCCGCGGCGCCGGCCTGCACTGGGACCTTTAAAAATGTGAGAAGCTAGTGCTCCTGAAGTTCCCCAGTGGAACCCGCCCCGGCCCCTGCTTTGACTGTTTTGCCGTTAGAACAAGGCTCGTCTCCGCACTGGCCTCGGTTTCCCCATATGCTAAATGGGAAGCCGTCACAGCAGCCCTTCTTAGCCTGAAAGCACATGGAGGCTTGTAGACAGCAGGAGGAGGGGCGGGGTGGGGGTGAGGAAAGGATGCGGAGGGCCGGGGGAAGGGGAAGTCTGTTCAATAAGGCTGCTGATTTGCACAAGGCTCCTGCCCTGGGCCCAGCAGACCAAGCCGCTGTGGAGTCACCCATGCTAAATCAAACGGATTAATCTTGGAGCACACTCGGATCAAACAGCTGAGTAGTCAGCCATCAGGGGCCAACTGATTGCAATGAGGCAAACACCACGCTGGTTCAGCTGGATGCCTCACTTCTTTGGATGCCTCCACACCTTTTTTTTTTTTTTTAAAAGATTTATTTATTTATTTGAAAGGCAGAGTTACACAGAGGGAGAAGGAGAGGCAGAGAGAGAGAGAGCCTTCCATCCACTGGTTCACTCCCCAGTTGGCTGCAATGGCCAGAGCTGTACCAATCCGAAGCCAGGAGCCAGGAGCCTCCTGCGGGTCTTCCCATGAGGGTGCAGGGGCCCAAGGACTTGGGCCATCTTCTGCTGCTTTCCCAGGCCATAGTAGAGAGCTGGATCGGAAGTAGAGTAGCCGGGCCTTGAACCAGCGCCCATATGGGATGCCGGTGCTTCAGGCAGTGGCTTTACCCTTCTCACCACAGCATTATCCCCCTCCCTTTCATTTTCTACCCATAAATACGAGTTTGCCCTGACCACGGGGCTACTCTGGTTCTGAGGGCTGCCCAATTCTAGGACAGCAACTAAAAGCCAGCGAAGGGAGCGGGTGCTGTGGTGCAGCGAGTTAAACCACTGCTTCTGACACCCGCATCCCAGATCTGAGTGCCTGGTTCCCGTCCCGGCTCCACTTCCTGCTAGCGCACACCCTGAGAGGCAGTGGGTGATGCCTTCAACTACCTCGGTTCTTGCCACCCACGTGGGAGACCCTGATGGAGTTCTGGGCTTCAGGCATTGGCTTGGCCCAATCCTGGCTGTTGAAGGCATTTATGGAGAGAACCAGTGGATGGAAGATCTCACTGTCGCTCTGCCTTTCAGATAAATCAATACATTGGTTTTTAAAAAGCCAGTTAAGATATCCAAACGAAGCATGCTGGGGTTTTGTATTCTATGGCGTCTCCTTGCAGCTGCTTTTCTGGAAGCACAGGGCATTTGGCAAGAGCAGCAGACACAGCCCTCCAGGAGGCGGCTCTGACCTGGCAGGGGAATGCGCAGCTTGGGTTTTACCCCTGGCCCAGCCCAGGCCCATTGCTCTAGAATTCCCGTAGTGGAAGCTCGGAGGAAGGAGGTCAGGAGGTGATGTGACAGGAGGGCACAGACAGAGCTCAAAGTGAGTCCATTACCTGAAGCTGAGCCTGTTGGTAATGCAACTACTAGCACTCTGGGCCATAAGGCTGGGAGCATCAGGGAGGGCTCCTTGGAGGAAGCAGCTTGTGTGTGGACCCCAGGTAGAGTTCCAAGAGTGAGGTGGAGAGAAGAGCAGCCCAGTGGAGGTGATTCTGGGAGCATTTTCCATGGCCCCATCACCAAGGTGAAAATGAGCATGATATGGATCACAGTCCACATGACTCTGACTTCTGAGGTACAAGTGGTCATGCCGAGGGTCCACCTGACAGGTCCACCCCAGGAGTCCCGCCAGCCACGGACATGCAGGGAAAGGAGCCCCAGGCTTCCTCCCAGCCTCCCCACCCTGCGGGAAGCCTGCTGAGCTGGGCTCGGCTCCAGGCCGCTCTCTGCAAGGCTTGCCTGTTTGCCACTTCGCTGCAGAGCAGCTGGATGACATGGAGGCCCCATTTTTCTCCCCCGGCAGCGGGAAAATGAATCTCGCCAAGTGTTGCCGACACCGTCCTAGCAGGTTCCGCATCCATCGCGGACCAGGGCCGCTGACAGAGCACAGGCCCATCCCTCAGCCCCGCGCCGGGGCCTGGGGACAGAGTGACGACAGGAGGGACATTTAGCATCTCTCCCTGCCTGCCTGCCTGCAGCCTCTTCGCTGGGGCTTGATGGCCCTTGGGAACGGATGCTCCAGGAGGCAGAAGGGGAGACAGTGGGTGCTGTGCCGATGGCCTCCCTGATCATTAAGTGTGTGAAGGCGCTCACTGTTCGATGCCCAGAGGCCGAGTCTGCCTCATGGCGGCTGGCAAGACTGCAGAGGGCAGGCAGACTTGGGTCTCGATCCCAGCCCCTTAGTGAGTGAGATCCTAGGAATATAGCAATTCTGTCCACTGCTCGTTCCTTCCCAAACTGAAGAGGCTCAGGGTTGGTGATTCCAGACCAGGAGCTGGTGCTGCGTACTTACAGTCATGACACCGTTACTGAGTACCCACTGGGCGCCCTGGACTGCTTGGGAAAGATAACTGATCCCACAGCCACCTTGGGGACAAGCTAAGTGCAGCCCCACCTCACGGACCAGGTAACTGATTCAGAGTGGCAGAACCAAGACTCAAACCCAAGCCTATGGAAACCCCAGATCCTTTCTTTCTGCCAGATGGTGTGACCACCCCAGCACACAGAGTGTCTTGGGGCCCTGGGCCTTAGGGGACTGTACAGAGGAATAAACAGTTGACACAAGGGATTTGGGAAGCTCGAGAGAGCCGTTTGGGAAGGCATTTCCGTTCCTGGACTCGTTGAACACCTAGCATACCTCCACCCCACATCCGCCTGTCCTTTCTCCTCTCTCTGCATCAGAGCCATCCTTCTAAAACCTGTAAATCTGAGCTCCTTGGGCTGCAGTTTAAAAGTCTCTGCTGGTGCACCCTGGGGGAAGTCCACAGTACCGCTTTGCCGGCCTACCCCGCCTCGGCCCTCCTGACCTTCCCAGGATGCTCGCCCAGTGCAGGCGGGGAGGGCTTGGCAGTCTGCAACTCCCCCCAGGCCCTCTCTTGCCTCGGGTCTGCTCTGGGATGTCCATTTCCTCCCTGGCATGACTCCTCCTCATGTTGCCCAGAGGAAAGTTCTGAATCTTGCCTGTACCCTTCCTATCTGTGTGGTCACTGGGCCTGGTTCCTACCCTGTCCAGGTGAGAAGGTCGAACCTTTTTCTCCGGGAGACAGAGGCACAGGATGGGGGTGAGCCCGTGTGATTAATGGCAGGTGTTCTTCTCATCTGGTCTTTGAGCTCAGCTGCCACTGTGCCTGCACCCTGGGTCGTGGGTGGTCCAGGAAGTGTGGACTGGCTGGATGCTGGCGGAGCTGCCTCCCAGGCTCCGGTGTCCACCAGAGGAGAAGAAATCAAGTTGTGGCACATTCATCCCCTGCCAGCAAGAAGGGCTGAGTGCAGTTTCCCAGATAGAATCACTGGGCCCCAACTCACATCCATTTTGCCTGCAAATGCATTATGCTAGTTGGGGCTGGAGATTTTATTTGATTTCGGTTGTCCCTGCAGAGACAAGGGGTGGCCTTGTTGACTGGCAACACGAGTCTCTTGCAGTTGTGACCTGCAGTGGGCTCTGTCCCTGGAGGGTGGCAGTGGGGCTGACGAGGGCCTGGAGTGGGACTTAAACACTCGCCCACACCTCAAGCTCTCGGTGTTTCTAGAGCAAAGACCCCTGTGAGAGGCAGACGAGATCCAGGCGCAGCCGTGAGCAGGTGCATACACTCACGCTGTTCCCACACAGCCTCAGGAGGCTGAGGCCACTTTGCAAACCTCAGGCTGCCAGCCCTGCTCTCTGGCTTGAATTCAGACCCCAGCCCGGTCCACTGTCCCTCGGCCATGTGGCCACGCTCACCACAGCAGTGGGAGTTCCTTATACCCTGTGTCCCACTGAGACCGGAGTCCTTGTTGGGGGTGGGGAGCTGTAGGGGTGGCGGATCCTGCTCTGCCTGTGAGTGCCGTCAGGTACCCCGTGGGCCCCCAGGGCCACCCAGGCTGTGGCTGGGGGAAAGGCAGTGTGGACTTCAGGGAGTCGCGGTGTTGGGCTGCTTGTCCACCCCGAGTGAGAGACACTCCCTTGATGGATAGTGCATAGCAGCTTGAGACGGGGGCTCATCAGAGCACCCCTCTCTCTGCCCCAGCCAGCTCAGTGGGGGTCTTGCCCCTCCTCTGAGCCAGATGAGGGCACCATGCTGAATGAAACAAGGCCCCTGCCTTCCAGGAGCCCTCATCTGCTGGGGGAGACACAGAGCAGTAGCTAAATGCAAGGGCAGGTGGTGGGTGGCACAGTGCACTACAGCTGGCCTGAGGGGCCAGTGCCTGCTGTTTTGGGTACAGGGGCTGGAAAACGCCCTTGGAGCGGGGGTCAGAGATTGGATCCCTGGTTTTTCCCCACCAGGTCCTGGAGCAACTGCTCACAAGCCGGGTTTTTTTTTTTTTTTCCCTTTTTGATAGGCAGAGTGGACAGTGAGAGAGAGAGAGAGACAGAGAGAAAGGTCTTCCTTTGCCGTTGGTTCACCCTCCAATGGCCGCCGCGGCTGGCACGCTGCGGCTGGCGCACCGCGCTGATCTGATGGCAGAAACCAGGTACTTATCCTGGTCTCCCGTGGGGTGCAGGTCCCAAGTACTTGGGCCATCCAACACTGCCTTCCCAGGCCACAGCAGAGAGCTGGCCTGGAAGAGGGCCAACCGGGACAGAATCTGGCACCCCGACCGGGACTAGAACCCGGTGTGCCAGTGCCGCAAGGTGGAGGATTAGCCTAGTGAGCCGTGGCGCCGGCCACAAGCCAGGTTTTCACAGAGCGATCTTCTAGGGCCAGGATGCTGCCCAGGCCTGGGAGGAGAGAAGCAGAAGATGGCTTCCTAAAGGACCTTGGGGGCCTGGGGCTGAGCTCCACGTCTCCCTGGATGTGTGGTCCTCACCCCCAGGACAAGGCCACCAGGAGGCTCCCGCCGGGCAGCTAGTGTTTGTGCACAAGGCACGTGGCTGCAGACTGGGTCCCTTCCTGGTGGGCACTGTGGGCTCCTCTCTCTCCTCCTGGCCCAGCCCCATTGCCCCTGTTGCAGAAACTACCGCTGCTGGTCCTTGGGCCCCATGCCGGGTGTGTGTGGCCTGCCTGAGAGGAAGCCCTGGCTCTGTGAGCGCCTGCACAGGGACCTGTACTGTCATTGGCACCGAGGAGATCACTCAGCTGTCCCCCCTCCCCCAGGCCATGGCCATGCACGTGCACAAAATAGTCCCAGCTCTGGACTTTAAGATTTATTTATTTAAAAAGAAGACTGACACAGAGAGAGGGAGAAGTAGAGTGAGAAACAGATCTTACAACTGCTGGTTCACTCCCTAAATGGTTGCAATGGCCAGGGCTGGGCCAGACTGAAGCCAGGAGCTTGGAATTCCATCCGGATGCCACGTGGGTGGCAGGTGCCCAAGTGCTCAGGCTGTGCTCTGCTGCCCTCCCAGGCTCACAGCAGGGAGCTGGATTGAAGCAGTGCAGGTGGGACTCCAGCTGGTGCTCATGGGATGCTGGTCTTGCAGGCAGCGGCTCAATTCACTGCACCGCAACCAGGCCCTGGATTTTAGAGACTCCAGGGGATAGGGACGACCAGGAAGGCATCTGTCTGGAAGAAGGCCTCAAAGGGAGCCATCCCTGGCACCAGCTCAGAATCCGCTCTCTTCCGACTTGGCAAACCAATTGTTTGAAGTTCTTCTGCCCTAAATTTGCAAAATACCAGTGTCTTTCTCTGGAGGACTTCTAACATCGCCTCAAAACTGTTGAAGTCCCCCCGAGAGCTGAGTCAGTTCAGGAAGGAAGTCTCGCTTATCTGAACGTCGTGCACGGAAAGAAAAACGAACACCTGGAGTACCAGCCCCACTCTCCATACCGCATCACTTTGGAAAACTCATCTTTCTTTGGAAAATGATAAAATAATAGCTTGCCTTTACTGAAGGGAGCTGTGGACCAGACATTTGGTGCTATTCGCACGTAATAACTCATTGAATCTTCACAACACCCCTGTGAGGTGGGCGCTAGCTCATCCCCATTTCATAGCCAGGGGAACTGAAACCCAGGGAGAAATCAATCCTGCTGCCTTCCACGGCTGGGTCAGATGAGGCAGGCGGGGAGGGGGCGGCTTTCCTTCTGGCCAGGCTCGGACAGGGCTTTCAACAGTCGCTCCACGCTCCAAGATCTTGGTCCCTTTCTTTCTCTTTGGCTGCCAGGCAAGGAGTGCCTGCCCTGGGAGGAAGCTGGGTCCCCAGGTTACACCTCAGCAGGCACTGGCCCCAGATAACTCCTGTCCTTAGCTTTAATGACAAAGTCCTTTTAACTGGAGCTGGTTTGCAGATAGGAATCTTTGTAATTAACTGAGAGATGGCTTGCATGTAAATGGGCATTCTTCAGAGGGCCTGACTATTTATGTGGAAAGTATGGGATAAACACTCTCAGCCCCCTCCCTTCAACAAGCTCCAAAACAAACAAGGACCCTGAAGGTTATTTGCACTGGAGGCCCCTCTGCAGAGACCCTGTGGGTACACTAGAACCTGGAGGCCTGCCTGCCTGTTCCCCAGCCTCCCCTCGCTCCCCAGCCTGTGCGGGTCTGTCCATCACCCGGTGACCTCTGCCTTCGCACGCAGGCAGGTGATGGGGTGGAGAGGCTGTGAGAGCTCCGTCCCCCCAATGCTGGGGAGCACTGGCTGCCCCCTCTGGTTCCTGCTGCCCTGGGGCTCAGCAGCTCCAGCTCCCGTGTGCACACCGGCATGCGTGGTGCTGGTGCACATGTGTGCATGCATGTGCCTGCGTAGTGTGTGTGAGGGCCTGTGTCTGCAGGTATATGAGCGAGGGTGCCTAGAGAGCGCACTGCGGTGTGTGTGCACGCTCGTGTTCCGCTTGCCCAGCCACCCCCTGGCCGGTGGTGTCTTCCTGGAGGGGGTTTCTTGGGGAGCAGGGTTCCCCTGTGACTCTGCCACCACTGGAGACATCCTCAAGGGGCTATAGCTGCCGGTGCATTCCTCCCCCACCTCCCTCCCTCTCTGTGCAGTCCCAGGGCCCTGTAGAACTAGCCAAGGCCCAGCCCCGATGACAGAGAATTTACCACCAGGCATGAGTGAGTCTCAAACAGAGCCTGGGGCAAGGGGAGGAGACAGATCTCAGAAGGAGGCCGGAACCGGTGTGCAGTGTGCGAGTGTGTGTGTGAGTCTGTGCGTGCACACCGCGGCGCGGGGAGGAGGCCAGGGCCAGCATCCCAGAGTCCCAGCTTCCTGTTGGTACTGAGGCTTTGTAGCACGCCAGAAGGAGGTGGTGGTAAGTGGTGAGGAGGGGCAGAGAGGGGTCTGGAAGAGGACCCTCCCCTACCCCCTCCCACCATCCTCAGCCTTCCAAGCTGACAATGGAGACGAGTCTCAGGCCAGGCCGGCCGCACAGCTGCTGGAGGGCTCCCATCCCGTCACTCCTGTCCATCACTGCCTGGCAGCCCCCCTCCTTGCAGGGGAAGCTGCAGGGAGCAGCCCCAGGGCCCCTGCCTGCGTGTGTAACAGAGGAGAAAGAAAGGGCAGAATTGAAGGGCGGGGGTGTGCCTGTACCCAGCAGGCCATGGCGGAACTGGGACTCCTGCAGGAGGGGCTGTGGCCCTGCCCAGCGCCCAGGATGGGCTCACGTGAGTCCTGGGCTGCGAGGCCCTCTGCAGAGCTGGACAGGGTTGGGCCTCTGATGGAGGCGCAGAGGCCTGGACTGGGGAGAGTCCAGACTGGAAACCAGGACCCAGCTGGATCCACAGGCCTCCTCCCGGGGCACAGGGCTCCTCTTGCCCCTGCCTCTACCAAACCCGGCCCTGGCACAGCTCCCTCCTGGTGCCCTGTCCTCTGGGCCCCGTTCTGCAGGCCCTGGGAGAGACACTCTGCCTCCTCCCACACTGGCTCCTCCAGCCAGGCCCCGCCAGAGTGGCAGCCCTCCAGCCAGGCGCATCCCCAGCTGCTCCTGACACCCCAGCTGGCTGGCGGACCCTCCCACAGAGATGCACAGCCTGCCCGGTGCACACCGCGAGGGACGATTACCAGCCCCGCCCCTCTTACGATTTCCCCACCCCAACATGGCAAACCCCCAAATACAGTGGCATCAAGAGGAGGATGGCAGGGTTGGCAAAGCTTAGAGATAGCCAAAGGTATCCAGTGCCTGTGCCCTCCCCTACCTCCCACCCCACAGCAGCTGGCCCTCCAAGAGTGGAGGGAAGGGAGGTGTGAACTGGTAGGGCCAAGTGAGACCAGGGCTTCACACCTTGAGGCCAGATAGCTAGCAGGATGGAGGGCACTATGTCTGGCCCTGGATTCTAGGGGAGGGGCTTGTGGGTGGTGCCAGGCCACCCGGCCAGGCAACAGCAGGGTGAATGCTCCCACCAAGCCCCTGGGCTCCCAGCCTGGTGCTCTTGCCGCTGCATCAGAATGACTGTCTGCACTCCCAGTCCCAGTGAGGAGGGCAGTGTGGGGCATTGGCAGCTGCAGACTTTGGAGCCGGTGCAGCCTGGTTTGTGCATCCTGGCTCTGCTGTGTATTTATTGTGTGGTATGCAGTAAGTCATAGAACTCCTCTGAGCCTCAGTTTCACCATCTGTAAAATGGGTATACTTATTTGTTATGAAGTGGTGGATATGGAATGGCTAGCATGTAGTGGGTGCTCCCTCAACGGCAGTGAGTTTTGAAGACTCTGACGTCCTCTGCACGCTGTCAGATCTACACTTTAATAAACACTCACTGAGCCAATATGGCAGTTGGGGGGCCATTGGGGTCGGCCTCAGCGCCCCAGTTTCTTGCTGAGCCCCAGGGCCTGGAAGGGCAGTGGTATTCCATGAGAAAGGGCAGGTGTGGCCACACCCGGCTCCCTGGGCTGGGCACCTCTGTGTCGCCTTGCTAGAGAAGGTCTTGCTGGGTCTCAGCGTGAGGGTGGGTGCCTGTCTGCTGCGTCAGCCTGCGGGGGAGGGGCTTTCAGGTGGGGTTTGTGGTTGAGCAGCGGCCGAGAGGCCTCGCGTCCACAGTGTCTTCATTCTCTTCCATGTGGCCCAGCGCTGTGGAGGATCTGTGCCTTGAGGGGGCTCCCTCAGCCGTAGCCGCACCGCTGAGCACATCGGAGCCACCCGACCCTTCCCCAGCCCCCTGCACGCACACTCTCTCCAGCTCCGTTCTTTCCAGCATCCTCAGTTGCCAGGGGACGTAGCCCTGAGGGGGGAGGCTTGGGGCTGTCCCCCCAGGTCACGGCTGAGCTGGAGACTTGCCCTCTCTGTGTGCCTGTCGCCTCCTCCATGAAACTGAATTCGTGATTCTTCTGTCCCCAAACTCATTAGGGACTCAAGAGGGGCCTCTTTGGGGAGGTCGGAGGATCCTGCCGAGTGGTAGTGGTGATTCTGTGCTTTTGCAAATGGGCATGCGAGGGCTCAGGGCTGAAGGTCAGGCAGCATAGACAGCCAGACCCCAGGAAGCTCTGCTAACCTGTTTAGGAAGTTAGGGGTCTTCGGGGCCAGTGCTGTGGTATAGCGGGTAAAGCCGCCACCTGCAGTGCCGGCATCCCATATAGACGCTGGTTCAAGTCCCGGCTGCTCCACTTCTGATCCAGCTCTATGCTATAGCCTGGGAAAGCAGTAGAAGATGGCCCAAGTCCTTAGGGCCCTGCACCTGCGTGGGAGACCTAGAAGAAGCTTCTGGCACCTGGCTTCGGATTGGCGCAACCCCGGCTTTTGCAGCCAATTGGAGAGTGAACCAGTGGATGGACGACCTCTCTCTCTCTGCTTCTCCTTCTCTCTGTGTAACTCTGACTTTCAAATAAATAAATAAAAATCTTTTAAAAAAATAAAAAAAGAAGTTAGAGGTCTTCAAGGGTCCTTCTCCAGCCCACTTTTGCATTTGCAATGTTTTCTGTTTGGCTCCCGAATCTCTCCCCCTGCCCCAGAAGCCTTCTCTTGAGGGGAGCACAGCGCCCAGCACACCGTAGGTGCTGGTGCTGGGTCAATGTGGCTGATGGCAGGCGGGGAGGAGAGCCCTGGGCTGGTGTGAGGGAGGAGCTGGCAGCACGGGGCTCGGGGCACTCCCCAGTGGCTTCCCCACCATGCCGGCCCTGCTCGTCTGAGAAATCTCATTTTGCCAGCGAGCTGATTCATGGGCCTGGCTGCCCGGTGCCCCCAAGCAGCTCTCCGTGAGTAACGATTCTTTACACGCTCCCTCGATTCGATTCTGGGGTTGGAGACAAATTTTCAAAGAGGCGTTCGGTGCCAGGGCCATTCCAGAGGGGCTGTTAACTTAATGTCCCGCCTCGTTCCCACCAAGCCTGGTCCCACTTGAACTCTGCCGGGGTCAGCCGTTGCTGTTTCTAGCGATCGCTTCTGGTTCTCGCATTTGGACAGGGCGTGAGGGATGAAGAGAAGGGGACACAAGTTACAAGGAGGGCGGCGCAGCTCTGGCTCTGTTCCAAGCTTTGCTGTGTGCCTGTCAACCCACGGCTCGCCCTCTCTGGGCCCTGTTTCCAGCTGGCGAAAGCATGAATGCCAGCAAACAGCATCACCAGTACACCAGCTTTCTGCCCGCGGGGGCCTGGTCGCAGGTCTTTCCTGGAGTTCATCCGGAGGAGCAGTTGGGTAGGCAGGCGGCAGCTTGGGGCCTTTGCCCTCCATCCTCACACAGCACCAGGCCTGGGCTGAAGCTTGCCGCTGCCTACTGTGTGCACCCTGCTCTCCGTGCCTGCTGCCCCCACAGAGAGGGAAATACCAGGACCTCAGGCGTGAGCTTGGTTCCCAGACCTCCTCTGGCCCTGCCACGCTCTCTGGCCTCCATACCTTCCCATCCTCAGGGACCCACAGTCCAGATGCAGCAGAGCAGGTGCAAAAACAGGGCGGCCAAAGTGGGTGTGGCAGAGGTATAGCAGCCCGGGGCTTTGCACTCACTTTCCAGCTTTCTGAGCCTCCCTGGCTTTGTCCTTCCCAAGCTGCCTGGGGGAGGCCCCCAGGCAAAGCCCCACCTGTCCCACACAACAGGGGGCAGCTGACCTGTCCTTCCCTCTGGTTCTGGAGGCTTCTTACCCACAGTCCCATGGGGCTGCTCCCCAGACTCCTTCCAGGTTGGAGCTTAAAGTGGTTCCCTGTTCCAAATTCTACAGCAAGCTACCCCCAGCACACTCCCAAGCCAAGTAGCCCTCCTTGTCCTACACCAGTGACCTTATCGCTCTTCCATTTGAGACGGATCACAGGTGACTTTCTGCACTCATAAGGTGGTGGAGAAGAGGCAATCCCCACACGTGAGATCACGCCAATCCATTTACACTCTGCATCCAGCTAGCACCTGTTGAGCACTGCCAATTCCAGGCGCCCTGTTAGGCACCTGGGGGGTAAGGAAAATGCGCCTCTAGGAGCTTGTGGTCAGGGCAGATTCGACTGGCTGCGGCTGCTGCGCTGTGGGCTCAAGGACAGCCCTCCCGCGAGGCCGCCGTGCTTCTGCCCTGGATGCGGCTTTCCGGCGCTGGACTCCTGGTTGCCAAACATGTCGTGGGCGGAGATGGTCCTTTTAGGCCCTCACACCTTACCTGAAAACGAACACCTGGCTGTGGCAAACCCCTTCACTGAGACCCTCCTGGCCTGGGGAAGTGTGCACCTGCTGCCCGGCGCCATACAGAGCCCTTCACATGCATGGCCTCACGGAACCCCCGCCCCAATCCCAGGGTGGCCCCCATCAGTTTGAGCAGGTGACCGTGGCAGGTCGGGCTTCCTCCTGAGGCCGACAGGTGCATGTTCCAGCAGTTCCCGGTGCAGCCCGAGCTGCCACTGGACACTCCTGGACAGAGGCTGACTGCCGTTCCTTCCCCTACCCATGACATGTGACATGTGACATGTGCTGTCACCACCTGTCCACAGGCACCGGAGGGGGCTCCTCTCAGGCAGGGAGCTGCTGTGTCCCCACGGACTGCTGCCTGTGCTGGGGAGTGGTCCCCCGGGGCCATGGGAGGCCACGTGCATGCTCACAGGTCAAGTGTGTCAGCCCCGTTGGTGGGAGGTGCATGCCCAGCATACCAATGCTAACAAAAAGACACCCCCCCCCCCCGCAGTTCCCCCAACCCCACCCCTGTGATGAAGAGAGGTGGGTGGAGGCAGCCAGGCACACTCCCCCTTAAGTCACTCCTCCCTTTCCTGGGCCCTCCCTCACCCAAGCCAATCATGACAAAGTCATCCTTACAATGCTGGGCTGCATTCTGGGGGCAGATCCTTCACCCCTCAACTGGGCGCCCCCACAGCACTGGCGAGGAGCAGGGGGCTTGCAGGCAGGGAGGCAGAGCAGGACACAGCTTGGTCTCCCAAGATTCAGGCTCGTGCCCCGGCATGCGCAGTGCACACGAGGAAGAGACAGAGCCAGCCACAAGGTACTCTCTGTTCGCTGGGAGCTGCCGCCCCCACCCCCAAGTCTGACGGCCTCCATTTATTTAAGAAAAATCCGACACAGTGGTGGGTAGAGCCCGAAGGAAAAGAGGCTGTGGGGTGAGGAAGGGGAGTTGCCAGCTCCCCTGGGCCTGTGCCCACCCCGAGGTCCCTCGTGGCGTTCCCCGGCGCCCTCTTCTTCCCCGGCCCAGACTCTGTTCTGTGAGGGAAGGGGCTCAGCAGAGCGGGGGTGGCTAAGGCGCAGTAGGGTTGACCCTGCTGTGGGGGACACAGCAGGCCCCGGGGTCCCCCTGGGCCCGTGCAGACCGTGGCGCTCTGGGGTGTGGTGTGGCTGGAGAAGTACCCAGGAGTCCTTCCCATTAGGTCCCTGCCCACAGCCCTTGGAGCAGGCAGCCCACTCAGGGAGGTGCCCGGCTCGGTCAGCTCCCAGGCCCTGGGAGGCACCCAGGAGCCGGCAGATGCTACAACTGTACCCCACCCCCCAGAACGTCCTGTCCACAGCAAGATCCTTGGCAGGGCAGGCAGCCGCTACCTCCCACCCTGCAGGACAGAAATCCCTGAATAGTGGTTTGAGAAAAGTCTTTGTGCAGCGTGTGTGACACAGGACTCGCCAGAGCCCCCTGCACAGGGGTAGGACGGGGGAGATGGAGGCGGGGGCTGGGGCACAGTGTGTGTCCACCTCGCCCCAAGCATGGCCTCCCGGCCTCCCTCTTGGGGCAGGGGTTTGCCTAGGATGGAGGCAGTCTGGGAAGGGTGAACAAGGGCTGGGGGTCGCTCTCCTCCCTGCAAGCCAGGGGAGGAAGGGGCCTCCACCTGCAGGGGGCAGAAGAGGGTAACAGTGGGAGGCGGGCAGGGCCCGGCAAAGCTGCAGGAGCAGGGAGTATAAAATCCATCCAGCTGCCTGCCCCAGGGTGAGCTGGGGTCCCCACGGCGCCTATGCAATTTCTTTGATTCTGCGCATGTAATTGTGCAGGTCTGGGGTTGCAGTGGGCCTCGTGGTGCCCGCCACATCCGGGCAGCCCCAACCCAGGTCCTCTTCATCCTCCTCGTCCTCTTCGCCGGCGGGCACTGAGTCATAGGCCAGCTCCTCGGAGGGCAGCGTGGTGAAGGTGGTGAACTTGACCCGCTTGCGCTTGGAGGTGGGTGAGCTGGCGGGGTCCTCAGCCTGGTCCCGGGCCGAGCCGCCCGAGGAGCCATCCCCGCGGCCGTGCACCTGGCTCTGGACGCTGGTCTGCGAGCTGCCGCTGCTGTGGTGGTCGCCGTGGCAGCAGGCGGGCACGGTCTCCAGCGGGTTGCCAGCGGGCGGCGAGAGCTCCCCCTGCACGCGCAGCGGCTGCCCGTTGCCCAGAAACACCCAGTGGTGCGAGTGGTCCATGCTGGTCTGGCCCTCGGGCGGGATACGCTTGTGGCGGTAACGCAGCACGAAGACGATGCAGTTGATGAGGAAGACGAGGATGGCAAGGCAGAAGACGCCCAGCAGCGCGTACATGCCGATCTCCAGGTCGGTCAGCCCCCGCGGCATCTGCAGGAAGCCGGTGGGCAGCGGCAGGAAGTCCTCGGTGGGCGGCGCTGCGGGGCTGCTGGGGCCCAGGCCCGGGGCCTCGGGGCCGGGGAGCGCGGTGCCTGGTGGGCCGGCACCCCGGGCCTCATCCTCGCCCCCACCCGGCCCCGGCTGGCTGGGGCCCGGGTAGTCGTAAGTGGGGTCCTCCTCGTCCCGCCCAAAGTGCACCCGCAGGCCCACGGGGGTCGTGGCCAGCATGCTCTTGCGCTTGGTTTTCTGGCAGCTCTCGGCGATGCTCAGCTCTACCCGCAGCAGCTCCCCGGCCCCCTCTGCCTCGGCCACCACCAGCGGGAAGGCGCGGTCCTGCGTCACGGTGGCCACGCGCTCGTCCAGGCTGCTCACCAGCAGCCCGTAGTCCCGGGGGCTGTAGAGGGAGAGTGGGGCTGTGGTGCCGTCACTGTAGGAGAGCCAGAGGCTCAGGAGGGCTTCCTGGAGGAGGAGAAAGGGGACAGGAGTGAAGACGCTCACTCCATGGACTTCCCAGTTAAGCTGCTGAGCCTCCTGCTGCACTCCCGGCCCTGGTTCTATGCCTGGCCGGGGGCGGGCTCTCAGGAAACGTCATTTGAGTGTGAGTCCTGCTCACAGGTTGTGGGGAGGTGAAAGGCGGCTTACAACATCCAGACCGAGGGCTTCTTAGTCCACGTCAGCTTCTCCCTTTGATGAGCTGAGGCTGAGTTCTGCCTTGGGTCTAGCTCAAGTCTGTACTGCTGCCGGTTAGCCCCCTATCTCCACGGCTGACCTCGGGATCACCCCCATTCGACACCTGACTATTGAGAATACACACACACACACACACACACACACCCCTCCTCCATTGGCCGAAACCTTCTGAGAGGCATCCTCTGCAGAGGAGGAGGGAGGGCCCAGAGAACGGGATGGGCTTGGGATCGTGGAGCACGGGGTGCAGAGGAGCCCTATGTCCCGACTCCTGCCTTGCCACCCGACGCCCTGCCTTGCTGCACTGCCTACTGCCTGCAGAGTGTACTCGGGGCTCCAGAGATGGGTGGGGGTCCTTCCTGGGGGTGGGGCTGAGGTGACTGCCCTCTGAGCATTGGCAGGAAAGGCTCAGCGGGCAAGGACAGTAAGCAAGACCTTGCCCAGACTGACTGAAAGCCCTCCCTTGGGGGTTCCATGTACAAGGGTGAGGCGGAGCCCCTGAGTCCTCCTTCTGTACCCCAGAGTCCCCGGCTGGGGCGGCCAGGTGGCCAGTTACCTGCTTGAGGAAGCTGAGGGTCTGCTGGGCGGCTGTGGTGGCCAGGATGGTGTGGCTGCTCCCGGGGCTGGGCCGCAGGGACAGGGCCAGGCTGGCCACCACCTGGGCCTGCAGCTGTGTGATGCTGACCTTCTCCTCTGTCACCGTCAGCAGCGTCTCCCCCAGCACGGCCTCTGTCAGCGGGGACACCACCTGAGGCAGAGTGCAATGGGAGTGGGAGGGGGCCAGGGTCCCCACGTCGGGGAGGAATCTCAGTGCTTCCAGAGGAGGGGCCCAGAGGGCTGGGGCAGGCGGGGGCGGGGAGGGGGGGCAGGACTCCTGGCTCTGCTTTGGGTCTGCAGCTGGGACCCGGTGGCTAGTGGTCCCGGGGAGCCAGGCAGCCACACAGATGAGAGAGCGCAGAGCTGGGAAGGACCACACCCACCCTTGCGTGGTGCTGAGCAGCAATGGATGTTCCCGCCCACTCTTCCCGAGATGGAAGGGAGAGGCGGGGGAAGGGCACACTGACAAAACAGGGCACCTGTGAGGGCTCCAGCGGACTGCTGCTGGGGGGAGTGCATGCCCAGGGAAAACCAGAAATCTGGATTTGTTTTTTAAATGAGAAGCTTCCCAATTGCTAAACGTTGGATCAGTTATTTAATAACAAACATGTCTGTCCGTAGGTACATCTGAGTCTCCATCTGCGGTCGCCCAGGTGGGTGACTTCCACCCAGACATCTGACCGGCAGAGACCACGGTCGAGGAGAGCATTCCGGGGCGGCTGGGGGTTGGCTCCCGAGGCTGACGCTCTGGGAACACCTAGGTAACCAAGGCTCTCACCACTGCCCCGTGTGCCTACCTTGAAGGGGGTGGTGCCTGGCTCCAGGCCTGCCAGCGTGCTGCTGTCCACCATGTGTGCCACTCGGGGGTCACCTACACGCATGAAGTCACTGACCAGGTCAGTGACCTCCACCAGCCAGTCTGGGCCCAACATGCTGACCACCTGGTCGGTGCCCTCGGCTGACGTGGTGTGGAACTGGGTGAAGACCTGCAGGGTGGCATGCTGGTACTGCAGGGTGCAGCCGCGGCTTGCACTCTGCCGCCGCTCCTCCTCCTCCTCGTCCTCATCCTCACTCTCCCGGGCTGACCTGGGCGGGTGGGGAGATGGGGCAAAGTCAGGCCTGGCCGGACTGCGGGCTCCTTACCCTGGTCTGACCCGCACAAGTCACTGCTCTCTCCCCTGCCCTGCTTCCTCGTCTCTAGCTCACGGTGGGTGGAATCTCTGTAAGACAGGATGTCTCCTCCTGGCTCAAGCCTGCCTTCTGTGTGTGAAGCCTGGGGCCAGGAGTCCCAGCCTTTTCTCTCCTAGGAAAGTGCTCTTTGGATTGTCTTTGTTCTCTCCTTTTCGGCGTGGCTTAGCCCACGTCTGGGAACGGCTGACGTCAAAACCTCTTCTTCATCCCCAAGCATGTGCCTGGCACGGAGCTAAGTTCTAGACCTAGGGGACTTCCCCTGGAGGGCTTCCTGTGCACCACCATGCTGGCCTAACTCCATCAGCACTGCCTTCCCTGGACTCAGAACTGGGCTGGAGCAGGCACAGCCACACTCACAGCTCAAACACCGGTCAGTGCCTGGCACATGGTAGCTGCCCAATAAGTTTGTTGATGGCCTGTGTGTATCTAGGGCCTCGCGCACACATGTGCCAGGCTGTGTGCCCCGTGAGCATCCCCAGCGCCTGCCGTCGGGGCTGTACCTGCGGTCAGGGAGGATGGGCACCCTCCAGCCCTTCACTTGGCTGAGGCGGGCATCTGAGAGCTCGATGTGCAGGGGCAGCTTGGGGACCCAGACGGTCATTTCCAAGGGGGCGTGCAGCACGTCGTAGCGGAAGGTGACCCTGGCGTTCATGGACCCCCGGGACTCCTTGCCACTCACAAACACGTAGTCGCAGCTGCTGGACACCTGTGGAAAGGGACGGCAGTGGGCACGGGCCGCCCGACCTGCCTGTGAGTCTGCCTGCCAGGCCAGGCTGGGGAGACTGGAGGAGGGAGGAGGCAGGAGGCTGGCAGGAGAAGCCCCCCGCCTCTGTTTCTCCAGAGACCACCCTTCGGGCCTCTGTGGGAGGCTTAGGGCCCTGGGGGATGTGCCAGGACCAACCCCGCAGGTAGGAGGCTTCAGGGCCTGGGGTGGGGAGGGTGGGTTGGTGGGGCTCTCAGGCTGGCCCCTCCTCCAGAACAACTGAACTCTGGAGCATGCACAGTGGCTACTTTCAGGGCAAGCGGCTGCTCCTGCTGGGGGCTGAAGATGAGAGAACCGGAAGGGAAAACCCAGGGCCAGGGGAGCCCAAGCTCAGAGCCCAGGCTCCTACGGGCCCACCTAGATAGTCATGTGTGTTCCTAGGGTTCTGCTGACCACGTCTCGGTGATAGGGACTAGTGCCCGCTCACAGACTGGCTGCTGCCGGTGCTGCCGGGGGGTGGGCAGTGCAGGCAGGGGTGCGCGCTGAGTGCCCAAGCCCTCCGGGGCTCCTGCGGGAACACGCCATGGGCACTGGTCCTGGATTTTGGGGGTGGTCTCTCAGGCAGTGGGCGGGGGTGGCCATGGCGAGGCCCCGCCCACCTCCCTCATTGGCTCAGAGGAGAGGCCAGGTGGGAAGAGCAGCCCTGCCAGGAGCGCTCAGCTCCCGCTCGCTCAGCATCAGCAGGCTGGCAGGCTCCATAGCCCCGGTGTGCGTTACTGAGCTCTCTAACAAATTCTAACTCCGGGGGTCTCTCAGCCAGGCCTGGGGCAGAGAAGGTGCAGGGTGGGACTCTCGGGAGCAGGCCCATTTCTTCCCTCTATGCTGACAGGTGATGGGGTGCGGCCTGGAGCCCCCCGCTCTGGCTCCTGTGAGGGACGTTCTTCTGGGTCAGTGATGGAATAGGTGACCCCCAGGCTCTGCAGACCCAGAGGGACCCAGGACAGAGCATGAAGAGAGAGGGAGGGAGCGGGCAGAGGGGGGGTCCCTGCACCTGCACTCTCCAGGAACAGGAAAGCCCTTCATCGTCTCACCATCCAATTCTGGTGTCCACCGCAGGCCGCCCTGGCGGCAGCCTGCTCTCCCAGCCCACAGGTGTGGTGGTCCACTCTCCCACCAAACTGCCTCCCGCCCCCTCCCCCTGCCCACTGCACAATAACGAAGGAGCAAATCTGGACCTTCCTAGGGAGGGCCAACCTGGGCCATTCGCCTCGGACACAGGTCCTGTGTGGTGGCCTGGGGAGGCCGGGGCCAGAGCCAGCCCTGGGAGCAGCCTAGGGGCAGGAAGGCGGAGCTGGTGCTGGCAGAGCAGGAGTGGAAGGGCACGGGCCCTCTCTCCTGGCCTAACTCCTTCCCCCAGCTCCGTCTCTCCCACTGCATCTCCATACCTCCCAAGGGCAGGGATTTGAGGGGCCCACTCCCTCCACCCAGCCCCATTGCCCAGTTGCCCAGTTGCCCAGTGTCTGTCACACACTGGTACTCAACACTGCCTTTTTCTCTCTGGCCTGCCAGAAGGCCTGTTCCCTATTCCTACAGGAAGCCCTCCAGGATTGGCCTGAGCAGTACCCAGGGATGGGGTGAGGGAGCATCTTGGGAATGCACCTTTTCAGAAAGGTGTGATGCCTCCTGGGATGAGGAGAGCCTGGTGCTTCAGGAGGAAAGGGAAAGGATCCCAAGCAGGGGAGGTGCGGGGGTCAGAATTAAAGGCTGAGGAAGAGGGAGCCACCTGGATTCTGGGTCGGGGTTCTGCTCTCCCCTGAAGGCCTGAGGCCCTCTTCTGCAGGGGCCCCACCTCCAGGAAGCCCACCTTGATGATATCCTCATTGTCAGACTCGCATTCCACCAGGCCAGAGACATCTAGCACGAGGCCCGTCACTTCAATGGCGATGACCTTGACAGGGATGGCCACGGTGCGGCCGGTCAGGATGGCCGTGTTGATGATCTCTGTGTCCTGCGGGGGGGTGGCAGAGGGGTTCTGCTTGCCGTCCTTTCTCTCCTGGAACGCCACAGCGGAGCCCTGGCTCCTGGCTGCTCCCGTGTCTTGGAGCCACATCCCTCCTGCAGGGACTTGGGCAGGGACAGGCGTCCACCCAGTCCTATGATCCTTCATGGGGGAGGGGGCCGCTCTCTTGGACTCTACAGGAGCATCAGGGTCTCTTTCACTCTCACTCTCACTACACCCCTCCCCAGTCTCCCGGGTGACCACACCCCACATGCTCAGCTGGCCACTCATGGTGCCCCTGGGCTGGTCTCAGACGATCTTCCTAAATTCACTGCTCCCTGGAACAACCCCTCACATTTCCAGCAGGGCACCTCTGCTCATGTGAGCGCTGCCTGCCCCGCCATCTCTGTTTGCCAGCACTTCCTCCCGGGTGACCTCCCAGGTGGCCCCTCCGTGGTGACTTCCCCTGCTTCTGCCCACCTTGGCACCTGCTGTCCTCACAGTGCCCGCCCCATGTGGGCACCTGGGCACAGGAGGCAGTCACACACACACACACCCATGGGCACACAGCTGCGTGCATGCTCAGCCAGGCACGTTCCAGTCCCTGTCCCACCCGTACCCCATGCATGCCCAGACCCAGGGATCCGGCAGCCAGTCCCCCGCTCGCTCACCATGGCCAGGGGCAGGATGGCCTGCACGTCCCGCTGGATGACCGTGAGCTCGGTGACTGCCCGCTCCAGCTCGGGCAGGGCGCTGTGGCCGCGGTAGTCGATGTGCCACATGATCCTACGCTTCACCGACTGGCTGGTGAAGTTCTCCATCTCAAAGTCCAGCTGCAGGATCTCCAGGGGTCCCTGGCCCTCCCTGCCTCGGTGGGAGAGCACAGGAGGAAGGGCTGGGAGCAGCCCAGGGCTCCTGACCCCCTCCGTGGGGACCCTACCAGGGGCTTCTCCAGCCCTCCCGAGGTGCCCCAGCCCTGCCCAGTGGCCCAGACTTCGCGGTCCCCATCAGGTGGGGCCTCCTCCATCAAGAACCCCCCACCCCTGCAGATGCATAACCTCGGGCTCACCAGGGGGGCGGGGGCGTGCCCTGAGCCCAGGCCACATCCACCGTGGCTGTTGAGTGCTTTGCCCCAGTCAGCAGCTCTGACGTCACGTGCCACTGGCCACTCCGGGACTTGGTACCTAGAAGGGTCACACCCTTCTTGGCCTTTACCCTGGGACCAAGAGGGGAGGAAGAAGAGGGATTGGGTCAGGCTGGGCCCCTGAGGCTGCCTGCCTGGTCAGCAGCCCTAGGCTGCGCTGAGTGTACCCTAGTCCTCGGCTCAGTGAGAGCGATCCGGGGAGAGGGTGTCACAGATGGAAGCAACCTCACCTCTAGGCTATCTCTGCCCCGTCTGCCCCCTCTCCATCTGCACGCCTTAGTGACACCGCTTCTGCCCCCGAAGGCCCGCAGACAGAAGATGTGTGTTCATTTTGCTGAAGCACAATGGCCATGAACCCTGCCACCCCCTCCTAACTGGAACAGTCCTCTAGACAGCTGGAGAGAGGCGTTCTCTGTCTTCTTTCCTCCAGCTCCTCCAATAGTTTCTGTGGCCACAGCTTCAAGTGCCCTCCTGCCTAGTCACTGAGCCCTGGACACTAATGCCACACAGAGTGTAGTGTCCTACAGTGGGCGCGCCACGCCCGCCAAGCTCCAGGTAACACTGACGGAGGCAGACTGATTCCACACCTTCTGCTCCAAGTGCAGCCCAAGCTCTCTGCCGACCGACTCTGCTCATTTGCCTTTCAGCTGTGCAGCGCTGAGTCAGGTACGAGCCCTTCTAGGAACAGCTGAGCTCGACGGGAGCACGCGGTACAAGCACCTGGTACAAGGAGGCTGCAGCCCCCCGTGGCGCCCCGGGGCCTCCACACAGTGCTCGAAGCAGGGGCATTGTGTGGGGCCCTTCCCACGTCCCCAGAATCACCCAGCCTGGCTGGAAGGAACCACGGACTCCTACTGTCCCGCAGGGTTGTGACCTGATCTAAGATGCTCCCAAATCCGTGTCCTGTGTCCTCAGGGCACAGAGAGCTGGGAGGCCTGGATTCAGCCCAGTGTCCAACAGGCATACACCCCCATCCATCTTTTGGCAATCGGCCAAGGAGCTACTAATCTCCGATGGCCACTTCTCTTCTTTGGCCTCAGTCTCCTCATCTGTAAAATGGAAGAACTGCACCTGCTTCCATCTAAAGGCCCTTTCAGCCCCGATTCTATTATTCTGGACACCTGTGCTTGTGAAAACTGGCACGTCCCCTTTACTGGGACTCCAATCCGTAGGAGACCTTTAGGCAGGGACACTGAGGCTCCCGTAAGTGAGGAGTCTTCTTGAGGTTGCTCGAGGGATACATGGAAGAGCCAGGATTCCGATGCTGGCCCCGGGTGCAGCTGGACCCCCCACCCCACCCCGCGGGATACTCAGGTGTGCATTTGGGCCCCCTCCTGCCGCAGCCCTACTACCTGAGTGTGAAGTGCTCCACGCTGGGGCTGGGGGCCGAGGAGGCGTTGGGAGCCAGGTAGAGCAGGATGCTGAGCACCTCGCCCGGCTTCAGGGGCCGGTCGGGCAGGCGGATCATCAGGTTGCTGTCCAGCCTGTGCTCCTGCAGGGCCCTCCGGGGCGGCGGGCGGAACAGGCTGATGCTCCCGATGCGTAGCAGCGGGTGCTGCGTGGGGCTCTCGGCGCGCACCCCTGCTCCGGCCCCCGGCCCTCGGCGGGCGCCCCCGCAGCCCCCCGTGGCGTCGGGGGCGTGCAGGGTGTAGTAGAGCTCCGCCTGCTGACTTTCCGCGGCCGCCTCGGCCTCCAGCCCGTCCGCAGCCTTGCGGCGCGCAGAGGGCGGCGAGGCGGGCGCTGGGGGCCCGAACCACGCCAGCGGCAGCTCGGCCCGCACGAGGCACGTGGCCAGGCCCCCGCCGAGGCGGCAGGAGCTCTTGACCTCGCGGGCGTCGCGAAAGGCGTGCAGGCGGACGCAGGGCAGGCGTTCGGCCACGCCGAAATCGTCCCAGTCGCGGCCGGCCACGTAGAAGAGTACCTGCGCCACGGGCTGCGAGGCGGGCACCCGGGCGCGCACGATGAAGGCCCGCACCTTCCAGTTGACCGTCAGGCGCTCAGGGATGTCCAACGTGCTGGACGGCTGCAGGAGCTCCCGCGACACCACCTGGCTCGTGCTGAAGGGCCCCAGCGACACGTTGAGCACCGGCAGCTCCTTGGTCTGGAACACCACGAAGGGCTCGGAGCGCTGCAGGGAGCCGTTGGCCGCGGGCGGCGGCGGCGGCGGCCGCGCCTCCCGCAGGAAGAAGGCCAGCCGCGTGTGCGACAGGCGGTAGCTCACCGGCAGCACCGGGCTGGCCTGCGGCCCGGGCGGGCTGGGGCTGGCCGGGTGCGAGCGACCCGAGGCTGGGGACAGACAGAGGAGAGAGGCGACAATGAGGAGTCAGGAGACCCCAGGGCGCCCAGCCTACCCGCCCCCCCTCCGGGGCCCTTGGCTCTCCAAGCTGCGCATGCAGCCCGCTGTGTTTCCACCCCGGGGGGGGCCCAGGCCTGGCACCCCCTTTCCTTATCAGCAGCGTGGAGGTAGGGAGGCTTGTGCGGCTGAAGCCGGATTTTTCTCTCCGCCCCCAGTCTCATCCGTAAAACGGTAGAAAATGCGTTTCTGCCTCACAGGGCCGTCCTGTGCCTTTGCAAAGTCATGGCGGTCTTCCCTCTCAGGGGGGTTCCTGACGGCGGGCACTGTGCAAGCCTCAGAGCCCAGCAAGCCTCAGCTGGATGGATCCTGAGGTCAGTCCTTCCAGGTGGGCACTGTTGGGGTCCCACTGAGTCAGCCGCTTTTCCACCAATGACTTGTTACATCTGACAGGTAAAGGGGCTGTGGCACAGGGCGCAAGGAACTCCAGATCACCCGGCCAGTGGCGGGGTTCCGTCCCGGGCCTGCCCCATTCTCAGACCCAGTCTTTATTGCACCAGTTGTCCAGGTGGGGAAGGGTCCCCAGGGACCCTGTATCTCCTGAATTTACCACCAGGCTCCAAAACCTGTTTGTAGGCCTTAGGTTTGACTTCTCCGGCTTCTCAGTCCCCTCCTCCCCACCTACCTAGGAAGTTACTGAGTTCTAGAAATCTCCCCTCCTTTTTTAAGAAAAATGTTTGAGGGGCTGGCGCTACAGAGTAGTGGGTAAAGCTATGTGTAGCACTGGCATCCCATATGGACGCTAGTTTGAGTCCCAGCTGCTCTACTTCCGATCCAGCTCCCTGCTAATAACCCGAGAAAGGCAGAGGAGGACAGCCCACGTCCTTGAGCCCCTGTATCCACGTGGAAGACCTGGAAGAAGCTCCTGACTCCCGATTCCTGGCTCGGCCCTGACCATTGCAGCCATCTGGGGCGTGAACCTGCAGATGGAAGATCAATATCTCTCTCTCCCCACTCTCTCACTGTAACTCTGCCTTTCAAAACATAGATAAATTAAAAGAAATGTTTGAAAGGCTCAGAGAAACAGACAGATCTTCCGTGTGCTGATCCATTCCTCAAGCGCCTGCAGCAGCCTGGGCTGGGCCAGGGTGAAGTCAGGAACCCAGCACTCAGTCTGGGCCTCCCATGTTGGTGGCAGGGACCCAAGCTCTTGAGCCATCACCTGCTGCCTCCCTCCCAGGGTGCATGTTAGCAGGATGCTGGAATTGCAGACAGAGCCAGGACTTGAACCAGGCACTCTGATAAGAGGCGGGGCATCCCATGGCGTCTCACGGCCCTGCAGTTCCACCTCCTGACTCACTGGTATGTCCCAGGCTGTCCCCTATCCTCCAGCCCCATACCCCTCCCTATTCTGGCCTCATTGCCGTGACACAAAACTGCCTAATTGGGCCCCCTGTCTCCCGCATAACAGCCAGGTCAGTGTTTTCTCCTGGACACAGATCAGCCTATGTTGTCCCCTCACTGCCAGCGCAGAACCTGTTGGACACTGACGCGCGACAGAGAGGGCTGAGGTTTGAGATCCCGTTCTCTTCTTCCCACGCACCGCTCTGAGTCGCGGTCTTCAGCTTGAAGGGGCAGTGAGAATGCTGGCCTCCTAGGAAGCTGTGTCATTTGTTCAAGTAAGAAAGCACTATTAATCGTGCCACAGAACATACAAGTGTGCAAGTATTGAAGACTCTCTTCTGTGTGCTTACAAAACCCAAACACACCCTGCCCCTGAGTGTGGCATTCAGGGCCCCCTAGGCCTCCTGTCCCCAAGACCTGGCTGGCTGGCAGGGTGACCGGGACAACTTATGGTCGTGAGGGCTCCCAGATACCATTGCACTTCCTCTCCTTTGCTCAAGCTGCATCGTCTGCATTCTCTTCTCTCTGCACACATCCAGATCTGCGCTGTCCTCCAAGGGGCAGCTCCAGGGCCACCTCACCCAGGACGCTCTCCAAGCTATGCCCTCGACTCTCGATAGCTCTGGTCTTCCCTGAGGTGACCTCTGCCCTCCTGCCTCGTGTGGGAGTTAGCCATCATGTGGCCTTGCACCCAGCAAGTCTTCAGCAATTGCGGTGAGTGCAGGCAGAGGAGACGCGATATTAGTCCTCGGCCCGGCGTGCAGCTGGTGCCCCCTCATCACTGTGCCACCGTCCATCACACTGTGAGCGCTTCACAAATGTTCACACCAGTGCCTCACAAAGGCAGCCAATTAAGTCCCCACTCTCAAGGTTCATGTCTCAGGTTTCTAATTAGAGGCAACCGACCTGGGGTCAGTTGTAGGAGTGGCATTTGGTCTCACACCCCTCCTCAGGGACCCCCCCAGATCCTAAGCAGTGGGTCCTGGTCTCCCCAGAAAGCCCAGGCTTAGCCAGCATTCCCAGGAGAACTCAGCCCCCGGCGGCCCCTCCCTCCTAGACACTCTGTGGCCCTGCAGGAAGTGCCGGCTGCGGTGCTGGGGTGCACGTGGGCGGCAGAGGCCAAAAGGAGGACAGGAAGATGTTAGCAGAGATGGGAAGAGCCCTCTTCACTGGCATCTGGGGTCCCTGGCCACCCTGCAGTTACCCCTGGGCCTCTGAGACTGGCCCCCAGCATGCATGGGGAAACCCAGGGTACTAGCTGGGGTCAGGATACAGCTGTCAACCACCTGCTTTGGAAGCAATGGCAAACAAGCAAACAGCTTCAGCCACCAACTCACTAAGCAAGTTGCTCCCCATCCCGAACCTCAGTTTTCTGCTCTAAAGTGATGGTGACTTCGGCCCCACCACCTCCTAGGGATGCTGACAGTGGCAGAAGGACCAAGGCTTAGGCTCCGCTCTGTGAAGTGCGGAGCTGCCCAGGGGACGGCGAGCTGCTGCGTGTGGCGGGATGGCAGGGGCCGAGCCGGGGAGGGGCCGCCATGCTTGGCCCTCCAGGCTGGAGGAGGCCATCTGTGCACGGGCGCTGTAAGTGCTCACTGTCCATGCTGGGTGGCGGGTGTGGGAGGTCGGAACGCTGCCCTGGGCCCCAGAGACGCCGGGAGCTGCTAAGTGCCACTTAGTCCCATTTGCCCCTCACCATCCTGGCTTCATGGCTGGCCATCTGGAGCCCTTGGAGGCACAACAGGGGCAGGGGCGAGCAGATGGGCACTGGACTCACGGGGCGTGGAGAAAAGGATTGGGGAACTGTGTCTGCATGCCACTCTCCGCCCCCCAGCCGGAGAGAGGGCAGCTGGCCGACCACCCTTGTTGCAGTCTGAATGCACTGAGAAAATGTAAAACTGCTTCTGCCTCAGGGCCTTTGCACTCGCTGCTCCTTCTGCTTGGAAATTTCTCCCCTTGACAGGCACATATTTCTCTTTGCAGTCTTCAGGCAGGGCCGTCCACCCTCCCTAGCGTCTTCCCTCCCCCAGCCTGTTTCCTTCTCGGCACCTGCCCATATTTCCACGCTTCTGCCTGCTGGAAATTCAGCAGATGTTGCTTTGCTCCTTGCACCGTGCTAGTGCTTAACACTGCCTGGCATGTAGTAGGCCCTCAACTGACTTCTGTGACAAGAAGTTCTTGTCCGAGTTCTTCTCCGAGTGAGCTGCCCGGCACCGTCTGCAGAGCTGCAGGTGTGATGGGAGCCTTGGTCAATGAGGCTACCGAGAGGAGACTGTGGGGAGGGCTCCTGGCCCTGGGCCCAGGCTCTCGACCCCGTTATCAGCCCTGCAGATAAGGAAGCAACTGGCACTCAGCAGGGCGCCTGGCATCCAATGTTACGGGGCTGTGGCTTTCCTGCTTCTCACCCTGCCACACACACCTTTCCTTCCGGGGCCCTGGGGGCTCCCCTGTGGGCAGCGCTGGTGGGGCCCTGAGACCCTGGCACTCATCTCTGCTCTCCCTCTCGCTTATTCTGGCACCCACTGGAGCCTCAGTTTCCCCTGGGAGGTGGTGCTGTGGCAGCAGAGAGAGGAGGTGAGGCTGGCAGAGTCAGCAGATCACTCAGTCGGTGGAGGGTTTGCAGACTGCGCGAATGTGCATGTGTGTGTGTGCACGCGCGTGCGTGCAAGTGTGTGTGCATTGCAGCCCAGAACTCTGACCTCCAGACACCATGACCATGGCTTGGGCTGGGAAAAGGGACAGCTGCTAGGAGACTCCTGGAAGTCAGATATGGGGTAGGGACTGGGGATCAACACAAACACTGAGGTTAGGTTGGCTGCAGAGGTGGCAAAGGTGAGACTGGGGAGAAAGTGACAGCCTGGGCCTGCCTTGAACACATTCAGCACCAAGCAGGTGCCCACACCCTCCCCACAGCCCTGGAGGCGTAGGTACACACATGCACATGGGCACAATGCACATGCATGCACACAGTGCACACACAGTCACACGCACTGGCTAGCACTGGCCTCAGTGCCCAGCAGGCTACCCAGAGTGGTACGTGGGCATGGTTTTGAGCCCCAGCCCCAGCCTGCTTCCCAAGTCCATCTGCCCCATCTGCACCTCTATCGGCCCTAGCTCGCCATGCGGAGCAGGCTCAGTACAACCTTGCCATCAGCCACCTGTGCTCTGCCTGCAGCCCTTGCCCACACCTCCTGCTGGAACACACTTCTGTGGGTGGAAGGGGCTGGGCCGTGTCCCTCCCCGAATTCCTGTGCTGAAGTCCTGACTGCCAGCACTTGAATTTGGAGGGAGAGCCTTTAAGGTGGTAACAGTTAAAATGTGCTTATGAGGGTGGCCCACTCCCATATGACTGGTGCCCATATCAGAAGGGGCCACGAGCGTGCAGCCGCACACAGAGGGATGCTGACGGGAAGCGCGGGGAGAAGAGACCCTCACCTTGACCACTGCCTTCCAGCCTCTAGACTGTGAGGAGGCCCCTGCAGTGGCTGTGCCTCCCCCCTCTCCCCGGGCACTCTGTTATGGCAACCCAGGGAGGGAATACACGGGAATTGGTAGGGTCTGACTCACAGCCTCAGTTTCCCCAGTGAGATGTGGAGCTCCCACACTGGCAGGGGAAGAAGACAGGTGGGGGTCATCCCACTTCCTTACAAGGGGGTAAGGATGGTGGCTGAGGGGTTCCCAGTCCTCCCCAGCAGCCCGGACCCCCACACACCAGGTATAGCCAGTGACCTGTCCCCCATGTGCTAGGCAGATTCTTCCTTCCCACAACCAAGAGATAAAGGAGTGAACAGAGGTTCTGCTGGCCCCCCAGGGAGGCATTGGACCCACCAGCATCCCAGGGCAGACTTGCACAGAGAGGTACAGGGGAAAGGAGAGGGAGAGGCAGAGAGAGATCTTCCATCCACTGGTTTGCTCCCCAAATGGCTGCAACAGCTGGGGCTGGGCCAGGCTGAAGCCAGGAACTTGAAAGTCCACCCAGGTCTCCAACAGGTATGCAGGGGCCCAAGCACTGGGGTTATCCTCCACGGCTTTCCCAGGCGCATTAGGAGGAGCTGGACCAGAAGTGGAGCAGCCAGGACTCAAACCACTACCTGTATGGGATGTTGGTGGTATAGCGTGTGGCTCAATCTGCTGCACCATGATGCCAGCCCCTCATGTGCCGCCTTGCCAGGCACAGGTCTCTGAAACCACCCTAACACCAGGAAGCACGAACTTACTGACTCCCACTCCTGCCTTTCCAGCCACGCAGTGATATGGGCAGACATAGTGCAAGGCATGGCACACAGCAGGAGCTTCTCAAATGCCAATCCACCTGGTGACGGGGCTGGGGACACCTGCTTAGGACAAATGGCTGGACACAGCTCCCTCTTCATCTCTGTCCGGTGCTGGGTGCCTGGGAGCGCAGCAAGGGAATCTCAGCGGCCCCCAGAGGCAGAGCTCAGCTCCTTGTGGAGGGCGGGGCCTGGCAAGCTGGGGGCAGGGGTGCCTCTGGCCATCTCCCTGCTTCTAATCACAATCAGATGCCTTGGCTTCTACCTCTAATTGTTCCCAAATTAAAACTAATCACTTGCAAATCAGAAAAAAAAATGTCATTAGCGTTGGTGAGTTTGCGGCTAAGGGGCACAGTGGGGTGTGTCAGCAGGGCCCAAGGGCTCTGGGCTGTGCCAGGAGAGGGCGTGGCCTGCTCACCTCGTGCGTGTGCGTGCGTGTGTGTGTGTGTACGTGTGCATGTGCACGTGGCACACATGTCAGTGCCTAGGGATCCTTTAGCATTCACACCTTAACTTGCATGGACACAGGAATCAGCTGGAGTTGGGCACGCAGCCTGGCGATTAGGACACTCGTGCTTCCTGTGGCTGCAGACCTGGGTTTGAGTCCCAGCTCTGACTCCTGACTCCAGCTTCCTGCTAATGTGCACCCCGGGAGGCAACAGTGATGGCTCAAGTGACTGGGTCCCTGTCACCCAAGTAGGAGACCTGCAGGCGGGGGCTGGGGGAGGGGTGCTACTTCAGGCATATGGGGAGTGAACCAACAGGTGGGAACTCTTTCTTTCTCAATTAAATAAACCAGCAGGAGCACACAACACAAAGCAAATGGAGCCCAGGACGGGATCAGGATTAGCAGGGAAGCCCCGCCCTTCGTGTCGCTCAGGCCCCCAGGCGCTGCACCAGCACAGAAATCTGGAAAGCAGGTCCAGAGTGGGGGAGGGGTAGAGATGCCGGAGGCTGTGAGGTGCCTCTGGTGTGGCACCAGTGAGTGGCAGCGAGTGGTGTGACAAGTAGCCAGAGCCCAGGCCGATGCCTGGCTTACACAGCCACCAAACCAGTCTTTCTGTCAAATCTATGAATGGATGAATGAATGAATGAGTGAATGAATGAATGAGGGGAAGCAGGAACCGAGACTCACACAGACAGTGAGGTGCTCAGGGGCCATCCCTGCCGCAGGCCTCAAGGACCACAGGAGTGGGGCCGGGTAGGGGACCCCCAGGGGAACTGGGATGCCCAGGGGAGCTGCTGTGAGGCAGACGGAGCCCAGGGTGCAGGGAAGAGAGCTGTGTACAAACTGGGAGGAGGGCGGCCCTGGGGCAGCGTGCGGGTCCCTGGCTGGCCGGTGGGTGTGACCTAGCATGCCATTCTGGCTCTGGGGGACTCTGGGTCTCCTGAGGGACACGGGGAGTGACCACAATACCACGCAGTTCCTGTGTGGGGGTGCACAGGCCTGAGTCTTGAGAGGGATGTGTGATGTCGCAGAAGACCGCTATGCAGTGTTAGCAAGCTTAACAACGCAGGGCGCTGGCTGCCCCGGTGGCAGAGGGGACGGGCGGCAAGGGGACGGAAGGCAACTCCTGTGTGGACGGTGAAGGCCTTCACACTGGCCCCGCTCCTGAAGCAAACATCTGCTCAAAGACTTACAGAGAAAGAAGTCACTGTAACATTATGCTTATTAGTGAACACAGACGAGTCACACAATTCTGTGCTGCCACTGCAGATCAAGGTTTCAGAAAAGTGCTCCTCACCTGGGAAAATGTGAACCAGGCAGGGTGCAGAAGCGGCTCTGCAGCCGGATCCTGATCTCACAGAAAAAGACGGAGACAGTGGGAAGAAACGCATCAAAATGCTAATGGTGGTGATCTCTAGGGGGGCGGGGATTATGGAGGAGTGTTATTTTTTCTTTATGCGTTTATGTATTTTCCAGTAGTCTGCAATGTACATGCATTGCTTGTAAAATTAGAAAGAAAACAATAAACGCCATTATAAATGGAGCAAAGTATTTGAAGCTGTTCCAAGAATTTTTTTTTTAAAGAAAGAAAGAACTTGTGTGTCTTTGGAGTCACCCAGATTCAAATTTGAGTCCCAGCTCCGACACGTCCTAGCTGTGTGACCCCAGGCAAACCACTTCACCTCTCTGGGCCTCGATGAGCCTGTTGCAGAGTTGTGATTTAATAAGCACACTGCTGGGTGTGGTTCCTGGTGCAGTGATGCAGCTCAGTCTCATTCACGCATTCATTCATTCACTCAATGCCGGCTGGTTGTTTAGTTCTGAGAGGAGGGAGGGGCCTGGTTTTTTCCAGCGCCTGGTGCTTTGTTTGGCTCATGGCAGGTCCCCTGTCAACATCTGTTAAGTCACACAGACCAAGTACAGAGATGACAGGCACATGGAGCAGTCGCCCAAGGACCTGGGAGGAGGCACCGAGGCTGGCAGGGGTCCTAGCTGGTGGTGTCCCCAGAATCTAGCCCAGGAAGCCCTGCCACTGACCTGCCTGCCGTGGGACCTTATGCACTTCCCTCTCAGCCTCAAATTCCTCATCTGGGGCAAGAGGACAGTCCCTGCCCTGCATGCCACACAGTGACCTAGAGCGGGTAAGGGCCATGCCCCCAGGGAGTCCTGGGGTATTCTGGATAAATGGCAGGTGACAGCAGGGGCCCCACGGGCTCTGAGCGCTGCCCTCCCCTCCTTACCAGGACAGAGCCCCTGGGTTTGTGGAACAGCTGGTCTTGAGCCAAGCTGTCCGGCTCAGGATGCAGCAGGGGCTCAGCCGCAGCCCAGCTCTGTTCCCAGACCTGCCGCCCAGTGTGGCACTGCTTTTGGGTTTTTCTAAGCTGCACAACAGATGCCACAGAGGTCGCTCCGTGCTGCCATGTCCCTGCCCGTGGCTGAAGCGGCAGCAAACCATCCTGGGCTAGAGGGCGGAGGAGGATCAGAGCTGGAGAGAGATTGCCCATGCCAGCCCCAGCCCCCTGGACCTCCCTCCTTCAAGCTGCTCCACCCTTGCCCAAGCAGCTCAGACCAACTCCTGCAGCTGCAACACTGCAGACCCGTCTCAAGGACCAGCCTGGGTGCTCCTCCAAGCCAGGGGTGGCCCCCCAACCAGTATGGAGGCTCCCTTCTCCCTCTTCCCTCGGACTCAGGTTGCCTGGGCTGGGCTGGGCGCCCCAGGGCGAGGCTGCAGCCCATGAGTGGGAAAGGGCTGCCTCGGGTTACATGGCCACTCCTGAGGCAGCCTTGAGCCCCCAGACGCTCCGGCCACCTCCCTGACAGGCTGTAAATCCCCGAGAGGCGGCTTCCCAGCACTCGCCCTCCCCACCCCCCTTGCCTGGCAGCGGGCCAGAGGCTGGACTGACTCAGCCGAGGGAGGGGCCAGCAGGAGGGGCACCCCTCCCCCACTCTGCCCTCAATCCCCTCCCCGGAGACCTTGTGTCTGCTGGTTTCCTGCCATCTCTAGCTGAAGGGATGTCAGGGTCCCTCCGAGACATTTTTCAGTGGCAGCATCAGGGTGGGGAGAGGTGGGGTCCGCCTGGCGCTGCGGGTCACTCCCTGTGGGACGGCGTGGCAAGCTCAGCCTCCCGCCACTCTGCACTTGCCCCAGTGTCCCGAGCTGTGGAATGGGCAGAAAACTGAACTCCCCGTGGCTGGCATGCCTGGAGAACAAAACGTGTGGTCTGTAGTCACTTGTGAAATGTCCACCCCGCCCCACGCACAATCGGCCCTATGATTTACTTAGTCCTAAAGTGTCGGCTGTCATTCCAGTGTCGTCACCAGCGTTCAGGGGAATCCCCCCTTCCCAGCACCCAGCCACTGACTCCCCTCTCACTGAACTGAACCCCCCAGGGCCTCGGGGCCTCTGCTGGTGGCCGACATGCCCCCCTAAAGGCAGGGACCCCCATTGTGGTCTCTGTAGAGTGAATGAATGAGTGAGTGAGTGAGTGGATGCCTGGCACACACTTGTATGCACACACCCCCTTCCGGGAACCCTGCCCTCAACTGGCCGCCCCCTTTGTCCCCTCTGCCTGAAACCTGCACCCATTCTGAGGCGGATGCTCAGCTGCGCGCTCATGGCTGAGAGCGTGAACGGAGTTAGAGACCCAGGCAGAGGGGTGCAGGCGAAGAGGATCAGCTGAATCAAAGACTGAGCCCAGCCGTGCCAACTTAGGGCTGTGCCTGCTTCCTGGAGCCCGAAGGCAGGCTGGATACCAGAAAGACAGGTGACCAGGGCACCCCAAGGAGCTGCTGATTGGGAGAACTTCTCAGCCCTGTTCCTGGTGCAACTGAGGCCCCAGGAGGGAGCACTTGTTCCATGTTTCCAGCGAGGGAGTGCCAGAGGCCCAGGCACCTGCCAGGCCCAGGGGCAGCTCCCCCACAGGCCCCCTGGAGCTTCTCCACCAGGCGGGAGTTTTCCCAGGGGAGACCAGGGACGGACACCCCAGTCCTGGGAGACTTGCTGGGCCCCGTCTCTCCCTCCAGCTGCACTTTCTGTTCCCATGGGATCCTGTAAGCTACAGGTGGCATGAAGTGCAGGGCCTCCGCTGTGATGTGGATGGACAGTAGCAGAATGGGGTGATGGTGCCTTCTTGGGAGCAGGGCCTACAAGATGGACAACTCTGCCTGTCCCCAAGCAGGAGGGGCCTGGAGCTCAGAGGCCCAGCTCCTTGAAGATTTGGGGAGGGGGGAGGTGAGGAAGCCATGCTGCTTCCGAGTGCACAGAGAGCCGGCCGGCCTGGGCCTGCCCCATGAACTGTGGTGTGTGCCTGTCTGCTCCTCTGGCTGCCTCTGTCACCTCAGGTTAGGGGCCAGAGGCTCCCACAGGCCATGGAAGACAAGAAGGCTTTGTGCTTCCAGGCGAGACCCTCGCCCCTCGCCCCTCGCCCCGGAAAGGCCCTTGTATTTCCGGAAAATCTGGCGGGGCCCCAACCTCACCCTGCCCCAGCAGCAACCTCCAGCGTGAACCTTTGGCCCAGCTGTAAGGGCTCTGATGTGAGGTTCCTTTTGTGGCGGGAAGAGCTGGGTGGGGGGCTTGGGGATGAAGCCACAGGGTCAGGGGTCCATTTGTCTCCAGATCTAGCATTGGCCAGCGGCATGGAGCTAGACAAAAACAAACTGTTCCTGTGGACTCATGGGTACTGCTCACTGTCCTGCTGCTCCCCGCCTGACCCAGGCCACATAGAACAGAGCCCTGGCTCCTGCCAGCGCTGCGGGGGTCTGCCCTCGCCCTCTCAATCCCTCCAGCCTCCTGAGGGCCGGAGGTCCCTGGATTTCAGAGTGGTCATGAGTGATTCAGGAGGTGAAGGGCCATGGAGCCACACTGATGGACTTGGGCAGGGCCTTTTGGTGACAATGGCCTGCCCAGCCTCTTCTCACCACGCCAATTCTGGGACCCAGGGAGGGGCTGTGGGGTCCCCAGGCACAGCAACTGCTACCAACCTCTCTCCTGGGCTTGACCTGCCCTGCTGTCCCACCCACACCCACCCCTGCATCTCCGCTGCAGCCTTGAGGGGTGGGGGAGAGAAGTGAAACAGGGCTGCAGGGAGCCACCGGAAAGGAGCCGGCAAAGCTCGGATCAGGAAGAGAAAGGCTGCAGGAGGGAGGTGGAGAAAGGGGACAGAGAGAAAGGACAGAGCAGGTGCAACGGGAGGGAGGGCAGAGGCGGCCACCGCCAGCCTGGGGTGGCCCTCTCCCCAGAAGTGTGATGAGGGAGAGGGGCCGCTGGGTGGAAGGGGCCGTAGGAGGAAGCCCTGGAACCAGCCTGGGTGGCCCTGTGGCCTGGGAGCTGAGCGAGTGGCAGCAGGCACGCGGAGGAGGGGAGTGCGGGGGAGGGGCGGCGTGCGGAGTTCCACTAAATGACTAATGTGCATTATCCTAATTATAGCGGAGCAAGCTGAGCCTTCCCACTGGTGCAGCCGCCTGCATCTCCTAATAAACAATTAGCCACAAACAACGGAAAAAGAAAGTGTGTGCGTGTGTGCGTGTGTGCGTGTGTGTGTATATGTGAGAGAGAGAGAGAGAGAGAGAGAGAGAGAGAGAGAGAGAGAGAGAGATCCTGTGCAGGCCTGCCAGTGGGTGGGGGTGGTTGGAGCTAGGCTTGGGCAGGGGAGGCTCTGGGAAGAGTCAGAGACTCTGCAGCCCAGGTAGGGGTGAGGCCACAGCGCCCAGGGGTATCGGGCGTGGTGAGCGGGGTGCAGCTAACACTCCGAGGCTGCCCCTGGAGTGCTGGGCATGGGGCCAAGTGTGCTGCCGTCCTCACAGCAGCCCAGGGAACTTGCATCCTTTTTGTCAATGGAGGAATCGGAAAGGCTTACTCAAGGACACAGCGCTGGCCCATGGCCCCCTGACTTCTCTGACTCATTCTGCGGGGACACCAGAGCCTAGAAGTTGGGGGGCTGTGTGTACTGACCCCCTCAACTATGTTCCTAGACCTGAGTTGGAGGTGGGGACAGCTGTGAAGCTGTGCCATCAGTGTCGCTGGATGAGACTGACCGCTGATGTTTGGACAACGTTCCTGAGCCACGAGCTGTCTTCCCATCCCTGCTCTAACTCAACCTAGGGAGCAGAAGACACCTGTTGAAGGTCCCTGAGGTTTACTGGCAAAGAGGAGCTTGGAACTCAGACTCCTGTCCCTGGGCAGGTGCGCTGGGGGAGCAGGGTATCTGAGAGGGAGGAAAGAGTGAGCCCACCCAGCTGCCCAGCCTGTCTGGACACCTGCACCTGGAGCAGCAGCCCGCTCTCATCAGCCTCCTGCCAGGCTCTGGGCCTCAGCTGGGTTTCTCCAAATCACCAGCTGCCTGTTTCCCTGCTGTCCTTCGAGGCCTGCGACTCCAGGCCAGGTCACAGGGAGCCCTGAGAAAAGCAGGTGGCAGGTGTGTGCCTGGGAAATAGCATGAGGAGTGCGACCAGCTTGTCCCGGTTTGCCCACGGCCATCACTGGCTTAGTGCCAACAGCTTCTCGGTCCAAGAACGAGGCTAGCTCACCATCCTTTCCCTTGCTGCCTGTAGGGTGGGCAAAGCATGCCTGGCTGGTTTCCCCTGTAGGGGGCAAGGGTGGGGGAGCCCCCGGGATCTGAATCCTGGGCTTGGATTCACAGCGCTTGGTCTTGGGTTTAGACCTCTGTCTCCAAAATGGGGCTAACAAGACCTTCCCATACGTGGCTGGGTGAAGCTCAAGTGTGGGAATCCACTCTCAGGCCCTGGCTCCATGTGACTCCCCCACAGATTCCTCCCTGATTGGCTCTGTCCTGCTGTAAGCACCCCTAAAAGCCTAGGCCCTATTGTACCTGGTTTCTCTTGGCACCAGGCTGATTGATTGGCAGCTGTGTGGCTGACGCTTCTTCAGCATTTCTAACTCAGGGCTTGAAAGAGGCCTTCAAACTACCGCTTAACAGACGGGAAGACTAAGGGAGGAAGAGGAGACAACCCTGCCCAGGTCCTACAGCTCCCTCCCTCTGCACCACGGGTATGTCCTTTGTCCCCCAGGCCCTGCCTGATCTACCCCATCTGCTCCTGAGCCTTCTCTCACTCCAACCCACACCCCTGGTCTGGGCATCTCCAGCCAATACCCTCTGCCTCTGGGCCTTTGCACGTGCCCTCTGTCATCTCTGCTCTTCCACCTGACAGGTGTCATGTCAACTTCTCCCAAGTGCAGCCTTCTCTGTGAAGGCATCTTTGATCACTCCCCAGAGCCGGGCAAGGCACAGACGTGTGGGCTGCCCACATCCATTGTTCTCTGTGTTGCAACAGTCGGCGTGCATATTCTGCTCTCTTGGATGGACGCCTTGCTGAGGCCAGGGACCCTGCACCGATACAGCCTGACTGCCCAGAAAAGGACTAGGGCTTGCAACCGACGTTCGATAAATATATTCGACAAATAAATATTTATGCAGCCCCTTCTCTCACAAGACCCTGCTGGGAGCTGCCAGGGAGACAGAGATAAAGAAGAGAGCTTCTGCCCTTAAGGGATTTGCTGGCTAACGGGGAGACAAGTACATAAATAACCGTGCTAAAAGGTAGGACGCGCTGGAGGCTGCAGAGACGAGCCGAGCTCCCCGCAAGCCCCGGGCAGAGCCAGCCGCCCACACAGCCTTCTCTTCCCGGCGAGGGGTGCAAGTTCAGCAACGTACTGGGTGGGGGAGCCAGGGGCGTTGCAGGTCGGAGGAACAGGGTGGCAAAGAGAGGCCAGGGATGAAAGGCAGATCTGGACCGAGGGGCAGGGCACGGGGAGAGCGCAGAGGTAAGGCTGCGTCACGGACTGGCACCAAGAGGGCACGGGCTTTAGATGCACGAGGCGAAGGAGTCAGCGCATCTCGCCCCAGGGGCTCTCAAGCTGTGCTCCTTGGAGCCCTGGGGCTCTGTGGAGTGGTCCCAGTTGCCATGGGTGTTCATGTGGGTTGCTGCATGGATAATAGATCCTAAGCCTTTAAAAACTTGCCAGTCAGGCCACAGGCAATGAGGAGGCACCGGGTTCTTGAGCAGGGGAGAGATGCATGAGGTGCTGCTTGCCTTTATTCACACACACACACGCACACACACATGCACACACACACACACGGGCAAAGGCTGCGAGGGGCTGACGCTTAGCTCCAGAGGCAGGTGCTGGAATGAATTTCCGGAGCTTCCGCTGTGTCATCATCCAATCAGTGTGGCTGGCCCTGCTGGGGAGGAAAGAGCTCCTGTCCCGAGGCGTCCTGGGATGAAGGGGCAGGCAGGCCCAGCTGGCAGCCCTTCCTGCTCAGTCACATCCCCTCGTCCCCTTGTCCTCATGTCCCATCTCCAGGCTGCCCCATCCCAGTCCCCCTCGTCCTCTTTCTCCCAGCGCTGAACCAAGCAGAGCACACAGGGAGAGCTCTCCCCCAGGCCACGCCGCACAGAAGTGAGCATAGCACCTTCCCTGCCCAGCCCCAACTTCATCCCCAGAACAGACTTCTCGCTGATGCTTACTGTGGTTCCCTGCCAGGTGAGAAGATTCTGAAAGCCCACGCCCCCCAGGAAGCCTGCCCTGAATGCTGCAGAACCAGGCTGGTGGAGAGATTTTCCTCTCTCCTGCCAAGGAGTCTGATTTGAGGAAGATTCCCGCATCCAGGAGAGGAAGGGAGCCGTACTTGATTAATGATGTCTGCTGCGAGTGCAGACAGAAACTAGGGGCTTCCGTTCCTGCCTGTCTCCTGCTTCCTCCCCTGACCCCAAGCAACTCGACATTTCTGAGGTTTCCTACAGCCCTCAGGTTCTGGAGGAGGCCACACCAGAGCAGGTGATGCCCTCCTCAGAGCCACGGCCACCTGCTTCCCCATCTACTGGGAAGGCAACTCCTGTACAGTTTAAAAGCCCACAGCTGGGTCTCATTGTCCAGCGTCTCTGCTCATGCTTTTAACAATGTTGTCCTTTTTAAAAAATATGTATTTTTGAAAAATGTAGTTTCATTTTATTTCAAAGGGGGGGGAGAGAGGGGGAGAGAGAGAGAGAAAGAGAAAGAAAGAAAGAAAGAAAGAAAGAAAGAAAGAAAGAAAGAAAGAAAGAAAGAGAGAGAATCTTCTACCCACTGGTTCACTCCCAAAATGTCCACAACAGTCAAGGACTGGCCAGGCCAAAGCCAGGAGCCCAGAACTCAATTTGGGTCTCCTGCATGGTGACAAGCTCAAGTATTGGAGCCATCATGATCTGCTGCCTCCCAGGGTTTGCATTAGCAGGAAGTTGGATCAGAAACAGAGGGGCTGGCCGGCGCCGCAGCTCACTAGGCTAATCCTCTGCCTGCGGCGCCGGCACCCCGGGGTCTAGTCCTGCTTGGGGCGCCGGTTCTGTCCCGGTTGCTCCTCTTCCAGTCCAGCTCTCTGCTGTGGCCTGGGAAGGCAGTGGAGGATGGTCCAGGTGCTTGGACCCTGCACCTGCATGGGAGACCAGGAGGAAGCACCTGGCTCCTGGCTTTGGATCGGTGCAGAGCCGGCTGTAGCGGCCATTTTGGGGGTGAACCAATGGAAGGAAAAACTTTCTCTCTGTCTCTCTCACTGTCTAACTCTGCCTGTCAAAAGAAAGAAAGAAAGAAAGAAAGAAAGAAAGAAAGAGAGAAAGAGAGAGAGAGAGAGAGAAAGAGAGAGAGAGAGAGAAAGAGATAAAGAGAGAAAGAGAGAAAGAGAGAAAGAGAGAGGGGCCAGGACTTGAACCAGGCACTCTGACATGGGATGTGGATGCCCCAATCAGCAACTTAACCACTGAGCCAAACGCCTGTGTCCCTGGCTCTCATTTTTGAGAGGAAGAGACAAGAAGGCAGGAAACGGGGCCACATTCCCGGCAGTTCCCTGTAGCCTCCGATCTGGGGCTGCTGTGAGGTCGTGCCTGGGCACAGATGTGCTAAATGCTCATTACACTCCCACTCCCACTCCCGCCCAAGAGCACAGTCCCAGGCATGGGCCTTGGCTTCACGGACCCCACCTCCCATCCTCCCACAAGGGGACCGGTGTATCATCCCCACGTCATGCAGAAGGGCGCTGCAGCCCTGCCATGGCTGAGACCACAGCAGAGAGATGACGGCTCTGGACCCCAAGCCTGGATCTGGCCGGCCCTGCAGCAGGTGCTGGGAGTCCGGGGGAGTGGGACTCTGTGATCCAGGAAGAAACACACATGTGCTCCTCGTCCTTGCTCCTAACGGTGGGCTCCTAAAGCCCTGGGAACTTCTGAGTGAGAGGCGTGACTCTGGCTGTTCCCCTAAGTCCCTGTGCACCTTCCAGAATCTATGCTAATGAGGTGGCTGGGAGGATACGCTGGTGGCCAGGAGAACCATCCGTGTGATTAGAGTTGGAACCTTCAGCCCCACCCCCGTGACCTCTGGGGAGGAGCAGGAGCTAGAGGTTGACTTAATCCCTAATGTCCAATGATGTCATCCATCAGTCCTGTGGGGAACCCAGAACCCCAGGGCTGGAAGCGCTTCTGGCTTGGTGTGCACACCTACGTACCAGGAGGGTGGTGGTCAGCATCTGCACTTAGGACCATTCCAGATCTCACCCCCGGCGCTCACCCATGCCTTCATCTGTGTCCTGGTCCCTCCTGCCTGCTCAGCCAGTGATGGAAAGTGAAGGGTTTCCCCCAGTCCTGTGAGCTGTGTAGCAAATTACAGATGCTGAGCAAGGCGTTGTGGGAGCCTAGCTGGGCAGAAGTGGGAGCACCCAACACTTTGGAGAGCAGTCTTAGGGGACTGGGCCTTGTCCCTGTGGTGTCTGTGCTAACTCCGGGCAGCGAGTGTCAGAATCAAGTGGAACTGCAGGCCGCCCTTTGGGTGCCCGCAGGAAACTGGGGTCTGGGAGAACAGCCTGGTGTGAGGCATAAAGTCCACATCTGTGACATCAGCAGTGCTGTGACTTCAAGAACAAGGTCTTCCTTTAGGGAGAAAGGCAGGGCCCCAGGAAGGTGGGGGGGGCATCCTTCCAGCACAACCATGCATAGCCCCAGGCTTCCCCTCCCTGAGCACCTGCCACCTCCCTCCCCTGCAGCCTGTGAGCCCCTCGCAGAGGTAGCCAAACACCCATCCCTGTAGCCCCCGCCCAAGTCAACACAAAGTAGGTCCTCCCGAAACATAGGTTGAATTAAAATCAGGGAATGGAGTTTAGGGGAGGCAGACTTGGAACTAAAAATCAGTGTTGGCTGGTGCTGTGGCTCAATAGACTAATCCTCCACCTGCGGTGCCGGCACACCAGGTTCTAGTCCTGGTCGGGGCGCTGGATTCTGTCCCGCTTGCCTCTCTTCCAGGCCAGCTCTCTGCTGTGGCCAGGGAGTGCAGTGGAGGATGGCCCAGGTGCTTGGGCCCTGCACCCCATGGGAGACCAGGAGAAGCACCTGGCTCCTGGCTTCGGATCAGCGTGGTGCGCCGGCCGCAGCGTGCCAGCCTTGGTGGCCATTGGAGGGTGAACCAACAGCACAAGGAATACCTTTCTCTCTCTCTCTCTCACCGTCCACTCTGCCTGTCAAAAAATAAATAAATAAATAAAAATAAAAATAAAAAAAATTTAAAAAATGAGCGTTGTGATTCCTCAGACTCAGAGCCGCCCAGCAAGAGAAGGGGATGCCGTTAGAGCGGCGGGCTCCCTGTCGTAGGCTGTGGAATCCTGGTGGTTTGCTGTGTGGCACTATCATGGCGACTGTTCCTAGTAAACCTTCTTTCCTAAATGTGTGGGGTGAACCGTGGTGCCGAGGGGGCCCTGGCTGGTCATCTCAGCCCCGTGTCTGCGTGTAGGCGAGGCCACGGCGTAGGGAGCCACATGCGACAGCAGGTGGGGAGAGGCTGCTGGGAGGCATCAGGTGGCTGGGTAGGTCTTCCACACGGGCAGCTGCCCACCATCCCCGCCTGACCCCACTCACTGAGTATACTTGACCCCCCTATTCCACTAGGAGACCCCCTTGCTGGCCCCACCAAGTGCCATGTGGCTCTGAGGCTGGCTTGAGCCTTACATATCCCAGTGTCCATGCTCTGAGGGCCCCAACTGCCATGTGTGACAGCTGGGGAGAAGGGACTGGAGTCTACTCACTTAGGACTTCACAGTTGATTACAGAAGGAAACACCAGCAGCTCTGTGGGCAGCAGCAGGCAGCCCACGGATGCGCCGGCCCCTCCAGGATCACCCGGTTAAGCCTGCATAGCTCTGGGCGTCTGGAGTCTGGGGGGTGGGCACGGGGCTCGCACCAGCCTGGCTTCGAACCCCAGCACTGCCTCTTGCCTGCTGCTGTGTGACCTTGAGTGAACCGTGGGACCTTGCGGAGTGCGCACCTCCGGGGCTTGCAGTGCCTCCCGTGGGGCCAGGCACGGGGTAGGTGCTCAGTAACGAATGGGAGCAATTGCCATTAAGAACCATCCCTGTTGTTAGGCTTTGGGCTTTATCTTTCCAAGTGCACCCATGTCTCATCCAAACTCTTTGAGGGCCCACTGTGTGCCGGGCAGGGCTTACAGAGGTCTCAAGGGGGCCCGACCTACAGGTGCTAAGGAACATGCTGGGGGCACACAGAGTGGACTCCGTCTGGGAAGTGCTACTGGGAGACCGGAAGGAGTGCAAACGCTACTGTTCCTTCCAGAACATTCCATCTGCTTGTTGGCTGGGCAAACAGAGGCAGCTGGCTTCTCTCTGGAGACACAACTCCTTGTCCATTCTGCCCTTGTTTCCATGGAAGGTGTAGCCTGATGGGCGGGGGAAGTGGTTTTCAAACCATGTTCCCTGGAACCCCTCGGGAAGCTGTGGCAGCACAGCGTTCCTAGGGCCTGCCCATGGACTGAATGTTGTGCAAATCGCAGAGGCCAGATAGCAGGCAGTGGAGAGCTGGGCAGCGAGTCCGAATGCCGGGTTCTGATCCCTGTTTTTATGTGAACTTGGAGCAATTCCCTGTCCGAGGAGCCCTACCTGCTCACCTGTGCAGACTCCCCCGGGGACAGCTACAGGGCTGGCAGGGGTGGAGGCTTTGGCCCACACAGTGGGGGGGTCCCTCGGGGTGGGGGCGAAGGAGACCGCTGTGTGGTGCAACCAAGGGGTTGCCTCTTCCCTCCTTCCTTCCCTCTGCAGCCCCAGAGGAGCCGGAGCCATTACCGGGAAGGGATTTCAAGTCAACAAAGACAAATTGGCTTAATTGACCCAAATTAGCAGCAGGGAGGCCCCCGATGGCCCAGCTGCTGGTGCACTTAATCACTGTCACCCTGTGTGGCCGGGGACAGCCCTCCGCCCCCAAGGCCATCAGGGTCATCTCCCCCGCGAACGGCCACCTCTCCGGAGTTCTCCAGCCCCAGGAAGCAGGACGGGACTCTGGGGATACACACAGCTTCTGGCTTTACAGGGACAGCTGGGCTGGGGACTGCAGGGGCCCCCCAGCCGTGGCTGACCAAGGACCGCTGCAGAGACGCTGTGCTGTCCGGAGGCTGGCGGAGGGGAAGGCTCCGCCCAGGCTCACTGCTCTCAGCTCCTCACTGCTTTCCTCATTGGTGCTGGGTGGGGGCAGCGGCAGGGCTCCCAGCCAGAGCTCTCTCGGGCCTCTGGCGACCCCAGCCCCCAGGCCCTCCTGTTGGTTGTCGCTGCCGGAACTCCCTGCAACCCCAGAGCCCCCTGGCAGACCCCCGGCCCTCCTCTCCCACAGTCAGCACTGACAGAGACCCTGCCAGGAGCCGCCCCTTGGCCGTCCGGGCTCCCAGGGACTCTGGGTCCCTGTGACCTCAGGGCCTCTGCCTCATGTTGCTCTCTCCAGCTCCCTCCGCCTTTGTCTTTGCCTGAAGTCTGATCTGCCAGGGCTGCTCTTGCCTGTCCAGCCGAGGCCGCGTGAAAGGGGTTCTGGGGCTCTGTGTACCTCCCGGCTTTATCCATGGCCCCAGCTCAGCCAGGGCCACACTGCAAGTCCTGTCCCTCCTGGCTCGGCCTGCCCTGGACTGCTGGCCCTCCTCCACCACTTTCCACTTTGCCATAGCCATAACCACGCCACTGGGGTCAACCTCCCGGGGTGGAACCTCTGCTAGGTTCACTGAAAGCAGAAGCGCTCGCTCTCTGTCTCTCTCTTTACCTCTGTCACACACACACACACACACACACACACACACACACACACACAGAGGCGTGCTCCAAGTTACCAACAGGCTGCTTATCAAGAGTGCACAGGAAATAGGCTGTTGGCACTTAGAGACACATTTCCGCCCGTTTCCCTAGAGACAGACCATCAGGAGTCATTAGCACAGGTTCAGGAGCAGTAGTCACCAGCAGTTAGGTTCCCAGGCTAGCCCACCTGACAGACTTCACCCATAATTCATTCTGTAAGTATTTATCAAACACCTACTATGTGCACAGAAGACTGCGCAGAGGTAATAAGAGACGCTTGAGCTCTGGGCCCTGGGACAGGGGGTTGAGTGAGAGGGGGCAGGAAATGCGACAAGGGGTGGGGACAGGGGTCTGGTCTCGTTTCCCAGAGGAAGCACCTGGGAGCCCCCGCCTTGTGAATTCAGAGCCTTGCAGGCTGGGACCCAGGCACGGGTGCTTTACGGAAGCACTCCCTGATGGGCAGGGCTCAGCCAGGGCTGAGACCCGCCGCCTGCCCTGTCCCCATTCTCATGGACGCACCTCTTGCCCCGCACCTGGATGCACACGACCAAAGCACATTCCTGCCCTCTGCTCCCCACGCCCTGCACAGCAGCCTTCCTCACAATATTCGTAGCCTCAGAGCCCCAGCGCCCAGGCCGCTGCATGCACTCCACGATGACGCATCTGGCCACTCAGCTGTGGGCAGTGGGGGGCTGGGGGACGCTGGGGCGCCCCATGGTGGGGTGTTACTGAGACAGGTTTCTGGGACACTCCATAATGTGGGTAATCCATCTTCCATGCTCTGATTCCCCATGTACCCTCTTGCCAGGAAGAGCCCCCATTCCTGTTTCCTCCAGAGGCCCACTCTGGGCAGCCCCAGGAACCCTGCTCCCATCCATCTTCCAAGGCTTTGCCGGAGGCGTCCAATGTCTCAGTTACGGCCCTTGCGCCCTGCTGCTCCTTGGTCCCCCGCGTCGTGCCACTGGCTTTCATCTGCTGGACTCAGAGCAGCCCCTGCGAGCCAGCCTCCCTGAGCTCCAGGATGGAGCGCTCGCTCCAGGCTCTGTGAATGAATGGGTGTGGCTGGGGCAGCAGGGGCTTGATGGGACCCCGCCCCCCAACACACACACAACTCTCCCGGCCAACACAACGTCCCTACCCACCGTGGGGCAGCCCCAAGCTGCCAGGCCAGGGCCCGCTGGGTGTCGGCTCCCATCCCCAAGTTGGTGGAAAGGAATTTCACATTTGTAACAATTATTCACTTAATTGGGTTCCAATTAAATGGGAGAGGAGGTGGAGGGCTGTGTCTGTTTGTTATCCTCCTTCCTCCTTGTGCACATCAAAGCGGGTGCAGGAGGATGACAAATGGATTTGATCTCATCTGGAACAATCCCGCCTTCAGCCAGGGTGCACACGGCTGCCCGCTTCTCCTGCACCCCTCAAGCCCGCGTTCCTCACCAGGGGCTGCACCCAAGGCAGGGTCCTAGGGGCTGAAAGGCCTAGGCAAGAGCTAGTTCTGGCCGGCGCCGCGGCTCACTAGGCTAATCCCCCCTGTGGTGCCGGCACCCAGGGTTCTAGTCCCGGTCGGGGCGCCAGAGTCTGTCCCGGTTGCTCCTCTTCCAGTCCAGCTCTCTACTGTGGCCTGGGAAGGCAGTGGAAGGTGGCCAGGTCCTTGGGCCCTGCACCCACATGGGAGACCAGGAGAAGCACCTGGCTCCTGGCTTCGGGCTGGCGCAGCGCCAGCTGTAGCGGCCACTTAGGGGGTGAACCAACAGAAAAAGGAAGACTTTTGTCTCTGTCTGTCTGTCTCTCTCTATCTTTCACTGTCTAACTGCCTGTTCAAAAAAAAAAAAAAAAAAAAAAAAGCAAGAGCTAGTTCTTCTCCTGGGCTTCACCCCCACTGACTGCAAACAGAGCGAGGTTCCCAAGACCCAAGAGGCAGAGAGGGGACAGGAGTGCCCCATCCACAGCACCCCGGGTCCCCATGGCACAGTGAAAAAGGCCTTAGGAAGGATTCGGAGACCCAGGGCTTACCAGCCGGGCCCCTTGGAGGCATCTCAAGGGCTGCCAAGGGGTGACAGGGGAAGGGGGCACAGATGAGGCCTCTGGGATGCACCCCCACCCTTCCACCCATCAGCAACCTGGCTTGTATGTGTATCCTATATAATCTAGCATAGAGAACGTGTGTGTTATATGAAATACACGTGTTATTAGTCTAGACACCACATTGTATACTGAATACATTACATTTTATTTTCCTTTGGCTGAAAAAAAAAATCTAGAAAATCACTAATTCCATCTAATCCATGGCTCATCACAGAGTGGGGCAAGGGACTTGCCCAAGGCCACACCATCCGTAGGGTCTGGGCTGCTAGCACCGAGGTCCCCAGGCCTGGAGCTCCATGGCCAGAAGTGTGCAAGGGAGGATGGGGGAGCCCACGCAGGGCGGCCCGGAAGGGCAGCTGTGGCCAGGTTCGCAGAGGCAGCACTGCCCTCCCTATCGCTGGAGGGGCCTCTGCTGCCCCGGGTGTCCACTCCCTGGTCCGCACTGAACAGAGACCATGGTCAGGAAGGTGAGGCTGGCGGCCGGGGGCTGTGGCTGGGTCAGGCTGGGAGAAGACACTGCCTCCCATGGGCCCCCTGGCAGGATGCTCAGTCCCACGGGGAATCTGGGCCGTGCTTGCGGCCTTGGCCCCAGGAGCGCCAGCCAGTGTGCCCAGGAACGATTTGTAGCATGAATGGATGGAATCAATGGAAAAGATCCCTACCAGAAGCCAGGGCCCAGACTTCTGAGCTGGGGTGAAGCCGATGAGGCTCTGTGGGGAGCTGGCTGTGGAACAAGAGGAGTCAGTCAGAGGGGCTTTGTGTGGAGGATCCCCAGTCCCTCCCATGGGGAACCCCCTTTCCTGGGAACGCCCCAGGCTGGTAGGGGTTAGGGAGGAGGAAGCAAGGTGCAGCTGCCCCAAGGAGCTTCCTGTCTGGTGGGGCATGCTGTCCCGGTTGGGGCAGCCTCCTGCCCAGGGCCAAGCTCCCCGACTGGCTGTGGAGCAGGGCGGCGCATGTTGGCACGGCCAGCCAGCCGGCCGGCAGGAGCTGGAAGCTGCGGCCAGGCAGCAGGAGAGCCATCGACATTCTGGTCAGGCACATTGCTGAGTTATTATTATTTCTTTTTTTTTTTTTTTCTGAGCTACTTAGAGCAATTTACAGAAATCATTTAGAGGCCGTTTAGGGAGAAGAGAAAAGATGAAGACTTTTAAAGGCAGGGCCTGGGGATGGTTTTATGCAAATCAGCTTTGCAGGGAGGTGGGGAAGGGGACTCTGAATTCAGAAGAGGGTGTCGGGGGTCGGGGGAGGGGGTTCCAGGCTCTGCCCCTGCCCAGGGCTGGGGTTCCCTGGGAGAACAGCCAAGGACAAAGGAAGCCGCTGGAGTACATGTTGGACAGGGCTCAGGAGACGGAAGCTGGCCACTCCGTGCCTCAGTCTCCTCCTTGTGACCGCGGCACCTGCCTGGGCCAACTTGACGGCCCTGGGACTGAGGTGAATGGGTGAGACACATCCTGTATGATACCGGGGTCAAAGGAGTGGCCTTGGACCCTAGCTGCCCAGAACGAGGTGGTTAGGGCCTGGGGCAGTGGCAGACACAGTCCCGGAGGTTAGAGTCTCTGCCAGGACTTCCTGCTTCTGTGACCTGGGCAGCCACTTCCTCTCTCTAGGCTTCAGTTTCCTCACCCATGTATTGGGGATTCTGATGAACAATATCACAGGTGAGGCCTACATGGGCCAAGACCCGTGCAGCCACTGGCCAACGGCCCAGGTCTCCACACTCCTGGGTCATGGTCGGCAACTTCAAGGGCGGGAACCTGACCTTCAAATACCCACATCTCCACCCCTGCCCCAGAGAGGAGAAATCCTTCTTCCAGCTCTTCACCGGCATCGGCTCATCAATTCATTCTGACAACCCCAAGCAGAAGCTGCTCGTGTTATCCCATTGCATAAGCGTGGAAACACTTATGAGCCACAGAGGAGGAAGCGATTTTCCCCAGGACCACGTGGCGAGCATGTAGCGGATGAATGAATGAATGAGTGATGAAGAAGCAGAAGGGCCCTGTGCCCACTGAGCTCCCAGATCTGCCTTCCCAGTGGCTCCCTGAGTGGAAATGGTAAGAAGATGGAAGGGACCACCCTCCGTGGCTCATTCCTTCAACCCACAGCACAAGTACTGAGCATCTCGTGGCAGGCACTGGCCCAGGTATGGGGATGCAGTAGTGCACACAACAGATGTGGCCCCTGCTCTCTGAGGTTCCAGTCCACTGGGGGCTGTCATTCTGTGACCAAGCAAGCACACTGCCACACAGCATGTCTGCAGAAGGGAAGCGAGGCAGGGCGGAGGGACAGAGGCAGATCAGGACTACAGTAGCCAGGGGTGGCTGGGAGGGCCCCTCTGATCAGAGCTGCTTGAGGGAGACCCCATGGAGGTAGGAGGGACGAGTCACAGTGTGTGGGGAAATGCACAGGCAGAGTGGTGGCAAGGCCGGGGCCCGGGGCTGTGGCTGGCACGGTACAAGCAGGAAAGGTGCCAGTGTGACCAACCGAGCGGATCAGGGGGGCAGTGGCGGGGCGGAGGAGCTGAGCAGGTGGTGACTTGGTCTGACCCGTGGCTTACAGGTGTCCTGGCAGTGAGTGAATGGGCGTCACCACAGCCAGCATGAATCATGCCAGGGCTGCGCAGGGTTTCTAAGAAAGACTGCAGAACGGGGAGCCAGCTCCAAAGCACTGCTTCAGGGGTCCCCAAACGCCTCCCAGCGGAGACCCGGGGTGCTGCCCATGTGGCTGCGGAGCCCTGTGGCCAGCTGGCATTGAGGTGTGCTGCTGGCAAGTGCCAAGCCCAGAGGCTGTGTGCACAAAGGACAAATGCAAACCAGCTCGTGCACAGTTGTCTCTACCGACTGCGTGCTGAAATGGCGATCTTTGGGACAGCAGGTGTAACAGCACTGTACAACTAATGTCTGCTTCTTTTGCTTTCTCTCATGGGAAGCCAGGACAAATTCCAGCACAGAGTGGGCTCCTGGTGCACTTTTACAGGACAGCTCTGGCGCAGCTCAGCAACCCCTATTCCAAAGGCAAGGAGGGCCGGCGCTGTGGCACTAAGGGTTACACTGTCAAGCTTGGGACAACAGTGTCCCACAAGGGAGTGCCCGAGACCTGGCTGCTCCACTTCTGATCCAGCTCCCTACTGATGCGCCTGTGAAAGCAGTGGAGGATGGCCCAAATCTTTGGGCCCTGGCACTCACATGGGGCACTCCTGGTGGAGTTCCAGGCTCCTGGCTTTGGCCTGGCCAAGCCCCAGCTGTTGTGTCCATTTGGGGAGTGAACCAGCAGATGGGAGATCTCTCTCTGGCTCTCCTCCCTTACCCCGACACCCTGCCTTTCTAATAAATGGAAACTGAACTCTACCGGAAGGAAGGGCTTGTCCACGCAGCTGGCTGGAAGGACACAAGTGGGGAGAGAAAACAAAGGCAGAGAATATGGTGGGAGGCTGAGAACTGGGGGGTCCTCTGGGTGGGTCCAGCGTGAGGTGACTCCCAAGGGGTCCCTGATCCAAGAATCCAATTAAGAAGCAGTGGTGACGGAGTGAGCACGGACAGTGCCAGGCTACGTCTGAACCTGCTGCTCCACCTTCAACAACCCTAAGGAATGGGAAGGTCTTTTCCTTCCCATGGTTTGCAGGTGAGAAAACTGACTTGCTCATGACCACCTGGTCACCCCGGAGGACCAGGAGGAGGTTCTGGGGCCAGGATCCCAGCCCTGGACCTGAACCCATGTGTCTTCAGGCTGCAGGACTGGGAGGCCTGAGTCACCCTAGACCCTGTCTGGCACAGCCCGGGCCCCCTGCCCTGGGGCTGTCACAGGCTGGGGCTGCAGTGGGGCCCGGCCAGAGCCAGGACTGCAGAGGCACGAGGAGTGCTGGGCAAAGCCGGCAGCTGCTGCCCCGGGAGGGCGGGAGGGGCGGAGAGGGGCAGCCTCTGGCTGCTGCTGTTCTTAACAACCAGCAGCATGTTACTAGGGGGCATCAAAGGAAAGGGGGAAAAAGACCCCAAACAGCTCTCTGGCAAGTCTCTGTCACGGACCTGAGCACTCCCTGACAGCCAGGCCCGGCTCCAGGCAAGCAGAGAAGGAAACAAACCCAGGTCCCAGAGGCCCTCCAGCAGACACACAGCGTCTTCCCGCCACCTCGTCCCCGCAGCGGCCCAGCCTGAGAGGCGAGGCTGTTACTCCCATTTGGCAGATGCGTAGGCTGAGGCTCAGGGAGCCAAGTGAGGCAAGTGCTCTCCTACTCGGCTCCTTTCTCCAGGGTTCCTGCGTGGGGGGATGAGGACCCTCCCACACCCCAGGGCTCAGACCCAGCCTGGGGCCACGGGCAGGTCCGGGAATGGCCAGCTTTCCTGCTGCATGCTCCTAGCCTTCCATTTGTGCAGGTGGGAAGGCGGCAGGGAAGCAGCAGAGCCGGCCCTTACACTCACACTCAGATCCGTTCTGGGCCTGCAAGTGGACTCTGCCAGGTGGCGGACCTCGGACGACCTCTCCCAGTCATTTCCCATCCCAAGGCCCCCACTCCAGGGCTACAGCTTCCTTCAACACTGCACCGACCTGTCCACCACCTCCCAACCAAGGGAGCATGGACCACCCTCGCTCCGCAACTTTTCAAAGCTCCCTAGGGCCCCATGGAACCCAGGGTCAAAGTTCTGAGAGGTCTGAAGAGGTCATCCAGGTAAAGACCACCAGCCACACATCCTGCCTGCAGCACCATACCCCGCACGGCCGGCCTCGGCTCTCCCCACCTGCGTCTGAGCGCTCCTAGGCCAACAGCCATTTGTCCCCTGAGCTTCTGGCTTCCTTGGGGTCTGAGACGCATAGTATCTGCTGACTGATTAGTTTCAGAAACAGAATCCTGGAACCTGGTGAAGGGATCCTGAAGGTGTGCCTCCTCCAAGAAGCCTTCTGGATACCTCTAATGGTTCCAAGGAGAGTTCTCCTTTCCCGCCACAACACCCTACATCCCTTCCAATGCGACTCAGGATTCTGCCACCATCTGTGCAGACAGGGCCCATCTCCCGAGGACACCACATCACAAACTCTTCACAGGGCAGGTACCACACGCCCCTTATCTTTGTATTCCACACCCAGTGACTGACGTGTGCTAAGGGCATTAACAACGAAAGACTGACAGCTGTCATTTTCACACACTTACTAAATATTCGACACAGAGTAACATAATAAATCATCATTGCCGCCCTCTACCTCAGGTCCTGTTACGATCATTTGCAGGGGAGGAGGCTGGCCCAGAGTGGTTCTGTAACTTGCCCCAAATCACACAGGAAGTGAGGAAACTGGCAGTTTGGTTTTGAGGCTGAGTGCGGGGGAGGAGGAGGAAAGCCATAAATGGTGAGGCCAAGGTGAAACACAGCAGAGGCCCCCAGGGCTCTAGGGGGATGTCCCTGGTATCCAGCACCGGTGTGGCACGTATTAGGTGCTCAGTTAATAAGGGTCATCAAGGCAACTGGACAGTTCAGCAGCTGCTCAGACACAGGCACATGCCACTGGGACGTCCCAAGCAGGGGGGGCTGGCAGTCACCCACAGGGCCCACCCTCCGCCTTCTCTCACCCAGCACCTCCCGCCTCCAGCCTCTTTCCCACCCCGCACTTCAGACCTTTCATGCACAGGGCTGGCTGCTGGCAGTTTTTCTCCCACCGAGAACAGCCACAGAAAATTGAGATCATTTCTCTGCTGTGTTGGCAGCTGAGAAAATGGCAATTTTTCCTATTTCCAATCCAAGAGTTCCCTCCTAGTGCACAAAGGCCCCATAAGCCTGGTTCTCCCCAGGAGGGACAGAGCAGGGGGCAGGGCCCCTCCGTGGCTAAGAGGCATGGCTGGGGTGCTCATGCAGAGGCAGGGGGCTGGTGACTGGAGGGGGAGGGGCAAACAACCTGGGCACCTGCAGACACAAAACTGGGACAAGCAGAGGCGCCAAAGCAACAGGTCGCAGGGGGCCCTGGAAGCCCCTGAGTGCGAGCATGCGCACACGAACGTTCTGATAGCTGCACCCCCAAAGCACAGCGCTGGGAAACTAGAGGGACTGAAGCGGAGCAGCCACCCCTGGTATAAGTAGAAAATTAGTTTCAAAATCAGAGTCTGGAAAAGAAATGAGAGGTTGCTTAGAGTCTGCACTGCCCTGCAGAGATGGAGACGGCTCCCGTTTGACAAGTTCATGTTCATATCGGATGTGGGAGGCCCTGGAAGACCCACCTCCAGCCTTCACAGGCCCTCCCTGTGCTCTGCCCCTCGGGTCCTGTGCTGTTCCTCGAATGCCGAGCCCGCCGCCGGTGGGGCTCACCCCTGGCTGGTCCCTCTTCCCCCAAGGCCCTTGAGCACTGGCTCCCTCACCCCTCCAAGCCTGTGGCCCAGTGACCACACTTATCAAACGACAAGTAAGATGGCACAGCCCTGCCCCCACACCCTCAGCGCCTGCACCGCCCTTTGCTCCTGGCACTTGCTGCCTTCGTATGCTCATTACTCGCCCCCCACCCCCACCCCCGGACCTGCCATGAGGACGTGGGCTCCAGGCTGCAGGGATTTTTGTTGTGTGTGCTGATTACCGTCCAGTAAGCACTGGATACTGAGTGCCAAGGAGGGTGTCCGTGTGTCCGCGGTTCACTCACTGGTGCACTGGACACAGCATCAGTGCTACCTAATGCCAGATGTCCCCTCCGAGACAAGATGCAGGCATGCAGGGGTGGGGGGAGAGAGCACACATCATCTGAACACAGGTGGACTCAGAGCCAGCAGGGGAGCCGAGCGGTGCACGGGTGAAACATGGCAACTCCACGACAAGCTGCAAGGGGCCTTGGGACCTGGTTTATCTGATAATCAGGGTGGCCCTCTTGATGGAAGTGGCAGATACAAGCACTGGCTTGCAGGCAGGGTAGGCGATGGGGCGGCAGAGTGTCCTGCTCAGAGGGAACAGCAGGGACAAAGGCTCTGACATGGAACAGAACATGACGCACTCTTGAGATCACAGAAGCCGGGAGAGCAGAGAAGAAAGGGGCTCAGAGTGAGGCTGCGAGGCTCCGTGGCCCAGGTGGCACCGGGCTCAGGCGCTTCTGTCTGCCCGTGTGTGTGCTCGTCCCCTGTTTGCAGGAGAGAGAAGGCGTGGCAGAAAGACCTCTGTTAGCAGGATCAGGAAACTTCGCTGTAAGGCCGGTGTGACCAAGACTAGTGGAGCCCTGGCTTTGCCCTCCCAGAGCAGCTGCTGTGAACAGCAGACGAGACCATGGCTCTGAACTGCCAAGAACTGTCTGTGCTCACGAGGGCAGCAGTGTGTGACCACGACCGAGTGGGTGTGCACATGAGCGTGTGCCTGCACGCCCGGCTCCCACCGTGGCAAGGCTGCCAGGAATACAGTTGCTTCTGGGCCAGCGGTGGGAAGCCGGCAGGACGGAGCCCTGTAACCCCTGGGCAGGGGTGGCTGTCACTCTCACCGTCACTCACTCATCACGCACCTCTGAGGGCCTCAGATGGAGGCCTCTCCGAAGTGCCACTGTGCCTCCTTTCTCATACTGTGTGCTCCCAAGGGCAGGAATCCCCTTTCTCCATTAGAAAACTAGAGAGGCACGTGTTGTGGCACAGTGGGTTAGGCTGCCACTCAGGATGCCTGCATCCCATAGCCCAGCGCTAACTGCTCTGCTTCCCATCCAACTTCCTGCTAATGTGCACAGGTGCACAGGCAGCAGGTGGGTGGCTCCAGTGCTTGGGTCCCTGCCACCACGTGGGAGATCTGGATGGAGTTCCTGGCTCCTGACTTTGGCCTGGCTCAATCCTGTGAATGGGAGAGCTTTCTCTCTCTCCTTCTCTCTCTACTGCTCTGCCTTGGAAGACGAAAATAAACAACCATTAAAAAAAACAGGCAAAGGACCCAAAGAAACATTTTTTAACAAGACAGCCTCAGCGTGTCCGTGGCGGGTTCTGTCTAAGGGTTGGCCACGTCCCTTGGCAGGGCTGTCCTGGCTGCCTGTTCCACTCCAGGCCGGAAAGAAGCCTGCTCTGTCGTGATCCCCGTCCAGCCCCAGGCTTCAGAAGTTGGACTGTGGCACATCACTCCGCCCCACCCCCCAGGACCAAGGGAGGAGGCCCCAGGGAAGCAGGTAAGCTGAACAAAGCGCCAGCCAGTGAGCACTCATCCTGCCCGCTGCCTCCCAGTGTGTGTGTGTGTGTGTGTGTGTGTGTGTGGAGGGGGTGCCGAGCTGCCCCTCCTCCTAGGCTGAAGGGGTTTGGGTGAGGATGCCCAGGAAGGATTCAAGTTTGATCAAAAGCAGGACTTTCCAAAGGCAGATAATTATGTAGATAATTTAGGCAAAAAGAGATTTTCTTCAATTATCTTTCCTTTTTTTTTTTTTGCACTGAATTATTCATTCTTGCATTCATTCATTCTTGCCACAAGCACCAAATTATCTAGGTAATTGCCTCCATTTCCCACTTCATCCTGCTGCTGTGGGCTGGCCGGTGAGGCCTGGGGCGGAGGTGCCTGTGGTTCAGGTAGGGGGGAGGGGGAGCTGGAGGGGACAAACAAGACTGCAGGGAGGGATGATGCTGTCTGGCCTGTGGTGACTCTGTGACTGGCCGGCTCCCTTGCTGGCACCATTCTGGCCTCCCTGGTCTTAGCGCCCCCAGTCTTCCAGGAACTGGTGCCTTAGCGCTCCCCCATATGCAGCCCCATCTTTGGGGACCACTGGAGTACGGCCCAGACAGCTGAACTGGTGAAAAGGGGGACCCACTTTTCCTGGCATTTAAAAAGACAGAGGAGAATAGAAAAAGACATTTATTTTCTTTAAAAAAAAAAAAAGAAGCACGTGCACAACTGGTTCATTAATTTCTTATTAAAATTCTGTGTTGAGCACGGGTAAGGAAGAAGGGAGATCCTGGGGAGGGAATGGGGCAGGGAGGGGGAAGAACCGTGTCCACTTGCTGGCTCTGCTGCAGGCATCAGTGGAGGGAGGCACGGGTGGGGGCAGGGGTGGGCAAGAAGGGAGCTGACAGTCCTGCCGCTACGCAGCCAATCGGTGCCACAGTCAGGGTCTGCACCCAGGTGTCCTGAGTCCTGAGGGCTCTGGTTTCAAACCGCTTTAAACCGCAAGGATCTGGGGCTTTCTCTCCTCTCTGCAGCTGGTGCTGGAAGCTCCCGAAAGGGAACCCCTCCCGTCTCCAGTGGATGCGTGGTGAGGTTTACCAGCCACAGCTGCTGGTGAGGGTTTGTCCTAACTGCTTGCCACCCAGCTTCAGCCTGGAAGTGCCTCCCTTGACCAAGTGCCTAGAAGGGATGGTGGGGGTGGGGGAAGCTGCCAAGGAGCCTGGGCCCCGCGCCCAGCCAGGACCCCCACTTGGGTTCTGGGGCTAGTCTTGATGCAGAAGGACCTTGCACAGTGACTTTGGCCAGTCCCTTCCCCTGCGTGGCCACTTCCTTATCCACCTGAGGGGTGGACCTGGCAGTTTTGCAATCTCTTCCAGTGCTGTGGACACTGCTGCACACTGAGCTACCAAGTGCGACCCTGCCCCAGAGGGCCAGAGCTGGGGTCTCTTGGGTCTCCATTTCTGCAGCTTCCCCACTCATTACCAGTCTCTCAGGCCTGGGGTCTGTGTGCTCCAGACAGGCCCCCAGGGCGGGGCCCGGGAGATGCCTGGGTCCAGCCCTGCTGTTCCTCAGTGGCCTTGCCTCCTGCAGCCAAACACCCAGCAGTCTGCAGAATGGATTCCAATAAAGCTCCTTTTCTGCCACCAAGTTTATAACACATCCCCACCTGCTGGTCTTAAACATTAACAAGGCTGTGTGGTGGCACAGCGCTCCGAGTGGCCAGAAGGAAGTGGGCTGTGGGACTGGGCAGACGAGTGGCAATCAGAGTGATGTGGGACACCGCCTTCACATACTCCGAGGCTGGGTGTCACCTGAGACAGGTGGCTCGCATGTGCCTGTCCCACCCCCTTGTACTCTTCCTGGTGTCTCTGACCGTCTCCTCTCCCTCCCCTCTTCTGCCCACATCTCAGAGTTCCCCTTTCAACTGACACTGGGAGCGTCCCTCCATACACAGTGTTCTGCCCACCCCATTCATTCCTCCTGAGCGCCTACCATAGAATGAGACAGAAACACAGATGATACACTCTCCCGGTGGTTATCAGGAGGGTTGCCCGGGTCAACACGGGCATAGTGGCTGGAGGGCCAGAGAGGCAGTGCCAAATGCAAGGGTAGACTGGAAAGAGTGTAATTGCTTCTGCTGCAAGGGACTGCTGGTGAGAAACCAGAGCATAATCTAGAATGATGCCCTGGAGGAGGTGATAACTGATGCGGGAAGGCTTTCTAGAAGCAAGGCATTCCAGAGAGAGGGGCTGGCAGGTGCAAAGGCAGAAAGAGTACACAGTGGGAAGAGAGAAACCTCATGGGGTGCATGGAGTGAGATGAGAGGGCAAGACCACGGATGTGGTGATGGAGACTGGGACAGGATTGGAAAGGCGCTAGGACACCAGGGCAAGGAGTGTACCCTAGGCCCTGTGGACAGTGCAGAGTCCCTGAAGGTAAGTGAGTAGGGGGCTGGCATCATCAGCTCTCCAGATTGAACCACCACCCAAACTCTTATTCAAACTAAAACGGAGAAGAATCTCCCAGAGACCAGATCCCAGATTCTGGCCTTGGCAGATGTTCTCTGGGAGATGCCTTGAGATTGGCGACAATGCAGGGTGTGGACACCCCAAGGCTGAGCCCCTCTGTCAGTGGTCCGGGCACCAAGTAAGGAGGGGAGGGATGGGCCAGCAGCTCACGCTGCTTTATGGAAGACGAGGAGCACGAGTGAGGCAGCCCAAGGTCACCCTGCCTGGTGGCGCCAGAAGCAGACAGGAACCCAGGCTGCTTGGCTCCCCATCTGGCTATGTGGTCAGAACCCCGTGGCCTCAGCAGCCTGCCAGGCTTAGGAAGCCACAGCCAGCCCTCCGGCCCCAACCGACTGAGATGACGTCCATATAGCCTTTTCCTCTGAGAGCAAAGGGTTGGCTTGAAGGTGTCATGCAGCCCCAGAGGAGGACAGATAGATGGGGTGGGGGTTGAGGGGATTTCTGTTGATCTGATCTTATCCACAGGGGAGGTCCCCCAGCTTTAAGCATCTGCTGGCGTCCTTCCCCAACAAGGGGAGACAAAGGCATGGAATGGGGGAGACTTTAGGGCGAAGGGAAGCAGCCTGGAAGGAGGACTGGATGGGGGAGACCCCTCCTCTAATACCTTCTTTCTGCTCATGCAGCCAAGCTCTGAGCCCCTGGGCATGCTGGTACCACACCAAGCACGGGGCACTGGCTGGGTGGACAAGAAGCACACAGCTTTGGGAGCCCCAGGGTACAGAGAAGGAAGGCCCTGGCACTTAGGGCAAGAAGGAGACGGTGATCAGACCCCCCCTCCCCCCCAGGAAGGAGGAAGGGAGGATTCTGGGAGGTTACAGTGGGCAAGGATTTATAAGGCCAGGCTGAAAGACCAGGACGGTGGGCAGTGGGGGATGTAATGAGAGCTTCTGAACTGCCCAGAGATGGGGCCACGGCTGGTTTGAGGAAGGGAGCTCTGACAGTGAAGATGCAAGGGGGAGGTTCAGACCACACCTAGACCCAACGTCTGGGCTTCCTGGCTTCCTCCCACTGGACGGTCCAGCTCAGAGCTCACCAGGGATGGGCCACCAGTGCTGCCCTGGCGGCTACAGTAGGCAAACAGGCGGGCCCTCCTCCCCAGCCCTTCCCCATTCTGTGTCTTGTCCAGGGAGCCGAGGTTTCTGGGTCCCCGGCTCGCCCAGCCCACCCCCTGGTGGCATGCTGCCTTTCCGGGAAGAACTGAGGTTAGCTGTCTCCTGTGGTCTAAACGCAGCAACCCCCACCCCCCCCCCACCACCCCAGCTGGGAATAAGCAAGCACGCCCTGCATGGCCATCGGGCTGATCCCTTTCCCCCTCTGGCCCCCGGACCCTATGTCTCCAAGTGCCCATTCCCTTTCTTCTTTCAACCTTGACAATGGATGCGCCCTGCTCAGGGTGAGAGGCCGCTGCTTAGGGACCACGAGGGCCTGCATGGCCGGCTTGGGCAGGCTCCCAGGGACTGGGCAGATCTGGGCCGAAGCTGAGCAGCCACTCCATCGCATCCGGTCTCCATCCTCTCCAAGGCTCATCCCTCAGCCTGGGGCAGGGAAGCCCTGCCCGCCCCCAGCCCCCCACCTTTGCTGGCAGGGAAACCTGCCCCAGGTCTGCTGGTCGCTCGCTGTGGAGGGGCAGAGGACCTCCATTCTGCTCCCGCGAGCTCTCTCCCTCACCCTGGTCAGCGCCCCTCGCCTCCTGGAGCGTCTCCAGCTTGCAGAGGGCCGGCTGCAGCCTCCTCCGGTCTGGTCCGAGTTCCCACTCGGGATGGGGGGAGGCTGTTCAGAGACCCCTGCCCCGCACCCGTGTCGCCGCCGTCCCACCGTTAAAGCGCACCGCCCCGGCCCCTCCCTCTCCCAACCCCCTTCACCGCGGAGCCCGGGGCGAGCCTGGGGAGCAGACGCAACAGATTGCAGAGCGCGAGAGCGCGGAGCCCGCTCCCTCTGCGCGCCGCCCGCGGTCCCGGCCGGGACCCCCGCCCTCCGGACTCGGCTAAGCCGGCCATTTAGATGCAGCTCACAGGCCTGCGGGCGGGCGAGTCGCCGCGACTCTCCGGCCGCTGTCAGTCCACTTCCCTTCGCGAGGACAGCCGCAAGAAGCGAGGCAGCGGGCCGCGCGGCCCCGCACCGGCCTGCGCTCCAGGGGCCGGGGCACACTCGATCCCCGCCGATCCCGACAGCGCCCAGCCCGACTGGCTGGAGCGGGAGGGCGAAGGTGGGGGGGGGGGGAGCGGCCGGGGAGCGATCCAGCGCATCTCGGGACCTCTCTGCGCCCCCGTGGGCGGACACGCCCCCAGACTCTCGGGCTTAGACCCTTCCTCCTAAGCCGGAGAGGACTGGATCGACCCTCCACTCGCTCTTTTTCCCGGCCGGGCTCGATCCCCTCGGCCAGGCTTGCAGCCTTTGCTCCCGCCGGAGGGCTTAGGGGCCGGCGGAAACTCGAGCTGCTGCCCCAGACTCCGGGCTAGGAGCGGCGGCTGCGAGTCCGAGGAGGGGTGGAGATGGGGGTCCTCCTTCCTCCAACCCTCCCTGGGCCCCCTCCAGCGGCGCCCGCCGCATCTTCAGCCCCGAGTCTCCGCCGCGACACTTACCGTGGGCGAGCAGGGCGGAGAGGCAGAGCAGGGCGGCGCCGCCGCGGCCCGACATCCCCGGGGCCATGGCCGAGGCTAGGGCTGGAGGGGTCTAGGGGGGGCAACAGGCGACAGGGTCCTGGCCCCAGGCTAGGCTCGGTCACATCCAACTCAGGGTGGCCGTGGCGCCCCGTGGGCTCTGCTGAGGCTTCGGGGGCCAGGCCAGGCGAGTGCAATTCGGGGACACTCTGCGGGGAGGGGGCGTCCCAGGCGCCGCCGGCTACACCCTCGGAACTGGTGGGGGCGCAGCGCCGGGCGGGAGGAGCCTCCACCTCCCCGGGCTGGTGCCCCCTGCAGGATCCACGGAGAGAGGGGGTAGCCGCACGTGCGGGCCCCGGGCCCCGGGGCTGCCTAGCGCCGAGCACCGAATGCCTGGGCCCCGCGGCCCAGCTCGAATCCGAAGTCGCACAGGGGTGCGGATCTCCAGCGCAAGCCCCAGTTCCCTCTGTCTCGGTAGAAGCCCCACATGGACAGCGCGGCTTGCTTCCTCCAGGCGCCCTGCAGCAGCCTCAGCACAAAAATCCCAGGTCAGGTGCAAATGACGGGTTTCTTTTTCGCATATAAATAGGAAATCCTGGTAACTTTAATCCACCCGGAGAAGGAAAAGTTTCCGCGCGGCGCTGAGACCGGCGCCGCGGGTCGCCACCACCAGAGGCGACGCCCAGGCAGAATGCCCGAGGTGGGCAGCCAGATGTTTGTCCCCTCGCCGAGCTCGCTCCTGGGCTCCGGGGCGCTCTCTCCAGTCTCGACCGCGGCTCGGGCTCGACGCAGGCTGGCTTAACGCCGCCTGCTCTGGCAGCGGCTCGGCGGCTGGGGCGAGGGTGGCGCGGCCGGAACGGGCCGCCCCGTGGAGACGGGGCTTGGAGGAGCAAGGCGGCGGGAATGCCGGCTACTGCGCCTTGCCCACGGCGTCGACTGCAGCCTCCGGCCCATCCACGCTCTACGGCCGGGAAGGCGCTCGGCCAGCCCGCGGCCGCTCCAGGCCACCCCTCTCCCTCTCAGGTCCCGCTGTCCGAGCAGAGGGGCGCGCTGCCCCGCCGCGCTCCTCGCCTTCTCTGGAGGGGGAGGGGGGCAGCACAAACCTTGAACTTTTCCGGGGTTCAGAGTCTCCGATGCCTCGGTCTCCCCGCCGCCCCCGCCCCGCCCCCGGACGCCCACTCGCCCGCTGTCGCGCTGCGGCCGGGCATCGGCTCCCGCTCTCTTCGAGTCAGTTTAGGCGAGCGGATCGCCGCGCCAGTCCGGGCTGCGGGCGGCGAGACGCGGGCGCTGCGCCAGGGGCCAGGGCGCCCGGCACCCGCGCAGCCCGCGGCCAGGGAGGCGGCAGCTGGCGCCTACGGGGCCGAGCGGAGAGGAGGTGCCGGCAGGGGGGCCGGCTCCCCATGGACGTGTATGTGGGGAGAAGAATCGGGAGCAAAAGGGAAGAGGCGGCGGGGGGAGCCACGGTTGCACGGAGCCGCCGCCGCCTCCTCGGCGCTCACGCCGGCTGCTCCGCCGTAAATGACTCGAGAGAGACACACACGCGCGCTCGCCCGCCCTCCTCCCCCGTCCGGGATCCAGCGCCCACCCGGGCAGTGGCGGGCGCCGAGCTTGGCGCGCTCGCTCCCCGCCCCGCCCCTCCCCGATTCCCCGTGGTCACGTGGGCCCGGAGCGCGCGGCCCCCGGCTCGCGCGCCACGGAGGGCCCCCTCCCCGGCTCCCCCTCCGCCGTCCACGTGTCCATTCCGCATTCCCAGCCTGGGGGCGCGCGCGCCTCCTTCCTGAGACACGGGCAGGGGCCGACCTGGCGATTGCGCTCTCCCCTGCTTTAGGTTTTATTTCCCCTCTCCGACGCACGCTAGAGCCTGGACTGGAGTAGGGCCGGCCGGCTGCGGCGGCTGTGCCGCTCCCGGGCAGACACCGCCGCAGTCGCCGCGGTCCCTTTTCCGAGGATGCAAGCTCCCCGCCGGGCGCCGGAGGTGTTTTGCAGCCGTTCTGCCAGAGGCGCGGGTAGGGGGCACCCTACCCCCAGCCCCAGAGTCTGCGCGGGGGTCTCCGGGGGCACTGGGTGGGAGTCCTCTAGCTGCCGCGCCCAGCTCCTTTCGGGTCGCGGGGAAGCTCTCGGGTTCCACTTCGTGCGGGGATGGGTCGGGGGGCGCAGCTGGGGGCAGATGGAATCCGCTGCGGAGGCCGGGGCGGGAGAGGAGTGGCGGCGGAGAGGAGGGGGCCACCAGCCCTCCTACAGGTGTTTTGCAAACCTCTCCAAGGGCCTGGGGTGGGGATGGGGACCTACCCCTCTAGCACACTCACCTGGGCACCTGCCGACTAGGGGGAGGGGTGGTGTTCCTTCCACTGTCTGGCCGGTTTCATTAGAGCACAGCCCAGATCAGACCCTACAAGTCAACCCTCAGCCGTCAATCAGGCATTGGATCAATGGCAATGATTGGGTGTCACGCCCCAGCCCCCAGAAGCCAGGTCTTGGCGGTCCTACTCTGGAGAGACAGGGTCTTCAAAACCTCCGCGTAATAACCCTTATGAGGAGAGCTATGGCTCTCGAGGGGCACCTCTCCCCACACCTCTGCACCTAGCCAGATTGAGAATGTGGGGTGGGGTGGGTCAGAGCTAGGTCTGAGGGGGGTGGGGGCGGTCCCAGTCCCCGCCCCCAGCTCCCTGACTCATTCCTAGCCCTCTTGACGCGGCGAGTTTATTTTCATCCAGGAAAATGACATTTTGGTTTTGGAAAGTGGCTTGATCTGTTCCTGGAAGACTTCCTCTTCCCTGGCTGCCCGCTGTGGGTGGCCTTGGCTTGGGGTCTGGGGCCTGTGGAGTGGCTCTCGCCCCTCCCCCACATCTGTCTGCACCTAGGAGGTTCAGTCCAGGGAGGCCTTGGGGATGGAAGGTGCTGGAGTAGTCAAGGAAGATGATTCTCGTTAGGCCCCTAATGCCTGATGGCAATTAGTGTCACCCAGGGGCTTATTAACCCTCCCAGTGAGAGGCAAGCCAGCCATCAGGCTCTGTGTGTAGGGGAAGGAAAAAAGGGGAGGGCTCCAGGAAGGAGGCGCTGTCCACCAGCCCTGTGAGTGGGGACTGGGCCTGAGGATGGCCAGAGGGAAGAGACGATTTCCACACGAGGTCCGAGCGTCCTGCACGCATCTGCAGCTGACGCCGGCGTCCGAGGGGCAGTGCTGTCAGTCTGCTCTCTGGCCGCCCCGGAATCTGGGCACAGGACACAGATGCCGAGTCTCCTCTCTGCGCCTCTGGTTGTTCGTAGGTGAGAGGAAACCAGGCCTCCCTTTGCTGACTCAGTCTCTCCCTTTCCCTCTCCACTGCCCCCCTCCCTCTTACCACCAGACTGTATCTCTGGCATCATAGGCACAACTTCGTTCTAGAAGGGAAGGCGGACACTAAGCTGATGGGCGGTGGCAGTGGCGGTGTTATGTGGCTTGGTGCCCCTTTGCCCATCTTACGGAGAAGATGAAGGCCCGCGGTCAGGAAGGACGTGGCCACAGCTATCTTTAGAGGGCACAGCTGCAGCCCCGGGTTCTCCTTGTGCCTCCTCTGTGGCCCTACCCTCCATGGACAGTGTGTCTGAGCTGCCTCTGATCTCATGATGCCAGCTCTCCCTCCTCCCTGTCTCGGAGATGACAAGGCTGCTGATGGCCCGCGTGGGGGAGTGAACGGCTCCATCTCTAGCGCCCCATGGACTTGGGAAGTGTGACTTCTAGGAATCAGGGGGACAAGACATAGCCACCGGTCCAGCTATTCCAACCCCACAGTCCCTCTGCCTTTCCCAACACACCCATGTGCTGCCCTTGGACTCACCTGTGAGTCTAACCTGGCTGCTGCTAGATCCTGAAGGCGCCGTCGCAGGAGCAGCCCGGGCTGGAGTGAGGGTGTGGCATGTGTGCAGTCTTTTGTCCCCCGAGCTTCTTGTCAGCCTAAAGTGGTAGCATCTCTCTGCTCTTCTCACTCTGTTCGCGGCTGGCTGACTTTCTAGGCAAATGATTGGCTGTGGCAGAGGGTATGTCAATCGCAGGCTCCCGCCTGAGGCCTGGGGCAGCTTAGCTAGCTTCCTGCCAAGTGGCCAGGCAGCAAGCGGGGCTCTCTGAACCCCAGTGCCCCACATGGGCCCAAACCGAAACTTCCTGCCCTGCCTGCCCTCCCTGCAGTGGGCCAGGTGACACCCTGCACTCTTCAAGGTTGCCCCTGTCTTTCAGGGAGCCTGGCAACTGCAGATGTTTCTAGAATCACCCTGCAGTCCCAGCAGGAGGTGGCTCAGAGAGCCCCCTAAGCTGGCTGTCTCATTGCACAGCTGCAAAAACTGAGGCGTATTCCTTCAGTCCTTTCTTTTTATACTCTCGAAATGTCTGCAGTGGCCTCATTTCCTTAACGTTCTTAGCCCAGACCACCTTCACCCCTGATGCTGATCTTGGCTGTCCTGCCATGGACAGAGTTCCCGCACCTGCCAGGCCAGCCTCACCCTGCCTGATGGGACTCGGGCTGAGATCCGAGTCTCCCCCTCTGCTTCTGGTCACCACGGCCTGCAGCACAGCCCCAGCCGCGTCTCCCACCACTCCCCGGTGCGGCTGCCGCCCGCCCTCCCACCACCATCTCTAGGGTGTTCCTCTCCATGCCGGGTCCGTGGCTCTGGTACACCCTTGTTCCGGCGGCACCTTCAGCTCCCCTGGTGCTCTTCTCCACCGACTCAAACATCTCAGCCCAGAAGCCTTCCCAGACTCACAGTGAAGACTTTGGACTCGGAATTCAAGTCCTGACCGCAATGCCCTTCGCTCAGTTTCTCCTTGTCATTCCCACACAGGTAATCCCCCCCTGGGAAGGGGCTGTGTCCTCAATTTAGGATTAGAGGTCGGAATGTGTGGCCCTGTCTTATAGCTAAGAAACCCAAGGCCCAGAGCGAGCTGATGATGGGCCAGGTCCACTCAGCCGGTTGCTGACCAGGGAGGAAGGTAACCCTGTGTACGGATGGGCCTACTCCATGTCCCACAGTTGCTACCCCCACTGCAGACTTGGGGACCAATCTCTGTGCTGGGGGAGTGAGGCTCCCTGGGTCATTATTTCAGGGGTTTGGCCCTGATTCAGTGTAGCTGCTTGTTCAGCTCAGGTCTCAGACTCCAGTTCCGGCAGCTGCACTGACCTAAGTCATTCATTCATTCAGCCTCACCTTGTACCTTTCCTCTTCCACGAAGGCTGCCCATGGCCCTGGCCCTGTCTGTGCACCTGTAGGGCCCTGTGTTTCTCCTATGTAAGCAGCTATCAGATTGTATGGATTTCTGTCTCCTCTGATGGGAGACCCAGGAAGGCAGGCGCTGTCTGGGTCATCAGCCCCCGTTGTATGTGCCTTGCCTGGCATCTGTTGGCTGTGTAGTCAGAGCTTACTGAGCAGGCGAGTTCCTCGCCCACAGCCGTGTGTCTGCTGCTATGCTGGGGAGTCAGAAGGCCAGGGGCGAGGCACCACAAGCAAAGGCTTCCTGGGGACGCGACTTCAGGGCTGCACAGCAAGAAGGACAAGCAGTGGTGTGGGCCGGGGAAGGCGGAGATGAGGGCGAGGAGAAGAGGCTGTTGTAGAACCAGGGGCAGCTTTTTGGCAGCCTGGAGGCGGGGCGAATCCAGTCTGAATGGGAAGCTGTGTGGTTCAGCGTGGCTGGAGCCTTTGAGAGCTGGGGTGGAGCTGGGAAGGAGGCTTGGCTTTCAGCAGGCACACCCTGCCCGGCTCCCCACGTGCTCCCAGTTATTCTATTCAGCCACACAAAACCTCACACGTGCAGGGCCAAAGCCACTGATAATGCATTTGTTTAGTACACGCCTGTGTGCGCGCGCACACACACACACACATAGAACTCTGCCAAATTAGTTGCCCTCTGAACTGTCTGTTCCAGGTCTTTTTTATTCTCATTTCCCTTTCATTGCCCTCCAGGTACCTCTCCGCAGCCCCCACCCCACGCCCAGCCCGGGCTCTAGCTATCCCCTTTCCCTTCCTCCCGCTGGCACACGCGGGCCGTAAGCTGGGACCACCCCGGGCACCCAGCCAAGAGAGGATTTGGCCTTGGGCCATGAAGGCTGGGCGTTGCTTTGCTCTTCTTTCCCTCCCCGCCCCCACACCGCTTCACTTAATTCCAGGGCAAAGCACTCACCAAACACAAAGCAGAGAAAGAGAGAGCAAGAGCCAGGGAGAGAGAGGAGAGAAGCTGGGGAGAGCGAGCGAGTTCACCATCATTAGTGGAATGGCAGGATCTCTTGGTGCTCCTTCGACTTGCACTTCTCTTTCGATAGCCAACCTGGTATCGGGGGCCGGGTGGGAGAGGAAGCACCGGGGCCCAACCGCACCCCTGAACCTCCGGAGCTGCTGTCCAGGATCCCCCAGAGCTGCCGTGCACGGGATCGGCACTGAGCAGGACTCTTGCACTGGGCACAGAGTGCCAGTGTGGCTGCTGGGGAGGGCAAGGGAAGGAGCCAGGCGTGCTGAGGCTGGGGAGGGGGGAAGCCGGGGCTGCTGTGCACAAGGGGAGCCCTCCATCAGGGACTCACACAGCTAGAGGGGCTGTTAGAGCTGGGGCGGTCCCTGAGAGTTGCGAGGGTGGACACGAGACCAGAGCACTGGATGCTTTGCCTGACTTTATGCCAAGAACTCCTTTCAGAGTTGGAATCAAACCCAGGTCCTCTTCCTGTTCCCTTGAGATGGAAATGCTTGCTTCAGGTTCCCAGCGCACTGGCCAGATCTGTTGCTCAGCTTCCTGTGTTTGCCTATGTCTTTTTATATCTTGCTATAAAACCATCTATGGCCCCCTCCACCACCACCTGGGTTCACCTCTTAGGGCTTCTCACAGACGTTTCCAGTCCATCCAAGCCATGTCTTTCTGTCGTGGTGCCCTTCAGCCATGCTGTTTTTGCTGGGATTGGGACACCTGTTCCTCCTCCTCCCTCTCTTTCTGGAGACTTCAGTGAAGCTCTTCAACCACCCCAGGTGGAATTTGGTTCATCTTTAGGTCCCCCACAATGTGGTACATGGTGTAAATATTCCTAAACGTTTACAGAATGAATGGATGAACAGCAAAAGAGGCAATAGCTTGGACACCAGTGTCCTGCCTGGCATCTGTTGGCTGTGTAGTCAGTGGTCACTGGGCAGGCGAGCTCCTCGCCCGCAGCTGTGTGTCTGCTGCTGTGCCTTGGTGCACAGTGGCACCTTGTACCTTGTAGCCATTGCCTCTGGATCTCTAGAAGTAACTGTTAGCTCGATTTAGAGAGGATGAAGAGGTGGCTCAGAAAAGCAAAGGAACGTGCTTAAGGTTGCACAGCAACAAAGTGGCCGGGCTGGGATTGGATTCCAAGTTGCCTACTCCTAAAGCCTGTGTTACATTCGCCTGCTCCCAGCACATCCGATTTTCAGTGCTCTCTGAGACTGATCATCCTGGGGCTTTGCACGTGATCCATCAGCAGGGGACACTCCAGGAGTCGGGCATGTGCCCAGTGCTTTCCTCTCTTGGAGACCCTTCCATCCCAGGCCAGTGCAGCAATGTTCTAGGCTTGCAGAGGGCAGAGCCGAACCCTGGTCTCACGGGCCCCTGTCCTTGTTTGCACCATCCATCTCTCAGATCCTTTTAGGCAGTTAAGGGGCATCTAGTGGGTGCTTCTGAACCCAAGTCCTGAACCTTATAGCCCAAGTTCAAATCCCAGCCCTGCTAACTCTGTGACCTTGGACAACTTGCCTAAATGGTAACATTGCAAAGGCCTTGGGTGCAGGGACAGGCCTGTGGAATTGTCCACCCCACAGGCAGATGCCCCTCTGAGACACAGCTCCCAAGGGTGGGTCTCTTCTACCCATGGAGGGCCGTTTGTTTCTCTTGGGGGTTCCTGGATGGGGCCCCTGAACACTCCCTTGGCAGATAAAGAAGCACAACGGGGCAGAGAGCACAGCTCCCGGCAAAGCCAAATCAAAGTGACTTTTGTGGTGACAAATGCTTAATAATAACTTTACAAACCCGGTTGAATGACTATGAGTAACAGCCTCACTTTTTTTTTGTCTGGATACTGCTCCTGTCTCCCAGAGAGCACACAGCTACAACCCTGAAATCCACCCAGAAGAATCATTACTGGGAAAACAAACTAAAAATAACACTCAAGGAACCGGTGCCAGCTCAGAAGCAGCTCACGGGAGGTAGGGGCACCCGGGGAAACTGGGGTAATAGGTTCTAATGTTTTAATCGGCAGTGGCTTTGGGGATGAGCTCTGCCCTCCTCGCCCACAGTCTAGGACCCAGGATCGTCTTCAGGACCTCTCCTAGGCATCTGGCTCCTCTACCATTCTCCGGTGACCCAGGCTAGGGCTCTGCTGTTTGCTTTCCCCTCTGTGCAACCTGTGCTGTTCCCTTCTCTGGGGACCCAAACCTCTGAGCTGTCCCTGGCCACCCCTCTGCTATGTCCTGGGAGTTGGCCTGATCTGGAGCCCACCGCCTGCCGCTGAGGGCTGCACACTCTGTTCAGCGTTCCCTGTACACTGCCTCACTTTGTCCTGAAGGCAGGAATTTTCCATGTAAAGAAAGAAGGCCCAGAGAGGCTGAGTCATTGTTCAAGGGTGCACAGGAAGGAGAGCATAAAGCTGGGATTTGAACTCAGATCAGAGAGTACAGCCAGCCCTCTGGGAAGCCCTACATGGAGGGGCTGACTTTCTGGGGTGCAGGGGGTGCCACTGTGCAGCAAGGCCTTGCCTCCCCTTGCAGCCGGGGCTTCCCAAGGCAGGTGCATTGCCTCTGCCCCCTGGGAGGCGCTACCTCGTCCCTGAGTCTCCCAGACTGGGCTCTCCCTAAGGCAGGGCTGCGTCTCCCCCTTCCAGAAGGGGGTTCCCAAGGCAAGGCTCCCCAGTCAGTCTGGAACATCCCTTCCTGCCAGTGTGGCAGAAGCCCCCGGCTGGCCCCTCTACTCTCTCCGACTGGGGCTGCCTCTGGAAGGCCGGGACTCCCCTCCCCCCAGTGTCACCCACATCCACCACTGCACTATCAGACACTGTCCTTGGTCTCCCTTTCCTCGTTCGACACCTGGGAACCCAGAGTTCCCTGTGACAAGTGACGGATGGGAAGGGCAGCAGGATGAACACGGCTCCCTCTGCAGGGACCAAGGCCGGTTCTCCTGCTGCGGAGATGAATGCCGTCCCTGGAAGTGCTATGGTTCCCCTTGATTGAAACGTGTCCCTGTGGGCACGAGGTGGGCTCTGGGGCTGGGTGGCTGCTGGTGCCCCTGCCCAGCCCTCGGCACCGTCCGTCCGGGGAAGATGGATGACGTTATTCCAAGCCCAGATGATGCAACCAAGGTCAGAGCCAAGTGTTTAATTGGAATGTCAGGGGCCGGGGCCTGGCTCTGCTGGGAGTGATTGATTCCCGAGGGCTCCTCCAAGATGCAGCCACAGCAGGAGCAGGCGGGCAGGGGCCTGGGCATGACCCTGGGCGGCGCCTGCCAGCCCCTGTCCACTTCTGCAATGAGAACACCCAGTAGCATCTGCGTCTGTCTGGGGCTATGCCTTCTGCAAAGGGGGAAACCGAGGCACAATTGGACTGGAGGCATTTTGTGGCATGGGAATGCTGGCACTCAGAACTTCAGCCTTTAGTTCTGTCTGACAGCTCTGTTTGCCTCCTGCTCTTAATCCCTTCTGATCCCCGACTGCTCCTGCCCCCCTCACTGCTATGGAGAAGGCTGTGGGAAGAGAATGTGGGTGTCCCAGTGCTCAGAGAGGACACTGCCCACTCCACACCTTCTCCCTCTGGCCCAGCCACTTGCCCTTCCGTTCTGTTCATGGCAGGGAACACGTCTCAGGCCCCAGAGACTAAGTGGTCACTCCCGTGTGCAGGAAACCGAGGCAGAGAGCTGGGCTCGCTGCCGACCCGTGGGCAATCCTCTTAAACCCTACAGTGGTCCTGTCTGGGGAGTGGAGGAAGAGCTGGGTACAGGCAGCTCTGTCCACCTGCCCCTTGGCTCAGACTGTTGACAGCAGGGCGGGAGGTGCAGGCAGGGGAATGGGAGGTGTCCCTGGGTATAAATGGCTGTGGTGAGTGTGGTCGCTCTCCTTGGTGGGCAGGGGATCGGGTTGAGGGGAAGAACAGGTTGGGAGGTGGCCATGGGAGGACTGAGCTGAATGGCACCTGCGGGGAAAGCTGAGGGGTCTGGAGCCTGGCTTTGGGGTGAAGTGAAGGGAAAGGTGGGATTGGAGTCCTGGGCTGGTGTGTGGAGGGGAGACGGAGGACCCGCTGCTGTCTCCAAGGCATGCTGGCTGTTCTACATCTCAGTCTCCAAAGGACATTGCATTTCATTACTGTGAACATCATCAGCACCGTCCCCACTGTCGCCTTCTTCTCAGCTCTCATCACCTCCAGCATCACTGTCACCCTCACCACCACAGTGCCATTGTCACTGTCAGCATAGCTCTCGCCACCTCCACCCCCCTCAGGGTCATCATGATCCCCAGCCATCATTGTCCTTGTCCTGCTTGGTGCTTTGTAATTGATTCCAAAGCACTCCCAGGCCCTTTCCTTAATAAGACATCAATCATAGGCCTGTGAGGCAGGCAAGGCTGCTCTCGTTATCTCCATTTCACAGAAGAGGAGACCGAGGCTGCTCAGAGTTAGCGTGTTCATGGTCGAGCTGTGAGCAAAGCTGAGTTCTTATCCCCTGGGCCAAAGCCCTGTCTGCCACACTGAGCCCTGGAGACTCACCACGGCCCCCCTCCTCCGGCTCCCTGTTGGCGTCAGCATAAACTGGCTAAGGGAGACTCTAGCTCTGTTGAAACAAGATGGCTCTGGCTGTAGTGGTGAGGGACTGCATTTCTGCTCATGGGTGAGTGCCTTCTTTTTGTGGGGTCCTGATTTCCTCATTTCTCCAAGGGCAGGTTAGAGCCTGATGGGACCACAGGGAGAGTCCTAGAAGCAGAGAAGAAGATAGGAAAAGACAGAAAGACACAGTGATGCGTGGAGACGAGAGATCCGCAGAGATGGGGGAAGACAGAGGTGAAAGACTCATTAAGATCCAGCAAGATACAGAGAGAAACAGAGACAGGGACAGAAAGCCACAAAGGGATGGAGCCCGTGTCACAGAGGAGATTTACTAGGTGAAAAGCCACCGAGAGCAAAGGGAAGCTTTGCGCAGGACCAAGGGGCTGGTGGTCTGTGTGGTGCTTTCTTCGCAGGACCCCCACTCTGTTTTTTTTTTTTTTTAATTTATTTTTGACAGGCAGAGTGGACAGTGAGAGAGAGAGAGAGACAGAGAGAAAGGTCTTCCTTTGCCGTTGGTTCACCCTCCAATGGCTGCCGTGGCCGGCGTGCTGCGGCCAGCGCATTGCACTAATCTGAAGCTAGGAGCCAGGTGCTTCTTCCTGGTCTCCCATGCGGGTGCAGGGCCCAAGCACTTGGGCCATCCTCCACTGCACTCCCTGGCCACAGCAGAGAGCTGGCCTGGAAGAGGGGCAACCGGGACAGAATCCGGCGCCCTGACTGGGACTAGAACCTGGTGTGCCGGCGCCGCAGGCGGAGGATTAGCCTATTGAGCCACGGCGCTGGCCAGGACCCCCACTCTGACTTCTAGAGGGAGGGCTGGCTAAGAACGTGATGGCCAGAGCAGCCTTGAGGAATGCTGGGTGGACTGTGGTGAAATCATCTTCACAATAAGACCCAAGCACTTCCTCTAGGGCCCTGCGGATCCCCTGTGGCGCTGGACCTGGGCGTGGGGGCTGCACAAGCTCGCCCCTTCCCATCCATCTCCACGGGGCAAACCCCCCACAGAAGGGGCGGCCAGAGGGCTCCCTGGCTTTCAGCTAGACGTGGGGTAGACTTAACTCAAAGCTCCACATGGACGAGAATTCATTGAGAAGTCTGGATAAATGAGGAAGAGCCAAGGCCTTAAGGGACTGTGGCCAGCACAGGTTAGGAGGAGGCAGAGCTACATGCTAAAGGAGAGGGTCTCCCATTCCGGGGGGCCTGGTTGCACCTGGGCTCTGCTTCAGGATTCCCCGGAGACCCCTCACTGGCTGGTGACACCAGCTGCCTCATGTTGTCCTGCCAGGGGCGACTTCCTTAGTAGAAAGCAGTATGTTCTGGGGACCCAGAGAAGAGACTGCGCCGCCTGTCCCTGCCCACACTTGCACTGGTTTCCCCACTCACTGCTGTCCTCCGCTTTTCCCTCCCTGCTTTAGCCATCGTCTCTGGTGCTGTCCACTGCTTCCCACTTGTTCTGCCCTTTGCCTAGGCTGCTGCTTCCCACCTGTTCCCAGGACCTCATCGTTCAGGCTGTCCCCTCTGGGCAGCTGTCCTGGCTGGCCGTGCGTCACCTGCAGTCTCCATCACTCCCTCTTCTGCCCCTGTCGTATGCCCCTGCTGTTGCTCTGCAGTGCTTGGTCCTCCTCCGTCTGCCCCTTTAGTCTGAGAACTTGCTAAGGGTTGAGACCCCGCATTTGAGCTCAGTACCCCCTGCTCCTGGCACCAGGCCTGCTGTGGATGTCCATTCACGTTGTGTGGCGCAAATGCATTATGTTTCCAAATATCCGTTCATTGCCATGGGAAGTGTGGGATGAAGTCCAGGCTGGAGTGGGCTAGGGGGGCAAAGTGCGTTGGACAGTCTCTGGACTTGGACATGGAGGTGCCCAGCAGGCAAGGGGCATATGAGCCCTCTGCCCAGGAGATAGGTTCAGGCCAGAGAAAGATTTAGGGTCTGCACACCTAAGGGATGCCTGTACACGCTTGGGAGAAAGCATGGAGAGATAAGCCCCCTTCTGTGTCTCCAGCCAGCTGGACCGGTCCGGAGGGGCCAGCGGCAGCTGTAGTGTGGGCAGAGGGGAAGATGCCCAGGGTAAGAGTGACTGTGCTGCTTGGAAATCTCTGTCTCAGTGCCCAGTCCTGGGGTTCAGCCTACGACTGTTCTCCTCCTTAAGGACGATGCAGATGAGCCACAGAGGTTTGCTTTGGCTCAGGTCGAGCAAGGCCAGGCTCAGAGTCTGGGACTAGGGAGGGGGCCGAGTCTCCTCCATGCCTCCTGCCCTGCGGGAACCATAGCCACTGGTTATGGAGTGCCCTGTATGTGCCTCAGGAGTTTTCCAGAGGAGGAAACCGAGGCTCGGAGAGGCTGTGGCTGTCCCACAGTGACTTAGCAATCAATTGCAAGGCCGGCATCCAGGTCCTGACCTCTGGGACGCCCTCATCCATGACTTTCACAGAATGTCACCCGGGGGCGGGGGGAGATTTCACAGGACAGGCCCTCTTGCCACAGTAGGCCAGATCCACCTGCCGGGAGCTTCAGTTTCAGGACACAGTACTCACCTAGTATTGGGGCTTAGCTTCTGTTTTCCTGGTGTGGAAATCCTTAGTGCAGCCACCTCCATTTCCAGCTGCTACCCCTGTTCCTATTGCATGGTGAGATTGCCCTGCCTGGTCTCTGTGAGTGGGGCTGTCTGTTAGATCTGACCCCGACCTCGTGAGCAGGTTTGACACACGTGCCTCTTACAGGCCAAGGACCTCATGGCCAGACCCCCAGAGCTCTCTTGTCCTTCCAGTAGTGAGGTTGCCAGCACGTACTATGGTAGATGCTGCATCAGGCAGGAGGCCAGGGATGACCATGAGCAGAGCTGTGGAAATTAATGTGAGCGAGAAATCATGTGGTTTTCAGTTCTCGAGATCTGAGATGGCCTTACTCATTACTGCAGTGTGACAGCCCACCTTAGCTCATGGCTAGAAAGGAGTTTCCTTGCAAGGCTCTGTCCCTGCTGGTTCTGTCACCACCTCCCCCCAGCCAGATAGCCCCTGGTGCTGCCCTGAGCCTGGGGACTGAGAGTCAAGGTTGGCGTGAGCATCCCAGCTCCTTGATGCTGCCATCCGTGCCTTTAGAGGGTGTCATAGCTGACAGAGAGCGCTTTTGCTCACAAAGATGCCTGGTCATGGAACAGCCCTTCTGATGAGTCCCAGTTGTTCCCACTTTACAGACAGGCAGAGTGGGAGCCAGAGAAGAGATGGGACGTGGCCAGACCCAGGTAGCTCTTTGAATCACAGGGCTGGGGCCAGAATCTAGGGTTCTTGCTCTGGTTCTCTTGGCGTCTCTACACCTTGAACCAAGGGGAGGGGCTGGATTCCCAGAAACAAATGTGGCCAGAGAAGAGGCCTTGGCAGAAGCTGTGGCAGGGTTCTGCAGATTGGGAGAACATGAGTTGCAGTCAGAAGCCCCAGAATAAGTCAAGGGTTCTGGAGGGAAGGGGGCTGGGGCAGCAGGGCACTGCCCACATGGTCGCTCGGCTGTGACCCTGGGGTGTAGCTCAGCAAAAGTGAATTGGCATCCATATGGCCCCATCTCGGCTGCAGAGGGGAGGAAATTTCAGCACCAGTCTCATACAGCTGCCATGGGGACCAAGCAGTATTATATTTGAAAGTACTTAGAATAGTACCAGGCAGGGGCTGGTGCTGTGGTGCAGTGGATAAAGCTGCCACCTGTAGTCCCAGAAACCTATACGGGCACCAGTTCGAGTCCCAGATGCTCCACTTCCCATCCAGCTCTCTGCTAATGTGCCTGGGAAAGCAGTGGGGGCTGGCCCAAGTACTTGGGCTCCTGCACCCCCTGTGGGAGACCTGGAAGAAGCTCCTGGCTTTGGCCTGGCCCAACCCCAGCCATTGAGGCCATTTGGGGAGTGAACTAGCATATGGAAGATCTCTCTCTCTCTCTTTCTCTGTCTCTCTCTCTCTCTCTCTCTCTCTCTGTCTCTCTCTCCTTCCTCTCTCTTTCTGTAACTTTGCCTTTCAAATAAAATTAAGAAAATCTTTTTTTTTAAAAAAAGAACAGTACCAGGCTCCTGTAAGTGCTAAATAAGTGTCCGCTGTTAAAGATCGCTCTCCTCCTCCTCCTCTCCTCAGTACCTCCGTCTTTATCATCATTCTTGTGACTTGGGCACTCGCTTCCACTCAATCTCTTTATCTGTAAATATTGTAAACTGCGTGATGACTATGGATAGAGTTTGTGCAGTGCTTAGCACGCGCTTACTACCACGCTGAGTTCATTATCTCACTGAAGCTTGCCGTCTCCTCCAAGGTCAACCCATAAATAGCAGAACAGGGATTCTAACCCCGGCTGGCTGACTCCAGAGTAAGCCTCCTAACCACGGCCCTGTAAACTTTGTACTCAGAGCCTGGAGCCTGCCAGGTGAGGGCGGGTGGTGTGTGCAAGATTGCGTGTGATGCTGCATCCAGGCCCTGGGAAATAAACTGTGCTCGGGATGGTGTGGGGGCCATGTGAGTTCCTAGGTGGGCGCAGGCATGTGGAGCAGCGACATGCTATTTTGTTTCCGTGTGAGACACTGTTTACCTTTTGTGTCTGTGCTGGCCCACCTGTAATATTGTTTCATCTGCAATTATTAGACTCTATGTGTTTAGTGTGCCTGTGTGGGGCTGATGCTCTGTGAGCCAAGTGCATGTGTGTTATTGCGTGGGCCACTGTGAAGCTAATCATGCATGAATAATGCATTCTGGTTGTATTTATGATACAGTATCGTTGCTGTGTATGTGTGTGTGTGAGAGAGAGAGAGCGAGCAAGCGAGCGAGCTGGCACACTGGGTGCTTTCTGCATTTGTTTGGATCTGAGTCTGGTTTATGTCTGGGGGCTGTGGATGTGTGTTCATGTGGGCTTCTGTGCAGTAACCAATGAGCTCCGTGTGTGTGTGTGTGTGTGTGTGTGTGTGTGTGAAGTCACGTCCCTGAATACACGGTGCCCATGTGTGCCATTGGGCTGAGTGCCTTGTGTGTGTGTGTGTGTGTGTGTGTGTGTCTGAGGGCCGGCAGGCCGGTACAGCATGGGCTGGGGGAGTCATGCCTTAGAGTTTAAACAAGCTTCATGTCTGGCCTGGGTCCAGCTTTCCACTCCCAGCCTCTGCAAACACAGCCTAGCAGACGCGCTGAGTTTTTATACACATGGAAACAGCCCTCTAAATATTGACCTGGCAGCCTGGGGGAAGATCTTGCTTCTCGGCCCTGCCTCCCTCCCACGCTCAGAGCCCCTGGGTGAGCACTCAGCTCCTCTGCCTCCCCCTGGACCCCAGCTTGGCTGGCTTCCCGCTCCCCCTGGGCCTCATGCTGGCTTCAACCTGAAGCTCGCCCAGCTCTAATCCTGACTTGTACCAGTGCCCCCATCCCTCATAGCTGCCTTCACATCCACTCAGATGAGCAGACACACTCCCTGACACGCTCACACCACTTAAAGTCTTCTCCTCTCTTACACTCAGCTGCCCCTGAACACACAGCCTCCCTGCTTCACCGACACCCCCACCCTTCCTTGAGCCCAGCCACCATCCTCACCACCCTCTCAGCCGCACTGTGCTCAGCTGCGCCCATTCACCCTTGCCTGCGCCCACACTGTCCTGCCCCCACCCCCACCCCACAGACCCTGGGAGCAGCTCCCCTTCCTGGAGGGCAGGAGGCCCCCTGTGGCCCTGATGAAGCTCTGTCCATGGTCCTGAATGGTCACACCTGGCAGATTCTCTTCCCCTGAACCTTGGGGCCTCAGTGGTTAACTCGCGTCCAGAAGTTTTCAGGCATTCTGAACTGGGCGAAAAGAATCAGAAGTGAGACTGCAGGTGCTGGTGCACACATGCGCACACATACAATGTCTCTGGGAGATTGTCAAAAATGTTGAGAGCTTCCCGAGAGGAAAACAACAGCTTTTTCAGAGAGGAAAACAATGACTTTTGCTTTCAAATAATTTCTACTTCCGAAGGAGGCCTGTTTTCCTCTGGCAAGCTGGGGGCGTACATGCACCTGTTCCCAAGAGCTGGAGCAACAGTTCGGTAAGGTCACAGTTGAGCTACTGCACCTTCCAGACAGGGCTGAAGATCATTTAGAAGAAGAGCCTGGCTGTGTAATCTCGTACCTGGATTTAGCACCCACGATGGGGCCTAATCCAGGGCTGGTGTCCTGGTAGGTCACCGTCTTCTGGTGCCTGCTAATCCCTCACCTCCCCCACCTTCCCTGGGCTGGGCAGGTTAAGGGCGGAGAACATCTGGAGGAAACAGCTGGAAGCAGGTAGGCCCTCTGCTCCCTGCCTGCCTGTGTGTGCAGGAGACAGGAGGGTGGAGATGAAGTCTGCTTGGCTTGTGTTCCTTCCCCCTTTTGCTCCTGCTGGCCTCTCCCACTCACACGGTGGCTCCATTCGCTATGCTCCTCCTGCTCTGATTCTCAGGTGTCTTTTACATGCTGAGCTCTCTTCTGGGCACAGAAGCCACGCCTAAGCCTTGTAACCACCTTGGGAGGTGCTTTGTATTCACACTTGACAGACAAAGCAGCTGAGGCACAGAGAAGTTAAATAATTTGCCCAGGGTCCCACAGCAAGTGCATGGCTGAGCTGGATTCCAACACAGAGAGGCTGGCCTCTCTGAACAGGGAGTGGGCTCGATGGGCAGCATCAGCCCTGTGTGATTGCGGAGGCAGCATGGGTTTGAAAGCCAGTGTCCTGGGGGTGGTGATCCCCAGGGTTGCCATGTGTTCTGGAAGGATCCAGCAGGGCCTCCTCTGCCTTGGAGCCCCACGTTGGGTCCTGGGCAGGGGGAAGCTGAGGACATGAGTGGAATGAGATTGTAGCAACATCTCAGCCTGAGCGGGCTCAGTGGGTTCAGCCAACTGTGAAATGCCACGGCCTCTGGCTGCAGGTGCCCTGCCCAAAGTGGCAGAGCCCGCCTGGCAGGGTGGGAGCCCAGCTAATGGCCATGTTTATAGCTCCAAGCATTATTAGCTCTTAGGAGTGCTCAGCCTCGCTTGTTGCCGACAGCTGAGTTTATTGATTGAGTGACTTGATGTTTTTGCTTATTAAGTGCCCGTAGTGTAGGCAGATTTGGGCCAGCCTTGGCTGGGCTGGGGAGGGAGGATGTGAATCAGGGGAAGCCGTCTGCATGGGGACACATTGCAGCCTTGCTCATTTGTGCAGACGCACGGGCGCATGTGCGTGTCTTCATGCTCCTGTTCCACGCAGTGCGATGGCTGGAGAGTGAGCATTGCCTTCCGAACTCAGCTACTGCAGAGCGGCGCTGGGGGCAGCTGGGATTTGGATTTGGGAGGCCTGGCTCTGAATCTTGGCCTTATCTGTGCAAGCTGTGAGCTTGGGCAAATCCCTTCCTGTTTCTGAACCTTGCTTCCTTATCTGGAGGAGGGAGATTAAAATAATACCAGCTCTGCCCACCTCTGAGACTGGGAGTTAATGAGGTACAACAGTTTGTAAACTGTAAAGTGCGGTGCACACGTCAGGGCGTGTTACTCTGGTGAGCTGAGCCGTGATGCCATAAGTAGGTGTGTGTTTAGGAGACAGGTTGGTGGAGTGGAAAACGAACAAGAAGGGGGTCCCTGGGGCACTCTTGGGAAGCCTGGTTCTGAGAGACTGCACCTGCCCTTGCCACCATGGCTTAGGAGGCCGCCGAGAGTGGCCGTGGGGAGTCCAGGGTTCCAGGCCTGCCTGGGCGTCAAAGTGCTGTGCAGCCTCTGGGATCTCCCAGAGGGCTTGGACTCGGTAATCTTCACCGCTATTTTCAGCTCTGTTTGCATCAAGGTAGGCGTCACGGAGTCTTTTCTGTCATCTTACGTGCAGGGACTTTGGTGGGGTTCATGGGCATGGTTTGGACGTGAGTCTATGTATTTAAGTCTCCCTGTGAGTGTGTCTGCAAAGCGCCTCTGAGCTAGTGGGAGTGTTGGCAAGTGAACAGCCCCCATACCCACAGCGCCTTGATTAGGGTAGAGGGGCTGGGCCATCAGCTGCCTCCCTGGACACCAGCAGTGGGTGGGGAAAGCCCATTTTAATGGCTGATCATGAGTTGGGTCCATTAAAAGAACAAATTAATTGCAAACTCAGAGATTCCTTCTGTTCCGCTGGTGCTTGGCGCAGGGCTGACAAATGTTGGCCTCCATCTGTTAAATGACTGTCCCCTCCTCGTGTCTGAGGTATGGCTGCTTCCAGGATGCACTGGCCTGGCCTGCTCCGTCCCCCCCCTCCGCCTCTTCCTTTGGAAGTCCTCTGCGGGCCCCTTCCAAAGTCAAGTCCTGCTTAAAGCCACCTCCTGGCAGGAATGGGTGCAGTGGTTAAGACACCACGTGGGACACCTGCATCCCATCTCCGAGGGCTGGGGTTCCAGCTCGGCTTCCCTCCTGATTCCACTTTCCTGCTCATGGACTCCCTGGGAGTGCGACAGGTAGTGGTTCCAGTACTGGGGCACCCGTCACCCCTGTGGGAGACCTGGATTGAGTTCTGGGCTCCTGGCTTCAACCTGGCCCAGCCCTGGCTGTTGCAGGTGTTTGGGTAGTGACCTGGAGGCAGGAAGATCTCTGTCTATCTCTTTGCCTTTCAAATAAATGAAAAATAAAAGTATTTTGAAAAATAGAAAACTGTACCTCCTCAGTGTGAAGCCCCCTCTTCCTTCCTTCACCCAGGACCCTCCCTCCTTGCCCTGAGCGCCCGAGCACTTGGGGGAAGGGAGGCTGCCTTACCTGCTTCTGATCCCAGCTTTGTATCCCCCTCCCGGGACCCTGCTTTCTGCTAGTGTGGTGTTCTTGTTAATCACACCTGCAACCGCTGTGTTTGGAAAACCCGCTGTGTGGCAGACTATGTGACAGGCCCAGTCCCTGTCCTAGAAGGAGAGGCTGAGAGCGAGCCTCTCATGCCACGCAGAGTGGAAGGGAAGCGGAGGCAAGAACGGCCTCCCTTCTCATCTTCAGCCCTTCCCTGCTCCCAGCGTCTTCCACACCAGCTGCTCCAGAGTGAGTCTCACCCTGCAGTGGGCAGCCACTGCCCCAGGCCCCGGTGCCTTTGCATGTGCTGTCTCCCTTGCCTCCCTCCCTCCCCCGCCCCCCCAGGCATGGAGTGCTCTCATCGCAGAAAATACGCACTCATTCCCTGAGGCTCTGTGCAATATTCTCAGCCCAGGAAGTTGCCTCCGAGTCTCCTTGGGGAGGACAAATCCCCACCCTCTGCAGGTTCTTGTGCATCGCCTCAGTTGTAAAACACCATCGATTGTGAGCTGCACCATCGATTGAATAATAGCTTTTGGGGGAAAGCAACCCTGCTTTCATTGTATGTGTCTTCATTTCAGGAAGGAGCGCAGGTTGTGGAAAAGCCCAGCTCAGAGTCAGGGAGGGGCAGTTAGGGCTTCTCTCCTGGCCCAGAGGCCACAAGGATGGACACCAGTCATCAATCAGTCAATCAATCAATCTTTATCGAGTTCGGTTGTGGCACTGGATGGAAGCAGCGGACAAAACCAAGTTTCTGACCTCCTGCAGCTTATATTGCAGTGAAACAAACCAGACAGTAGGCAAATAAAATGTAACCTAATCTAAATAATGTAAAAGAAAGGTCATGGCGAGTGCTCTCGGGAAACACAGGGCAGGTGGGGTGGGCTAGGGAACGTCTCTCCAGGAGGGGACATTGATGTAGACTTGAATGACGTGAAGGAGAAAACCAAGTGATGTCTGGACAGGGTGCGGCGGGTGTCTGGGGGACATGTGGCCGGGGTACACGACAGAGAGCTGAGCTGGAACACGGGGTCAGCATGCGAGACAGGGCAGCGGGGGACTTTTACCCTAAGTGTGGTGGAAGGGTCTTGAGCAGTTTGCAGATGGGACTGTGTATCCTTCAGGCCTATAATCTGGTAAGTTCCCAAGGGCAGGACCCCAGTGCTTTGCATGGTGCTCGGCACACATTAAAGGGACAGTGAGCGAGCAGGTCCAAGCAGGAATGCTGGGTGGAGGAGAGGGTGTGAGCGAGTGGGTAGGGAGGAGCCAGCCCCCAGTCCTGGCTCACCTGCAGCCCAGAGCTGGAGGATTGGGAGACAGCTCCTGCCAGCAGCCCCTGCCCTCATCTTCTCCACATCTCCCAGGGGGATCTGATGCATGTCTGGGATGCAGCAGGCCGAAGCCTAGTATTTGTTAAAGGAATACCAGTAGTTCTCTTTTTGGCTGTGGTGCTCCTGGTTCCAAACGCCTTTTGTGTGAGTGTTCCTATTGAATCTACCCCTCGATCTCAGTTGAGTCCCTTTTTACAGACGAATAAACTGAGGCCCAGACAGGGCCAGGAGTTGCTCGGCCCAGCCAGCAGGTGAGGTGAGACTCTGCCCAGATCGGTTGCTCCATCTTCTCTTCTCCCCAAGGTCAGCATCTAGAGGACAACGCGGCCTCTGAAACGTCTTTGCTCCCAGGCAGGACACCTGGGCTGTCTTCTCAGCTCTGCCGCTGATTGGCTGGATGACCTCAAGGGAGCCTCTGCCTTTGCCCAGGCCTGTTTCCAACACCGTCAAGTGAGGGGGTTGATCTAGATGTTTCTCTAAGGCCCACTGCAGTGTGGACACCAAGGGTTGCCAGCTGTGCCTTGCAGGGGAGGCCCAAGGACAGGCCTGCAGGAGCCTGGGCTGGGGGTGGCTGTGCAGGTGTGTCCTCCCCAGAGGGCTCAGGCGCTGGGGCAAGAGGCCTGTGCAGCAGACTCTGTCTCTGCCAGTCACGCTTCTGCCCACTGGCCCATGACACCTGGGAGTCACGGATCCCCCTCTACTTCACTCTCACATTCAGTCCCTGCGGCCCCTTGGCCCTTCCCAGAACATGTGTCCCTGTCCTGGTCTCACTGCTCCCTGCCACTGCAGCAGCCTCTCAGCTTCTCTGGCTGGCCCCAGGCGCCCTCACCTCGAATCCATTCTCCACACCACAGCCAGAGTGATCTTTCTAGACTGTAATTCTGGTCATGTCATCCTCTGGCTTAAAACCCAGAAATAAGTTCTCTCTGCCCTCAGGGTAAAATCCAAACTCTTTAGCATGGCTCACACGGCCGTTTGTGGTCTGTCCCTGCCAGCTGTGCACCTGTTCCTTCTCCCTCCTCGCTGTGCTGCCCTGATTCTGTTCTCTGGCCTCGTCAACCTCGGTGAGCACCTTGCCATCTCCTCTCTCTCTGCCTGCTTTGTGCATGGTGTGGCTTGGGTCTGGAGCAGTATTCACAGGTCAGGGTCACCCATCCCATTCCAAGTCCAGGCTCCTCCTGCCAGTCTGGCTGTCACTTAGCTGCCCTTCAGAGCTCAGCTTCAAGAGGTCTCTTCCAGGAAGCCCCTGCTAATCCCACTCTCCTGGAGTCATCTGCTCACCTGTGCCCTTGGACATGACTCCTTGACAGCAGGAATCTTGGTCAGCTCTGTCTCTCCTAGGTCCTGCACATGCTCAATCAATAGCTATAAGGCAGAAAACCAATGCCTGAGAAGACCGAATGAATGCATGTGGAAGCATTCATTCCATTCATTTATTCATGCTTTTACCCACCAGACATTTGCTGATCACCTGGCTGAGGGCACAGAACAAAAAGGCCCGTTGGTTTGTGGAGCTGGCGGGACAGCGGGCAGGGGAGCAAGTGTCTGCTTTACAGCCCCGAGGGTTTGGGACTTAGGGACTGTCTCTGGCCGAACCATTTAGAAATGCTTTTGGGTTAAGAAAGCCAGGTCTGGGCCAGGGCTGTGGTCAGAGCTGGGGCCAAACTGGGAGCTGCCCAGTTCCTTGAGGTCCTATCTGCCCCTCCTGGGAATGTTCCAGCCTCCCAGGGGGGTTGCTCCCCTTCTTCCAGGCCCTTCCTCCCTCGTCCTCCTCCCCCTCCTCTCCCTCAGCTGCTGGGTTCCCAACCAGTCAGCTTAGCTTAGGCCTCCCGATTGGGCTTTTAATTTGGATTTATTGCCGGCCGCGATTGTATGTTAAACAAACTCCAGGCGATTATTAAAAACATGATTATCGCATTTTATTGTTCCGCTCGGTCCTCGGTGGGTGTTCTGGTGCTGAGAGCTGGCCGAGCTTCTCTGATACAGTGATGAGATGAAGACCCCCAGAGAGGGCCTGCCCACTTCCGGGCCTTTTCACTCTTCCCAAGGGAGGAGGTGGCAGTGGGGGCCGAGGGACCTGGCAAGCAGGAGAATCTGGGGAGGTGCAGACAGAGGACTGCTCTGGTCCCTAGGGGGCCTAGAAACCCCAAGACTTCCTTGGGTTTCCTCTTCCTCCTCGGGAATCCAGCCAGTCGGACAAGGTGACCAGGGCTCTGAGGGCTGGAACCGAGTGTCTGCTGGGCTGGAGGGACTGTGTGTGTGCCACAGAAAGACTCAAGCCAGGGGCCCCTGCAAGACACCCACAGGTCAGAACATTCTGTTCTGGACCCCCAATGAAGATCCACCCCACCCAGGCTAGTTCCAGTGACTTGCAGAATGCTCTCCCTGTGGTCCAGCAAGCTGACCTCTGGCTTGAGAGACCAGAGACACTCGTAGACAAAGACACTGGCCAGGGGGAGCCTGTGGGGAGGTGGTCAGGCTGCAGACCTGGGATCCAGAGCCCTGGGTGCAGGCCCAGCTCTGCCACTGAGCACCGGAATGGCCTGGCCCCGGCATCTTCACCATTCCCGGCCTCAGTCGCCTCTTCTGTGAAATGATGACATAAACTTTCTTGCCATTTTCAAACTTTTGAAAAGTACCAGGGCCCTTTTTGCTAAGCAGAATCTCTGTCAGAGGAGAGAAGGAGCTGCTCAGGAACCCTGAACAGAACGCCGGGTCTCCCTGCGGCCCCTGCACCTGCCGCGTCTGGGAGCGCTGGACGCTCCCCATGGCTCTCCGATGCCTGGCTTTACAGTCAGTCGTGATGCAGCCAGTCCCCCGTCCCTAGTTACAGACCCTCGCTTTATAGAGGGTGCAGCTGGGCTCTTCTTACTGGCCCTCGGCAGCTCCCCAGAATAGAGGACAGGGGGCTCGGACTCCTACCTGGGGGAGGGCCAGGCCAGGCCTGCAAGAGGGAGCTCTCCAGGGGGCGGGACCAACTTCCCCAGCAGGTGCCTCCCCTCCCTCTCTCTAGCAGAGATCGGCAGCCTGGGCCCAGCAGAGCCTCTGTGCAGCTCTGATACCCACACTGCCTCCCGGCCTCCTGGCTCCCTCCCCAGCTCCACCTCCCCCCGGCTTCTCAGGCAAACGCTTGGGCCCATCCCAAGCCTGATGAATCTTTGATGAGTTCTGAGTAAAGGCACTTTTAAAAATTCAGAAAGGTAGGGAGGTGTTGGGAAGGAGGGAAGCGAGCTCTCTGCCCTGCTGTCCTTCTGTCCATGTGGGCCTGTGGGGCGGGCAGGGAGGAGGGCGGCGCGGGCCTGGATGCCTAGACCCAGGCACCTGCAGAAGGAGGCCGCCCCCCTGCAGGGGACTTCGTGCCTGCCGAAGCACATTCCAGAGCCAGAGGATGTCAGAGCCGGGAAAAGCTTGGAGACCGGACCCGTGTACTCCGTGGAGGTAAAAGCGTGTGTCGCAATAGCAGAGGTCCCCGAAGGGGCCAGGAGAGGGCTGGAGTTCAGACGCCTCCCCCCTCATCTGTGCTGAGTCCCTGGGCATCCCTGGGCAGACCTCCTGACCCCAAACCAGAGCCTTGTGTTTCAGCCTCCCTCCCCCGCCCATCAGGGCCCAGCAGAGCCACCTCCAGGATGCCCAGAGCCCAGCGGACAGCTTGGCCAACCTTCGCTGTCCCTGGAAGGATAGGACTTGTGCAAGTGGGAGGAGAAGGTGGCAGTCTCACCCCCTGCTGCTGGTTTTCACGGGGGCCATCAGATGGTCTTGTCCCTGAAGTCCCTGAGGCCTCGAGGAACTGAGTCTCCCAGTTCTAACAGGCAGGAGACTGCCCGCGTCCTTCTTCCCTGCCTCCCTGATGGCCTGTGTTTGATTTCCTTAGAAATCTAACATGGAGGCAGAGGCCTGAACATGGGAAACTTCAGAGGGGCAAGTGGTTCTCCCTGGAGCCATGAGGCTGTGAGTGGCACCCCCAACCTCCTGCCGGCGGACCGCGGGACTCGGATATGGGGCCTCTGCAAACATTTCCAGAGGGTCAGCTTTTCCCTGCCCAAGTTCCATTGCCTTCCCTCGGCCGAGACACCTGTTACCTTGTCTGCATCTCTGTGGACTGGAACCCTTACTCAGAGAACTGAGACTTCAGCTTTTGCAACAACTTCTCCCTCCGCTGCTGCTTCCTGCTTTGGTTTCCAAGCACGTAAGATTCTAGAGGCACATTCTTTGGTCTATTTCAATTGCACATTCATAGGACTTGTAAATATAAAAGAGGCCCATAAACTGAGAGATGCTGGTAATGGCCTCCAAGACCATCCATCTCGCACCGGCACCTGATGAGCAGTCCCGCTATGGGCGTCTGAGTTTGTGTCCTCCAAGTTCTCACATCCGTGGTGAGATCTTGTACCTGCTTCAAGGGGCTGCCTGGTGGAGGGGGTCACAGTGCATGGAACACAGAGCTCACTTTTATGCTTAAATTATTAAAGTAAATATTTGAGAAAGAGAGAGAGAGAGGGAGAGAGAGAGAGAGAATCTCATGTGCTGGTTTCTACCTAATGCCTGCAACAGCTGGGACTGGGCCAAGCTGAAGCCAGAAGCTTGGATCTCCATCCGGATTTCCCATGTGGATGGCAGCTCTCAACTAACTACTCAGAGCACCCCTGCTGCCTCCTAGGGTGTGGGTTAGCAGAAAGGTGGAATTGGGAGTGGAGCTGGGGCTGGAACCCAGGCACTCCCAGATGGCATGAGGACATCCCAAGTGGCACCTTCACCACTCTGCTGAACACCTATCTGCCTCTCAACTTCCTCTTTAGCAAAATGAGGCTAATAATTGCGCCCTCTCTCTCAGGGCTGGGGGACAGTTAGCTGAGAGGCTGCCTGGGAAATGTCTACGTTCACACACACCTTAGGACGTTAGCTTTCTTTCTTTCTTTCTTTCTTTCTTTCTTTCTTTCTTTCTTTTTTTTTTTTTTTTTTTGACAGACAGAGTGGACAGTGAGAGAGAGAAACAGAGAGAAAGGTCTTCCTTTTGCTGTTGGTTCACCCTTCAATGGCCGCTGTGGCAGGTGCACCGTGCTGATCCAAAGCCAGGAGCCAGGTGCTTCTCCTGGTCTCCCATGCGGGTGCAGGGCCCAAGGACCTGGGCCATCCTCCACTACCTTCTCAGGCCACAGCAGAGAGCTGGACTAGAAGAGGAGCAACCGGGACAGAATCTGGTGCCCGGACTGGGACTAGAACCCGGGGTGCCGGCGCCGTAGGTGGGGGATTAGCCTATTGAGTTGCGGCGCCGGCCAGGACGTTAGTTCTTGTCCCCGGCCTCCTCCTAGCACACAAGGGAAAGTAGCAACTCAGAGAGGTCAAGGTTGTACTTGCCAGAGACTGCTCCACCAGCTGGGATTCCTGCCCAGATCTGCCTGCTCTGAGGCTCATGGTTCATTTCCTAGCCTAGCTTTACTGTGAGGAATCTGTTGCATTGTGGAGAAATATATATAGCGTTGCAGTCACCATCAGAACCGTTTTTAAGCGTACAGTCGAGGGACTTTAGCTATGTTCCCCTTGTTGGGCAGCCATCACCACCACCCATCTCCAGAACTTTCCCATCTTCCCCAGCTCACACGCTGCACCCACCCCTCCCTCCCCAGGCCTGACAAACCCCATTCCGCATTCTTTCTCCAGGAACTTGAATGCTCTAAGTGTTTCATAAAGGTGGAATCACAGAGCGTTTCCCTTAGCAGAATGCCTCAAGGGCCAGCCGCGGTGAAGCCGGTGGCAGGCTGAGTGATGTTCCAGGGCAGATGTGCCAAGTTGGGCTCACGCAGGGATCTGTGATGTCATTGCCTCTGGTGTCGGTACGAGTCGCGTGGTCTTGCCATCACTGGTATTTACTACTGTTCGGTTCCTTGACTGTCAGGGACACTGATTATGAAGTTCAGTTGTTCAGCAGCATAACCAAGAGTCACGGCATCAATAAATGCCCACCAGGCATGGAAGTCCTCTCCTGGTCCTCTCCTGGCCCTGGCGGCGTCAGGGAAGACGCCACAAGCCAAGGTGAGGAGGATGCGCGGGCGGAGGAGGGAAAGGCGGAGCCTTCCCGAGCAGCTTCTCTGGGACCACGGCTCTGGCTCTGTGGCCCCAGTCTGACCCCGTCCATGTTGGACAAAAAATTCCAGCCCTTTCTGGGGAAATGCCTGGTGGAAGAAATGGCCTATGTGGACCTGCCACTGGGAGGCAGGTGGCCAGCTGTGTTTCTCCGACCGCCACTCTTGCAGTGGGTCCTGATGGGAGTTTGTGGCTGGGATGATCGTGGTGTGGTGAGTGGGCTGGGGAGCACCCATCCGTGTCAGGCGTGTACCAGGTGGAGAGGGAACACCTGGAGCAACAGGTGGGCTGTACCTGCAAACTTTTTATTTTTTTAACTAAACATTTACTCGTGGGATAACTTGAGATGTACAAGACAGCTGCAAATTCAGTGCAGAGTGTTACTGTACCAACTCTCCCTAGTTTGAGGAGCTCTCTTCAGTGCCGCAAGAAGAGGAAGAGCTCTGTAGGGGCTCAGCCTCGGGGTTGCACCTGCACCCCTGGAGTTCCCCCAAGCTTTGTCCTTGGGAGCACTGCACATCTCACCTCCCTCGGGCTTTCTCCTTTCGCCTGGACTGCTAGGAAACTCACAGGCAATGCATGGCTCAATTCCAGTGGTGCAGGAACTCTTGGCAGATATTTTAGTACTCACTTGATACTTGGTTTTGTTTTGCTCTTTCCACATAATTTCCTTCCCTTGTTTACTTAATTTTCACATTGCATCTCTGTGCCGAGCTTTGCTGGTCTCTTCCAATCGTTTTTGGAGCATAAGCAGGTAAGCTAACAGGTCATTTCCTCTGTGTTCCCCTGGTAGCCTGTGCATGCTTTTCTTCTAGAATGCATCCGTTTGTTGTCATTGCTTGTTTACTTGTTTACATCTGCTCTGGGCCACCTGGTTCCCCTGCAGCTGGTCTCTGGGCGTGACTGAAAATTCAGGTGTTTTGCATCCTGAGTCTGCTACTGCCATTCCACCTCTGCCCTGCGCGCGCGCACACACACACACACACACACCACAGCCCACGCACACGCAAGCACACAGGCTCAGAGGTAGCCCAGGCGTTTCTCAGCATCTCCCCTGCCCTCCTAGGCACCCTCTTTTTGCCGAGGCATGGGCAGGTAGGGACAGTCAACACCCAGCGGGAAGAGAACCAAGCTGCAAAGTGCACCCACGGTGAGAAGACCGCATCCTGGGAGGACGGAGCGGGACGCTGGGGCTGTGCTTCCTCCAATGGCTGGCTTTGCTCCTGATTGTTTCCGGGCTCCTCCCCTTCCCCTTGCTCTTGTCCACCCTGGTGATGGGATGCAGAGGCCCCATGTGGCCAGTGCAATATCCTGGGGTCATGAGATGATTCGTGCCTCACCTGGGAACTCAGAGTGCACCAGTCTCTTCCCCAGCCTCCCCTCCAGGAACACCCTCACTGTGGAGCAGGGGGCAGCAGAGGTCCAGCAAGGGAGAGGGAGGTCTTGAAGGGCACACAGCAATTCAGAGCAGGCGGGTCCTCTCTCTGCCCGAGGAAGGAGGGCTCTGGGCTGTGCGAGCATCAGGCACCTGTGGAGAGGACTGGAGGTCTGGCTTGCTGTTCTGGTGTGCCGTGGGGACACAAGGATGGCCAGGCATGCTGGTTCAGCCTTTCTTCTCCGTGTGATTCCTCCTGGGGCCAGGTGGGCCTGGAAGGTTTGCTTTGAAGGAGGAAAAGGGTTAGAGCAGGGTGGCTTTAAGGTGGTAGAAGGGAAGGCCGGAGACATACGGGCCAGGCTGGCTAAAGAGACCGGGAGTCGGGAGTAGGAATGGCAGATGCTAGGTCTCTGGGATCCTGCAGCAGGGGTGACACCCGGGGGCTGCAGAGGGGACAGGAGGACATGGGTCATCGTCTTCAACGAGCCCCGGCCACTCCGCCTCTTGCTGCTGCTGGGGTAGGAGGCTGTACTCTCGCTGCCTCTTCCAGCTTATTTTCTGAGAGAGGAGCTGCAGCCTGACGTGCATGTGAAATGCAGGTTTCCGCATGTTGACAACCAATGCCCGTGTGGGAGGCTCTGTGTGGATACAATATGTAGACCTTATTTGGATCCCAATTCAAATCAACCCCACGGTGAAAAGACATTTTTGAGACAATTAGGGGAAGTTAAATACGCACAAGTTACTAGACACTAACAAGGTGTTCTTCGTTTTATCAGTGGGATAATGGGTTTGCTGTTGGCTTTTTTTAAAAAAAGTTCTTACCTGCTCGAGGGACACACTGGAGTATTTATGGTAAAACAATGGGATGTCTGATTTTGCTCTAAAATATTGCCTGCGCACAAAAGATAGATGCAGAGGGAGAGATGCAGTGGGACTGACACTTGGGGGGAGCCGCTGGCACTGGGAACAGGGATGCACGGGTTCATTACCTGGCTGCTGTCTCTGGGATGTTTGGAGGATACACTTGGATGACCACTTTCCCGCTTGTAGCCTGGGGCCACCTCTCACATAGACGTGCAGAAACCCTAGCCATGCTAAACCCTGGTTGGGTCAGGGACCAGCCAAGCTCAGCCTGGGGCCACTCCTGGCTGGCCAGAGTTCCTGGCACTGCACCAAGCAAAGCTCCAAGTACTTGGTGTCTTGCTCATCTCAGAAGAAGTCTCCTGACCCCCTGAGACAGCTGCCAGTCACCCTGAGCACTGGAGGCCTTGTGCTGTGTCTTCCCAGCCAGGGGAAGTTTGGGGTTGGAGGAAATGGAGGGCGCTGTTTTCAGAGAAGAGCAGGAGACCAGGGAAAACAGGACTGAGGGATGGGATGGGAGTGGCTGGGCGGAAGGAGGCCCCAGAGCCTGCTGACTTGCAGGGAGTACCCAGGACCACGGTGACTAAGAGGCAGGGGAGGGCAGGCAGAGCCGGGGCTCTGTAGCCTGGCAGGTCTCACGTCCAATCCCGGCCAAGTCTATGCCTTCATTTCTTCTTCCGGATAGTCTGAGTAAAGAATCAGACATAGAGTAGTGGCTTATGGCGCTGATGTAAGGCGTGTCAGGAACAGCAGGTGATTAATCCATGTTTGCTACTGTTATTTTTTCCTCTGCTGCAGTCGCCAGTTTGGGATGGCAAAGCCCAGCATTAGGAGACTTCGTTGTTGACCTTAGAAACATCCTCTTAATAAAAAGAAATAAATATTGCTCGTAGAGAACATATACAACTTTTGTTAAAGGCAAAACAAGATGTTTATTGATCTTTTAAGAGAAAACAAAGGAGAAAATTGCAGTCTTTGCACATTCTCGAAAGCAAAATAGCTCTAGAGGAGTAAGGAACTGGAAGGGAACAGCAGGTGCCAACCGTATGTAAATGAACCGCACACACAGGGATCCTAGGAGACACTGTTGTCTACATAATCCAGGGTATGCGGCAGCAGGGGGGCCTGTGAAGCTGTAAGTACATCCTGGCAGGAGGCCGTGTCTGGGTGTGGTCTTTGCACTCGTGGCCCTGTAAGTACCAGTGACACTGAGAAGTGCCAATTACCACCTAGGGCCCTTTACAGATACATGAAATAATTTACGGAAAGGTCCTAGTTTGGCATATGTTAGGTGTGCAGCAAACCTTAATCCTCCAATCCATCCATCCTTCCATCCTTGGTCTTTGTCATCCTCTGCCTGCACCATTCTCAAATGCCTTGCATTTGGCCTTATATGGCTAATGGTTCACTTTGTATTCTCTATGTGTTCTGTGTATTCAGCTGAGTATTCTCAGTGGATCTATTTTTTAAATTTTATTTATTTATTTGAGAGGCAGAGTTATGGAGAGAGGCAGAGAGAGAATTCTTCTATCCTCTGGTTCACTCCCCAGAGGGCCTCAATGGACCATCTTCCACTGCTTTTCCAGGCCATAGCAGAGAGCTGGATTGGAAGAGGAACATCCAGGACATGAACCGGCACCCATATGGGATTCTGGTGCCGCAGGCAGAGGCTTAGCCCATTACACCACAGCGCCAGACCCGATGGATCTATTTTTTTAAAACTATGTTTTTCAAACTTTAATATGTATACAGATCCTTTTTAAAAATTATTTATTTGAAATGGGAGAGGGAGGGAGATAGAGAGATAGAGAGTGATCAACGTTGTATCCATTGGTTCCTTTTCCAAGCGCCTGTAATAGCCAGGATTGGGCCAGGCTAAAGCCAGGAGCCAGGAACTCCATCTGGGTTTCCCGTGTTGGTGGCAGGGACTCAGGTTCTTGAACAATCACCTGCCGCCTCCCTGGATGTGCATTACCAGGAAGCTGGAGGCAGGAGCAGAGCCAGGACTCAAGCCCAGGGCACCCCGATATGGGCAGCTCAGGTGATGTCCTAACCATGGCTTAACTCAGCCAAGGGGCTGCCCCTCTGCAGCTTCTGGTCCAGCAGGCCTGTGAACCAAGCCCCCAGGTGATGCCTGAGTTCCAGCACATTCTAAAGAACAGCGGTGCAGAGCAGGGTTTCACGCCTCCTGGCTTTGACAATGTGCTGCGAGCTGTCCTGTGCACTGTGGGCTGTCTAGCAGCAGGCCTGGCTTCTGCCCACTAGCTGTGACAACCCTCAAGGTTGTGACAACCAAAAATGTCTCCAGACATTGCCAGATGGTCTTGCGGGGGTAGAACAGGCTGGGACCCATTGCTGCTGAGCAGAGTTTCTCCACAGGGAGGGGCAGGGCCTAAGCAGTGGTTGGGAGGCAGCCCCAACAGCTGCCACATGCAATCAAGCAATCAGTAGCAATGTGATGGAGAGGAGAGTGACACTGATGATAGCACCCACAGATCCCTCTGCCCAGAGCCTGGTCTTAACACGCCCAGCTGCTTAGGTCCCTGTAGGGCCGGCTTCCCTTCATCACGCACCAGCTCCCCAGGAATGCCCCCAGAGCATCTCAGTAGTGTGGGTCATCACTTAGTAGATGAGATGCCATTGCTGCTGTCACCCACCCAGAAGAGCAGGTGCTGCCGCCTTGGTGGACAGACAAGAAATCCGCAGCTGTGCAGTGTGAAGTGGGAGGTCCCGGGTTGGAGGACTGCCTGGAGGCGGAGCTGGGTGACCACCAGGGTGCCACAAGTACCCTGGGAGGAGGGAGTCCTGCTCTTGGAGGAGCCCCCTTCCTCCCTGTGCCCCTCGTCCCTTCAGTCACTGGACTAGTGCAAGTGTCACTCTCCTCTTCTCTCACAGCAACACTCTGATGGTAATATTGTAGGTGAGGAAGCCGGGGCACACAGAGCCTTAAGTAACCTGCCCCAGGTCAGGGAGCTCGTGAGAGGCAGGGCTGCCTCCCCGCCTCCGTCCTGCTCCATGCTCTGCTGCCCGCTGACACCTGGACTGTCATTCAGTGAGCGCGGGGTCTGAAGACACGGCCCCAGTTGCCAGAGACCCGGACCTGAGACCGTCTCTTGGAGCATGGCTGCTGCCGCCCCAGCGATATCCAGCTACGCTGTTGGAACATCTCCTGCCATCCCCACTCCACGGGAGACAGCCCCTCTGCGAGCGCTCCGTCAGCTGCCGTGCCTGAATGACAGGTGCACACGCTTGTTAGCCTTGTAATGAATGTCCCAGCCTCCTCCGGTGGGGGCCAGAGGATGATGGGAACGGAGGGAGGCACAGGAGCCTCTTTCAGAAGCCTTCAGTCGCTGTCAGGGAGCTGGGAGAACACCCCTGCGCGGGCAGACAGGGCTGGCTGCGGCGTTTCCACACCGGCGAGCGAGCGAGCAGGGAGAACACATGCTGTGGATTCAGGCTTGAGTCTTAGCTCCACCATTGTCCAGCTTTGCGATTAGGGGCAGCTGACTTGACCTGTCCAAGCCTGTTTCTTTGTGGAACGGGGGTGCCAGCAGGTACTTGGCAGGTCCACGCAGGAGACTGAGACTGTAGAATCCACATGAGCTGGGTGCAAGGAGGCCCGGGGTGCTTGATGGGGAGGCTGCAAGGTCCCATGTGGGAGCCCTGTCATGTTCATTCACCCAGAAGGAGCCCCTTCCTGGGGCAACAACTCCCTCTCCTTGGGTAACTTCCCCTTGCTCCATGTGGTGAGACCACAAATCCCAAGACGATGGGGCCATCTTCGATCAGAGCCCACGCCCTGGGCTGGTCTATCCAGACCCTGTGCCCCGAGATGACGCGACTGGATTTGTTGAAGCCTAGAGACACCTGGGGCTTGGCAGCCACCTGGTCCCTATGTCCCACCCCCCACCTCCATGGAGAAGGCTGTCTCCGGCAGCAGGTGGCCACGGATGGAGGTGCACGCATTTCTACAGGAGAGAGGACAGCGACACAGTGATCTCACTTAACAGGCTTCCCCTCCCTCCACCCAGGCCTCTCCATTAAGCGAGCCAATAATGCCCCCTTTTAGCCTCAGCTCTCTTGAGTTGCGTTTTATGTAACTTTCAGCCACAAGACACCTGGCTAATACCAAGGAGGTGTTCAGAGAGAGGCGGGGTAAGCTGCTGAGAGGGTCAGGGCTCCAAATCAGGACGAGGCTGTCTTGGAGTGAATTTCCCATTGCACGCTTCTCTTGCTTGTATTGATTTCTTGCATCTTGCACGCATTTTTATCTTACAGCTGCCTATTGTGTTTTAGGGGGACTTAGAGAGTCAGGGCTGGAATTCACCTAGAATTTTCTTCTAGCTTTGTTCCGAGGGTCTTATCTACAGATCCTGGATGCTGGACGGGAGGCACGTGGTCTGAGCTGTAACCTTGGCATCAGCAAATCAGTCTTGTCTTGATCTGGATGTGAGCTTCCAAGTGCTCTGCCAAGCATGGTTGTACGAAACACCAGGAGGGGAACAGCAGTCGTATGTGTGGCTAAGCCGAGAGCTGGCCCTAATGTTGGGGGACGGATCCATTAGGTGTTGTTTGGGGCTCCTGGTGTGCCCCCTTGCTGCATGGGTTAATGTGGTGGGAGAAACCTTCACTGTGTAAATGGGGTATAGATTCAGGAAGGAAGTCTGCCCTGAATCTGGAATAAGATCAGCAGGGAGGCTGGCGCCGCGGCTCACTAGGCTAATCCTCCGCCTTGTAGCACTGGCACACCGGGTTCTAGTCCCGGTCAGAGCGCCAGATTCTGTCCCGGTTGCCCCTCTTCCAGGCCAGCTCTCTGCTGTGGCCAGGGAGTGCAGTGGAGGATGGCCCAAGTACATGGGCCCTGCACCCTCATGGGAGACCAGGATAAGTACCTGGCTCCTGCCATCGGATCAGTGAGGTGCGCCAGCCGCAGCACGCTGGCCTTGGCGGCCATTGGAGGGTGAACCAACGGCAAAGGAAGACCTTTTTCTCTGTCTCTCTCTCTCACTGTCCACTCTGCCTGTCAAAAAAAAAAAAAAAAAAGAAAAAAAAAAAGAAAAAAAAGATCAGCAGGGAGATGTGGGTTAGGCCCTAGAGAGGACTGGAGGTGTGAAGGCCACCAACACAGTAACAGAGGAAGGGCACAGGCGCTCCTCTTTCTGGTGCCTTGTCAGCCTCACGCTGCTCCACCAACATCTCAGAGACACCGTGTGAGAACAGCCCTCTGCGCACACACTTCCGGTGGCCTTGTCAATGACACAGCTGCTTTGTAAGACAGCCTGCCAGTTCCTCTCCGGGTAAGACCTAGAGCTACCATGTGACCCAAAAAACCCACTCCTAAGTATTTACTTGAGAAAAACGAGGACAAAGACTTTATTTTTTTAAAAGATTTATTTATTTATTTGAAAGTCAGAGTTACACACAGAGAGAGGTCTTCCTTCTGCTGGTTCACTCCCCAGTTGGCTGCTATGGCTGGAGCCAGGAGCCAGGAGCTTCCTCCGGGTCTCCCATGCAGTTGCAGGGGCCCAAGGACTTGGGTCATCTTCTACTGCTTTCCCAGGCCATAGCAGAGAGCTGGATCGGAAGTGCAGTAGCCGGGACTTGAACCAGCACCCATATGGGATGCTGGTACTGCAGGCAGCAGCTTTACCTGCTATGCCGCAGTGCTGGCCCCAGCACACAGACTTTCACGCAAGCATTCACACAGCATTATCCATGAGACCAAAAATCCAGAAGTCACTCAAATGTCCATCAATGGATGAGGGACAAGTAAGAAGTGAGATGTGCATACCAGGGCAATAAAGACATGAGCAGTGGTTCACACTGCACCAGGGGGATTTTGGAAATACTTTGCTGCATGACAGGAAGCTGTCAGAAAAGCCCACACACTGTAGGGTGGATGTGGAAGTCCAGGGTAGGCAAATCTATAGGGACAGAAAGTAGATTAGTGGTTGCCAGGGGTTGGGGTGGGGAGACTAGGAGTTGTAACATTTTGGGGGGAGATTAATGAGAATGTTCTAAAATTGATGGTGGCAGTGAATGCATGACTCTGTATGAGTACTGGAAGCCATTGAAGTGGGTGAGTTGTGTGCTATGTGGATTATATCTCAATAAAGCTGTTAACATTGAAAATGCTTGCCTTAGAGAAGCAAGAAATGGGAAGTGGAAAGGGGGCAGCTGGTTTTCAGAGTCTTGGATAAGGATCTGACTCTTCAACAAGTATATATAGCAGGGAATAAAACAAAATTAAATTAGAAATCACACACTCATCCTATAGAGAAGGAACAGCCTTGTACTGTATTTTTGTGGCTTTGGTGTTTTTTTTTTTTTTTCCCTCCTGCTTTTACTGGAAGAAGAAGCCAAGATTCAGAAGGATAAATAATTTACTCCTGGTCAAATTGCAAGTAAGTGGAGGAGCCGGGCCTGGAACTCAGGTCAGTTCGAGTCCTAATGGGTAACCAAGTCTAAGGAGGGTCAGCACCTCTCAAAGAACCCTGTCCACCGGGGACTCGGCACACATGTGGACAAATGAGGTTGGCTTCAGCCAGCCAAACCAGTCCTGTTAGCCCTGGTGATCTGTGGAGCGACACACATCCCCTGCCATTGCACCTGCTGGCAGATAGGCCACGTGTCTGGATGCCAGACTCCATCCTCCCACACTCCTCAGAGGAAGCAGGGGGCCACTGGGGCCACCGGGGAGCAGGGCTGAGGGGACTGCACTTTCACTTCTCAGGGCTTCCCTTTCTGATCTCTTCTGCTGCCACCTTGCTGGCCTCAGGGGGATGCTGGCCTCACGCTGCACAAACGGCCTTTCCCTTCAATACCCCATAGCCGTGCTGAGATGAAGCCAGGTGATCTTTGGTAAAGGCTACAGAGGGTCAGGCCCCCAGCGGGTGGGAAAGAGGAGGTGGTGGCCGCTGCTCGGGCTTGAGCAAAGCACTGCGCTGCTCCGAGCCTCAGTAGTCTCATCTGCACAGGGGGCTAGCATGCTCAGATGATGAGATCTGGAAGACTTGGTGCGGAGCCTGCGTGTGGGAGGGCACCAGTGTCCTCGGGTCCTTCTGTGTGTGGGGCTGGATCCTGGGGGTGAAGGGGTGGGGTCATTAAGGAATTTGCACCCGCAGAGCATGCTCCTCAGACATCCATCCCGACTTTTGGGGGAGAAGCTCCTGTGTGTCATTTCCCCAAAGGTCTTTGGGTGCCAGTTGGCCTGGTTAGGAAAGGTTTGGGTAGCAACTTCCCTGGGGCCCAGGGAGGGCCCTCGGAGGCTGGCCGTTGCCTCTACGTCCTCCGCAGCTCTGCCGTCCAGGGCTGCAGCACGAGGGCCTGCATCCTTGCATCCTGAAGCTGTGCGGGGTTGAGGGCAGGCCCCGGGGTTTGCTCGCCAGCATTGTGCCTGCCTTGCAGTAGGAGCTCAAGAAATAGATTTGAGGACGGGAAGTGGAATGTCAAAGCTGAAAGAAACCTCAGAGGACAGCCCATCCCGTAATTCTCAATTTATTTTTAACCTCAAAACCCTCTCTTCAAAGGGGAGCGCTATGCAGAGGCCTGGTCCGTGTATAGATAAAAGCTGAGCTATTCTGGCCACGGTGGGGGCGGGACTGGGCCTCTCCTGGCTTGAGTTACCCCCTTTCCATCCACCTCCGTGGAACTCTTACAACTGCGGGGAGCAGAGTCTGACCACCACCTCCCATCACATCTCAGCGGCTCATTTTACAGACAGGACAGCTGAGGCTCAGAAAGGAGCCACGGGTTGTGACTACGCTTTGAATCCCGGAGGACACCGAGTTCCGTCTGCGATCAGCCCCCTGGCTTGGAGGCCAGGCCCCTGACTCCACCAATCTGTAGGCACCACCGAGCTTGCGAGCACCAGCTGTGTCTAAAGGCCTTGTTCTCTGAAGCACTGTGAACTGTTCTGGACGCATCCAAACACATCACCATCGCACTCATGTTCAGCTGGGAGGAGCGCTGGAGCGGAGAAGGAAGGCAGAGGTTTGCAGCTTTGCCAGAACAAGCCAGGGTTCATTATCATCATCCTAAATGGACACGTACCCCACCTCCTCCTGGAAGCAGCTCCTCCCAGGTGCGAGTCCCTGTCTTTTCCATTCTCCCTCCCCCCACCCCTCCTCCCTTCCTTTATACCTGTCTCTCATTGGCCGTTCACCAGTGCAAAATGCACTGGACCTCCTGATATTTAGTCGTCTTCCATTTGAAAAGCAGTCTCCACACCAGTCCCTGGACACACCAAGTTCCCCCTGGGAAAACACGCAGACTCTGCCTTCCAGGAGAACCCAGCCTGCAGCCGGGAGAGCCAGGAATGCAGGGTGGTGCTGAGGGAGCACTGTGCAACGTGCTCCAGAATAAGGCAGCTGGGGGCTCAGCTGTCTGTTGCCAGCGTGGCAGTCCAGCGCCGCATCAGGACACTTGTGGATTGAAGGAGATGGCAGAGTGGACTATTTGAGACGGTGTCAGTGACCGCGACTCTGGGCCCCTCCACTGGCTGACGGACGGCCCGAGGCTCAGATTCCCGAAGTGCACAGATGTAAAGAACAGTGATGGGGGATTGCAGGGGGTCTGTTCAGGGCTCTTTGAGGCCTTGGCCTTTCACTCAGATGCCATTCAGAGTCCGTGCTTTTGCTTTCTCCCTTAATAAAAATCTGGGATCTCGCCACTCGGTTGCAGAGCAGACAGGATTGAGTTGTAGCATGTACAGTCCTCGCAGCTGATTCCACGAACTTTCTACAGTTGCTTCTGTTTCTCTGATCATGACTGTGGCTCCAGATCTGGGGAGAAGGGCCCTGCCGGGCTGTCCAGTTTCCTCACTGGAGAGACAGGAAGTTCCTGAGAGCAAGACTGGGGTCTTGGTGACTCTGTATCCCCAGCCGCTCCAGGGCCCTGCTCAGCCCTTGGAATGAGGCGAGGCTCAGGCAGGACTTGAATTGAATTATTGAGTAGACAGGCTTGCACCTGGAAGTCAACAAACAGAAGAATCGACCCCCTGTGAGTTAACACCGCCTGCCTCTCACCAGCAGACTGAGTACCTGCTCCCTCTGCCGGAGTGGGGGCGGGGGAGGGAAGCGCAGCGTGCAATGCCCGGGAGAAGGATGTGGCTGGTGCTGCTCAGAACAGAGAGGAGAAGAGAGAAAAGAAAGCAGGAAAAAGGGAAGCAGGAGAAGAGGAAAAAAGGAAGAGAAACAGTTCGGGCCTCCCAGGGGCCTTCCCAGGAACACGCAGTCCCCAGGGTGTGGCCTGTGGCCTGGCCACATGGCAGCACCCAGGAGGGTGCAGGCAATGCAGAACCTCAGACCTGAGCCACGCTGCCCGTATCGGAGCATGCACTTGGCCAGGTGGTCAGGAGGTTTGTGTGCTCACTGGCAGCTGAGCAGCTGTGGGCTGGATGACAGCGCCGGGAGCCTGCTCCCTGTGTTTCCCCCACGTCCCAGGGAAGGCTCCAGGGAAGAGAGAGGGGCATCTAGGGAGGAGGCTCACAGCATTCACTCTTGTTACAGGCATGGAAGTTTATTGAGCATTTACTGTGTGCCGGGCACTTGACCTTCGCCATCCCCCCTCATCCTCACAGCAGCCAGAAAACCATCATTCCCGCTTTTTCCGCGAGAAAGCTCGGGCTGGCCCACGGAAGTGACTTGCCGGGATCACACGGGGAGATCTGAGTGCTGCCTGGGACTCCCGCTTCCCTTTGTTCTGTGACCTTGGCCAGACTACCTGGATCTGCAAGCCAGGCTGCCCTCACCACCCTCATGCTGCAGGGAACAAAGCCCAGGGACTCCCAGGGAGCCGGCTGGGGAGGAGCCACAGGAACACAGGCCTGGGAGTTCTGCTGGGGCGGGCTGGGGTCGGGGGTGGGGTGGGGTGGGGGCGGGCATTTCCAAGGCAGCCGAGTCCTTAACTGATACCCAGGAAAGGAGTGTCAGCCCAGCCATCAGGTGCGGCCTCTGAGTCCTGTTCAAAAGAAACCAATTAAAGGGGCTTTTCTTTAAACTATGTTTGACCCAGGCGTTTGTACATTGGCTGAGGAAGCCAATCCAGTCTGGAAACTTGGTGTGAAGCTTGAATTATTCACACGCATGAAAAATGGTGCTGCCCACTTGCCTTGGGACATTTGGAGGACGGGGCTGGGTGAACCGGCTCTGGGGGATTTCATCAGAGAAAGACTGCGAGGGGATAAAGGCAGGGCTGTGTGTGGTGGGTGTGTGTGCCCACACGTGTGTCTTTGTGGTGTGTATGGTGTATGTACACACGTGTGTCTCTGTGGTATGTGTGGAGTGTGGTGTATGCACACACACGTGTGTCTTTGTGGTGTGTATGGTGTGTGTCACACATGTGTGTATGTGTACACACATATATCTTTGTGGTGTGTGTGGAGTGTGGTGTATGTACATACATGTGTGTGTGTCTGGTATGGTGTGTGTGTATGTATGTAGGGTGTGTGTGTATATGGGATAGGTGTGTCTGGTGTGGTAGATGTGTGTGTGTCTGGTATGGTGTGTGTCTGGTGTGTGTGTCTTTGTAAAACACACAAGGTAAAACTTGATGTTCTATTGGAACAGATGATGGTGACAAATTTTAAAGAGCTTTTTTTCACAGCTAATACATAAAACATGATCCCCGCGTGATTCCTCTTTACACAGCTTTGTTAAGTAGTCAGTCGTGGATGTCTCCCCTGCCACCGTGAATCCACCAGGGAGTCTGATTTACATGGGAGTTTTGCCCGATGATCTGGCCCCGTGCAGAAATGTCAGTCCGTTCAGCATCTTGCACCCTTGTGGGGGCTGTAGGAGTACCCTTGGTCTGCGTCCCCTCCCCAGTGCTTGGACAGTGGCTCCATGAAAGATGCGAATTTGCAGAACCAGTGTCCCACCTAATAGCTTCCTGAAGAGCTGGCATGCAGCTGCCCCCGGCTCCCACTTGCCAGGGTTCCGGGACCCAAGGGCACAGGGCTGGCATGGGGTTGAGGGCTGCTGCAGCACCTGCGTCCTCACCTTTGCCACTGGAGTGCACGCCCAGTCCTGGTGGAACCTCCAGCGAGGCAAGAAGCTGGTGCCCACAGGGGCGGCTGGAATGTGTTGCTTTGCAGGCGGCAGGAGCCTTGTTAAACGTGGGCACTCCTTGGGAGCCTTCCAGCTGCTTCCGGAGTTTCCTGTCCCGGGGCTGATGAGGATGCTGAGGCTCAGAGCGGGGAAGTGACTGGCTCTGGTCCCCCAAGAAGAAGACAGCGTCAGACCCTCATCTGTCTTGGTCCACACCTGTATCCGCTGTCACGACAGACCATGGCACAGTACATTTTATCTCGCGTGCATTTGGTGGCTGCCTCCCATCTTGCTCCCTTCCATATGATCCTTGACACTGAAGCTGGAGTTGGATTCCTTGGAGCCCCAAACACAGCTGCACATGGGGCTCAGCTGGCACGGTGGACGCCCATGGGACACGGTCCGCGACGTTCCTGTCTCCACGTCGTGTGCACAGTGCACGTGGACGCTCCCTGGCTCAGTGTGTCTGAGGTGGTGCTCCAAGGTGGATCCTGAGAAAGTAGGTGGGGCAGGACCGTGCCGTGATCACATCACACGTGGTTAGCTGTGTCTGCGGAAACCATGGAAAGCCGTGGAAGGTATGGGGAAGGAGGAGCCTCCTAGGCAGTGGGGAGTGTGCAGGGTGACGGCAGGGTAGTGGAGAGCAAGAGGTGTGGACCCATCTGCTATCCCACTCAGAGAAAGCTGATGGGGCTGGCACTGAAATCCAGGTCGTACATGGCCTCAGGGCCCCCATGTGGGGTCCAGGCTGCAGGTGCCACATCCATGCATTTAACCAAACCGGGATCAAGCATATTTGGGAAAAAATTTGTGTTGATCACATACAGACTTCCTTCTCTGGTTATAATTCCCTCAGCAGTACGGGATAACAACTTATGTAGCATGCACATTGCATTAGTTACCACGAATATCTAGGAATGGCCTAAGTACATAGGCAGGGCTGGCACTGTGGTGAGCTGGGTAAGGCAGCCCATGTGGGTGTCAGTGCTGCTCCACTTCCGATCCAGCTCCCTGCTAATGGCCTGGGAAAAGCAAGGGAAGATGGCCCGGGTGCTTGGGTCCCTGCCACCCACATGGGAGAACCAGATGGAGCTCCTGGCTCCTGGTTTTGGCCTGCCTCAGCCCTGGCTGTTGTGGCCACCTGGGGAGTGAACCAGTGGATGGAAGATCTCTCGCTCTCGCTCTCGCTCTCTCAATCTCTCGCTCTCTCTTTCTCTTTAAGTCTGCCTTTCAAATAAATAAAAAAGCAAAATGAAATAGACAGGAACAAGTGGGTAGCTTATATGCAACACGGTGCCATTGTGTACAAGCAACTCCAGCACTGGCGTTTGGTATCTGCAGAGGTCCTGGAAACAATCCCTTGTGAATTCTGAGTGACAGATGTACAGTTGTGTGGGCTGTGCACTGCAGAAATCCAGGGGCCGCTACTCTCACCCATACCTGGGAGTGGTGGTGGACCCTGACGGGCGCGCTGCACAGTCAGCATGATGTAGACAAAAGGGAACGTGCAGGCACCATTTACTGAGCTCAGTGAGAGTAGAAGCAGGTGTTGTGTGGGATTGGAGAAAGCAGAGGATGGATGGGAACGGGGTTAGGATAAGGATCAAAGCAGGACTTAGGAGCCGGCCTTGTGGCTCAGGCAGAGTCCTCGGTGGCAAGGGGGACTGGGAGGGCCACGGGACTCACTCATCCTTAAGACTCAGCACACACCTTCCTGTCCCGCCTACAGCAGATGCTCTGCTTGTCAGAAGTGTCACCTTGCCTTTCTGAAACGGTGCGCTCCCTTGACTGTGAAGTGGCACGGTGCCCCCAGCCACCCCTGGGACACTGGCAGCTCACCCAAGGCCGGAACTGTGTCTTTCACTCTGGTGGGCAGGGCTAGCCACGGGGCTGGCACTCAGTAGGTCCTGGGACTGAGTGAGCCAAGTGCAGAGATGGACGGATGAGAGAAGCTGGTGCAGTAGGCATGACAATGGGGGTGGCACGGCCAGTTGGCAGCTGAGACATGCCAAGGTCCCCAGAAGGGCAGGGCTTGGGGCCGGCTTGGCTGTGTCAGCAGGGATGGCCGGGAGAAACCAGAGTGATGTCAGCCGCCCTGTGTGGAGCTGGAGTGGGGACCCTGACACGGAGCCCAGGGCTCAGAGCCAGGTGAGGAGCTACGCCCTGCACCTCACTGGGAGGCTGAGGGTATTTTATTCCCCAGCATTTGTCTCCCCCACCCCCAACCTTGGAGGGTCAGGATTCAGGATGGGCTTCTCTTGCAGGGAAGACAAACAGCTTTTATCAGATCAAAAAATTAATAACTGAACGGAAGCCAGCGCTGCTGGCTACTGTAAGCTGCGCAGAGGCCAGGGGCCTGGTGATGTTGGGTGATTGACTCCTGGCCAGCACAGCAGTCCTCCTGGGCCTGGGGGTGGGGGAAGGCTTCTCCAGGCAGAGCGCTGCCACCTGCTGTCCCTGCCTCACAGTGGGAGCTCAGACCCTCCCACGCCCCCACTCCCCACGCACTTCAAGTCCTCTTCCTTACATCCATACTGGACCTGACTCTAGTGATCCTGGAGCCGGGGGAATCCTGCACATGGTCCCCGGGGGGCTTCTCAGCATATGAGACTGGGGCTCTTACCTGGGGAGCAGGTCTGCGTGTCAGTGCACATGCACGTAGGGACGTCCCACGGAAGGGCCCCCAGCCAGGCGAGAGCCCTGTAGGGGTCTGCCAAGTGCCGTGGCTGGGACCTAGCCAGCTTGGGACTCAGAGGCCTATGGGAGAACCGGTGACAAGAGTGCAAGGTGTGCAGATATCAGGTAGCTTTAACTCGCCCGGTACCTGTAGCCTCGCGTGGGCAACTCTGTCTGCTCTTGTCTCTGAGTCTCCAGCTCCTCTCCTCCCGCTGTTCTCGACGCCCTGCTCTGCCAGTGTCCCAGTGACCACAGCCCGGCTGCTCCCTTGGGGAGTCAGAGCTTCCTCTCTCCACGTACCTTGTCTGGGTGCCGGCCTCTCCGGTGCAGCCAGGGCCGCTCACGGTGGCCTGCGGGTTGGCCTGTGGGGCAGGGCTGCCTCGCACTTCATCCAGGCGGGGCCTGTGTTTTCCCTGGACTGCTCTGTTTCCCTTTGTCTTGGAATCCCGTCCATCCTTCAAGGCCCAACTCCAATGCCACCTCCTCTAGGAAGTCTTCCTAGAGAGCACTGTCCTGCTTCTGGCTGCCCTCATTGTTGATGGCACTGCCCAGCCTTCGCTTGTACCAGGCATGGGTGGGCAGTGCTTGGCACATGCGAGGGGCTCAGGAAACGCCTGGTGCCTGGTAACTTCCCATTATTACATTTGGTCGTGCTTTTGCAGGTTGTCCTGATGGAGCCCCTCGTCACGGGAGCAGGACAGATGTGGGGACATGGGCGTGGGTAGAGTGGTGACTGCTGTGCTGGGGCAGAGAGTCTCGGAGGCAGAGAGGATGGGCCGTGCTACAGAGGAAAGCAGCTGAGATGCAGAGGCGGGGTCAGCAAGGGCCACCCAGCCTCGGGTGGGCAAAGCGAGAGCACGCCTGGAGCATGGAGCACGCTCTGGCCAGAAGTCACGGCCTTCCTTCTGCAGAAGGCGGGGCTGCTGCGGGAGCGTGCGGGCCACATGGGCCTGGGTGGCAGGTGGGGCCGGGCCGCGGAGTGCCGGTGGGTCAGTGTGCGGAGCGCGGGCGGACAGTGGAGTCGTGCTGCTCCCTCCGCCCCCTGAAGCAGAAGGGAACAACCCACTGCTGGTGATGTCCCCCATCCTGTGGGTGGGGAGCTGGGCACGGTGGGGAGGACTTCGCTCTGCTCTGGCGCCTCAGCTGGAAATCTGGGGCTGGAACCTGCCTGGTGGTAGGGCTGCCTGTCTGTGGAGGTCTCATTCCTCCCCACATGGGCTAGTGACCTAGTGCTGGGACCTGGCTGGGGGTCCTGTGCCCAGGCTTTGGTCCTTCAGCCTGGCCTTGGATCAGACCATGTCTAGGACTCTCCTTGTCTGGTCCCTCCTTTCCTATAAATGCTGACTGGCAGCTTCCCCAGGAAGCGCCACCCCCATCTCTCTGGGTGGGGCTAATCACTGGATGGATCCCAGATGCCTGGGGCGGATCCCAGGTGCTTGGGTCACTAGTGTCCTTGTAGCCCCTGCTAGCCTGGGCCTCCCTGAGGACAGGGACAGTGACATCTACTCCCCACTGCCAGGGCTTCAGATGCTGCAGAAACATTTGTTGAATTACAACAGATGTCCCGGCATGGCTGCTGTGGGGCTGGCCCACTGGCTTACATCTGCAGAATCTGCCTTCCCTTTAGTGCTACACTGACCACCTCCTTCCTAAGTTCACTGGGGTCAGATATTCAACGTATCAGGTGCTCTCTGCCCTTACCAAGGACCGCCACGGCTGCCCCTTATAATCATGGTCTACAAAGCAGCTGGGCGCACTGGATCAGATTTAAATGGCATCCCCAACTCAGAAGCTTCCCACCAGGAGCACAATCCACACTCCACAGTCTGCCTCTTTTCATTTTATAAAATACTTATTTATTTACTTGGAATGAGAGAGAGGGAGAGAGAGAGGGAGAGAGGGAGAGAATATCTTCTATCCACTCTCCAGAGGGCTGCAATGATTGAAGTTGGACCAGGCCGAAGCCAGGAGGTAAGAGCTTCCTCTGGGTCTCCCATGTGGGTGCAGGGGCCCAAGCACTTGGACCATTCTCTGCTGCTTTTCCCAGGTGCATTAGCAGGGAGCTGGATCAGAAGTGGAGCAGCCGGGACTTGAACCGGCGCCCATGAGATGCAGGGGTCCCAGGTGACAGCTTTACCCTCCGTGCCACAGTGCTGGCCCCAAGGCTTCTGCTTCTTTCACCAGCTCCACTTCCCAGACACCCCATCCACATTCCAGCTCCTTCCTGCCCCAGCACTGTGCACCTGCCTGAACAGCCTTCCCTCTCCTGCTTGCTGGCCCGTTCCTCTTGGCCATGCAGAGTGGGGCTTAGCTGTCACTTGCTCTGAACCCTTGGCTTTCGTGGTGTCCCTGCCAGAGCCATGCTCTCTTCCAGCACCAACTCAGCTTCTGTCGTCATGGCTATTATCTGAAATGATCTTGTCTCTCCGTGAGTTCACTTCCACATAGCTGGTCTCTGTTATCTGAATGCAAGCTTGTCTGTTCATTGCTGGACACAGCATTCAGAAGACCTGACTTGTAAATATTTGTTGAGTGAATGAAAGCGTGGAGACCCATTGTACAGATGGGAAAATCTAGGCACAAGCAGTCTTCTGGCTTAGGAGACTGTGGCTCTGGGCCCCCAGCCCCGCACACTCCTTCCCTCCCTTCCTCCCATGTGATGCCAGGGCCCACCTCCCTCTCCTTGGCACTCCAGGCTGGGGAGGGTTGTGCGAGCTGGCCACTGCAGGCTGGCTGGCAGCCAGAGGAGTGATCCAAGAAGGGGCAGGGATTCTGCTCGGGGTGGGGGACCATCAAACTCCTGGCTCCAGGGGAGAGGAGAAGCAGGCGGCATGGGCTGGGAGGGAGGCTGCTCCCCTCGAGCCGGTGACGGATCAGGTGCAGAACCACGGCTCAGCTCTGTGCATGGGCTCCTGTGCCCGCAGAGCCGGTGCAGTGCACTGGGCCCCGGGAGGAAAAGACTTGCTGGCTTGCTCGCTCCCACTGGGGGATTTACGGTGCTGCCCTGGAGCGGGAGTCTCCTCCCGGGAGATCTATGGGCCTGCTTATCTGCCGGGAGTCGCCCTCCCAGGAATCAGAGCAGCTGCTGTGGCAGCTACTACACAGGAGGCTGAGATCCACGGCCCTCGCTCCTGGCTGGACTCCTCTGCCCTCCTGCCCACCTGGCCGGCAACCACTTAGTCAGGGGACAAAGGCCCAGGTCTGCTTGATCCCTGGGCAACAATAACACTTGGTGGCTAAGAAAGATGGTGCCACCCAGTTCTGTCCTGCTCAGTGCATGGGAGGTCAGCTGCCCGCCCTCCAGGGGTGGATCCCAGTGGCCAGACACTCCTCAGAAGCACATCCTGCAATGGTCAAACATAGAACCCTAGAATTTATGTCCCGATTTTCCCATCTGTACAATGGGTCTGCATGCGCGCATTGATTCATTCTACCAATATTTGCATGTCAGATCTCACTCTGGAAAAGCAGACAGAATTCTGCCCTGAGCAAGCAGGTAGGAGGAGGGGACTCACGTGGACTGAGGGTCCCTCTGCCAGCTGTCACTCTTAAGTGCCATGTGCGTGATGGCCACTACCTAATGCTCATGTTGACTCTAGGAGGCAGGCATTGATGCAGCCCTGCAGGGGTGTGGAGCGTGGGTCTCTGTGTGGGGACGGAGGGATGGGGAAGAAAGGAGGGGCCAGCATTCACTGAGAAGCACTTTGCACAGTCACGCACGTCTCAGAGGGAGGTGGGGCCACGGAGCTGGTGTGATGGATGCACACAGGCGGCTCGGGCAGGGTGGGGCCCAAGTCCATCCCAGCCAGGCCACCTGGATGCTTCCTCAGGAGAGCACAGGTGTCGTCGTCACCCACCAGGGACGATGCTGTGCTGCTGTCCCATTCAGAGTCCAGCTCCCTCTCCCCCCGCCCCCAACCAGGGTCCCCTCCTGCTGGCTCCTCCTCCCTGCCCACACTCTGGACCTCTCGCCTTGTCCAGGCCCAGGGTGGTGGGAGGAGGCTCCTGTCCCAAGCCAGCAGGCAGTGTCCCATAGGTAATGTCTCTGTGCCCGTCCCCTCCTGCAGTTGGAGTCCTCAGACTGTCCTCCCCTGCTATGAGGCTGGAGCTGCGGCAGCCCTGGCACTTTGGTCACGGAGGGCCCGGGGAGCGTGTACATGTGTGCAAGAGGTTGGCACACAAAGCCAGGCAGGCAGTGTCTGTCTGCCGTGGTTATCTGGGACCCGGTCCTGCCAGGCAGTGGTGGCCAAGCTGTTTCAGACAAGCACGGCCACGGTGAGCCTGCCACTGGGGGAGCAGTCATGCAGTGGGCTGGCTCCCCGCGGCTGGGCTGCCACTGCTCAGATCTGGTCATTCCCTTTCAGGGGCGGGCACCAAACCTCCCCTTTAGGGTGTGTCACTTTGTCCTCACTCCTCCTGGTAACGCACTCACCAGAAGCAGGGACCCTGGAGATCACCACATCCAACCACTTGTTGTGAATGGGTAAACTGAGGCCTGGAGGGAACGACTTGTTCAGGTCACACATGGTTTACCAGTGATGGAGCTGAGGTTAGCACCTGGAATCCTGGTTCTTCCCAGGACAGCAGAGGACATGCTTGGAAGTAGGCTAAGAACACAAGCGTTAGAGCCAGGCAGACCTGCTTCACATGCACGCCCCACCTTGGCTTGCTGCTGTGTGACCTAGGGACACTGTCTCAACCTCTCTGAATCCTCGCTGGACACATGTGGACTAGGACAGTTACAAGATAGGGGACCCACAAAGAGAGTTCAGTAACATTTACTGTTGTCGTTATTGCTGTCTGCTTTTATTTCATTTTACAGTTGACATTAAAAACGAGAGGGTTGTTGAGAGACAGGACAGGATTCGAACCCTGGTCTCTGTGCTTGTCTGCTTTGCCAGTCACAGTGGAGATCAGCCTTGCATTCAAGGATGTCTGCACTTGCAGGGCGTGGGTGGGCAGGGCTGACCCTCACCTGCCCTGGCCTGGCCGGGGCCCCAGTCTAAGCCATGTGCAGCTTCCCCGACCAGAGGAAGCTGGTACCCTGGTTGTCCAGCCACCACAGCGGCCCCCAGGGGCCCAGCTGACTTCCATGGAAACGGGTGGGGTTGACGCATGCTGCCTCCTCTTCCCCGGCTGGTGCCTGCTGCCTGCACTGTGGCCGCGCTGGACTCAGGTGGGTTTTTGACCCGGGACCAGCACAGAGCAGACAGCAGGTGTTTCACAGCTGATTACTTTAGCGGTTGTGCTGGGTGCCGTTTTGTGGCAGTGGAACCCTACCGAGTTTATGCACCTGCATTTTCTCTCTGGCGTTCCAGTCCCGCCTCCCTGCAGCCCTCCCTCCCCTCCCCCTCCTCTAGAGACTCCATTACAGCCTCAGAGAAGATGGCCGGAAGCGGCTAGATCCTTCTTGAGTGTTCCTGGGGGAGCCCGGGACCCCCAGAGAGCAGGTGCTCAGGCCTGGGCCCCACAGAGTGGGTAGCACCCAGGGGCAGGACTCGATTCCGGGGTCCCTCTCAGGGGTCCCGCGGCAGCTGGCAGGACATGCGGGTGGGAAACGGCTCAGCTCCAGTTGGGGCCGCCATGGCTGGAGCGAGAACAGAGGCTGAGGGCAGCCCGGGAGCCTCCGCTCGGGGCTGCCTTCCCCGCCACAGGCCAGGTGGGAGACCACCACCCTCAGGCTCTCCTTGGGAGCCACTCTCCCGTATTCCTTAGCTTCAAGGCCAATACTTAGCACTGCTCTGCCCAAGCCGTGGGGCTCAGAGCGGCCCCACTGCAGATTCCGCCCAAGCAGAACAGGTGTTCAGAGCCCCCGTCCCCTCCCTGCCTTGGACACTGTGCATCTCGTGATGCAACCTCACTGGCGTTGGCAGCAGTGTGCTCGAGGTAGGAGTACAGTGCAGGAGCCACGGGCTCAACAGCAGGAACCCGAGGTTCGTCCCCACCATTCCTGCCCTTGGGGTCACCTCAGGCACAGGCCCATGTCTCCCCTCCCACCCTTTCCCAGTCACCTCCTCTCTACCCCTACTCCCGTCTGCCCACTTCCTCACAGCTGACGGCCCGTCCTAGCTCTCCAAGCTCTCCCACTGCTAGAAGCTGCCTTCCTAGGCCAGCCCTGAGGCGGGCAGGGTTTAGTGTCGCCACTTTACAGATGGGAAGGTGGCACCAACAAAGGCCAAGTGACTTGTGCAAAATCACACAGAGAGCCAGGCTCAGAGGCCTGGACCTAGAGTCCAAGCTCCTCCCACTTTCAACCCCGAGGGCTGTGTACGGAGAGGCAGAGCCAGGCCCAGATGCGGAGTCCCATGCAGGCGGGTGTCCGGGTGCCACGTGTGCCTCATTCCCCCAGCAGACAGCAGCTCCCTGAGGGCAGGGGTGAGTCGCAAGCCCCCCACCCCAGCTCCAGCCCAGCATGGGGCCTATGTGAGGGGGCAGCTGCACAGAGCAGCTCCTCTGTGTCCCTCCTCTCACCCCCACCTTTGGGGAGCTTATTTTCCACTCTCCAGCACTTCCAGTTTCTGACAGCCCCCCATCCTCCGGGGGCCCCCGATGCCTCTCCTCTTGCTGGCCCAGAGCCCTAAGTCCTACTTGGCCGGTGTCCAAGGTGACGGCGGGGTCACTGTGGGTCCCACGGCTGCTGCATGCCCAGCCTGTCCTTGTACGTGGGCCAGCCCGGCATGGCCCCAGCCTGGGCTGCTCACGCACGGAGGGGCCTTCCTGGGCGTGGGGAGTGAGCTCTGGGACAAGCCTGCGTGGCTGCCGGTCTGATCTGGCTTCCTGTCTGGCCTTGTTCTCTGAGCCCAGTTTCCTTGTCTGTCACGTGGGGTCATTGTGGCCCCTGCTTCACAGAATTGTGGAGGATTAAATAATTTAATATCTGAGAGTGCTGGACAAAGCGTAATAGCACTGACCAATCCCCAGCCTCAGTTTCCCCGCCTGTGCTCAGCCGGCATTCCAGGACCCCAGCGCTGGGTGGGCGCCAACACTGCTTATCTCTCTGCTTTTGTGCTGCTCTTAGCACAGGGTCCTGTGCGAGATTAATAAACGGGAGAACAGAGAAAGAGATGACGCCTTCACCCGTGCCGGGCGGCGTCGCTCTCAAAGCGCCTTCTCGCGCCTTGATTATCTCAGCAGAGTCCCTTGCAGGCCCCGTGAGGCAGGTAGCCAGGGATTGTCACCAGGGTTTTCAGATAAGGATAGAGAGCAGCTTCGGGGAGACAAGTGACTCCCCCAAGGTCATGCCGCTGTCTCACGTGGGATGAGGGGAAGGATCACAGAGGTGGGTGATGGAGAGAGCAGATGCATGCGCGGGGATGAGAAGACACGTTCGCCAAAGCTCTGGGGCTTCCCCTCGGCTTTTCCCGCAGTGTCTGACCTTGGGGGAGTTTTCCTCCCTCCGCTGTGAGTGGAGCTCGCTATCATAGCCTTTAGTTGGAAATGAGCAACACCTTAAGGCAGTGTTTGTAGAAGCACGGAGCGCCGAGGAAAGGAGGTGATAATCCTCTCCACGCAGGAGTCCAGCCCCAGACACGGCACTTGGAGAAGGACTTTGGCAAACTGGAGGCGTGTGGTGCAGAGGGTGCACCCTGAGCCAGCCGGGCACAGAGGGGTTGGGGGAAGAAGGGGCTGGGGCGTTTCTGCCAGTTCTTCACTCACCAAAAAGAATAGGACCTTGCTCTCAGAGGCTCCTCGGGGCAGAAGCAGGACCGGTGGAAGGTGCCAGCAGAACATTTCCCTGCAACAGAGGGAGAACGGAGTGATGTTTACTAAGATAGTCCTGAACTCCCAGTCTCCACCCCAGGCACAGTGAGGCTGAGTCCCTGTCTCCGTCCTCTTTCCAGCCTTCCTGCCTCTCCGGGACACTCTAGGCTGCAGGTGTCAGGTCCATGTCCCTGTCGCTCTTCCCAGGGACCAAACTCCCTGCCGGCTGGGCCATACCCAGGGGGACTCTGCCTGGGCTGCAGGCTGAAGGTGGAGGCCCCACCCAGCTCTGGGCAGCCAAGGTGCTCTGCAGGGCAGGCCCTTGGGAGGCTGATGGTCCCAGGAGTCTGCAGAACTAGGATGCGGCCCCGGGCCTGGTGCAGCTGGGGTTGGCGAGGCCCCAGCCTGGGCGCATGGGGTGGTGGGGTGAGTGAGTGCTGGCATCCTGAGCGGTGCGATGGGTCTCGGGGGAGGAGAAGGTGTGCGTGCCCCGTGCCAGCGATCCAGCCACAGGTCTCCGGCGGAGCCTGCCAGCCAGGGCGCCTGTGTCCAGCTGGAATGAAAACAAGGTGATTATCGTGGGTGTCTGGGAATCCGGAGTGTCTCTTCTGAGGCCACAGCGTCTGGTGGCAGGAATGAATCTTTAAGAGAGTGAGAAAGCGAGAGGCTTGGAAACAACCCGTTTGTCGGCTCCGGGTTGGCTCTCTCTGCCAGGGGCCGGGCTGCCTCCCGGGGAGATAATTTTCCTCTAAGAGGCTTTCTGGCTCCTGCCGCCTTCTAAGGAGCTGGAACATGGGTGCCCGCGGCCTTCCCGTGCAGCTCTGCGGTGTCTCCATCCACACCGCCGCCCCCCCGTCGGCAGGGGCAGGTAACCCTCAGAGAGGCCTTGCCATTCTCTCTCTGACTCAGTTTCCCCTCTGTCCCTCTCCCTCATTTGCACACCCTTCCCTCCCCCACAGTTGCTGTGCCCCGCCCCATCTCTACTCCCAGACTTGTGGCAGGGAGACCTAAGAGGCAAGGTGCAGAAGGATGGGGCGGGGAGGTACAGCCAGGTGCTCAGGACTGCTCTCTCCACCCACTCGCAACCGCTCCTTGATCTGCTCAGATTTATTAAATAAAAGTGCAGGGTGCCCAGTTAGTTTGAATTTCAGATAAGCAACACATTTTTTTAAAGAATTATTTATTTGAAAGACAGAGTTACAGAGAGAGGTAGAGCCAGAGAGAGAGGTCTTCCATTCCACTGGTTCACTCCCTAGATGGCCACAACAGCCAGATCTGTGCCGATCCGAAGCCAGGAGTCAGGAGCTTCTTCCAGGTCTCCCATACGGGTACAGGGGCCCAGGATAATGGCACCAGGGTGGTCCCAGGAACCTTGCTTTTGCCTTCAAGGCTGACGTGTGCATACAGACAAACAGGCATCTCTGGAGATGGTGGACTGCCTGTGGCTGCTCAGTGCCCTTGCTGGCAAAGCAGGCCCGGCCGAGGCCACTTACTCCTTGCACCTGCTCCTCCCATGCCTGCATTTCCAGACCAGCTTAGTTGCTGCATTTTGTCTGGGGAAGGAGGGGGTGAGGGCAGTGGTCTGTGCTGAGGAGGGGGCGGGAGGTGCCCCCTGGGGACAGACTCTGTCTCACTTTTCTGTCCCCGTGACTGCCCTCCCTCTGGCCACTCCCAGCCCTGCTGCCTGTTGCAAGTTCCAGGGCACGGAGGAGCATTTTGTATAGAGAACTTCCAGGCTTGGGACTGTCCACATCCACTCATGCATTTTGAGCTGGGGGTGTGCAGGTCTGGAGGCCACAAGTGGGAGCCCATGCAGGTGGCTTTGGGGGAGCTCCATTCATTCCTGCTGCTCTGAACAAAGGTGCCCCAGTTGGCGGCATGGAGCTGAGTGAAGGTGCTGAAAATCCACTCTGTGCAGGATTCAGTGGCCTGCGCTTTGCCCTGAGCCATCTGGGGCAGGGCTGGGGCAACTGGGCCTGGAAGGAAAGGCTGCGGAATTTCTGCCCAGTCTACGTGTGAGAACGGCTTGCTCTGGGAGGCCCTGACGGGCTGGTGGATGGAAGGAGCCAGGCGTCAGTCCCAGGCCCCGACTTATTTAAAAGCAAGGGGAAGAGCTGGTGCCGTGGCTCACTAGGCTAATCCTCCGCCTTGTGGCGCCGGCACACCGGGTTCTAGTCCTGGTCGGGGCGCCAGATTCTGTCCTGGTTGCCCCTCTTCCAGGCCAGCTCTCTGCTGTGGCCAGGGAGTACAGTGGAGGATGGCCCAAGTGCTTGGGCCTTGCACCCGCCTGGGAGACCAGGAGAAGCACCTGGCTCCTGCCATCGGATCAGCGTCGTGCGCTGGCTGCAGTGCGCTGGCGGTGGCGGCCACTGGAGGGTGAACCAATGGCAAAAGGAAGACCTTTCTCTCTGTCTCTCTCTCTCTCACTGTCCACTCTGCCTGTCAAAAAAAAAAAAAAAAGGCAAGGGGAGCAGCAGCAGCGGCCCTGATGTCAGTTGTTCTGTGTTACCTTGTGCCCCACTGGGTTCCATCTGCTTTCCTGCGCAGGCTGTGAGTGTAACGTGGGGTGCAAGTCGGCCCCACAGAGAGCAAGCAGAGGTCAGAGGTCAGAGCTCCTGCCTTGTGCTGCTCTGTAGCCCCCGGCCCCCGCCCCAGCCTCACCTGGTAGAGAGGAGGAAGCACAGCCCCAAGTCCCCTCCTCCATGAAGCCCTGTTGGGTGCTCTCAGGGAGCTGAGTCTTTCTGCTTTGCTGCACAGTGAGCCCAAACCTTGCACTGAGCTGTTCAAGCTCCCAACAGCTGTGCCCGGGCTCCCCCTCCGGACTGCCCCCGTGTGCCCCTGGCAGTGAACTTCACTCCCCCCCACCCCCCAGGGTGCCTGCTCCTGGCTCTGACAGGTCCCCTTGCCTGTGATTCTGTTTCTCTAACTTGAGCCTGAACTTGTGTCTCCTCATTCTTTAAGACTCAGCTCTACGGCCTCAGGCCTTCAAACTCCTCCCCACTCCTGCCTCTTCCCCAGCCCCACCTCCGATTGAGTTCTTTGCTTCTTGATGTCCTGGGGCAGGGATCCAGTCCCTGTCACACGGGGCACCTACTATCCTGTGTTGTGGTGATGGTGTGGGGGGGCGTCGTCTACTCACTGTGCCCCTCACTCAGCCGTGAACTCCTCAAGGCCCGGAACCACACTCCCAATCCATACATGGGCTGCTCCTGGCTCCTGAGCTCAGCTTTAATCCCTGTACTTTAATGAATCTTGCACCCCAGTTTCAAGAAGATTCTGGGGGCTGGCGCTGTGGTAGTGGGTAAAGGCACCGCCTGCAGTGCCACCATCCCATATGGGTGCCGGTTCAAATCCTGGCTGCTCCACTTCTGATCCAGCTCTCTGCTATGGCCTGGGAAAGCAGTAGAGGATGGCCCAAGTCCTTGGGCTCCTGCACCCATGTGGGAAACCCAGAAGAAGCTCCTGGCTCCTGGCTTCCGATTGGCACAGCTCTAGCTGTTGTGGCCATCTGGGGAGTGAACCAGCAGATGGAAGACCTCTCTCTCTCTCTCTCTCTCTCTCTCTCTCTCTACCTCTGCTTCTCTATAACTCTGCCACTCAATTAAATACATTTTTTTTTAAAGAAGATTCTCTGTTATTCTCTCCCACAGTATTCTGCTTACTTGCTTTGTTGAAGATCATAATCTGTAATTTAAATGAAAATTGCTTGTTGCTGTCCTTGTTTTGTCTCCACCTCTGAAAGAGGTGCCCCAGCGCTGGAACAGGAGCTGGCGCACGTGCGTGGCTGGAGCGAGTGGACGGCTGGGAGTGCCGGGGGGACACCTGGAACCCCGCCAGCTGGTAGTCACCTCTCTCGCCTTTGGAGACCCCCTCCCCTCTCTCGGCTTCTTTTGTTGGGTGGGTCTGACCTCCTCCCCAGCCACAGAGCCGGGCCCACAGCCAGTGGCCAGCCCAGCAGGACATTCCTTCTCCCTGTTGGGACTGGGCACAGGGCCACGCTGTTCTGGGGAGGCTCAGTCCTGGGGTGGACAGCTGCTGCCCGTGAGGGTGATGCTGCCCAGGAGGAAGCTGATGAAGACACAGAGAGAGGGATCCTGACAGCATCGTTGCAGCACCTGGACGCACACGTGCCTGAAGCTCCCCGGAGCTTTCCAGTCACGAGGCTGACTTGAGCTGTTGTTTGTTATTACTACTGGAATAGTTACTTTACAGATTGGGCGGGTGTCTTCAGCCGTCTTCCCGCTGTCGTCCAGCCTCTGGTGGGGCCTGGCACACGGTCAGTACTCCAGTAATGCTTCAAGGGGGCATAAGGCTGCGAGGACAGGAGGGACGAGTGGCATCCAGGTCGCTGGGAGTGTTTCTCCCTCCTCTCTCCAGATGAGTGCTCCGTGCACGTTTGCCCACAGCAGAGGCTGGCTGATGCCCTTCCGGTGAGGTGTGGCCCCTCTTCTTCCTCCTCCTCCCCTAGCTAATGGCCATGGTCCATCAGCCCCGCTGCCTCCGTGGTTCCCGAGTTCTGGTTCTCTCAGTCCTCTCCCAGTTAGTGACTGCAGTGACTCAGTTTCTCACTCAGAGAGGGCCTGCGTCCTAAGCCTCCAGGTAACCTGGGGAAAAGTGAATGCTGCCAGATAGTCACAGACATTGCAGACGCAAACCTGCGGCATTGTCTGCCCCACTGCGTTGCTCCCCAGACAGGGAGAGGAACCCGAGGGCCCAGAGAAGTCCCCTGTGGCTGTCTCAGTCCAGCTCCTGGGGAAGCAGGATGCGGTACTCCAGTAAAAGCGACAAGGAGGACGATGCGTCATCTGCCTTGGGTCCTTCCAGTGGGGGCTGCTGACCAGCATGAGAGCTGAGAACTTGGGATCAGCAACAATTTCAAACACGGTAACATGGGCACACCACAGACTCATCAGTCAGCCCCAGGAAGTTCATGGGCAATCTGCTAGAACAATCTTTCTTTCTGTTTATGTAAGAGGCAGAGAGGGGAGAGAGAGCTCTATCCACTGGCTCACTCCTCATATGCCTACAACAGTTGTGGCTGGGCTGGGGCCACAGCTGGGAGCCAGGAACTCAGTCCAGGTCTCCCATGTGAGGGACAGGGACTCAGCTACTTGAGACATCACTGCTGCCTCCCAGAGTGCGCACGTGCAGGAATCTGGAGTCAGGGACCAGAGCTGGGCCTGGAACCTGGGCACTCTGCTGTGGGATGGGGCATTGCAGCTGCTCGGCAAACACCAGCTTCTTCATTGCCAATTTTATTTCATCTCTATTCCACCTACTCTCTCCTTCCTAGCTCTAGTTGCTCTCAAGCATATCTTCTATATGAAAATACACTAATACGTATTTCTAGATGATAAAAGCTCTTTTTTTAAAAAAAGATTTATTTATTTTATTTGAAAGCCAAAATTATAGAGAAGGAGAGACAGAGAGATCTTCCATGCACTGGTTCGCTCCCTAAAAAGCTACAATGGCCAGGGCTGTGCCGGGAGCAGAAACTTCATCTGGGTCTGCCATGTGGCTGCAGGGACCTAAGGACCTCGGCCATCTTCCACTGCTTTCCCAGGTGCATGAACAGGGAGCTGGATCAGAAGTGGAGCAGCTGGGACTCAAACCGTGTCACAACACTGACCCTGATAAAAGCTCTTTTAAAACCATACCCACGATACCAGCGTCACACTGTGGCAGCTGACGAGGGTGACAGCCTTCAAGGCACCATGGCTCTTCTGACGTCCTCTCCTACGCTGACTCTCATGGGACTTGCTGTGGCCAATGGAACAAAGACACTTGCAGGGCAAGGCAGAGGTTCAGACAGCCCCTGCCCCTTGCAGCCTCCTGTCCTTTGCTGACTCCTGTGAATACTTCCTCCGCCTCCTGCTGATGGGAAGAAACCCAGCTTCCAGGGGCGTGGAAGACCCCAGAGAGGGAGGAAGCCGAGAGGGAAGCGGAGAGGAGGGAGAGAGAGTGCCATTTCTGTTGCAGCTCCATACATGAAGAATTCCACATAACTTGGACAGTTGTGAGCCATCCCAAGTGATGCTGCCGATTGGTGACTCAGAGAATGGGGAGTAAGCAGAGCAGTTGCTGATTTAAGCACTAAAGTTTGGGGCTGTTTGCTATGCAGCAACAGCAAACTGATGCGCACACCAAAAAATGAACAACGATTCTTTAATTTCGTCAGATGCCTACTCAGTGTGGAAATCTTGCTTGCCTTGAAGACTTTACATTTTTCTTTTGCTCTTTGCTGTTACTGTCAGCATCCGATCCGGTTTATATATTTTGATTGATTGATAAGTCTCTTAAGCTTCCTTTAATCTATAGTTTCCACTTGCAATCTTTATATTTTTGTCCTCTGGGTCCTTATCCTATAGATTTTCCCACATCTGACTTTGCTGCCTGCTATGGTAACCACTTAATGTCCTCCTCGTCCCTGAATTTCCTGTAGGTGGGCATGTCTGTCAGTCTGGAAGCTTGATCAGACTGGGGCTTGACGTGTCATTGCAGGGCCACCACGTGCTTGGTGCTGTGCCTTTCCATCAGGAGAAACCAGCGTCTGCCTTTCCTCCATCTCCTAATCCATCAGCTGCTACACAACACCACGATAGTCACTCATTCTTCATTTATCATCGTTATTTATTTATCGTTTATCAGACCTGTAGCACTTCCATATAAATTTCTTCTCCCAAAGCATTGGCTTATCAGCAGTGCCGTTTGCATCTGAAAGGGAGAAGAGATGCTCCGCTCTGGAGTGGGCGTTTGATGCGTAAGATGCTGCTTGGGATGTCCACCTCCCATAGGATGATGTCTGGGTTTCGGTCTGGGCCCTGCTCCTAATTCCAGATTCCTTTTAATGCACACTGTGGGGAGGGGGAGCAGGCGATGGCACAAGTAGTTAATTGGGCCCCTGCCACCCACGTGGGAGACCTGGATGGAATTTCTGGCTCTGAGCTTCAGGCGGGCCCAGCCCTGGCTGTTGTGGGTAATTGGGGAGTGAACCAGAGGATATAAGATTGTCTCTCGGCTGGCGCCACGGCTCACTAGGCTAATCCTCCGCCTTGCGACGCCGGCACACCGGGTTCTAGTCCCGGTCGGGGCGCCGGATTCTGTCCTGGTTGCCCCTCTTCCAGGCCAGTTCTCTCCTGGGACCCTGCACCCCATGGGAGACCAGGAGAAGTACCTGGCTCCTGCCATCGGATCAGCGGGGTGCGCCAGCTGCAGCGCGCTGGCCTTGGCGGCCATTGGAGGGTGAACCAATGGCAAAGGAAGACCTTTCTCTCTGTCTCTCTCTCTCACTGTCCACTCTGCCTGTCAAAAAAAAAAAAAAAAGATTGTCTCTTTCTCTCTCTGTCTCTCTCCTTTTCTCTGCCTTTCAAATAAATAGAATAAATAGTAAATATTAAATAATAAATGTTTTACTTTGTCCTTTTACTTGACTATTTTCAAAATAATTAATTGGTTCCCCGACATTCTCTGAAGATGACCAAGGAGCTTCATTTTGTGTTCTGGGGATCATCACAGATAGATGGATGCAAAGATTCGATATGTTTTAATGTGGGTAGTTTCATTCTTGCTGTTGCTTAAATGATAGTATCTTTGACCAACAGGAGTCTACTGCTATTGGCTCCCTTATCATGTCAACACAAACCCAAGTATGTTTGGTAATGGTTGATGATTTACCTTGTACTTCTTTCTGTCTTGGTTGTAGCATTAGCCTTTTCTGCAAGGATGCTTGGTCTCTTTCAACATAGTTATGCATGATGTTTCATAGATTAACTGTGATTTTTAAAAAAAGCTTTGATGGACTTTTCCATTAGAACAGAAAGTCCGGGGACGTTCCCGGAGGTCAAGTGGCTTGGCACAGAGAGGCGGCTTTCCCTGAAATATATTTGGAAAATTCGACGAGGTCAGAGCAAATCACTATTGCATTTGCAAAAAGCAGTGTCCAAGAAAGATGTCATTTCTTGGGGGACTGCTGTTTTCTACCAGGAAAAGGGAGCTTTGTAAGGAAGGAGCAGAGAACGTGTGACTTCAGAGCTGGTAGACTCCATGGCCTGGGAGCCACAGATCACGGCGGTGAGGGAACATGAGGGAGCCGTTGAGTTGAAGACCTATTAGGGGCCCTTGGGCTGAGTCAGGGAACACAGACCCCTCCCTGGGGAGGCTGGGCCTTGCCCTGGGGAGTGGGGACTCCCGGGAGTCCCACAGCATCTGCACCGAATCCTGTTCCTTTTGTTCAAACCTGGGCAGTGAGCCTGTCTCAAGCCTGCTTTTCCCATCCGAGAGAGGAGGTAGCCCCGCCTCCACGGGGCAGATGAAGTGAGATGATCCCAGGAGTGGTGACGACTTCGGCTGCTTGCCCCGGGCCACCTTCTTTTGTTTGCCCCATTCTTGCTGGGAGCTCTACTGCTCTCAGAATTTTTCCATCTGGTTCTTTCTCCAAACTAAACTATGTGTCCCCAAAGCCTGGCACTACTCTGGGGGGCCCAAGGGGCAGCAGTGTGAAACCTTAGGGCCTCCGGGTTTCCACGTTGGGTCCCCAGGCCCATAAAGTCCCCGTGGCTTCATCAGGGCTTCCTCCAGAAGTCTGTGGGACATGGGCTTGAATGATACATTTATTTGGGTGCAAACTTTTTTTTTTTTTTAGATTTATTTATTTATTTGAAAGAGTTACACAGAGAGCAGAGAGGCAGAGAGAGAGAGAGAGAGAGAGGTCCTCCATCCAATGTTCCACTCCCCAATTGGCTGCAACTGCTGGAGCTGCACTGATCCAAAGCCAGGAGCCAGGAGCCTCTTCTGGGTCTCCCACACAGGTGCAGGGGCCCAAGGGCTTGGATCCTCCACTGCCTTCCCAGGCCATAGCAGCGAGCTGGATTGGAAGTAGAGCAGCCGGGTCTCGAACTGGTGCCCACATGGGATGCTGGTGCTTCAGGTCAGGGCTTTAACCCACTGCGTCACAGCACTGGCCCTGCAAACATTTTTGAATTCCATGCCTAGTTTTCGCATGATACTCATTTCCCCACAAACTTTTTGAAGACTTCTTGCATTAGTTCCCACTAGGGACTAGGGCTGGCTCGGGCTTTTCCTGACCTCCTGCCCTAGACGGTGGTGGTGGGGAGCTTAATGGTGCTAGTGGTAGTGACGGCAAACAATGCTGGTGGAGCCCTGTCCACCTGCCAGCCTCTGTGCTAACTGTGGCGGGTCAAGTTCTGTCCGTGCCAGGAGCCCTGTCCACCTGCCAGCCGGGTTCTGTCCGTTGTTCTGTCCATGCCAGGAGCCCTGTCCACCTGCCAGCCGGGTTCTGTCCGTTGTTCTGTCCGTACCGGCCACCAGCCCCTCTCACTCCAAGCCGGCCTCCCGATCTCATCTCCGCCACGTGGTGGGGCATCCTTCACAGATGGTCCTGAGTCACGTCACCCCACTCTCCACCGGCTGCCATGGCATCTCGTCTTACTCTGACCGGTGGTTACAGCCTGTGCGCCCTTCTTCCCAACTCTCGCTAGTTCTCTGATCTCATTTTCACTCTTAGCCTCCTGGCCTCTTGGCGGCTCCTCCACTCTGTGCAGGACACTCCTGCCTCGGGGCCTTTGCTCTGCTGCGCCCCTGCCCGCATTGCCCCCCCCCCCAACACCCCTGTCCTACTTCCTTCAGGTCTCTGCTCCAACGCCACCTCCTCGGTCTGACTTTCCAGATCATTCTCCCATCCACTTGGAATCCCCTGTCTTCACAGCAGGCCCACCGCCCGTCGCGCGGTGTGTTTGCTTCTGCTAATTGTCGATTGCCACTGCTCCCTCCGGCGTGAACTCCACGGCAGTAAGAATGTTTATCTGCATCCCAAGCACACAAGACAGTGACAGGCACATAACAGATCGTCGATCAATATGCGTTGAGCGAATGGATGAATATGAACACACAGAGTCATCTCAATAACCCTCGGAACAAGTGTCATGATTTTCCAGTCTTACAGATGAAAACGCCGAGGCCAAGCTTTGCCCACTTGGATCAGCCACGTGCTCAAGACAGCACGGCAAGCGGGTGGAGAGACGGATCGGTGGCTTGACTGGCAGGTGGGCGCCAGTGCTGAGAAGCCGCGTGCTGGCCCTCTGCGCTCCTTTCCTCCTGCCCACCACGGTGTTTTACAAGAGAATCCTTCTTCTCAGCAGGATGCAACTCACCTGGGATTCCGTCCTGACCTCATGTCTGCCTCTCTGCCCTGGTACTTGACTGGACAGAGTAGAGGCGACTAGGGGTGCTGAGTGGCCCACCGCAAGTGTGCTACGGCCCTGCTGCCTGGGCCTGCTCGGGCTGTCCCAGCGTGGGAATCCCCATCCCTACAGCCTCACCACGTGGCAGGTGAGCGGGACATTTGGGGAGCGGAGGTGGCCTCTGGCACTGCTAGGTTCCTCGTGAAGAGTTTCTCATTGCATCCCCGAGAGCCGAGAAGCCCAGCCCGGGAGGTGGAGGGGTCCAGAGCCGAACGGTGGGCCGAGGGCACCATTCTGCCGGGATGCCACCCTTTACAGCCGTGTTAGCACTTTGGGGGCTCTTATTCGACTTTATGTATTGATGCACACTCAGAAAAGTTTAGCCTGTAGCACACGGTTCTGTGGGTTTCGACATGGACAGAGGGTCACGTATCCCTTGCATAACGACGGCACTTCCGGCAGCGCCGATGTTACCCGTGCTGGCTCCTGTGGTCTCCCCCGTCCCTCAGCCTCCCTCTGCCGAGCACCTAGTGCCATTTTCCCATGCCTGTAGCGTTTATGTTCCCAGAAATCAGATAAACAGAAGCATATAATGGATAGCAAAGTGCATCTGAGATAACCCGATACTGCAGCGCATTTCACTGTTCATCCCTTTCTATTGCTGAGTAGTTTTCCATCACACAGACAGGCTGCATTTGGCCATCCATTCCCCCATGGAAGGCCATTCGAGTTGTTTCCAGTTTGGGGCAATGACGGGGAAAGCTGCTGTAGGCGTGCACATATGGGTTTTGGCGTAAACATCCGTTTTCCTCTTTCTTGGGTAAATATTAGGAGTAGAATTACTGGGTCATGTGATCAGTTTATGTTTAACTTTATAAAAACACTGCCAAATTGCTTTCCAGAGCGGTTGGACGTTACTTCCCTGTTAGCAGTCTATGAGGATCCCCCTCCTCACCAATACTTCATAATGTCATTGCATTCTTTAAAGCCATTTTCGTGGGTGTGTCGTGACATCCGGACACTAGTGGTGAGCATGTTTTCTGGGCTTATTTTCCATACATGTGGCTTAGGTGGCATGTCCAAATGCTCCTAGACCCAATTGGTTGCCACTTGAATTTGTGTTAAATTGTTGAGTATCCTGAGAGAACTTGGCCCCCTTGCCTGAGGGGCCCGGGGGAGTGCCAAGGCGATGGGTGGAGGTGGGTGCTATCTAGAACCCAGAGCTCCAGCCACATGTGCTATTTTTAGTAGCTGCGGAAATGCTTCAAGGCTGTCTAGTCCAATCCAATCCCCTACTCTAAGAAGCAGCTTCTTAGAAACAAGAAAGTAGAAGTGCAGAGGGAAGAGACGTTTTATCCAAGATCCTGAAGTGAGAAGTTTGCTAGACTGGATCAAGAACTTAGATGGGGGCGGGCGCTGTGGCCCAGCAGGCCAAGCTGCCACGTGGGATGCTCATATCCCCTATCATTGGAGCGCCTGGTTCAAGCCCTGGCTACTCCACCTTTTTGATCCAGCTTCCTGCCAATGTGCCTGGGAGGCAGCAGATGATGGCTCAAGTACCTGGGTGCCTGCCACACGTGTAGGAGGCCCAGATGGGGTTCCTGGCTTCTGGCTTTGGCCTGGGTTAGCCCTGGCTGTGGCAGGCATTTGAGGAATGAACCAGGGGATAGAAGATCTCTCTCTTCCTGTCTCTCCTTCTGTCTCTGTTTCTCTGCTTTTCAAATAGGCTAAAACAAGTCTTAAAAAAGAGAAGAACTTAACTGGACTAATTTCATTTCTTAAGGTCTTATACCCATGCTCCTATGGACTCTGTGTGCTGTGCAAGATACTGAAGACATGCGTGGTCCCAAGTGCAGGGGAGTTTTTGGGCGAAACAGAAACGATGTAGGCAAATCTGAGAAAGAGAAGGCAGTCATGGCGTGTGTTCCTGGGATGCTGAAAGTCGTGCAGAGGAAAGATGGAGTGAGGCAAGCTGAGCTCCCTAGAGGCAGGAAGTGCTGAGGTCCAGTTCGGAAGGGAAGCAAGGAGCCCCTGGTTTTGTCTCCCAGGCTCTGGGAGCCGCATCTCCCATGGGATTGTGGGTAGCAGGTGTCTCACAGTGCATGGGACACTGGCTATGCTCCCCACCTGGTGACACCTAAGCACCTGCAAGGCTCTGGGTGAGCTTTGGTCTGGCTTGTTTCTCCCGCATGTTTTCAGCTCTAGTAACCCTGAGTGTATCTCACTGCTCCGTCTTCTGGGCCCTAGGTGGGGAGCTCCCAGGTGACACCCTCCTTGGGTCCCAATGGCAGCTGCCAGAGCTTAAATCTGGTGAGCAGCTGCTCGGATTTGCTTCCAGCTGAAATCAATATTTGCTGAGACGAACGCATCTTAATTTCAGCGGCCAGTTCTCCGGGCGAGAATTGCTCTAAAACAAACCTCCAAACCCACAGACTTAATGCGTCCTAGCTCAGTTGTTTAGTAAATCTCTCTGAGCAGAGAAAAATCCATTAGCTGGCGGGGGCAGGATGGAGTGGGGGTGGGGGAAGAACACGAAGGCCCGAATGAGGCCTCAGCGGCAGAGATGGGACTTTGAGCCCCGGGGAACCCGAGCGAGCTCCCAGCCGTGTCCCTGGGCCCAACCCAGGACTTGCCGGCTTGTTGCATGCCGGGAGGCCCAGCCGGGTGTCCCTGGTGGAATGAATGGGGCGTGGAACAAGACCCCTTCGCGGTGCCCGCTTGGGGAAGTGTTTTCTAATTGTTCACTGTCCCGCTCCAAATCTACAAGGAGGCGATCGATTCTGTTTCCAGCAGGACTTGGGGAAAGCAATCATTCACCCCCGAACACGTGCTTTAATGAATCCGTGAAACATAGGAGGTCAGCCTGATTGCATCTCATCCCACCGGCGGGTGCTGGGCCACACTCAGAGGACTCCGTGGATCCAGACTGCGGAGTCTGGCGCTCTCCCCCTCTGCCTTCAGCCTGCCTTCACTCCTGTCCTGGAAGGCGGGAGGCTGGGGTAGGCCCAGCCTTGGACCTGTTAAGGAAAGGCAACGAGAGCCAGAGGAAAGAGAGCTGTGCTGAGCGGAATCAGAGTCCCCTTTTTCTGCTCTGCGGCTGTGTCTCTCTGGGCAGCAGATTCAGCCTCTCCCAGCCTCAGTGTCCTCGAGGGACCCTGCAGGGCAGCATTGCTGTCTGTCTTCAAAGCCAGATACTGAAAGCAGCAGACATATAGTCAGTGAGCAAGACAGAGCAGCAGTAACTACCACCTTACACCTCAGTTTATCCTCTCTGTATAATGGGCTGAATATTACTTATCTCACAGTGAGGAGAGGACGGGGAAGAGAAACCTACCAGGGCTTGGAAACCAATAAGAAATGGCTATAGGAGGGGGCCTTCTGTGGCCCAAGGCTAGAGACCAGAAATGAACTCAGGAGGCAGGAGCCTGATCCGTAAGAAAGGGGCTTGGGGGAAGCCTGCCCTTTGCCTAGCGTTGGCCCTAAGTAGGACTTTTCATGCTCAGCCTGGCTCCTGATTTTACAGCCAGAATGCAGAGAGGAACAGCATGGTGCTTGCAGCCTCAGGCTCTGGGCTCCCAGCCGTCCCCCCTCCCTTTGTAGTCAACCCAGGCGCTCCCTAAGTGGTGGCAGTGGCCTGGCGCTGTACAGGCGGAGAGAGCTGAGGCGGTGTTGATGAAGGGGGAGGAGGCAGCAAGGCGGAGAGGTATTTTTACCTTGAATTATTTTTATTAAATGTCACAACGGCTTTGCAGCACTTGGGATCCGAGTAGACAAATCAATGAAAATAATTACAGTGAACATCCTGCCTCCCACTTCCTCCTGCTCCCTCCCGCTCAGCCCCTCGCCCTCACAGAGAGGTTGGCTGCCTCAGCCCCACGCTCCAGCCCCAGGAGAGCAGAGGCGGCTGCCCCCTCTGACCTCCGCCCTTTCTTCACTTGGTTTGCAGGCCTGGCTCAAGGCTCAGATCTTGGTGGGAGGAGTCCACCAGCAGCAGCCACAGCAGGAAAAATGAGCCAGAGGCTGGAGAGAGACATGAAGCTCCTACAGGGAGTTAGAAACCGGGAAGAAGGCTTTTATTCTTAGAACTCATAGACGGCTTCAAAATAAGCCTTCTAACAAGCCTTGTATTTCTAGACAGGTGACAAGATTAATCAAAGCCACATGAGTGAAGCCTGCAGAAGTCAATTAAACATCTGTCCACCCATCCACCCATCTATCCATCCACCCATCCATCCACCCATCCATCCATCCATCCATCCACTCATCCACCCATCCATCCACCCATCCACCCATCCACCCATCCATCCACCCATCCATCCATCCATCCACCCATCCACCCATCCATCCATCATCCATCCATCCATCCATTCATCCATCCATCCATCCACCCATCCATCCATCCATCCATCCTTTCAATCACTCATTGAGCATTAATGAAGGATCTATAGGAAATGGCAGGTAGTAGAACAGATCTGATAGCCCTGGTTCAAATTCACATCCTCTCAGAGGTGCTGTTTCAGAGTTGACTGTGTGTACCAGGCATCTTCCACTTGTTCTCCCGGCCCACTGTCCCCTGCCTGTGCTACGGAGATTGACCTGTATGGACTGCACTGATGGTTGGGGTGGGAAAAGAGCACTTTCGGGGTCATCCCTGGGAGAGCACAGTAGGTGAGAGGGAGGAGGGAGAGGGAGGTTAGGATGTCGTTCTCTGCCTCTCTCCCTAGGGGGTCCTTCAGATAAAGGTCATGGCTGCAGACAGGTGGTGCTCTCCACAAATTCTTTCCACCTTGCGTCTGGAGTTCTTCCTTTCAGGTAAACGCACCTGTAGTTACCTGCTCTTGGGCACTTCTGCATTCCTGTGGTTTCTCTAAGCTCTGTCTGTGCTGTTGCAAATAAACCTTTTATTAAACTTCCCTCAGGCTATTTCCATTTCACTCTGCTGTTGGCTTCCTGCTAGGGCCCTGACCGATACACTGAGACCCTGAGTGTGTGACTTTATCTCTTTGAGTCTCAATTTCTCCATGGGAGATGGACACATACAATCTGTTCTGCAGGATTTTAAGGAGGCTCAGGGAGGAAGGGTGGCCTGCCTGGGGTGCACCACTAGCTCAGGGCAGAGTTGGGAGGTGACACCCGAGCCATCAAATCCTCCCCACTATTTCGGGGAGGCGGGGGCGGGGCCCAGAGACTGGTGGCTCCGGACATCTTGGGGTCAATGGCAACAGAGGATCACATTCAGTGTCCTCTTCAGTCTCTTGGGACCCTCCTGGCCAGACTGGCCTTGGTCCCTGGTATGCAGTACTCTGGTGTGGCTTGAGGAGCTCAGATGTGGGACAGCAGTCAGTGTTCATCCTGCTACGGCACAATGGTTGGGTAGAGAGGCTGAGTGGCCAATTCCATCCACTGGCAGCACATCTGAGACTAGGATGCCCTGCTGTTGGCCGACGTTGTCAGGAAGGAGTTGTCAGATTGCCTTCTTGACTAAGCAGGTGGTGACAAAAAGGGCAGTAGAGGTGGCATTTGCTGATTGATCTCCAAATGTTGCTCACTTTACAAAGGAATTATTTCACTGAACCTCCCAGCCAGATCAGAGGAGGGGTGGTCATCACCATATTTCAGAGGAGAAAGCTGAGATACAGGAAGGTTCAATAGCTTTGCAGGCACACGGCCAGGGAGGACTGGGGCAGGTGAGGCACAACAACTTGAAACCCAGTGCTATCTGCCTGCAGGTGCTTTGCTCTGCTCCCGTGTGAGGACAAACAGAGGGAAACAATCATCTATTTCATGTGCTCAGCAATTCGTAGTTCTTCCTGCATCTTCTAGAACTCTGGCTCATTAATTACACTTCCCTCTGCTGCATCTTTGACCTTGCTCTCTTCCTTGATGTCTTCTGCACCCAGGTATGCATTTACAGCCCCTGCATCCCCAAAACAGGTGCACACTCAACCTGCTCCTCTCCTGGTCCCCACCTTTTCTCTTTCTTGCCCTACTCCATGTCCCAGTCCCCTCTCCCCCACTGCAGCAAGGCTTCTGTCCCCAGCAAACCCTGTCCAGCAAAGGCCACCAATGACCTCCTGGCTGCCAATCTCAGTAGGAACTTTGTGTACTAGTGTTTCTTAGCTTCATTCCTTGATGAATACTGCTGAGTCCCTTCCATGTTCCAGGTATAATTCTAGGTATCAGAGGTAAAGCAACAAACAAAATGGAAAATGGGAGCTGGTGTTTGGCATAGGTATTAGGACACTGCTTGGGACGTTTGCACTCTAAGCCAGAGTCCCCACTCCACTTCTGATTCAGCTCCCTGCTAATGCTCACCCTGGAAGGCAACGAATGATCACTCAGGCACTTGGATCCCTGTCACCCACATAGGAGATCTGAGTTCCATATTCCTGGCTTTGGCTTGGCCCAGCCCTAACTGTAGTGGGCATTTGTGAAGTGAACCAGTGGCTGGAAGAGCTCTCTCTCTCTCTCTCTCTCTCTCTCTTTCTATCTCTTCTCTCTTTCTCTCTCCTCTCTGTTTCTCTCTCTGGGTCTATCTCTCTGCCTTTCAAATAAAAATAATAAACACATTTTTAAAATGGAAAATAATAACTGTGTTAAGGAGCTTACAACAGGTGTGTGGGGATGATAGACGATAAACAAGCATGTAAACAAAGTGGCAGTGGCGGTAAGAGCTGTGGCGGGAAAACAGAGCAGGGTGAGGAAGGCAGGGGTGGTGGGAGAAGCGTGCTGTTCCCATGGACTTGGTGATCCTTTCTGAAAAGGTTTGAGCTGAGAACTCAAAGCAAAGGAAAGAGACATATGGACACCGCGGGGGAGGCTTTCAGGTGAGGGACCAGCAGGTGCAAAGACTCAGAGGCCACTTGAAGAGGTCAGGGACAGCAGGAAGGCCAGTGTCTCTGCGAAGCGAGAACAGCAGTGGGAGATGGGGTCAGGGTGGACAGGGCCTGGTTCTGTAGCCTTGCAGGCTGGAGTGAGGAAGGAACTGAAGGTTGGAGGCACGAAGGGTCTGGTCTGACTTAGGTTTAAAACCAGAGATTGGACTAAAGGCAGCAAAGTTGGAAGCGGTGACCAGGACCTTCTGCAACATCTGCCCCTGGGGACTGTGACCTCTTTCTTGTAGCTCTTCCCTTCCTACCCGATTTTGCCCTCCCTCCCCCCGCAACTCTGCTTGGTCTTAGCTGAGAGCTCACTCTCTACATCCCTTTCTGCACCAGGGGCTGCTCAGCAGGCCCTCAGCCCTGTCCTTGGTCCTGACGTCTCTCAATTAGTCCAGTACAAACTCACACACTCCTAGCTCAACCACCAAACCCACCTGAGCCGAGGATTCCGGCTTGTAGCCCTGGGACGTCTGTGTGCAGCTGTGTTTATCCAGCTGTCTTCTCGACTCCTCCACATGGGACCCTCCCTTTAATCACCCCTTAGCCACAGTTTTCCTGACCCTGGTTTCCATGGACAAATGCAGTCTGAAAATACTAACTGGAAAATTCCACAGATGAACAACTCAAGAGTTTCAAGCTGCACATGGCTCTGAGCAGTGTAACGAGGTCACACAGTGTCCTGCTCCACCCGACCTGGGAGCCGAGGTGTCCCTTTGTCCAGCGTGTCCACACCATATGTGCTTCCCTCCTGTTTGTCCCGTGGCAGCTGTCTCCACTGCCAGATGGACGGGGGTGCTAGCACACTGCTTGTGTTCAGCAAACCCTGTTTCACTCTTGTTGATGTTGGCCATCTAGAGACACCAAGGAGAAGCCGTGAAGTGTTTCCTTCAGGAGGAAAGGTGAAAGTTCTGGACTGGAAAAGAAAAAAATGTAGTGTGTGTAGGGGTTGGCACTATCCCCAGCTTCAGGCATCCTCTGAGGGTCTGGAGCTTCGCCCCGGAGGATAAGGGGGATTGGCTATCTCCGTGACTGAATATTTTCCTCTGGCTCTCTTCTCTGTATTTGTGGGCTCACCGTGGCCCTCTGCCTTCCCCAGCCACGCATGCAGGACCCCGGCCCTATCTCACACATCCTGCTGCTTCTGCTCTCCTGCAGCTGGGTACCTCCTAAGTCAGTTCCTCTCCCCATTTTGTGGGTGAGACAGCTGAGGCTTGGAGGGGTTAAGTAATTTGCTCAAGGTCTTAGAGCATCCAAGGGGGTGGAGGTGAACTGGGATCCAGATCTTTGCTGGGTAACTTTGGTAACATGGCGCTGTCTTTTGTTCCTGTGTTTCCCCCGCCTCCCAACACACTGTTTATATCCTGAAGAGCCAGAGCCAGCCAGATCCTGACACCTCCATGGCCCGGCTCCATGCTTAGCAGGTACCAGGAATCAACCCAGTGTGAGCCGGGGGAAGGTGTGTGTCTGTAAGGAGGAGACACAAGTACCTCCCCTGTCCACCGTCGCACAGGGCCCTCCCAGCAGCCCCTGTCCACCGTCGCACGGAGCCCTCCCACACCTCCCCTGTCTACTGTCACACAGGGCTCTCCCACACAGCCCCTGTCCACTGGCACACAGGGCCCTCCCAGCAGCCCCAGAGAGGGCCGTGGACGGCTTCCTCTCACAGCCCTGGCATCTGAGGCTCTCTGCTGCCGATGAGGGAGGAGCCAGGGCTTGCAGCTTCCCCATCTCTCTGGCTTTCAGAGATGCAACACTTGGGGCTTCAGGGTTGGACTAGGACAGTTCCAGGAGCGACTCGCCAAGAACAAGAAGTTCCCTGAGCCGATGAGGTCATGTTTCCAGAGCTCGTAAAACCCACGGCACTCGCTGCCTCCTCCCAGTGCAGGCACAGCCCTCGCTGTCTCCAGGAGACCGGAGCACCCACAGCAGTCCTCCTGGGGGCTCACCTCACCCTGTGCACTCCCACTGAGCACCGATGGCATGCGGTGCTGCCCTAGGACGCTCACGGTGCTGAGGGCGTAGCCCTGGCTGGTGGTAACATCGTGGGAAATGAACTCTTCAAAAAAATTTAAAAAAGGAAACAAGCAGAATATGCCACGGCGAGCAGAAGAAAACCAGATGCATATTAAGTATACCTGATGCTGTGTGAGGGTGTTCTCAATGCCTAGCAACTTGTTAGCTTCGTAATACATGTGTTCTGAGATGTTTGCAAATGCAGGCCGGCGCTCAGCAAACAGCTTGGCTGGCGCACCTGGGAGGCTGCTCCCATTGTAAGCTGAGGTTATCTGTGGCTTTCAAGCCTTCTTCTCCCCCTGTTAACCCAGGCCTGGGTTGGTGGCTCCTCGAGTGACAGCTGACCATGGCCCTTTCCATCACAGAGAGACCAAGAGGCAGGGATGGGCCAGCTCGGTGGCACTAGCTCCCCATGGAGGGAGAAGTCCCACCCTCAGGCTGTTGTAACATTCTGGAATACCAGGGCTCAAGGGGCTCTCTAGAGCACTGGATTTCAAAGCAGGGAACAAATGAGGCCCAGAGAGAAAAGGCGCTTGCCTGAAGTCATTGGTGCAAGGTGATGGCAGAGCAGGGCTCAGTCCAAGCCAGACGCAGTGCTCCTGGACCTTCTGTCCCTGGCCAGCATTTAGGGAAGACACTGCTTCTGTCCCCTAAGTCCTTGCATTTTTGGAATAGGCCAGAACCAGAAATCAGGGAAGGATGAAGACAGCATCTGCCAGTCTCTCAGGCCTCTGGGCAGAGGAGAGGAGAATGCCTGTCGTTGTCCGAGCAGAGAACGGATGTGGGCCCCAGCCCTCAGCCCCCAGCCCCCAGCCCCCAGCCCCCAGCTACCAGGTCAGCTGCAGCAAGGGGCGGAAGCCGGCCGGGGTGATCCCGCCCCGAGTGTCCTTCTCTGGCTGGTTTGCTGCCCCCTGACCTGAAGAACAGAGCCCAAGAGCTCACCCCGAGCAGAGGAAATCCCCACTCGACTTGGTTTTTGTAATCTGTCTGTGCATCTTGCTGGGCCAGCCTGGCAGGTCATTTTAATTTTCCAGAAGCTTTTTGACTTCTCTTGGATCCTTAATCAGATAAGGGGATCTGTGTGTGTGTGTGTGTGTGTGTGTGTGCACGCGCGTGCGCCCTCCTGCTCATGTGCGGGACTCACTGGCCCTCCACCCTTCCCCTTCTTTCCCTCCCCCTCTCTGCCTCCTGTGAGTGCTCACTCCCCACCCCCCCACCATAATCACTCCCCATCTCTTCCTGAATGCTTAATGGAGTTTAGAGACAGAGCAAGGAGGATTTCACCGCAGAGCAGGTGCCAGTCCTCGCTCCTCTCTCTCGTCTTTTGAAAGCGGATTTGGAACTGACAGCAAATGCTTCTTGGGGAGGGAGACAGACTTCTCCCCTACCCTCTGCTCCCCTCTGGAATGGGCACGTTTGCTGTCCCCTGCTCAGTTGTCACTGGCCCCACAGCAACGCCCAAGCCCAGTGCTAAACCACGGAGCCCAGTGCTAGACCCAGAGCCAAACCATAGGGTCAGGGACGGCTTCCGTCTGAGGGGAGCCGAGCGCATGGCAAAGCACAGTTGAAGGAGGAGTGAGGCTGGTGGCTGATGGGCGCCACGGCAGCAGCAGTGGAGAGGAGCCATACAAGTCACCTCTATTATTTGCCTCCCAGCGCCTGCTGGGAAGCTGGGCTCTTCCTCGGTGCAGCTTGGCAGGGCCCAGCAGCCCCCCTTGCCCAGGGTGCAGCCAGGCCCTCTCTGCCATGGGGGCGTCAGCAAAGTGAAAGGGGAGGGCAGGGAGTCAGTGCTGTCCCTACAGATCCCTTCCTGCGCCCCCGATCCCTGTGTGCCACTGCACCTGGCTCTCTGTGTGCAAACACTAGGCACTCAGTACATGCTTGCAGTTCTGCGGATTCTCTGCGGATGGCATTGGCCCTTCCAGTCCTAAGACCTATGGTCTGACTGTGTGGTACTGGGTGCCTCCTGTGCAAAGGCATCACTGGGAACACACAAGTGTTTAAAGGGAAGCTCGTGGGGCTGTATGCAGACAGGAGGTGAAATCAAAAGCAAGAACGCCAGGGACAGGTCAGCATACACCAGTGCCTTTCTGTGTCTTATGGAATCAGAGAACATCCCCCCCTCTCAGGGCCCTGGGAGAATCATGCTCAATCCCATCACTTACAAATGAGGGTCCTGGCCGGCGCTGTGGCTCACTAAGCTAATCCTCCGCCTTGCGGCGCCGGCACACCGGATTTTAGTCCCGGTTGGGGCGCCGGATTCTGTCCCGGTTGCCCCTCTTCCAGGCCAGCTCTCTGCTGTGGCCCGGGATTGCAGTGGAGGATGGCCCAGGTGCTTGGGCCCTGCACCCCATGGGAGACCAGGAAAAGCACCTGGCTCCTGGCTCCTTACATCGGATCAGCGCGGTGTGCCGGCCGCAGCGCGCCGGCCGCGGCAGCCATTGGAGGGTGAACCAATGGCAAAGGAAGACCTTTCTCTCTGTCCTCTGTCTCTCTCTCTCACTGTCCACTCTGCCTGTCCAAACAAACAAACAAACAAACAAACAAATGAGGGTCCTGAGACCAATGTGAGGACCTGCCCGCGGCTCATGTCTGCCTGAAATGGAGACAGGTGGCAAACTCGGGGAGTACGACTGCCTGTCCAGTGTCCCCTGCATTAGAGCGGGTTGCCAGTGGCCGCAGAGTTGAGATCTGGCCACAGGAAACATAATCATGGCCCAGTGCTTGCGTCTGGCAGGCTGGGTCCTTGGACACAGCACCGAATGCTTTAAGGATTTAGAAAAAGAAGCCCCAGCCCCACATGTGCAGCCGTGGCTCTTCCAGTCATTTGTTGAGTGAATATGAAGTCAGCCCAGGAAGTTAAGCAGACCAGGCTTTGCGGGAAGGGAGCTCGCCGTCTTGTTCTGACTCCAGGCAGGTTCCCCGCCTCGGCTCCGCCTCCCTGCCTTGCTCTTTCAGGATCCTCTTGGCTCTCTGGATAATGTTCCTGCGCTCTCAGCTCCCGGGAGATGCACTCCTGAGCCCCTGCGGTCAGCACTTCTTACCCAGCCTGGCCCTGCTCCATCGACAGAGCTCAGGCCCTTGTCGGTGCTGTGTACACACCAAACGCACTGTAAGTATGTGTGCAAACCCTCAGCCCCACGTTCAGGGGTGCCAGGAGCGTGCCTCTGGCTTGGTTGTCCTTGTGCTGGATCATCTGGAGGAGTCCTGACTTCTTTCTGTGGGCTTAGCCAGGCCCAGGACAGGCACAACTCTGCCCGTGGGGAGGGGGATGTGGAAGATTTGAGCCATTGACCTTGGCACTTGCAAACTCTGTGATCAAGGGTCTGCCTGGTCCCTCTGCCCAGGAAGCTGCGTCCTCTGGAGTTCTTCTAGAAAAGGGGTCCTGTCCTGTGGCTGTCCCCCCACTGTCACACGGGCCTCCCCCCACCGCCTACATCTCAGCACTTCACCTGCTCCGGCTCCTGCTGTTGCCTGGACCGCCTCTTGCCAGAGCCCCCGTGCTGCTTGCCCTCCGCCTGCAGCCAGCCATGGTCTGGCCTGCAAGACTCTGACCCAGGGCCAGTGGGGCAAAGCCAGGAATCCTCTTGCTTGCCTGCCGATCTGTACTCCTGGCAGGACAAGCAGGGAGGAATGGACCCACGCCTGGAAGCTCAGGAAATACCTTCCTGGGCTGCAAGCTGTGCCTGAGGCTGGTGACCCTGGTGGCTGGCTGGTAGCTGCGGGTCTCCCTGGCAGCGAAGGGGAATTGGCAGAGCACCCAAAGGGCCCGAGTTGGTCTGGGAATGTCTGAGCGGCTCGTCTGGGGGTCAAGGGCAAAGGTGCCTGGGGGGTACAGGAATTCCTGCTCCTACTAGCAGCGCCTCTTCCCAGCCTCCCTCCCCCTCTGCCCCAGGTTCGCTTTGCTTCCATTACCAGCGGGTGAAGTGGAAAATAACCCAGCTCTTAGGGGAACGAGCGTCTCTGCTCCTTTCTCTGGCTGCTAATGGAAGCAGCAGCTGTCCCCAGCCATGTGTGGCTGCCCTGACCCTCTGAGACTGGGGGTGGAGACCGGCCAGGGGAAGGGACTTTGCTCAGTTCTGGTTCCCACAGGGCACAGAGCTGACATCATGCAGCGAAGGCAGAGACACAAGCAATTGATTTGGAGGTGGAGATGGCATTGCTTGCATTTCCCAAGCTCCTCCTGCGAGTCCTTCCGGGTGCATTATCTCATTTAATCCTCTCACCACCCCCAGGGGGCAGGTGGGTACTGCCCTCCTCTTCCTTTGTGCGGACTGCAGCTCAGAGAGGCTGAGTGACTTGTTCACATCACGCAGCTAGAAGGGGGCAGAGGTGGACCTGAATTAGGGCCAGCTGATGCCCCAGTTCTTTTCCAGCGCTGCAGGAAGGTTCCTACATGGGACTGACGTGCTGTCACTCCTACAACACAGCACCTCATACCAGACTCTGCCTTGGGCAGGTGAGGACAACAGGCAGGAGGACTGTCCACCAATACAAGCCTACCTCCTGCAGGAGGGCTCTCCCAAGGCCACGAGCTACCACAGAGCCAGGGAGACCACCAGAATCTTGTTCAGGGGGCCCCTGGCCACATCTGGGAAATCAGGAGTTACTTTTGTTTCCTTAAAGTTATGCTGTCCAGGTCGTGTGCCTGTATCTCACTGTGGACCGGGGACCACCTGTGCCGGGATCAGGATGTCCAGCTTTGGGCAGACCCAGTGACAAGCCCCCACTCAAAGACACAGGTGAGAGGAGGCTGGAACCGTCCTTGAAGGCAGAGAAGGGGCAATTAATGGGGCTGAGGGTGGGCAGGGTAGGGGAGCAGAGGGCGGGGGCCAGCTCCCCCTCGGCTGCGCTAGGCACAGCTCTGTGACGCTGGGCAACTTACCTCTGTGAGCTCCAGCTTCCTCATCTGCAAAGTAGCGCCCACCTTCTGGGTGCTGGGAGAACTAAATGGGAGAATGCGCCCCATCAAGAGCTCAGTCCAGCACCTGGTGTGGGCCTCCTCCTCCCCTGCTTCCTCCCCTCGCCCTCCCTTCATCTGGGAGCAGGACAGGAGCCCTTGCTCAACAGAGCAAGCCCAGCAGAGGGGCAGTGAGCCAGACGCCAGCCCTGGCAGAGAGCCCTGGGGGGAAGCAGTGCCTCTCTGGTTGTCCTCACTCCCTCTTTTGGGATTATTTCTCCCACGTTAGATTCCATGGTCATTTGGGGAGGTTCCCGCCAGCCCATCTCCCAGGGGCAGGGACAGGACTGCCCATGTCTGAGCTCCCTGGAGGGGAACAGGGCGGCCAAGGAGGAACTGGCACCATGGGTGTTGAATGCGGACCCCCTCAAGCCCAGCCAGTGGTCCTGTGACAGGGCCAGCCAGGGCAGGGGGAGCTATGCCACTGTTTCAGAGCTAGGGCCTGCGGGCTGAGAATGGTACACCAGCTTCCACACTCTGGAAGGAGGAGGGCGAGGGCAGGAAGTCTGGGCCACCTCCTCCAGTGCTGGCCTTCTTGGGCCCTGTGGCCTGATCACCCCCTCTGAGGCCTCTCTTCCCACCTTGGCTCACACCTTGCCACCCCTCATATGGCCTTGTACCCGCTCAGCCTATACTTCTGTGTTCTCTGGATACCCTGTCACTGACTCACAATCACCCAGCCCTTGCAGCAAAGCCTGCTGATGCCTGGGTGGGGTCGGTGGTCGAGAACTAGAGTGGCCAAAGGGCATGGACCTGGGTTCTGGCCCCAGCTCTGACTTTAGTTCCCTGAAGGACCTGGATGAGTGGCTGCCCCTCTCTGGGTCTCAGTTTCCTCATCTGTGAAATGGGCAAGTAGGGCTTGCAGACTCCTCATGACTCAGGTCTATTTGTCTCTAAACTTGGCAGAGCCCTCAGGGTGTGCCTATGGCAGGGATGCTGAGGGTTCCCCACAGCCTCCTTCCTCCTTCTGGGTCCCAAGACCCCTGACTGCAGAGTAGGACCCTGAGGAGGGGGCCCTGATCTTTTTCCTCCCACCCTCCCTTCCTTCCCCCATCTCTTCCTTCCCCTTCTTTACTGAGTGCCAAGGCCCCGGCTTCTGCCCTGGGAGCATGGAGAGTGGGCCCAAGGCAGGCACGGTTCTCACCCTCCGAGGGGCTCTGTGGGGTGGAGAGAGTCTGGTGCGGTCTGGAGGTGGGACTTGCGCCTGGTACCAGAGGTCGTGGAGGTGGCCCGCACGCAGGGGACGGGACTCCATGGTGGGGGGGGGGGGGCTCTGGCTGCACAGAGGGGACAGGACGCTGGCTGCTGAGGGCGGGAAGGAGGCAGGAAAGTGCCCTCCTAACGAGGCAGGGCAGGAGAGGGGCAGCCGGATGGGCACCACAGAGTGGAGGCCTGCGGGTGTGTGCCAGGCAGTGCAGGGGAGCGGGGCCTGGGCGTTGGTGTGCACGTTGTGACAGAGGACTTTTAAAAAGTTTGTTCTTATTTATTTGAAAGCAGAGCAACAAGGTGAGGAGGGAGGACAGAGAGAAGAGAAAGTTCTCCCATTTGCTGTTCATTCCTCAAATGCCTGCCACAGCTGAGGCTGGGCCAGGCCAAAGTAGGGAGTCTGCTACTGAATTCAGGTTTCAACCCACAGCAATGGTAGGGACCCAAGTACTTGAGCCCTCACCTGCTGCCTCCCAGCAGGGAGCTGGACTGGAAGGGGAGGTGGGACTCGACCCCCAACACTCTGATAAGGGTGCAGGGATCCCATGCGACAGCTTGACCTGCTGCACCCCAACGCCTGCCCCAGGACAGAGGACTCTGGTGTGGATTGTCTCTGTGGGCGTAACAGGATACCAGCTGGGCCGAGCTGCCCAGTGCCTACCTGATGAGACGCTGGCCCAAGCAGGCGACGCCTGTTCCACCTCGTCCTCCCCCGGCCCCAGTGAGGCATGTACTACTGGTGTCCCCATTTTCCAGATGAGAAAACGGGCAGAGAAGTGGAGCACACGGCGGAGAGTGACAAGGTGCACATGTGGGCAGTGCGGCACCGCGGACCCCGGAGGAGGCAAGCCGCTCTGGGGGAGGGTTTCCTCACTGGGCCGAGTCCCCGCCCTGGCTGGACCACCTCTCACCTCTTGCCCACTCTCTCAGGCATACAGGTGAGGGATGGCAGCTGGGAGCCGGCTTTTGGGAGGGCATCTGTGCCAGTTCCAAACATCTGCCTCTATTTTGGTCTGATTACGCCCATTCTCTCTCTACTGGCAGGAGACGGCACCTGCTCTCCACGGTCTTAATTAAGCCACATTTCTGTTTTTATTTGCTTAGCACCAGGATGGGGCAAAGTGTCCCCTGTGCACAGTGAGGAGTGGCAGGTGGAGAAGGGGGCCAGGTGCTTGAGCGGCCTCTATTTTCAGCCAGGAGAACCATGGCTGCTGACAGTTCCACACCACCAGCCCCTAAGCCTTCAAGGATTTCCCATTGCCAAGGAGCTCTCGGCAGCAAGGCCCATGTTCCCTGATGTGCCAGTCAGGCCCAAGTTTGAATCCCGCCTCTGCTGTTCACTAGTTAGGTGAGCTTAGCGAAGATGCTTCATGGTTTAGAGCCTCAGTGTCCTCAACTGTAAATGGGGCTCATCACATTGGCCCTCAGGATTTGGTGTGAAATAACTGGTGTTGCATTGAGGCTGTAACCTGTGGGCCAGCACTCACTAGGTGCTTAAGCACTTTCTCCATGTTTCGGATCACCTGCCCCAGATCTCTATGGGGCACATTCTAGAATCTATTGCTTTATTTTCATTTTATTTGAGAGAGAGAGAGAGAGGTCTTGCATCTACTGATTCACTCCTCAAATGCCAGCAACAGCCAGGGCTGGACCAGGGCACAGCCAGGAGCTGGGAGCTCCATCCAGGTCTCCCACCTGGGAGGCAAGACCCAAGCACTCCCAGGGTGCTATTAGCAGGAAGCTGGGTTGTAAGCAGAGGAGCCAGGGCTCTCATCAGACACAGGATGCAGCGTCCCAAGTGGTGTCTTTTTTTTTTTTTTTTTTTTTTTTGACAGGCAGAGTGGACAGTGAGAGAGAGAGACAGAGAGAAAGGTCTTCCTTTTGCCGTTGGTTCACCCTCCAATGGCCACCGCGGCCAGCGTGCTGTGGCTGACGCACCGCGCTGATCCGAAGCCAGGAGCCAGGTGCTTCTCCTGGTCTCCCATGCGGGTGCAGGGCCCAAGGACTTGGGCCATCCTCCACTGCCCTCCCGGGCCATAGCAGAGAGCTGGCCTGGAAGAGGGGCAACTGGGACAGAATCTGGCGCCCCGACCAGGACTAGAACCCGGTGTGCCGGCACCGCAAGGCGGAGGATTAGCCCAATGAGCCACAGCGCTGGCCCCAAGTGGTGTCTTAACCATTACCAAAGCCGGCCCCAGGCTTGTACTATTATCATCCCCATTTTCCAGACGAGGAAACTGAAGACTGAAGTAATACCCTTACCTGCCTAAGGACATGTGTTTGGCAAACAGCAGAGGCTCCAATCCACCTGTGTCTCCTTCTCTCCAGGCCGCCGCTCTGGACACAGCCCGCCTGTCATCCAGACTCGCTGCTCGCTGCTCCCTCCCCAGCAGCTGGGCCTCTGCTCAGCTGGCCCCGGCTCCTGGCCCCACCTTCAGGCCGCCCGCCATGCTGCCCCCCTTCAGAAGGCCTTTCCTGATTTATCAGTATCACAGGATGTTTTTCTCCCTTCTATGAACTTGTATCTTTCTTGGACTTGAAGTCAAATCTAACTCGGGCTCAGTGCTGGCTCTGCTTCCAGGCTGCATAACGTGGCTGTAGGAAAATCACAAGGCCACCTGGAGCCTCACTGTCCCCATCTGAAACACGGGCAGACTCACGCCACGTTTTAATGCGGGCTTATGTTGGCGTCAGCTTGTCCTAGGTCCAAACTCTGCCGTGACCATTTGCTGGCTGTGTGGCCTTGGCCTGTCTCCTAGCATCTGCTAAGTACCCAGCACCATGATTTTTCAGAAACAGCAGAGGGTCCGGCATGGGGGTGCAGTGCCGTAAGCTGCCGGTTTCCCATACTGGAGCCAGTTTGAGTCCCGGCTGCTCCACTTCTGAATCAGCTCCATGCTAATGCACCTGGGAAAGCAGCAGAAGATGGCCCACGTGCTTAGGCCTCTACCACCCACGTGGGAGACCCAGATGGAGTTCCAGGCTCCCCTCTGACTTCACGCTGCCTTTCCATAAAAACAAAACAAAAAGAGCCGAGCAGGATCTTTGCATGCCTGGATTCCAAAGCCTGACTGCCTGAGTTCAAATCCCACATGGGCCACGCAGGATCCACGGGACCTTGGGAGAGTTACTTCACCTTCCTGGGCCTAGGCTTTCCCACGCGGGGGTCAGCCTGGCACACAGGGCAGCCCCAGGACTGGATGCCATAATATAGGCAGAACTCCTCGCTCTATGCCCACCCGCAGGAAGCAGGGGCCGCACTAGCTCAGGATCGCCTGGGGATTCACTCCAACCCTGAAAGCCCTGTGGGCGTGTCCAAGCCTCCGCGCACTTCCGCCTTGCCTGTCAGTGTTGCGCCGCCTCATCCCCCCTCAGGGGCAGGGATCCAGGCCTAGTTCGTGTCCCTGCAGAGGTTTTGCCCTCAGCCTTGTGCTCCGTGGGAACTGGATCCAGCGCTAGACGTGGGCAGGCAGCCCTGCCTCGGTTTCCCTGTGAGCGCCGGAGGCCCCACACTCAGAGGTCCCTCTGGCTCGCCCTGGTGCCCGCTGGCTCTGCTCTCTGTCCACTTCCAAGGAGGCCCCGTGGGCATCAGTGGGGATGGCTGCGGTGTGGACTCCTGATCCTGGCATGCGCGGCAGGAGACGCCCCAGACCCTGCCCTGTCCTTCTTGGGCCCAACTCCTCCAGCTCCGGGTAGGCCCCTGCCTCGGCAGGCGCTTTGCTGGGCAGCTGGAGGCATGGCAGGTGCGGAGAGGATTCTCTTCCTTCTGCAGTTCGCACTTAACTTTTCCAACAGGTCAGTGAGCCGCGGAGCTAATTCAGAGAATTGCAGAGGCAGCAGCAGCAGCTGTGCGCGCCGCGCGGCCCGTCACTCAGCCATCAGCACGCTAACTGGGAGAGGCAGCCCGGCCCGCTCCGCACCCTGCCGACCCCAGGGTGGCGCCGCTAAGTGAGGCCGCCGCCGCCGCATCGGACTGGGCTGCCAGTTCAGCGCGGGGGTGACAGGAGCCCCTAGCGCACCGGGAGGTAACCGTGCTCTCAGAGCACCCGGTGGGGGCACACCTGGGCTCAAATCCCAGCTGACCATGCACCAGCTGGGCGAGTTCTGTAACCTCTCTGATCCTCAACTTCCTCCTCTGTGAAATGGCCACAGCCATGGCGCCTACTTTACAAGGTTCTTAGGAAATTTTGAAAAGATAAGGAGACAGGAGTTTGGAGCAGCCATTACAATGTGGCTTGGGACTCCCAACTCCCATGCACAAGTGCCTGGTTGGTTGGAGTTCTGGGTTCACTTCCAATTCTGGTTTCCTGCTAGTGTGAACCCTGGGAGGCCACCCTGGGTCCCTGCCGCCCACTTGGGAGGCCTTGGTTGGGTTCCCAGCTCCTGGCTTCTGCTGTTGGGTTCCCAGCCCTGGCTGTTGCAGGCATTCGGAAAGTGGACCAGCAGAAGGAAGATCTCTGTCTCTGTCTCTCTGACCTTCAAATAAATAAACACCTCCAAACAAGAAAAGATGATTAGTATGGCGAGCATCCAGCCAGTGTTTGGGTGGCAGGGAGCCCTCGCTGAGCCCGGGATTCTGACGCCGAGATCATGGATTATAATATCCCTGTAACCAAAGGGCTCCGGCGTGGGCACTGCAGAGCCCTTGGGACTAAATTTTCCATTTGTGCAGATAATTCAGAGGTTCGTTGCAGGGCTGTTTTCTCTTCGTATGTTTCAGGAATCTGCTATGTGCCACGCAGAGGGCTGGTGTTGCCGCAGGGTGAAGAGTAGGAGTAAGAGCTTGAGCAGGGGGCTGGCGCTGTGGCGCTGAAGGTTGAGCCACCATCTGGAGTGTCAGCATCCCATAGAATGCCGGTTCAAGTACCGGCTGCTCCACTTCTGATCCAGCTCCCTGCTGCAATGCAGGAAAGCAGCAGAGGATGGCCCAGGTACTTGGGCCTCTGCATCCACACAGGAGACCTGGAAGAGGTTCTTGGCTCCTGGCTTTGGATCGGCCCAGCTCGGGCCTTGACAGGCATTTGGGGAGCGAACCAGCAGATGGAAGATTGATCTCTCTCTCTTTCTCGCTCTCTCTCTTTCTCGCTCTCTCCTCCTCTCTCTCAGATAAATAAGTAAATCTTAAAAGGAAAAAAAAAAAGCTTGAACAGGATATCTTCCGCAGAGCTCACCATCTGGATGATAAAAACTAAGGCAGCAGGGGTTGGGGTGAGGGGAGAGACCAAGAGACAGGCGTTGCTGGGTCTCGGGGCAACTCTCAAGGGTGACTTGTGCAAGCGAGGAGTGACCGACCTGGGTGGGGAGCAATCGGTGTGCAGCGAGGAGAGTGAGGTCTGCACAGCTTTGCTGGATCTGGACGGTGGGGAGCCTTGAATGCTACACCAAGGCCTGGGGCTGTTACTCCTGCAGCAACAGTGTTTGATGTGCCAGCCGCACGCCAGGAGGCATGGCACTGCTCCCTGCATGTCGCCTTGTGAGGGAAATGGGCCTGGTTTTGCAACACCTGATAGGCTATAGCTGACGTGGAGCTGCTGGCTGAGGGCAGATGTCTCCGTGCCACAAATGGCTGTGCAACGGTTTCCCGTTGGTGCTTTCATTTCTTTTTTAAAGGAAATACACACAATGTTCAGGATGTGACAGACCTCTGCCTTGAGCTCCTAGCCATGGCTCTGTTTTCAGAAATTTTTTAAAAAGATTATTTATTTATTTGAGAGGTATAGACAGAGAGAGGGAGAGACACAGAGAGAGGTCTTCCATCCACTGGTTCACTCCCCAAATGGTCACATTGGCCGGAGCTGAGTTAATCTGAAGCCTGGAGTTTCTTCCAGGTATCCCACATTGGTGCAGGGACCCAAGCACTTGGGCCATCTTCTACTGCTTTCCCAGGCCATGGCAGAGAGCTGGATTGGAAGAGGAGCAGCCGGGACATGAACGGGTGCCCATATGGGATGCCAGTGCTACAGATGGAGGCTTAGCCTACCATGCCACAGTGCTGGCCCCTTCAGAAATTTTTAAAAATTTTTATTTTTTAAATTTATTTGAAAGGTAGACAGAGCAGGAGATAGAGGGAGGGAGGGAGGGAGGGAGGGAGGAAGAGAGAGAGAGAGAGAGAGAGAGAGAGAGAGAGAGAGAGAAAGTCTCCTACATCTGCTGGTTCACTCCCCAGATGCCTTCCATAGCCAGTGCAGGGCCAGAATGAAGCCCAGAGCCCAGAACTCCATCAGGGTCTCCCACGTGGGTAAGTACTGAAGCCGTTGCCTGCAGCCTCCCAGGGTGTGCATTGCAGGAAGCTGGAATGGAGACTGGAGTTGGGACATGGGTATCTCCAGTGGCAGCCTAACTGCTATGCCAACGCCTTCCGGCCCCCTCCTCCCATTTTAATTGTGGTACAAACGTAAGATAAAATGTACCTGTTAAGCCATCCTAAGTGCCAGTTATTCACGTGGTTGTCAGCGTGTATACTAATCTCTATTTTCAGCTGGAGAAACGGGAACTCTGTATAACCCCCCATTCCCCTTCCTCCAGCCCTGGGTAACCATCCTTTTACTTCCTGGCTGTGATTTTTGGCTCCCAGGGGCACCTCACAGAAGTGGATGGAATCACGCAGTACCGTGTTTTTCTGGCTGGCTTATTTCACTTAGTGTGATGTTTTTAGGGCTCATCCCTGCATGAGCAATCAGTCTTTCCTTCCCCTTTAAGGCTGGATAACACTCAGCCGCGTGCCAAGATCGCACGTTGCTCATCCGGTCACCTGCTGATGGAGGCCAGGCGTGCTTCCTGCTCTTGGAGAGCACGGGTCTGCGGACGCCTATCCGAGTCGCTGCTTTCGGTTTGTCTGTGTGTACCCAGCCCTGGAACTGCTGGCTCAGGTGGGATGTCAGCTTGTAAGCTGTTTGAGGAAGCACCATACTATTTCTGGCTGTGAACCCACATACCTCTGCTGTGGACAGGCCAGCACCCTGTGTCTGGGGTTCTCAGTGGATGCCTGAGTGCCTTGGAAGCATGCCCATGACGGTGATTAGGAGAGTCAGGAGCACAGAGACGCAGGGCCTCCCGGAGGTCACACAGCAATCAGACCCACACAGCCTGGTGTGCTCCAGGCCCCAAGGCTCTGTGGACCCTTCCCCGTGCTGAGCCTGTCTGCAAAGCCCCAGCAGGCTGGGGAGTGTGGAGTGAGCACTGCGTGGAGTGAGTCACGTTCTCCGTGGCCTCAGCTTACCTGCTCCAGGGGCCCTGGCAGCCCTGCTCTTTCCTCTCTGAGGAAGTCTGGGAGGGTTCAGCAGCACCCTCTGCAGGAGAACCCGTTGCCCTTAATTTGAACCATGGCTTTACAGGTGGGGAAACTGAGGCCCTGGGAACAAGGAGCACTGCTAACAGAGTAGGTGAGAAGCAGACATCCAAGCTCCCCGGAGAGCAGCACCCCACCCTCTCTGTCCCTACTCAGTGTGACCAGGAAAGGCTTTGCTCCCCGGACTCTGCTCCAAGTCCCCATGGCGGGGGACCCACAGGAACAGGTGTCCCAGTTGCCGTCACCCTGCAGCCCTGGGGAGCCCCCCAACCCCTCCGGAGGTGCAGTATGTGAGTGAGACCACAGGTGGTCAGGTCTCTAACATGCTCCTGCTCCAGCCCCGGCTGGCCGGCACCTGGGAAACAGTAGGTGATGGCCCAATCACTTATTTATCACTGGGCACTTAGGCAGCTGCTCTGGGCTTCTGCCCAGCACGCCCTCCTCCCTCTTTGCCTGTCCCCATGCCCAGTCCCTTTCCTGTCCTGAGCCAGCCCACTGTTTGCACTTTCTAGTTGAGGAAATGGAAGCTGGGTGAGGTTAGGTGGCCGCTCCTGAGAGTGCATTGCCTTGAGGACGCTTGGCGCTCAGCTCAGGGTGCAGCCTCCTCCGGGTACCAAGTATCCTCCAGCAGACCCAGGGTTGGGCCCGGGTTCTGCCTGGCTCTGGCCACTGATTGGTCTCTGCCGCTCTCCCAGGGAAGGGCTGTGGCTGTACCTTCCCTGATTTTCCCTGAGCTCTGCTCAGAGCCTGGCCACCCCGGGCACACAGGCTGCCCCTGGCGAGTGGTGGCGTCAGACTTGTCACTTGTCATGCCGATGCCACCCCCAGGCTGCATCAGCAGCTGCCTGGCTGAATAATTCATTGGGCCTTGTTTACGCTTCCTTTCCTGGCTGCTAGTGCCCCTCCACAGCCCCCTCCCAAGTCCAGCTGCCCTGGCCCCCACCCCCTCTTCAGCTGGCCACCAGAAAGCTGCTGCGGCACTGGGCCGTGTGCATTGGCCATGAATTATTCAGGCCTCACTTGGCCGGAGCCAGGGCGGATACTGGGGCTGGAGGAGAGTCTGGGCCCTGCGGTCTGTCCCATTGGAGGGGACACGTGGAAGAAGCACGTGGGAGACAGAGTAGTCCTTTCTCCATCTCCATCCACGCTGAAAGCCACATCCTCGTAGAACCAGAGTCAACTGCCGGTGGCGAGCCCAGGAAAAGGAGTGTGCCTAGTGAGAGTTCCCCAGGCTGAGAGCTCAGAGACCACCCACAGCACCCCATCAGAGCTCCGGGCTGCAGCAGGGGGGTGACACACTCTATGGGAGGGGCCAAGAACAGAGCTCTGGGGTCAAATGGCTTAGGGGACACTGCTGGTCCCTCTCTTTTCCAGCTGAGTGACTTTGAGGCAGTTCCTTAGCTTCCCTGTGCCAGTTTCTTCTCTGTAAGTGGGGATGCCGATGATTCCCACCTCCCGGGGTTGCTGTGCCAAGTGAGCATGTCTGTACATGCCCCCTGCTGGCGTAGACAGGTGGGAAGGGCTCCACCTGGGCACTGCACTCCGCTCTCATCGCCCGGGTCTGGGTTTGCCTTGCCCCTCACCCTGAGAGGGACCTTTCTGAAGAAGGTCCTGGGTTCTGGTTTTCTCAGCATCCCCAGGAGCTGGTGCTGAGGGAGCTCCTGGCAGGTGCCTGGGAAGTGCTCGCTGGCTGCAGGCCTGAAGGAGGGAGTGAGGAGGCGCTCTCCCCAGGCGCCGGGGGCTGACAGATGAGGCCGTGAGTCAGCTCATTACTGCGGGGAGTGCTCCACGGGATCGCAGTCCGCCAGGCTCTCGCTGGTGGGAAGGACACTCCTCAGCCTCCTCCCCGCTCGTTACGCTGGCTGAGGTTCCCAGATTCAGGGGGCACTCGTGGGTTGTAGGAGCTGGTGGCGCTAGTAGATGATGAAGGTGAGGAGGAAGATGACAAGGACAACTGTGAAGGTCAGGGGCTGAGCCCTCTGGCGAGAGGTGGGCTGAGGCCGAGAGAAGACTCAGCCGAGCCCCTGGGCTGGCCGGTCGGCTACCGTGCATCTCAAGGGTGAGGAACAGCCCTTGTGCAGTCTTTCATCATCACAAGGTCAGGCAGTCCCTCCCAGCCCAGCCTACCGACTCCTCCACTTGCCCCAGACCAGCCTTGGGGGCCCTGCTGTCTTGTGCATTGCCTCAGTTTCTCTAGTCACGAAAATGGGCTGTACAGGTTGCTTGCCTTCCGCTGGTGACCATCCCCGGGCTGGCTCGTCCTGGTGCTATGACAGGAGGAAGGCAGGCAAGCACCCGTCCTTGTGCTCCTGGGCGCAGCAGCCGTGGTGGCCATGCCCACGCCGGGGTTGGGGGGGCACTGATCAGCTATTTTGATATTTCTGTTGCTTTCAGAAAGACGGCTTCCAAGATTCAAGCCCAGGTGGTGCTGGTCTTTTTTTGGAGGTGCTAATTAATAATTTAACTCCACATAATGATAATTTTATCTTGTTGCTGTTTGTGGATTTGTGATTATCTCATCCATCCGGTGCCTAGTGCTCAGCATGGGGTGTGTCTCCTGCTGGCTGCCAGGGTGTGCTGTGCAGAGAGGGGCCAGTGGGAGGTGTCCGAGACCCTTTCCCTGGTGCCACCTGCTGACTGTGGCACTGGGCAGCTGTCTGGAGTCTCCCAAGGGCTGTTTTGCTGGGGAACAGGTGGATGGAGTCGGTGCTCCTTCAGGTCCAGGCCTCTCAGTTTCTGCAGGAGCAGGTGTCAGGAGGAAGCCCCGTGTCACAGACCATCCTGGCTGGGCCAAGCCTGCTCTGTGTGGTCGGAAGACTGAGGCTAGAGGCAGGGCCATGCAGCAGCCACAGAGCCCCTTTTGAACCCAAGTCTTCTGCTCCCGGCTAAGTCACAGTAGCCTCCAGGATCCACCGCTCTGTGCCAGCCAACCTGTCCTTCAGCCTCCTTCCCTGGACAGAGAGACTGGGCTTGGGGAGGTGGCCCAGGTGCATTTGAGTGGGGACCAGGCATGCCTCCTCCTGTGATGTTTGCTGACCGGAACTCCCTCGCTGCCTTTCCTGCTGGCCAGTGAAGGGGCATGCCTGGGAGTCGTCCCCACATGCACCCAAGGCCTGATCCCCATCTCCCCATCTCTTTCAGATGGTGATGTTGGTCCCACTGTCACGGTCAGACTCGAGTGGCCTGGAAAAGGCAGCAGGGCCAGGACCAGAGGTGAAAGGGGCTCTCCTTAGCTGAAGAGATAGGGAGAGACCATTTCAGGCAGCATAAAAAGCACAATACTCCAGAGTGAACCCTTGGAGACATTTCAGAGGGAGCCACAAGGCTGGAAGGGGTAGCTGGGGCCCTCAGTGATTTTTTTTCAGCATCAGAAAGACCTGACCCCTTAGGTGAGCCCCTTGGCCCCCAGGAGCTTTGGTGTATTCCATTGCCATTGAAGGGAGATGGAGGCAGTGTCTGCCCAGGCCTCTGCAGGCCCTCCTTGGACTGCTGGGCTTCCCCGCTGCTCTGCCTACTGGGCCCTGGTTTCCCCTCCCTTCACCCAAAGCAGAGCTGTGGACCAGGCCCTGGCCTATGCTAATGAGATGCTAATGTTGATGACCAGATTGGCTGCAGCATCTGAATGTGTAGGGACCCTCCTGACAGCTTGAGAAGCCCCCCAGCCGCTCTGGGCAGCCTGGGCTCTAAGCCGGGATGTTCCCCCAGCAATTGTGCCTGTCACTTCTCATTACGCTTGATGCCCACGGTACCTGCCAGGAAGCTGTGGGGGCAGAACTGGCCATGCTGTCTCCCAGGGAGCTCTGGGAGGCTGGTGCCTGACCTGGCAGGGTCCCTGGGGATTCAGGGGGCTCTGGCTGCACCAGGATCAGGTCTCGCCCCTTCCCCAGCCCCCTGGGCTGCAGCTTGAAGCCAAGGAAGAGCTCACAGGACCCCTCAATGCTCCAAACAGCCTGGTGACCTTTGTTATGAGCCAGTGACAGTTTGTGTTCAGACCAATCTCAGCTGGGACACGGCTTCCTCCCCTGGGTGCTTAGTATCCATTCAAGAACCTTAGAAGGTCAGAACTGAATGGTTACAAATGATCCACAAATGCACAGTGTTTTTTTTTTAATCATTAATTTTCTGTTTGCCCTAAAAATAGCTAAAATAAGATACGTGCAAAACTGGGGGAAAATGCTGAAAAGCTTAAAATAAAAAAGCACAATCTCCCGTCGCTGCCACCACTCGCGCTCTCCAAGACAACTCGTGCTGAACTCTCTCTGCTGCTTCTCCGGCTGCTGCCTTCGAGTTCCTAAAGAATTAGTGGGTGCTGCTGCGACTCTGTGCTCTATCAATTCTGCCCATCAGGCATCTGCTCGCTGCCTTGGGAGACAAGGGTTTTGCCCTGATACTGTCCCTGTCCTCCATGTGGAGTCATATTACTGTGCTTAATCAAACCCACAGCTTTTTATGAACTTATAAATGCAGCTCACTCAGAGTCAAGCCATGGCTACAATTCTGTTTTCCTCCCTCTGCTGTGCAAAGACCATCAGTGTTCATCAAATATCCATCTGTTCCCTTGCGTTTCTCAACTTCCCTTCCAGGGAGGCTGGGACCTTGGGGCTAGAGCCATCTCTTTTGGCCTAAGGCTGTTTAAAGTCTGTGGGACTTTCGCACCCTTTTTCTCCCTGATGAGGAGATTGGAGGGCAGGAGTCATGGGTTCCATGATATGCTAGCACAATACGAGAAAACAAATGTTTATTATCTCCCATGACATCTAGCGTTAACTACACAGATAAATGTATCCAGAGCTAATAATTGCCTTACATTTTTCAGTTGCATCTTTTTCTAAACATTTGCAAATGTTGCATCAGATCTGCTATGCCATAATTAGGTGGAGTTCTTTCCAGAAGCATTTCTTACATCAGATCATGTGTCAATCATCCCCTCTTCCCCTAAAGCCTTCCCTCCCAGAGCTAGTCTGGTCTGTCACTCTACACCCACTGCAAAGCTTTTATCCTGCACGTTTCCTCTGGCCCTCTCCTGTGTTGAGTCCTCTGTTGCTGGCTTACTTCCCTCTCTTGCTGGAGCACACCCTCTGGTAGCTTACTCAGTAAAGCACTATGCAAAGTAAACCTTCCAGATGCTTATAATGCTGCGCCTTCTGCCTCTCTAAGGGGGAGAGCTACGAGGCACTAAGCAAAGGGCTAGATATTGGGATGAGTAATGGACCAGGGTTAAGCCGGCGCCGTGGCTCAATAGGCTAATCCTCCACCTTGCGGCGCCGGCACACCGGGTTCTAGTCCCGGTTGGGGCGCCGGATTCTGTCCCGGTTGCCCCTCTTCCAGGCCAGCTCTCTGCTATGGCCAGGGAGTGCAGTGGAGGATGGCCCAGGTGCTTGGGCCCTGCACCCCATGGGAGACCAGGAAAAGCACCTGGATCCTGGCTCCTGCCATCGGATCAGCACGGTGCGCCGGCTGCAGCGGCGGCCATTGGAGGGTGAACCAACGGCAAAAGGAAGACCTTTCTCTCTCTGTCTCTCTCACTGTCCACTCTGCCTGTCAAAAATTAAAAAAAAAAAAAAAAAAAAAAAAAGTAATGGACCAGGGCAATCACTGAAATTTACCGCAATTCTGTACATCATGCTTTTCTTACTTTTCCACATTTTCGCTACTTTGAACAACTTCCCAGAAAATTTCTTTGACACAATTTTCAGTATTTGTTGTGTGTTTTATTTTTAACTTTCTTTTAAAAATATTTTTATTTATTTGAAAGGCAGAGTGACAGAGAGGAGGAGAGAGAGCTAGAGATAGAGAAACCAGGGACTCCTTCCTGGTCTCCCACAAGGTGGTAGAAATTCAAACACTTGGGCCTTCCCACACTGCTTCTCAGATTGCATCAGCAGAGAGCTGGATCAGAGGCAGGTAGCCGGGACTTGAGCCGGCTCAGATATGGGTGCTGGCGTCCTGAGTGGCAGCTCAGCCTGCTGCACCACAGCGCCTGCCCCTATTTTTAGTTTCCTCCTCATCTCTATTTTGTCCTCTTCCATGGCACCCTTTTCCTATTTTCTGAATGTAATATCCATCTCCTGTAAAATTCTTATCAAGAATTTTTCCATAAGTTAAGCTAACTTTTTTGGGGTGATCTCTTTTCTCCCTCTGGGTCCTCGCCTGGACTTTGCTGTCCTTGGTGTCCGTCTTGGTGGCACAGTGTACAGAATGGGGTCTAGCGGGTGGGATTGGAGGCAGACTCTCCAGGCCTGCAGCTCATCTGTGACTTCCTAACGTCAGGTTCTCCCTGTAGCAGCCTACTTTGGAGGGCCACTGGGAGGATTAGATAAGTTACCACTGGGGAGGCAGCTGGAAGCCAGTGCCTCCAGCCCCAGCACACGGTGTGAAGACTTAGCTATTAGTTTTCCACGTCAAAACCTCCCAAGTGAGTGCGCAGTGCAGCAAAGCTGTGTTTGGTGGTGAAGTCTGGAGAAGGTGGACTTGGACAGAAGTGTTGGGTGAGGCGCCTGCTCTTGCAAATGAAGATCAATTTGGCGTTTTCGACCTGTTTTCCTGTGCTCAGAACAGTTTCTCCCAGTACGGTTGGCAGTGTGCAATTCTGTGACTGCCGAGGGCTTGGGCTCCTACGGATCTCTGCACAGACTTCCACTTAATCCCGCTGTTTCTAGCTCCAGGTGCTGATGTCACCTTGTTGCACCTGCTGTCTTCAAGGCCTGAGCCCCCCGAGGGGCTCGCTATCACATGAGGCAGATACCTTCTTTACCTGGTCGTCAGAGCAAAGAGAGCATAGCTTCCCGGCTGGGAGAGGGGAGCAGCCTGGAGACCCCCTCCCATCTCCCCCCACCAGCCTCTCTAGAGGCCATTGGCCTGCAGGAACTCAGTTTGACAACCACTGAGACACAGGAACCCTGGTCCCCAGCCCAGGCTGAATAGAGTGCCTGGGGTTTGGTCTAAGGACAGCCCCCACCCCATTCAAAGCCCTCCCTTCCATGCAGTGTGATTTTAGAGTAGAAGGTATGGCTGCTGGTTTCTGCTTCACTGTTCTCAAAAAGTTCAAGTTCAAGTCTTAGCTCCCCACCCCCCAAGCTCCTCTGGGGTCTTTCTCGGATTCTGTCTTGCTGTGCTATTTTCATCCCTGCCACCTCTGGGGATAATCACAAGGGGCGCGGGTTGCTACCTGCTGAGTAAAGGAGCTCTACCTTTTATCTGCGCTAAAATGTTCTTTTCTCATCATTTGGCCCCTGCCAGTCTCCGTGACCTAAACTCCCACGAGTCCCCTTTAGGATCCCAGGGTCCCAGTCAGTAGAGCCGGCTGCTCCCCTAACTCATGCTCCCACCCATTCAAAAAGCCTCCTGGGTTACGGATTCTAACAGCCAGGCAGGGGGGCGTGCCCATCCTTCTATTTCCGTCTCTCTCCAGCAAAGTTCTGTCTTCTCACCAGGTTCAGCACAAATGCAACTTTTCCAAAGCAGTCTCACCTTGAGTGAGTTACTTGATCTCTCAGGCAGGCCTCATTTATTCGTCTGTAAAATGGGCACCCTAGAGCCTGCCTTGCTGGGCTTTGGGGAAGAATAAACAGCTATGTGGAAGTTGGCACAGAGGTGAGAACACACACACAAGACGACTCCATAAACGGCAGCAATTTTGCCTGGGTGTGAGTCTACTGTAACAGCATGCCACTCTGCCTTTGGGTGTGTCTGTGTGTGACTTCTCCACGACATGGCTGGGTCTCAGCCTGTCCGCATGTTAGCATCAACCTGGGGGACTTTTGAAACACATGAATGCCTGAGCCCACTCCGGGTCATTCGGCTGTGAGTCTCAGAGGAGGGGTGCAGGTGCTGGGATCATAACAGCGTCTCAGGCCATGGATTCTATTTTCTATTTTTTATTTTATTTATTTATTCATTTTTTTTACAGGCAGAGTGGACAGTGAGAGAGAGAGAGACAGAGAGAAAGGTCTTCCTTTGCCGTTGGTTCACCCTCCAATGGCCGGCGCGGCCGGCGCGCTGCGGCCGGCGCACCGCGCTGATCCGATGGCAGGAGCCAGGAGCCAGGTGCTTTTCCTGGTCTCCCATGGGGTGCAGGGCCCAAGCACCTGGGCCATCCTCGACTGCACTCCCTGGCCACAGCAGAGAGCTGGCCTGGAAGAGGGGCAACCGGGACAGAATCCGGCGCCCCAACCGGGACTAGAACCCGGTGTGCCGGCGCCGCTAGGCGGAGGATTAGCCTAGTGAGCCAGGGCGCTGGCCTCAGGCCATGGATTCTAACGACAGTCAGGTTTGGGCTTGCTGAGCTGAGCCTCGAGCAGCCTTACAGCCTCAGATACAGGCAATGCCCGGTTTGCTCCATGCACGGCACCTTATTTCTCGTATCCCGTGACTACTGAATGCATGCGTAAATGAGCAGGTGCTAAACACAAAGTCAAAACAGGCACGAAAATCTCTTTGGGCCTGAGGCTGCCCAGGGCCACATATCTAGGTGGCTGAACTGTGAAGGGGGACCCAGCAGAAGGTCATAGGGGACCTGTGTGTCCCTGAGCGTGGGGCTCTGCGGCCAGATCTGCAGGTGCCGTCTGTGTACAGCGTGAGACTCAGTGCTGCCACTAAACCTCATTGCACTTTCCCGAATAGGCACTATTTTAACTCTGGTTGGGCAGATGAGGACCCTGGTGTAGGCGCCGTGACTTGCTCAGGCTCTCGCAGTCGGAGAGCTGCAGGGTCAGGCGTGCACCAGCATCTCTGGAAAGCTGGCGCTGGGCTTGGTCGGCCCCCTCAGAGTTTGGCTCAGAGCCACCTACTCTGGCTTCTGAGAAGTGGGCATGCAGGGAGAAGCTGGCTTCACGACTCCAGCTCTGCCTGAGGACGCGTGGGAGGGAGTGTGGGGTGGAGCTCCTGTGTGTGTGTGTGTGTGTGTGTGTGCACGTGAGTGCATGCTACTATATGTGTGACTGAGCGTGTGTAGTTTTGTGCACGTGTGGCTGACTTGGGGTACCTGCCATGCATGTGCTCTGCATCGTGTGTGCTGCTCTGTGAGTTCTGTGCTGCTTGCTGCTGTGTTGAGTGTCATGCCAGCTGCATGCTGTGACTTCAGGGGCCCCTTGAGCTGCTCTAGCCATCAGGAGGCCCAGTGCCAGGCTGGAAATCCAAGGACCCACGTGGCTGACCCTCCCCGGAAGGAGCCCAGGGGAGGATGCTCTGCCCCCAGTCTGGGCCTGCTCCCCGCTTTGTCCAGCAGCCTGCTCCTTCCCTCTCCCTGTCTGCTGCCCCCACCACCCTGGCTCTTTGCTGGAGAAGCAGCAGCAGCAGTGTGTAGAGAGGCTGCCAGGGGCTTTCCTGCCCTGAGCTCCCGCTCGCTGCCGTGAGCCTGCTGAGCCTTCCCGTCTGCCAGGCTCCGCTTCTGTGGGAAATTTCCCTGGGCACCAGGACTCCTGGCTGTGCGTTAATTGCTTCGTCTCCAGCCTCCCCCTCCTCCTCAGAACTGAGGGACAGGGTCACCTTGCCACATAACAGTACCCCTGTCTGGATGGGAGGAGGGGAGAGGCAGCCAGGGGCCAGGGGAGCAAGCGAAGGGGGGCCTGGGGCCGAGCCAGGGCCACTGCAAGGAGCTGGCCCTCACTCTCCCCTCCTTCCTGCATCCCTGACCTGGAAGCGGGGGTGGAGGTCTTGAGAGAGCCGCTTACCCGGCTCCCAGACACCTGCTGGGGATACCGTTTCAGGTCCGGGGAGCCCTTCCTGTTACAGAGTGTGAGGCGGAAGGGCAGTGGCCCACCTGCGTGGAGGCAGGGGAGTGGCTCAGGAGGGCCAAGCTCATTCCCTTTGGCTCTCATCAGTGACCTCCCAGCTGCCTGTCCCCTCCCTTGGTGGGACTGTCCTCACCCCCATCCCTCCTCTCCTGCCACTACACAGGGGCGTCTGCTCCTTTAGTTCTGCTTGTAACAGCCTTGGCACTTCTCTTCCTGCGCTCAGGACTGTCAGTGGCTCAAGGCAGGAATGTGCACACGGGTCTGAGGTTTTAGTCCCGTGCCTGTGACCCCGACACTGCGGGGCCCCGCGCACACCGCTGCTGCCCTAAAGAAAGTGTTGGCCCGCACCCCCGTGCTCCACTGCAATGTGTTGCAGCGGGGTCCCAGAGGCCACCTAGGGGAGATGCAGGGGCCATCAGAAGCCCTGGTGGTGATGGTGGGGGGCATGGCGGAGGGGGCCGCAGCTTCCTGGCCTCCATGTCCCAAGGACAAGCCAGATGGCTAGGGAGCTGGGTGTCGCAGAGTCAGAGGCAGCTCGGGCTCCTGGGCTGGGGCAGGGTGCACCAGACTGTGAGGGCCCGGGGGCGTGTCTGGTGCATCTTCCCCGCGTCCCACATTCTGTCTCTCGGCACACGCTCAGGGAGTGTTTGTTATAGACACGGATGACTGGGGCAGGCGCTGTGTGGTGGGCTAAGCGGCTGCCTGCAAAGCCAGCATCCCCTGCGGGCCCTGATTCCAATCCTGGCCTCGGCCTGGCACAGCCCCATTTATGGCCATTTGCAGAATAAATCAGCGGATGGAAGATCTCTGTCTCTTCCTCTCTGTAGCTCTGCCTTTCAAATAGACAAAATAAATGAAATAAATGGTTTTTTGTTTTTGTAAAGATACTGAAGGCCTGAGCCATAGCCCAGTGGAAGGGAGGACAGGAACAGAGGGAAATGGCAGGGCCAGATCATGCTGTGGTGACAGATAAGCGCAACGCTCAGCGGCCACCAGCAGCCTTGGTTCCTCCCTCGCCCGGCTGCCTGTCCGTGGGAGGGATTGGCAAAGGGACTGCCCATTGTCACTGAAGCAGCCACTGTCTCGAGCCTTGCCAGTCACGGTGGCTGAGACAAGAGAACTCTGAGGGCCTCGAACCAGCACTTGGGCAGCCAGCCCAGAAGTGACATTTCATTCAGATTCCAGTGGCCGGAGCAGATCACGTGGTCACTTTTGGCCAGAATGCATCACAAGGCACCTCCAACAGCAGAGGATCAGGCAACGCAAACCCAGCTGGTACAGAGAGGTGGAAGCCGTTGATGCACAGTGTGAATGAGAGCGTGAGTCAAGAATTAGCTGTGGGGAGCTGGGGGGAGGGTGCAGCCGATATTTCAGATCTTCACAAACCCACGTCCTTGACCTCCAAGCCCTTGGATTGTCTCCTTCAAGGTCCCAGAGTCAGGGCTGGTGCTGTGGTTAGCAGGTTAAGCCAACACTGTGCAGTGTGGGCATCCCATATGGGTGCTGATTCAAGTCCCCACTGCTCCACTTCAGATCCAGCCCCCTGCTAATGGCCCAGGAAAGCAGAAGATGGCCCAACTTCTTGGGGCACCTGCACCCACGTGGGAGCCCAGATGAAGCTCTGGCTCCTGGCTTTGGCCTGGCCCAGCCCTGACCATTGCGTCTATTTGGGGGGTGAGCCGGCAAATGGAAGATCTCTCTCCCTCTGGCTCTGTAACTCTGACTTTCAAATAAACGAGCAACAACAACCAAAAAAAAAAAAAAATAATCCCAGCATCATCAGCTGGGCCTTGGGACCTAATGAGAAAAGGCAGGCTGCACACACGTTGAGCACCACTTACGGGCCCAGCCAAGCCAATTACGGGGTTTCTGGTGCCCACCTCTTCCTCGGCCCACGCTGCTCCTGGAGTGGGAGCCTTGGTAAGTGGAGCGGTTCCCGAGGAGAAGCGGATTCACTGTCAGGTCTTAGAAGTGCACTGACATTGGCTCAGTGAGCTGCGTGCCCTTGGTGAAGGGACAGCTTCATTCTGATGGTGCCTATGCATTTTCCTGGTGATGCTGTACTAACCTTGTTCTCAGTCCAGTCCATAAAAGAGGTAGGGGGGCGCGAGGGAGGGTTAGGAACTGTGCCTTTGCCTGGACAGAATGGGCTCCCTTTCAATTGTCAGGAGGAAAATTCCTTCCTCACTACGTTTTGGCCTTGTGCAATTTGGCTTGAACTGAGAAAACCCAACGGCAGAGACTATTGCAACTCGAGCCAATACCAAATGTAACCATGGCAGAGGAAGGAAAGAAGGGGATAGATTACACCCCAGTGAGCCACCACGTTGCCAAGAGTGAGTCGAGCCTCTGTATGGCTCGTTTGTGCCCTTGAATCAAGCCCAGGCTCCTTCACCTGGTACTGCCATGTTTCCCCTGGGACCTCCTTTCCCTGGGCGTCACCTGCGCACCAGGTGCAGGCTGTACGTAGGCTGCTTTCTGATGCATGTGAGTATGGTTCACGCCTCAGTGCCTTTGCACTCTCTGTCCCAGCTAGCAGGGTGCCCTCCTGATCACCAACTTGGAAAATTTCCCTTCACCCTGGGGCCCTGCTCGAGTGCCTCCTGCTCCGCGATCACCTTGTAGGCCCTTCCCTTCCCCCTGCGGGGTCTCCTTTAGGCCACTACACTGTCTTGTGCGGACTTCCATCACCGTCCCGCACGCCGGCTGACTGTGGCTTCCAGGCACATCTCTCCAGCTAAGCTGTAGAGTCCTTGAGGGCCGCGGTCATACCTCCTTCCGTTCTCTACCTGGCATGAGGCCTTCCACGGGGCCAGGCCTTAGTGTATGTTTATGTAATAAATCGAGTGGAAGAATGACTGAGTTGGAAGGAATCTAAGGGCTGCCGAGTGCAAATGCCCATTCAAAACGAGAATTTGCTCTCTTACAGAGGTCAAGAAGCCTCGGCCGTGGACCAGAGCAGGCCAGACACCTGCCAGCGTGAACAGAGGTTTTGCGGAACACAGCCACATCGGCTGGTTTTCCTGCTGCTCACGGCTGCTTCTGCGGGACCTCCAGCCTTCCAAGCCGTCCCCACCTGGCCCTCTACAGAGAAGTGTGCCCACCACCGCTGCACAACATTGGCTTCTCATCCTTTTTTTTGGTCCTGGGACCCCCTTGAGAGTCTGATAAAAGCTTTGCGATTGAATATATGCACATAGATAGAACATTTTGCATTCCATTTGGCAGCTTCTCGAAGCTCATTTGTCAATCCCCTATGGGTCCAGGGACACCAGGTTAAAATTTCCATTGCCCAAGGCCAGGGATCCTGAAGCTGAGAAAGTGGCGAGTGTGGTAGAAAGGTGGCTGGGGGCACAGATGGGGGCAAAGTTCATGATTTTAAAGAAAATCTAAACTTTTGAAAAAGAGAGGACATTGCCCTAAAGCAGCTCTGAGTTCCTGTTGTCCTTCTCGCATGCTGTGGCTCAAATACACATGTTCCTACAACTCTCGTGTTGGAACTTTATTTTTTTAAGATTTATTTATTCATTTGAAATGCAGAGTTATAGAGAGGCAAAGGCAGAGAGATAGAGAGACAGAGAGAGAGAGAGACCGAGAGAGAGAGAGGGTTTCCACCTGCTGGTTCACTCCCCAGATGGCCGCAATGGCCGGGGCTGTACCAATCTGAAGCCAGGAGCCAGGAGCTTCTTCTGGATCTCCCAGGGGGGTGCAGGGGCCCAAACACTTGGGTCATTTTCTACTGATTCCCAGGCCACAGCAGAGAGCTGGATCAAAAGTGGGGCTGCTGGGACTCGAACTGGCGCCCATATGGGATGCTGGCACTGCAGGTGGTTGCTTTACCTGCTACGCCATAGTGCCGGTCCCAAACTCACTTCTAATGAATAGAAAATAACAAAAGTGATGGTGTAAGGTTGCCACAAAACACATCAAATACCGGAATAAGGGAAAGGGTTTATTGGGGGAAACACAACAGACTGGAGAGAAGGAAAGAAGAAGGAAAAAGGAGAAGGAGAGCATGAGAGAGAGAGAGATAGAGAGAGAGAGAGCGAGCTCTCATCCACTCGTTCACTCCCCAAATGGCCACAACAGCCGGGGCTGGGCCAGGCCAAAGCCAGGAGCCAGGAGCTTCTTCCTGGTCTCCCATATGGGTGCAGGGGCCTAAGCACTTAGGCCATCTTCCACTGCTTTCCTAGGCACATTAGCAGGGAACTGGATCAGAAGTGGAGCAGCCAGGTCTCAAACTGGCTCCCATATGGGATGCTGGTGCTGCAGGTGGTGCTTAACCAGCTATGGCCACAGTGCTGGCCCCATCATGTTGGAACTTACACCCCAGTATGATGGTACTGGGAAGTGGGAACCACAGGGGGTGATGAGGTCACGAGTTCAGCTGTCAGGAGTGGGATCAGCAACCTTGGACAAGGCCTGGAGGGGATGAGCTGGGCCCTTCTGTCCTCTGCTGTGGGAGGACCCAGCAACCTGCTGGCACCTTGATCTTGTACTGCCCATCCTCCACAACTATCAGCCACGCCTTCTTTGTAAATTACCTGACCTCAGGGACTTTGTCCCGGCTGCAGGACTGGGCTGAGACTGCTGGCATCTCCAGGACACTGACTGGGCAGCATTTTGTTTTGTTGCAGGAAAGCACAGTTTGGGGGAAACCCCCCTCCTGAATTCCGCATCCTTGTAACTGGAGCCCACTAGTATCCTCTAGAGGTCCAGGCTGTGGCCCAGTGGGCTGAGCCCATTTTCTCAGATGGGTGGAGGGACGAGGGAGAGCCAGAGGCAGGGCGGACGTGCTGCCCGATCTTTCCAAGTCGAGCACGGAGGGGAGCGGGAGGCAGGAGGAGCGGGGCCATTACCATCCATCACACCCAGCTTTGCTTTCTTAAAAACGAGGGAGGGCGGAGGCCGTCCCTGTCTGAGGGCTAATGAAGTCTTGAGCAATAGGAGGCGTCAGGCCTCTGGGAAGCAAATTGTGGGCCAAACGAGCTCATTTTTTAGCAGAATTATTAAATTAGCAGATGAAGGAAACACATTAGGCATTATGAATCTCGCTTTTAGCCGAGCCCCTGAATGAGGGCTGTGCAGGCGCTTGCTCCGTTCAGCCCATGCAGAGCAGGGGTCGGGGAGCGGGCATCCCTGGGACCCCCAGCGGGGGACCCGCTCTCCAGGGAGGGTCACTATGCACAACTGGACTATGCACTGCCTGGGGCTTCCTTCAAGGCCCACGGCACCTGGCCAGGAAGCGGCTGTGCTCCCCGTTCCAGAAGGGAAGGAGCACTAGGGAGGAGCACCTCACCGCAGGGTGCACAGAGCCTGGACCTGGCCTGCCTTGGTCTGCACCCAGGGCTCCTTCCGGGAGGGGGAGACCTCCATCATGGCGGGGGAGGGGCTTAGAACTGGGGCAGAGCTGATGACAGGCACAAGAGAGAGAGGCAGGGGAAGGAGCTGGGGTGAGGCAGGACGCACTGCCAGCCTCAGGTGGGGCTCAGTCAAAGGCGGGGGTGGGGAGAGAGGCAGAGTGCCCAGCGCAGGGCTGATGCCAATGGAAGTGCTTCAGGAAGGTGAGCCAATGGGCCAGTGTGCAGGGAAGGAGCGCAGCCCACGTCAGGGGGAGTGGCTGGGTGAACACACAGGGCCGTGTCCCTCATTGAAAATAGGCAGAGGCCTGTTCCAGAGGGTGCAGGAACCTGCTGCGCCCTCAGAGGGCGGAGCTGGCAAAGAGAGCTCTTTAAACCCAGTGATGTCCAGCTGTGCAGGGAGCAAGCTCCCTGTCCCTGAAGGCATCCCAGGAGCTGGCAGAAGCTGGGAGGGGACTTCCTCTTCAGCCACTGTGGTCCCCTCTCTCTTCTGAAGGCAGGCATGAGGAGGAAGGTGCCAGAGCTTCCCAGTCACCCCTGCGGGGGCTTGGGATAGAGTGGCAGAGTCTGCGTTCATCTCTCGGATCTGCTAGTGACCACCCACGGGCTGGACATAGAGGGGTGGGATCAGAGACACTCCTGTCCCTCCCCAAGCCTGAGCATGGCTCCGAGACCAGCAGGGTGACTGACAGGCACAGGGACACCCAGATCCACCAGAAATGGGGGAGAAGAGGGAGGACCAGGGAGGAGGCGACAAGGAGGGGCGATGCTCCAAGCCAGCTGCCAGCAAGCCTCTCTCACTGGACAGCAGAATCCAAGACAGACAGCAGACAAGCCTCGGGGAGCTTGTAGCATGGCGGGCAAGGCAGCCTCACCCAGCTTTGCCTTGAGAGCTGGGTGGAGACGAGGGCCCACCAAGAGGCAGGCATGGCTCAGAGCCAGCCAAGGCCACCGCTACCTGTGGTTCCTCCGAGTGCGTCCCCGAAGCCATGGTCTCTGCCGTGTTGCAGGAGATTTTCCTGGGGTCTGGAGGGATGGTATCGCAGGTCCCATGAGAGGGGAGGGGCAGGGGCAAAGTGAGAAAGCAGGTGGGGAAGGCAGAGGGGCCAGGCTTCCCAGGGCTTTGTGTGCAGGCTGGGTTCTTAACGCTGGAGGCAGCGGTGCCATGAAATTGCACCTTTCCGTGCAGAAGAGCAAGAGTTCCGGGCTGGAGAGGAGCAAGGGCAGAATCAGGGTTCGGGAGCCTGAATGTGGCTCCCGTGTGGCAGCTGAGCTGCAGTGGGCGAGCCAGGAGGCCAGGAGGCCTGGGAGATTCTGTTGGATGGCTAAGAGGAGCTGGTTAAGAGCCAAGGGGTCTGTGGGTATGTGCATGGGTGAGCACACCAGCCAGTGGCCGCTCGTTGCTGGCAGTGCACATGTCCATTGTGAACACTTCTCTGTAGGTCTGTTTGTGCATGTGGACTGCCTGTCCTGCTGTGAGGCAATGTGCATGCCTGCCCCAGTGAGTGTGAGGTGTGTGTGCCACGCCTGGCTACCAAGGGAGGCGGCGCTGGAGAACCTTGCTCCCAGGCTGCAGTAGCAAGTCCGGCAAACAAATCTCACTGCAGCTTGAGCCCCAGGCTCCCAGCTGCCTTCCCCTGCTTGCCCTCTACCGATCTCCTGCCAGCACCTCTTGCCACGGTCTGGATGCTCCACACAGGACCCCACCAGGGCCTCCCTGCCCCACACTGTGCTCCCAATCCCACACTGACTGCTTCGGCTGGGAGGGCCGTGCCGGTCCTTTGTGGCTGTTCCTTCTACAGGGGGATCTGAGGGCGCTGGGGACAAAGCAGGGCAGAAGAGGACCCCGCCCCACCTCAGCAAGGCTCTGCCCTGTGCATTTCAGCCGGTATCCCCCACAGGCTCTTACCTGCTTAAAGCTACATTAGCACAGCCACTTCTGAGACCCGCACCCCAGGTTAGCTGGGAGAGAGGTGAAAAGTCTTTGTCAGCAGAATAAGAGTCCCAGGCCACGAAACCCCGCTCTTGAGCCTGCCCTTGACCCACTAAGTGACCTTGGGGGAGGACCCTCTCTTAGGTTCAGTATTTCCAGGTGCCCAGTGGGGCTGGGTGGCCTTGCTGGATCCTGGGCCAGGGCTGGGGGAGGAAAGCAGGCTTGACCTCTGCCATGCTGGAGCACAGAGCACCGTGGGCAGACTTGGCTGGGCGAGCCCTCCACCCAGGCTGCACGCTCCACAGCAGGCTCCCGCAAGCCCCAGATTGGGCATGTTTGCTAATTCCTCATGTGTGAACACTTCCACCGCGACCCATGTCCATCCACCAGCACGAAAGCCCTGAGCATGGAGATAGGAAGAGATGTGCACAGCCAGCTCTCTGAGCCGGTCGGGGCGGGTGCCAGCACAACCTTGCGATTACCCTCAATGCAATGACAGCCCGGCCAGAGGAAGAGTCGGCATCAAGGTCGGGCGGGAAGAGGGAGGGCTGCAGTGCCTAGCACTGGGTCTGAGCCAGAGCTCGGGCTGTGACAAAGCGAGCCCCGGGGAGGTCCATGCGGAGGGCCGGGGTGAGCTCAGAGGGAGACCGCGTGCTGCTGAGTGATGGAGGGACGGCCCCACGTGGCTGGAATGCAGGATCGCCTCCTGTGGCTCCAAGGCTTGGGCAAGGGGGGCGGTGCCTGTGACGAGGAGCGCCCGGCAGACAGGCAGGTGTTCCCTGCACACCAGGGATGACGTGTGAGCGGGCCCAGCCAGGGAAGGGCAAATCCAATCTCTGTAATTGTTGGCGCATCAATTCTGGTGACGGCCGCCCGAGGACGATGCCAAGGGCCAGGGGAGGAGGGGGTGCCCTGGCTAACGTCATCCGCTGCTTCTGGGCCAGTTCCCAGCCTCCTCCAGCAGGAACTCCTCAGGACGTAAATCACCCAGGCTTCTCCCGGCTGTCTCACGAGGGAATCCGAGTGCGTGGAGCCACGCGAGTCCAGGTGTCTGCTGAGTGCAGGGAATTTTGTGGGTCCTGAAGCCCCTAAGAACAGGGTCCCAGTCCCCCCACCCCCCACCCCTCAGTCACTAAAGGGCTTAGGGGAAGTCGTTCCATGCCTTGACATTTCACTCCCTCAAATGGGCTAATCCTCCCCCATAACCGCTCATCTCCCTGTTTGAGCTGTTTTAGAGAATATGCCTCCGGAAGGGGAGGAGACTCCCTTTCTGGCTGCTTGCCTGGCTTTGTGGTGAGCTGTTCCTAGGGCTGGGGCTGGGGGCTGGCTGGGGAGGCTGGCAGGAGGGAGCTGAGGCTGTGCACGTCCACGGGGGAGCTGGTCCTGTGGCAGTGACGCCAGCTGGCTCTTCCCTCACAGCAGCTCAGGATCAGACGAGGCGAGGGCCCGCTTCCCATGCAGGTGACCCCCGATCTCACCTGGCCACACGTTCACCTGAAACCTTTGCTGCTCGAGGCCTGGTGCTGTCTGTCTGCCCCCACTGTCTGTCCGTCTCTGCTGGGGGGCAAGACTGTGAGGCTTGGTGCCCGCCTGCTGTCCGTGTTTCTGCGGAAGCCTGCCCGACTGCTGTCTGTCAGCCAGCGGTGTCCCGCCTTCCCATTGCCCTGACTACCACTGACTCTCTGCACCTGGGCTCCAGCGGATGACGTGTGAGTGACAGAGAGGTGACAAACGAGAGAGAGAGAGAGTGACAGACGGAGCACATGCACGCGGATGGAACACGTGCACACACAGAGGGGTGACAGTTGTGCTGTCCCCTCTGAGACAAAGTCATTCCACGTCTCCCCAACCCCAGAGGGGTGCCTGGGGCCCCATCTGTTTGTACCCCTGACTGCAGACAGAGGTGTCCCCCCAGAGGCTGCAGCAGCAGCAGGAGGAGGGACAGTACCCATGGCAACAGATGGAGAGGCGCATTTTGGTTCAGGAAGAAGCTTTGAAACGGTGGAGCTGTCCAACAAACCAAATGGGCTCTCAGTAAGGTAGTGATCTCCCTGTTACTGAAGTTGTTCCATTAGGGGCTGGCCACCCTCCTGTCAGAGCTGCTCTGGGGGCATTTCTGTCTCTGGGGAGAGAGATGAGGGAGGTCAAGATGGGCCAGCATTGAAGACGATGCCTCTGGGGCTGGTGTTATGATCCAGTAAGTTATGCCTCTGCTTACAAAGCCAGCATCCCACATCAGAGCACTGGTTCAAGTCCTGGCTGCTCCACCTCTGATCCAGCTCCCTGCTAATGTGCCTGGGAAAACAGCAGATGGTGGTCCAAGTGCTTGGGCCCCTGCCAGCCACATGGGAGACCCAGATGGAGTTGTAGGCTCTGACTTTGGCCTGGCCCAGCCCTCGCTGTTGTAGCTATTTGGGGAGTGAACCAGTAGATGGAAGACTCTCTCCCTCTCTCTCTCTCTCTCTCTCTCTCTCTCTGTGTGTGTGTGTGTGTGTCTTTCTGTCACTCTGCCTTTCAAATAAAAATAAAAAAATCACTTTAACAGAGAGAGATGACATTGTCTGCTCCTAATCCATGTAAAGCATTTTGCCCGGCCCCCGGCGCATAGTAGGTGCTTCCAAGCAGCCATGATTAGGGGGTGGCTGGGCTCGGGCACCTGAAGGCCGATCCCGCAGCCTCCGAGCTGGGGAGAGATTAAAGGGCAACTCCCAGCAACAAGTTATGAATAAACAGGAGCTGGGAGCGTGGCACTAAAGGCTTCCCAGAATAGGAATGTCTCCATCTCCCTCACCCTGATTTGCATGGCTCCCGCAGGCTTCCCTCCCCTCTTCTAACTCAATTTCAATTTCAATTTCAATGTCAATAACTTCTCTGGCACGACAAGCAGCCAGGGGTTGCCAAAGTGAACCAGAACATTGAGTTTCCCAGTCTCGGCCCAGCTCGTCTAGCCGGCGTTGTCCCGCCTTGGCCTGCCAGGCGTCTTTTATCCTCTGTGCCCTTTGGGGAGACTTATTTTTACCCTTCCCAGCTGTCTGCAGGGTTATTTCAGAAAAGATGTGCTCCTGTCTTTGATCAAGATGTTCAAACCATAATCGTACGTGGGACTGCTGGCCCTTGCTTTGTGGTTCTCCACGCATTGTGCAGGGGACGTAAGCACGAGGAAGGGTCATCTCCTCCCTGGAGGTCTCGGCTAGTGACAGCCAGGGTGGGTGTGGTGGTGGAGTGGGAGGTGTACAAAGGAGAACCGGCGATGCCCATAATGTGGCAAAGGCTTTGGTGGAGGGGGCCGGGGACCCCGGGGAGTGCAGACGACCCCTCACCTGGGGTGGGAGCAGAGCAGCTTCCTTGAAGAGCCAGAATGGGAGCCATTTCTCCAGGGTCCAAGGAAGGCAGGCTACCCTTGGGGGTGGGAGTCGGGGGGGGGCACCACAGCCCTGGCAGTGGTCGGACCCTTTGCAAAGGGAGGATTTGACATGCAGGAGCACAGAGTATACTGCCTGGGAGAAGGGGCCTGAAGTCCTGGAGGGTGGGCACGTGGTGAGCGGGCAGCCGGAGGCCCTGGGGTGTGCCAGCCTGGGAGCCTGCAGCAGTTGTGTGGCTCAAAAGTGCTGCTCCCTGCAGAGGGAGCTGGGAGACAAGTGGGATGAGGGCAAGGAGGACCCAGGGACCCAGGGGACTCGGCTCAGAGCATGCAGGGGTGAACAGGTGTGGAGGTGAGCTGATGCTGGCTTTGCCAAGGTGATGCCCAGCACCAATCGAGGGTCGCCTCTTGCCTCTGTTGGGGGGTGGGGTGGGGGCAGTCATGCTCAGGGTACAGGACATATAGGGGTGCATCAGTGTTGCCAGAAAGGCCCCCATGAGCAGGAACATAAGCCTCACCCTCCTCTCCTCTGCCCCACCAGAAGGCCAAGGCCATAGAAGCAGACATAGCTCCAGCTTCCCTCTGCACCACCGCTGGTGAGAAAGCTCCCTACCATGGACAGAGGACATGGTTCTGACTCTAGCTCTGTGTCCAAAGCCTTTGGCTAGGCAGAGCGAAGAGCCCTGGGTCCATGGCTCTGAGCAGGATGAACAAAGGCTCAGCACCCTAAGGCAGGGTTTGCTTTGGGTCTACGAGGTTTCCCACTGCCCCTCCACCAGTGCCCAGTCCCCCTCGAGCCCCTCGGGCAGGAGCACCACCGTGCTGTCTGCTCCTCTTGGTCCTCCTCTTTGCATAGCTCCAGGTCAGAGGGGGCTGGGTTGGGAGAGCTGGGTGGGCTGGGGCAGAGGATGTCTTCCACTTCCATCGCTGGGGTCTTTGAGCAAATTCCTCCCACTTTCTGGGCTTTGTCCAACTTTAGAGAGGAAGAGGCTGGAGAAAGGGTTTAGATGGGAGACTGTTCCTGTAGGGAGTCCTGGGGAAAGCAGCTTGGGAGAACTCAATTCTCACCCTGCACGGACATCATGGGCTCGGAGAAGCTCCCCAGCCCAGGGAGTGCTGAACCCGGGCCGACCCACTGCTCCCCAAACTTCCCCGAGAGCCCTGCTTTCTCAAAATCACAACCTGCACCAGGGGAGGATCAGGCCATGCACCATGCACGGGGACTTCAGGAAGTTCATGGAGAGGGGAAAGGGAGTTGGAAAAGAACTTTCTCTTGGGACAAAACTTGTTGAAATTCATGCAGAAGAGGGGTTTTCATAAAGTGCGTGAAAAAAAGTAAGGGCGTGTGCTTGGTGCAGTGGTTAAGTCACCACTTAGGATGCCTGTACACCACACCCTGGGCCAGGCCTGGCACCTCGGCTTCTGAGCCAGCTTCCTGCCAATGTGCACCCTGGGAGGTAGCCAATGATGGCTCAAGTACGTGGGTCTCTGACACCCACGTGGGAGACCCAGACTGAGCCCTGGGCTCACGGCTTCACCTGGCCCTGCCCTGCTTGTGGCAGGCATTTAGGGAGTGAATCAGCAGATGGAAGATCTCTTTGCATCTGTCTCTCTTCCTTTCAAATAAAATAAAAATGAGTTTAAAAATGTTTCTAAAAGCTCATGGAAAGCAGTTACTATGAAAAAACTGCACATGATTTGAACATTTTTTGCACCAAAATAAACTTTTTAAAAAAAAATTGTTTATATATTTGAAAGGTAGAGCTACACACATACACACACAGAGAGAGAAAGAGAGAAAGAGAGAGAGAGAAAGAGAGAGAGAGAGATCTTCCAATCACTGGCTCACTCCCCAGATGGCTGCAATAGTTGGTTCTGGGCCAGGCAGAAGCCAGGAGCCTGGATCCCCATCTGGGTCTCCCATGTGTGTGGCAATAGTCCAAGCACTCAGGCCACCTTTGTCAGTTTCCCAGGAGTGTTAGGAGGGAGCTGGATCAGAAGTGGAGCAGCTGGGACTTGAACTGGTACTCATATAGGAGGCTGACATCACAGGCAACAGCTTAACCTGCTGTGCCACAATGCTGGCCTTCCACAAGATAAATTCTAATTCCATTTTTTTCATATACTTTTTGAAGTATCCTCGCAGTTTGGGAAATATTAGACTATATGCTCCTCTCCAGGATTCCCTCCAATGTCAGAATCCAGCTGTGCTGTTTTGTTAATGGAAGCGGGGGCTGGCGTGGGCAGAGGGTGCACATCCCCTTGTGCCCAGCGCTGTGCCACCTCCACGAGCCTCAGGCTGCCTCCCCTTGGTTCTCCGCCAGCCGATGAGGACGTGGGGCATCAGCTTGGGCAGGAGGGGAAGTCCTGCGTGGCAGGCCTGCCTGGTCAGTGGCAGCTCCCTTGCTGGTGGTCGATCTTCCCAGGGTCACTCTCTTCTTGGGAGAGGCCCCTGGAGAGCTTATGGGGTGGGAGCAAGGGTGGCCAGAGCCTGGGGTGGGAGCAAGGGTGGCCAGAGCCTGGGGTAAACCACGTGCAAGTGATTGAACAGGCGGCTCCCAAGAGTGCACAGCTCAGGCAGCCGGCCCCGGGGAGAGGATCAAGGTGGCAGTGTGGGTTTGTGTAGTGGAAAGGACCAGAACTTTGGAGGCAGAGAGACCAGGATTCGAATCCTGCCACCAGCAGACTTTCTCAGCTAACTTACTCACACGATGTGCTTAATTAACAGATCTCGATAGTCTTCTGCAACATTACTCTGTGGACCGGGTTCCTTTGGCTGTCAGATAACATCTTGCGAGCTGGCCCGTGTCATGTGTTCACAGTGTGTGCGCTCCCAGACCTGTTTATGTCAGTGGCACTTATCACCGTAAACAGGTAATTTAATCAGTGTAACATAAACCAATTAAAGATGAGTGCAGAAAAGTTATGTTTCTATGGTAATTAATTTAATGCATTTGGGAAGGCAGCTAAAAAATTGCTGTTGAATTAGGTGAGGGCCGACTAGGAAAGATTTGAAGAAAAAATAAATCCTAGAGGAGGGGGTTTCGGTGCATTGATTGCTTTGCAGGGAATCAACACCAGAAATCTCTTGGGTGCTGGTTCACGGGAAAAGACAACAGCACGGTTTTCGTTCTGCTCTGATCTTTGGAAGCTTGTTCGCCTCTCTGAGCTTCATCTCTCTGGACCAGAAAGAAGTAAAGTGATTCCTACTCTGCAGAGTTGCTGTGAGGCGCATGCAAAACCCCGCACAGTCCCGTCCTTACTGGCGGCCCACTTGTTGATGGCTCTTCTGGTCCCCTCCAACCCTGCTCCGTGTTCCTTGGCTGCACCCAAGCTCAAAGCATCTGACGGAGGGGTTCATGCACACAGCTCCCTCACAGGGGCGTCCTCCATGGGCCTCAAGGTTTGCATGGACTGGCTGACTCCTGGCAGGGTGACCGTTTGAGCACGAGGACCTCCCTGGCGTTCCTTGAGCCCTTATTCCTGTGACCCATCTCTCCCATCCCCCACCACCCAGGGCCACGCCCAGCTTCTCTCGCCCAGCTACTGGGGTTCCACTTGGCCTCCGACTCCAGAACAACCTTCTCCCAAACCAGGACCGCCCAGAAGGGATGGACAGAGGAGGGCTCGGCTCAGCTCAGACCTCGGCAGCCCTGGCTCCTGCCTCGGCTGGCTCCAGCTCCTCACTGCCTACTGGCTTCTCTCCGAGACCTTCCGCCTGGCACTGCCTGCCTGGGACGGACCTCACAAGGGCTCAGCATGTGTCCATTCCTGGTTCTGAGCCCCTGACTCTGCCACCAAGGGCTCCAAAGCTCCACCAATTGGCTCCTCCCCCGTCTCGGCCTCATTGGCCCCAGAGGGAACTCCCAGGCCCAGGGGCTGCTTCAGCTCTGCCTGTGGCACCAGGGAGCCAGTTCCATCTGTGCCCCCACATGCCTGGAGCCCAGCAGAGGCAGCCAGTAAAGGTCTGTATGCAGATGGCGTGGGGTCGGGTAGCGGAGGAGAGGAAGTGAGGACAGACGGGGAGCACCCTGCTTTCTGGGGGGAGTCAGGCCGACCTGGGTTCATGATGAGTGTGAAATCTTGGGGTACCCTCATAGCCCTCTGGAAGATGATCATTGTCACATCTGTTTATTGAGGCCAAGGTCAATACCGTAATTTCTGAAACCTTATTTTCCTCCTATGTATCCTGTTCTAGTGAAAGAAGCAAGACAACTCTGGGGTAAACAGGAGAGCCACTGAGGGAGGTGGCCCCAGACTGTGGACCAGGCCACCCATCCTGTGGCCCCAGGGCACTGAAACCCCCAGCCGCCTTGGCAGCCAAGCCCAGGGCTGCCCCTGTGGCGTTATGCGCGTTGATGTGGGTGTTTTTCAGGGATACAGTGGAGAACCCATTTTCCATCGGCAGAACCAACGTCTAGAGATCCGGCCTCTAGTTCAAGGCCACACAGCAGGTCCAAGTCAGGCCAGGGCCAGCGTCCAGGTCCTGCCCCCCACGAGAGGGCGAGGATGCAGTGCATACTGCCTCCAGCCCTCAGGGCCCCTGTGCTCTGAGGCCTCCAGGCCTCCAGCCCTGTGCTCATCCATGCCTCTGGTGTCTGAGCCGTGGCTGCAGAGTGCATGGCTGCTCCGTGTTCTTCCTGCTTCCTCCCTGTTTTTCTCCAGAGAGCAGCCTCCCTTCCCCATCACAGGAGAGCAGAGAGGCAGAAGGGGAGGAGGCTGGCGGGGCAGGCAGAGGCAAGGTGATGGCCACCTAGAGGCGGAGGGAGGAGGCACTCACTCCCTCCCTGGGGCAGACCTGCAGCCTGATACAGCTCCTCCTGTTAAAACCCTGAAGAGTTTCCGCCTCTGTCCCTAACTAGCTACTTCCCAGAGCCAAGGACCCCCCCCCCCCCCCGCAGAAACCTCAGGGGCTCCGCTCCAGCGCTGGCTGTTGAATTTTTTTTAGGATTTATTCATTTCAAAGGCAGAATTGGGGAAGGAGGGAATCTTCCATCTGATGGTTCACTCCCCAAACGCCTGCAACAACTGGGCCTGGACCTCCAGGTCTCTACGTGGATGGCAGGGATCAAGCACTTGGGCCATGTTCTACTGCTTTCCTGGGCACATTAACAGGGAGCTGGATCCTAAGCAGAGCAGCGGGGACTCAGATTTGCACTCCAGTGTGGGCTGCGGGCATCCCAAGTGGCGACTTATTCCATTACGTTGTTAAATATTTTGACTATCCCACCCCCACCCAGTCATCGATGGAAGAAAACACTTTCACTGAAACTCTGAAGTACAACAGGATGCGTGTGTCTGGGAACACCATCATTCATTCATTCACCCGTTCACTCCTTGAGCAAATGCTTTTTGAAAATGTAGGGAAAGGGCTGGGAGTCACAGGGCAGAGGTGGGTAACGTGTAGCCCCCGTTTGCTCAGGGGCAGGGGGCAGGGGGCAGGGACACTGCTGTCCACAGTGACCTGGGCAAGAGGAGACGCGGCCTTGACAAAGCAACCCAACTGCCGCCTGGGCTTGGAGCCACAGGAAGGAGGCTGGTAGGCCCCCGGGGAGCGCCTCTGCGTCCAGCCTGGAGCCCGGCTTGGAGCTGTCGAGGTTCTTCAGTTCTGTCCAATTATCCACTAATGACTCACAATGAATAGATTAGGAAGGGGACTGAGGACAAGGACGCTTAATTATCAAGCAGACGAGAGGGAGAAACACTGAGCAGCCCGTGACAGGTCTCAGGAAGGCGGGGAGGGGAGAGGGAGGCAGAGGCTTCAGAGTGAGGCCGCCCTCTCCCGGGGCTTCCGTTGTGGGGTGGGATGGGCAGGCCATGAGCCCGTGACTTCCCAGGGACCAGAAGCGGAGCTCAGCATCCGGAGAGGCGAGACAGGTTCAGGACGGTGGGGTTTAATGTGGAAGGGGAACGGTCCCTGGGGACAGGCAGGTGCATGGTCACAAAGCTTCTGCACTCCAGACAGGAGGGTTTTAGGTGGTGTTTGCCTCCCCCTGGCAGGATTGGTGTCCTCAGAGCAGGGCTGGCCGGCTGTGGCATTTGTCTGCTGGGAACCTTGATCTGTGTTGTGCTTGTCCAGCTCGGGAGGGGCACTGGGCCCTGCTGCTCCTTCTGCCTCCACCTGCTCCCTGACATTCGGGTCCTCACCTTCCTCTGCTCTCTGGGGGAAGGGGAGTTCCACACGGCCTCCTTCTGAGCTGCCTCACAGCTACTCGGGAGTCCCTGCATCCCTTCATTCCTCACTCCCAGAGCTCCTGGGGCTGGGAGGACCAGGCAGTGCCGCCCCTGCAGTCCCAGAAGGAGAACGGAGCTCAGAGAGGTGACCCATTCCGCCCAAGACCTCACAGACGACACGTGGGGGTGCTGCTTCTGCCCAGACTTCTCTTCAGAATCTGACACCCATGTGTGCTGCAGAATCGGGGAGCCAAACAAGGGCTCCTGGCAGCCAAGAGCACCCAGTCTTCAAGTCTCAGCCCTGCACCCCCGGGAAGCTGCCTCCCCCAGCCTCAATTGCCTTCACCCCAGGAGGGCCCTGCTAGCCCCTGCCCGGGATACTTCGCAGCCATGGTAACTGTCTCTAGCCCTCAGGCCCCTCTCTGCTCTGGTACCTGAGCATCCCCTGCCCCAATCATGCACCTGTTACTCACTGGAGGCACCAGGGGCCTGGGGTGACTCTCGGTGGTCAGTTCAGTTTCCTGGGTCTGATTTTCAGTACCTTGAGCACACAGCCCAGCCCATCACACCCCCCTCGGCCTTGCTCACTCCGTGGCAGGGGGCAGGGGGAAGGACACTGGTCACCTGCTGACTGATAGACAGCCAGCGGTATAGGTGGGAGGGGATGTGGTCAGGCAGGAGGCAGCACATCCCTTAGCAAGAGGTGGGAGAGGGTGGCATGGGAGAGTGAGCAGTTGTCGCTTCTGGGTGGGGCTTAATCCCTGCTGTGCTGTGCTTTCTGAAGGGTGGGGGAGATGAGGAGCTTCCTCTGTTTCTAACCGGGCTGTCCTGGGGAAAGAGAGGAGGGTAGCTGCATGTGTCCAGGTTGCCAGGGGCTTTGCAGGAGTCATCTCACGCAATTCTCACAGCCGTCCCCTAACGGGAAAGCCCAGGCTCGGGAGGGAAAGGTGAATTATCTAAGTCATTCCTGCCCACTGCTCTCAGCGAGGCCACTTCCCTCCCAACTGACCCCCAGCCCCTGACCCGACTGCTTCTTCCACCTGCCAGTTTCTCCAGGAAGCCCCCCAAGACTTCTGCGTGTCATATTGGAGATCTCTGGCTCCCATCACACCACCATGAGAAGGACACCATCACCCACTGAGTGTGTAATTCCTTCCTGTGTCTCCCCCGGATTCTCATCTCCCAGAGGGCATGGCATTGCCTCGCTCAGCACGGGAGCCCCACGGCAAGCCCCTTACTGCTTGGAGTATGTGAGGGCTAAGGCTGCAGCTTGGACACCCCTGGGGCCCCGGGTGGAAGTGCAGCACCCTGGGCCCCGCGCAGAGCTGCTGAATCAACATCTGCCTTTCAACCAGACCCCAGGTGACTGCGCGGCAAACCTGGAAAAGCCCGGATCTAGCCAGGGCTTGGCCCAGGGTAGAGGCCGGTTCACTGTTGGCCGAGTAAGTGAAGGAGTGTGTGGGGACTACAGGGAGTGACATGCCGACGCTCTCAGCCCTCTCCACCCACAGCAGCACTGGGACCCGAGAGGGGCCGTCAGCAGCAGGCTCGGGTCAGCAGCCGGCTGCCCAGCCCGTGTGCTTCTCCAGGCAACGTTCTGTCCTGCGACTTAGGATTGTGATCCCTCTCCATGGATCTGGAAGCTGAGGTTTGCAGCCGTGGCTCCAAGGTCACAGAGTGGCAAAGCTGGAGTCTGATCTCTGTCTTCCTCTGGGAGAGGCATGTGGGGCTGGAGGGAGGGAATGGGAAGGGACAGGTCAGCCGGGCCTCGCTGGGCTGGGCCCAGGAATGAGCTCACTTCAGCATGGAATTGAAGCCTGTTCGCATCAGAAGAGGAGGCGGGGGCCTGGGGTGGAGGCTTGAGCAGCTTTGATTTGTGGGTGAAATCCCAGCCTCTGCTCGGGGTCCTGCTTGCCCAGCCGGGCTGGGAGGACTCCAAGTGGCTTCGTGGTGGCCTCTCCCCCCTGGTGTGTGGGAAATCCATCCTCCCCCTGGGCTTGCCTGCAGCTCCCACCACCAGGGCCACATTTCCTGGGCTCAGCACTGTCTGGCCGCCTTCCCGTCCCTGTAGGCATCTGCCTGGAGCTGAGCTCACCAAACCTTCCCCTCCTCCCTGCACCTTGCCTAAGATGGTCTGAGGTCAGCGAGAAAGGTGCAGCCTGGGGGATGGCCGCGAATCCAGCGCCCTCCAGGTTGAGCCGGGGGTCTGAGATCCAGAGGCACAGAGGCTGCACGTCCCGGACAAACAGCATCCAGGGTGCTGCTCGAGCTTCTGGGGCAGAGGGGCAGCAGGCGCGGAGCCTCCGCGGGGAAGGCGCCCGCTGCTAACATTTGCCGTCTTACTGCTCGCTATTATTTATTGAATACTCACCATATGTCAGACACTGCGCAAAGCACTTAACATACATAATCACACTTCATCTCCATAATAATCCTATGATTTATTTACCATCCCTACTGGGATTGTTATTATTCTCATTTTTCAGATGGGGAAACTGAGCTTCCAAGAAGGGGCTCCGGTAGGAAGTACAGCAGCAAAGACCAGAAGCTGTGCAGGCCGGCTCCAAGCTCAGCTCTCTCCCGGGCTCCCCCGGACACAGGGATACAAGCCACTGTGTTACAGCGAGGGAGAGTCCTGTGTCTCTGAGTGTTGCAGCAAGTGTAGCTGGTTCTACAAAGCACTCGTGTATCCCACACCACTATCTCATCATCTTGCAAAGCTGGCCAGGTAGATATTCTTGCCATTCACCAGCTCAGGAAACCGGGTTTCAGACTCCAAGGCGCACAGCTGGCTGGAGCCTGGGTGGCGGTGCTGATGTTGGGACCACACAGCGCCCCCTGCCTGGGCTCAGGACACCGTGTGGGGACTTCAGGGCCCCCCCCGCAATGCTCTAGCCTGCGGGATGCCCACACTGAAGGAGGGGTAGGCCCAGGGAGGCGGCATCTCTCCCCCACCCCAGAATGCCTCTGTGGGATCCCCCCTGGCCTGGGGTGTAGGCTCAAGCCTGGCTCTGCTAACAGCGCATCCTCACTGACCGTGGATGTGGATGGAAGGAGCCACCAGGGAACAAGGGCACTGGGCCTGCTTCGGCTACAGGCACAGGTGTGGCCTTGGGCAAGTCCCATGCTGCCTCTGACCTTCCAGGGGTTTTTGCCTAAAAAGCAGAGAATGATGTCTTCCAGGCCACCCCCACCCCCGGGGGCTCTGAGGGCTGAATCACTGAACTACAAGGGCTTTGGAAGGCTGACTTACTTGGGGCCTGGAAACCTGAGGCCTGGAAATGAGGAGGGGCCGCTTACTGAGCCTCTGCTATGAGCACCCCCCAGACCTCTGTCACATGCTGCAGCTTCCCAGGAGGTGTCACGGGCCTTCCTGGTTCTGACCCCCGCACTGAGCAGCTCTTCAGAGCTCAGCCTTCTTACGGACGCAATCACTGGTAGCTCTGAACCGAGCATTGCAGAGCGGCTCTCAGAAGGCCAGCAACTCCAAGCCACAGTGCTCCCCACACTGCACGGGGAAAATTGGGGTTGGAATCCACAGTTTTACCAGGTTGAAAACTTAGCCAATTTTCAAGCAATATGGCACCTGAAAGAGAAGGAGGAAATCCAGAAGGGAGTGAACCAGAGAGGGGAGACCCTAGGTTCTGTGTGCAGCTAAGTCCCTCGTTGATCCCTGAGCTGATGCGTGTGCACAACAGACACCAGGTAGCCAGCCAGGGTCAAAGGCGCCGAATTCAGCTGCTCTTGCTCAGGGGGTGACAGCTGGCAGTGAGAGTTCAGTCAAGTGAACGGTTTGATTTAATAAATAAGCGAAGAAAAAAAATTCCCAGTATTCTTTTTTTAAATAAAGATGTATTTATTTATTTGAAAGTCAGAGTTACACACAGAGAGAGGCAGAGGCAGAGAGAAGAGACAGAAAGAGAGAGAGAGAGAGAGAGAGAGAGAGAGAGAGAGGTCTTCCATCCGCTGGTTCAGTTCCCAATTGGCCACAATGGCTGGAGTTGCACTGACCCAAGGCCAGGAGCCAGAAGCTTCTTTCAGGTTTCTCATGTGGGTGCAGGGGCCCAAGGACTTGGGTCGTCTTCTACTGCTTTCCCAGGCCATAGCTGAGAGCTAGATTGGAAGTGGCGCAGCCATATGGAATGCCGGCACTGCAGGCGGCAGCTTTACCCGCTACACCACAGCACCGGACCCCCAATATTATTTATAACAACATGCAGAACCCAAGATCTCTGCAGCATGTTATTCACAATATCGAGGAAATGATCCAAAATTACTAGGCATATGAAAAAAAACAGGAAAATCAGATCCATAGGAAACAAGTGAGATTGCCTCTGGAAGGATCCCGATTGTGGAACTGGCAAACAAAGGTTTTATTTTTATTTCATTTCTTTGAGAGAGAGAGAGGGAGGGGGGGAGCACTCCCCTCCACTGGCTGATTCTATTCTTCAAATGCCTGCAGTGGCCAATGGCTGGGAGGAGCTGAGCTGAAGCCAGCAGCCAGGAGCTGCATCCAGGTCTCCCACATGGGTGGCAGGAACCCAATTATTTGAGCCATCTCTGCTGCTTCCCAGGAAGCTGAATCAGGAGCTAGAATCAGCTCTCGAACCCGGTCACTCTGGTCTGGCCCGCGGGTGCTTTAACCAGCATCCTAACTGCTGGGCTGAATGTGCTCTCTGCATACAAATACGCTCAGGATGTAAAGGACACTCTATTTACCATGAATACAAAGACAGGACCAATTTCAGCAAAAAAAGAAAGTAAAAGAAACCACTAAAGAGAACATGCAAAAGAGAAATTTTAAAGCAATTTTAAAATAAATATTAAAAGAATAGATATTAAAGGAGTGGAGGAGTGCACAATTATTTTCTTTCTGACCTCTGTAACGCATTTGTCTTCTAAAACTGATGTTGGAAGTATTAAAAACAGGCTATTTTAATATTATCTGTAGTGGCCCCATTTGGAAGCTACCTAGACGCCTATCAACAGTGGAGTGGAGAAAAAAATTATGGAATAGTCACACAACAGAATACTATGCAACCACATGAATGGCCACTGTACCGTGCAGGCAGCATTGTGGAGAACTCACAGAAGCATGATGGCGTACAAACAGGCATCGCACACCAGACCCATTGGTAGCGCCCATGCGTGTTAAGGCAAAGCCCATCTAGGGGGTTTGAAGTCAGCACGGTGGATCTGGGTGGAAGGAGCCCCAGGGGCACTCTGGAGACTGGGAAGGCGCTGTGTGTTCATCTGTATTGGTTCCGCACACGGTTCCGACTAGGAAATTTTACTGGGCTGTGATGTGAGCGTGCTGCATATCATATCAGCAAAACACAGAAGCAGGGACGGCTTCCATTCCCCTCACACCCCAGACTCCACGCTGCTCTGCAGCAGAGAGGATGACCCTGTGAGGAGGGTCGTCGGGGGGTGGGAGGCTGTGCTCCAGGGGTGGCCTGGCCGAAGACCAGAAGAGACGCAGTGGAGAGTGTCCCCCACCTCTGTGACGACTGGGTGGGGGGAGGAACTTGTCCTTTGCTCACACGGTGAGGTGGAGAGAGAAAGAACTGTGGTCTTCTGGGACCCTCCTTTCTATGGCGTAGACATGGAACCTGCTAGTGAGACCCACACCAGGAGGCAAAGGCCGTCCGCGGAAGCCAGAGGGATGGATGCCCCAATCCTCGCCCCCAGCGAGTGACCACAGCCAGCAGCTTCTGCATGGTCCTCAGCCCACCACTTGCTCTGCGGGGATTTAGGTGAATCACTTCCTCTCCCCGGAACTGCTGCCCCCACTAAAGGAGTACGGGTTGGATCTAATGGTGATAAGGCATATGCTTCCTCCCAGTGGCAATGGTTTCAGGTCTCCATCTGACCAGGGGCACCACGTGCCTGGCCCTGTGCTGGGTCGGGGTTAAATAAGGACATTGTAAAGCCTCATTCACCCAGCAGCCCTGCATGGGGCATCTGCTCTGTGCTGGGGACGCAAAGATGACCGGCAGTCATTGTCTCAGAGGAGCTTCCATTCTGGGAGGGGAGATGGAGCTGATGGTTATGAAAGGTGTGACAAGCGTGGCACACACAGGCACCCACCAGGGACTATGCACCTGGAGAAGATTCAGGCAATGGGCATGAGGTCAGGCCCAAGAAAGCTTTCACGAGGAAGTGACAGTGGGCTGAGCCCGCTAACCGGGGAGCAGCCACATTCTTGGCAGAGACAACAGCATGTACGGCAGCAAAGGAATGGGGAGAGAAAGACATTCCTGCGTGGCTAGAATGTGCAGAAGGAGCACCGGCTGCAAGAGGTGAGGCTGAAGCTTTGATTGCCTTTTGGGGGAAGGTGGAGATTGTGCCCAGGAGCCCAGGGTGGGTGTGAGACTGGAACACGGTGGCGGGACCCAGGCGGGGCCCTCTGCCTTCATCTTCCTTCCTTCCTCCCTCCTCCTGCATTTGGATGCGTTCCTGCCGTGCGCTCCAGCCTCCTACAGCTGTCCGGTCAATAAGCTCTTTAAGGAGCCAAAGAGAGGCGAGATCAATGCTGTTGTCATTGATCCCACCTCGCAGCCGATTAGTGCCAGGGACTTGGCTGGCCTGGGGGGCCCTCCGCTAACGCTCCTCGGAACTCGGCTTAATCTGACAGCACCCAGAGGCCCTGGGGAGAGCCTTGACCTCCCCAGATGCTCCACGGGCAGCAGTGGAGGAGGTCCTGATCCCTACCAGCCAGGAGCCCTGTGCCAGCCACACGAGCATCCCCCGGGTCATCAGCAGGTGTCTGCTCACGTCAGTTCCTTGCTTTAGTCCCGTGGATGTCCCTCATGCTCTCTGGGGTCTGGACAAAGCCCCTAATAGGACAAATGTGCCCCATGCCCTCTGGGGCCTGGCCGTCTCTCCCAGCCCCTTATGTCACCTTGTCCTGAGTCAGTTCAGAACTGCCTTCTGCTCCCCAACTTGGACTGCAGAGGGTCATCTGTCATTGCTTCCAGAAAGCCTTGCCTGATCTTCTTCCCACCACCACTGCCACCACCACCATCTGACTTGGGCACCTCTCCAGGGCTCCCCCGTGCTCTCCCGAGCGGACCAAGGATGAGAATGCACTGTAATTGCTTATTTTCTTGCCTCATCCTGGCTGCATATTAGAATTCCCAGAAAGCTTTGAAAAACCAAAATACAGCTTCTGAATCAGTGGGTCTGGGCTGCAGTTTGGGCACTGATGGTTTAACTATCTCCTTCCAGGGGATGGCAGGTGCACCCACAGCTGAGAGATACTGGACCAGACTCTGAGTTCCAAGAAGTCAGAGACCAGACTGATACATGAACCCCTCTGTCTCCAGCACTTAGCATAGTGCCCGGCATGTAGTATCTGTTCAGTAGACTCTGGGATCCTGGAGAGGCCATTTGCCCCAGGCTGACCACTTCTACTGCCTGGGACACCCCCTCTTCACCAGCCATCCCTTCCCTTTGTTGAACAAACAACTAAGGGTCAGCCCTTAGGGTTGAACAGCCTAGGTTAAGGAGGAGGCTCTTGCCCAACATGTCGCATCACACTGAATCCTTACCATAGTCTGTGAGGCAGCAGGGTGAGTGATGACATGTCACACGTCAGGAGACCCTGCAACCCAGAGCAGGTAGGTGCCCAGGCCGGGGGGTCACAGCCGAGATTCTGCCCGGAGTCCCTCCCTGAGTCTCGATGCCAGGGGCTTCCTTAGGCTGTAAAACATCTCCTCTATAGCCAGTTGTTCTGTGTCTTGGGCCTGGCTCCCTTCTGCAGGGGGTGGGGCCTCCTGACAGCCTTCTCCCAGCCAAGGTAGCAGAGGGGGCTGGCATGGGGGCCTTAGGGCCCTCTAGCCTGGCAATCAGCAGAACTAGGCTCTGGGCCAATCTGTGTCACTTGCAAGTGACAAAGTGAGCTGGGCCTGTCGCTTGTCTTCCTAGAGCCACACTAGCCCAGTAAGAACCTCCACTGGCCCTGTCTGGGAAATGGGTTGATCCTTCTCAAGGCACCATCCAGCGAGCTGCCACGTACTAGTAGGCTGTGCCCAAGGACCCTGGGACTGGGAGGAGGGCTTTGGCCCAGACCTGCACCCCGTCTCCTCCTGGGCTTCAGCCAGAGCTTGCTTCCCATGTCTTCTCCATCTCTGCAAAGTCACCTGCTCTTCTCTGCTCAAGCCACAGCCAGGTAACCTGAGCCGACCGGCCACGGTGTGGGAGGCCTCCTTAGTGTGCTCCATGGTACTTTCTGGAGACCTAAGCACTTAGGAAGTGAAACATAGACATCCATCAGCTCAGATGAGGAGGAGGAGACAAGGGTCCCCTCATGTCTGTCTTCCTGGGGGCTTCAAGGCCAGGAGCCAGTGCCTGGGTCTGGGTGAGCAGAGGGCCCCTGCCTTCCTGCTCCTTTGGGAAGTGGAGGAAGCCTGCAGGAGCTCCGCCCTGGTGCTCAGGGCCAGCGGACCACCCCAAGGCAGGAGTGCCGCCCTGGTGCTCGGGGCCAGCGGACCACCCCAAGGCAGGAGTGCCACCCTGGTGCTCAGGGCCAGCGGACCACCCCAAGGCAGGAGTGCCACGCCAGGTGCTCAGGGTCCTTCCTCAGGGTCGGGAGGAGCAGCAGGAGGGGCCCAATTGCCCTGGTCCCGACGCTGGAGTGGAGAGCAGCGGCCAGGAAACCAAGCACATGTGCTGCTCAGGTGTGAACCAAGCGCTGTATCAACAACGGGTGAGGATGAGATGAGCAGCCCCTTGGGCCCGGTGCCCCACGCCCCTTCCCTATTTGCACTCCTGTGTCTCCAGGAACGGGGCCGCTGGGCTCACAAACACCATTTGGCCTGCAGCGCTTCAGTACAACGTTTTGAATCTGGAAAACGCTTCCCCCTTGCGATGCACAGGACACCAAGTAGCAGACTGGGGGTCCTGCTTCAAGAGGAAACTCTCTGGGCTTCTGCTTGGAAGCTGAGGCGCTCGGGAGCCAGGTGCCCAGGAGGGGGCGCAGTCGCATCTTAGAGTCCTCCTTTCCCTCTTGTGTTCTCCCTGGTTTGTGCAAACTCAGGAGCGCAGAATTCGAGTCAGTCTGGTCTTTGTTAGGCTTTCCTCCTGGGTTCCTGCTTTCCTTTCATTCACTTACGCATGTTAATGAGATAATAAGTACCCCAAAGCCCAACTCCTAAGGTAAAGCAAAGGCCCTGACTAGGACGGCTACCTGTGTGGCTGCCCCTGCCCACGCTACTGGCTGCCAGGGTGAGCAGCGTCCTGGACCTCCACCTGCAACCGATTGGCTTGCTTTCCTCTTGTTTTTGTTGCTACACCGTGAGCTTTCGTTGTAGCCGTTCTTACTGTACTGAGTGTTATTTCCAGTAGCTTTGAAGCTTGGTGCCCTGCCCCCCACCCTTGGGATGCCCTTTGTGGCAGAGAACAGGAAGCCAGATGCAGCGGCTCCAGCGTTCCCGAAACCACCTCGGCCCGCAGGTCCTCGGGGCGGGGGGAGGCAAAGACCAAGTGGCATCCGGAGGAGCCACTCTGCTAGGCAGCCAGGAGCAGGCGGGCTGGTGGTCTACCTTCCTCCTTCCCAGCCCCCATGTCCTGCCCTCCCCCTGCAGGGCACAGCAGCTCCCAAGAAGCCCTGGCTGCGGTGCCAGCCAAGTTTATTCCTTGATCTCAGCCAATGGCTGGCCTTGGGAGGGTGCAGGGCAGGTGCTGGCCAGAGCCCAGACTGGCTGTAATTACCAAGATGGAGAGGTAGTGTTGGTAAGGCCACAGCATGGCCCCCACATGTCCCTTGCTGCAGAGGGCAAACCGCAGGACCTCTCTGTCCCATGCCCACCGAGGATCCCCTCCTTGGAAGTCCTCAGAGCCAGAAGCAATTTTACCCATGAGCGGGTCTGCGTAATCCTCTCTGGTCTCTGTCAGCTCCTCTGGGAGTCTCTGGTGGTGGTGGGGAGGGGGGTGCTGCCTGGGCTGCGAGGGCCCAGCCTCCGAGGCCATTGCCTGCTGCTGTGGGGACGTCCTGGCTGCCCCACCCGCCCGAGCCCTTCGCGGTCCCCAGGAGGGAGCCCAGGGGAAGCCACTTCAAGGTCATCTCAGAATCCCCTCCCCCATCACGATTTTGCTGTAAATGGGTTTGGAGTGGAGCCCCAGTGGGGAGCAGCTTGACTGCACCCCCACCTTCTCCCTAGGGCTGGGCCCTGGGGGTGGGGACGGGAACTCTGCCTGGAGCCCGAGATGCCACAGCAGGCTTGGGACGCTGAAGACCCTCTAGGCTAGAAGTGTCTCCAGGGAGCCCAGCCTACACTTTCTGATGGGGATACCAAGGCTCAGAGAGGCACAGTCACTCAGCGAGGGCTAACCAGCACCAGATGGGCAGGGCAGGGTCCCTGCCGGCTCTTGTCTGATCCACTTCAGGTCCTGCCGTCTTGCACCCATTCCCTCTGCAGAGACTGCCTGTCCCAGGAGTGTGTTACCAGGAAGCACCCCATGTCCCACTGGCTACACACAAGGGTTGGCCTTGACGGGTTGGATCCGAGGCCGACCTCGGACTGCACCCGAAGCAGCCTCTCCAAGCCTGATTGGAAAACAAATAAAAAACAAAACCAGGATGCTGATGGCACAGTTTGTCCTCCGGGCTCATCGTGCGGCCTGAGAGAAGTATGCAACAGACCAGCGCAGTGCACACAGCCAACAGTGCAGAAGTCCCAGAGGCTCAGCTTGTCGTCCATGGGTGGGTTCCTATCCACCCCTCACAGCCCTGCCGCAGCACCGCCTCCCCTCTGAAGCCTTCCCTGATGACCACACACATAGACCTGCTGACGCCACAGCCTCCCACTGCTGCAGCCTCATCCAGGGCCCAAGTCACTGTCTGGGATCTTGGCTGGAGGGCTTCTCGTGTCTTCTGGGTTGTGTGCTCCTAAAAGGAAGAGGGGTTTGCCATTCTGTGGAGGGGCCAGGGCTACACTGCAGAGTCTCAGGGGTAGGGGCAGGGTGGGGTCTGTGCCAGGCTGGACTCTCCGGTCTTTTTTTTTTTTTAATTAATTAATTTATTTGAAAGGCAGAGTCAGAGTGAGAGAGAGAGAGATCTTCCATTTGCTGATTCCCTCCCCAGTTGGCTGCAATGGCCAGAGCTGGGCCTATCAGGAGCCAGGAGCTGCTTCTGGATCTCCCATGTGGGTTCGGAGGCCCAGGCACTTGGGCCATCTTCCACTGCTTTCTCAGGCACATTAATGGGATCTGGATGAGAAGTGGAGCAACTGGGACTTGAACAGGCCCAAATGAGACGCCAGTGCGACAGGCGGCAGCTTTGCCCACCACTCCATAGCGCCGGCCCCTCTCCTGTCCTTTAAGTCCCATCATGAGTCCACCTTGAGGGACGGTGTCTGAATTTCATGGCCTTCACTGCCCTTCCTGACTGCAGAGGGCAGGGACGTTGGCACACGTTCTTCTGCGTCGTGGGCTTCAAGTTCTCTGAGCCCACAGGGGTAGCCAGTGCAAGACTACGTGCCAGGGGCCGGGGCTTCTAGAAGGGCTTGTCCTCGTCCTAGGGGAATCCAAGCCTGCACAGTGCTCAGGGAACCAACCGCACAGCCGGAGCTGGCCCGGCTCGTGCTGGAGCCCACCCCCGGTGCGGGAGCCTCTGGAAGTCCCCTGGGCCCCTGCATCTCACACGGGTCTGGGGCTCGCTCATTGCCCGAGGCACTCTCCTGCCTTCCTTGGGGAGAGCAACAGATTGAAGGCGATGGCTGCAGCAGAGACAGTCCTATAATTATCAACAGTGGATTATTTTAATTAAAATGCTTTGCATCCTCAGCTCTTAATTTCTAAAATGATTATAAATGTTATTATTAAAGAAAAATCCTTGAAGTGAGATCCATAAATCTCTGCCCGAGCGGAGAAGACAGGGCGAGCTGCTGCAGCAGAGACCTAGCAGGGGCTGAGACTCTGAGGGAGGGGCGGAAGGGGTGGGGGCATAGAAGAAGGATGGGTTCAGGGCCCCACCTGCACCCCGCCCCCTCCACTTCCTAGCTCACTGGGCTGAGAAATCAGACAAGATCTGGCTCTGGAGCTTGCCTCTGTGGCTTGCTGTGTGACCTAGGGCAAGTCAGCTAACCTCTCTGAGCTTCGGGTATCGTCTTTAGAGTGAAAGTCATTGCCATCTGGCAGGACTCATTTGGGAGAAGCAGACAACGTGTGTAACGCGCTTGTCACAGAGTGGCTGTCTCAGCGGTTCTGATGAGCTCCGTCCTGTCCTAGGGAGGGTTTCCGGTAGCCCTCTACTCCTGCACCCTTGGGCCACCATAAGCTCAAAGGTGGTGTCCCTTCCACTGCAGAGCTCCTAAGAGGGGGCCTTGCGGAGTGATTGCTGCTGGCCCCCTGTCCCGGGGCCCAGGGGTGCAGCATGGGTTTCTGCAGCATCGTGGCAAGGGGGCAGGGTAGGAAGAGGTAGGGAGGCCCGCCCTCCCCAGTGACATACTCGGCCCTGGAGGCCCAGAGAGGGACTTGTCTGGGGGCAGGACGCCTGGCCCCTGCTCTGAGCTCGCTCCCTTGACCCCCACCCCGTCCGCTGCCCACCCAAGCTGTGCCATCCTGAGCGGATCCCGTCTCTCTGTGGACCTTAGCTCCCTCCTGGGTGAGATGGGCAGGGTAATCGCTGGCCTGCTGACCTCCCAGGCTGGTGCTGGGCCCAGCTGAGATGATGGGTCTGAAAGTGCTTTGTAAGCGGGAGCGCAGGAAGCTGATGTGGGAGATTATTAACATGAATATTAATGAGCTCGCTCGCACTGGCCCCTGGCCTCAGAGCAGACAGGCGTCGGGAGCCTGGCTATGGCTTGCACGGAGGTTGGGCTCGGCCTTTCTCTGCGTGGTCCTCTCCGGATTCCTGCGGAGGTGCAGCATTGAGGGGAGACCCGGGGGCACTTCCCCCAAAGCACCCAGCTGTGGGTGTGGGGGTGCTGGGGACCTGTGGGGCAGCCACAGAGGACGCTGGCTTTCTCGTCTGGGGCTAGGCTGCCTCCTGTGGGCCCCACTGAAGGCAGAGGGGCTTCCTGCCTGTTCCAATGCCCGCCGTCCCTAGAAGTCTGGCCAGGCCTCCTGGGGAAAACGGCCAGCTGGGAGAGGTGCGGGCTGAGCGGCACCCAGATGCTTCTCAGTGTCTCCCTCCTGTCCCTCTCCTCCCACACTCACGTGCTGGGCCCCACGTGTGCAAACATGGCTGATCTGTGTCCCGGGCCAGTCAATATCTGGTTGTTCACTCCAGGGGTCACTAAAGGCTTGTTAAATACCTCGGGTGTGCCAACACAGTGCCAGGCATCGGACAGCGAGGTGGACGAGACCCTGCCCTGTTGTGAAGGCCCCGACAGCAGAGGGCCTGCAGACAGGTCCCTACGCTACCTGCCAAGCCTGGGAGCCACGGGAGCCTACTGGAGCCTGCGCGTAAGGGGAGGTTTTCAGGAAAGACTTCCCGGAGGAAGTTGTGTCTGCGCTGAGCCTGGAGGGGGGACGTGTGTACTCAACCCCCATTGTCTAACCCAAATGGAACATTCCGGTTTCCTGTCTCAGAGAAGGAGGCACAGATCCATGAGGCTAAATCCCTGGTGAGCCTTCCCCAGCATCTGCCTTCAGGGCTGGGGAGGCAGAAGCCCAAGCCAGGGTTTGCACCCCAGCTCCAGCGGGCTGTCCCCCTGGCCTCCTCCCTGGGGAGACAGGAGGGGGTCCTGAGGATGCTGGAGGATGGCTTTTATGCACAGAACTCAGAAAGGGGCGAGCGCCTGGCCTTCCTTGCCGGGTCAGCGTGCGGCTGCTGGAGGCATTTCTGTGGAGCCAGCAGGTCTGAGGCTGCCGAGCTCAGCGGCAGCTTCCTCTCGGTATGATTCACTTGTGCCAATCACTCGGTTTAAGACTGTGAAGGTATACAAGATGTCTGTGTGCTAAAGGTGGTGGTGGGGAGAGCGAGACCTGTGAGTACTCCCAAGCACAGGGAGGCCTGCGTGCAGAGGGGTCTCACACACGCAGGCTGGGGTGCACGTGCCCACACCCCCGCTTCTGCCCAGCGACATCACCACATGCCTAGAGTTCGCGCCGGCCCATCCTGCACCGCCCGAGTGTCCCAGGCTCGTGCACCCTTGTTCAGGAGCGTCTGTCTTAACGGCAGAGCCAACATCCTGTTGCATGTTAATATGAGACTGTACAAACTAAAATGCAGATTTAGGAAATTCACCATCTATGCAAATAACCCAATTCTAAGGAGACTTTGATGAGCGCTGTGATAAAGAATCCAAATTCTGTGCCTTGTGAGGGAGAGAACATTCCAGGGCATTCTGGAAGGAGAGAGCTCTTGAGCGTAGACAGCAAGGCTGATAGGGTTTTACCAGAGCAGGATAGGATTGCTTGATGGCTGTTTCTTCTTGCCTGCTGTTGCAGGATAATGGGCACAGAGACATTGGCGACTTGCTCCGGGGCATGCAGTTAGCGAGGGGAGAATGTATGAGGCTGCAGAGCCTGGAGCTGCTGGGGCCCGGCCCCACTGTGAGATCCCAGGCCTCAAGCTCTGCCTTCCCCGTGATCCCCTGGGAGTGAGGGCTGTGCCGCCCGGGCCATGTGGGGCCTCCTGGGACCCACCCGGGGTTACTGAGGGGCTCCTTTCCCTTGTGCTGTCTCCATCCTGGGAACTGAGGGCTTGAAACAGAGAAGGACCTTGGCCCAGCTCTGTGCAGCCCCCATGTGAGACAAGAAGAAGGTTCCAGAGGGGAGCCCCTGGGGCCCTCACATGGGCCCACGCTGCGGCCATGAGAAGTCTTTCCAAAGGGATGACCCCCAGTTTCTGGTCACGCCTGCAAGGGTAGCACAGGGTCTCACCATCTCAGCAAGGATGGTGGGAGGAGCCTGTTTTTGGGTGACCGTGGGCAGTAACCACCAGTTGTACTTGGGAGGATGCCCAGAGCTTCCTACAGAGCCGCCAGGCCTTGCTGGTGCAGCCTCACCTCCAGACCAGCGTCTCCTAGGACAGCCCCAGACACCAAGCCCTACAGAGGGAAGGGAGAGCACCCCCTCTCCTGGGATGTGGGACGGTTCCTCATCACCTGCCAATCCATCACCCTCCCATTGTTCACTCGGCAGCACTGCGGCTGCCTGTGCCTGCAGGAGGACGCGGACCAGCTCTGAACTGTTCCTCTGTGCATCCCAAGTGCTCCCTGGAGCCTGGGTCCAGTCTAGACCACACTGAGTGCCTATTGACAGATAACTGAATTTGACCTTGATGGAACCCCAGTTTGTTGCTTTGTAAAGTGGGCGCAGTTAAGATCTACTTCATGTAATCACTGGGTAGGTGACATGAAGCAAAAGACTGGGTGTGCACCGAGCCCTTGGCAGATACCGGCCACTGCTAACAGGAAACTCGCTCACACCCCACTGGGCGTTGCTGCCACTCCCACACCTGGGAGACTTAGAATGAGGAAACACAAACTCCGAAAGGAGCTTCAGGCTGGCTCCCAGGCAGGCTGGCCCCCTGGGTGTCCTAGGACTCTGCTGTCCCCACGCATGCCTACTGCAGGCCCTGGAGAGGTCGAGTGGCCTCTCCTTGCCTCTTGCTACCATGGCTGACGGCGTGGGAGCAGATGCACAGGCGTGGTGGAGACGCCGGCTGTGTAGAACTGAGCGCCCTCCCCACAGGCGCCACCCTCGTTGGCCATTCAGGACCCATCTTCCCCGTCCCATTTGCCCTTCAGCAGCCTTCCCTCCCTAACTCAGAACATTTGTATGAGCGAGGCATCTCTAGCCACTGCCTTCTCGCCACCTGCTCAGGGGGCTCCCTCCCCACCTGAAGCCACCGATACATATGCAAAGGCCGGTGTATTAATTTGTGTTTGCGTGCGGAGCCTGGGACACTGCTGAGAAAGGGGATTAGGCGGTGGCAGTGGGTGGGAGGCAACAGATGGCTTGATTGCTTTTACCTGTTGCTAATTTGTTTGCCAACAGTTCCTCGTTTGTGTTTAATAGCGCCCAGACCCCGAGGCGGCAGGGTGCCCGGCACCTGATGGCAGGCTACAGCCCTTCATCCTTGTGCAGGGCGGGGGTTCAGGTGGTCTGCACTGGAATTAAATACCAGAGTCTGGAAGTCGGTGGCTCTCCCTTGCTCTGACTCTGAATTTCCCTGGGACTGGCACTCAGAACCTTGTCGAGTGGATGAGTGGCAGGAAGGATGCTGAGCCTGGAGGTGCCTGGGCAGAGGCTCCTGGTAATCAGCTGTGCGACCTTGGCTGGGTCACTTAGCACCCCTGGACCCCATTTGCTTGGTCAAGAAATGGGCATCATCGCACCTGTCCACTCTACTTTGCAGATTGCTTGGAGGGTGACCCAAGATGACAGATCCGAGAGCACTCTGACATGTGCAATGGGCTATAATAGTGCAACATTATCTGCTGGCAGAGCAGGTAACAGTCTGGATGCTGGTGTCAGCCAGCCCTGGACTGAGCTTTGACTAGGCTACTTGCACAGATAGGGTTGGGGGTGAGATGGCTGAGCTCTCAGAGCCTGAGCCTCCTCTCCTCTCCAGCAGGGGACAAGCAGTCCCTGCCTTGCAGAGTGCCAGCAGGTTAGCTCAGGCTTCCCAGATGTGTGCACACACCCAGCGTCTTCCAGCCTGCCTGCACCTTAGTCCTGGGATGCCCACTGTGCCCCTGACTCCAGCCGATGACTCTCTCCCCTGGGACATGCGCCCGGTGGAAGTCTGCAGGGGGTCAATTCTTCCCCAGTGGGATGGTAACCAAGGGCCTCCTACCACGCGTAGGGAACCCCGAGCAAGCTCCCTCCTGGAGTTAGGGAGGAGGCAGCTCCTGTTCCCATGGGCAGGGCCTAGGACACAGCAGGCTCCTGTCCCTGTTTTCACACCTGGCCTCCAGGTGCTCCCAGTTCCTGCTCGGGGCTCAGCCTGACTCTTGGCTTTCCTGTTGAGTCTCTAAGATCTGTCACCAAGAAAGGTCCTCCTGCTTAGGTGAGCTGGCACGCTGCTTTGGCTTATAGTCAGGAATCTTGCGGCTACCTCGCCGTGCCTTGCAGACAGCCCAGTGAGAGCATAGGGGGGCCTTCCTTTGAAAGAATCTTTTCTCTGTCTCCATTACTCACTTGTTCTGTGGCCATGGGCAAGCAGTTGCCATATCCCCCCTGGGAGGGGATTGCCTTCATCCCGGGGTAAGGTCCCCCTGGTCAGTGTCAGGCAGCTCCCTGGCACTTGGGGATGAGTGATGGGCGAGTGCTAGGTCCGTGGCGGCCGAGAGGCATGGCTTTTGTCAGAAATCACAGAGAAAACAAGGCCTGGGACTTTGTCAAGAAAGCATCCTTTTGAGAAACTTGCTTCGGGGGGTTATCGACTGAGAAGTCACTTTATCTCAGCGCCTGTGACTGTGTCTCAGGGAAATGTGCAATTATTAGAAGAGATAAGGTGCCAGAGGAATGGAAGGCGGCAGACTGTTTTAGAGGAGGGAGGGGGAAAGCGAAGGGGAAGCTGGGGGCGGGGTGTGGGCTCTGCTGCCGGGTGCTTCCCCGGGGCAGAGAGAAGAGGCAAGGGGTGGGGGGTGGAAGTGGGAGGAGAGGGAGAGTGAGGGGTGGTGACAGGAGTCTTGCTTGTCCCTGACAGCTCCCCTTGTGTTCTTACATGGGATCCTAGCAGCCTGCTAGGTAGTGCCCCCTGCCATCTCCACATTGCCTTTGGAGAACTCATCCAGTGGCCCGGGAGGGCCCCCTTGACCTTGGCCTTGGGTAGAGGGCTTTCTCTCACGGTTAGGTTAGGTCTTTTCTCTCGAGCAATTTCTCCTTTTCTGGGTGCACGGCATGGGGACAAGGCTGGGTTTGAATGGGGAGCCCTCCAGGTGCTGGCTGCAGACTCTGGGCAAGTTGCAGACGTCTCACAAAGCGTTTGATGACGACTTTTGCGTCCCCAGGCCTCCAGTATGGTGCCCAGCATGAGGGCACAGGGACCGTGAGCCCACTTTCCCAGTCCCACGGGGAGGACCCCTGTACCAGGCAAGTGCACGCAGCCAACTCGGAGCTGCAGAGCAGGGTGCCGTGAGCCAGGCAGCTCCAGCGCTGAGCCGTGTGGGATATCATGGAAATGTTCCTGTGTTCACCTCCACTCTGCCCTTGAACCTGGGGGAAGCCTCTCTTCCACATTGCTCTGCCTGGACCCCCTCTCTCTCCCTGGCCATCAGGGGAAGAAGGAGGGCCTGGCTCAGGCCAGATCGGGTGTCTGTGGCCCTGAGTGTGTTTTGTGCTCAAAGCTCATGCCGCCCCAGAGGCTGCTTGGCACTGTTCTTGGTCACAGGTGACAGCACTGAGGCTGCTGAAGTCAGCGACTCGCCCCCCATCCTTGTGGCCCGCGGAACACACAGACACCTGGCCTCTTCTGCTCCTCTTCCCGGCTAGTGCACTTCTCACACACAGCCGAGCGGTAAGGCTCTGTATCCCTTATCACTCAGAAATCCTACTACCCTGAGACACCGGGACTTGCACAGACTCTAAGACAACTTGCCCCCTGGTCTGCTCGGCTGCTGCCTGACTCTCTTCTCCAGGGAGGTGCAGGTACCGTGCTTGTGGTTAGCCACCGAGATCATGGTGAAAGAGAGAGTAGACCATGGAGAGCCGTGGTTGTAACGAAGGACCAAGGGTTTGTCTCTGCGTGTGTGTGACCAGGAGGCAGCTGCGGAACTCCATGGAAGCAGCTCTAGCCTTGATGGTGCCCTTGAGTAACGGTGTACAAGAAGTCTGCTCTTGGGAACCTAGCGACCGGTGACTTAGAACGCGATGCTGGATCTGCTCCGAAAGCCGGGCAGCAAGACCCTGCTGGGGACGTAGAGTGGAAGCTTGCCGGCAGCAGGGGGAGGCCGGGATGGCGGCGAGCCACTGGGAAGGACAGAGCGGGGCAGCTGCCCAGGCAAGCGGCCCCAGGACGAGACGCGGCTGCTGCCCGTCAGCCTCTCCTCACGGGACCTCCCCGTCTTGCATGCACGCAGCTTCTCCAAGGCAGCGCAGCCCTGGGTGAGGGTGGAATACTTACGGGACCGTGCATATTTTGAGGAAATTAATCTGTGTTTAACTCAGGCATTCCAGAGCTCCATGCCAAAGTTTTCATCAGCTTGTGGGGAAATGAGTAAAACATGAGAGTTTCTCATAAAGCCGAATGCATTCATTTTCAATAGGACTGTCCTTTTTTCTGGGGTTGTATCTTCCCAGCTATGGAAAAATCCTGTTTCCTCTGAAAAGATGGTGATTGGAGACCCGAGTTAATTTCTTGAGTATCTGCACTTGGCAGTGCTTAAAGCTGGCAACTGTATATGAATCCTCCCATTTGCTCCTTCAAATTTTTGCTGAACTACCGAATCCTCAGGCCTGAGGACCAGGGGGCTGCACTTTGTCAGCCGTTGTTTGGATCAACTCCTGTCTCCATGTGGGACAATCTGGCTTCTGCTTAGCACAGTCTTTGGAATCCAGACATCTACACCCTGCGCTTCAATTTCATAACTTTTTTTCCCCATATATAGGGAAGTAAATATGGGGGCCCACAAACCCCGTAGCCTCGGGGACGGGGACAATTCCTTCACAAGATCGAATCTCTTTGCTTTTCTGCACAGGACGCTGTGTATGGCTCTGAGGCCTGTGCAGTCCTAGGGTGACTCCACGGGCTGGACGGAGGTGGTGGATATGAACGGAAGGGCTGTGTCTCAGTCGTGCAGCCTGTTTGAAGCCTGGGCTTAAATGCCGTGCACTTACTTCTCAAGTTTCAAGGCTGGCAATCCCAGATCAGGGTGCTGGCGGCATGGGGCTCTGGGGGAGGTCCTCCTTGTCTCTTCTTGCTGTGTCCTCATGGGAGGGAAGGACAGCTGGCCTTGTTTTATCAGGGCACTAATCCCATGGCAGAGGGCTCCAGCCTCATGACCCAGTTGGTTCTCAAGGGCCCCAGCTCCAATGCCATGACACAGGGATCAAGGTCAAGGGTGGGAGGTCTTGCTGGAAAGGTCAATCATGGTGGAGGCCAAGGGAATTTAGATACAAATGTGGTCTGGGGTGAGCAGTGCTGCTGGGAGCGCTACCCATGATGGCCAACAATTAAGGCTGGAGCTCAGGGCACTACCTGGAGCAGGGTACAAGTTCAGAAATGCAGGTGCCAAAATCACACCTGTGACACAACACTACTGAGTCAGGCAGAACAGGGGGCGGGACAACATCAGTCATTCTTGCTTACCATTGGTTACGGGCTTGCTGCCTGTCAAGATTGAACTTCAGCCTCTCTTCTCGGTGCTGGTTCTGAGAAGGTCAGGTCCAGTTGTCAGCTGGTTCAGCTTGATGAGGGCTCGCTTTCTGGCTTGTGGACTGCTGGGCTCACGTGGTGAGGGAGGACAGGGGCAGGTGAGTGGCGGGGGAGAGAGGCATCTCACCGGTATTTCTTCTTATAAAGTTCTGGATTCTGTATCATTAGGGCCTTGTCCTTATGACCTCATTTCCCCTTGGTCTGCTCTAGGCCCTTCTCCAAGGGCAGCCATATTCGGGATCAGGGCTTCCACCTAGGAGTGTGCTGGGGGACACAGTTCAGAGCAGAGCAGCCCTCTGCCACCCAGACCCCTCTCTGGGTTCCAAATGGAATTGGTAAGCAGCCACGCCAGAGCTCAGAGGGAGGCTTGACCTCATCCTCTAGACCCCAAACTGGGTGGTTGAGCTGGGGCTTCTCTCAGGTTCAGGGAAAGGGACTGAGACACCGCGCCAGGCCTCCAGGCCGCAGCCACCTTCCCCGGCCGGGCTCTGCTGCCCTGGGGGCTCTGGAGAACAGCCTCCGATGGTCACACATGGGTCCTGTGACCTCCACTCTGCCTAAAGGCAGCTGACAGTTCTGGCATCTCCTGCTCTGCTCTGAACACCCTCCTGTCTCTCCTGCTCTCCCCAGGCTGTCTACAGGCATCTCCTGTGCCACGTGGCCCCAGCTGAGCTACTGCTCTGTCCCCATCCCAGGGAAAGGCAATCCCATTCTCCTGTGTGCCAGGCAAACCCCGAGGTCCCTCCATCCCCACCTCTCCACCCTGGTCTGAGCCATTATTCCAAATAACGCAGAACAGCAGCTATTTACATACGTTTGCACTGTTGGCACCAAGTAATCCAGGGATTTAAAGTACAGAGGAGGATGTGCAAGGGCTCCAGGCAAATGCTGTGCCCTTGTCTACACCCTGGAGCCCTGCAGGGTTTGGAATGCATGGGTGAGGAACCAAGTCCCTGTGAACACCCAAGGCCAATTGTCCCATGGGAGACCCCCACCCACAGCCCCGATCAAAGCACTCAGACACTGGAAGACCAAAGACTGGGAGACTCCTCTGGGCAAGACGTCCTGAGGGGAGAGATCCGAGAGACCAGAGGCTGATGGCCGTGGCCAGGGATGGCTGGAAAGTGGGATGAACTGCAAATGAGCGTTCCCATCGGTAAGAGATGTTCTGAACCAGATAGTTGGTGATCATTGCACAACTTGATTGGTTGACTAAAAAATCCCTGAACCTCATGACTGACCAGTTAAAATGGTGAACTATATGGTAGGTCCACTGTTTTTTAAATGAATGTCCCTTAGGCAAGACTCCCTTACTTAGGACTCCCCAGGAGGAGGTGACGGGAGGCGGGGAAGTTTGGGGCCCCTTTCCTTCCGGCTGCCACCTGTCTGCTCATGGAGCCGGAGAGGAGTAGGGATGGGGCGGGACCCGGCTGGATCAGTGAGGGGATGGACCGGAAGGCTGGGCCTGGGACTGTGCCTGGGGTTGTGGGGAGACCCGGAGTAAGCCAAGGCTTCAGGGAAGAAATGAAAGCTGTGGAGAGCCTCGGGCCGCCCTGAGGAGTGGGAGGGGCATTCTACGAATACATCATGGGAACAAGAGATACTTGAAAGCTGCCTGGCCCATTAATAAGTGAGAAGGGAAATAAAATTAATGATGATAAAAATGGCTGAGCCGCTGAAGTGCTTTGTAAAATTGGTCTTTTACAAGGAAAAGAAAAAAATCTTGGGGATGGCCAATTAGAAGAGGCAGAAGCCTTGTCAATATAGTTGATGGAAGACGGGAGAGAGAATACTTAAAAAAATTGGGCAATACCTACCCGGTCCAAATGGCCGCGTCCGATGGAAGCCTGGGTGCCTGCAGGGAGTTAGCTGATGAAATGATGAAGCCCTTGGCAGGTCCTGTGACTGAATATACATCTGGGGGGTGAGGGGCAGAATCAGTGAAGATCCAAGAGCTTGGGGCACGCAGGGAAAGGATGTGCTGGATGCTGAGCTCTTCCTGGGCTGCTGCCACGAGAGCTGCACAGCCCGGGTCCTGCTCTTAGTCCCGCCAGCGATGAGCCCATTGCACGGGCAGGCCAGGGGAGGCTCAGAGTGATCACATGACTCTCCAGGACGATGCCACTCACACGTGGTGGTGCCAGAGTTTGAGTCCATGATTTCTGGGTTCCAAAGCAGATTCTTCTCCTTCTACCAGCTGCTCATTCTAACTCTCAATGGGAGTGTTTGATTGCACCTGTCAGAGAGAGCCCCCTGCCCACGTGTTAATGTCCTGTCTCCAGGAGCCTCCTTTAAGCCTGACAACACAGAGGGGCTGTCTCCTTTATCTTTATGTGTCATGCATTGATTGATTTTCCAAAGGCAGAGAGAGAGAAAAAGAGAGGTGGGGGGGGGGGAGGGAGAGAGAGTCTTCCATCCACTGATTCATTCCTCCAGTGCACTCAGTGGCCAGGACTAGACCAGACCAAAACTGGGAGCTGGGAAGTCAGCCCAGGTCTCCCATGTGGGTGGCAGGGACCCAACCACTCCAGCTGTCACTGCTTAAGCATCCCACAGTGTGCACCAGCAGGGAGCTAGAGTCAGGAGCTGGAGGTGGGACTTGAACCAGGCCCTCTGATGTGCAATGTGGGCAGTTCACCTGGCCTGCAGTGCCACTGCTGCTGCTGTCACCCTGAGTCTCTGCCCCTCTAGCCCCAGCCTCTGTCCACACTGCTCCCCTCGGAACAGGCCATCTGCACAAACCTCGCTGGCCTGGCTCACCTCTGCTCCCATGCTCCTCTGGAGCTGCCCCTCCCCCAAGCTGCTTGGGTGGCCTGGGAGCCCCTAAGCAAGCTGTGCTTAGACCCCTGACCCCTTTCCCCAGCCCGAGGTGGGCAAGGTGCTGCTCACGACACCCACATCCCATAGTGGAGTGCCTCCTTGAAGTCCTGGCTCCTCCGGCTCCAGGCCAGCTCCCTGCTAGGCACCCTGGGTGCTTCAAGGAGCTTGAGCCCCTGCCACCACATGGGAGACTCAGTTGGAGCTCCCGGCTCCTGGCTTGGGCTTGACCCAGCCCTGGCTATTGTGGGTATTTAGGGAGTGAACCAGTAGATGCAAGATTCCTCTCTCTCTCTCTCTCTCTCTCTCTCTCTCTCTCTCTCTCTCTGTGTGTGTGTGTGTGTGTGTGTGTATGTCCCAGCCTGCCCAGTTCCTCATGGGCTCCATGATAGGACCCCTAGCCTGGCTTCTCACAGGCCTGCACCTGAGCCTTCCCCACAAGCCCTGTATGGTTGCACATTCACTTGCCCCTGTCAAGCTCCCCAAGCCAAAACTGCAGCCCCCCAGATTCTCCCCCAGTGAGCTCCCTGCAGATCCCAGGGCTGAGATGTCGGCAGAGGGGCCTGGTGGCCAGGGACCAAGATGCCTCTTGGGGGAGGCCCCAGCTGCAGTGGGGAACATCTGGGTGGGAGAGAGGAGGGAGGAAAGGAGGTGGCCAGGAGCACAAAGTGACCAGGGCCAAAACAGCCCGTTGGCAGTGCCGCAGCAGGCAGGGCCGGGAGACGTCAACCTGCCAGCTAAAACGCCCCATGAATATTTAACAGCCGTCAATATTTAATTAGTGCAGACAGATTAACTCTGAAATCACACACTCCGGGGCTGGGCTCCCCCTCTCCTGGAGGAGGAGGGTTGTCAGGAAGAGAGGGGCAGCCCCGAGGGGGGAGACTAAGCTGCCGCTGTGTGGCCCCAAGTCGGCTTACCCGGCCACCTCCCCATGCAGAGAAGCTGGGGACAGTGACACCTGCTGAGAGAGGCCCGAGGAAGGGCTGCATCCCGGGGGGCTGGATGGGGGTGGGGACGGCCGCACCTGCACAGGGGCCGGGGAGGGGGCCCAGGGCCCTTGGCGCCTGCCTCTCCACCCGCGCGGCTCCAGGAGCAGGTGTCACATGTAATTACCTCTGCGCCTTCGGCGTTCCTGGCTTAAGCTGGTGATTGCATCCGCAGGATACCAGGAGTCTTTTATCCCTGTGAGTTTCTTGGAGTTTTATCACATCCTGTGCCGGGTTTTATGTAATGGAGTATCCCTCAACTTCAGGCTCTGCAAATGAATTGCCGCCGCTGATGCTGGTTTTTCCCAAACATTTGGTCAGGGACTTGTAAGGTGGCAGAGCTGGACCGAGCTCTGCCCGCCTGCCCGTGCTGGGGTTTCCCTTCCAGCACCAAGCGGGGCTTGCGGTCCACGGATACATCTCCTTGCTTTATAACCTCGTGCCTCTGGGCACACTGCATTTTCTTCTCTGAAAATTAACTTGTTTATTTACTGCATTTATTTAAAGGCAGAGAGACAGGGAACTCCCATCTGCAGGTTCATTCCTCAAATGCCCACAGCAGCTGGGGCTGAAGCCAGGAGTCAGGGGCTCAACCCGGGCCTCCCACAGGGGTGGCAGGAACCGACGTACTTGAGCCCTCACATCCCTGCCTCCCAGCGTGGGCAGCAGCAGAGGAGGGAACGCAGGGACCCCGAGGGGGCGTCTCACCCGCGGCCCCGCATGCTGGCCCCGTGTGCTGTGCCTTCTGCCTCTTCTCCTCCCAGACATGACTGGTTCTTCCCCCACCCCCACCCTGGAAACTTTCCTTGATGTCCTACTGTGTCACCACCTGCATCCCCCAGGCTGAGCTCCTCGAAGGAAAGCCGAAACGCCTGGAGCATGTCCTGCCCCCCGGGCACTGGGCCCCTCGTGATTTCTTTCACGTTTTAATCCGTTGCCGGAGTTTTCCATAGTAACTGGAGAGCTGTCCACGCACGCTGCGTAGATGGCTTGTGTACCGGCTGGTGACTGCTGCACAGAAACCAGCCCCAGGCTGTCGGGGACGTGTGCCAGCGGGCACTGGTCCCCGGGGTTTGCCATGAGTGGAGGTGGGTGGGTCTCGGGCCAGCCAGGCGGTTCCACTTTGAGCCACAGCGGCTGGGGCTGCTCAAGTCCCACCCAAGACCGGGAGGTGGCCCGTGCGGCTGTGCTCCAAGTGTGCGTCACCCGCTCTGAACTGAGCTGGCTGGGGCACGCGCAGAGCGGCAGGAGGAGGTGCCGGCCACACAGACACAGGCCGTGCCCTTGCTGTGGCCATGCTGCTAATGTCTCCGGGACCAAAGCAAGCCAGGCGGTCAGGGCTGAAGTCGAGAGGCAGGGAGGTGGAGTCTGTGTGAGAAGTGACGGCAGGGGTGGGATGAGGATGCCCAGGTCGGCTCAGTACTGTTACCAATCACATCCTCGCACCGTGCCCAGCACCCCAGGATGCCCCCAGAGTGGCAGACCCCAGTGGGATGAAACAGTGACAGCGGTGGGGAGGCTCATGCCTATACCCTCTGGGCTTCTCCCAGCCGCGCTGTCCCTACCCTCTGCCCTGACAGGTGCCTGGGTCAACAGCAACACAGCCGGGGTGTGGGGTTCAGGAAACCACTGCTCGGAGCCACAGGTTACGGCATCGAAAGCCAAGAGGAGCGGACAGAGCAGAGCGGAGCCCCAGAGTCCAGGCCAGACTCTGGGTGCTGGGGCAGACGGCAGGCGCGAGAGTGCAGAGGCCCCGGGGCAAGCAGCGCAGGCAGCACGGCCCTGGGTCAGGTCAGCAGGCCCGGCTGCGCGGCTCCAGCCCCGGCGCCGTCTGCACAAGCTCCGCTCCAGCTCAGGCGTCCTCATTCCCCAGCCTCTACCTGCTCTGGTCTCCTCAGTGTGCAAGTTCTGAAACCTCTCCAAGCCCCTCAGGTTTGGGCTAGCTCGCAAGCTAGGGGCTGACAGTGCAGTGAGAGGCAGTGCGAGGAGGAGCTCGGAGCTCACCCCACTCCCCTTGAAGGGGAATGGACTCCGGAGCACCGTGCTGGAGTCCTCTCTCCCCAGCCGGCAGGGTCTCGGGGCCGCCTCCGAGGGGCGCCGTTCCTACCTGCAGAACTGGCTGTGTGCCTACTCAGCAGGCAACCGCTGAGACATACGGTGTGCACGGCTGTAACTCCTGAGTGGCACTGGCTATGAGCCAATTGCTGTTCTCCGTGCCTGGCAAATATTAGCTCATTTAATCCCCGCTGCAGCCCTGCCATGCAGTCCTCTCTCCAGCTGTGAAGCTTGTCCACGCCCCCACAGGCGGGCAGCTGCGAAGCTGGGCTGTCAGCCCCACCTGGTGGGCTGCAGAGTTCTTCCTCTGAGCCCAGTGCAGGGGTCCCCTAAGTGCTAGTTCCCCCCACCCGACCCGCTTGTCTCAGCCTCCCGGGAGACTCTGTTCTGATTGGATGAAGGACACCTGTCTTTGTCAAGAAGGCCGAGCTGGCAGAGACAGGATTTCTCCTTGGTGGAGTCGGGATTTGCCATTACTTCATTCATTCATTCATTCAGTCATTCCTCATTTGCAACTATGGCTTGAGCCGGTGCCCTGCCCTAGGGACACAGCAGTGGACGAAACAGGTGCAAACGTTCCTTTCCCCAGTGAGGCCGCAATTGGAGAAAAAAGAAACAAAGCAGCTGGAATCCACGCCTGGCATTGGAGCAAGGTGCAGAATGGAGGTGTGCGTGGGAACCGTTCGCACGCACGTATGAGGCCTGTAACCTTGTGACTTGGGTGAGACCACCCACAGAGGAAAACAGATAGGGAAGAGTGGAGATCTGAGGACTGATCCTGGGGAGCAGGGAAAGCGTGGCCCTGTTGTTGCTGTCCCCAGAGCCTGCAAGGGCCTGGGCTCTGCCATTGGGTTCTCCCAGTCATCTGCCTTTGCGGAGCCGGCTCAGACTTTTGGCAGGCCTTTTCTGCCCTCTAGTGGTGATGTTTGGGAATACATGCAGTCAGGCAACGTGTCTGGTTTTCTTGGTCATTTCACTCAGTAGAGTTTCTGCCAAACACCTACTGAGGCCGTGCGGTCTCAGCCCTTCTCCTGGCCCGAGTAAGGATTTGCCAAGCCGGAGCAGGAAGGACAAGAACGTGTTCAAATCCTGTCACAGGAAACTTGCCTTGGCCGGCATGGACACAGTTCCTGGTGGACCCAGGGTGGCCCCAGCTTATGCCAGGTGTCCCCATCACTGTCCATCCAGCCCCTTGCTCTGCAGTGTGTCCCCATTTGGATGATGGACTTGATGCCACTCAGTGTGGCTGGAAGGAGGAGGAGGAGGAGGGAGAGGAGGGGGAAGAGGGTGATGGGAGCTGGGTTCTCAGGGCCTTGGAGGGCAGAGGGGTTGGGTTTAGCTGAGAGCAGTTGGCCCCCTGGTGGCTGCCAGCAGGGGACTCGCCTTGGGGTGACCTGACCCAGGAATGAGAATGCAGCAGTGCGAGCAGAGCCTTGGAGAATCCCAGGGACGAGGAGAGGCGGGGACCCTCCCGGCCAAGGCACAGAGCCCTGCAGAGGTGCTTCAGGGGCCTGGAGGTCCCCTCCTCCCACTCTTCCAGGCGGAGGTGCACAGGCAGGGGCTCAGGGCTGCTGGGTTTCTGCGTGAGCCCTGCTACTGACCAGCAGTGTGTTCCGGCTCCGGCTTCTCTACCCGTTTCAGGAGCAGGTGCACCAGACAGCTTCTTGGCTCTCACCTCCTCTGTGCTTGCACAGCCCACTCCCTGCCCCTGCCTAGAGATGGTTCTGCAGCCACACAGTCCCGGTGCCCACTGCAGTGATTGGCAGCTGGGTGCCAGGCCCCCGTGCCGGGACCAGGGCCTTTAATGAAGAGCGAGAGATTCGCTCCACTCAGAGGAGGCCATGTTTCACCGAGGGTGCTGCTGGGGGCCCCGAGAGCCCCAAAGCTCCCCTGCGGGGCCCACGTCTGCCAGAGCTGCCCCAGGCTGCCGGTGCCCAGCCATGTTCCTGCAGAGCAGGTAAACAGGCCCTGGCACGGGATAGGCAGGCAGGACACAGCCCGAGGAGAGCCGTCAGAGAGAGCGGCGCCTTGCTGTGTACACGAGGCTTAGCGCAAGGGGGCAGAACCACAGCAGCTGGGCCGAGAGAGAGAGCGAGAGAGAGAGAGAGAGAGCGCAACATCCCAGCACACAGAGCGATGGCGGCGAGTCTACCCCTCGGGCGGGGCTGAGCACATAGACTGTCCCTGTTGATGGAAGGGAGGTCCAGCGAGGTGACATCATTGGGCCAGCATGAGGGTGAGAGTGTGGGGTGCGGAACCCCGGCATTCTGACCCCCAGGGAGGGCTGTCTCCAGGACGTCTCGTCTGATGCCTTTTCCTTGATTGAGGAAGGTGCTGAGGCCCAAGGAGACCAACGGGCTTGCCACAGCTCATGCAGCAGCCGGCGAGCAGCCGGGGCCAGGAGGGGCTGCCTGGTCAGAGACGTCCCCCTGAGCTGGGCGAAGGGGCAGTCCCCGTTGTCCCTCGTGTCAGAGATTCCTCGTGTGCCTGCACCCCTCTCTCTGTGTGCGGCATCATTTGTCAATGAAACTCCGTTGCCTTATAAACACGTCCCTCTAAGAGAACGCAGAGGGGAAACGCTGTCCCACCAGCCACACGTTCACTTTCGGGTGCATTTGTGCCTCGGTTTCTGCCGCCTGCGCTTCTTCCCTTTCTTTCCCCTTCTTCTTGCTGACTGCGCGCACCAAGCCCTGACCCCGCCCACACCGTCGTGAGTGTTCCCAGGTCAGCACAGGCACGCCGCCGTGCTGAAGGCCAGTCTCCCTCCATCACACCCGCCCGCCCAGGGCAGCTTTGCGGGGGACGGGCTTGCGTGTTTGGGGTGAAGCTCTTGGGCTGCAGCTCCAGAGGAAACACTGATAATGTGCACGCTGGGCTCTCTCGGTGGCTTTTCCATCTTCAGGGTCCCAGGCAGACAGCTGACAGGTCATCTCCTGCCCCTCCTCTTGCTGCAGCCCATGTGGATTCTTGTTCCCAAGATCCTCCTATAGGACCCTCCATGTTAGCCAGGAGACGCCCTCTGCTGAAAACAAGCAGGCGAAAACCGCATCTCGAACCACACTGAGCAGAACGGGATTTCTCAGTCAGTAACCTGAAAAAGTGCTGGCTTCAGGTACAGCTGGATCTAGGTGCTTCAGGAAGTGGATCAGGCCAGGAGCTGCACTGCCTCGGGGTCCTGCAGGGGCTTGTCCTCGTGCTGCACATGCTGGCAACAGGCCTGTAGGGAACACGCAGTCCCTGCATCTGTGGGTGGCCCCACAGCCTGCTGTGTGAGCCCGAGGGAGGGCTCCTTTTGCAGGTGAATGAATGAATGAAGTGTGGGCCAGCCTTAGCGTCACTCCTCCGATGGCCACGGTGGGGAAGGGGAGAGCCCCATCAGCCATGGCTGGATTCTGAGTTGAAGCAGGGTGGCTGTGTTTCCACCTCTGCTTCCCAAGTCCACGCGACTCCAGGTTGTGCCTGCGGCTGTGCACAGCCATTTCCTGGCTCACGTACAGGACGGGGTGTGTGACCCGTTCCTCGCCCTGTCTCTGAGCACCGCTCTCCTCCTCCTCCGCCTCCCCCATGCTGGGGGCTTTGCCACCTTCAACTTGACTGGGTTGTCTCTGCTTCAGGCAGCCCCGGAGGAACGCGGGCAAAGATGCGGCCACCCAGGAGCCGAGTATGGGGTGGTCCTGCCGCCACAGAGGAACCTGCTTGTCTCCCGTGGGCTGGGGCAGAACCGAGGCACAAGGCCACGGTGACGGCGAGAGAGACCAGGGGCCACCATCCAGCCATGTGCCCGGGACCTAGAGGAGATCACAGATGTTGGTGACCAGAGCACGGTCCAGGTTAGAGCCTGTATGGAACGGGACCCTGTGCAGGGGACGCCGGGGAAAGGTGTGTGCCCGCAAAGGGAGGAAGGGCACGGCCTGGCAGGTGGCCGGACGGTCAGGGATCCCCGTGCAGCCTCTCCATCCCTCCCTCAAATCTGGGCACCAGGGACCGTCCCTGGATGCCACCAACCATCCTCAGGGGATGTCACAAATGCCACGCACAGGCATCCTGTGATCATTGTGTGGCTTCCACAGCTTCATCCAGCCTGCTCACAGGTCTCCCAAGGAGGGCGAAAGGAAGCAGGGTGGCCAGGGGCCGACGGCAGCTCCAGGACTGCCTCGGAGGCGCCGTGCGTCCCCGATCTCTGTCAATAGCTCTTCGGCAGCTGCTGCTCAGTGCTCACTTCAAGCGAACGCTCCCTCTCCAAGGCGCGTCTCAGCCTGGAGGGCCTCTCAGCGGCTCTCAGCTGTAATTAGCGCCCCGTGGAGCAAGGTGCCGTCCTACTCCTGTCCAGGGTGGCCCCCCAGATGTTCTCGCTCTGAGAAAACCTCACGGTTCCGCAGCCATGGGACGCTCTTGACCTGCCTTCCCCGAGTCTCTCTCTCTGGAGTGGCCCCACCTTCGGGGCAGCCCGGGGCTTGTGAGAGTAATGAAGTAATGAGGACGCCATTCGGCCGCGCACTTTCTTCCTGGTTCCGGGCGGGGACCCTTCCACGAAGCCCCTTCTGCCGAGCTCACAGAAGAACCTCCAGATTTATGTCCTCGTTCCTTCTCGGCTTCTCCTCTCTCTCACACACGCTGAACTCCCCATTGTCAGACCAAACTGCAGACCTAACAACAGCCACAGCTTCCTACGTGTCCGCGAGCAAGTGCACCGTGTGGCTGTGCGTCCTCGGGACTTCTCGCCCAGGGCGTGCTACCCCCCCACTCATCTGTCGCTGTTGGGGGAGTGAGGGGGCTTGCTTCCTGTGCTTACCTCCCCCACGGGGTCCACTTGATTGACTGCAGTTGCCACATGCTGCCCTCACAGGAAGCTCACACAGGCTCACTTCCTCTAAGTTTCCCTGCCTGCTCTTGATACGGTTGGAGCGTAGCCAGGCGTGCTTTTAAGGAAGAACACTCCACAGTGAATAAGACATGGACCGGGCAGAACAGCTGGAATCTTCCTCAGCCTTCAGAATCATTCCGTTTGCACAGCACGCAACACAACAGAAGCATCTCCACCCCTGGCACGGCCCGGAGTGATTTCAGTGAGGACGTGTGGGCTGGATGAATGGGATTCATTCCTGTGATTTATGAGTGCGTGGGGGGGGGGGGGCGGCAGTGACAGGAGGTAGGAGGGTGCGTTGGCCCTGGGTAGGCAGCTCCGGGCGGGTGGCCGCTGGGTCTCAGGTCCTGAGAAGGAACTGTCCCAGATGGAGCCTGCAGCTCTGTTGAAACAGAGCACACATGCGCACGCACGCACCCCAGGTCTGCACGGCCACTGCCTGTGCAGCGCTGTCCCCTCTGCTTAGAACCTTGCCCTTCTCCGTGTCCTCCCAACACGTTCCTGCCCCTAGTCCTGCGTGGAAACGTCTGTGCTGCCAGCTGGGCCCCTCTCCTTTCCACGCACGCCCTGTCTGCATGCCCTGTAGCATTTCCCACACTCATCCCAGTGTCTGTCCATCTGCCCATCAGCCCCTTTTACCGCAAGGCCCTGGGGGGTAGGAGGACTTTCTTCCTCATCTTACCGCCCTTCGCGTCTCCGTGTGGTCAATACTCAATGAATGTTGAATGAACGACTAAAATTAGCAAGCAACTTGCATAAAATCTTAATGAACATTAAAATCTAGTCATTCAGATGCACCCAAAGTCTGTCCGGCATTGATATCCAAAAGTCCTGCTAACGTCCTGCTAAGGACGACCATGCACATTTCACAGAGGTGCTTCTAGAACCTGCTGCACCCCACGTCAGCCATTTACCACGGCATTGTGTTACTCCACGGTGGGGAGCACGGTTCGCTCTGCTCGGTCAGCTCCCTCTCCTTTGGCCTTCGGGTCATTGGCAATTTCTAGTTATTAGAGGTAGGATGCTGCTGCGCACAGGGCTCTCTTTATTCTAGGCTAATTCCACCGGATTTGGGTGCTTTTTTTTCTCTGCAAAGAAGGACTTGGGATCAGAGTGTCAACAGCATGCAGCTCTCGCCCACGTGGCCGGGAAATCGGCCCGGGGCTTCCAGAAAGCGAAGCAGGAGAACCAGCAGGCTTGGATTTTCTCATATATGTTTTTGTGGCCTTAATAGGCACGTAACAGGACCTGAAAGTCGCTTGGATCTAAATTTTATTCCACAGCTGGCAACACCACACCTGTTCCCACGTGCTGATTTACTATCTCCATTTCCGGCTGTGATTTTGTGCATCTCCTTTGACCACATATCAGGGGGAATCAGAAAGCTGCTGTCCGTTATCTGTCTGGGGCAGTAAGTCAGCCTGGGGGGCAGTGACAGGCAGAACAGATGCCACTGCTTTCCTTTGGATATTTATTTTTATTACATCGTGGTGCAAAAATTTTCCTTCTTCTATATTTGCACCCATCCATCAGAGCCCCGATGCTATCTATGTCTTCAATAGCCAGGGATTTATCTCCTCATCGGCAGCAGGGATAACAACGCCAGCTCCTTGTCTGCAGGTTTGTCACAGATTAACAGTATGATACAGCTGAACTTGACGGGAACGTGTTGGGAATTTAAATGAACTCTCCCCTGCCTTGCTCCTTAGCGGTCTCCGATGTTTATTAAATACCCATCTCTCTCTCTTGCTCTCTCTCTCTCTCTCTTTTTTTTTTTTTTTTTTGCCAATGTGCTTCTTTGCTGGTTTACCATTGGTTTTGCCAGAGTTCAAATCCATCTCAGGAATCTCTCTTCCAGTGACCTTTGCTATTTTTTTTTTCAGTTCCATCCAGGATGGTTGGTGTGATTGACAGGTCGTGTTATAATCGCTCACGAGGGATGAGCCGTCACTGCCATTAGAAGACAAATCCTTTGATGGTCCTTTACCTGGAAGGATAAGCGTCCGTTCTCAGCACTGTCAAGTTCTATTAGAGGACTTAGGGGGATTTACATTGGTATTGCATTAACTTCATATATTGACTCTGGGACATGGCCTATGTACTTAGGGATTACAATTAGACAGAGCTGGAAAGCTCCCCAAAGACCTCTGGGCTTTAGACAGAGGAAGCCTCCAGTTTCCTTCAGATGGGCTTGGTCTGCAGTGGGCGATGTGGTGCAACCAGCGGGTACTTCTGCTTCGATACCCACTCTTGTGTTGGAGCGCCTGGGACAGGACCCCCACCGCCTCTGCTCCAACATCCGCAGCCCTCTGGTCCGTGGTCTTCTGGCTCTGTTCTGTGTTGGCCCCCAGTTTGTGCCCATCCCACGGCAGTCTCCGTCTCCTTAGTGACCGGGCAGCCGAGGGCCCAGGGAGGAAGCGCACCTGGAGCCCGAGCTCAGCGAGTCTCAGATGTATCACCCGTTCCGCTCCGTCCCAGCGACGCGTAAATATACTCGCTGTCTTCTCATTCCAAACAGCGCTGTTTGAACCCCCGCCTGCCCCGCGTGGCTCTGGCGGCCCCCACCTCCCCTAGGCTGGCTGTTGTGTTCCTGTTCCTTCACGCCAGCTGACGTGGAGCCCACGTCTGCAGCTTCCGCGCGACCACCCCACAGGGAGTGTAACTAAGGGCTTCCATACTTCCCAATGCCAAGTCATTTCCCGTTCTCTTCTGCATGGCTTTCAGGCGGCGGCTGGCAGTGCCATCTGTCCCCACTCTCTTCCATGGAGCACATCCCCGGCCCCGCGAGAGCCCCCTCACTCGCCGTCCCCCCACACTCCGACCGTTCCTCCTCCGTCTCCTTCCCGCCCAGGTCCCTGACGCGGGCCTTTCTCGGCGTCTGGCTGATGCCCTCGGTCCTCCCTGGCGGCCACTCCCATTCTCTCGGCTTCACCCACGGGTCCTCTGTCCGTGGTGGATGGTTTCCCACTTCCATCTGCTGGTGCCGAGCAGCTGTCTCCTGAGTTTCCGATCCCTGACACGAGCCACGGAGCCTGAATGTCTGTGTACGAAGCAGCTCTGCTATTGGGTGGCCGTGTCACCTGGAGCAAGCCGGTTGGCATCTCCAGGCCTCAGCGTCCTGGCTCCTAGGGTTATTGTGAGGGCTCCGTTAGGTTGTAGTCACCATCATCATTATTGCCAGTCTGCCGACTGCCTGCTGAACACCATCTCCTGCAGGCGTCCCAAGGACAGGTGGATTGGCACCTGCCCAAATCCCACTTGCCGTCTTCTCCAGCCCCCAACCTTCATCTCCCCATGAGTTCCCTTCCCCAGGGGATGACACTGCTGAAGCCCCAGAGCAACCTGGCCTGCCCGTCTCTCTTTACCCCGTGACATGACCCCAGGCCACGTGTCCACCTCCTCAACGTCTCTCTTCCCTCCTCTCACGTTCGCTCTGCCCGGCTTCATCTCTCACCTGGGTTGACCACACGAGCTCCTCAGCGGGTCACTCTTGCTCTGAAAGTTCACCCCCCCCCCCACATGGCTTACAAATCCCTGACTGGTCGGGAGCAGCTCAAATCTCTTCCCACCCCCCGACATCTGGCCATGCCACGCCTTGCCCTTGCTCCATTCTCTCGTGTTTCACCTGCTCTCCCTCTGCCTGGAATGGCCTTTTTCCTGTCCCCTTTGTGTTGAGAACTCTTTATCTTTGGAGACTCAGTTCCTCCAGGCAACGTCTCTGCCCTGCCAACGTGGGCAGCAATGCCTGGACCCTTGAACACCCCAGCGCCTTCCTCCCCTCTGGAGTAACTGTCAGTTTAGAAGCCCATATTCCCTGCCAGGAGGATGATGGTCCGCTTTTTCGCCCCTGTATGTCCAGTGCTCGGCACATAGAGGTGCCCCACAATCGGTGAGAAGGTGTCTCATTTCACACCCTTGGGACAGAGGGGCGCTTGCTCCCTGCTCTGCAGTGAAGTGCTCTACTCAACACCTGTGCTGGACAGCGGGTGTCTTTCTCTCTCTTGTTCTCTGTCCTCTAAATAATTCCCAGTCCTGCCCATAAGACGCTCAGAGAGTGGTTGGGGAGATGTAGAAGGCTGTAGGTAACGACACGGGGAATACACAAGGTGTTCTGGGTGTCCAGGAGTCAGTGGTGTGGGATGGGCAGATGTGTCTTGCAGGGGCTGACTCTGAGCTGAGCTTTGAAGAGTCAGGAGAAGTTGCACAGGTCAGGAAGGCGAGGGAAGATCCTGATGTCCGTCTGTTTGCCAAAAAGTGTCTAAGTAGACTCAACCTGTGACTGCTTCCAGGAGCAATGTTCCAGGAGCGTCTCCAGTCAGCTCCCTTCCGTGGCAAGACGGCGATGCACACCTAGCATGCTGAGCGTTGCACCTCCTTGAAATCCCCCTCCCCCCATGTCTTCCGTAGCGCAGCTGGTATTCCAGGGCAAACCCTGGAAAGCAGATGCTGCTAAGATCAAGTGTCACGGGCATGCCTATCTACACTCATGATTTCCCCAGGCCAGGGAATGGACTCAGAGGAGGTGAATCATTTGTCTGAGGTCGCACAGAGCTAATTAGAAGCACAACCAGATTCAGCTCCAAGGACCTGCTCTTTTCACCGCTAATTGGTGCCTCTACCTACTAAGGGTGGTTCCTATGAGGCAGTGGAGGATAAGGTAGCAACACTCAAACCTTGAACTTGACCAGTCAGCCTTCCTGGGATACAAAGACAATAAGAACATGTTGCTTTACATATGAATATTCTAATACTACAGCTCAATAATGTTAGAAATAAATTTCACGAACAAGAAAGGGTTATTGCAGTCACATAGAAGTGAAAAACACTCCTAAATAAAGCACAGGAAAGGAAGGAATTCAGAACGGAGTATTTAAAGAACAAAGACATAAACACAGCATATCATATAAATTTATGGGCTGCTGCCATGCTGGCACTTAGAGGAAAAAGTATCACCCATGACGGCCTCTATTAGTGAGAATGGAGAAAACCCGGGAATTAAGTCTCTACTCAATAACCAAGAAGGGGTACAAATTACCAAGTGAAAGGAAGTGGAAAGAGTAATAAACCCAAAAGCAGAAATGAGTAAAATGGAGACATGAAATTAAATTTGAAGCACAAGCTAACTGATGCCTCTCAAACCCAGCCACACACCAGGCTTTCCTGGGCTGCTTGGGGGGACCCTTGGGCTCCCAGGTTGGCACCCAGACCTACCGAGACTCCCTGGGGAGTGGGCCCAGGAATCTGCATTTCTGACAAGCGCCCCTCCTGACCGTCATTCAGCCGAGACCATCGCCTTCTGTGCTCTGGTTTTAGGAGCCTTTGCCTGTACTGACTCCACTGAGACTGGGGGCCTTGGTCAACACTACTTGTGGTGACCCATAACCTTTTCACCACATGGTGGGAGTGGTCAGCTCCCCATGGGCTTCTGCACATAGCTGATTTGTCCAAGAGGGCACACTTGACCCTGGCTGGGCCAGTGTGCCCTTCTCCGGGACTTCTAGATGTGGAGCCAGGCCTGTTGTGCAGCCCCCTTCTCGTGGTCTGGATTGCTGGCCGAGAAGCAGTGTGCGCTCTGATGCTTCCTTCCCGCTCTGTGCAGCAGAAAAGAGGAGGAAGCTGCTCTTCCAAGACAGACGGTTGAAGTCCCGCTACAGAGAGAAGTAGAGGAGCGAGATGCTGCTTCTGTCCCTCTCCCTAAATATGGGAGCTGGCCAGGGCAGCTTTCCTGGTCGCAACACAGGAGGAGTCCCAGCTAATCCATGATTCACTCAGTTCCTTCCTCTCCGGGCACAGGCTCCCAATGTCACCATCCACAGGGTCATCCCTCCAGGAGAGGAGTGAGACCATGGAGATGGCAGTGATTACCCGCTGTGCCTTGGTGACAGCTATGCCTTCTGGGTCCTGGTGTGATAAAGGTCAGTCCCAACTCGCAAGGCTCTGCTTGCTTCCCTTCAGCACACCTTCCTGAACCTCAGCATCAGATCTGATCATGTAGCCCAGCTGTCGTGGGGCTAGGGGTCAAATGCAGCTGCCAACCAAGGTGGCCCGTCCGTCACACAATCATTGGAAACATCCTGAGCCACAGACCTTAGGTCTGCATTGCTGGAAATTGGTGAGATGCACTTAGACAACAGGTGCAGTTGAAACAGTCCCCAGCAGATGTTCAAGAAAGCCATGCTGAGGGAGGGGATGGTGGTGCCTGGGCTGGACTGGTGGGGCAGGGGCACACGCACATGTGGGTACACGGGAGGGAGAAGTGTGAGAACACGAACAAGGCTCACAGAGCTAGGGACTCCGCTGTAACTGGAGACCACCTTGCAAGAGGAGCCACTTGTCCTGCGTCTTCGGGAACAGTTCCCGGGGGTGAAGCAGGGAGGAGTGTGTGGGAAGGCACCTGCGGTACCTGATTGAGAGGCTCGGTCAAGTGGGTCCCTGGAGATCAGAGGGCCCCAGGCGGAGACGAAGCTGGCAGGGCAGGAGGAAGTTACCCTCTGCGCGCCCCAAGCATGCTGCTCCGAGGCTTGTACTTGACCCTGGTGGTGAGAGAGGCGGGAAGGGCTTGACGTGGGGGTGTGACCCTGGTGGATGTGCTGTTGTTCTTGCTTTGTGGCTCTCCTCTTTGTGGCCGTGGTGGGACTGCAGTGCCCAGCCTCCTGTGGTTGGACAGGACCACATGGATGGATCTGGCCAGGAATTGTGAGCCAAGGTGACGGATGTTATTTCAATCCAATTGCTGGTGTGAGACCCCAGTGCGTTCTCTCTTTTCTACCTGGACAGCACTGGCGGTCCAGATGATGGACACTCATAGGCCTGGGGCCTGGAGCCCCTGGCGGGTGGTGAGCAGGTGCCCCCAGACGCCCCTTTGCTGGGCACACAGCATGAATAAACAATAGACCATTGTTCTGTTCCAACCTCTGAGGTTTGGAGCCCCTTGGTATCAGAACACACCCCAGGCTGTCCTGATGGGTACAGCAGACTTGTCAGCCAGTCCCTAAGTGGAGGCAAGGTGGATGCTGGCAGAGAAGGCCTCTGTGCTGGGCCAGCTGTTGGTGCCATGCAGGACAGGGATGCTGGGGGCCTGAGGGCTCTAAGGGGTGCAGCCCAGGGACTGGCCTCCAGCCCCACCCACATCTCCTCACCCAGGTGACAGCCTCTGCCCACCTACTCCCTGGAGTAGCAGGAAGATTCTGAATACAGCCATTAAAAGTGCAAAGCAAAGGCCCAGAGAAATGACATACATCCAAACAACCTTGCCGAGAAAACAAACGCAGGAACTTTGAAAGCGCAAATGTCCTTCCAGCTAAAAAATATAGAACCAGTTCAAGAAATGGCACATACGGATTTGGATGAGATTGATTGAAGAACAAGATCCCAAGAAAACAAAACACAGTGGCAAGAGAGAAACCTGGTCCAGCGGAGGCACACGGACCCCGGAGTCAGACTTGCCTTCAAGTGATGTTTGTGACACTTACAACACAGCTTCCCAACACTCTGGTTCCGCGTCTTTCCTTTCACCAAATGGATGCAGACGTGCCCTGTGACGTGCCAAGCACTGTGGTTCCAGGGCTCCCTGCCTCTCAGCCATCCTGACACTGAGCCTGTCGCGTGGAGCTAACAGCCCAGCGTGGCACACAGACCAGAAGGTGGGGCCACCCATGTCCGGGCCAGGTTGCTGAACGATTCATGTGTAAGTTGCCTCGCGGTGTGTGCACAGCCCGCAGATGCCGAACGGGTGGTGCCGAAGGCTATTACAAGGCCATAGGACTTAGTAGAAACAAATCTGTTCAATAATCATTGGAGAGGCGTGCATTATTAACAGTGCACAAGGAGGCAACTTGTAACATTCAAAGTTACAATGGAAACTAAAGGAAATTGGCTGCGTGCACCTACACCTGGAACTCTTTCTCTTCCAAAGCTTGCACATGGCAGGCTACAGGTCTCTGACAGCTCGTGGGGTCCCCCTCACAAGGTGGGGGGCAGAGGAGGTTTTGTCTTAGCATACCTGGGCCGCCTGGCTACGTCTGCAGCGTGCCTCCCTTCCCCTCCCTGACCCCTGCGTATAGGAAGACACATTGTGGGGTTTCTTCTTAAAAAAAGTTTATTTATTTGAATCTACTTGAAAGGCAGAGAGAGCCAGAGAGAGAGAGAGAGAGAGATCATCCCCATATGCCCATAACAGCTAGGCCTGGGCAAGGCTGGAGCCAGGAGCCAGGGACCCCATCCTGGTCTCCCACATGGGCCCAGGGGCCCACACACCTGGGCCGTCATCTGCTGCCTTCCAGGATGCATTAGGAGGAAGCTGGATGGGAAGTGGAGTAGGTGGGACTTGAAGTGGCGCTCTGTCATGAGATGCTGGTGTCCCAGGTGGCAGCTTACCCTGCTGCACCACAGCACCTGCCCGTGGGGGTCTTCCAGTCACTGCACACAGAAGTTAGGAAACAAGACAGGTCCCTGGGAGCCACATCTGCCATGTGTACATTTATGTTTTATAGGAGAGGAAGCAGTGTAGACAGCACATGGGCTTCAGAGTCACTGTATCTGGAGTCAAATCCACCTTGTGACTGTGGCAGGTTGCTTAATCTCTGAGTCTCAGTTCCCAACTACAGAATGAGGCTGATAATGAGAGCTACTGTGAGGAGATGCGTGTATCTTCTATACACATACATGTGTACATGTAACATATGCATGTGAACAGCACACACATTCATGTGTGTGTGCATACATGTGCAGGTTCATATATAAAGACACACATGCATAGGTGTGTGTGTGTGTGTGTGTGTGTACTCATGTAGTCACCTGTCTACACACATGGCCTAGCACTGCCGGATACTTGCTCAGAACTTGGAAAGTCTTACTCTCTTGCTGCCACCAGGAGGCCTTGCTCCATACTGACCTATGGTGGCCTCTAAGGTTGCAGATGACCGAAAGAACAGCAACTGTGGGGTTTCTGGGCCACTCCCACTCTCCACGAATACCCGTTCACACGTACCACGCGCTGTTAGAAGAGTTTAGGCAACAAGTCGTCTCTCCAGATGCATTCAGCCTCGTACTAAGGCAGAAGAGTGGCATCAGACGCAGTGAAAGTGTGGGCTACAATTACCTCCAGGGACAGGCATTGTAGCACCACGGGGAAGCCGCTCCTGGGACACCTGCCTCCCACAGCGGTGTGTTTGGTTCCAGTCCCAGCTGTGCACACTACCTGTCCAGTTGCCCCAGCTGTGCACACCACCCGTCCAGTCGCCTGTGACGTATGAGCCTGGGAAAGCAGGAGGCCTGCTTGGGCCCCTGCCATCCACGTGGGAGATGCAGATGGAGTTGCAAGCTCTGGGCTTCAGCTTGGCCCAGCCCCAACCATTGTGGCCATCTGGGGAGTGAACCAAAGGATGGAAGATTGATCGTCTCCCTGTCCCTCTGCCTTCTACATAATAAATACATAAATAAACCAAAAACATAAAATTACCTTTAGAGTATGTACATAAGTTGACAATGAAACTTGGCTGAATGTCATGTTTAGACTTGGGTCTCATCCCCAGGATGCCTCATCATATATATGTAGATATTCCCAAATCCAAACCCATCCCATCTGTGGGACATTTGTGGTTCCAAGCCTCCCAGGACAGGGATATTCACTCTGTACTATTATGTACCTCATTTTACAGGTGAGAAAACTGAGGTCTCCAGAGTTGAGCACTTTACCAAAGGGCACAAGGCTGGCGCACACTGTGGTCCGGTGGCTGCTGAGCCAATGATCTCAATCACTGGGCCAGCTTCCACAGAAGACAATGGCCACCTGGCTGAAGAGACAGAGAGGGTCAATGATGATTAACAGTGAACTCTTCCAGGACTTGTTGACCAGCAAGATGGGCTCAGCGGAGATGGGACAGCATGGAGTCAGGGAGGCAGCAGGGATCACGTTGGATAACAAAGGAACCAAGCCTTCCTCGCCCAGGGGAGGGAACAGAAGGTGAGGAGGTGGCTACAGAGGGAGAGAGAGAGATCATGAATCCCTGCCGCACTCCCTAGTCAGATTTTTTAAAAATTTATTTATTTGAAAGTCAGAGTTATACCCAGAGAGGAAAAAAACAGAGAGAGAGATTTTCCATCCACTGGTTTACTCCCCAAATGGCTACAGTGGCCAGGGCTGGGGCAGGACAAAGCCAGGAGCCAGGAGCTTCTTCCAGGTCTCCCACATGGGTGCAAGGGACCAAGCACTTGGGCCATCTTCTGCTGCTTTCCAAGCCACATTAGCAGGGACCTGGATCAGAACTGGAGCAGCCAGGACTTGAACCAGTGCCCATATGGGATGCCAGCACTGCAGGTGGCAGGTTTACCCACTTTGCCACAATGCCAGCCCCCCCAGGTCAAAGCTTTACGAAGATTTATTTATTATCTGAAAGGCAGGGTGACAGACACAGAGAGATCTTCCATCTGCTGGTCCACTCCCCAAATGCCTGCAAAAGCCCAGGCTGGGCCAGGACACAACCAGGAGCCTGGAACTCAATCTGGGTCTCCCACAGGGGTGCAGGGGCCCAAGTATGTGGGCCATCTTCTGTTGCCCCCCCCACCTTAGCAGGGCGTTGGATGGGAAGAGGGGTAGCCAGGTTTAAGCTGGTGCTCCAGCACGGGATGCTGGTGTTGCAAGCAGTGGCTTAACCTCCTGTGCTTCAATCAAGCCGGATTTGTGTGGATTCACAGCATAATCATCCACTCATCCATCTAGCAAATATTTGTTCAGTGCTAAATCTGACACCTCTGTGTTCCTGGCCCCGGCACAGCTGGAAGCTCCATTCCCCAAGAGACCCCGTGTTGCCTTGCTTATTTTTCTGATATCTTCCCTGGCATTCTCTTGCTCCTTCCTGCAAAGTTTCCACTCACATCAGTCATCAGTTATCAATCACAGATGACAGACCCTGTGGTTAGAAGGACAGTCCCGCAGGTGTGTGACTGCCGGGCTGTGGAGGGCACTCGGGGTCTCCAATCACAGGCAGCTGTCAGGGGAGACTTGGAAATTCTTGCATCTGTCCATCTTGCCCACAGCAGCTGCTCCAGCTGAGAATGGTGCCTGCTCCTTGGATGCAGTGATGGGGAAGTGCAGGCCGCAGCCCAGGAAGGGAGGAGACGGGTGGGAGCTTCACTTCTGGAGAGGGGAGACAGGCCAATGGAGACAAACCTTCAGACCCACTGCCGGTGGCTGTCAGAGGTGCCAGTGGAGTGTGGTGAGCTGGGAGCCACACCCATGAGCTGTGTGATGCCCAGAAATCACTTCACCTCTCTGAGCGTCTTCCCTACGTCATAGGGCAAACATGGCGATTCCTATAGGAAACATGCTTGGCTCATCTGCGGTCTCCTGTCCCTGTCAATCATTTCGGGGTTCCTGATTAGCAACAGCCTCCCATTCCTGGCATGGTTGTGAATCCGCCTGTCCTTCTGCAGGTTTCTGTGTGTATTTAAATATAGGTGACTTTTTACACTTTTACATAGGTATTGATGTACCTGTATAAGCCTATATATGTTTTAAATTAATTTTCTGGAAAATAAAAGCATGACTTGCCTTGGTGTGACTTTTTTGCATACATGCACAACACGGTGCTATTGTTCAATATTTTACATGTCTATTAAGAGAACTATAACTGCAAGGAAATTTTTAGAAGTTGCCCACATGCCTCGTACAGGAGCACATCTCACTGTCCCTTCCTCTCTTTGTCTGTGCATCCTAGTGACGTATCTGCCTCCAGCTGCATCACGGCCTACCCTCTGTGCTGTAGTTTTTGCATTTACCCACTTCACAAATGCCTCTGTGTGTGTGTGTGTGTGTGTGTGTGTGTGTGTTGAATGCTTTGTATGGGCAGGCTTTGAGGGGTTCATGCAGTCTGCTGCATGGATGCTGTGAGTTAAGAAAGCAGCCCCTCGGGTGAATGCTTCCGTCTTTGCTCCTGGATCTTCCTGAAGAAGGTGAGAGCCCAGGCAGGGTCCTCTCCGCGATCCCGCCTGTGTCCCTTTCCTACGTAAGGGCTCCTCTCATTCTGCGCTCTCGCCTAAAGGGTAGGGTTTGATTTCATGATTCCAACTACTTCTTCCTTTCTAGACCATGTGGTGGGCTTTTCCTAATTCATGGGCAAAACCGACACCCCCAGCTGTCTGCTACTCGCACACGAGAAGCGGGGGTTCTCACATTTCCACCAGCAGAACGGAACGACAAAGGGTCGGGCTGGGAAGAGCGTGCTTCTCGGAGCTCTGTCCACTGCCCCGCACCACCTCAGGCCAGTGATTGTCCAACACTGCTAGAAGCAGGAGGCAAATGCACATAGGGTGTTATCCACAGGAGAGGCGCTGGAAATCTCCCGGGAAGATGGAGACGTCACTCTTAACATCAAAGGCAGTATTATACAGTGATTGCAAAAACAGACGCTGGGGGCCAACGGGGCTCAGTGCAGGCTTTCGCTCGGCCGTTGTCTGGGTAAGCGGCCTCGACTGGTTTACTCTCTGAGCCTTGTTGTCCTCTGTGCAATGGGGAGAACTATAATTACAGCTGCCACTTGTGTTTGTCGTAGGACTCAATGCGTGCAAACACTGAGTTTTACGGATCCGGCATAGCATCAGCCCTGGGTGAATACGGTGTGATGATGATGACGATGGCGGCGAAGACAAAGCCAAAGCTGTCCATGCTGGCAGATGCGCTGTGGCTTCCACACAGCTAACACCAAGCCTTGCTACTGTTCAGTTTCCTAGCAGTCACAGCATGGATGTGAAGGGGATATTGGTTCGTGCCATGGTTTAGGTGCGTGGTCAGCCGCAGGTGCCTTCCTGCGTGTCCAGGGAGTGCTCGCTTTTGCCATTGTTCCTGTTGAAGGTGTGAGCGAGGGCCTGGAGCGCACGCAGGATGTCCTCGCAGAAGAGCGTGGGCTGGGTGGAGGCGAGCTGCACCCCACTGAGGCAGGACTGGCGGCGCCCCAGGAGGCAGGGACCCCAGTCAGACGCCCGCTGCAGCCACGCCCTCGTTGTCAGACGCACCCCAGGCTGTAACTGCAGAGACTCCAAGACAAGTGGTCTCATTTTTGGAAGCCTGGGTAGGGGTGACAGAATCTCGGCGTCACCTCCCCACTGTCTTTGGTCGCAGCGTGGCGTTGGGGCTGTGGGATGGGGAGGGTTGGGCACTGGAACAGGAGCTCTCAGGGGAGAGGTGGAAATGGGCTGAGTTCGGGACATCCTTAGACTTGGATCACAAAGCAACAAACACTCAAAGGCAGCTGGAAAGTGTTTCTTTTTTAATCTCAAGCTCATTGTAAAATTTTATAAGACTAATATCTTATACAATTAAAATTTATATTATTTAAATACTCTTTTTTCACTATCAATCTGGGGGAGGCAGAGAGAGAGGGAAGCAAAGATAGAGATAGAAGTAGAAAGAGTGAGCTTTCAAATAGCATTTAATGCCTAAATGTCAGAAGCTTAAAAATTCAACAAGATTCTCATGCATTCTTTCCCACAGGGGGCTACCCTTTAAACAACGACCTTTAAAAAAACCCAAGTAAACAAACAGCTCTGATGCCCATGACATATGTTCTTTATCAGTCTGGAACTTCCATTGCCAATGGTATGAGCTTATCAGCCCAAACGGTCAGTATTTTGGCAAATAGGTCTTGGGATCTACCAAATTCTTGTGGACCATGTCTGTCGGGGGCGATTCAGTCCTGGCTTCCTCCAAGAAGAGATGGCTTCAACGACCACCATTTCCTGTGGTTGTAAAAAGTCCCTTTTGACCTTCTAGCTGCCGTGATTTATCTGTTACTCTGAGGGGGAGGCAGGGCTGGTGCATAGAGGCATTCGTAGGAAAACATCAATTCCATTGCAGTGCTGCCTCCCCAGAGATCTCGGCTAAGGGCTCAACTCAACTAAGTGCAGCACAGTGGGAAGGACACAGCACTTGCAGTCCGAAGACTTGGGTCTGGATCCTGGTATCAGGATTAAGCTCCTGGGGCTGGTGTTGTGGTGCTGCGGGTAAAGCCACTGCCTGTGATGCCAGCATCCCTCATGGGCGCCAATCCCAGTCCGGCTGCTCCACTTCCGATCCAGCTCCTTGTTAATGGCCTGGGAAAAGCAGTGAGAGATGGCCCGAGTGCTTGGGTGCCTGCACCCACATGAGAGACCTGGAGGAAGCTCCTGGGTCCTGGCTTCAGACCAGCCCAGCTCCAGCGATTGCAGCCATTTGGGGAGTGAACCAGCAGATAGAAGACCTCTCTCTCTATCTCTTCCTCCATCTCTCTGTAAACTCTGCCTTTCACATAAATATTAAGAAAACTTTTTAAAAAAAAAAAAAAAAAGCTCCCAGGGAAGATGCAGGGCCAGACAGGTCTTTCCGATTGATTGCAACCAGAGGGAGAAGTCCTGCAGGCTTCCTGGAGGTGACAGCCACACTCCTGAGAAACCAAGGTGGCAGGAACTTGGCTTCAAGTGGAAGCTTGCACTGTGACACCCAGAGAGACCAGCGTGGGCTCAGGACAGCCTGGGGCACATTGCAGCAGGCCCTGCACAGATTCAACACGTGGAAGTCAGCTTCCCAGCTGAGGGAATCACTAATCGCTGGCGAGGAGGCATTGCAAGTTAATGATCAGAATCTTACTCAATACACAGATGATTGTAAATATTGATTCAGTCCTCCCACCCGCAAAGACTCAGACACAGCCGTTCCTCCAGGCATGAAGGAAAAGGCAAACTACATAACTAAACGGCCGTCTACACTCACTGTCCCCAATCCCTCTCTTCCATTTCTTTTCTTGAATCCACTTCTAAAAACTCTTGCCAAGGTCCCATGACTAAAGCTGAATCCAAGGGTCAACTCTCATTTCTCACTTTCCTTGTCCTCAGAAGGACTGGGCTCGGCTGCTCGTCCCTTCTTTTCCTTGGTTTCCAGGGTACCACGCTCTTCCGCTTTGCCTGGCCTCCACCCCCACCCCCACTCCCACCCCTGGCACCTGTTGTCACTCCTCAGCTCTCTTTGCTGTCTCCTCACCTCCTCCTGACATCTGATAAGACTGTGTGCCGGGGCGCCATCCACAGACCTGACGTCTTCCTCACCCACCCCCAGTGCTTGGTGAGCTCCTCCAAGGTTGTGCTTCAACAATCCTCTGTTGAGTAGGCCATGAGAGTGTTGAAGGTCCAAATGGTTGAACAGACACATTCTTTTTTTTTTTTTTTAGATTTATTTTATTTATTTGAAAGGCAGAGTTACAGAGAGGCAGAGACAGGGAGAGGTCTTCCATCCTCTGGTTCACTCCTCAAATGGACACAATGGCTGGAGATGTGGCAGACCAAAGCCAGGAGCTTCCTTTGGGCCTCCCACGTGGGTGCAGGGGCCCAAGCACTTGGGCATCTTCTGCTTTCCCAGCCGCATCTGCAGGGAGCTGGATGGGAAGTAGAGCAGCCGGGACTTGAACCAGCACCTATATGGGATGCTGGCATTGCAGGCGGCAGCTTTACCTGGTACACCACAGTGCTGGCCCTGAACATACACGCTCACTGAGTTAAACCTAATGACTCCCAGATGCTACCTTCCATAAACCCCAGGTGCCGCCATCCACCTGCTCATTGGCTCCATATCTTCTCTTCGATGTCGCAAGGGCACGGCAAGCCTAGCTTGATCTCTAGCAAACTGTGATGGCTCCTGCTGTTCCTCTCCCCCTACCAAACCTGCCCCCCATGCCCCGAATCCCCCTCCTTTCATTTAGTGCAAATTCCACACGTCGAGTCCTTCAGCTAAGAGAAACCCTCGGAGTTACCCTTGAATCCTCTGTTTTCCTGGTATCACCCTCTAGTCCGTCTGAAAGTCATCTGACTTCAGCTTCATGATCTATCCAGCCCTGACAGCACCGTCTTCCACTCGTGCTGGCTCCAGGCAGCATTCTTTCTCACTTGGCTCATGCGATTCTCTCCTAACTGGTCTCCTTGTTTCTGTCCTTGCCCCCAAACCCAGCCAGGCGACTCCTGTGAAAACACAATTTAGATCATGTCAGTCTTGCTCAGAAACCCCTCTAGGGGCTTCCTGACTTAGAGTGAAGGTCGGAGTCCAGACGGCGGCCTCCCAGTCTCTACAGCAATCTGCTTGTTTCTTCCCAGGCCTTTTCTTCTCCATACGCTTCAGGCACAAGGGCTGCACTGTGGTTCTTCAAGACATGCTTCTGCCCCAGGGCCTTTGCACTGGCTGCCTTTCCTGCCTGGAACACTTGGCCCCTGGCTGGCTGCGTGGTTTACTCCCCCATCTCCTTCAAGGCCTTGCTGGAATGTCACTTTGCCTTGTGGCCTACCTGGACCACCCATTCCAAAGCTGCAGTCTTTATCCAGGCTTCTCATATTCAGGCACCTCTTCTCTGTCTCCCCTGAGGGGACACGAGGCTTCTCTCTATTTTGCTCAGTATTCAGTTCACACTCCTCGAATATATGACTGGGGCCAGGACTGCGTCCGGCTTGGGGGAGGGGGAGTATGAATGTGGCCAACGGACTTTCAGGGGATTTCCTTGTTTTCTCAGGAGAAACCGAGGATTACAACAGGCCACGGGGGAACAGTCCGAGAGTCGGAGCCCATGCGTCATTATATCCCTGGTTACGTGTTTGAGCCACTGTTTCCGCAGCCACCACTGTGTGCTATGGGTGCAGGGAGGCCACAGCCAGACGTGGGTTTAGTCGGGGAGACAGATGCTAATCAAACAACCCAGCATCCAGGGAGAAACGCAGAATCAGCAGGATGTTGGAGGGCTTCTCAGAGGAGGTGACTCTTGAGGGGGATGTGCTCTTGCGGGTTAGCCCACTCTGCAGCCACACTGGCAGTGCCCTGGTGGGTGGTGACTCCTGCCAGGCCCACTCCAGTCAACCCCGGGGGGCTCTCTGATGGGGGAAGGGAGAGAGCGACCCCACTTCTCAGAGCCGCTGGGATGAAGGACCTGCTGGGCGCAAACTCGGAGGCACAGGAAAGGGAGGCGGCCCCACCAGCAGGTGGCTCTGCAGGCTGGGAGGGCGCGGCTCCTGTGCTCTCAGGTTGGGTTCCGGCCCTGCACTTGAACCAGCTCCTGGGGGACATGAGCCAATCAGCCCAGGCAGGGGCTGAGGCCGGGGCTCAGCTCAGGGAGCACACTGACCAATCCATTCGCTGCACAAGAGGACCAGTGGGTGGGGCAGACACCAGGGAGTCCCTGGGAGGCGGAGCCCCACATAACAGGTCCTGAGCTCTCTGCGCTCCGTTTGCTGGATCACCTGTGGGCCTTGGTTGGGGACACCCACACGAAATCGTGGTGTGGCGTGGCAAGAGCCTTGAGGAGCCGGAGAAGCCGCGTCCTCACCTGCCGCCTAGACTGCCCATCAGTACCGCACACGGCCGCCAGCACGCGCACACAACCCTCCTCTCTGCTCTCAGCCTTCTGAGCCCGGAAACTTGAGAGTCCTTCCAACCCGAATGCCCGAGCTTAGCACGGGACACCCGGCCTGCATCTCTGCGGCTGCTCGTTCGCACCGGAGAGCAGGTGACCTCCGTCCTCTCAACTTCCCGGGCCAGGGGCCTGCTGTCCACCCAGTTCTCCAAGGACCAGCTCCGACTTCTTCATGTCACAACCTCCCCTGCTTCCAGGACAGGGCCTCGCTGCACTGATGTCCAGCTGACGACGTGAGGGGCGGGTTGGCGGGTCTGCGCATGCGGTGGTTCAAGACAAAGACTGGCTTCTCGGGGAAGGTTTGCGACGCAGCGAGTCAGTGCGTGGGGTTCTGCCGACCCTTCTGGGGTGACCTGGCCGCTCTGGCCTCCCGTGCTGACAGGACAGATTCAGGGTTGGTGTGGAAGTCAAGTCATTCTGTCCCTCGCAGGTTGAGTGGCCTCTGGCACTTTGATAAACTTCCTTGAACTTCAGCTCTTTCCTTTCCCCGGGAGCTGTAGAAGATTCCAGAAGAAGTCGTATTGCAGCCCCTGGCACAAGTGGGGGCTTGGTGAAGGCTTGTCCCCTGCCGTCCCCCACATTGCCAAGCCACCCTGAGATAGTCTGTTGGAGGAACCAGGGAGACTCCAGCAGTTGGGGGGGGGGGGAGCACTGCTGGCCTCCTGCAGGGGAGGGCTAGGGCCAGGGGCACCCGGGGAGGCACTTCCCTGATGAGCCACTGGGTTTCGTCAGCTCTTGCCGTGGCCACCCACATTCACACCAGCCAGCGGGGGAAGTCACGCCAAAGGTTGCCTGGGCTCAAGATCACAGATACGACTGTGTCCTGGGTTACCGCCTTCCTCCTGCCAGGTCACCTCCCTGTCATCGATGGCCCCATCTGGGGGCAGGCGGTGTCAAGGGGAAGTGGATCACACATTGGGGGACAGGCAATGTCAAGGGAAGTGGATCACACATCCGGTCAGCCCCACTGGTAGCCTCTGGGGTGAAGGTCAGCCCCAGGAGAGCACAGTCCCAGGCCAAGGCCAGCAGGCTGGACCAGCAGCAGTGCAGCCCCTGGAGGAGGTACAGGGGCCAAGAGAGGGATTCTGGCAGGGAGGGCGGCAGACTCTGAAGCCAGACCTTGGGTCTCACAGCCGTCCTGCCGCCCGCCAGCTGTGCAACTCGGACTTTACCTCTCTGAGTCTGTTTTCTCCTCTTGTGGGGATGAATGCGTTCACCGACAGGGCCATTGTGAGGACTGAATACTGTGCACCCTGGCCCATGACAGTAGTCGCTGCTCTTGTAGCTGCATTTCCTCCACCCAACAGCCCCATGAGGTAGGGATCATCATCCCACTTCAGAGACAAGAAAATCAAGTCTGGCCTGCAGGCACCCAGTTGGAAAAAGCCCAGCAGGCCCTGAGTGCCGCCCCAGCCCGTGCTGTTGCTCCCTCGCCAGCTGCGCCAAGCCTCTGAGGCAGGCGGGGCAGGGCTGCACGCCAGGCTCCCTCTGTGCACTCGCTCGGGGCCGCGTTCTGCTCTCAGCACTTCCGGTGCATCATCTTTCTTGCAGTTCACACACTCTGTGGTCACACAGGTGAGTCATTGTTTCCTTTTAGAGATTCAGAGTTTTCCCCCAGTCACCTCATCAGCCAGTGGTGCCAGGACTGAAACACATTGGCTGACTCTGCTTCCCCAGTTCTCAAATGCACCTGCTGTGTGACTGAAGCAGGGGTCCTCACAGCCACTCAGTGCTGGGGGTGGGATTGGGCCCCTGAGCACCCACTTTGAGCCCAAAAGGTGCCCTGGGGTTTTCCAGAGATGGAGGAGGGGGCTGTGTGGGAGGGAGGATGAGTGAGGCTGCAGGGGCCTGAGGGTCTCTCAGAACTGGGGCCTCCAAACGCTTGGAGTCCAGCGCCCTGGGCTGGGCTTCTCAGCTTCCCTGGGCTGCGCACGTGGCCTGGGCCGTTCATCCCCCTGCAAAGCACCCTGCCCTCAAGGCGCCTGGCCAGCAGGGGAGGCGGCTGGGGATGGACCTCAGCAGGGCTGGGCAGCCAACAAGGGCTGTGAGGGAAGCCGGCAAAGAAAGGATTCTGAGAGCTGGGAGGGACCCAGAAGAGTAGCAGGGACCCGCCACCCCCAGAGGCCACCAGGCCTACTGTTGTGCGATGGAATGCCTGCCACTTCTGGGCTGGGGTATCACTCGCACACTTTCTCTCGGCTTCGGCTTTGTCATCTGAGAAGTGGGCGTCATATATATTTCCCCGGAGTGCTGCACCTGTGCAGGACGGTAGTTGTGCTGCCCCCTGCTGGTGCCGCGTGCTTGCTTCCTTCTCCGCAGTGGCCTGTTCCAGGTCACCAGGAGCTGTGCATGTGTGCTGCCCAAGTCACTAGCTTCACACTCCCCTGGGTTGGATGCCGCCTCTGGGCTCCACCTTTTCCCCTGGCCACAGAGGGCCTTGGGTGAGAGAGGGATAACGGAGGACCACTCCATGGCTTCCTTCCAAGCAAAGCAGAACAAATACAGCCAACCCCTAGAAGATGAGTCCCACCAGGTCTACGGATAGGAGAGCAGAGACCTCAAGGCCGGAAGATGCCATTTGGCCCTGACAGCTGGAAGGCTTTGCAGATAGAGCTAAGCACACAGAGCCTCTGGGAGCTGGATGAGCGTGGGCACGTTTACACGAGGCCTTACACGAGGCCTCGCGGCTGGCAGCTCTAAAATGTGGACCTATCTGGGCCTCCCAGGCTGTTCCTCCGGAGAATATGGGGGCAGTGAAAGAGAGAAGCAATCCAAGGAGCCAAGCCCGGCCGCTGGGGTGTGGAAGGCTTGCAGTCAGCTCCGGCCGGCTCTGATGCGAAGGCACTCCGACGAGGTCACTACAGGGGCAGCACATGTCGCAGCTTGGGTGCTCACACCTTGTGTCAGAGGGCCTGGGTTCCACCCCAGCTCGAGTTCCCAATTCCAGCTTCCTGCTAATGTGCACCCTGGGAGACAGCAGCTGATGGCTCATGTAATCAGATTCCTGCTTTCACCCAGGAGCTCTCCATTGAGATTCCTGCTTTCTGGCTCCAGGCACGGCTGACCCAGCCCTGGCCGTGGTAAGCATCTGGGGAATGAACTGTTCTCTCCCACAGGGGGCTGCCCTTTAAACAGTGATCTGCTATTTAAACAGCTCTGCTATTGCTGACCTGTGTTCTTTATCAGCATGGACATTCCACTGCTGATAGTCTCAATTTATCAGCCCAAATGGTAAAATACTGAGAGCTCTGTCTCAAATAAATAAATAAAAATTTTATAAAAATCCAGGGGAAAGTGAAATTAAAAGATAAGCTTATTTGGAACGCAAAAGTTTCTTTTCTTTTCTTGTTTTTTGAAATCCATGTATGGTTTTTGTTGTAATCCGGACTTTCCATGTGCTTTTGGGAGACGCCTTATGTCGCTGTGTTGAAGCTGGTGGCCTGGCTGCAAGGCCTTCGGGCTGTGTGCTTTGCAGACAGGGTGCAACGGCACTCTGTGCCTGCCCCGGGAGCCCCTGGCTGCAGTCCGGGGCGGTGAGTAGGGGACTCACCCACCCTGCCTCTTGTCTGTTTCCAAGACTGGGCTTCCCTGTAAGAGCTGATCTGATAGAGGTGTGGGGAGCAGAGTGGTCCTGATGCGCTTTTGAAGGTTTGGAATCACACACTGTCTTGGTTTCCAACTTGCTTGTCTCTGGTTTCCAACTCCCTGCCACTCCCCATGAACCGTTCTGATTGGATTTTCCCCACTGAGCCAGGGTCTGAAGGGTTTCAGCCACCCACACGGTGCAGCGCTCAGCCATGGTGTGAGAGGTTTTGGTGCTGCCACGGCTGGATTCTGGAGACGTTTGCAGCCCAGAAGATGAGGGACCCGCAGGCCCCCATCAGGGTCTCATGGAAGGGACCATGTCTCTTGGATGCTGCCAGTGGGCTGGGGGTGTCGTCTCCTCTCACTTCCCTAACATACTTCCTTTGAGTCCCTATGTGAGACTTTGCACTTGCAGGCCCAGGCCCAGGGCCGGGGTGGGGTGGGGCACGCAGGCTGCCCTGTACAACCCCCTCCACTGGTGGTTTCCCACGGCCCAGCGCACCCAGGACTCTGCGCTGCTCTGTGCGTGGCGAGGAGCCCGCCTCCTCTGTGCAGTGGCCGGTCCGGTCTGCTTTTTTTCCTGGTGAAAGGGCCCCGGCTCCCCTGAGTGCTTCTCTGTAATTCAGGTTCATGAATTCACTCCTCGTGTTAGCGGAGCTGTGTGAGAGTCAGGCAGGTGGAAGAATCATGCGGTGTCTGTTAAAGACGAAATGCATATACACGCTTCAGGTGTGGCCACACTGCTAAGTTCACATAGATCTGGCTTATAAGTCATTACAAAATAAGCTCAATAATATACGGACACCACGTTAGAATTTGATTTGACGGCCGGCGCTGCGGCTCACTAGGCTAATCCTCCACCTAGCGGCGCCGGCACACCGGGTTCTAGTCCCGGTCGGGGCGCCGGATTCTTTCCCGGTTGCCCCTCTTCCAGGCCAGCTCTCTGCTGTGGCCAGGGAGTGCAGTGGAGGATGGCCCAAGTGCTTGGGCCCTGCACCCCATGGGAGACCAGGAGAAGCACCTGGCTCCTGGCTTCGGATCAGTGTGGTGCGCCTGCCGCAGCGCGCCAGCCGCGGTGGCCATTGGAGGATGAACCAACGGCAAAAGGAAGACCTTTCTCTCTGTCTCTCTCTCTCACTGTCCACTCTGCCTGTAAAAAAAAAAAAAAAAATTGAGTTGACAAAGATGCTTAGAGTACTGGTCTACCTTTAATTAGGAAAGCATTTTTCTCCTCTAATTCTTTTTATGTATTTATTTATTTATTTGAGAGGTAGAGTTACAGACAGTGAGAGGAAAAGACAGAGAGAAAGGTCTTCCATCTGCTGGTTCACTCCCCAGATGGCTGCAACGGCTGGAGCTTTGCCAATCCGAAGCCAGGAGCTTCTTCTGGTCTCCCACGTGGGTGCAGGGGCCCAAGGACTTGAGCCACCTTCTACTGCTTTCCCAGGCCATAGCAGAGAGTTGGATTGGAAGAGGAGCAGCTAGGACTTGAACCGGCGACCATATGGGATGCCGGCACTGCAGGCGGAGGATTAACCTCCTGCACCACAGCGCTGGCCCTCTCTCCTTTATTTTTAAAGTAAATTGAGCTAGAAAAACAGTCTGCATCTTAGCAAGATGACTTCTGTGTTTCGTGTAGCCTTTCGGTAGGGCTTTGGCTATTGAAGAAAACTCAGTCTTTTCAATACTCAGAGAGCTGCTTTTGGGGCGGGCGTGGTGGGGCAGGTGGTTACGCCACCACTTGGGACACCATATCCCATTATCAGAGGGCCTGGTGTGAGTTCCAGCACCTCTGCTTCCAACCCAGCTCCTTGTTAAATAATTCATCACACAAAATCTTCTTTGTGTTGTATTTGTGATTGATAAGTGTCGCTCCCCGTCTTCGTGGAGGAGCGACACTGAACCCTGCGTTGTTCTTTCGTCTGCTTGGCCCTCCCCGGGTTTGCTGCTGGTTCTTCCCGGGTTGGCTACCGTCCCTTCCACCTCCGTGGAAGGGCGGTTCCCCCTAGCCACTTTCCCCACTTCCGCGGGGGAGCGGCACACCGCCGGCCGGCTCTCTCGGGGGCTGCACAGGTGTTCCTTCAGATAGATGTTCCCCTTAGATGTTCCTGGTGCATGTTCTCTCTCTCCTCCTTTATAGTCCTCTTCCACCAATCCCAACTCGGCTGCCCAGACGCCGAGCACGCTGCTCTCCTCCAATCAGGAGCAGGATCAGCTCCTGCAGGTCATCACTCAAGTTGGCAAGAGGCAGCTGCGTAGAAGTTGTTTTCTCCTCTCCCAGCGCCATATTGTGGGAGAGCAGATGCATAGAATAAGTCTTAATTCCAGTAACTTAGTCTAGTCCGAGTTGCTCCCAGTTGCTCCCCACAATAAGAGTGCTACAGAGTTCATATGAAATTCCTAGGTCTTGGATATGTCTCGGTATGGCATTATCTCTCATAATTCTAATTACAATCGTGCATCCTGGCGACATGTTCTCAGAAACGCACTGTTGGGCAGTTTCGCTGTACAAATATCTTAGAGGGGATTTAGAGTGACCCAGCTAGACGGTGCATGTCAATCACGTCACATGGCCTCTTGATGCGTTTGTCATTGCCTAGGACTGGCAGTGCAGTAGGTTTGTGCACTCTTGCGTCACTGCAAACAAGTGAGGAATGCGTTGTGTTGTCTGTCACAGCAGCTGAAACACTGTTAGGTGATAGGGATTTTCACTTCCATTCTGATCGTGTCGAGCCACCACAGCTGATTCCGTGGTCGGTTGTGGACCCACGTGTCATTAGGTGGCACACACTGAATTGTGTTAAAATATTGGATGTTACTAAAGCAACGGAATTTCCTTATTGGTAGCATGACACAGCATTGCAAGAGAGCCATGTACAAGATTCTGGCAAGTACTGTTTCTGATGAATTTAAAATCATATTTTGGCCTGGATAAGAATTCCCAAAATTCTAATGGAAAGCTAATGGAGTCATAAGACTGCTAATCAAATGTCAAGCAAAACAAAAATTAATCATTTGGGACTACACTCATTGATGAGAATAATTATATTTTTAAATACTTCGAAACATTGCTGGTTCTTTAATGTCTTATTTTCTATATTACTTTTCACCTTCTTTTCCATTAACCTAGTTATACTTACAGTTATTTGAAAAATATACTTTTGTAAATGTAAGTGAAACATTTGTATTTTTCTCCCTACATGATCACTCTGTAATTTGTACAATCTTACTAAATATTCTTATTTGTAATATGGGTATTTTCATAAGTTCGGTAAGAATTTGTTCTCAGGACTGGAATTGTGGCACAGTGAGTTAAACTCATGCTTGGGATTCATGCATCCCATACTAGAGCACTGGTTCAAGTCCTGGCTGCTCCACTTCCGATCCCTGCTAATAGACCTGGGAAAGCAATGGAAAATGGCCCAAGAACTTTGGATACCCAGATGGAATGTCAAGGCTCCTGGCTTCTAGCTGGCTCAGCCCTGATTGCTGTGGTCATTTAGTGAGTGAACAGCCGATGGAAGATTCTCTCTCTCTCTCTCTCTCTCCTTTTCTCTTTTAAATAAATAAATAAATGTATACATTTTTTAAAAAAAAATTTACTCTCCTTCTCTCAGACAACAATTTGGCAGGCCTTTGGGTTTTCTTAGTCTAGAGAGGTTTGTAAAGGATTGATCTGAGACTTCTCATTACCAGATAGTTTCAAAATATGTGTTAATTGATATAAAGCCAATAATGCCACTTGGATATTGCCAAAGTGCTGACTAAAATATTATATTTTAAAATATACATAGAGTTACTTTTCTGTTTGTACTTATATACATAATCAGGTCAAGTTCAATAAAGCTAATTTTTGCAAAAGTAATTAACATAATTATTTTTGGTAAAAGTAGGAGGGTCTGAATAGGATTATATTCTAGTGTAGAACTATAGTCCACCCATTATCAAATTCTGGTCCCATCAGTTTCTCTGAGGCTTTGTTGTCTTCTCAAAACCTGCACTGAATCCTGATTTTTTTTCTAGCTCCACCAAGAATGAAAACTGCCCTAGTTCCTGGGTCCTGCCAGGAGAAGCTGGATCGCCTGTGGCTGAGCTCTGTGCCTGCTGCTCTGTGGGTCACCTGGAGACTCATCTGGATACCTCCTGATGACAGCCAGAGCCGTACAGCACCACTCTTCTCCATCCGAGGAGGCCTCAAGGGCAGGGGTTGTGGCACAGCAGACTAAGCTGCCCCTTGGGATGCCCGCACCCTTTATTGCAGTGCTGGTCTGAGACCTGGCTGCCTCCTGCTAGCACTTCTTGGGAGGAAGGTTGATGGCTCAAGTGCTTAGCCCCCTGCCATCCACATGGGAGACCCAGAGGAAGTTCTGGTTTCCTGGCTTCATCCTGGCTCAGCGTTGGCTGTCGTAGTCATTTAGGGAGTGAACAGCAGATGGAAGATTCTCTCTCATTACCTTTCAAATAGATGAAAGAATAAGTAAACATTAAAAAACAAATAGGCTTCAAATCCAAATCTAGGAATATTTTTTAAAAGTATTTATTTACTTATTTGAAAGGCAGAGTTACAGAGAGAGAGACAGAGACAGAGACAGAGACAGAGATTTTTCCACCCACTGGTTCACTCCCAATGGCCTCAATGGCCAGGCTGAAACCAGGAGCCTGGAACTCCATCAGGGTCTCCCAGTGGGTGGCAGGGCCCAAGCACTTGGGCCACCTTCTGTTGCTTTCCCAGGTGCATTAGCAGGGAGCTGGATCGAAGCAGTGCAGCTGGGACTTGAACCAGCACTCACATGGGTGCTGGTCTAACCTGCTGCACCACTACGCCAGTCCCCCACATCTAGAAATCTTTACTCCAGACTCAAAGAATAAGATCATAATTTGCTCCAAGTATTAATGTTTTTCTTTTGTTCACATTGAACAGCACCCTGAATTCTTTTCTAGTAATACAAATCTGAAATGAACATTTTAGCCTTAGTAGTGCTCCAAAGTAGAGGCTCTTGGTACTTTAACAACGTCCCAAGGACTTTGTGCTTTTATTTATAAAATATGCCAATATATTAAACAGTTGTTTCCCCAAAACTTTAATGAACAAATGTAAATCTCTTCAGAGAGTGCTTCCTTCTGCATTGATGTATTTGACTGGCTGAATTTTGGGTCTGGGGAATCTTCCAGTGCTTGACTGTTATTCTCTTACAGCCAACATATTGAAGTCCCCAGTGCAGGGTAACCTCTCGAGGGTTTAAACATTTTCAGCACCACTCACACAACAAATGATGGCCATCAGAGTTAGGCAACGTGGGGAACTGAACAACCAGGACACTCAAGCCTGTAAGGACTGTGCAGTTTTGGGCAAGGATGGCTGTGAGCTTGCATCCCAGGGCAACTGTTGATGATGATGACATCTGCACAACCCTCCATCGTCTCCATCAGTCTTGCTAAGTGAGACTTGCTGTGCTGCTTGGTCACACCCGTGGCTCCCTGAAAGGATGAACAAAGGGGGAGATCGTTAAAATAAACCAAAGTGGAGATCAGCTCTGAACCTCAGAGCAGACGAAGTCGGTTAGGCCTCATGAGACACCTCAACCTTGCTGGATTTGCAAACATTAAGTAAAATTTAACTTGGGTCATTTCTTTTAAATGCTTATGTTTGACAGAAGCAAAACATAACTTTGACCAATCACAGGCTGCCGGTTAACACATGATTATTTAGGGAGGTACTTTCCAATAAGGTAAATAAAAAAGTGACAGTTTTGCAGCTGCAACCAATCAAATAATCTTTAAAATTTTACTTCCCATTTTAAATACTTGCCTTTGACACTTGGTCAACAGAACACTAAAACCTCATTTGGTCTGAAATTTCTCAGTGCCTGGACTGCTTCTTATTGAAACAAACTCTTTAAAACTTTATTGTACCTCAGTGTACTTTTTAACTAAGATCCAAGTCCAAATCCAGCGTTTGATTTCATTAGCTTCGCTGCATCCACACGCTCTCCCAGCTGGCTGCTCCTCTACTCACACACATAGGAGCGCATCCCAACCAATGTTTAGAAGCAGCATCCACATAAGGGCCTCAGGTAAACATGTGCATTCTTTGAGGCACACACATGGAAGCAGGAAGCCACACAGAGAGGTGGCCACATACTTACACATATATACATGTGTCAAGGCATGAGTAAGCACATGAAGGGGGCTTCAAAAAGTTTGTGGAAGAATGGAAGTAAATGATAAGTTTATTTGTGCCAAAAATTTGCAATCCATGCCTGATTTTTCATCCTGTGCATTTCTTGTGCACGCACGGGCCTATAGGCACACACATATGCCCAGGTCTAGGCACATATTAACTGAAATGAACTCTCCTTGAAGCCCAGTTTCACCAGCTCCATCTTTAGGAAAAAGAAGACATCTCAAATTTATAAAAGGAAAAATTAAAACAATAGCAGGATACAAATTGCATTCTTTTTCTTTTTTTAAAGATTTATTTATTTATTTGAAAGGCGGAGCTACAGAGAGGGAGAGACAGAGGCAGAGAGAGAGAGAAAGAAGTCTTCAATCTGTTGGTTCACTCCCCAAATGCCCGCAATAGCTGGAGCTGGGCCAGTCTGAAGCCAGGAGCCAGGAGCTTCCTCTGGGTCTCCCACATGGGTGCCGGGGCCCAAGCACTTGGGCCATCTTCTGCTGCTTTCCCAGGCGCATTAGCAGGGAGGTGGATCAGAAGTGGAGCAGCCAGGACTCAAACCGGCACCCATATGGGATGCTGACGCTGTAGACGGCAGCTTAATCCGCTACGCCACATCGACGGTCCCTGCATTCTTATTAAATCTGTCAAAAGGAAGGGAATCATAGCACTCCATGCTGAAGACTGTGTTCTGTAAAGCAGGAGTGTTCACACTGTTACCGACAGAGTTAGCTGTCACATTGCTTCTGGAAATATGTGCTCAGCCTGCCTTTTCCTACAAGTCCACTTACAGAAAGTTAATCGAAAGAAAACCATCATTAGAAATGTGATTTAGGGAGAAGCAGTCACAGTAGTGTGATTTAGAAATAACCAGCTCAATATATATGATTGAATTATGTCACCTCAGTTTGATGAGATATTTTTCAGTCATCACAATGGTAATTATGAGAACTAAGGCACATCACTGACAATAATTTATGATAAATGAAAATGATAATGAAGAAAACCACAAAGTTTGGTGTCTGCAGGGACTGGGACCATATAAAGATTTATTTATCAGGAGCTGAATAATGGAAAGTGAGAAACAAAGAGCTCCTTGAGGGGGATAGGACTGCTATTGATCTGTTTTCTTGCATTTACTTTAATGTTGTTATCATAGCGATTTTTAATTCCAAAAGCTGTCTGCGATACAAAAGGCAAATGGAACTAAGGCAGCCCCCGTGACCGCAGTGCAGCTCCGATCCACAGCGTCCCAGCCTCTGTAAAGGTTAGAGGATTATTTAGTGGAAAGTTTTTGGAGGCTGGTGAGGCCATGATCAGGTGGCCACCTCTGGTGAGGGGCCTTGTGCTGTGTCAGATCCTTGTAGAAATACAGACACAGTGGGCTTGCACAGAAGAGGCGCGTCCGGAGGGCGGCCTCACTTTAAAACAGCCAGCTCTCATGCAAGAGAGCACTAATCCCTCTTAGCCACCTAATCACCTATTAAAAGCCCCGCCTCCCAGCGCCTCCATCATAGCTATCAATTTCCAGCATGAGGGGAGTGGCCGAGGAGTTGCGCTGGTTGGGACACCCACATCCCACATTGGAGTGGCTGGGTCCAGCCTCAGCCCCCGATCTCAGCTTCCTGACAATGCAGGTGATATCTCAGGTAATTGAGTTCCTGCCATCTGTGTGGGAGACTCAGAATGAGACTTTGGCTTGGCCTGGCCTTGGCCATTGGTAAACCAACCAGTGGGAATTCTATCTGCCTGCCTGCCTGTCTCTCCAATGATTAAAAACAGTGCAAGCTTTTGAGGGGGCAAACGCTCTCCACCCATTTGTGTGTCATGGAGACTCCACCCAGACAGGGGCGGGTGTTCATCAGTTGAGACACTGCATGTGAAGCCAGCAGCCCATACTAGAGTGCCTGGTTCAAGTTCCAGGTCCTAGGGTTCCAACACAGCTTCCTGCCGGTGTGCATGCTGGGAGGCAGCAGTGATGGACCAAGTAGTGGGGTCTCTGCCACCCACATAGGAGACCTGGATGAAGTTTCCAGCTCCCAGCTTGGGCCAGCCCTGGCTATGGTAGGAATGAAGCAGAGAATGGAGGATCTCCTTCTTGCCTGTCTCTCTGTCTCTTTCTCTCTCTTTCAAATAAAATGAAAATTAACAACAACAAAAAAATAGGTACAAGAGGCTAATTATGCAGACATGTGCAAACATAATAATGCTGATGTACGTTTGATTTTGGGAGCCCCCCAGACCCAAGCCCCAGGAATCCTGAATGACAAACTACATAGTGACCACCATGCTTCACACAGCTATCCTAAGCCCTGAAATGGAATGTTTCCAGGTAATCTCTATTTCACACCAACGTCTGACCTGACGATGGACCCTTCTAGAACTAAGGAGTCCCTCCTAGGAGCTAAGGCGACGCTTGGTGGGAAAAGTTGTCTGGAACCAACAAGGCCAGAGGCTGGGTCCTGGCCTAGCTCTGTGACCTCTGGCTCGAATAGTTCTGTGCAGCGAGAATTTGCTCTTTGCTGATGCAGTTGCTCGTGGTGGATTCTACATCAGTGGGTCTCAGACTTCTGGAGGCCTAGCATCACCTGCAGGAAGGGCTTGTTAATACAGAGGCTACAGGGCCTCGTCTTCCAGCTTTAAGACTTGGTAGGGCTTTTTTTTTTTTTTTTAATTTACAAACAAGATTTAATAATGCAGAGTTTGTCCCCAAAACAGACAAAGTAAACATCAGTTTTTCAAAGTTTACAACCTGCGTGCTTGAGGACCCCACCAGGCACCAGGTAAGCCCGGGATGAGTCTGTTTCGGGGAGCGCGTGTCCGGGGCCGGCAGCTACTGTCCAGGAGCTCCGTGCGGGGCGGGGTGCTGCCCCCCAACCAGTACCACCTGTTCATCTGTTCCCGGGCAACAGCTGCAGCTGCGGACACCGTACCAAGAGCGACTCCTCCACCTCCACTGGCTCCACGGCCACAGTAACCTTGCAAATCAAGTGCCTTGGACGTTCCCTCCCTATGTAAGGAAGAGAGAAATCCAGCAGCTTGGAATGTCACCTAACCAGCCTTGTTTCACTGCATATTAGGAGAGTAATAAGATCATCTTCTTTTCTTAGAGGAACAAAAGGGTCTAATGGCTGTGAAAGGGACAATCTGGATCCAGATACTGGTGACATTGGCCAATGAAATGTGTATTCTTACCCACAGAGAGGCAGAGGGAGAAGGAGAGGGAGAGAAACAGGGACAGGGACAGGCACAGGGAGAGGGAGAGGAACAGGGACAGGGACAGGCACAGGGAGATTGCTGTGTTGTGGCTACCAGCTGGCCGCTTTGCTGTTGGAGTATGAGCCATCTCCAGACGTCATATCTCTGCCTTTTTTTTTTTTTTTTTTTTTAGTGATCATGGTTAATAGTGAGAACAGGCTGGCTCAGATATAACCAGCGTTGTTTCTGCTGTTACTAGGAATGCTCAGCTCAGCGACAGCACGCACCTTGGTGACTGCAGGCGTACCAGGCTTTGTGGTCTCAGGCCACATCCAAGGCTCTGTGTGGCTGGGCTGGGCACTGGGAGACACGCAGAGCGTGGAGAGGAAACGCCAGCTGCTTGATGCAGCCTTGGACAGCCCCCCACCCTTTTTGCCCTCACATCCCCAAGCTGAGCATGGGTCCACCAGGACTGTATGTTGTGGGTACCACAGGGCCTCTGAAGTCAGAACTACCTGGGTGTGGATCTTGGAGCATCGACTTTTTGTTTGGTTGTTTTTTTTTAATATTTATTTATTTACTTGAAAGTCAGAGTTACACAGAGAAAGAGAGGCAGAGAGAGAGAGAGAGAGAGAGAGGTCTTCCATCAATCAGTTGGTTCACTCCCCAATTGGCCTCAATGGCTGGAGCTGCACCTATCCGAAGCCAGGAGCCAGGAGCTTCTTCCAGGTCTCCCACACGGGTGCAGGGGCCCAAGGACTTGTGCCATCCTCCACTGCTTTCCCAAGCCATAGCAGAGCTGGATCAGAAGTGGAGCAGCTGGGTCTCAAACAGCGCCCATATGGGATGCTGGCACCGTGGGTGGTAGCTTTACCCGCTACGCCACAGCGCCAGCCCCGAGCGTGGACTTTAAAGCTGTGGGCTGACCCGTTGTTCCTGAGCATCTCAGTTTGCTCATCTGCAGTGTGGGGAGAATACTGCTGGTCTTCGCTGGGCAATGTGAATGTTCAATAAGCCAGGATAGGTGAAGAGCACAGTTTGGTGGTGCTCACCAGTTTTTCCAAGACTTTGAGATGGTTAAACAATTTCTGAAGAAGAGGGTGAAGATAGCTGGGACATTTCTGGCTAAAAATGGAAACAAAAAACCCACTGAGATGCTATTTATGTCGCCAGATACCGTGACTTGTTATGAGTTGTAAGTCACTATAGCGATAACCAACTTGGTTGATGGAATGAAACCACGCAGGCATGAAGCGATGGTGTGTGATATGATTTCCGCGTCAGACCAATGGAGCTAGTCAAAAATGTGGCCTGGATTTATATCAATGAGACTGTTAAACTGGATTTTACATTATATGATAGATAGACATCAACTCCAGATGGTTAAATGTTAAAAATAAGCCTTTAAATTTTTTAAAAGAAGCATTTATTTATTATTTGAAAGTCAGAGTTACAGAGAGAGAGGAGAGACACACAAAGAGAGATCTTCCATGGGCTGACTCACTCACCAGATGGCCACAACGGCCAGGCCAAAGCCAGGAGTCAGGAGTTTCCTCTGGGTCTCCTGTGTGGGTGGCAAGGGCCCAAGCACTTGGACCATCCTCCGCTGCTTTTCCCAAGCCATTAGCAGGGAGCTGGATCCAAAGTGGAGCAGCTTGCACTTGAACCTCTGCCCATAGGGGATGCTAGAGTAGCAGACAGCAGTTTTACCCACTATGCCACAATGCCAGCCCCAGTGTTTAAAGTTCTTAAGAGACAAATCTTAATAAAATATGTTTTATACCTTAGAGAAGAATATTTTGAACCTTGTGTCTTTTTTTAAATTTATTTGAAAGTCAGAGTTACACAGAGAGAGAGGAGAGACAGAGAGAGGTCTTCCACCTGCTGGTTCACTCCCCAATTGGCTGCAATGGCCAGAGCTGTGCCGATCTGAAGCCAGGAGCCAGGAGCTTTCTCTGGGTCTTCCATGTGGGTTCAGGGGCCCAAGGACTTGGGTCATCTTGTACTGCTTTCCCAGTCCAAAGCAGAGAGCTGGATCAGAAGTGGAGTACCCATATGGGATGTCAGCACTGCAGGCAGCTGCTTTATCCAGTACACCACAGCACTGGCCGCATGAATCTTGTGACTTAAAACAAGAGACAAAAGTCTTTACTACAAAATTCTGATAAATTTGTACTAAAATTTTCAGTTTTTTTCTCAAAAAGACAACTTGAAAGCAAGTTACAAATCAGAGAATATGTTGTTGTACACACACCGACATGGTCAGTGTAAGAATATGCAAGAATGGCACTGGGCTAGTGGTCGAGACGCTGGGTGGGATGCCACTTCCCATCTCAGGTCCCTGGGCTCGTTCCAGTGTCCACTCTACTCCCTAGACCAGCTTCTTGCTACTCTGGACCCTGGGAGGCAGCAGGTGATGGCTCAGCTAGGTGCGTCCTTGCTATTCATGTTGGAGGCCCAGACTGAGTTTGCAGATCTCAGCTACATGTTGGCCTGGCCTTCGCCACTGTGGGAATTTGGGGAGTGAACCAGTGGATAGGAGCTCTGTCTGTCTTCTCTATGTGTGTCTGCCTACCACTTAAATATAAATAAATAAATAAGATCACAAACATATTTGCCCTCCCCATGAACTCCAGGGTTGGCTGTGCAACTTCCTGAGCCCTTGGAAAGCAGCAGATGGGACAGACTTTTTGTCTGCTCCTAGCAGGAGCTTTAAGAGCACTGTAAGTCTCTGTGAACCGTCTCTGACTGGTGCCCTCTGCCAGGAGAACGAGGCACCCTCAGCAAGAGCTGCTCCTTTACGCTGGGCCCAGAAACTGTGAAGATAGATGGCAAAGACCTGACCCATAGCTTGGAGCAAAGTTGCAGTGGGCTGGCAGACTTGAGAGCAAAAAATAAATATCTATTATTATAAGCCACTGATAGCTTGGAGTTGCTTGTTACTATAGCAAAGGCTGACTCATATAGAAATTAATGCCTGGCAATGGGGCATTGCTGTATCCAAGGAATAAAGCATGCGGCTTTGGCTTTGAGGCTGAGCAGCAGGCGGCGAGGAAATCATTATAGGGGCTGGGAAAATGGCAACCCATGTAACGCAGTCACAAAGCGTTTGGTAAAACTGCGACATATGATCTCCCAGGAGGCAGAAAATCTCCCTCCTGAATTGTGGTTTTGGGAGAAGAGGGTTCCAGGCAGAATGTCCTTAGTATGAATTAGCTGTTCTTTGCTACATGACATGAAGTCCTCCCACAAAGAGATGGCGCCAGCAAAGAGCTGGCTCATTGGCAAGAAGAATTGAAAGCGGACACAGAGCTGACAGGGTGGGAAGAGGTGACCACCTCTCACTTCCCACCTCTGCAGTTTGTAAAATGTCCTCAACATGAGACGACGCCCTGGGCACAAATCGAGAGGAGAGCCTGGCCACTAACCCTGAGCCTGAAGGCCAAGCGGTGACTGTCGCTTCAGCTGGACGAGGTGGCTCATGGAAAAGAGAAGGTTCATAAAGGCTGATGCTGTCAGAGTCTTACAATTACGTGGGGGCGGGGCAGTGGCTGTCTCAAAATGAGTCATAGCTTTGGCTTCTGACATTTCAGAAAGAGTTTGAGAGCAATGCCTTGCTGAAAGAGGTGCTCATCTGACGAAATAAGACTGATGTTTCAGGATGCGCGATGTTCGCAAGCCCTGGCATCCTACAGGCAGGAAGCAGGCTGAGGATCCTTCGAGAAAAACACAAAAGGAAAAACGCTCAAAAGTGGAAATGGACATTTCGCAGAAGAAATGACTGATCCACACAGCTGCCTCGTAGCAGCGAATGTTCTAACTCAGCAATTCCACTCTTCCACCTTCTACACAAGGACACTTCCAAATGTTTATGGAAAAACGGAATTGAAAGATAATGCTAACTTTCCATAAACTTTTTTCTCCAGAAGATTTATTTATTTATTTGAAAGACAGAGGACAGAGAGACAGAGAGAGAGAGAGAGAGAGAGAGACAGCGAGAAGTCTTCCATCCAGTGGTTCACTCCCCCGAAGCTCTTGAAACCAGGAGCCCGGCACTTTATCTGAGTCTCCCACGTGGATGGAAGGAGCCCACGCACGTGGACCATATCTGGTGCTTCCCATGATGCATTAGCAGGAAGCTGGACCACAAGCATGAAGTAGCCAGAACCTGAGCCAGGTATCCAACATGGGGTATGGCATCCTAGAAGCAGCTTAACCTGCTGTGCCACAACGCCCGCCTCCCCATGAACCATCTTCCGCAGAATGCTCATTTGTAAGAATGTTTAGCACTGTTGACAATGGCAAAATTCTGGAAAAAGCTCAAATGCCCTTATGAAGATAGGGTGGATGAGTAAACAATCTTATGCTTACCCAGTTACCATATTTAAGACAAATGAGCTGCGGTGATTCAATTCTACAGGTGTATTTTAACAGAATCCAACACAAAGGTAGGTCCTTACCATGATAAAGCGTGACACCCTTTGTAGAGTAAAAATAACTAAGGAAAAACCTACACATCTTAGAAGCTTCCATTCGGAGAAAAGGGAAAATGAAGGAATCGGGAGGCTGCTTCAGGCTGGGGAGTCGAGGAAGACACAGGGGGAAGCCCTATTAAGGCAAGTTAACCTCAAGATCTGGCTTTAGATTTGCTTGGGGGTGCTTGGTTGTTATTCTTAAAATAACTAAAAAGAGAGATTGCTCCGACTCTTCTTGAACTCGCCAGATATTACAGCCGAATTAGAAGTCGGATTCGCGGCTCTTATCTTCCAGATGAGGCGCAGACTGTGGGAGTGGCTGGCTCAGGTCACACACCAGGCAGCGGCACAGCCCTTTCTGGCACCTGGGCAAAGTTAAACACGCTCCTCTTGGGTTCCACACCCAGGCCAAGGCTCCGGCTGGCAGTGGCCTCACCCCCACCCCCGCCCACCTGCCCGATCCAGCGGCACCCCTCCCATCTAAGAGGGCTTCTTTGCATAAGGGCAGGTTCTCTTGCCAGGTGTGAGCTGCCCTACCTGTGCGGCACTCCCACTATGGCCACCTTGCCCCGCCCCTGTCCCTCTGAGCACCTCCCAGCTGAGTCCCCCTCTCCCTCTTGTGCGCCACGCTGCTAAGGGAGGAATCCTATTTAGAAAGGTCAGTGCATGTCCCTGAGTAAATGTCAGGGCTGGGTTTGCAGCACACACAGGGAAAAATTCAGACACGCCCTCCCTCAGGGCTCACCAGTCTTCACGTGAACAGGTTCTCGCTCTCCTGTCAGACTTCACTGGCTGCTGATATGGTACATAAGTTTTACCTATCACCGGTGCTGGCCTTCTCTCCTGGAACATTCCAGGCTGGTCCCTGTGTGTAGAAGCTGCTGCCAGTAGCCAGCTCATGTCCCTCAGTCCTGCTTTCCATTTGGGAGTGCAGCAGTTGACTTCAGCCACCTGAGTCTGCTCTGCCCGGGACAGACAGGAAGTGGAGAGTGCACAGCCCAGCCCGCTGTCAGGGCTGTGTGCCCGCGGCTTCCCGCAGTGAGCTGCACCCCACCGCGCTGCCCCTCCCTGTTCTGCTCCACTGTCTTAAGTGCTTGTCTTGGCCAGGCACTCAGGAAGTGGGGAGGAGCTGAGGCATCGTAGGCATAAACTGTGCAAGTCTTCCCTGTTCTTATCTTCTTGTCCTTCGGGTCTCAGCTCAGATGCAAACTCTGTAATCCCCACCCTGACCACACACACACACACAATGTGCTTTTGCTATTGACTTACCCTATCTGACATGATCTTGTGGGTATAGCAGCTTGCTTGAAAATTACGTTTCTCCTGCAAGGTGTGAGGCCCCCCCTGGATAAGTGCTTCCGGTGTCTTGGTTCCCAGCACACGGAGGAGTGTGTGGCACATAGTAGGTGCCCTTTAATTATCTGTTGACTCCACCGAGGAGTGTTTCTTGCCGGGAGGGATGTCAAACACTGCACCAGGAGTAAGACGTGGAGAAGCGCTTGGATGCATGCTTTTCTAATTGGCACAGCGATTGCTGGCGTGTAAATGGAGACCGCTTCTGTGTTTTTGAGGGGCGGATTCCCTTTAGTGGGTTTAATCTGTTTCCGAGAGCTTTAAAGTGCTCACAATTGCTCTGCTAATTACAAATCCCGATAAACTCTCCATTAAAGCATATCTTCTAAGTACATTCAACCTGATAATACTATTAAAAGGAATTATATATGGTGGAATGTAAGAGAGCCACATTTATTTAATAACAGTCTCAAACTCAACTCGCCTTGCTGCGGATGTGCCTGGATTAGTAAAGGCAGCCTGTATTTACCTGCTTAATTATGTACCCAGGTGAGACGCTGGCCTGCCCAGGGTGGCAAAGGAATGCTCCCCTCGTGGCCCCTTAGATAACACTCATCTGAGCACATAGCTTTGACCCACCCCATGTTCACCTGGTGTGAACCTGCTTCCACCGGGGACTGGCTGTCTGGGATCTGCAGAGCTGTGGTTGAGGAGATGAGACTGTGGGTTAACTAAGTGCTGTCAGCTCAGATGGGCTCTAAAGAGAGACTCCAGACCTCTGGAGAAAGGAGCCACGGTGAGTCATTACTCGTCCCTGTGAAGACCTCAGCTTGGGCCCAACACTTTGCTCAGGGCACAGGACCTTGGTTTCCTCGTATGTAAGGTAAATTTATATATAACTACAATAACTATCGACAAAGTTACAAGTGAGTGTAAGGAACCAGGATGCTGCAGATCCGAGCATGGCTGGCGAGCTGTGAGGGACTCTTGTTACAAACGGTGGCTACTGTTTCCTGCTTGCACACGGTGTGGGTGAAGTGCTAACTGCTGCGTCCATGAAATGACCCAAAGGTTTTGGATGAGTGCAAGACCAGATCCTCTCAGACTTGGGATGGCATGACGCAGAAAAGGCCTGGAGGCTTTGTGAGCACGGAGAACAGCTCGTTGGGCTGGCCAGGGAGTGTGAGTATGCACATGTGCATGTGTGCTCCGTGAGTGTGAGGCCAGGTATGGCCGGCGCTGCGGCTCACTTGGCTAATCCTCCGCCTGCGGCACTGGCACCCCTGGTTCTAGTCCTGGTTGGGGTGCTGGATTCAGTCCCGATTGCTCCTCTTCCAGTCCAGCTCTCTGCTGTGGCCCGGGAAGGCAGCAGAGGATGGCCCAAGTGCTTGGGCCCTGCACTCGCATGGGAGACCAGCAGGAAGCACCTGGCTCCTGGCTTCGGATCAGAACAGCACGCCCGCAGTGGTGGCCATTTGGGTGGTGAACCAACGGAAGGAAGACCTTTCTCTCTGTCTCTCTCTCACTGTCTAACTCTGCCTGTCAAAAAAATTAAAAAAAAAAAAAAACACTAGGTAGACAAGGTTAAAGTCTCGGGCTCTGTTTGGGCGTTGGCCATCCCATTAACGAGTTCACATACACGGTTGGTGCTGGTTACGACATCTGTGCATCCGGATAGGCAGGAAACCCCGAGTGTAGCCAAGAACCCAGGCGTGAGAAGGAACGAACCACATCGTAAGGTGGGAGATGTAACCTCGGGGGAGAGCAAAGAGCAAAGGGCCCTGCAGCCAGACCAGAGGGAGCGTGGGGAGGAGGAGAAAGTCACCCAGAGGTGAATTGGATGAGGAGCTGCCAGAGAGTGGCAGCTGGCCAGGGTGTGACTCGGGGCTCAGGTGACTGCTGTAGAGGCAGGAGCAAGGGCCAAAGCCAGGGTGTGTCAGCGGGAGCTTGGGAGGGTCAGCCCAGGGGGACGTAGGTGTCTGGAGTGGTAGGTGGTGAAAATGGTGGCCACCTGAGCGGAGCCTTGCAGGACAGGTTGAGCTGTCTGGGCATCACACAGGAGCCCCTGCAGAGAGCTGGTGCCAAGGACTGGCTCGGGACACAGTGCCTGGAGGCGGCTTGCTCCCTTACCTCCCTGAGGACGAGCTCCGTCACCTGGGACGACCTCTCTGGGTCTCGGCGTCTTCACTTGCAAGAGCGCATCGATCGCCACCCCTGCTCCCGGGGCTCCAGGGCGAGCAGGCAGATCCGTTTCCCTGAAGGGCAGCAGAATGCCCAGCACACGGCAAGCATCCCACCAACATGGGCCGTGCACCGCTGCTACTTGCTGGAGGGCTGGAGAAGCATCAAGAGTGAGAGGTGGGGGCCAGCTTTGTGGCATAGCAGGTAAATCCCATATGGACGCTGGTTTGAGTCCCAGCTGCTCCACTTCTGATCCAGTTCTCTGCTATGGCCTGGGAAAGCAGTAGAAGATGGTCCAAGATGACCTGGAAGACGCTCCTGGCTCCGGATGGGCCCACCTCCAGCCATTGTGGCTGTTTGGGGAGTGGACCAGCATATGGAAGACCTCTCTCTTGCTCTGCCTCTGCTTCTCTGTAACTCTGCCTTTCAAGTAAATAAATAAATATGTTCCAAAAAAAGAATGCAGGGTGGATAGATGACAAGGGGCCTCTCGACTGCTCTGAGTGACCACATTGAGGTTGGAGGCAAACGAGAAAGAGCATCACATCTGGGCTGTCAGTGAAATCTCTGGATGAGAATAACTCCAGTGAGAAACAGCAGGGTGGGAGGGGACCCCGACAGACAGCAGAGCAAACCCGGGGACACTGCTCCTGCCTGCCCTTTGCATAGCTCTGCTCTGTCCTCCTGGTGCTGAAGGGGAACCAGGTGTCCAGCTCTGGCTGGGCAGCGCACAGGGAGGCCCAGCTTTCGTGCCTGGGGCAAGGATATGGCGGGTTCAGCTCACTCCAGGGTGCAGGAGGCCAGACCTGAGTGTCACTGGCTGTCACTGGCTGTCAGGCCTGCCTGCCCAGGCCTAAGAGCTGCAGGCCGTCCCACCTGTCACCCCAGGGAGGAAAGGGCTCCTCGGGGGACTTCCCTAGCAGCCTGTGGGCGTGCTCGCCCACAAGGAGGGGCATTGTTGGTTTTGGTGGGCTAAATATTTTGGAGTCACCGCTTCCACTTCCTCTCCCTGCATCCTGTGGCCTTTCCCCTCCGGGTTCCCTGCAAAGGTGGGCAGTGTGCCCTGGCCTGCAGAGGCTGTGGGAGCCCGGGTGGGCGTCAGTGTCTGGTGTACCAGTCCTGCCCACGGTCTAGCAAGTCAGCAGAGGAGAGGGCCCTGCCTGGGCGTGGGGAGGCGGCTGGCACCAGGTCCCCCACCCTGCTCCCTTTGTCCTGCCCACCCTCAGCTCTTCCCCTGTGCTACGGCCGTGCCCACCTCCATCCTTCCCAAAGGCTCTTCCTGCTCTGGGGATGGGGGACAGGGGCACTCCTGGGCCCAGGCCGTGTATGGTGCACAGCTGACCCTGGGGGCCCCTGGCCTGCTCTCAGGGACTCTTCAAGGCGGGTGTGACTGACGCCCAGGAGCAGACCTGCCAGTGGTCTCTGCTCGGGAATGCAGGCATCTTTCTTTCCAAGTCCTTATTTATGATTTATTTATGTCTATTTGAATGGGAGAGTGACACACAGAGGACACAAATTGAGAACTTCTATCCACTGGCTCACTCCCCAAATACCTACAAAAACCAGGGTTGGGCCAGGCCAAGGCCAGGAGCCCAGGGCTCCCCTTGGGTCTCTTACATGGCGGGCAGATGCCCAAGCCCTTGAGCCATCACTGCTGCCTCCCAGATGCAGAATGGATCGGAAGTGGGGGTGGCACTGGAACTCAGGCTCTCCCATACAGAACAAGAGCTTCCTGATCCAGCGCCTTATCTACTCGGTCAACCTCGCCCCAAAGCGTGGGACTTCTCACTTCAAAGCTCCCCAAGCGATTTTAATTCAGGACAGGAGATGCTGCCATCAGCAATCTTCCCAGTTTTTATGGGCGGAAGCTGAGGCCCAGGGCATGGAAGTGACTTGCTCACTGTCATGTAGAAGGTGGATGCAGAGCCATAGACACCCCACTCCTCGCCCCCCGCTGCGCTTCTACCACCCAAACCCCTCTGCTGCCTTTGCTGCGACCACCGCCACCTCCGCCCTGACCATGCTGCGGGCGGCTGTCTCATTGGACAGAGGCTTCGTCAAGGCCATTGTCAAAGGAGGAGCCAGGTGAATGAGGACCTGTGTATTGTGACCCTTCATGCTGGCCACTCTCCAGCCAGTCTCAGGACACCGCCCTCCACTCGGGAGACAGCAGCCTCCATGCTTCTGTGCCATGAGGTCATGGTTCCTTGTTTCTGTGTTCCCTGAGAAATGCGCTAGGCACCATGCTGAGCGCTTCGCATTTAACTTCCTTGTCCCATGGAGAGATGAAGTGCAAGGTTAAGCCCTGATTGCTGCTACACAGCCTCACACGGCAGCCAGAGGAACCGAAGCTGGGAGTAAGCAACCGCCCTCAGAGCCACGGCACTCCTCGGGGGCCTCTCCCTTCTTCCTCCTTGGCAAACCCCACCTTCCTCCGTGCAGGCCTAGCGGGACTTTCACACGGCGCCCTCAGCCTGGGTCCGCATGCCAGCTGGTGCTCTGTGTGTGGTTTCCTGCCAACCCTCACACTTGCTTGAGAGGCAGAGTGAAAGCGAAAGACAGAGAGAGGAAGAGACAGAGTTTTCTATCTGCTGGTTCACTCCCAAAAGGCCACGATGGCTGGGGCTCAGCCAGGCCAACACCAGGAGTCAGGAACTCCACCTGGGTCTCCCACCTGGGTGCAGAGGTCCAAGCACTTGGGCATCTTCCACTGCTTTCCCAGGCCATAGAGGGGAACTGGATTGAAGTGGAGCAGCTGGGACTTGAATCAGGACTCATATGGGATGCTGGCATCGCAGGCGGCCACTTAACCTATTGCATTATAATGCCAGCCCCTGCAGTCTCCTGTCTAATCCCTCACAAGGACTGGCACACAGCAGGCCCTTCCAAGTGTTGAGTGATTGAATGAATGAACGAAGCTAGCATCGAGCACGTTCCCTGGGGTCCCCCATGGGAATGTCCATCAACACACACAGGAACTGCAAAGATCTCAAACGGCACAGTACCGCCTCACCAGGAGGCCATCGTCAGCAACCTGTGTCACTCCTGTCTGCCTGTGTGTGACATGGGGACAGCCACAGGAACGTGAAAGCCTTCCCTTTCCCTCTCCTGCAGCAAGCAGTCGCTGTATACCTGCACCGTGTTGGGCACCATGATGGGGTGTGCTGACCGCAATGAGGCACTCCTGCCTTCCAGAAACTTCTAGATGGGGAGGCAGGGGGAGCACCAGGAATTCCTCCTGCGGGAGGCGCCTGCTGTAGGGAGCTCAGAGTGAGACTTCCTGCAGGGTCAGCCACATCCATGTCACGCCTGCAAGAGTGCCCCAGGGGCCACGGGAAGTCCTGGTGCCTGTGCAGAACAGGGAGCCATGCTGTGCAGCCTGGAAGCTGCTGGAGGAGCCAGGCAGGACTTGCAGCTGACCTGGAGCACAGCGGGCCGAGGGGCGGCCAGGTTCTCAGTGCACCCTGTCGCACAGCCGGTGGCCGCCCCGGGCGGGACAGCCTCTGGGCAACCCCCGCTTGCCTGCGGCTCACTGGGTGCCTCCTTGACCTTGTCACTGAGCAGCACGCAGCAGAGCCTTCTCAACAGAGCAGAGCATGAGCGTCGGCGCGGGGGGGCGGGGCGGGGGTGGAAAGGAGAATGGAACGCAGGAGGAAGAGCTTAGCCTTCGAGGTGTGTGGGGCTGGAGGTCTTCCTGGGCATTCACCTGCGCTCGCGGCTGCAGCCGGCCCTGGCGCAGACACAAGACACAAAGGGTCACCGTGCTCACATTGCAAGGGCGCAATTGCAAGGGAGCAAGCCTGGGTGTCGCAGCACCAGGTGAGATGGGAAAGGGTCTAGGGAGTGGGCTCCCTTGGGGCAGAGGGTGGCGCACGCTGCAGAGAGGGCCAGGGGCACACAGGCCCCCTGTGAGCACTTCCGAGCCAATGCTGCTCACGGGACACTGCCGTGTCCTCCACCTCCACGGTCCCCAGCACCTGGTGTATTTGTTGAGTGTGCACAGACGTCACGCAGTCCTTCAAATAGTCCCAGATTAGGTCAAGGTGTGGGAGTGTACCAGGAAACCACAGGGAGAGACGAGCCAGGCCCACCCAGCTGCAGCGTTCACAAGGAAGGGACAGAGGCCCAGGAAGCGTCCGTCGCTCGCCCGAGGTCCAGTGGTGTGGCTGACTCCAGACGCCACCTTCTTCCTCCCCAGCCTGGCCTCTGCCCTGAGAGAGGGAGCTGAGAATATGTGACCCTGGCCATGGGCAAAGCCAGAGCGGCCTGCGTGAGCCCGGTCTGCCAGGATCAGGCTGGGCTATAACTGAGACGCCCAGCAGGGCCGGGCCCCACGGCACGAGGGATACGCGGCGGGGAGGCAGGAGGACCGGGGCGTCCCTGGGCTCCCCTGAAGGGGCTGGGTGCACATGGGCTGCCTCTTGTCCGCTCTCCACCCAGCCTCACTAACTTGGCTCCTACAAGCCACTTCCTGCCTTTCAAGTTCTAACCACGAGAAGAGCCGAAGAGTCCGAGCGGTTTTTGGGAGTGACTGGCGGAGTGCTCGTGCTGGGAGTGTTCTGGAACATTCTGGCTGTGGGAGTGTTCTGGAACACCCTCGGCTGTCCTGCCTCCGCTCATTCTACTCCACACAAGCACTGCGGTGAGCTGTTACTGGGTTCCAGCCTTGGTGCTGGGGCCTGGGGAGGGAGCCGCTGCCCCTAACAGCCACCTGGGGCTGGAGGAGAGCCCCATGAAGCTCTGCTGTGAGCAGAGGCACTGGCCAGTGCCCTGCCCTGCTCAGGAAGCCTGGAAGGCAAGGTCTTCCGTCTCTTCCTGTGCGGGGTGGCTGCGGCCGCAGGTGGGAGAGGAGGGGAAATGAGCTGGTGCAGGGACTGCCCCATTCCCTTCTCGAGTGGGCTGGGCAGCAGCCCAGGCAGGAGAGGATGAGCAGAGAATTTCCTGGGTGGCCACACGACATCCCCACTCCATTCCCCGGGTCTGAAGTACCTACGGTTCCATTTGGCACCTGATCACACACTTCGGTCTCTTCTCTCTCCTCCGCTCACAGCAAAGGGGTAAAAAATGCTCCATCTTCAGGGCCTAAGGGAGCACGAGAGAGACCACAGCAGGGTTAGTGATGCTGACGACTTCAGCTGCGTTGTGCATGGCAGGAAGCAGGTGGGCAGAGGCACGAACCTGGCTGAGCAAAGGAGAAATCGGGAGCCACGGCTCAGCTGGCAGGGTGTTCTCAGAGGCAGGGGCACACGGGGGTTGGATGACCAGGACCCAAGTCCCATCGCCTGTCTCTGCCTCTAACTCTCAAGCTGACCTTGGGCAGACTCTCCCACGACAATACAGAGAGATCATCCTGGAAGTGTGGGTCTCCTCTCCTGGTGCCCAAGAGAATGACCTGGAGGTTTTCTCTTTCCCTCTGTCATGTACAGGCATATGGGTTTTGCTTTTGGCCCTGAAATGGAGCTGGGACACACACACTTTGGCCAAAGCTTTCCCAGGAGACTGCATGAGAAGTCCAACATGCCTGCTTGCCATGCAGGCATCAGTGGAGAGGGCAGAGAGGGGTGGGTGATGAGGGGCAGGGAAGTTAGCGCCTCTCAGGGCAATCTGCCTACTGGGGGCTTCCAAGGCAGCTAGGGTCCTGCCTCTGGGGCATAACAGGAGGGTCTTGACAGAGACAGTGATGGTCCCAAAGGGAGGTAGCAAGGGGGGCTCTGCATGCGAAGCTCAGAGTCCTGGACATGGGAAACCTATGGCAGACGGGAACCGTGAGCCCTTGGGCACACAGGAATCCGAGAGCCGTCACGTGGACAGCCATGCACGCCCAGGTGAGCAGCTCATACTTGTGCTTCATCCAACTGGCAATGGGAAGCCACAGCAGGTTTTTGAGCTGCAGAGTGCACCATCAAGGTGGGTCACACCAGCCAAACCTCTGTGACTGGGTGATGCACTTGGCCCTCAAGGCTTCAGAACACAGACTTGGCTCGGCTGCTGCTTCCCGAGCACCTGCTATGTGCTGTTTATTTCAGCGCACAGCATCTTTGTGCTGACCACTCTGTAGCTGGACAGCCATGTATCTGCCCAGCACTGCTCCACTCCCACCACTCTCCTTCTCTCTCACCCTGCAGCTCCGCCCGGCTGCTCTGAGTGGAGAGCGCTCCTTTCTGCCTGTCACTGCACACAAGGCAGACTTCCTGGCCTCCCGCCTGTAGGAGACCTTGCTGTAAGAACCTGCTGCCAGGATGCTCTCCAGGGCCGGTGCTGTGGCATAGTGGGTAAAGCCACCACCTGCAGTGCCAGCATCTCATATGGGCACCGGTTCAAGTCCTGGCTGCTCCACTTCTGGTCCAGCTCTCTGCTATGACCTGGGAAAGCAGCAGAAGATGGCCCAAGTCCTTGGGCCCCTGTACCCACAAAGGAGACCTGGAAGAAGCTCCTGGCTCCTGGCTTTGGATCAGCATAGCTCTGGCTGTTGTGGGAGTGAACCAGCAGGTGGAAGACCTCTGTCTCTGTCTCTACCTCTCTCTGTAACTCTGCCTTTCAAATACATAAATAAATCTTTAAAAAAAAAAAAAAAGAACATGCTGCCAGGATGCTCTCTGACCGTGGCAGGCAACTCCCAGTCCCCACCAAGCTCCTGAGATGGCCCATCTCCTGCCAGCCTTACACTGGGCGACTCTTGTTTATCTGGGAGTTGAAGCAAAAAATGGTTCCAGGCCAGGCATTGCATCTCATTGGTGCTTGCTTCAAACAGAGGAAACAATTGAAGAGTGTTGAGATGGCCGGCTTTGTGGTGCCAGCATCCCATATCAGAGCCATGGTTTCAGTCCCCACTGCTCCACTTCCGATCCAGCTCTGTGCTATGGCCTGGGAAAGCAGTGGAAAATGGCCCGAGTCCTTGGGCCCCTGCACCTGCATGGGAGATCTGGAGTTTCAGGCTCCTGGCTTCAAGTGCCATGGTGGTCACTTAGGGGAGTGAACCAGCAGACAGAAGATCTCTGTCTCTCCCTGTCACTCTTTCAAATAAATAAATAAAATTTTTAAAAATATATAAGAAATCGGGCACTGGATTCTGTCCCGGTTTCCCCTCTTCCAGGCCAGCTCTCTGCTGTGGCCAGGGAGTGCAGTGGAGGATGGCCCAGGTGCTTGGGCCCTGCACCCCATGGGAGACCAGGAGAAGTACCTGGCTCCTGCCATCGGATCAGCGTGGTGCGCCGGCCACAGCGCGCTGGCCATTGGAGGGTGAACCAACGGCAAAAGGAAGACCTTTCTCTCTGTCTCTTTCCCTCTCTCACTGTCCACTCTGCCTGTCAATATATATATATATATATATGTATATATATATATATATATATATATGAAAAATGTTGAGGATTAAAAAAATAGCAACAGCAAGCCTCTGGCCTAGGCACCTGACTTAGGGGATCCGTGCTGCCCACCCTCAGTCACGTGTTACAGCTTCCACTTAGTGCACACACGCGCTTGGGCAAGTCTGCACAATCGCTGGTTTGGATTCTGGTGCAGGTGCCGGCACAGGTGCTCCAGGCTAGAGAACACCGCTGCTCTGTGCTGTCCCAGCGGCAGCAGCTGCAGATCTGGATGCAGCGATTTGGGGCCAGGCAAGCCACACAGAGGCCACTTCCTCTCAGTCACCTTTCTCCGCTTCCCACTCAGCCAGGACAGCTCCCACGTATCTTCTTTATCAGATCCTTATCTACTCCTCACTTGGGGAAGTTCCCAACCCCGCCCGGCCCCCAAACACACCTCCAGCACCGCCAGGAGAGGAGGGGGAGGGAGTTTTCCATGCGGCCACTGGGTGTGAGTAAGTGTCCCTTCTGCCTGTGACTCCCACCTCTGCACGGCCTGGGAAACTCCACCCCGGGCTCATATAAGCTTTGGGCACTGAAGGATGGGCCAGGAGAGAGATCTCAGTGTCTCCGGAGCCCGACTGCCCGAGATGAAGCTTGTCCCCGTGGCTCTGGCGTGCCTGCTGCTGGTCGCGATGTGGCCTCAAGACGTGGATGGCAAGAGCAGTGAGTGGGGCTGCCATCCCTCTGCCCTTCCCTGGGTGGGCGGGCTGGAAGGCAGGGAGTTCCTCCTGGGCTGGGGCAGGGCTCACCTTGATCATCCGTCTCCATCTCCCCTCCTCTCACCTAAGAGTTAGAAGGAGGACTTGGATGGGCTGGGGCGGGAAGGAGAACGGCGAGTCAGGGGCGAACACACGGAGCTGAGCCGCCAGCTCCAGCAGGAAGAAATTTAGCTCAGAGCCTTTGACACCAGGGAGGACTTGTCCGTTCATTTAGAGCAAGCTGGGTAGTGGGGGGGCTCAGAGGAGGCACTGGGGCGGGGCTGTACACTGTGCCGGGTGACAGGCAGAGGCTGAGGCTACACTGGGGGCTCTGTGGTTGGCTAACCCTGGGCAAGTTTACTGTTCAGATTCTGCCTTCTCTGTGGGTGGTGAGATGAAGTTGATGGCACTGTCTCCAAGGCTGGTGGGAGGACCCCAGCCTCATGACCCACATGGAAGGGAGTGTGTGAAACATCAAGCCAGGAGGACTGGAACACACGTCTCTTAGGGGTGGAGGGTGGGTGCTGGGCAGAACTGAGAGCCAGGAGAGATGGTGTTGGGGGGATGGGCAGCTCCTGGGAGCACTCCCCTTGCTGGTTAGCCAGCCTGCACTCCTCAACAGTTTTGAGCTCAGTCCAGGTCTGTGACCAAGGACCGCAGTGTCCTGTGTGCGTCCGACAGACCAGCTTCGCCCCCACCGCTGCCCCTCCCCCAGGGTGTGGGGTCCAGAGCCTTGGGCCTGAGCTCCAGGGTAGGACCACACCTTTGTGGTGCAGTCAGGGCTGGAGGAGCCTCTGAAGGTAGGGTCCAGGAGGCTTGTGGGGAGCTCCGATGTGAGGTCCAGTCCTTGTGCTGTCCTCACTGCTCCGGAACGAAGAATCCGTGCCCTCTGCATGTGGGTGGCCTGAAAGCCTGGGCCTGGCTCTGCTCGCCAGGGGCTTTAGGAAAAATCACCCTGCGGGTGAGAGGCTGGGAAACGATGCAGACTCTCCTCTGTGCTTCTCTTCCAGTGCACGTATCCTCCTCCAACTGCTGCTTCTCCTTCGTGGAGAAAAGGATTCCCCTGAAGACCATCCACTGCTACAGAAGGAGCAGCTCCACCTGCCCCTACGACGCCATCATGTGAGTGATCCCCTGCCCACTCCCCTGCAGGACCCAACGCGGCGGCCCGGGAATTAGAACAGCAAGCGCTAGATGGCGCTGTTCCACCGGAATAAGGTTTCTAAACCTAGCCAGCCAGGCGGTCTACAACTGCGTGCAGAGCCGCGCTTGGGCGCTAGGGGGAGTGCCGAGCTCCCAAGCAGGTGCTCCTGTGGTACCTTGTGTTTCCTGGAACTCCAAGATGCCAGATACCAGGTCCCAGCATTGTGTGCCCAGAGGAAGGAGCTGCCGAGCCACAACCACAGGGTGTTATTGTGTAGTGGAAGAGCAAGGGGTCCATGATCAAGTCCTGCCTCTGTATTTGCTAACCTAGAGTCCTGGGTGACCTTGGACAGATAACTGCCTGTCCCTCCTTACCATTCACACTTTTGTTGTCCTTACCTGTGACATGGGGTGCAACTGACAGCTGCATCACAGGATCAAGGGTGGTTAAGAATTTTAAAAAGGCTGTTCTCACATACTAGGATTATTTTAAGGTATTTTCAGGTGTCCATACATCACCTCGATGGACCCTACTGGGACACACATTGCTATTACCATGAAAATCGAGGCTCAGGGAGGCAAATGTATTGGTGTTAAGTTCACTCAGAGGCAGAGCCTGGCTATAGACTGCACAATAGTCACACACACACACACACACACACACACATGTCCTGTGGGGCCAGATGGATTTGGAAACACTGGAAGTAGGAGCAGAGAGATCCATGTCAAGGTTCATTGTCAGAGCGCCTGCAAAGCCTGTAGTCCCTCCCCCACATCTGCAGCCCTAACCTTTAGGAGAGGGTCCACGAAGTAAGTTACCAACCCCACGCCTCCCCCACACCCTTGTACCAGCCATGGATCAGCTCTCAAACAGCGCCTTCATTCACAGAGGGGAAGCCAGGCCCAGGGAGAGGCTTGGGCACCCATCAGCAAGGAGGTAGACATGGTATTTGTGTGTGGTGTGCAGTGGGTGACTCGGTCTCTCCTTTTTCTCTGCTCGCAGATTCAAGCTGAGAGGAGGCAGAGAAAGCTGTGCCTTGAAGACAGTGGGCTGGCTCCAGGGCTACTTTAAAAAGATGAAGCCCTGCCTGCCAAAGGGACCCTGAGCGGATTCCCTTCCCTCCTGAGCTCTGTTCCTCGCCACACCTACCTCTAGTCCTGCTCCCTTCCTTCTACTGGGACTTGATAAGCTACAATGTTGCACTTTACTTAATCCCAGAATCCTGCACTCCTGCTGGCTGGTGCCTCTTGGATCCCAAGGGGACTTCAGGGTGCAAAACTGATTGGCACTGAGGGGTGGGGCTAGGGGCTGAAGGGTGGGGGAGGAGGGAGACATGCTGGACTTGGTACCTAGGGAACAGGAGCCAATAAAAGACTTACTCCCTGCCTTGCTGTGACGCTGTGTGTTGGGGGCGGGGGCATTGGCAGATTCTCTGCCTCCAGGTTTGACGGCCGAGGGAGGCACAGTGAAGCAGTGATGGATGCAGGAGGTGCAGGGGGTGATGCTATCCAATGCCCTGGCTGTGAGCTCGTCTGCCTGTGAGATGCTGCTAACCCCATTGCACAGACGAGGTGACTGAGGGCTGGATAGAACACGGAACAAGCCAGGGCCAGATCTGGCCTTGGAGCCCAGGGCTCCTGCCCTCAGGCCTGAACTCTTTATGGTGTCTCGAGTTGCCCAGCATGCTACCTGGTACCGTGGGACACCGGCCTCGGGGCCCTGTCCTCTGTGGGGATGTAGGCATGAGTGGACCCTGGGCTTCCAGAGATCCAACTCAGCTCATACAGGAGGGGCAGACAGCTGAGTCAGGTCAGGAGGGCCCCGGGGCCACAGGGGAAGAAGAGGCCCTGTCCCTGTGAACTGAATGGCCACAGTGTATGACCTAGGGAAGTGACGGGGGAGGGAGCTAAGACTGGGCCTCAGACCTGGTGCCCCTGTGCAGGCCAGCTCTGTGGCTGTGGGGAGCAAGGTGGCATGTCCTGTGTCCCCGGGCTCCACCCTGTGTCCCCAGCATTCAGTGTGTCACAATCTGGCCCAGTCTTGGCCATCTGCTTCCTCCCCAGCACCCCAGAACTGCCCCTTTTCCTCTTACCTGGACAGGTGCAGGGAGCCCTTCTCAATGTTCCCGGCCCCACCCATCCCACTCAAGGCACAACTGCTCTCCCTAGTCTCTCTTCCTTGAAATCATCACACCTCTGGCTGCCTTCAGAGCTGGGTCCAGCTCCTGCCCTGTATTTGAATCCCCCTGCAGCCCAGCCTATCTAAATGCCTTCAACTTTACATTCTGGACCCCAGACTCTGGCCCTCTCCCTTTCGTCCTAACTTGCTCATCCTCTGGTTGTACAGCGCCACCCCCCACAGTCAGTTCTGCCCAGTGCCATTGCCTCCATCGGGCCCCTGGTTTTCCTCTGGGGACCAGGAGTACATGGGTTACTCATCTCAGGCTGGGAGGCTGCCTGAAGGAGGAGGCACAGGGACAGGGAGAGCGGTGGCAGCAGGTATGGGTTGGTGGGGTGGGGGGGAGGGAGTCTTAGCTAACATTACTGAAGACAGAATGCATTTTGCATCATAAAAGAGAAAGCATTCGATTTGAAGGTTACAGGAAAACCAGGCTGGGGGCACATGGGAAGCCAGAGAAGAGGCAGCAATCATGTCCCCTACTCAGGTCACATCTGCATGTGGGTGGAAGAATTGCAGTCCTCAGGGAGTGACGTTTCCATCCAGGACCCTCATGGTATCCTGGACCCACTTTTGCATGGGATCAGCACAGAGTTCCTGGTCCCGTCTGGTCCGGAAGCTGTGGAGGAAGGGGCCCGGCACAGTCAGGTGGACCCCATGGCAGGGTGGGTGGTCCCTGGGCTGGGAGCGGGGAGGATTGTGGGAAGAAAGGGCCCTGGAGGCCGTGGCTGCTTTTGGTGGCGGGGGAAGTCATCTTGGTGTCCACTAAAGCGGAGACCAGAGCATGGGCAGCCACCTGTGAAGGGACCCCAGTGCCTCTGCACTGTTACAGCGGGAGAGTTAGAGTCCTCAGGCTAGCAGCCAGGAGCTGCCTGGCTTCAGTCTCGCAGGGCCCACCTGGGCCCAGCTTTGTTTGGAGAGCATGGGGTGCGGAGGGGTGCATGGGCGGGGTTTTCTACTCACATCACAGCCTCCTTGACACAGGCCTTGCTGGTCTTCCGATAGCTCACCAGCCTCTGCAGGGGGATCCTCTTCCTGACAAAGCTGAAGCAGCAAGCGGTCAGGGCTGGCTTCGTTTCTAGAAGCAAAGTCACAAAGAGAAAGCCTCTGAAGGCGGGTGGGCTTGAGTGCAGCAGGAAGTGACCAGAGGCGAAGGCAGAAGCAGACCTCATCCGTCCTGGAGCCCAGCACCCCTGCTGTGACCTGTGGCTCAGACTGCACTGCCTGGAGGTGGCCAGGGGCAGCCCTGGGACAGGCGCCAGGAGTGGCCCCAGAGCTGCAGAGTTCGGGATGACCTGAAAAGACACTGGGCTCCAGGCAGCAAGGTGGGCTGGGCCCCTCCTGTCTCCGATCTGGGTTTCAGCGTTGAGTGAAGCTCTAAGGGGCCTTGCTGCTCTGCTGGGTTTAGAAGTGGGGCCCCAGGGCCAGCACTATGGCGCAGTGGGTAAACCTGGAGTCCCGGCTGCTCCACTTCCGATCCAGCTCTCTGCCGTGGCCTGGGAAAGCAGCGGAAGATGGCCCAAGTGCTTGGGCCCCTGCACCCACCTGGGAGACCTAGAAGAAGCTCCTGGCTCCTGGCTTTGGTGTGGCCCAACACTGGGCATTGCAGTCATCTGGGGAGGGAACCAGTGGATAGAAGGCCTCTCTCTGTCTGCCTCTCTCTCTTTCTCTCTTTCTGCAACTCTTACTTTCAAATAAATAAATACATTATATATATATATATATATACATATATATATATAAAGTGGGGCCCTTTGGCTTAGAAGGCGAGAGAAACCTAAGGAAGGAGAGGGAGTGGAGGAAGAGATGGGCCTCACCTGTCTGGGCGAGTGCCTGGGAGCTGCAGGCGGCCGCTAGGAGCAGCAGGCACAGCAGAGCTGCGGAGACCTTCATGCTGGGGCTGCTGCCACGGGAGAGCCAAGTTCCAGCCTCAGGGTTGCTCTCTGCTTCTCTTCCTCCCTGGCCATCCTGCCTGCCTTTTATAGGAAGCAGACGGTGGGGGCGGGGGGTGTCTCACAAGACCTTTTCCTGGTTAGGTGGAGGTCAAGTCATGAGGAGGAGGGCCCCAAATCTGCTGAGCTGGAGCCGGCGCTGAGGGTTTTCTAGGAAATGCAAGAGGGAGGCTGCACAGGCTGTTGGGTTGCAGCCGCCCAGACAGACCACAAGGAGCCAAAGAGGAAGAGGAGGACACAGACGGGCTGCCAGGCGCTCACCTCGGACGCCGCCCAGGGAGCGCTCCCATGCTTGCTGCCTCCAACACCAGGGAAAGTTAAGTCCAGGAGGGGAAGAGCCTTGTGCTCTGGGCTCTGTGCGTGCTGCATATTTAGTCCTGAGCAGGTGCACACCATGACTATCATGCCCATTTTACAGACGAGGAAACTGAGGTGCAGAGATTAAATAACTTGCCCCAGATCTCACAGGAAATGAGTGGGGCCCCCAGAGGAGAAAGCCAGTCAGCTTGCAGTCCATCTCCAAATCTTTCTCTGACTTTCATTTCACCACAGAAGGTTTTTTTTGTTTGTTTTTAAGATGTATTTTTATGTATTTGAAAGGTTGAGTAACATAGATAAAGGGAGAGATAGAAAGAGAGAGACATCTTCCATCCACTGGTTTATTTCCCAAGTGGCCACAATGACAGGGTCACGACCCAGGAACTCCATCCGGGTCTCCCATGTGGGTGCAGGGGCCCAAGCACATGGGCCATCCTCTGCTGCATTCCCAGGCACATTAGGAGGGAGCCGGATCCGACGCAGGTCAACTGGCACTCGAACCAGCACTCTCTTCCGAGATGCTGGCATTGCAGATGGCGGCTTAACCCACCGCACCACAGGGCCGGCCCCTGCAGAAGTCCTTTGCAAGCCAAGTTTTGTGTGCAAGTCCAAGACATGAGACAGAACAAGTCAGGTGCTGATGACAAGGGCTCCCTGTGCCACTGCTCGAGACGTCTGGTTGCTCCGGGCCCTTCCTTTCCAGGAGGGAGGCCTGTGGTTCCAGAGCTGTTGCTGGCAGGGAGTAAGTGGGGAACACAGCAAGGCTGGGGCGCTTTGCCCCCGTGCCTGCCTCCCTCCTGTGAGAAGCATGGGCCCGGGAGTGCTGCTGGGGTCCTGGCAGGAGGGAGGGGACAATGGGACTGGCCACCAAGCCTGGCAAGTCCTCCACCTGGCTACGCTGGCCCCTGCCTCCTGCCCCCACGCTTGGCTGCAAGACAATGTTTACTTTTGTGCCTTGCAGGAATGCTCTCCTCTCTGCCTTCCCCTCTGGCAAGCAAGTCTTTCACACCCAGCGAAGGCGAAAGAAACAGCAAAACTTGAAAACAACACATACGGGAGAGGACTGATGAGGTCCAACATTGATCCATGAAGCTAAAACTCCCTGAGACTGACCTCGCAAAAAAGGCACAAATAAAGCCATAAAAATAGGCACAAATGAAGGACGGGTTGAGGGGGATAAAAAGGACAACGTCCCCACAGAGCCCGCAGCCACTGGAGAGAAAGAAAGAATCTTGTGCCAACGCATTTAATTTAGAGGAAATGCATCGATTTCCAAAAAACCAGAACTAACAGATTGCAAGATGGAATAAGGACAAACCACAGCAATTCGCAAACTATTAAAGCAGTCGAAATCCGTCACTGAAAATCTTCCCCTGAAAAATATCCCCTGGGGGCCGAGGGCTTTGACAGCTAATTCCCAAGCTTGCACAATGGCTTCCAGGGAAGAGGACTCCGTCCAGCCCTTCTGAGTCTTACATAACGCTGACACAGAGCGTAGCAGTGAGACAAAAGCTGGCCACCAGCGGTACAAGAACTGAGCACGAGTAGCGTGTTCCTTCAGGTACACGGTCCGTCCGTTCCCAGCCTGGAAGCCAGCCTGCGAGGATCGCAACGACGGGATTGCTGGCTGCCTGGCTCCACACCGGGCTGGGGCCCTGGATGGGGAGAAGGGTTAGGTTGAGGCACTTTGTCTCTTCTGTCTCCCCCGTGGGCCTCACTGGAGGGCAGCCCTCAACCGATGGCTTTATCCTCTCTCCAGGTGGCTCCTGGGGACTGGCCCCATCCAGATGTGGGGAGCCATCCTCTCCAGGCCCACACCTCTATCCGTGGAACCAGTGTCTCTTCTGGGCCATGCTCATATCCTCCCAGCTGAAGGGAGGCCCTGGGTGACACAGGCCTGGGTACCCTGAAGTGGCCTCTGGAACTAGGCCTTCCAACGGGATTCGAGGATCGGGCTGTGCCTCCACTTTCGGAGCACTGTGGAAAGGGCCCAGGCCAGGGCCTGTGTTGGCATTGAGCACGGGAGACTACACTTACCAGGTCCCCAGCTGCTCATGCTGGGCATAAACGGTGCAGAACCGCAGAGATGGGGCGTCCTCCACACTCACCGCCAGTGCAAGAGAACAGCACCCAGAGCTCTTGGGGGTGCAGCCCTCGAAGTCTCATGACCTCATCCAAGCACTCCCTGATGCCTCTGAAGAGGAGGGGTCCCCTGGGCTTCCCTGGGAGTGCAAGCCTTGTCCCTGAGCCTGGCCTCCATTCCAACATCCAAGGAGGTTTTGACCCTTTCAACTTCATCAACTGCAGGCTTCTTTTGAAGCCTAGGCCCCCATCCACAATCTAGCTGACGACTAACACCTCTCCCTGGTACAGGAGCAGCCCACCAAATCTGGATTACTCTGCTCAGCCTGACACCCTTAGAAGCCTCTTCCAGGGGCCAGCATTGTGGTGCACTGTGTAAAGCCACTGCCTATGATGACTGTATCCCATGTAGGTACCAGTTCCAGTCCCAGCTGTTCCACTTCTGATCCAGCTCTCTGCTATGGCCTGGGAAAGCAGTGGAAGATGGCACAAGTCCTTGGGCCCCTGTACCCATGTGGGAGACCCGGAAGAAGCTCCTGGCTTCGACCTGGTCCAGTCCTGGTCATTGCAGCCATCTGAGGAGTGAACCAGCGGATATAAAAGCTCTCTGTGTCTATCCCTCTCTCTATAGATCTCTGACTTTCAAAATCAAAAATAAATAAATCTTCAAAGAAAAATCCACTCCCACACACATGTCCCAATCTGGAAAGGGAGTGGGCAGGAGCCATTCAAATCCTCTCCACTGTAAGGACTGCTGCCTGTGCTTCCCACTACTTCAGGACCTGATGAACATCACATAGGAGAGTGTGGCTGGGAGCCTGGGATCTGGGTCAGACACAGGCTGCCATTGCTGGTTGCGTGATCTGGAGCAAATGGCTTACCCCCTGAGCCTAGAGATCAGCTGCTACTTGCTACCTTCCTGTGATGTTGGGCGAGTCGACCAGGTGGTCCTTTCATAGTGTCCATAACTTACATTGACACTGGTAAGTACTCAGATGATCCTGGAGCTCCCTCTCCCTCTCTTTCCTCTCCCTCTCCTTCTCCCTGTCCCTGTCCCTGCAAGAATGGCCACTGAGATGGAGTGGGGTTTGCTAGAATGGAATCAAGGTAGCAGAAGCCAAATGGAGATGCCCATTTAACAAGGCGGGCATGGTGAACCCGGGGGCCCAAAGGGCCAGAGCTGGTAATCAGGGTGGTTTGGTGGCAGGGGTGTGTGGCGATGATTGTGGAACCCCCTAGAAATGAAGTAAGATCAGATGCTTACTGTGGTGCAGTTTGACTGTTGGCAGAAACCCCAGATGAACACCTGCAGAAGAGACTCACGGCTCTTACCCAGCTGTCAGATGCAACCTCAACTCCTGATCCACCGAGGGACTCCAGGATCCATGGAGAAATGGCCCTGCAGTGGGTGGGCTGCCAGACGAGGTGCAGGATCCTTAAAGTCAAATTTCAGAACATCACGGAGTGATTTTTCATATAGACGCTCTCCTTGCAGTATTTTTGTCAAATGTAGCAACCCAAAGGTCTTTTACAGTAGGTCCCCCCGCCAAGCCTTCTCCAGGGGCACCCGCTGCCACAAATATTGAGACTTCCTGGGATTATTTGATGGTGGCTCTGAAGGGACAGTATTCTGTGGAGACCTGAAATCTCACCTTGGTTCACCAGCCAGACTGGGAGCTTTGGAGGTCCTGTGCTGGTTAGACCATCATGTTCAGAAGAGCAGGGCAGCCAGCTGTTTCCAACCCAGCAATCACTACAGAAGTCTCCTAGAGCTGTGGAAGCCATGACCTAGCATGCTGCTGTAGAACCGTGGCACCCACGCCCCCTGCATTCTGCCTTCCATGGAACTGGGCAATCCTGGGTGCCCCAGCACCTTAGTTATCTGTGCAGAGTGGAGCTGGTGATTGTGTGCAGCATTGTGGTTCTCAGGTGTTTGTTTACCTGCTAAAGTCAACTCTCAGAGAATAACTAATGGGGAAGTCCTGATATACAACAGATTGAAATTGGCGGGGCCGGCGCTATGGCTCAGTGGGTTAATGCCCTGGCCTGAAGCGCCGGCATCCCACATGGGCGCTGGTTCTAGTCCTGGCTCCACTTCCGATCCAGCTCTCTGCTGTGGCCTGGGAAAGCAGTGGAAGATGACCCAAGTCCTTGGGCCCCTGCACCCACGTGGGAGACCTGGAAGAAGTTCCTGGCTCCTGGCTTCGAATCTGCACAGCTCCGGCCATTGCAGCCATCTGGGAAGTGAACCAGCGGATGGAAGACCTTTCTGTGTGTGTGTGTGTGTGTGTGTGTGTAACTCTGACTTTCAAATACATAAATAAATCTTAAAAAAAAAAAAAAAAGAAAAAGAAAAGAAACTGGCACTGCTCAGGGAAGCAGAGCTGGACTTCACACTTCTCCGTGGCTCTCTCCTCACTCTCTGAGGCTCCAAAGAGGGTGGAGACAGTGCAGCCTTTCCGTCTCAGGGCTCCATGCTGGAGTGACTAACGAAAAGCCCAGGGGGTCAGCCCTAGTTGGTATTCCCCGCCCCCAAGCCTGGGAGTGCTCAGAGCAAGGCAAGCTGCCCAGGAAGCGACTGCCGGCATTGAGATGCTGGAGGAAACACCCGTGAACACACTGCCAGGGCACCTGCCTCACTTCTTCCCTCCCCACCTTCCTCTGTCCCACCCGCCTCTAATGTGCCTTCCGTTTGGTCTGAGCAGGAGCTATCTAAGGCCAGATTTAAAGCATGTCTTGTCTGTGAAGTTTTCTCAGGTTACATGGATTTTCATAGGGGACCAAATCTTACTCTGAAATAAATGGTTGAGGACATGCCTCGCTACTTTTTAAGATTTAGTTTATTTATTTGAAAGGTAGATTATACGCAGAGAGATGGGGAGACACACAGAGAGACAGAGAGATCTTCCACCTACTGGTTTACTCTCCATATGGCCACAATAGCCAGGCCTGGGCCAGGCTGAAGCCAGGAGCCTGGAATTCCATCTCGGTCTCCCACATGCGTGCAGAGGTCCATACACTAGGGCCATCTTCTCCTGCTTTCCCAGGTGCATTAGCAGCTGGAAATGGAGCAGCTGGAACTTGAACCGGCTTATCAGGGAAGCTGGTGTTGCAATCGCGGCTTAAACTGCTGTGCCACAACGCTGGCTCCAAGGCCTTACTACCTCTACTCAGGAAAGCAGGTCACCTTTCTGGGCATTCCATAGGCCCACACACAGCCCAGACTGAGTACTGACTGACGACCCCCAGAGACCAAGAAGCGCGGGGACTCTCCCATGCATTTGCAAACAGTCAGGGATAGAGTAGGGCTGTCCCAGGCAGTGAGTGCTGTGCCGTCTCCCTGAGCCGTGGGGCCTGGCATCTTGCCAGGTGCCACATTAACAGTCTAGAACTGTTCAGAACAGTTTCTTGCTTCTGCTGCTCTTTCTTTTCGGAGGAACTCCCAGGGGGGACACCTGGCGCTTCCCTTTTCCAGACTCAACGGAAAACACCGACAGGAACAAGTGTGTATTGGACCCACGCTGGTTCTGAGAATGAGTAAAAAAAGGAAGCTTTTCTGTTGAGGCAGCATTTTGTAGAAATGTTTTTATATTTTCAAAAACAATCTATGCTGACTTAGAATACTTGGAAAATACTTAAGACGTATAAAAGCATTATGAAACAATTTGCACACTCCACACTGAAACAGAGCTAAAGGGAAAATGTTTTCCTTTTATGTGAAAATATCAGGGCCTTTATCAAATATGGGTTAGTCTTGATTTGTTAGTTACTATCATGTCAAAAATATTATCAAAAGTCATTTTACATCTTTCAATAATAATTTCTTTGTTTTTCAACTGTTTTATCGATTTTTTGAGATAACATTTTTAATTTACATTATAATCAAAGGCTTAATGGCTTTATTAAATAAAGAGTTGAACAAATAAAAAATAAAAAGACAATAGAACAGCAGGAAAACAGGCAAGGGCTATAAACAATGATCAAATGGGGGCCAGCAGCATGGCTCACTTCGTTAATCCTCCGCCTGCGGTGCCGGCATTCTACATGGGCGCCGGGTTCTAGTCCTGGTTGCTCCTCTTCCACTCCAGCTCTCTGCTGAGGCCTGGGAGGGCAGTGGAGGATGGCCCAAGTGCTTGGGCCCTGCACCCGCATGGGAGGCCAGGAAGAAGCACCTGGCTCCTGGCTTCGGATCGGCGCGGTGCCGGCCGTAACAGCCATTTGGGGGGTGAACCAACGGAAGGAAGACCTTTCTCTCTGTCTCTCCCTCTCACTATCTATAACTCTACCTCTCAAATAAATAAATAAAATCTTAAAAAAAATAATCAAATGAATTTTGCTCATATAAAGTAAATTTTAACAAAGTCACAAAAATCATTGAAACTATAGTAGGATATAATTCCTTTTAATTTGTTTGACAAACACTATTTTCTTAAAGGTCAAGGAGTGATCGTTATGTAGCAGCACCATAACTCACCTAAACCACACCACGTGTTGGGCGTTTGGTCTGCTCCTCTGGGATTCCAGCTGACGCAATAGTGCATGTAAGAACCCTTCCCTAACATCACCACCCCCTGCATCGACCTGGACGTGGGCTTGTGGGTCAACCATGTGAATCATTTTGGGTTACTACATACATTAAGACTGATTTTAAATAAATAATATATTTTAGATAAATAATATATAGTATATAAATAACATACAATAAATCCACCGACCTTCCAGGTGCAGCTTGGTTACCGAGAGATCTGTTATACAATGTGTAGCTCTCACTCGCATCATGGTGGACTTTCCGTCCTCCCTAGAAGCTCTTGTGTGTCCTTTCCCAGGCCACGCTTCACCTTAATTCAACTACTTTGAATTCCATCAGCAATTGATGGCCTGTTCTTTTTTTTTTTTCTTTCTCTCTCTCTCTTTTCAACAGGCAGAGTGAACAGTGAGAGAGAGAGACAGAAAGAAAGGTCTTCCTTTGCCGTTGGTTCACCCTCCAATGGCCGCAGCGGCCGGCGCGCTGCGGCCGGCGCACCGCGCTGATCCGATGGCAGGAGCCAGGTGCTTCTGCTGGTCTCCCACGGGGTGCAGGGCCCAAGGACTTTGGCCATCCTCCACTGCACTCCCTGGCCACAGCAGAGAGCTGGCCTGGAAGAGGGGCAACCGGGACAGAATCCGGCACCCTGACCAGGACTAGAACCCGGTGTGCTGGCGCCGCAAGGCGGAAGATTAGCCTAGTGAGCCACAGCGCCAACCAGATGGCCTGTTCTTGAAATTCACGTAAGTGGAATCACATGGGTATAGTCTTTTATGTGTGACTGCTTGTTTTTTAAGATTTTATTTATTTATTTGGAGGGCAGAGTTACAGAGAGAGAGACAGAGACCGAGAGACAGAGAAAGGTCTACCATCCATTAGTTCACTCCACAAAAGTCTCAAGGGCTGGAGCTGAGCCGATCCAAAGCCAGGAGCCAGGAGCTTCTTCCAGGTCTTCCATGTGGCTGCAGGGGCCCAAGCACTTAGGCCATCTTCTACTGCTTTCCCAGATCACAGCAGAGAACTGGATTAGAAGAAGAACAGCTGAGACACGAATTAGTGCCCATATGGGATGCCAGTACTGCAGGCAGAAGCTTAGCCTACTACGCCATAGTGCTGGCCCCTCAGTGTCATGGTTTTTAAAAAACATATAAGGTGCCGGCACTGCGGCACAGTGGGTTAAAGCTCTGGCCTTAAGCACCGGCATCCCATATGGTTGCCGGTTCGAGTCCCAGTTGCTCCTTTTCCTATCCAGCTTTCTGCTGTGGCCTGGGATAGCAGTGGAGGATGGCCCCAAGTCCTTGGGCCCCTGCACTCATGTGGGAGACCTGGAAGAAGCTCCTGGCTCCTGGCTTCAGATCGGTGCAGCTCCGGCCATTGTGGCCATCTGGGGAGTGAACCAGCAGATGGAAGACCTCTCTCTCTGTCTCTACCTCTCTCTGTAACTCTGTCTTTCAAATAAATAAAATAAACCTTTAAAAAATAACTAAATAAAAAACATGTGAATACTTTGATATTTTTTCTGCCAAAAACATGTTTCACTTTACGATATACACAGCTTGCTTTCCCGCTCTGGACGTTTGGGGTGCTTCCAGAGCTGAGCTGCTGTGAACAGAGCGGTTATGACTAATCTTGTTCAAACCTTTTTGTGTATGTGTTGACTCCTCTATCTAAACTGTTTACTTAAAGAGGAATTGCTGAGCCATTGGGCAAGCATATGCTTAGCTTTGCTAGAAACTGACATGCGGCTTCCCGGCACTGTAGAGGCCCTCTGTTTGCTCTGCGTGTCCATCTGCACTTGGTATTTCCACCTTTTCCACGCCAGCCACATGGACATCTTGCATCTTTTCTGACTTAGCCATCGCGGAGGGTGGAGGTGCTTTGAGTTCCCTCCACTTGCATTTCCCTGATTACACACAGTGTGGCGCTCCTTCCCATGTGTTCACTGCTTATTTGAATATTTTCTTTTGTGAAATGCCTGTCACATTTTTTTGCCCACTTTTAAATTTTTTCCCTTTTCCTTACTAATGTGTCAGAATCTTCATATAATGAGGGATAAACTATTTGGTGTGTCTTCACGTAGGTGTTGGTTTGTCTTTTTGTTAATGGTATCTTTTGATGAATGGTTCTTCTCAATATTGATGAGGTCCAGTTTGCATGTATTTTTTCTTTGATGATTAGATGTTTTAAGTTTCGCTTAAAAAATCTTTTTTTAAAAAAAAATTCTAAGTGATAAGGAAGCTTTTCCATGTTTTCTTCTGGGTGTTTTCTGGATGAAGCTTTCATATTTGGGTCTCTGATACATCTTAAATTTAATTTTATGTATGTGTAGTGCGATACAAGGCACAGGTTTACATTTTCCCATGTCTGCTTGCTCCAGTATAATTTGCTTGAGATACTTTTCTTTTTTTTTTTTTTTTTATTTTTGACAGGCAGAGTGGACAGTATGAGAGAGAGACAGAGAGAAAGGCCCTCCTTTTTGCCATTGGTTCACCCTCCAATGGCTGCCACGGCCGGCGCACTGCGGCCTGCCCACTGCACTGATCCGAAGCCAGGAGCCAGGTGCTTTTCCTGGTCTCCCATGGGGTGCAGGGCCCAAGGACCTGGGCCATCCTCCACTGCACTCCCTGGCCACAGCAGAGAGCTGGCCTGGAAGAGGGGCAACCGGGACAGAATCCGGCGCCACGACCAGGACTAGGACCCGGCGTGCTGGTGCCGCAAGGCGGAGGATTAGCCTATTGAGCCGCGGCGCCGGCCTTCTTTTTCTTTATTGCATTGGCAACTTCTTCAAAAAACAAATGTGCACATATCTGTGTGTGTGTATGTGTGTGTGTGCATGCACATGATGATGGTTAATTTTATGTGTCAATTTCACTGGGCCTTGGAGTATCTAGATAGTTGGTAAAACATTGTTCTGGGTGTTTCTACAATGGTGCTTTTTAATGAGATTAACACTTATGTGTATCAGAAAAACAAACAGCTTTTTGTCTGCTCTCACACCACAACAGTCAACACAGAACACTTCCGTGTCCTCAAAAATACAGAGATTTCTACCTCTCAGCAAGCAAGCAATTCTGCAGCTGATGCCAGCTGGGTGTCCCCCAATTCAACTCGATTCTTTCCCTAGCTGGAGGCAGCATCAGATCCCACAGGTGGAGGGCAAATCCCCAAGACTGCTCCATCCCACGTCCGATACCAATCACAAGCTTCAGGCTTTAGCTTTACCTGTGCAATAAACTGAGTTCCTACAGCCCTTCCTTAGCTGGAATAATTTGCTTGAGCAGCTCACAGAACTCAGAGAAACACTTGTTTAGGTTTCCTGGTTATTATAAAGGGTATCACAAAAGATGCAGGTGAGGAGATGACTGGGCGAGGGTTGGGGGGAGGATCATGGAGTTTCCATGCCTTCCCGGGAGACCCCCACCCTCCCGGAGCCTCCACGTGTTCTGTGATCTGGAAGTCCCCTGAGCCCTATTTGTGTGTTCCTTTGGATCTTCTTTCCATAGACATGATTAAACCACGGGCCACTGATGATCAACTTAAACTTGAACTCTTCTCCCTTCCCTAGAAGGCAGGGGATGGAGCTGAAAGCCCCAACCTTCTAATCTTGCCCTGGGTTTTCTGGTGACCATGCCCCATCCTGAAGCTGCCCAGAGGCAACCAGCTGTCAGACAACTCGTTGGCATCCAAAGAGATGCCACCACTTTAGAGATTCCGAGGGTTTTAGGAGCTGTGTGCCAGGAAATGGAGATGAAATCCAAACACAGTTTCACGCTGAATAAAGTGGATTGTTTCCCCTAATGTGACCTTTTCACCTCCTCATTCCACCCCATGAATGGACCTGACCCAGTGGGTTGAAGATCTGAGTAGATATAAAAGGCCGACTCTTCCCCCATGTAGAAGAGAATTCTTCCATCCAACTGCCTCTGAATTAGGGCACCAGCTTTTATTTTATTTATTCTTTCCCCAAGCCTTGACACTGGAGCTGAAAGGTTGGCATTTCCAAGGTCTCCAGCTGGCTGGCTTGCAGAGTGGCTCCACATCTCCACATCTGCTGGCTCCGAGTCCTGGGAGTTGGATCTGTACCATCGACTTTCCTGCATCTCCAGCTGGCTGACTCACTGCAGATTTGGGATAATCACGTGAACTAAGTTTGTATAGTAAATCTTTCTCTGTGTATTTTATATATTCGATTGGTCCTATTTCTCTGACGGAAGACCTCTCTCTCTCTCTCTCTCTGCCTCTCCTTCTCTGTGTAACTCTGACTTTCAAATAAATAAATAAATAAATAGTTTAAAAAAAAGACATAGGAGACCCTGCAGGGCCTTGCTCCTTCTTACTTTCTGAAGAACTGTGTCGCCAGTGCAATCACTTCTCTTAAGCCTTTAGTTTTTCTTACAGTGAAGTATTGTAACAAGATTCACTTGCTTTTTTTTTTTTTTCTAAAAATGTCATTTAAGATTAGAACTACTCTATTCACAGAAGCTATCCACATGACATGCCAGCATCTAACAGCTTTAGGATGAAACATTTATCAAATGGCTTTTGTGAGTTTTGTAGCTATTGGACATAATATCACTTAAGAAATGTTCTTTTTAGAAAAGTTATTTTATTTTATTTTACTTATTTTATAGGCAGACAGAGAGACAGGCAGAGAGAAAAAGAGGGAACATTTATCAAACTGACTATATGCTGTACTACAAAGCAAGTCCCAGTGGATAGAAAAAGTCTAAAAACTATAAAATATGTTCTTTAACCATGCAGAATTAAATTAAAACCAATAACAAAATGGGTACTTCTTGCAATATAGCTAAATTTGAAAATGTAGTCATGTTCATCTAAACAACATATGGATTAAAGAAGAAATCATAATAGAAATGGGAATATATTTTAAATAAATTATAATAAAACATGTCACATCAAAATTTATGTCTTAAAGTGAACTATAGAAGTGTATAGAAGGTTTGTGAAATTAAATGTGTATTCACTATCACTGCCTTATGGTGTTAGGGTTAGGGTTAGGGTTAGGGTTAGGGTTAGGACTTATGGTGACTACTGAGAGAAGCAGGGCCTTACGCCAACTGGCAGAGGCAGGGCTCAGCTTGTCTGAAAGGATGCACACCTGCTGGTCTACACCTGGAGAAGGCCAAGGGCGTAGTCAGAGATGGTGTGACAGTGTCTAGAAGGCTGCAGAGGGCTATATCTCCGTACGCCCTGGCACTGTCATGAGCCTCACTAAGGTGTTTTGAAGATTTTTTAAGCAATGATTGAAGCAAAAAAAAAAAAAAGAAAGAAAGAAAGAAATTAAATGTGTACATTAAAAACAAAGACTTAAAGTCCATAATCTGTACATTTGTTTAAAAATAGAAGATAGAAAATCAAGCCCCCTGAAAGTAGAATGAGATAAAAAACAGGGATAAAAGCAAAAATTAATGTAACAAAGCAAACTCACAATGAGAAAAAATGCCAAAACTAAAGGTTTGTTCTTTGAAAAGACTAAAATGTTAATTTTTTTGCAAGGCTGATCAAGGAATAAAATCTGTGACTCACAAGTTAGCAATATCAGAGATGAAAAAGGAGATATTATTAGCACAGAAACCACAGACATTATAAAATGATAAAAAGATACTGTGTACAACTCTAGACCCATGTATTTGAAAATTTAATGAAATGAATAAATTTTGAGGGGAACAGACCTAAGTAAAGTTAACCAATAATGCATAGCACATTCCAATACTTCAATATCTATTAAGTAGTTGAATCTGTAATTAAAAATCTTTTTATAGAGAAATCCCAGGATGATTTGCTTCCAAACATTAAAGGAAGCAAAAACATGAAGTTTGCAAAAGTATTTTTGAGGAAAATAAAACAAGGGACACTTTTCAGTTCGTTTTCTAAGATCAGTGCAATGTTGATGCCAAATTCTGTGAGGGATGTTCCGGAAGGAAGATGTGGACCTGTGTCTTTCCTAATCATAGGTAACCACATGTCAGCAATGGCATCTGGAAATAGCCAATGAGCCAGAAGCTTCTTCTGGGTCTCCCACATGCGTGCAGGGGCCCAAGGACTTGGGCCATCTTCCACTGCTTTCCCAGGCCATAGCAGAGAGCTAGATGGAAAGTGGAGCAGCCAGGACTCGAACTGGAGCCCATATGGGATGCTGGCACTGCAGGTGCTGGCTTTACCCACTTTGCCACAGCACCAGCCCCTAGTTTGATTTTTAAAATGCTAACTGAAGTGGAAAAACAATGAATGCATTTCACCTCAACTACAGAGTAAAGCAGAAAAAAAATCTTATGGTCATCTGAATGCAAAGAATCATTTGTTAAATTTCAAAAACCACTTACGGCACAAGAAAACCCTAAACAAGCTAGCACATGTAGGGAACTTCTTTAACCCCACAAATAGCATCTACAGAATAGCTGGGGCAAGCGTGACATTCCGTAGAAACGTGAAACGTTCCCTTGGAGAACAGGGCCACGCCCATGAGGTCCTAGCAAATGTACCAGGATATTCTGAACTGAAGTTATAGTGATGGCAAAGGATGACGTAAAGCCTCTATTGCTTACAAGAAATGTTACTGAAAGAGTCTACAGATCAGGCTATTCTAACTTCTTGGGGCAGGCATCTGGGGCAGTGGTCAAGTCCTGCTTGGGATGCCTGCATCCCGTATCTGAGTGTCTGCATTCAAGACCAGCCTCCTTCTCCAGACTCCTGCTAATGCCGAGAGACAGCAGGTGATCACTCCAGCAACTGGGTCCCTGCCCACATGGGAGACCTGGACTGAGATCTTGGCTCCCGTCTTCTGTTTGACCTAGCCCTGGCTGTTGCCAGCATTTGAGGAGTGAGTCAGTGGATGGAAGCTGTTTCTCTCTCTGCCTTTCAAATAAATAAATCAAGTAAAAATTTAAAAGAAAATTTCTTAACATGATTTCCAAAAGCTAAAAACCCCCCAGATACCTAAAAATAAACCTGATGATAAGACCTTTATAATATGTAGAAAACTATTAAACATTATTTAGAGAGATTAAAGGAGACTTGAATATGCCACACACAGAATTTGGAAAAGTTGATACCAATGTTGTAAGCTCTTCCCCAACTTCAATGCAATACCCAGTAAAATCCAAGCAAGTATTTTGTGGAAATTGATAAGCTAATTCTATATTTTATTTTTAAAATTGATCTATTTTCTTTTTATTTTAAAGGGAGGGAGGGAAGAAGAGAGAAAGGGAGGGAGAGATGAGGGAGGGAGGGGATAAAAAGGAGGGAGGGAGGGAGAGAGGGAGAGAGAGAGAAATGGGGGAGGTCCTCCATCCACTAGTTCACTTTCTAAATGCCTGCAGCAGCCAGGGCTGGAGCCAGGAGCCAGGAGCACCTACTGTGTCTCCCGCAGAGGGGACAGGGACCCAAGTACTTGAGCCAGCATTTGCTGCCTCCTGGGGTGTGCATTAGCAGCAAGCTGGCTCGGAAGTGGAGTAACTGAGACTTCAATCCAGGCACTTTGATGAAGAATGTGGGTGTCCCAAGTGGCAACTTAACTGCTGTGCCAAACGCCTCACTCTGATTCGAAACATTGTACGGCGAAATAGAAAGCCAAAAACAATCAAGAAAAAAAAAAACTATAGAACTTATGCTATCAGATATAAACATTTATCAGAGAGCTACAGTTGTTAAAACACATGCCATTGCTTCAAGAGTAGAGAAATATAACCGGTAAACTTACACAAGTAGGACTCTACATATATGGACATCAGGTTTACAACAAAACTTGCACTCTGGAATAGTTGGGGGAAAAGTCTTTTGAAACACTAGTGCTGTGTCAGTGGATTAGTTATGTGGAATAATAAAATCTTGGCCCTTTCCTTTCAGACAAAAATTAATCCCAGGTGGATTGTATCTCTAACTGCGAAAAAAAAAAACTTCTAGAAGACATCACAGGAGAATATCTTCATGATATAAAGTTTAAAAAGTTTTCTTAAACAAAAAACAAAAGCACCAACCATAAAGGAACCTAATGATTGATGGACTATATGAACATTATGATCTGTTTTCATCAAAAAGCATCCTGAAGTGAATGAAAGGCAATTTGTACACTATGAGAAGATGTTTCATTTGGATGCCTGGCAAAGCATTCCTATTTAGAGTGTAGAAAACACTTCTAATTTGTAATTAAAAGACAGACACTCTAATGTAGACAAAAGATATGCATGAATGCTTCATAAAAGAGAACATTCTGCAAACATCTTGATAGAGCTCAACCTCCTTGGAGTGAAATGCGAATTTAAATCACACTGAGGTGGAACCACACACGTGATCAGAACAGCCAAGTCTAAACAACTACACAGGGGTGCAACAGCTTGAGTTGTTGTGAACACAGGGGCTCCACAAAGTTCATGGGATGTTTGCCCTTTCAATTCTATTTTCCTGCAAACTTTTACAAATACCTTTACTGAGGGGGCTTCCCAAAGTTTGTGGAAAATGGAATAAAAAGTTTATTTTGGTGCAAAAAAATTCGAAATTCATGAATTTTCTTTCCATAATACTAATTTTCCAAGAATTAAAAAAAAGATTTATTTTACTTATTTGGAAAGCAGAATTATAGAGAGAGAGAAAAGGAGAGAGAGAGAGAGAGAGAGGTCTTCCATCGCTAGTTCACTATCTACATGGAGGTAATGGCTGGTTAGGGCTGGGCCAGGCTGAAGCCAAGAGCCAGGAGCTTCATCTGGGTCTCCCATGAGGGTACAGGGGTCCGAGTACTTGGTCCATCCTCCACTGCTTTCCCAGGTGCATTAACAGGGAGCTGGGCTGGAAGCGGAACAGCCAGGACACAAACCCGAGTCCATATGGAATGCGGTCATTGCAGGCGGCGGCTTAACCTGTTACACCACAATGCCAGGCCTCCACAAACTTTTGGAAGTAACTGTGTGTGTGTGTGTGTGTGTGTGTATCTGCTACGTATGAGGGTGTTTCAAAACAATCATGGAAAATGACCGTTATCTTTGAATTCTGTTTTCCATGAATTTTTAAAAAGCTAATTTAAAATATTTTGTTTATGAGAGAGAGACAGACAGACTGACCATCTGCTAGTTCACTACCCCAAAGCCTGGGAGGTAGGAAATCAATCTGATCTCCCACTTGGGTGGCAGAAACTCAACCACTTGCGCCATCACCTGCTGCCTGCCAGGTGTGCATCAGCAGGGAGCCAGAATCAGAGCCAGAGCCAGATTCTCTGACAAGGGACACAGGTGTTCCAAGCAGAATCTTAATGGCTGCAGCAAGCACCCAGCACTCCAGGGACTTTTGGAAGCACTCTCATTTATATGACACAGATCTATGTATCTATTCGTAGAGAGGTTTTTTTTCTTTGACCCCTTTGAGATTAAACTGCAGACAACATGAACGACTAATAACACCTTACCACTTCAATACTCTTCTCTGGAACAATGGTCCAAACATCAAAATCAGGATGTCCACACAGACCCAACATTTCCATCTGTTCAAACTCTCCATTCCAGTGTTGCTCGTTTTCCCAGTGACTTTCTGTATAGCTTCCGGATCCAATGAAAGACCACGCGCTGTATTCAGATGTCATGGTCCTTTAGTCTCCATTGATGTGAAACAGTTTCTCAGTCTTCGTCTCATGACCTTGACAGTGAGGCCGGTTTCTAGGTAGGATTTTTCTCAGTTTGATTTGTTTTATTTCCTAGCGATTAGATCTAGTTTACGTGTTGTTAGCAATAGAGTAGCTGAAGACATGTTTGTTCTCAGTGCATTGTACCAGGAGGTACACTTGTTCTGCTACTGGTGATGGGCTCTTTTATTATGTGATTAAAGGGTTGCCTGCAATTCTCTTCATTGTATAGGTTGATTGTTATGTTGTTTGTGTTGGGAGATAATTTGAGGCTATCAATAGTCTGTTCCTAATCAAATTTTCAACCATTTGTTTTAGGATTCATAGATGATTCCTGCCTGAATCAGTTTTTACTCTGATGGCTTCCAAGTGGTGATTGTCTGACTCCATGCTTTCTTCTGTTTTTTGGTTAGCATTTCACTCTAAGTTAGAACTTTCCCTTCTCTGACTTTATTCAATAGATTAATATAAATTATTATGGTTTTTTAAATTTGTATTTATTTTGGTGATTAGATTGTCCCAGATTGGCCAGTGAGTCTCTTCAAATTGGGTTCTATGTGTCTTTGACACATTTCATTACTTTTAAAAAATAACTTCTTTCTCTTTTGACACAACCAGATATTCCAGCTCTGGAGTGAGCCGTGGATCGAAGGATCTCTGGTTTCTTTAGTGGAGAATGGTTTTTATAAAATGGGCGCTTGATGTATACGCTGATACTCATGTGTCATTGTCTCTAGCTTTTTCCAGTGAACATAATCAGTGTGCATCGCTCATCTCTACCTCTACCTTTGTCTCTCTCTCCATTTGCTCCCTTCTTCCCCCTCGCCATCCTTCCTCCCTCCCTCCTTCCTCCTATCAATCATTTATCTATTAATCAATCTATATCCTTAACACTATGAGTTCATACAATACCTAATTCCAGATAACATCACAAAGTTTTCCCCAATGTTCCAAATTTCTATATTTTGCTTTGGAAGCTTCTCCAGCACTGAGTTGGCTTCCGTTATCTTGACAGATGTCAATGTTGTCTCAACCCATGTTTATGTCACCTAGCTATGTGGCTAACTCAGACCCAGCCCTGTCAGCCCCGACTTGTGGGCCACTCTCTTGAACTCAGCCTGGCCCTGAAAAACACACTGGGTAAGGCTCCAGTCCTAGTTCCAGTCCCAGCCCTGGCAACACACCAATCACGTGTCCAGCTGAGTTCCTGACCTTGGCCTCCATTAACCTCCTGGTTGAGATCCAGGTATTGGCCAAGGAGAAGGAGAATAATGAACAGATGAATCTGTGAAACAGAGACGGAGTGAGGACCTGCATGCAGACAGTTCACTGGGGCACCTCAGAGAGAGTGCCCGGGCATGTTGTATGGATGGAGGAGAAGCCAGGGCAAGTTGTATGGTCAGGGTCAACGTGGTGAGCGCTGCGCACCGATCCTCCAGGGACACTGTGGGCAGCCCACAGCCTGACTTCCAGAATCAACAGCCAGAGGCAGGAGAGCAGAAAGCAGCTGTCCCTGCCCTGCCTGGGGGGATGGCTGCCTCCCAGCGTGCTCTCTTTCAGGAACTTCCTGCCTCAGGCAAGTATACAGGCCGAGCACACTCCTGACCTGACAGGGCACCAGGGGGAGCCTGTGCACCACCAGCAAGGCGTGAGGGGCGCTGAGAGCTGATGTGAAGAGAGTAGAGTGAGTCACAGCCTGCCACAAGCCATCCACCGAGCCCCAGAGGATCTGTCGCCTTCCCGGGACCACCCAGCTTCTTTGCCCTTGGTCGACAAGGAAGGGAGTGACTGGCAGCTCTCAGATTCCAACCAGTTTACGTAAGGATGTGGATTCTAAAAATACTGCTATTCTGGTCAGGGCAGTGAAGCATCATTTAAAATGATGACGTGGTACCTGAGTTCTGCAGTGGTTAACGCTACTGGGATTTAAATGTAATGACAAAATTCTACAGTGCAGCTGGGTAAGGTTTGGAGAAAACCAACAGGTGGTGTCAGCACAGAGTGAGTCTTCCTGCCCTTGGGATTCTGGATTTGTGGTCTGGGATTTGTGAAAATCTGGACCCCCATCTCCACGTCCCATTGGTCCTGGAAGCTGCGGAAGAGACAGGTTAAGATTGGAAAGGGCCCTCCTCTGCCTACTGCTCTTGGGGCTTCAGGAGCTCCCTGGAGTGACCTCTGAAAGCTTATCTGCAGGTCTGTCTGCTATGTGAGCTGTTTTTGTTTTTGTTTTTGTTTTCAATAATCTAGGTCCTGGCTGGCTCCAGGGTTTTAATTGCAGACATTTTAACTTCCCACTCTGCCCAGCCAACAGCTCAGGCCGTGTTTCCAAGAGAAGAGACATGGGTGTGAAATCAGAGAGACTTGTCAGAGACCGCCCATTCCGCGGCTCCGGCCTGTGGCCAGGGGTCACCCTCACTGCGGGAGGGGCCATCCTAAGGTCAGGCGGGGATGTCCACTTAGCCTGAGTGACTCAGAGTTGGGTCAGCTTGGAGATGAGGATCCAGGTCTCCCGCCGCCTCTGCTTCCCAGCGTGCTGAATTCCAAGCCTGCTGAGCCTCTGCACATCCGTCTTGGACAGCAGGCCCTGAGGAGCCGGCTCACGAGATAGGAAGCTCCCTTCTCTCCGTGGGGAGTCTTGTCCGGGTGCCTCACTATGGTGAGTCACACGTCTGCAGGAGAAGCGGCTGAGCTCAAGAAGTTCAGCGAGACCTTGACCGCAAGAAGCTGCCGGGAAGAGGAGGCGTGTGCCTTTGAATGGATACCGGCAAAAGCTCTCAGGGTCCGGCTGGAGGTGTGGGGATGGAGAGTGTCTCAATCCTTTCTGCAGCTGACACAGGGTCATTTACAGACAACGCAAACATGCTGCTCCCAGTTCTGAGGGCTGGGAGGTCCAAGAGGAAGGCTGCCGCGGACCGGGGGCCAGAGAGGGGCCTGCTCTGCCCAGATGGCGCCTTCCGCGTGTCCTCGCCGGCCCCCCGCAGGCCTTCTTTATAAATGCACTGGCGTCACTTAGGAGGGCAGACCCCTCGGGGCCTCACTGCCCCCTGATGCCTCTGCCAACTGCTGCCAGGGCGGTTGGCACGCGCTGCAAGCTTGCTCTCCAGCGCCGGGGTGTGGTGGTGGCAGAACCTTAAGAGGAGGACTGGAAATGGGGGTGATGCGGCCCCGTGCTCATGAGCGGATTGGTGCTGGGCTTGTGCAGTGGGCTGGGTGTCGCAGTGTGGGGCCCGTCTCCACACAGCTGTAGCCATTTGCTGTCATGGTGTGATGCGGCCTGAGACTCCGGCCACTAGAATCATGAGCCGAATAATCCTCATTTATTTATTTGTTTGTTTCTCTTTTAAAAAAAGATTTATTTATTTATTTGGAAGGCAGAGTTACAGAGAGGCAGAGGCAGAGAGAGAGGGAGGTCTTCCATTGGCTGGTTCACTCCCCAGATGGCCACAGTGGCTGGAGCTGTGCCAATCCAAAGCCAGGAGCCAGGAGCCAGGAGCTTCCTCTGGGTATTCCACACAGGAGCAGGGGCCCCAAGACTTGGGCCATTTTCTACTGCTTTTCCCAGGCCATAGCAGAGAGCTGGGACTAGGCTGGTTCCTATACGCGATGCCGGCACCGCAGGCTGTGGCTTTACCCACTATGCCACAGCTCCCACCCCTCATTTTTTTATGCAGTCCCCAAACTCAGGTATTAGGAATGGCAACCCCAGGTGGACTAGGATGAGGGGGATTAGATTAGGATGAGCTTTGTAGGGGCATAGTCATTCATGCCATAGCAGAGAGAAGCTAATTCTTTTTTAAGAAAAGATTTATTTATCTGAAAGGTAGAGTTACAGAGAGAAAGAAACACACACACAGAGAGACAGAGGCAGAGAGGGAGAGAGAGAGAGAGAGACAGAGAGGTATCTTTCATCTGCTAGTTCACCCCCTAAATGGCCACAACAGCCAGAACTGAGCCAGGCCAAAGCCAGGAGCCAGGAGCCCAGGTCTCTCACATGGGAGCAGGGGCTCAAGCACTTGGGCCATCCTCCACTGCTGTCCCAGGCACATTGGCAGGGAGCTGCATCAGGAGTAGAGCACCTGGGTCTCAAACTGGTGCCTATATGGGATGCCAGTGCTGCAGGCCTGGGTTTTAACTCACTGAACCACAGCATTGGCCCCAAGATAAGCTAATTAGGAGCTGCTTTGTGAGGTTGTAAGGGATGGGCCTATGTCACAGGTCTACTGTTCCCCTCTTGCACAACATCCAACATGTCATCCCTCTGCCTGCTGCATTTTCCTAAGCTTCATCCCCACACAGATCCTCATGGTCTCTTGGGCATCACCCCCATGGCTTTCTCCCAAGCTGTCCCTCCCTCATTCCACCCTGCACTCAGATATCAGGTGTTCTTCCTTATGCATGCCTCAGAGTGTTCTTCTCCTTCTTTGTTATTTTGGATCTTTCGGGAACCCTATTGCTTCCCACTCTGAAATTCAAGACCCCCTACAGTTTATCTCCAACAATTATTTCACACTGGCATCCCATATGGGCACCAATTTGAGACCCAGCTGCTCCACTTCCAATCCAGCTCCCTGCTAATGCTCCTGGGAAAGCAGGGGAGGATGGCCCAAGTGCTTGGGTACCTGCACCCACGTGGGCGACTCAGAAGAAGATCCTGACTCCTGGCTTTGGCCTGGCCCAGCCTTGGTTGAAGAGGCCATTTGAGGAGTGAACCAGTGGATGGAAGACTTCTCTCTCCGTCCTCCTTCTCTCTCTCTCTCTGACTCTGCCTTTCCAATAAAATAAATTAAATCTTTAAAAAATTATTCTCATGTACTTGAAAAGTAGATTGAGAGAGAGAGAGAGAGAGAGCTTTCTATCTGCTGGTTCTCTTCCTCAATGCCTGTAACAACCAGGGCTGGGCCATGCCAAAGCCAGGAGCCAGAAATGCCATCTGGATTTCCCACGTGAGTGGTAGCGGCACAAGCACTTGAGTCATAACCTGATGGCTTCCAGCTGAATTAGAAGTGCAGCAGCTGGGACTCACGCTGGCACTCCTATATGGGATGTAGGCATCGCAGGCAGCTGCCTGGCCCACTGTGCCACATCAGCCCTCCAATCCTTATTTCCACTGCTTCAGAGCCCAGGTGGGTGGGATTCCTCCCTCTCTATGTATCCTCCTCCCTCCTGCACGATCTCTGAGGAGCTCGCTCCACGTGCTCTGTATCAGACACACTACCTTTAAGATCAGGCATTGGGGCTGGCACTATGGCGTAGCAGGTGAAGCCGCCACCTGCAGTGCCTGCATCCCTATATGGGCACCGGTTCAAGTCCCGGCTGCCCCACTTTTGATTCAGCTCTCTGCTATAGCCTGGGAAAGCAGTAGAAGATGGCCCAAATCCTTGGGCCCCTGTACCCATGTGGGAGACGTGGAAGAAGCTCCTGGCTCCTGGCTTCTGATGGGCGTAGCTCCAGCTGTTGCGGCCAATTGGGGAGTGAACCATCAGATGGAAGACCTCTCTCTCTCTCTGCCTCTCCTCTTACTACGTAACTCTGACTTTCAAATAAATAAATAAATCTTCAAAAAAAAAAAAAAAAGACTAGGTGTGTTGGGTACTCATTGTCAATGAAAAGCCCTGTATGGATCTGGGATCCAGATACCAAGTTTCTTCACTGGCCCAGTTGCCCCCTGGGATATTGCTCAGGGTCTGAGAGCTAATTAGATGGAGAAAAACCTGAGAGATGGAGAAAAGTTTAAAGACTGAAGATCAGGAGAGAGTCCTCAGGCAAGTACTGGTGTGGTGAGAGATGACGTGGAAACAGAAACCCTCGTGACTCAGGGTGAGGGGCTCTGGGGACTGGAGGCCAAGGACTAGGGCTGCGTGGGCTGGCCCTGTCCACTCTCCCTGATCTCAACTGAGTCACCCCCAGCCAAAGGCGTTCTTGGAGGGGCCCCAAACTGCCACCCATTGCTGTGTGTTACATGCTACTCCATGAAAAATAAGTCTATGTAGTTTAAAATTATATTTTTCTTTGAAAATTCCATAGTCAGTAATAATAACTTCAACAACAAAAGAAAAGTACACAGCTTCAAGGAGCACCAATTCCTTAAGAATACAGAAGTGTTTCATATACCGCCAGTCCTCATAAGAACCTCACAGCGCCACGGGCAGCCCAGAAAGCAAACACGGGCGTGTCGCCATGTACTTAACTGAGCTCACAGATTAAAAAGTAAAAGCCACACATCTCCAGGGCTTTGTGTCTTGCAATCATAGGAGTTCATGGTGGAAAGAGACAAAAACATCCAGAACTTTAATATAATTAAATATTATCTAAGAAATACTGTGCTTTCAATGATTAAATAGAAGCCTCCTTTCGGTACATTATATAACTAAGTACTGTCCTACAGTACCCAGGAAAGGCTGGGAAATAAATAATGTTGGCCTCAGACTCTGAGTCTCAGTCCAGGTGTGCATGGGGAGGTCAAGGCTTCCGAGTTAGGGACTTTTGGTCCAGGAGCTTCATGGAATCCTGGACCCATTTCTCCCTGGGGTCAGCGCATACCTCCTTGGCCAGCTTAGTCTTGAAGCTGCAAGAGAAAGGGGACAACCAGGTGAGCCTCTTGAGGGGTCCGCCCAGGGGTGTGGCCCAGGGGGCCCTAGACCTAGCCAGCCCTTGTTCCCTGGGTGAGAGGCCTGGTCCAGGAGTGAGGGAGGGGAGGCAGAGGGTGGCTTCCAGAGGAAGGTCTGCTCTTGCTGCCCAGGTGACACCGGCCAGGCTCCTGGCTGAAGCACCTGGAGCCATCTCACCAAGCCCCTAGAAGGGAGCCTGGGGTGACTGTGGACTCCTTTGTGGGGTGAATGTCCCTGTGGATTAGATGGTCTATTTATCTGGCTCATGTGGCTGTGAATCCTGGTCTCTTTCCCTTGCTTCTCAGAGAGAAGTTTGGGAGAGCTGGCCTGGTGCACTCATATCACAGCTGCCCCGGGGACGCTGGGCACTGGTGATTCTCGTGTAGCCCTCCAGCCTCTGGATGGGAATCTTTCTGCTGACCACACCAAAGCAGCAGGTGACTGGGATGGAAACGGAATCTGAAAGAAATTTCACAAGTGAGACAGGATACACAGGAAAAATGCACCCGCAAAGGAGGGAGAAGGTGGGAAGGGGCCAGGGGTCACCCTGCCAAGTCCTGACCCAGAGGTAAAGCCTCGCCCACACAACCCAGCCGTGTTGGTGGATCCCGGGAAACTTGGGTAAGAAGGCTCTTCCCTGTTGGCCCATGCAAAGCTGCACATGCGTTGGTTCTCGGCTAGTCGACCCCGTGGGCTGGTAGCTAACCTGTGTCATGTGCTGAGATTCCTCGGGGGTGCTTATCCTCCTTACACAGCCACCGTGCTGGATGCTACACTAGACCGTAACCCAAAATGTGAGACCACAGGCAGGGACTTCTTCCTCCCCACTGCTGCCTGAAAAGTCTTCCACACCCACGACCAGAAATGGTGCTTCCTTCTGTACCACTTCCCCAAACAAGGCAGTGTTAACATAGTGGCTGCACTCAGCCTGTCTCCCCAAAGCTGGTGTCAAGGATGATCGTAGGGACTGGCCTCAGGACCTCGGAACTAAGTTGTGGCTCTGATGGGAGGTGGCTCTTTTTTGGCTCCTGTCTTGGCCTCTCTCCTTCTTCATAATGAAGAAGATGCAGCCCGTCTGGGATGGCTCCCACTTGGATGGTGGTAGCTGAGGTAGCTCAAGTGCTAAGACTTAGGGAAGGAAGAGCCTCACCTGGCTGGGCGAGCACCTGGGGGCTGAAGACGGCCACCATGAGCTGCAGGCTCAGAAGCATTGCGGAGATCTGTATGCTGGCACTCAAGGAGCCGAGCTTGGAGGGAGAGCTGCAGGTGTCTGGGTTGGTCTCAGCCTCTCTGCTCCTCTGGGGGCCCCGCCTGCCCTTTATAGGGAACTGTGCCTTGACAGGGCAATCAAAGAAGGATGAAGCAAGACCCTGCGTGTGCTTGCTGAGTAGATATCAGCGTGGGGTGATTTCCAGATAAGGAAGCTGCAAAGTTTCCATGTTTTGCTTCGAGTTTGTGGAGCAGAAGTGAAAGGGTGTGTATTGTGCCTGACAAAGCGTAGGAAGTGATCTCATTGGGTTATTAAGGGATCAGATTTCTTTGAAATGGAAAATGATCTGTAGGAAAGGAAGAAGGGAAACCGGGGTCATAATGGAGTGGAGAGGCAGTGACCCGCCCCTCTGTGGGTACCAGAAGGCTCAGATGGGTTCAAAGGCTTTGCATGTGTTCTCCATCACACGTAGCTTGCATGCATCCAACCCAGGAAGGGTCCTTTAGATCCCCAGAGAGTTCCACAGAGCCTTGGCAGAATGATAGATCCCAGGAATCATCAGACCTGCTGCCCTGGAATATTGGTGTTGTGGGCAGGTAGAACATGGTGGTCTCCAAGGTTTTATATAGAAGTTCAAGTCTCTTTCCAAGTGAAATCATATGGAGGTGTGCAATGTGTCCTGCAGATCCAGGTAGAATGCTTCTGTTTGAGAAAGGCCTCCCAACTCCCTGGTTCACACCCAGTGAGGCAGGGGAGGGTAGCAGAAAGAGAAGGAACCAAGTTTGTAAATGCTGATGTCATCCATGCCTCTCCCATGTATCCATCACGTAGAAGTTTCTTTTCCCCAAAATTTCATCCTACCTGTAAATATGGCCTATCTCTCCGTTTATTTAAATATTTAGTGTTTTGTCACAATTTTGTGATTTTCCTCATATATTACACTTGTTTTAATAAATTAACCCGTAAGTGCTTCACTTTTTGGTGCTAACATACATGGTATATGTTATTAATTTCAAGTCTGATTGTTGCTGACATAAAATTATGAAACTTTATGTATTAACTTTATATCCTACAAATTCATTACAATTGCTATTTAGTTACAAGGGTTTTTGTGGTTATTTATTTGTGATTATCCACAAAGACAATCATGTCTTCTACAAAGACTTTCTCTCTCTCTTTCTCCCCTCCCTTCTTTCCTTCCTTCCTTCCTTCCTTCCTTCCTTCCTTCCTTCCTTCCTTCCTTCCTCCCTCCCTCCCTCCCTCTCTCCCTCCCTCCCTCCCTCCCTTCTTCCTTTGTTTCTTTCTCCCTTCCCATCTACGTATCTTTTTATTTTCTTATCTTGTCTTTAGTTAACAAGGATTTCCAGTGTCATGTTGACTGGAAGTGAAGAGAGGGAACATTCGTGCCTTGGATCAAAATACCTCATTTTTCACCATTAACTTTCAGATCTTACATAAATGTTGTTGGTTAAGTTGACCAAGTGTCCCTCTGTTCCTAGTTTACTCAGTTGTTTGTCATGAATGGCTGTGAATTAAAAAAATTTTTTTTTTAATTTTTATTTATTCGAGAGGTAGAGTTATAGATAGTGAGAGGGAGAGACAGAGAGAAAGGTCTTCCATCCGCTGGTTTACTCCCCAGATGGCCACAATGGCCGGAGCTGCGTCAATCCAAAGCCAGGAGCCAGGAGCTTCCTCCAGGTCTCCCACGTGGGTGCAGGGGCCCAAAGGCTCAGGCCATCTTCCACTGCTTTCCTAAGCCATAGCAGAGAGCTGGATGGGAAGAGAAGCAGCTGGGACTAGAACCCATATGGGATGCCAGCGCTGCAGTCAGAGGATTAACCTACTGCGCCACAGAGCCAGCCCCTGGCTGCTGAATTTTGTCATCTACTTTCTCTGCATCTATTAATACCATTGTAAGAGTTTTTTCTTTAGTCTGTCGATGTGATGGGTTGATTATATTAGCTGATTTTTTAAAATGCCAAATCAGCCTTACAATATGGAATGACCTCACTTGGTTGTAGTATATAATTCTTTTAAAAATAATTCTATGCTGCTGGCACTGTGGCTCAACAGGCTAATCCTCTGCCTGTGGCACTGGCACACCGGGTTCTAGTCCCGGTCGGGGCACCGGATTCTGTCCCGGTTGCTCTTCTTCCAGTCCAGCTCTCTGCTGTGGCCCGGGAGGGCAGTGGAGGATGGCCCAAGTGCTTGGGCCCTGCACCTGCATGGGAGACCAGGAGAAGCTCCTGGCTTCGGATCAGCGCAGTGCGCCAGTTGCAGCACGCTGGCCGCAGTGGCCATTGGAGGGTGAACCAACAGTAAAGGAAGACCTTTCTCTCTATCTCTCTCTCTCACTGTCCACTCTGCCTGTCAAAAAAAAAAAATAATTCTATGTTGGGTATTTTTGTAAAGATGTCCATGAGTTTGGTCTGTAGCTGTTTTTGGACTTTTTTTGTTTTTTTTTTTTTGTTTGTTTGTTTTTTTTGACAGGCAGAGTGGACAGTGAGAGAGAGAGAGAGAGACAGAGAGAAAGGTCTTCCTTTGCAGTTGGTTCACCCCCCGCCAATGGCCACTGCGGCTGGCGCACTGCGCTGATCCGATGGCAGGAGCCAGGTGCTTCTCCTGGTTTCCCATGGGGTGCAGGGCCCAAGCACTTGGGCCATCCTCCACTGCACTCCCTGGCCACAGCAGAGAGCTGGCCTGGAAGAGGGGCAACCGGGACAGAATCCGGCGCCCCGACCGGGACTAGAACCCTGCGTGCCGGCGCCGCAAGGCGGAGGATTAGCCTAGTGAGCCGCGGCACCAGCCCGACTTTATTTGGTTTTGATGTAAGGATAATACTATCCTTATAGAATGAATTAGTAATTGATTTCTAGTCTATCTCTTGAAACAAATTATAGAGAATTGGTATCATTTATTGCTCAAATATTCAGTAGAATTCACAAGATAAACCATTTGGGTGGGCTAATGCTTTCTCTTTTAGAAGATTATTAATGGCCGGCGCCGCGGCTCAATAAGCTAATCCTCTGCCTTGCGGCGCCGGCACACCAGGTTCTAGTCCCAATCAGGGCACCAGATTCTGTCCCAGTTGCCCCTCTTCCGGGCCAGCTCTCTGCTGTGGTCAGGGAGTGCAGTGGAGGATGGCCCAAGTGCTTGGGCCCTGCACCCCATGGGAGACCAGGAAAAGCACCTGGCTCCTGCCATCGGATCAGCGCGGTGCGCTGGCCGCAGCGGCCATTGGAGGGTGAACCAACTGCAAAGGAAGACCTTTCTCTCTGTCTCTCTCTCTCACTGTCCACTCTGTTTGTAAAAAAAAAAAAAAAAAAAAAAAAAAAAAAAAAATTATTAATGATTTATCCAATTTAGTTTATAGATACAGGCATATTCATATATTTCTCATTTCTGATGCTAGTAATTTGCATCTTCTCTTTTTTCCCCTTGTTTTTTCTTTCTAGCAGTTGTTCATTTCTTGTTCTTTTTAAACAATCGCTTTAATTTCATTTATTTTCTCTACTGCTTTCCTATTCTGTCATCAATTTCCATTCTAATTTTTTACTTCTTTTATTCTGTCTGTGCTAGGTTTATATTGCTTTTCTTTTCCTAGTTTTATAGGACAGGGACTTAGATGATTAATTTTGTACCTTTCTTATTATCTAATACTTTCTTTCAATGTTATGCTTTATCCAAAAAATTTTAGTAAGTGGAATTTTTATTCTTGTCTAGCTGAAAATCTTTTAGAATTTCTCTTGAGACTTCTCTGAATCATGTGTTATTTGAACTATGTTTTTAATTTTCAACTATTTTGGGATTTTCCAGCCATTTATCTTTCACTGATTTCTAGTTTAATTCCATTGTGATCTAAGAACATATTTTGTGTGGTATCTATTCTTTTTTTAAAGATTTATTTATTTATTTGAAAGGCAGAGTTACAGAGAGGCAGAAGCAGAAAGAGAAAGAGAGAGATCTTCACTCTCCAAATGGCCACAATAGCTGGAGCTGAGCCTATCCAGAGCCAGGAGTCAGGAGCTTCTTCTAGGTCTCCCACATGAGTGCAGGGGCCCAAGCACTTGGGCCATCTTCTACTGCTTTCCTGGGCCATAGCAGAGAGCTGGATGGGAAGTGGAGCAGCCAAGACTCAAACTGGCACCCAATTGTAGAGGAAATACGGCTGCAGTCAGAGACAAAGAGAGAAAAGCGGACCCCTCCTCCCAGCACAAACCTTGCAAAGTGGCTGCTGGCAATTACCTAGTGAAGCAGCTGCCCCCTTGTTCTTGTCTAGGGAGGGAAGATGTCCTAAGTTCTGCTTCTATCAACTCTAGCCATAAATGTGTCCTAATAAATCTTCCCCTGGTATCTCTTTTACAAATATACTGAACCCACCAAGCATTGGAAGTGTGGTCCTAAGTCACATAGGCTGCAATTCAAACCCACCAATGCTGTAACGGCTAAGGTATGATGCTGATGAACAGATAAATATTGTAAGACACTTGGGATTGTGGCTCAGTTCTCGGGAAATGATTCCAGCTGAGCCCACTGGCTGGCGTAATAAACTGCTTGGATCCTCCACTGTCTCTGGTGCCTGTTTGAATGGAGGGAATTTCCCACCCCAGGTTTCTGTAACAATATGGGATGCCGGCACTGTAGACAGTGGCTCTACCTGACCTGCCACAGTGCCACAGTGCCACAGCACTGGCCCCAGTGTCTATTCTTTTAAATTCGTTTATGACCAATATGCTCTATCTTGATTAATGTTCCTTTGAACTTAAGAAAAAAATGTATTTTGTTTTTGCTGCATAAAGCATTCTATGAATGTCAATTAGATGCAGATATTTGGTCTTGTTTTTCATTTCCCCTTGTGAGAGGCCAGAACCATGCCATGATAGCTTCTCACAAGACAAAGGACCTGGCTAGGCTCAGGATGCGCCTGATGAAACCTGACACCGGTCAATCGTTGGTCCGGCAGGGCCTGGGGGGGTAACCAATGAGGGGGGGCTCTAAGTTGGCTATATGAGGAAAGAAGGAATGCAGATGTAATACTTGTTTGTCCAAGAACTATAAAAACCCCGGTAACAAAGAAAGGGGGTCTTGGTCTCCCAGCACTGCATTGCACAGGAGGCCAAGGCCCCAGCATGCTGGACCTACAAATAAAGTCCCTTTGTTCTTTGCATTTCCGTGAGTCTTGTTGGTTCTTTCTATCTGGGCAATCTGGAACACAACATCTGGGGGCTTGTCCAGGATCTGCCTGGTTGGAGAGGCCTGCAAGAAGTGGTCATAGTGGGACTTTATTTGTAGTGTAACACGCTGAGACCCAGTCTTTTCGTAAGAGGGCTACAGACTCTAGGAGGATTCTGGAAGGTGTAAGGGGTAACATGCCAAGACCGAGTCTTTTTGTAAGAGGACTACAGACTCTATAAGGAGTCTGGAATGCATAAGGGGCAAAGGAGAAAGAGGGGGAGACCGGTGTATGCCCAGAAGCAGACACGCTGGGGGCCTCAGTCTGGCAGCAGGGAGATGTCCCCACTGGCCAAGAACCCCAAGGTAAGGGTGTGTGCACTGTTAGGATTGAGTTGCTTGGACGAAAGAAAAGTGGGTTGCTCCCACAGAGCAATATATATATATATATATAGCATAGTTTACGGCTGTCAGTGAGAATTTGTCTCCTTTTCTACAGTCCAGAAAGTATTATTGTCTTGTCTTTGTGAGTCTCTGTGTTGTTTTTCTTTTTTTTTCTTGACAGGCAGAGTGGACAGTGAGAGAGAGAGACAGAGAGAAAGGTCTTCCTTTGCCGTTGGTTCACCCTCCAATGGCTGCCGCTGCAGCCGGCGCACCGCGCTGATCCGATGGCAGGAGCCAGGCTCCAGGTGCTTTTCCTGGTCTCCCACGGGGTGCAGGGCCCAAGCACCTGGGCCATCCTCCACTGCACTCCCTGGCCATAGCAGAGAGCTGGCCTGGAAGAGGGGCAACTGGGACAGAATCTGGTGCCCTGACCGGGACTAGAACCCGGTGTGCCGGCGCCGCAAGGTGGAGGATTAGCCTATTGAGCCACGGCACCGGCCTTTGTGTTGTTGTTTTTCTTCACGGCTTTAACTTTCAGAGAGTGGCAAGGAACCATGGGCCAGCAGGTAAGTACACCACTATGCCATTAGCAAGTGCTAAAAAACCTTGTATGTTCAAACAAGACTGGCCCTTTGCACCTTGACCTGCAGGACTCTGCTGGGGGACCTGAATGGCTGGTGGAGGATTGGAAGGCACATCTCCCAACTCATTCCTTGGAATCCTAACTCCCCGAGCTGTACTCATCCCCCTCCCCCCCCACAAGTGCTTTCAAAAATGCTGTGTGGATTAAGCAAGTGCCTCTTGTTAAGTTTATAGTAAGTTTGAACATAACTAAAAGTCTTTTGTCATCCCCAGCTTTGTATAGGTTCCAATGGACTTTTTCCAGCCACTTCTATTGTATTCAGTACTTTGGGATGGCTATGTAAACAGATAAAGGCAATAATGTATTACAGGTACCAGCTGAGAAAAAGTATGGTTAACTAAGGTTACTAAGAGCAGAAAGTAATTTAAATCAATTGATAATTTACAAAAGGAGTTAAAGATTTTAAAGGCTAATACTAAAACTGCTTTATTGTTCCATCTTGTGTGTTACATTATATGTGTATACATATTGCATGTCTACACGGGAAAATTTATTAAGAGCTTTATTTAATTGGCTTATGGATAAAAGATTGTTCATAAATTTAAACTGCCAAAATTAATCAAAGATACATTTTTCTTGTGACCTTAATCTCTGTATCAGATGTTTAAATCTGTTGGTTAAAAGAAACTAAAATAGTTTTTATATGTTTGTGCTTGAGTTTGTTAAACTAGCTACACCATGTTAGATATTTAAGAGATGTTTCCAAATACATGTATTCTTTTTTTTTTTTTTTTTTTGACAGGCAGAGTGGACAGTGAGAGAGAGAGAGACAGAGAGAAGGGTCTTCCTTTACCGTTGGTTCACCCTCCAATGGCCGCTGCAGCCAGTGTGCTGCGGCCGGTGCACTTCGATGATCTGAAGCCAGGAGCCAGGTACTTATCCTGGTCTCCCATGGGGTGCAGGGCCCAAGCACTTGGGCCATCCTCCACTGCACTCCCTGGCCACAGCAGAGAGCTGGCCCGGAAGAGGGGCAACTGGGACAGAATCTGGTGCCCTGACCGGGACTAGAACCTGGTGTGCCGGCGCCACAAGGCGGAGGATTAGCCTAGTGAGCCGCGGCGCCAGCCCAAATACATGTATTCTTAAAATTTATAGAAGGCATTGGACCTTCTGGTAAATGTTTTCCTAAGTTGTTATCTGATGGTTAAAATCACTTGCTAATTTCCGTTTGATGTTGCTATTGTCAGAAAACAATCTGGGACTTGCTCCCTCATTTCTCTATTCTCTGTAAGATGGGCGACTGACTATTCTAAAGAACTCTGTAGATGTGCAGTTTGATTTTTAGATCTTATAAAAATGGCTAACACTTTCTGTAATAATAGTATAGTCAAAAAGGAAAGCTAAATTATTATTTCACAGCTAGGCTTACTTCACCATGGGCACAGTAAACAGGCAAAACCTCCCTTTCAGACCAAACAAGAAAAAAGAAAGTTTAAAGTGAGGACATAACTTTCCTTATGGGCATTGTCTGCTTGAAATAAATAAAAACTATCAGAACATGCCTGTGACTGTAGACTTCTGGTTTAGCCCACAAAGATTAGAGATGGGACTTGAGCATCCCCTTGACTTACATCCTCTGGTCTGCTTTAACAAAAAACAGCAGGAAAAGAAAGCTAGGCATCAGAAACAATGTAAAGACAGGTGGCAGGCCCATTAATGGCTGCTCTATACAGTGATCTGCCATCAAGGAGACCCAACAGGCCAGTCTACTGCATTGGTTTTCAATGTGGAAATTCAGGGCTTCCACAGAAGTCAACTTACGAAGAGCCCTGGCAGCTCTGTCAGCCAAGAGTTGGATCTCTGGAAGTGGAACTGCCCTGGAGTCGAAGGACACCCAGGTCAGAGCCACAGATCTTCTCGGCTCTAAGCTGAGAAACTTCACTCAGCCCGACTTCCAAAGTAACCACCGCTGCAGAGGGCATGGCCAAATAGGGTCAGCAACACTGCAAGCAGAACTGTAAATTTCCTGTTAAAAATGCCACCTGCCTTTACCTGGCCAGCTCTCCTCCCAGGCCAGCTAGGTAATGAAAGTCAACAGGGTGCCTTCCCAAGGAGGTTCACACCCCTCTTAAAATGTACCCCATGTAAAAAATAAATAAATAAGTAGGTCTGGGCCTCATAACTAATAAGGCTTTAAAGCCCACGTATACTTTGAGGATGGAGGAATGCTGCTTTTATGCTGGTTATACAGGGGTAGTCCGAGAAAACATAGCGAAGGTGTGGGAAGATTTAGCAAGATGGAAAAGGAAACGGCTGTCATAAGAGCAATGGTTTGAGGCCTGGTTTAATCGATCAGCTTGGCTGACCTCCCTTATATCCACCCTTCTCGGACCCCTTTTGATGCTTTTGTTAGCTTTGACCATAGGCCTGTGTATTCTTAATAAGCTTATAAACTTCATAAAGGAAAGACTGAACACCATCCACCTCATGGTTTTAAAGCAACAGTATCAATCTCTATAGTACAATCCAGAGGAGGATTCTTCTGTTATCTGTCAGAGGGGGGAATCTGAGAGGCCAGAGCCACGCCATGACAGGCTTCTCACAAGACAAAGGAACTGGCTAGGCTCAGGATGCTCCTGGTACAAGAAGATGAAACCTGACACCGGGCAGTCCTGGGGTCGGGCAGGGCCAGGTGGGGGCAACCAATGGGAGTGGGGGGCCTGATGTATGGCCATATGAGGAAAGAAGGAATGCGGGCATAATACTTGTTTGCCCGAGAACTATAAAAACCCCAGGAACAAAGAAAGGGGGTCTTGGTCTCCCGGCACTGCGTTGCACGGTAGGCTGGGGCCCCAGCATGCTGGCCCTACAAATAAAGTCCCTTTGTTCTTTGCATTTCCGTGAGTCTTGCTGGTTCTTTCTATCTGAGCAATCTGGAACACAACACCCTAAATCCTTAATGCCTTTCCTGCTAGATCTGGTACTCATTGGTAGAGAGGTGTTGAAATCTTCAATTATTATAATGGATTTGGTAGCTGTAAGGCTTCCAGAAAACACGCCGAACACCGGAGTAAGGGAAAGAGTTTATTGGGGGAAACCGAACACACTGGAAAGAAGGGGTGAAGAAGGAAAAGAGAGAGGAGAGCATAGGAGAGAGATCGAGAGAGAGAGAGTGAGATCAAGAGACAGAGAGAGATCAAGACAGAGAGATGGAGAGAAAGATCAAGAGAGCCACGTGTTCAGGACAGGTCCTCTTAAAACTTTGCTGGGGGGATGGCCAAGGAAGTAGGAGCAGCGAATCTCATTAGGATGGGGGTAGAGCTGACACCTGTGGTTGGGCCATGGGGTTACCTGGCTTCCAGCCATGGTGGCGGGGAGCTAGAGCCTAGGATGGCGTCTTGGGCATAGATCGAGCCACAGATAAGACTGTGCCATTTTACTAACAGTAGCCATCATTAAATTTGGAAAACTCTCAGCCATTAATTCTTCAACTCTGTCTTCTGTTTCTTTCTTATTTATCTCCTGTCTGAAACTCCTGTTAAGCACATGATGCAATTCTCTCATAGTTTTTTTTTTTTTTTTTTTAAGATTTTTATTTATTTCTTTGAAAGAGTTAAACACAGAGAGAGGTCTTCCATTGTCTGCTGGTTCAGCTGTGCTGATCCAAATCCAGGAGCCAGGAGCTTCTTCTGGTCTCTTTCCCACATGGGTGCAGGGGTCCAAGGACTTGGGCCATCTTCTACTGCTTTCCCAGGCCATAGCAGAGAGCTGGATCAGAAGTGGAGCAGCCAGGACTTGAACCGGCACCCATATGGGATGCCGACGCTGCAGGCGGTGGCTTTGCCTGCCACACCACAGCACCAGCCCCTCTCCCATAGTTCTTGAATGCTCACTTCCATTTCATTGTCCCTTGCATTGAAGTTTGAGGTATCTTCAGGCTTCCTGATCCTTTCCTGGGCTGTGTCCACTGCGCTGGTGAGCCCACACAAGGCATGACCAGTTTCTGCTGCGGTGCTTATTTCTAGCATTTCCTTTCAGTTCCTTATTAGAGTTTCCATTTCTCTGCTTACGTTCCTCATCTGGGCTTCCGTGTTGTCCACTTTTCGAAGCCCTCTCAATGCTCAGCAGCTATTTTAGGTTCTCTGTGTGAGGATTCCAAAATCTGCCACACCTCATCTGGTTCTCTCGCTTTCCACCCTTAGACTGTTTTGCTGGTGTGTGTTTGTTTTTGTTTTCCTTGCCTTTTAGCCTTGGCATGGAATGGAGGTAAATAGGTCTACTGTGTCAGGTTGATGTGGGCAGGAGTTAGGCCGGGTTTCTCTAGAAACTTCAATAGCTTGTGGACCTGGCAGTCCTTTGAGCTGTAGCCCTCCCTGGCTGCATGGGAGCCCTGTCAACGTGCTGGTGGGATGCTGGGAGAGAAGCCATCCATCATCCCACGCCTCCGACTTTTAGTTGACCCTTTGCCTCTGGGTGCATCTCAGCCCCTCTATCACTGTCAGGAAGGCAGGGAGACTGGAGTTGGATAGTTCCCTTTCCCATGTAGGTGAAGTTCTTAGACATGTAAATCCATAAGTTTCCCTTTAGGGCAGGTGGCACACACACACCCCATAGGGTGTTTTTCAAAATCCATTCATTTCCTCTGATTGTTACTTAAAGTGGTTGTTTTCTGGCCCCTTGCTGGAAGCAGAAGGGAAGGAGAACTGCTAGCAAACTCGGGGAAGCTGGGGTCCTCCTAACAGTGGCCCCCGGGGCTTTAGTCCTCCAGCAAGTCTGTATTGTTCAGGCACCAGCAGCTTGACAATTGTAATCTACATTTTCCTGACCATTCCTAGGTCCCTGGGCATGCTGCAGTTCTCGGTGTCCACTGGTCTCTAGTTTTGGGGACAGCAGTTTGCCCTGTGACCTCACCTCTCTCCTGGCTCTGTGAAGCTGTGAATTTTCAGTTTGTTCCGCATTTTTCTTGCTTTGAGAGCAGCAGATGACTCCCAGAAGTCACCAAGAGAACATCATTTCACAAGTTCATTTGCCATTTGTAGATCTTCTTTGGTGAGGAGTTGGTTCATATCTTTTACTCACTTAAAAAATATTTATTTATTTAAAAGACAGAATGATGTGGGGAGGAGAGAGAGACTACTCTTCCATCCATCCACTGATTCACTCCCCAAATGACTGCAACAGCCAGGACTGGGTGAGGCCAAAGGCAGGAAGCTGGGTTGGAAATGGAATGGCTGGGTCTCAAACAAGCACACTGATATGGGATGCTGGCCTCAAAAGGAACAACTTAATCTGCTGTGCCACAACAACATCCCCCTCTTATACTTGTTTTCAGAAGTTGCTTAGTTTTTTTTCTGCTTTAAAGGTTTTGAGTATAATTTTTTTATCAGACCTTAGGTCCATCACAAATATTTTTCCCTGTCTGTGTCTAGTTTTTTTTTTTTTTTTAAGGCTTGTTTGTTTGTTTGTTTATTTCAGAGGTAGAGTTACAGAGAGAGGGAGAGACAGAAGGATCTTTCATCTGCTGGTTCACTCCCCAGATGGCTGCAATTGGTAGGTAGGAAGTCATAACTGAGCCTGTGTGTGTGGAGACAGGCCTGAAGACCAGCACCTACTGCAGAAGCTCCAGAAGCCCAGCATCTTGCCCTGCAAAGTCCTGCCCAGACCCGATAACCTCCCAGGTGGGCCCAGTCCTTCCCCCAAGGGAAGCTCCCAGGAGAATTCTCTCTCCTCAGGGCCAGGGGGGTTACCTGACCTGATAACATGGGGCAATAAAACCTTCTCAGAGGCCTTAAGGGAAGCCCCCCCAACTCTGCCTGGGCCCAGCAAATCTGGGGAGGAATTTGCTAATTTTCACCCAACAAACCATTCTGCCAGGACTCTCCATCCCTTGTTCTGGAGGAGAGGGGGTGGTGGGTAAACAGACTCCCTTAAAAACCTAGGGAATCCAAACAGACTGCGTGCTCAGCCCTCTGCTCTCTGCTGAGCTGCCCACCTGGCCTGCCCAGGTGTATTCTCTCCATTCAACCATGTAACCTCACTCTCCCCCAGTCCGAGTGACAGGTGATGGCTGCTATCTCTGTGTCCCTTCCATCCTGAGGGATGCCCTGTCCCCAGTAAAGTCTTATCACTCTGCCATGGCTTCCATGGCCTTTCCATGGCCTTCCCTCTGGTAACACAATGACCAGAGCTGCGCCGATCCGAAGCTAGGAGCCAGGAGCTTCTTCTGGATCTCCCACATGAGCACAGGGGCCCAAACACTTGGGCCATTTTCCACTGCTTTCTCAAGCCATAGCAGAGAGCTGGATTGGAAGAAGAGCAGACGGGACACAAACCGGTGCCCATATAGGATGCCGGTGCTGTAGGCAGAGGCTTAGCCTACTGCGCCACAGTGTTGGACCCGTGACTAATTCTTTCAAAAGTGCCTTTCATGGAGTACAAGTGTGACCAGAGAAGCAAAGGGTCCTTGTCTTCACGCAAGAAAGAATTCAGGCATGAGACAGAGAGCAGTGGAAAGCAGAATAGCAAGGTTTATTAGGGTAGGGGTGTTAGGTAGGGAGTCAGATATGAGCTTATGTGTGTGTGACAAAGGTCTAAGGAGACATTTGGGTCCAGCATATGCATCTCAAAGTCATCCCGATAACGTTTCAGGGGCAGCCCAGTATTTGCATCCTGCTCTGCCCCATTCTATCTGGTAACCTGCCAGGTGGGGGTCCCTACCCCTTCTGCCTGATAATCTCCAGATGCAGCCCAGTATTTGCATTTCAAATACCATGCTGGGATCCCAATCCTCCAGGGGGTCTTGCTCACCCTTCCTCTAAACCCAGGGCAGGGCCAGATAGGCTTCCTCCTGTCTGATACCTTCAGGGGGAAAACTCAGGAGTTTTTTAGTATTTACATCAAAGTCTTTTGTTTCAGAAGAAGATGTGTAAAGACAAAGACCCATCTCCTTAAAAACTCCCAGCCTCAACTGGACTGTGCGCTCAGTCCTCTGCCTCCATGCTGAACCGCCCGTCTAGCCTGGCCAGGTGTATTCCACTCAACCATGTAACCTCGCTCTTCCCCCAGTCTGAGCGACTGGGCACTCTCTCTCTGGTTCTGTCTGGAGAGGTGCCCACCCGTTCTTACGGATGTCCCTACCCTAAAAAACCTTGCTATTTTACTTTCCACTACTCTCTGTCTTACACCTGAATTCTTTCTTGCTCAGAGACAAGAACCCTGCCATTCATTGTTAACAGGGGCATCCATAAGAATGGATGGGCGCCTCTCCAGGCAGAACCTGAGAGAGAGTGTGTAGTTTACATTTAGGCTGGGGTTTTTAAGGGGGATGGATCTTGCCTTCCCTCCTCTTCTTCTCCTCCCGGAACAAAGGACTTGTTGGGTGTAAATACAAAAAATTTCTGTTTGAGTTTTTCCCATTAAAGTTATCAGACAGGAGAAGCCTGGCTGGCTTCACCCCGCCTTAGAGGAAGGAGGTTTATCAGGCCAGGTAGAAGGGTCAGGACCCCCTGGAAGGTCATCAGGATCTGGGCAGGACTTTTTTTTTTTTTTTGACAGGCAGAGTGGACAGTGAGAGATAGAGAGACAGAGAGAAAGGTCTTCCTTTGCTGTTGGTTCACCCCCCAAATGGCCGCTACAGCCGGTGCTGTGCCAATCTGAAGCCAGGAGCCAGGTGCTTTCTCTTGGTCTCCCATGCGGGTGCAGGGCCCAAGGACTTGGGCCATCCTCCACTGCCCTCCCAGGCCACAGCAGAGAGCTGGACTGGAAGAGGGGCAACCGGGACAGAATCCAGGCCCCAACCGGGACTAGAACCTGGGGTACCTACGCCGCAGGTGGAGGATTAACCTAGTGAGCAGCAGCACTGGCCAGACAGGACTTTTGAAATGCAGATACTGGGCTGTACCTGGAAGGTTATTGGGATGAGTTTGAGATGTGGATGCTGGACCGCTGTAGATGTCAATTCCTTAGGCCTTTGTCACACACACATGAGCTCATTTCTGACTTCCTACCAAACATAAGGTTGTAACTTTAATAGAGTTCCGTTATCAAGTTTTTCTTTCACAGATCTTGCCTTTTGCATTGTATCTACATCTCATCACCAAAGTCAAGGTCATGAACTGTCTTTTCAATTAATGTGTCTGGACTTTTTATAAGTCATTAAATAATACTCACCACTAATCTTGACCTTAAAGGGCTCCATTGGAGTTCATATGTATGAATGCTCCATAATTAATTTAAGTTGCAAATTATACCATTTCCTTTTTTTACAATTATAAATAATACTTATGAAAAACTGATATAACATTAACATTAATATCTCCATTTAATTCCACAGCCAATGGATTACTAAATCAAAACATGTGGATGTCATTAGGGCTCTTTATCAAATTATCACATTGCTGGAAAATTTGCAGTTCACTGAAATGTGAGTCTATTATTCTTAAAAAAATTTAGTAATTGCTAAGATGACATTAATCTTGTTAAAAGGAAAAGCCAACCATGATAATAGAGGTTAGAATAGTGATTTCCTTTGTGAGTGTTGACATCATGAGGAAGCCTTGTGAGGGCCAGAAATGTTCTATATTTTCATCAGAGTGGTGATTAAATGATTGTGAATTTCATGAACTTGAACATTTAAAATTTCTGCACTTGCTTATATATACAATATACTTTAATACAAGTAAACAGAAAAAAAAGCATAGCATTATTTGCTTTTCTTTTGAAATATTTTATTTATTTATTTGTGTGGTAGAGTTACAGACAGAGAGAGGGAGAGACAGAGAGAAAGGTCTTCCATCTACTGGCTCACTCCCCAAATGGCTGCAATGGCTGGAGCTGCGCCAATCCGAAGGCAGGAGTCAGGAGCTTCTTCTGGGTCTCCCATGTGGGTGCAGGGGCCCAAACACTTGGGCCATCTTGTACTACTTTCCCAGGCTGGATCCGAAGGGGAGCAGCCAGGACTAGAAACGGCACCCATCTGGGATGCAGAGGCTCTAGGCAGAGGCTTAGCCCACTATGCTACACCGCCGGCCCAAGCATTATTTGCCTTATAATGTGTACGTTGATTGATTTATGATGGAACTGTAGTGCCCTGATCACTGATCCCCAAAAAGACTCCAGCAACTTGAACACCCCAAAATGCAAAAGCAAGGTTTTTATTAAAGAGTGCAAGCCACTACAGGGACCTCATCCAACCATCCAGTGCAGCGGAGGAAGGAGGAATGTCCATGTCTTTGTTTGGGGATGCTTTTTTAAAAAATTTATTTATTTTTAAAATTTTTTTATTTTTTAATTTTTTTTGACAGGCAGAGTTAGACAGTGAGAGATAGAGAGACAGAGAGAAAGGTCTTCCTTTTCCATTGGTTCACCCCCCAAATGGCTGCTACAGCCGGCGCTGTGCCAATCTGAAGCCAGGAGCCAGCTGCTTCCTCTTGGTCTCCCATGCGGGTGCAGGGCCCAAGGACTTGGGCCATCCTCCACTGCCCTCCCGGGCCACAGAAGAGAGCTGGACTGGAAGAAGAGCAACCGGGACAGAATCAGGTGCCCTGACCGGGACTAGAACCCGGTGTGCCGGCGCCACAAGGCGGAGGATTAGCCTAGTGAGCCGCAGCGCCGGCCCATCATGCATTTTCCAATACTGCACACACTTTTAACATGCAGAATTTGCAGAATGTGGAACACCTGAGTGTCTGCAGGTGCCTCTGACCAGAAAGGAGTTTGAGGCACTCCAGGATGCTGGCTTTTCAGTTACTCCAGGGTTAGCCCCCAGGCAGGTGCATCATGTCACACTGATCTATGAGGGGCTGCGTTGCCCTAAATGTCAATTTTGTGTACATTTTTCATTTATAAATAAAGTCATTATATTAAATAACCCCCAGGAGCTCGATAATTTCTCGTCTGAGCTGCCTTCGCATGGGAAGTGCAGCCATAAGCAGATAACAGAGATAGTTGTGAAAGTCATTATTCTTGGGAATCAAAAGGGGACAATAAAAGTGAAGGGAATTAGCCAGCACCTGGATAGTGACTTACTTAACGTGACCATGGGCAAGTCTTCCTGCCCTTGAGGTTCACAATCCTCATCCATAAGGTACAGGCTTTGATGACAGTTTTCCCTCTTTTATCAGCTGATGGATTGCTGGGAGAGGACTAGAATGTTTTGTTGACAGAACAAAACAGTAAAGTCTTACCTGAAGTTATGGAATCTGATACTATCATTGATTAGTGATTTCTATCACAGATAAGGCAATAGAGAATTGCCACATACAGAACACGAGGGCAATTTTAAAAAATTGAAATTCATACACAGTTTGTTCATATGCATTCTACTCGAACTTTTTGAAGATTCCCATATGGATGATTTAAATTTTTTTGCACCAAAATAAATTTACCGAATTTTTTGAAGTCCTCTCTTATCTGCCATAGTTGTTATTTTTAGGTTAAATAGCACTTAACGCTCTTCTTTAACTTTGCAGAGGAAATATGGCCACCACCAGAGAAAAAGAGAGGAAAGCGGACCCCTCCTCCCAACACAAACCTTGCAAAGTGGCTGCTGGCAATTAGCTAGTGAAGCAGCTGCCCCCTTGTTCTTGTCTAGGGAGGGAAGATGTCCTAAGTTCTGCTTCTGTCAACTCCAGTCATAAATCTGTCCTAATAAATCTGCCCTGGTATCTTTTTACAAACGTATCGGGCTCACCGACCACTGGAAGTGTGGTCCTAAGTCACGTAGACTGCAATTCAAACCCACCAATGCTGTAACGGCTAAGGTATGATGCTGATGAACAGATAAATATTGTAAGAAACTTGGGATTGTGGCTCAGTTCTTGGGAAATGATTCCAGCTGAGCCCACTGGCAGGTGTAATAAACTGCTTGTATCCTCCACTGTCTCTGGTGCCTGTTTGAATGGAGGGAGTTTTCCCACCCCAAGTCTCTGTAACAAGTTGATTTGTCTACAATTGTTGGCACAGGACCCTGCTGGAGGTGAGGATGTTAGGAACTATACCAGGAGAAGCCTAGAGGCTGGAATGAGAGATTTGGCTCCGGGAAACACTAGTTAATATCTCTGTCAAGATATTTAGCTTCTCTATATGCAAATGCCTTTTCCATCCTTTCATTTTCTGATGTGAAAATAGGGTTTGTTGTGAATATCGAATCATCCAACACCAAAAAATTGCTTTGAGGAGTAGGATGTGGTGAGTAATCCACTTTAATCAAGCATCCAGGCAGGCGGGCATGGAGTCCAGAGGATAAATGATCACAGACACGTTGCAGGGATGGGCCTCTGGGAATGCATATAAGGGAGACCAAGAAATAAAGCTATTTCCCAGAAACAGCAGACAAGGAGCTGCTGGGATCCTGCCACGGATCTCAAGAGTGGGGCTTGTGAGCATCAGAGGGAACAGGACCTCGATGCCAGCCAGCATTGACAGGTGCCCAGGCACACAGGATCTAATTGCACAGGAAGTTTGGAGAGTTCAGTCAGATAGCCTCTTGATGACACAATTTCCCTCCCTTTTGTTTTTAAACTGAGTTAGAGAAATCTCAGTGTAGAAAGTTAAAACGAAACTATAGGCTATGCAAATACAGCAGCTGTTCTGGGCAGGGGCCCCAGCTGTGTTGTTTGGAGAGTAGTCTTTCTGCCTTTTCTCTTTGTTTTCTCCTTGATGAATCCCCGAAGATTTGCTTTCTTGCCCACGGCTCAGCGGCTAATGGAGGGGAAGAAGCAGTTCTCAAGGAGTAGAGGGCAGGAAAGTGGTATCTTGCTGGGAAAATCCAGCTCCTGGCCTCTGGCCTACTTCTCAAGGAACATGATTAGATGGGACAGAGTTCTGGGAATCTGGATTTCTGCCCGCATTGTTCAGCTGTGTCCCAATGTCACAGTGTGACAGAATGAATCGAAAGAGAGGATTTGGCTTTAACTTGTCTGTTTATAAATGAGAGAGGAATTCAGAGGTGTACAGATTTGTCACAGGTTGCACAGTTACTCCACAATAAGCCAGGCCAGCTAGTGGACAATCAGAACAAGAGTCCCATTGTAATTCCAATTAGAGGGAAGGACCAGGCGGAAAACCATAGTGACCAACCGCCCAGGAATCTCAGCGACTATCCAATACACCAGTCCCCAGGCTTGCCTGTAGTACCAAGGTGTCCCGGGCAATTATTAAGAATGTGGGGAGGGTGTCTTTGCCCAAACTTACAGAATCCTAGAAGATGATGTCTCAAATTCTCTGCTTAGGAAGTGCTCCAGGTGAGCAGCTTATCTTTAACCAACATGAACTTGGTAGCCTTGACTAGCTCAAATGCCTCATTTGCAAATGCATAAACTGAGATATAAGGTGGGGAAATGATTTTCTCAAAGCCACTTTGACAATTAAATAAAGAGCAGAAACCAGAATTCGGAGCTGGGGATGCATGGGGCCTCCCTGGCTGGTCCTTGGAAACTGCTAGGGTCTTTGTTCGTAGGGAGGCTCCGGAATCTCCAGGGTTTTGTGTCTGCAAGTTCACGTTGCAATGACAGGCAATACTGACCCACATGGAAAGTAAAACATTCGAGAGGATTGCTGGGTAAAAGGAGTGTGGCCAGATTCTGTGTGCTTGTGGGCCATGGAGCTGACCCCATCAAACCCTTGCATCAGCAGTCCCCACGCACTGTCTCCTATTTGCTGGGTACAGGGAACACTGTGAGACTCAGTAAACCATGAGCTGGCGTTTATTCTTGTCCTTTGTAACTCCATGGAATAAATGGAATTGTAGGATACACTCCGGAGTGCTGTGCTGGGGATAAGGGCCAGGTGTGAGAGGGAGGGGAGGCAGGACTGGTCTGTTAGGAGCTCTTAGACAGCTAGTGGTCCTGAGTGGTCCAGTTGCTCCTGGGGCTGGGAGAGCGCTCTTGGGATGGGTGTGGAAGTCTCCTGCCTGTTCTGCTGGTGTTTGTGGGGATATCTGCCATGACCCTGGGTTCCTCGTTGGCTTGGCTGTGTGCATTCTGCTGCATGCCACTCTGTCCCCACTGGTGGCCCAGGTGGTGTGGTCTGAGAGACATGAATCGGGGAGTTAAAGATGAAATGGAGTTTGCCCACTGACTGCTGTCCTTTCCTAAATCCTATCTCTGTGTTATTGGTGTGGTAGGCAAGGAACAGGACAGAGAATTAGTGTGCCTAGGTGTCATTAAACAGAGCACCCAAGTCTCTGGATGTTAGGGCCAAGCTCTGCCCTGGCTCCTCGTCTACAGTGCAATGCACAGAACGGTGTGGGACAGCCTGGGGCAGCCTAGCACGCTTGCCTCTGGTCCAGATGCCAGAGCTCCCCACTAGTGAAGAGCAGGGGGTCTGCTCTTCCCTTTGCTTGCTTGGCTGTTGGAGTCTCTGTCCCTGAGAACGTCCCTGGTCACTGTGGCAAGTGCAAGCCACAGGAGACTCCTGTCCTCATCTGAAGGCCTCTGCCTGGAATGACAAATGTCACTTCTGCTTCCTGCTATTGTCCCAGCTGGGCCACATGGCTTGTGTGGTCCCACCCCTGCACAGAAAGTCAAGCACTGGTCACTGCTGCGAGTTCCGTGCTATCCACGCCAGCTTGGGAACCGTGAAGCCTTGTGAGGTAGTGACTGCCCGCGGGGGTGTTCCTTCCCTAAACACTCAAGCACTTCACAGGAAGGCAGTGCACTCATTTTGAAAAAATGTGTTTATTTTCATCTGAGGCAGAGTGGTGGGTCTACGTGGGTTTGTAACATTCGCTGTACTCCCCAGAAGTCTAAGTAGAGTGTATTTTATTGTTTTGGTTAAAACAACCCCTATAAACCCACAACTGGTTTTTATCTAAATGTCAGCAGATGGTACTAGTGATGGTCTCATCGGGTCATCCACAGTAGCTCAGGAAAGTGGGAAATCATTGAAGTCCTCAATAGACAGAGGTGTTCATTTGTACTTGGGTGATATTTTTATTCCATCATTTTTGAGGTCACAATTAAGCTTCTGAAGATTACAACCTGTGGTTTAGCATCTGTGGAGCTCCGTAAATGAGCCATTATGCTCTGAAATCTCTGTGTCACACAGAAAATAGTCACTGTTGCTTACAGCAGCATTTTTAAAAATTTAAGACCAAATACAATAGTCTACTTTGAATGAAACCATTTTATTATCTTTATGTCAAGATAAATTTTTTCTTCTATATTTGAAAAAGTTTTTACTTGAAGGGCAGAGACAGACAGACAGACAGACAGACACACACACACATACAGAAAGAGAAAGAGAACAGGAGCTCCCATATGCTGATTCACTTCCCAAATGCCCACCGCGGCTGGGGTTGGGCCAGGTCAGAGCCAGGTCTCCCACGTGGGTAGCAGGGGTCCAAGTACTTGGGATATCCTCCACTGTTTCTTGTGCACACTAGCAGGGAGCTGGATTGGAAAAGCAGTGTCTGAGACTCAAGCTGACACTCACAGGGCACGTGGGCCTTGCAGGAGGGGGCTTAACCCACTGTGCCACAGCGTCGGCCCCTTTGGGAGCTTCTAGCTGGCAGGAGGCATGGGGGTCAGAAGTGTTCCACAAATTTTGTCTCGGGCAGTGGTTCTCGGCATAGAAATATATATATATATATATATATATATATATATATAGTGTACTTAACTTCATTGAACTTTACTGTAGGAAAATACTGCATTGGAAGAAGTGAGTAAGGGGTTGGGCATTTGGTCTACATTCTACATGGAGCCTGGGTTTGATTCCTGGCTCTGGGTTCTGACTCCAACTTCACACTAAGGTAGAGGTTCCGGGGGGGGGGGGGGGGCAGCAGTGATTGGAGACATCTCAAGTAATTGAGTTCCTGCCACCTTCATGAGAGACAGTTCCCATGTGGGCATTGCGTTCCCGGCTCCTGGCTCTGGCCCCTGCTCAGTCCTGGCTGTCGTGGACATTTGGGCAGTGAACCAGTGGAGAAGAGCTGTGTCTGTCTGTCTGTCTCCATCTCTGTCTCTATTTCTCTCTCTCAAATAAGTAAGGGAATAAATCAAGTAACAAAAATTATTCTAAGATCAGTTCAAATGTTTATTGGTTGGTATTTTTCTGTGCATGCTCACTAGTTTGTTTTACCTTGTGAGCTATTGGATCATTTCCTTAGCTTAGATCATCTTTATGATTTTTCTTCTGTATATATGAGACTTCAGAACTTCTTGTTTATTCCATTTAAGAAAAAAAAAACCACCGTTGTTCCTTTCAGCAACACAGAAGTGACAGAAAGGCAAACAACCCTGGCTCTCAGGATTTCCTCTCGTGAGTAGGAACTTAAATCATTCATAAAGCACTTGACTGTCCCCCGCCTACTGCGTGACTCAGCGGCAGCACCTGGTTGAGTTTTGTCAGGACCTAAGTTCATACAAACCCACAGTCCATGTGCAGGCCCCCGTGGGGATCACCCAGAGCATTTTCCTTCTGCGGGCACGTGGCCTGACACAGAGCTGCATCAGGAAAAGAGAAATAGCAGCCCTGCGTTCATGGTGAGGAAGCACAGCGGGTTCGCAGCACTGCAGGGGAAATCCTGGCTCGCCTGCTAAGTAGCCAGAAGGCCTAAGTAGATTCTGTTAGGTCCACGGTTTCACATATGACTTGAGGGGGATGAACAAGATCGAGGAGGACAAACAGGTTGCAAGTGCAAAGCCCAGGTGTTTGTGGAAAAGACAGTGAGAAGGTATGTTGTCTGTGAGAAGTAGGGGTGGAGCTGGTGTTTGACTCTGTGATTAGGACACTGCTTGAGACGCCTGCATTTCGTATCAGGGTGCCTAGGCTCCAGTCCTGGTCCTGCTCTCCATTCCAGCCTCATGCTAGTGTGCACCCTGGGAGGCAACTGACAGTGGTGCAAGTAGTTGTGTCCCTGATACCCATGGGGGAGGCCTGAATTGAGTTCTGGGTTCCTGGCTTCAGCCTGGCCCAGCCCTGGCTTTGATGGGCATTTGGGAAGTTAATCAGTGAAGGGGATCTCTCTCTCTCTCTCTGTAACTCTGACTTTCAAGTAAATAAATAAATCTTTTTAAAAAAAAATCATGACGATGAGATCTCTCTCTCTCTCTCTCACTGTCTTTCAAATACATCAAATAAATGAATAAATAATTTTTTAAAAACAGAATAGCAATGTGATTCTCAACTGATCGCCTCCCTGGCTGCAGGGCCGGGGTGAGCCCGAGCTCTGTGACAGGTCGGCTGTCGCTAGGCCAGGAGCTGCTGCTCCCTCTGCTTCGTTCTCCCACCACGATCACCTGCTGGAAATGAGCCTGGTCTGAGGCCTGGGTGTTTAGGGCCTCGGGACTCGGCAGAGAAGAGCTCTTTGCTGCTTAGCTCTAGGACGGGGAGGATGATGGTGAGGATGAGACTCTGAAGCCGAATGCCAGGATTCGGGCTCCCATTTCAGTTCTCTGCATTTCCATTTCCCTAGTGGTGACATGGGTGTGGACTGGACAAGCTGACACAGGTAAAAAACATTGAGTTGTTAGCGTATGCTAAGTATTCACTACACCAGGTAGTACGAGTATTGACAAGGAGGGGAATGCGGTGATCAGAGGCCCTTAGGAAGAGACCCAGGGCCTGGACCACTGGACAGAAGGGTCCCTCAGCTACCCTCGTGCTTCCCTATGAAGACATGTAGTAGAGAAGCCCTTCAGGAATGTCAGGCTGTAGAGGAGGAAATAGAGCCTCCTGGAAACAGAGGCATATGAGGCCCCAGGACCCTCACATGACACAACGGTGCTGAGTGCTCTGGGGCCCAGAAGGGACTGGGAACGACCCCAGGCCAGACAGACATCATTGCCCAAGTTCTGCAGGGAGTTCAGAGATTGTGCCCGCAGGTCCCTTTGATTTTACAACTTCCCTTCGTCTGGTCTGGAGTTTTAGTCTGGATTGAGAAATCTCAGTGTGAAAAGCTAAAATGCAACTTCAGGGTGCCCAGGTTCTGCAGTTCCCTGCAGCTGCCCGGCTGCAGTCTACAGAGAATTGGCTCTTCTGCCTTCTCTTTCCCTCTCAGCGGCTTCCTGATTAGCAGTTATCTAAAGCTGATGAGAAAAAGTGGCTGCAGTTTAGGAATTGGTGAATGGTGGGAGTGTAGTCTAGACCATGGGTTCCTGGTGGACAGGGGTAGATTAGCATTGGGAAAGGGATGAGCCCTCTAGTGCGGGAAGCTGTGCTCTGTCTTTTCAAGTAACTCCCAAGGTAGAAGAATATCGCAGGAAATTAGATTCTGGCTACATGCTTCAGCTTTGTCCTATGTTTACTCACAGGCTACAAAATCCTAGGTATAACTGAAAGAGACGTGAGAAGAAAGAGAGGAAGTGCTTTATACACAGCTGGTCCATGGTGACCCAGGGCTGGGAACAATCAGCGGCCAATGGAGGAGTTGGGAAGGTCATGACAAGGACCACAATGAAAGTTTCCGACAGTGGAATCCGAATCCAAATAGGAAAGCACACAGGAAGCTCAGATCATATCCCACATTCTGGTCTCAAGCTAGAACCCGGGGGTCCCCAGGGAAAACGTTGAAAACCCAGATGGGACGCTTTCCCACAACTCAACTTTCTGACTAGGAATCTGGGCATAAGGCATGGAAATAAACATTTTTCAGAAATAATCCTGGCGATATGAGTTTGCAGCCAATTTGGAGACCATTGATCTCGTGCCAAGTATATTCATATATGGCTGAGTCCCTTGGAAGGAAAATGGTTTGCACGTGCTCCACTGATTTAGTGAAGAGGCATGGCCAAAGCAGAAAGCTGAGGTCGTGGTGCTCAGTGATGACTAGCACACCCATGTTTGTCCCTGGTCCCTGCTGGGAACTGGATCAGAGGTTCCAATGTCTCCAGTGCTTTGAGTTTCCAGGTTCATACTGTAGGAGGTGGAAGACAAATGGGCTGAGGACTTCTTCCAAATAAAGAGCAAAGGGAGGGCAAGCAAGTTTTGTTTGAGGTCTGGCACTAGGACCCACCTCACCACTCCCTGACTATTACCATTCCCTGTCTTCTGCTCAAGATTTGCCTAGTGCCAGAGGGTCTTCTGCCTATCAGTATGTATGGTGGCATCTTAGTCAATTTCATTCCAGTTTCCATGCACTCCTACATGTGGGAAATCCCTTCCCTCCTACTCTCTCCCAGGGAGGGCACATAATAATGCTTGCCAAGAGACACGGCTCCTAGAGCTGGAGGAGCTTGTGGGTGAAGTCATCTTCCGGATCCCCTCAATTTCTGTCTGTAATAGAGGCTTATCCCTGGTTAATGGGAAGGGAGACTGACACCCAAAGGAACTTGATATGCCCCAATGAACCAAGAGTCAGAGCCAATCTGGAATCAGCGCTGTCTGCTGCTTCCCATGTGTCTGAGTGTACTGCTCTATCCAAAGCCCCCTGTCTTTCCCCAAGACCCACAGGCAGGAGCCCTCCTGGTTGGTCTTACACTTGGTATACAGCTGGTTTCCCTGCCAGTAGGTTCCAGCTTGGAAGGAGGAGCTGCAGTGGAATCTCAGGAGGTCACAAAAGAGAGGGGTCCCTATCTCTTAAAATCCCAATCCTCTGTAGTTGGGGCTAAAGGGATAGTGAAAGAGGAGAGTCAACGTAGGGCTTGGGCTGGGTCTGTCCTGAAGCACCACCTGTGATGCTAAGTATCTTAATGAAGTCTCACTTTGTCCCATTCTTCCTACAAGCTCCCACTTCCTCTCCATCGTCCCTGCCACTTCCTGCCTGGACCATTTCAGAGATCTGCTCATGGGTCCTCCCTTCCCTGCTCTGTCCTGCCCCAGCCACCAGCTTCCTCTTCCTGACCTCTGATCAGGCCACTTCCTTTCCCTTCCCTGCTGGTTCAAACACTTTCACTATCTCTCTGTGCCCTTCAGAAGAAGTCCATCTTCACATTCAAGATCCTGCAAAAGGTGACTCCAAGATTTCATTGTAAAATTTCTAAACTTTTCTCTTAAGCCTGTACCAAATTCCATCCAGACGAGATTTCTGCTTCTTGCCTACTGTTCTCCTCTCCATCCTAAGCTGGCTCCACAGAACTGTCTCCTTTGATCTCACTCTCTCCTTTAAGACACGTCCTGCTTAGGCTTCATCTCCACTGGCCACTCAGTCTGTTGGCGTGGGCTCTTCCACAGAGCTCTCAATGTATACACAGTAGTTTTTCTCAAGGGTGGAGGATGAATTGGGAAAGACCCAGTGAAGGACTCCAGGAAAACATTTCAGAGGCTGCTGTAATTGACTGTGTGGGAGAGAGGACACAGTGGGCGGGAGAGGAAAGGCATGGCTGTGGGGCGATGCTGGATAATGACTGAAGCCCTCAGGTCCCAGGAAGCTGAGATCAGGCACACGGAGCAGCAGCCTTGTCTGGCTTGAACCTGTGAGGAGACCAACAAAGTAAAAAGGCCACTCATTGGGCTCATAATCCCCATTCCTAAAACTGTGCCCCCAGCTTCCCACTCTACTAGCTTCACATTTCCAGCTTCATGTTGCCCCAAAATAAAATGTAGCTACCTAATTTTATAAACAAAATGCACTCTTGGAAATCCCAGAATCATACAATAATCTGGAGTAGACCTGTTTTCAAAGCTGGTGTCTAAGAAAGAGCCCAGAGATCTGGTGGCCTGGACTTCAGACCACAGGGTGTGACCCTTCAAGTCCCTCCCGAAATACATTTCCTATCATCAACAAATATTTATTTATTTATCTATTTGAAATGAAGAGAGAGAGAGAGAGAGAGAGAGAGAGAGAGAATATTCCACTCCCTAGTTCATTCCCAAGATAGCCATGACAGCCAGCACTAGGCTAGGCCACAGCCAGAAGCCAGGAACTCCATCCAGGTCTCCCACATGGGTTATAGGAGCCCAAACAAATGGGCAAACATCCACTGCCTTCCCAGGTGCATTAGCAGAAAGCTGGATCAGAAGCAGAGCAGCCTGGACTTGAATTGGCATTCAGATATGGGGTGCTGGGGTTGCAAGTGACAGCCTAACCCATTGCACCACAACGCCAGACCCAACATTCTGCATTTCATTCAGAGGACCATTATTGATCTGATTGCTCTGGAGGGGTTAACATTGCTTTACAGAGGGCAGGGGTTCAGTAGGCACAGAGAGATCTTCACATTGGAGGATGAGCTGGAGGTTTCTGGATTTGGCCTCCCTGCTCCTGGGGCTGCTCTACCAGATTTTTGTAGAGTAAGGATTTGTCATTGTACAGGGGAGTAGAAATCAGAGAGATCAAAGGGAATTCCTTGGCAGGGTCATGGTCAAGGAATGTTGAAAATAAGATTTGAAATAGTAGACAGTGTACCCTGAAGAAGTTTCCAGGAAGCAAAAAGGGGAACCCGTGGGCTGGGACTGGGCACATTTTCCATCCATGGGACAGAGTGGCAGGGACAGAGTAGGTATGCTCAGTCTAAGAACGGAATATACTTTCAGTTGCATCATCTTATGGTCTCCACTTGGAGAAGATGCCTTTTGTAGAAAGGAAACTGCAGATCCAGAATTTCTCCCATCCCTGCCATCGGGCAGCATCTCCATCATGGATGTAAACCATGGCTGGGATTCCAACCAGGGGGTTGAAAAGTCTCTGCCTGTCTAAACCTTGCTCATTCGTTTGCAGTGTGGGATGGTGTTAAATCAGAACTTGGCTCAGTGATGGATTCCAGAAACCCTACAGTTAATGTTGTGTCCGAATTTCCCAATCAATGCACAAGGCACAGTTACGGATGCAAAAGCAGAGGTTTATTTGTTACCAGCCGGCTGGGAACCACCCCCCCCCACACACACACAGTCTTTTAGCCATGAACAGGCAAAAGGCCCTCTCGTTTGCATAAGAGAGGTTTTTATAGCCTCACACTTACAAGGGTGCAGGTCATCTCCTGCGTAGTTTACCTTCTTATTCTCTATATGGCAAGGTATTGGGACCTAACATGTTCACTGGTTCATTTAAACGTAAAGACTATATACGCTATGTGGCGGGAAGGCCACACCAAGGAGATGGCACAGGGAGGAACTGGCGGGAAGCATTGGGCCATAAATTCCAGGTGAGCTGGTGGAGGGCAGAAGGTCATAAATGCCAGGGGAGCTTACTTTCTTTGTTCTCAAGGACCTGGCCTGCCTCCTTCCTGGTCCAGGGTGAGGCCTATCATGGCCTTACGGCTGGCAAGCAAGCAAGCCAGAGTACAGAAGCGAAACCAGCATTTAGCAAGCTAGGGACTCCAACTCCCACAGTTAACACTCTTGGATCTTAGCATCAGAAGATGTAAAACTGACACATGGAGATCTTGGACAGCTGTGGTTTTTATTTACACTGGAGCTGTCATAGTATTTCCTTGAGTGAAATTACAGGGGAATATCAATAGATCCCAAGGCAAGTGGAGTGGTCTATGCAACGCAGGAGCTGGTGGCTCCAGGGAACAACACAGTGCATTTCACACTGACCCAGTAAAAATCCCTCCCCACAACACTTACATCAGGACAAGGTGTCTGATGCAAGAGTAATGGACAAGGTGTGAACCTAACCCAGACCTGGCTTCTTCTTTTTGAAGATTGGCTTCCTCTAGTGGACACTTGGTGCAGGTGGGAAATTCTTTAGTGTATAGTTCTGGAGAAAAACATTGCCTTGGACACCAGCTGGGAGGCATTTCAGAGACAATTGTCAAGTTGTCCCTATACTAGGCTCCTGCTGTTTCTCACCACCAGCTCCTCAAGTGCTTGTCTTTTATTCTCCACTATTCCAAATATGGAGAAATTATTTGACTTCCTAAATTGCTCAGATTTTATGCTAGACCACAGTGCTTCTGCCACTCCAATTGTGCATTTCTCTTGTTTGATGGTAAATCTGCCCAGTCAAGCTTGCACTTTCTTTTCTAATCAACGGATGGGGTTTTACTCAAACTCCCCAGGGACCAACAGTCATCACCTAAATCCTGTGAATGACACGTGGGCATGAAAAGAGGCACAGGGCCGGCGCCGCGGCTCACTAGGCTAATCCTCCGCCTGGCGGCGCTGGCACACCGGGTTCTAGTCCCGGTCGGGGCGCCGGATTCTGTCCCAGTTGCCCCTCTTCCAGGCCAGCTCTCTGCTGTGGCCAGGGAGTGCAGTGGAGGATGGCCCAACTACTTGGGCCCTGCACCCCATGGGAGACCAGGAAAAGCACCTGGCTCCTGGCTCCTGCCATCGGATCAGCGCGGTGCGCCGGCCGCGGCGGCCATTGGAGGGTGAACCAACAGCAAAAGGAAGACCTTTCCCTCTGTCTCTCTCTCTCACTGTCCACTCTGCCTGTAAAAAAAAAAAAAAAAAGAAAAGAAAAAGAAAAAAGAAAAAAAAAGAAAAGAGGCACAGGGGCCCTTCCCAAAGGGAGCTGCATGCCTATTTTGGATGTTGGATCAATAGATCAGGGGCTATGACCTTCAACTGAATTTCTTCAAGGTAAAGTCTTACAGTGTCCTTGTCATGGGAGCAGGGAAATGCCCACTTGTGTCTACTTGACAGATGCCCTGTGCTTGTCAAATACCAGGTATGGAAGAGGTTTAAGACTACCTGAAGCTGCAGCTGGTCTCACCTTTGGAAAGAGCAGGGTAACACTGCGGTAAGGGCTAAATGGATTGCACATGAGAAGTGCTTTGATCAGTGACAGTCACAGTGTACGCTTTCAGTAACTGAAGTAGTCATTATTTCACAGAACTTTAGAAGACATGGCCAGGGGACAATGGGAAAGGACTAAAAGACACGACAATGAAATTCTCACAATTCCTCTCAAATAATGACTCATGCCTATAAATTGAGATGTGTTATAAGAAACGCCTTGCGTCATATAACAGTGATGGTGAGGCATGCCAGTTAGAGGGAAGAGGTCCCAGGTCTCTTGGCAAGGGTCAGATGTTGGGAGTGCTCTGGGCTCCACACGAATGTGGGACGTAGTATAGGGACAGCAGTCTCCCAGTGACAGCAGTGCCATAACTGGGCAAGTGTTCCTGGAAGCCGGCGCCGTGGCTCAATAGGCTAATCCTCCACCTTGCGGCGCCGGCACACCGGGTTCTAGTCCCGGTCGGGGCGCCGGATTCTGTCCCGGTTGCCCCTCTTCCAGGCCAGCTCTCTGCTATGGCCAGGGAGTGCAGTGGAGGATGGCCCAGGTGCTTGGGCCCTGCACCCCATGGGAGACCAGGAAAAGCACCTGGCTCCTGGCTCCTGCCATCGGATCAGCGCGGTGCGCCGGCTGCAGCGGCGGCCATTGGAGGGTGAACCAACGGCAAAAGGAAGACCTTTCTCTCTGTCTCTCTCACTGTCCACTCTGCCTGTCAAAAAAAAAAAAAAAAAAAAAAAAAAAAAAAAAAGTGTTCCTGGACCTCAGGATGCCGATCTGTTATTCTCATTGGCTAATTCCTCCTTGGGACTTCAGCTTGGTGCTACCTGCCATCTTCGGCCAATGCTTCAGACCATCTGGATTTGGAGGCCGCTCTGCCCAGCTCACTCCCTTCTGTGCAGAGGGAGTGGCTCTCTGGCTTTTTTTTTTTTTCCTGTGTTTCTCTCTCTTGGTATTTTCCTACAGCAACTACCTCCCGTGGATTCAATTCATATCATCTGTTGCTGGAGAATGAGAAACCTGGAATTGAAAATAACTCTGATTGGGGCTGGAAATGGGTACCCTCTGTGGGATTGGAACTCTTGGTCTCCTACTTGGCTCCCAGGGACACAAAATGATCAGGTGGGGGTAAACCTGGAATCTGGTCCCAGCTCTGTTCTGTGGTTCTGTCTCAGATTTCCCCTGAGACCCCATAGTCAGAGAAAGAATGAATAGGACTTGAGAACTCCTTGTATTCCACCCTGTCTTTGCTCAGAGAGAAAACCTAGCCCCCAAGAGCACAAGCCAAACCATGCAGGGTATTAGAGGTCCATTTGAATCGATGCTCAGATCCTCTGAGCTGTCCCATGAGCCTTCTACTGTTGTGGGCTTTCTCATGCCAGGCTCTCAGTTCTTTCTGCAAGAGAACCAACCAGGATTTCCCCCTGATCTTTCCTACAGCTGTTTGGGGCTCCTTGGAAGGAACATGCTACCAAGTCATTTTCCTAGAGAGGCCGGCATTGCACTAGCCTTGAGCTGGCAGATGCCTAGTAACTGATGATGTTGCCTGTGTTCTCCATGCCAGGGACTATGGAGTTCATGTGTGTGATCTAATTTAATCATCTAGAGCAATCTCTGAGGTGTGCACAGCTTTTATAGTGCTCATTACAAAGAGAAAAGAATTGCGGCTTAGAGCTCAATGCCTCCCTCACATGGGGAAGCCCGTGGTTGTGCCCTCTAACCAGGCCTAACACTCACACGCCTTTATTCACACTGGAGTAGTCTATTATTTCACATAATCCTCTGGTGGCAAGCAGCTTTATCTACATTCTACCAGTGAGATTGAACAGTTTGGGAAGCTACCCGGAGCTGGAGCAAGTCCAGGAGGTAAAATAAGTTCCTTTAGCCCCACTCCCACTCCAATTCATTGAACTAGAATCTGTGGGGGAAGATCACTTAGAATCTGTGCTCTTCAACACGTCCCTGGTGATTGTAATGCAGTCGATTAGAAGCTGTCTATCTAGTTCAAGAATCTGCTTTATGGTTGGGTAAACTAAAGTCCAAGGAGGAAACATGAGTTTCCAAAGGTGATGTTATAAAATAGCTACAGCACAAAGCCGGAACTCATCGACTGTGCCTCAGGACCAGGTGCTGCGTCTTGTAATGAATGTTGTGTTGCTCTGCCTAGAGCCCTTCCTATGAACCCAGAGGAAGGCAGTCACTTTCCCATCTTTGGCAGCATTGGTGGCCAACAGGTCTTCACTGTGGGCTCCATGTGAATTGCCCTTGGCTATAGACAGCTGTCCCCCTCAAGGCCACACCCACCAATCTTGGTTGACGGCGGCATGTGAAGGATTAGTGACCTAATTTTAATTTTGGAAAATTCTGAAGGGCCAGTCCAGAACATCCCATAGGATTAGGCATTCCTTCTGAAATAAGAGACTGATCACTGCTGTTCACACCTCCTGTGGTAAACAGGAGCCCCAGCACTTGGCAGGCAGCTCATCAATACTTGGGGAAGTTACTCTGACCCACATCCACAAAGGGCTGTCCATTGTGACTGGACCCTGAGCAGGAAGGGGCTCTGCAATGGGTCCAGCTGAGATGTGAGTGATCCAGCAGCTTGGGCCATCAGACCAGGTGGACTTTACTACATTAGTGCTAACCGCAGTGGGCGAAAAGTATCCTGTGCTCTGTGGAGTCTCTGGTTCTGAGGAAGAACCTGGGGTTCAGGCACAAAGCCAGCCACATGACGAGAAGAACTGATTGAGGGACAATTTCCAGTGGGTTGTTGGACTCTTGCACAGAAGAAGACATTGGGTTCCTTTGTAGCCAGAAGTGCCCATCACGAGCCGAGTTCCATCAAACCCATTGAATCACAGTTCCAGATGGGCTCCACAGCAACGCACTGTAGACGAAGCAGCCCACTGGGACTGGGCACAAGCAGAATACAGCAGCCAGAAGAGCAGGGGGCTGACTTCCACACCAGCCACACTGCCGTGCCACTCCTTCAGTTCCCACCACCATAGGGGAGCCGATAGAGCAAGAGAAAGGTTAAGCTTGGGTCACAGATGGTTCAGCTCAGTGTGTGGACACAGCTGAGAGTGAACCACAGTTTTAGATCAACTTGGGGACCTTGAACGACAGCAGTGAGGAGCAATCCTCTGGATGGATGGATAGAACATGGGAAACTCTGCTAGTCTTCCACTCATAGAGAAATACAGGTAGACTGAGGTTAGAATGCAATTAAGCATTACTTTAATAAGGCAGCCCATTTTGAGAAATGTGGTGTTTGGGGATTTCATCATGGTGTGAACATCAGAGCGTATTTCACAAACCTAGACACTACAGCGTACTGCCCACCTAACCTAGATGAGGTAGCCTGATGTTCTGCCAGATTGCTCTTACCTGATTTACTCTGGTCAGTAATCTTCCTCCACACTCAGGTTATGTCGTTTCCAAACATTCTTCTGTTGCTGTCACCTTAGCACTTGAAGATTTTCACATTACATGATGAATAAATGATTCCTGAATCACTTCAGATGCCCAAAGCTGGTGGTACATTCAACATCAAGGTCAAGTCTAGCCTTTCCTTGCAATATTGCTGGCAAACATTTTACTTTGGCCAGGATCATCCTGGTGCTGAAAGGGATCCGCTGCTGTATTGTCTTCCAGTCTAGTCACTCGACCTTTGTCCACTTCACGATGTCAAAGTCCTGTTGGTCTCACTGCCTTCCATGAGGCTGATCCCTTGACAGCTTCCAGCACTTATTCTTTCCTTCTAACAGTGTAGCTGTGTTGGACTGAGACATGCCTGACCGATGAGCAACAGCCATGCCTGATTTTCCTCCTTCATAGCCCTTAATCACTTCCAATTTCATTTCCCAGTCACTCGACCAGACCTCTTACTGGAAATATCAGCAGTGGATTTTGTGTGGTTAGGGGCCATGATGAATAAAACAACAAAAGACTAAATCAAGCACAAGAGAAAATGATGCAATCAGGAGATGCATTAAACATGAGATGTATGCGGCTGCTGCCAGCAGCACAGCACACTGTCTCACAGTAGACTTTTTTCTAAGTAGGAGCGTATGCTAACACGAAGATAAAAGTATAGGTATAGCAAATACATAGATCAGTACCATAGTGGTTTATGTCATTACCAACTACTGTGAATATGCATGCAAGTGTGCCTCAGAAATACTGCAAGTTTCGTTGTAGGCCACCCCAATATAGCAACTATTGCAATCGAGGGAGTTTCTTGGTTTCCCAGTACATATATGTTGTGTTTGTACTATACTACAGTCTATCAAGTATGCAATAGCATCTGGTCTAAAAGAGGGCACAGGCCGGCGCCGCGGCTCACTAGGCTAATCCTCCGCCTTGGGGCGCCGGCACACCGGGTTCTAGTCCCGGTCGGGGCGCCGGATTCTGTCCCGGTTGCCCCTCTTCCAGGCCAGCTCTCTGCTGTGGCCAGGGAGTGCAGTGGAGGATGGCCCAACTACTTGGGCCCTGCACCCCATGGGAGACCAGGATAAGTACCTGGCTCTTGCCATCGGATCAGCGCGGTGCGCTAGCCGCAGCGCGCTGGCCGCGGTGGCCATTGGAGGGTGAACCAACGGCAAAGGAAGACCTTTCTCTCTGTCTCTCTCTCTCTCACTGTCCACTCTGCCTGTCAAAAAAAAAAATAATAATAAAAGAGGACGCAGACCTTGACTAAAAAATACCTAACTTCTAACAAACTCTACCCACTACTGGAAGCTTCAGTGAACTGTAATTGTTTTGCTGGTGGCGGCTTTTGCACCAGTGTTGATGGCTGCTGCCTGATAAGAGTGGTGGTTGCTGAACTTTAGGGTGGCTGTGGCAACTTCTTAAAATAAACAATGAAATTTGCTGCATCATCTGACTCTTGCTTTCATAAAAGATTTCTCTGTAGGGTGCAATGCTGTTTACTAGCATTTTACTCCCAGTAGAACTTCATTAAAAATTCAAGTTAAGGGACTGGCACTGTGGCATAGTGGGTAAAGCCACTGCCTGCAGTGCCAGCATCCCATATGGGCACCAGTTCGAGTCCCAGCTGCTCCACTTCTTCTTTTTTTTTTAAGATTTATTTATTTATTTGAAAGTCAGAGTTACATAGAGAGAGGAGAGGCACAGAGAGAGAGAGGTCTTCCATCCAATGGTTCACTCCCCATTTGGCCACAACAGCCAGAGCTGCATCGATCCGAAGCCAGGAGCTTCTTCCAGGTCTTCCATGCAGGTGCAGGGGCCCAAGGGCTTGGGCCTTCTTCCACTGCTTTCCCAGGCCATAGCAGAGAGCTGGATAGGAAGTGGAATAGCCAGGACTCAAACCAGTGCCCATATGGGATGCCGGCACTACAGGCAGCTGCTTTACCTGTTAGGCCACAGTGCCAGCCCTGAAGCTGCTCCACTTCTGATCCAGCTCTCTGCTATGGCCTGAGAAAGCAGTGCAAGATGGCCCAGGGGCCTAGACCCCTGCACCCTGGGAGACCTAGAAGAAGCTCCTGGCTCCTGCTTTGGTTCAACCCAGCTGTGGCCATTGCAGCCATCTGGGGAAGTAACCAGCTGATGGAAGACCTCTCTCTCTCTCTCTCTCTCTGTGTCTCTGCCTCTCTGTAAGTCTGCCTTTCAAATAAATAAATAAATCTTTAAAAGAAATCCGAGTTGATCCTCTCAAATCTTGTGCTGCTTTATCAATAAAGTTTATGTAATACTCAAAATCCTTTGTTATGATCTCAACCATGTGCATAACAGCTTTATGAGGAACAGTCTCCATATCAAGAAATGGGTTTCTTTGCTCTGCCATAAGAAGCAATTCCTCATCTGTTAAAATCTTCTCATGAGATTGCATCAGTTCAGTCACATCTGCAGGCTCCACTTTGAATTCCAGTTCTCTTGTTATTTCTACCATATCTTCAGTTACTTCCTTCACCAAAGTCTCAGGGATTGATACAACTTTTGCCAAGCTTCTTGTTTGTTGATATTTTCATTTTCTCCCATGAGTCATGACTGTTCTTAATGACATCTAGAATGGTGACTCCTTTCTAGAAGGTTTTCAATTTGCTTTGTGCAGATCCATCAGAAAAATCACTATCTTGGCAGTAATATCCTCACACAATGTCCTTCTTAAATAATAAGACTTGAAAGTTGAAATTGCTCCTCAATCCATGGCTGCAGAATGGATGCTGTGTTAGCAGGCATGTACACCACGTTAACCTCATTCTACATCTCCATCAGAGCTCTTGGGTGACCAGGTGCACTGTCAATGGGCAGCGATAGTATGAATGGGACCTTTTTTTAAGCAGTGGGTCTCAACAGTAGGGCTGAAACTATTCAGTAAATCATATTATGAATGGATGTTGCATCAACCAGGCTTTGTTTTTTTCCCATTTACAGAGCACAGGCAGAGTAGGTTTAGTTTTTCTTAGGTCCCTAGAGTTTTCTGAATCGTAAATGGCATTGGATTTACCTTAAAGTCACCTGCTGCGTTAGTCCCTAACCCTCAGAGAGTCAGCCTGTCCTTGGCTGCTTGGAAGCCTGGCATTGGTTTCTTTCTTGCTCTGAAAGTCTGGATAGCATCTTCCCGAATATAAGTCTATTGCATCTACATTGCAAATTTCTTGCTTAGTGCACTGATGATCTCAGCCAGCCCTTCCAGATAACTTGCTGCTTCACCTTGCTCTTTCATGTTTAGAGGTGGCTTCTTAAGCCTCGTGTCTTCTGCTACTTCCTCACCTTTTGCAGCCTTCATAGGATTGGAGACAGCTTGTGGCTTGCTCATATGAGATATGTCTTAAGGGAATGTTGTGGCTGGTTCCATCTCTTCAGACCACTAAGACTTTCCTCATCAATAAGGATATTTCATTTTTTGGCCATTCATGTGTCTGCTGGAGGATCATTTTAAATTTCCTTCAATAACTTTGCCTTTGAATCACAACTTGGCTGTTTGACACAAGAGACCCAGCTTTGGGCCTCAATCAGCTTTTCATATTCCTTCATCATTAAACTTAATCATGTCCAGCCTTTGATTTAAAGTGAGAGATGTGTACCTCTTCCTTTCACTGGAACAGTTAGAGGCCATTGTAGGGTTATAACTTGGCCTACCTTTAAGAGAATTTTCAGAGAATAAGAATGCCAGAGAAGGAGAGAGATGGGCAAAGGGATAGTTGGTAGAACAGTCAAAATATACACATTCATTCAGTTCGTTGACTCATAGAGCCTCAGAACAATTCCAATTGTAACATCAAAGATGACAAATAATAATACAAAGGTGTGCAAAATTATGACACTAGCCACCATGTGACACTAGCCACTCAGCGACAGGAAGTGAGTACGTGCTGTTGGACAAATGGTGCCTATAGACTTGCTATGCCAGGATCGTCACAAATCGGTTTCCAGAAGGGGTTGATGACAGCATTGATGTCCTCAAGTTCATCTGTAGGAGCTGGGGGAGGGGTGTTATTCACTCCAGTGACTTTCTCCTTGCAATTTCCAGATCACAGAGCTCAACAGAGTCTGAGAGGCTTTCTCTTAGACGCATTCTCTGGATCTCATTACGTAAACACGTGAATTCCAGCAGCACAACGGGTGGGTTTGGTGGAATTTGGAATGCTGCCAAGATTTCTCCCTTTCAGGACTCCAGGACTCCAGGACTCCAGGACTCCAGGACTCCTTCACCAACTGCTGACAGTGGCTGTGTCATCATACAGTGCTGATAGGCAGCCAAGAACTCTGTGCTGAATTTTCTCTGTGGGACATGCCCTGGACAGAAGTCTCCTGCCTTAGCCAGAGTCAAGTCCTGCTCCAGGGGCAGTCTGCAGTCATGATAGGGTGAGATGAGGGATTAAAAGCATGGCCCTTCATTCCCATTTGGGTTATCCAGTTCTAAAGCTCCCAGTGGGATTGGCTGAGACCTAGGCAGCAACTGTATCACAATACAGGTTCCGCCTCTGCTCAGCCCTGCCTTCCACACTCTCCACTACACTGCCCACAAACATTTCCACTTCAGGGTTTGCTTACCAGAGAGATAAGTTGGTGACATCCATGGTTCCTGGTTGGGATATGTGTGCCATCAGAAAGATTAAATATCTTCAGTGCTGTGTGCCCACAGTTTCATGCTCCAAGGCATTTAAGTTACCAGTTGGAGGTAATTTGAGTTCCAGATTTCTTGAAAAGGAAGAGAGAATATTTGACAAAGGGGATGTGAGCAAATTCTGCTCAGACTTTCTTTTTTTTTTTCTTTCTTTCTTTTTTTTTTTTTTTTTTTGATAGGCAGAGTGGACTGTGTGAGAGAGAGACAGAGAGAAAGGTCTTCCTTTTTTTATTGGTTCACCCCTCAGTGGCTGCTATGGCCGGTGCACTGTGGCTGGGGCACTGTGCTGATCTGAAACCAGGAGCCAGGTACTTCTCCTGGTCTCCCATGCGGGTGCAGGGCCCAAGCACTTGGGCCATCCTCCACTGCACATCCTCCACAGCAGAGAGCTGGACTAGAAGAGGAGCAACCAGGACAGAATCCAGCACCCCAACCAGGACTAGAACCTGGTGTGCCAGCGCCACAGGCGGAGGATTAGCCTATTGAGCCACGGAGCCGGCCTGCTTAGACTTTCCTAAATGAAAGATTCCTCTCTCCTCTACTCTCCTTCACTGACCTCTTCTCCAGGATTTTCCTGGAATCAGAGTCTTGTGATCTCCATGAGCTAGCTGTCCTGAGACCACCCCACAACTGGTACCTGTCCCATATCAGTACCTGGGACCACCCCACAATTGGTACCTGTCCCATATCAGTACCTGGTACCACCGCACAACTGGTACCTGTCCCATATCAGTACTCTTTCTAATGCTTCATGCTACCAATTATTTGCCTTGTGCCATGACCACTACATATCATGGACTAAAAAGAGTTTAGTATGAATGAGTCCCCTTGGAGATCTGCTATGCAATGACCCTGCTGGACATAGAGTGGCACAGTAGGACATCAGCCCTCCAGATAGGCAGATTCAGACTTTCTACAGTTATACCAGTATGGCATCTAGGACCCTTGTCTGCCCCTTGGAGACATAGTTGTTCTCTGTTTCTGGGTACAGGGCTCACAAGGTTGACAGAAGTTCAAGTTGATTTCATCTGCTGAAGGGTGCTGCTTTTAGAGGCTTGGAGGATCCTGTGTATTTTATGGCAGCTCTCAAGCTTGTAAAGATAGGGTATAAGGGGAGAGTGGTAGAGGAAGTGAGTTTTCTGGGATGAGGCAGCTACCTTGTAATTGCAGCCTTGTGGAGTTTGGGTACCCATCTTACTTGTCCCCATCCACAATCGTCACCATTTCACCATGCTGGGGCCTGCTTTTCTTACCATTACCCTCTCCCCTTCCCACCCACCAGTGCTCTAGTTCCTTCCCCTGGTGCCTCTTGTGTACACTGTGACAATGCCTAATGGCTTCTCTCTTCCCCTCCCAACCCAGGCACAGCCACCTGGCTACTCTTCCTGCAGAACTTCTAGTCACAGCACTTCTCTTCCCCACTGAATTGAAACTTTCGGTGCCTGTTATTACTGACGTGACCACACACTCCAGTTTGCCTGGGGCAGTGTTAATTTGATCTGTAGTTCCAAAAATAATTATCAACCGTGCCATCTGTTACTTTGCAAAACTTTCTAATTTGGGTGATAAAGAGTTATAGGTTCACCTCTTCCTATTGCTATGTAATAGAGCACTAAATCCACTGACCTTGGCAGCTGGCCTTGACCTTCCTCCTGCAAGTCTCTACCACTTGCAACATAAAGGCTATAATTTCCACACATGCCTTGACCCTGACATATCTGAATATGGCTTCCATCCATTTGGTAAGTACATCAAGATCATCACCACAGATAGGCATTTTTCTCAAGCAAGCCCTATCCTCTGCCTCCAACAGGGGCCCTCCACCTGAACATTCACCATGACCAAGTTTACGTTCCACCTTGCTGGAGTCTAAAGCCTTTATATAACCATCTTGCTGAGGGTCCTCTAGCCCTCCTCCGATTGATTATTCAGTGTTAGGTTGGAAGACAAAGAAGTAAGGTCTGGGAGAGGAAGAAGGCCCCGAAGCTGTTGCAAGAGGTCATGGGAGAGACTCGGGATGAGCATGAGGCTGGTGAGAAAAGGAACGGCAGTGAGTCTCCTGCTGGTTGAGTGACCCCAATATGTGGAGTCTTGGGAAGCACAGCTGGGAGCGGGACTCAGAAGGCTGGAGTAGATTTTCTGGTCCTGTCAGTTTCACCCTGAGCCCTGGGGAAGGTCAGCAAAGCCAAAGGGCCATTTCTGAGGAACACAGTCAGTTCCCTGGGACTCTCATTCCCACTGACATTTTTCTCCCTCCCTTATTTGGATCCATCCCCCCAACACACACACAAATTACTGATTGTAATAAAATGTGCATTTATTTTATGTATTCCAAAAATATTTACTTCCATTTAACATTAGGAATCACATCTTAGGTTCATAAGAACAAAGCTTTCCTAAAAAGACAAGACATCATAATGTGATTTTCTTCCCCAGGACCCTTAAAGATTCCAGGGAGATGGTGGCGAGGTGCTGCATTGCCCACATTTGGCAGGGGGTTGAAGTGGGGCTCAGACAAGACAAGTCACATGCTCAAAGTTTTATATTTTAAAGACAACTAATATTCATGGAAAATGCATTCAAGAACTCCAATAACTTAAAAATAATATTTAAAAATATTAAGTCATTTTCCTTTTGGAATGATAATGGAGTCATCTCAGAATGCATCTTTTCTTTAAAAAATATTTTATTTATTTATTTGAGAGGCAGAATTACAGAAAGAGAGGGAGAGACAGAGAGAAAGGTCGTCCATTTGATGTGTGCAATGGCTGGAGCTGGGTCAATCTGAAGCCAGGAACTTCTTCCAGGTCTCCCACATGGGTACAGGAGCCCAAGCACTTGGGACATCTTCCATTGCTTTCCCAGCCCATAAGCAGAGAGCTGGATGGAAAGAGGAGCAGCCGGGACATGAACTGGCACCCATATTGGATGCAGGTGCCACAGGTGAGGCTTAGCTCACTGTGCTGCAGCTCCAGCCCCTCAGAACGCATCTTGAGAAGGAAAATAAATGAAGCATTTCTCAAACTTCAGTTTGGTCTCAGAATAGGTGACTATGGCTTTGAAGTTTTGGATTTTTGGTCCAGGTATTTTATAGAATCTTGGACCCACTTCTCCTTGGGGTCAGCACAGATCTCCTTGGCCAACTTGGTCTTGAAGCTGTCAGGGAGAGAGAAAGAAAGCAATTAGGAGGATCCTGGTTGAAAATTCTGTCCATTTAACCTCAAATCTTCCAGAACCATTTGCCATGGGGGAAGAGGCTGCTATGGGAGAGAAGGGATTGGAGAGGGGATGGGAACGGACTGCTGCTCCTGATGTCCCAGAAAAGTCATCATTGCTCTTGCCTCAGTGGAACTGGTATGATCTGAACACACTACCAGTCATACCAGACAGGGAGCTGAGAGTGAACATTTCCTATTGTGAGTGTTCATGAATTAGATTATTGAGGTCAAAGTGAGTGAGCCTATGACTCCAAGTAATTCTGACATGCTTCTTCACTTGGCATCCTAGAAATGACTCTTGGGTCTGGAGAGGGTGAGCTTTGTCTACTTACATCACAGCTTTCTGGGGGCATTTGCTGCCACTGATTCTTCTGTAGCTCTCCAGCCGCTGGAGGGGCATCTTCTTGGCCATAGAGAAGCAGCAAGTGGTTGGGACAAAAGCTGGATTTGGGGGAAAAAGTTGCAGAAAGGGTGAGCTACTAATGATACACAGATATTTCAAACTCAGCTTTGGAAGGGAGGAAGGAAGTTTGGAGAAAATGAGGATGTGTCAGAGGTAGAGGTAGAATCCATCCACTGAGATGTCTGGGCCTTTGCCTCTGACCCGGCATGCTCCCTGGTGCAGGGGGAACCCATCACCATCGGTGAGGGTAGGGAAGAAGCTTGGCTGATGTGATTACGAGCAGCTATGTGTCCCTGCGATAACCACGGCACTGTTCTCTGCTTCCTGGACACACAGTAAACTAATTCCTCTTGACTACTTTTGTTTGGTTCAGGCAGCTAACTACTACTGAGCAATAAGTGAGGAGACAGAGAGACATGTGTCATTTTTGAGCGAGAGTGTGTTGCCTATGCAAGACCCTCAAGAGCTTTCTCTTCCTTAGTTGCAGTAACTGGCAGTGCTCCTGTGGGCAATAGCTGCATCAGAACAGAATTCTGAGTATGTGAAGCAGAAACCCAAGCCTAGACATGACCATCATTTGGCACAAGTGAGAAATTAACATGTGTTAATTTCATTTCTTGTGTGAAGCCACTGATCATTTAGGATTGTTTGTAACACAGCATGCTGTAGCATCTTGGGCAGACACACTCCATAGGCAGAAGGAAGCAAAGGCTGGAAAATGAGTTATAGTACAAATACTTAGATATTTTTTCCTAAGCAGAATCAAAATAAATCACCTCCAGAGATTCCTGTAGGATCCAATCACCTTCTCCTAATCACTGTCTCTGAAAGATGTCCCTGAGGCCAACAGGTTTTTCCTTTTCTCCCCATCTCACAGTAAGAGGAGGGCATTCATTTCTGTGCCCCATCCCCAAACTCTACCCACGAATGCACCCAGCATCTCTCTCAATACTCATGTCAGAGCAAGCGCATGGGGACCCACTGAGATGGCCCAGGCTTCTGGTCCTGGCTTCTCCACTGACTGGATGCAAGGTCAGGCCATTTCTCCACCTGCTGCATCTGCTTGCCCCCTTCCCAGTGCGGAGTTTGCAGTGAGTCTCTGAAGACACTTGCTGACCTGAGAGTTTTAGAGGTGGTTGGATTTCTCTTAGGGAGACAAGGCCTTACCTGGCTGAGCAAGCACCTGGGAGCTGAAAACAGCCGCCGTGACCAGCATGCAGAGAAGTGCTGCAGAGACCTTCATGCTGAGGGCAAGCAGATGAGCGTGGAGCACAAGTTGGAGGCTTCTGGATTGATCTCTGTCTCTGTCACTTTTGATCACTCTGCCTGCCTTTATAGGGAGCAGAGAGGGTGGGCTCTTCCAGGGAAGTCTTTCCTAAGTAAAGTCACTATCAAATCAGATTGGGATGTGGAGAGTGGAGAGCGTATTGAATTGCTGACCAAATTCCAGTTCTTGGGAAGAGATATGAATTAAGGAAGCCAGATGGTGGGTGGGACTTGGCGTCTCTCTCATCTATTCTGGGACTTGGAGTAGGAATGATGGTGGTAGCTTGTGATGAAATGAAATAAAACAAAACATCTGCTGTGGGGAGGGAAGCAAGCGAAGCTCAGGGCATGTTGAGGTGAGCTGATCTAGAGACCTTCCTCAGCGGCAGTGCCCAGAATTGGGAGGCCAGGCAGGGGCCCTGAACCTTCTGCAAGGCTCTCACCCAGAGGCAGAGAGCTCAGCCACTCATCACTGCTTTTCAACTCTGAGAACCAGGAAGGGGAGCAAAGAGGGGCTTACCCCTCTGATTTAACCTTAGTGTCCTGGGAACCTAAGCATCCCAGGATGTCAGAACTGGAGAATTTCTACTGACCTTGACTTCCTGTGCACTTTTAAACTATTTGCTTAACTTCTAACACCCTTTTACAAGTAGAATCCAAACAAGCTCCTATACATTGATGACACGTAGGGGAGTGGGTTTGTTTGTAGCAGAACAAGTGGCTCCCTGTGTCCTCACACCCCAAGGATCCAAGGAGAACTCTTGGAAAATCAGCCATCTGGCTTATCCTCAGCTCCTGGACCACATGGCAAAGTGTCTGATAGCTAAAAACATCAAGAGATAGGGCCACCACAACCAACAGGTATCGCCTTGTGCATAGTACTTAAGCCCCCTAGGAGGAGAGAGTGCAAGAGGAGATAAAACCTTCACTTAACTCACTAGGGTGAGTTACAACATTGGTTACTGCTGTGGAAGCATTACACAGTTGTTTCCTGGCTCTTCCTGCACACTCCTACATCAAACTCATGGATTGGCACAGTTTCACAGACAGGTGTGTTAAGAGGGACTCTGAGGACTTAGTTGAAGGCAGTGTCATGGTTGACTGGTCATGTCTCATGGGCACAGGATTAAAGAGTGCCCTTGCTGGCCTGCAAGGTCTCTGAGTGTTCATCCAGAATAATCACCTTCAAAGGGACCAAGTAGGGCCAGGCACCTGTGCCTTCCCTGTTCTTTGCTGCTCAGCTCTAGGTAAGGTGGGCCGATGGAGACTCTAGGCCTAGAATGCCTGAATTTGGGTGATGGCTGTGCCACTGACCAGCTCTGCTACCACAGACAACTTTCTTACCATGCTTTCTCACTAACTTTCTTATCCCATGTTAGGTTAAGATGTGGATGATCATCATGCCTGTCTTAGAGGCTCATGGTGTGAATTAAATGAGTTAATAATATATACAGTGGGGGCCGGCGCTGTGGTGCAGTGGTCTAACACCCTGGCCTGAAGTGCCGACATTCCATATGGGCGCCGGTTTGAGACCCAGTGGCTCCACTTCTGATCCAGCTCTCTGCTGTGGCCTGGGAAAGCAGTGGAAGTTGGCCCAAGTCCTTGGGCCTCTGCACCCGCGTGGGAGACCTGGAAGAAGCTCCTGGCTCCTGGCTTCGGATTGGCACAGCTCCAGCCATTGCGGCCAACTGGGGAGTGAATCAGCGGATGGAAGATTCTCTCTTCGTCTCCTCTCTCTGTGTAACTCTTTCTAATAAATAATTAAGTCTTAAAAAATAATATATACAGTGCTTAGAAGAGTGACCAGATCTCCGTATGTACACAGCAAATGGAAGATAATACTTGTCATTATTAGGAAATGTGGCACATTTCTGTGGACCAGGAGATGCTAGAAAGACACCCCACATCTGGGCAGATGACTTCCTCTGCCGATCCTCCCAAATTCCCCATGATTCCAAGTAAAGATCGGCTACTCTGGAGACAGTTTCCAGGAATTCTCTGGTTACACACATGGGAGAGGTGAAATCTCAGAGACCTTGACAATGCAAGACATTTGGAAGGAATGCTCTTGACCTCAAGGTGCCTTGGCTGCCTTAGTTGAGTGATGTTTCCTGCATAGGAAATACTCTGACAGTCCTGCAGGAAGTTGAGTGGGCCCTATTAGCTAATGACTACATTTATTGTGTTGCCTCCCTCACTTCACAATTATTTCAAACCCAGTAAATCTCAGCAGGGACAAATAAAATAAATCTTCAGACATTCAAGAGAAGCAACGGTTCTATCCATCCAGTTGTTGGCTCTCTCGGGCGAGTGAGGGAATCCTGCTGGCTCACTTTTCCTGTTTTCCTTGGAAGCTCACATCCCAGCATGACCTAAAGCAGCCTGTGATTTGACACCTGATGAATGGGGAGACTTCGTAGGAAGGACCCTGAAAGATGGGCAGAAAATGAGTCCTCTATTATGAAAACAAAATCTTGGCTTCTTAAACATTTTCCAAGGAACAGTGAGGGGTCGGTAGGACAGATGCCAGGGGTCAGGGCTCCTGGCTTTATTTTCTAACTCTGCGCCAGATTTTTTATAAAGCTGTAGAGCATTAGAGAGGCTTTATTTTTTTTTTTTAAAGATTTATTTATTTTACTTGAAAGTCAGAGTTACACAGAGATAGAAGGCAAGACAGAGAGAGAGAGAGAGAGGTCTTCCATCCAATGGTTCATTCCCAATTGGTTGCAACAGCCAGAGCTGTGCCAATCCAAAGCCTGTGGAGCCAGGAGCTTCTTCCAGGTCTCCCATGTGGGTACAGGGGCCCAAGGACTTGGGCCACTTCTACTGCTTTCCCAGGCCACAGCAGAGAGCTGGATAGGAAGTGGAGCAGCTGGGACTCAAACCGGTGCCCATATGGGATGCCGGCACTGCAGGCGGCAGCTTTACCCACTACGCCACAGTACCGGCCCCTAGATAGGCTTTAAAGAGACACTGACACAGTGACATTTATTTTATCCCAACTCTCTCTCTCTCTCTTTCTCTTTTTTTTTTAAAGATTGTTTTATTTATTTGAAAGTCAGAGTTACACAGAGAGAGGAGAGGCAGAGAGAGAGGTCTTCCATTCGCTGGTTCACTCCCCAATTGGCCGCAACAGCCAGAGCTATGCCGATCTGAAACCAGGAGCAGGAGCTTCTTCCCGGTTTCCCACGTGGGTGCAGGGGCCTGAGGACTTGGGTCATCTTCTATTGCTTTCCCAGGCCACAGCAGAGAGCTGGATCAGAAGTGGAGCAGCCTGGACTTGAACCGGTGCCCATATGGGATGTGGCGCTTCAGGCCATGGTGTTAACCCACTGTGCCACAGCACTGGCCCCTCTTCTGGTTTTTAATGGTAGCAATGATTATGGTATCAATCCTTCTATTAATTGGGATTAAACTGGGCTCCAAGCATCAGTGGCTTAACACAACAGACTTATTTATCTCTGTCACAGTTGAAGACAGACCAGATAGCTGTCCTCCAAGTAGTGACCACTGACTTCAGGATATGGACTGCTTCCACCTTGAAGTTGAGCTTTATAGAAGAGTGTCCCCAAAGTTACTGTTAGTGGAAGAAAAGATTGGAAGTGTGAGTTATTTATAGGTGTCAGGGCTTCACCTAATTGGTTAGTATTCAGCCACATGGCCCCCAGAAAATGCAATTTAGTCTGGGGAATGTAGAGGGGCTCATGGCTATGTGATGGACATTTACGGTTTGTGCTACTTCAGGGCTAGTGCATGTCCAACAGCCAAGCTTCAGAGATGAGAAAGTTTAAACAGAAGTCACTCTTTGTGTGCAAGCCAGAGGGCCCAGGCCAAGTTAAAAAACTACACTAGTCCGCAGGCGAGAAAATCAGGGTGCCTCTAAGTCTATCCTGTGACTGGTCCCAGACACAGCTGAGGACCAGTGAAAAAGGAGGAAGGGGCCTCTCCCCACACAATACTCCCTATCAGAACCTTTGGAAGGGAACGTGTTGGGTCACCTGCCAGTCCTCTACCTAACTTCTCCACGCAGGTAGTGTTTGTATTATTCTGGACATCTGTGGGGTTTTTTGGTGTTTGGGTGATGTTGGCACTAGTATGAGAGCTGCTGGTCTACCGCGCAGGCCCAGTCAGCTGAAGTCACTTGCCCAAGTTTACCAGGCACATTAGTGGTGTTCCTGGCTAATCTGTGAATCCCATTGAACTTGGTGCCCAGTACTCCTGTTGTGGTTTGGGATTTCTCTTTAATTCTCCATGCCTATAGGGGACTAAGGGTCCTAGGCCTGCCTAAGGACGAATAAGTTTAAAATTCCTTGAGAACAAAGAGACACAGCTTGACAAAGATAACTGGAGCCAATTCTGTTGGTGCTTAGGCACATGGAGCTCTTCTCTCCTTCTTGTCCTACTCTGATACTCTGCTTGATACTGGCCTGCATCAGTGGGCTTGCTGCATCTCATTAAGATGCAGCGTGTACTCATATCCCCTACTACTACTCCTGGCATGTCTGCTTCCCATTTGTTCTCTCTGTAATCTGAGATTAAGCTCTTCACTGGTGTTTGAGGACAGACCAAAGGCAGAAGCAGGGGCAGAAAATACTGTTGGACACAGCCTGGGCACTAAATGATCACCAGTAAATTGTCTGCTTGCCACAAACGTGTCTGATTCCTCTTGACATCTGGAGAAGTCTACCTAGGGCTTTGATGGAAATTCTGTCTCTAAGAAGATAGCCTGAAGCTATCAACGGTTTGTCAGGGTCGCACATTGAGTGCAGGATCCACACCTTCCTCCTTCTTCCCTAACTTGTCAAGATGGACATTTTTTTTTAAAGACTCCTGGTTTTCTGCTCCGTAAGGGAGTTGCAGAATCATCTGTGGGTTCTTTCCTGGTTTCTCAGTGCAGATGGTATTTGCATTACTCTGGATTAGAGGATTGATGAAGAGAGAAACACTAACCAGCCATGAGGCTGACATAATGGATGAAGGCAGACACTTTGGGGTAGGGTATGTGATGGTGATGAATAACTTTGCAAAGAAAGAGAGGTCCTTGCACAAGTGTCTGCAGCTCATGTCGCACGTGGGGCCGCACAGCGGGCTCAGCTTGGCACCGGCCTGCCTGGGACGAAGCCCAGGGTCTGTCTTATGCTTGTCCCTCCTCAATACCAGCCGCACACTCTGCAACTATGCCCCTCTCCCAGCCACTCTGGGGACCCTTCAGTTCCGTTTCATCTTTTAAAAAGTCATCGAAGTCAAGTTTTTTACAAAAATATATTTTATGTAAAAGTGCAAGAATAACACATATAAAATAATCAATTCTATAATAAAATGGCACAGTATGTACAAGGCTTTACAGTTCAAACTCCTCCCCCATGCCAGTGCAAGTTAAATTAAGGTGCTAATAACTTAAAAATATTTAAGGAAAACTGTGATTCACACGACTACACAAAGCTCCTATTTCTTAGAATTACAACAAGATAATCTCTGTACAACTCTTGAGTTGAAGCGAGTGGACACAGGTTACTTGCTTCTCAAATCCAGGCTTGGATTTAATGCAGGCAAGACTGCTCAAGGCTTTGAAGTCTGAGTTTTCTTGTTCAGGTAGGCAATGGCATTTTGGGCCCATGGCCACTTGGGGTCAGCACAGACCTCTCGGTGCTGTTTGGTCTTGAAGCTGTGGGGAGAAAGGACGGTTAGACAATGTGCTTAAGAGGATTTAACCGAGGGGTGTAACCTATGCTGTGGGAAACCTGTCCGGGCTGGTGGGGCTACCCCAGTGGAGGAGGAGGAAGACAAGACAAAGGAAGAGCCTCAGGGGAAGCAGCCGCTCTCGTCGGCCTGGGTGAAGTCTCCTGGGCTCTGGGATGAAGAAACTGAGCTCTGAACTGAAGACCAGCAAGGAAGCTGGAAGCAGGAAGCAGGAAGCCATGTTTTTGCTTGGCTTCAGCTTTCCCACCGGAAAGCTTCCGGGGCTGAGAGTGTCTCTACCCAGGCTGGGCACCGTGGTCCTCTCTGTTACCCTAGAGGAGAGCTCAGGACTGCGGGCTGAGGGTGCTGGCCATGGTCCACTCACATCACAGCTTCCCGGGGACAGTAGCTGATGCTGATGAGTGTGTAGCTCCTCAGCTTCTGCGGGTCCATCCTCCTGTTGTGGAATCTGTAGCAGCAGGTTTTGCCGCTGTTAGTCCCTTCTGCAATGAAACAAGCAGTCTCTTCAGGGTGTTCTCTGGGTCTCCTTATTTGTCAAGGAGGGAATAGTTGGAAGGCAGAACGGGAGAGAAAGGGAGACGGAGGGGGAGAAGCTGCCCACCCCAAGTTCAATGTCTCTGCTCTTTGAGATCTTTCCTTAAACCCTCACTCTCATGGACTATAAGTGGGGCATGAAGCATCACCAGCTGATAGAGGAAGGGTCGTCCAATAATGCAATGCCCTGGGGGCAGGGAGACCCCAGTTACATGCCTCTTTTAGGCTCCAAAAATCCATTGTCTCTGCAGAGCTACTTTGCTGGAGGCTGGGCTAGAAGAAGGTTCTGTTCAAACAAGGTGATTCTGAAGAGGTCATAGGAGGGGCACATGAGCCAATGATCAGGGCCAGAGAATAATAGCAGTTGGGGACCCCTGTGCCCACTGCCTCTGCAGAAGCTGGGCCAACTAAAGCACAGAGCATTCTGGGTCTCCTCTCCTCCCTTCCATATCTTGGAAGTGCCCTGCACACCCGCCACCTGCGGTCCCCTCTTAGATCACCCCCAACTCTGAACCCTACTGACAGCAGCTAGGTGGCGACTGCCTGAGGGTGTTTCCAGTGTTGGAAACCCAGAGGAGCCAGATGTGGGGTTCACCGCTGGAATTGGAGCTCAGGCTCTGCCCGGAGCTGCGGTGTGACTGGGCTCCCTCCTGGCCCATGAGCTACCTTAGCTTGGAAAAGCAGCTGTTCAAGTGAGACTGTGGGGACGCCTCCCGCTGTGGCAGTCCCTGAACACCTGGAGAGGAGATGGAGAGATCTGTGTCTCACGGGGAGGAGGGGGGGACCTCACCTGGCTGGGCAAGCACCTGGGAGCTGAAGGCAGCCACTGTGAGCAGCAGGCACAGAAGTGCTGCAGAGATTTGCATGCTGGAGCGCGAGGAGGCGAGCTTGGAGGGAGAGCTGCAGGTTCCTGTGCTGGCCTCAGCCTCTCTGCTCCTGGGGAGGCTATGCCTCTGCCTATTATATGCAAAAGGATGAGGGGTGGGGCAAGAGAGCTTTGCAAATTCTGAATGAATCACAGGATACAGTCCTAAATCTGCTGAGCCAGAGCCTGGCCCCCTGCCTAGAAAAGAGAAGGAAAGTGTGGGTGTGAATGGAGTGAGCTGTTTTCCCTCTGAGACCAGAACAGGCTGGTGAGGCAGGGGCAGTGTCCGGGCAGAGCACAGCGCTCCACGGCTGTGTTATGAGCTCAACTTCTTTGAAATGGAACACTTTCTTTAGAAAAGCGGAAGGAAGCAGGGACACTGAAGCCAAGGAGACGTCAGAGATGTCCTCACTTTTCCTTGTGGGCAATATCCCCAGGACCCCAGAGTGCAGAAGGAGGCACTGAAATCCAACTGATCTCTAAAGTGCATCGAGAGAGGCTTCACGCTCTTTAAGTTCCGGCAGCTGTCTCAAATTGAGAAAAATAGAGTAACAGAACGTGAGCAGAATGACAGGATTCGGCACTAGAATAATACTACCTGGAACTGTAGGGTCTTTTCTATTCACCTATTTCTGCATAACAACCCATTAGAAACAGGTGTCTTGCATCAATAGCGACCGTTTACTTTGCTCTGAATTACGAGGGTTGACTGGCTTCAGCTAGATGGCATTTGCTCAAGGTCTTTCCTATCTTTGCAGTTGGATGATGGTTAAGATTGGGATCATCGCAAAGCCTTTGCTTAATGTCTGATGTCTGGGCTGAGGACAGGAACAGCAAGGGGTTGGACCAGATGAAGCTCTCCTCTCTCTCTCTCTCTCTCTCTCTCTCTCTCTCTCTCTCCTGGCCTCATCACCAACCTCTTCAGGGGTTCATCCACATGGTTAGTTTTTTAAATTAATTATTTAGTTTTAAAGTGATACTTCCCACCCTACCCTCCCTCCCGCCCATGCTGCCACTCTCCTTCCTTTCTTATTCTTTTAATTTTTACAATCATCTACTTTCAGTTTATTTTATACTCATAAGATTACCCTTACACTAAGTAAAGGATTCAGCAGCAAATAGTAAGCAGAAATAACACTGTTCCTCAACAGTAGAGACAAGGGCTGTAAACCAATCAGTGAATCTTAAAATGTCAATTTTGTTAATACACTTTGCATTTATTTGTACTCTATTACGTTAGATAATTTACACTGGCTAGCTTCCAGCCCCCCAGGAGCAAGGCTAAGGCATACAGAGCACATCGTTGTGGCACAGCTAGTTAGGTCAGGGCTTGTGATATCGGCATTCCATATTGCAGTGCTGCTTCAAGTCACAGTTGCTCCGCTTCTGATCCAGGTTCCTGCTAATGTGCCTGGGAAGCAGTAGATGATGGCTCAAGTATGACAGTCCCCGCCACCCATGTGGGAAACCAGGATGGAGTTCCTGTCTCTTGGTTTCAGTCTACTCCAGCCCTGGCCATTGCAGCCATTTGGAGAGTGAACCAGCAGATGGAAGATCTCTCCCTCTCTTTCTGTTACTCTGTCTTTCAAATAAATAAACCTTTTAAAAACAAAAAAGTTGAGTAGTGGACAAACTGGGGAGGGACTCAGGTTGATGCTGGTACCCTTCTGAACAAGTGATTCTAAGTCTGTCCTGTTTGTTCAAAACAGACATCGAAGTGGGGGGCTTCCAGGAAGTACTACGCTGGACATAAAGGTGGAAGGTTAGTATCTCAGTAATGGAGGAGAGAAGAGTTTCTAGAAGTTCTGGGAGATCTCCAGATGTGAAGTATTTTGGGGCTTGATGGAATTTTGACCACTCAGCCCAGGGAGAACATTCTCTGTGTCACCAGCACTCTAGCTTTGGACAATCAGATGTGAGATACAGTGACAAGTGCTGTCTCTGAACAGAAACTAGTAGCCTCTCACCATGGCTGCCCTTCCTCTTAACTATAGGATGGCAGGACCCAGATGAGAGTGCTCTTTCAGCTTGGGTCTTATAATGGAGGAGACCCATGGGCAAGAGACACAGCACAGTTCCAGGACATGGAGCAAGTAGGATTCTAACATTAGAGGAGCTGAGTGAAATATATATGGATTCTCACTGTACTATTTTTGCAACTTTTCTGTGAGATTAAAATTTGCCCAAAAATAAAAATCTGAAAAACACACCACTCCAAAACCCTGGGATGTAGAGAAAGCAATGTGAAGAGGGAAGTTGATAGGGATAAATGTTTAATTAAAAAAGAAGAAAGATCTCAAATCAGCACTCTAATATAACACTTGAGAAACTAGAAAAAGAACAAACTAAGTAAACCCAAAACTAGCTGTAGAAGGAAGAAAACAAAACTAGAGCAGAGATCAATTAAGCAGGGCATTTTTAAAAATAGAAAAAGCAATCAATGACATTGAGAGTTGGTTTGTTGAAATCATCAACAAACTCTTAGATTAACTGAAGAGAAAAAGAAGGCTCAAATCACTAAAATATGAAATAAAAGAGGGGACATTACAATTAATGTCACAGAAGAAAGGATTATAAGACAGTACTCTGAATAATTACATGTGAGTATACTGGATAACCTAAGGGGAAAACAAGTAAAATCCTAGTAATACACAATCATGAAGAAACAGAAAATCTGAACAGATCTATAGCTAGTGAGGAAATTATATTCCTAGTCAAAAGCCTCCCAACAAGAGTAGGCGCTTGGTGCAGCAGTTAAGATACCAATTGGTTAGTTCGTATCCTATATGGAGTGCTTGGGTTGGCGCCTTTGCTCTGTTTCTGATTCTGGCTTCCTGCTAATGTGCACCCTGGGAGGCAGCAGGTGATGGCTAACATAGATGGGTCCCTGCCACCCTTGTAGGAGATCTGGCTTGAATTCAAGGCTCCTGGCTTCAACCCGGCCCAATTTTGCCTTTTGTAGACATTTGGGGAATGAACCAGTAGATTGATGAAAAATCTCTCTTTGTCCATCTTGGTCTCAGTCTCTATCTCTCTGTCTTTCAAGTAAATAAAAATTTAAAACAAATGTCTCCCAACAGAGAAAAGCCCAGTATCAGATGGCTTTACTGGAGAATTTTATCAGACATCTAAAGAAGAATTAACACTGACCCTCCTCAAATTCTTCCAAGTATTGAAGAGGGGTAAAGATTTTCAAACTCACTCTATGAGACTAGGATCAGCCTGATATCAAAGCCATTCAAAGACACTACAAAAAAGGAAACTATAGACAAATATTCATAATGAATATTGATGCAAAAACCCTCAACAAAATATTAGCAAACTGAATTCAACAGCACATTTAAAGGATTATGTACTTGTATTAAGTAGATTTATTCCTGGAATATAAGGATGGTTGAACACACAGGAATCAGTAAATATAATCAACCACATTGACAGATGAGGGACAAAAGTCACACTATTATCTCAATTGATGCTAAAAAAGCATTTGAAAAAATTCAACATCTTTTCATGATAAGAATACTCAACAAATGAGAAAAGTATTTTTGGAAATAGAAGGACACTATCTCAATTTAATAAAGACGATGTTTGAGAAACCCACAGCTGACAGCCTACTCAACTGGGCAAGACTAAAGGCACTATTTCTAAGACAAGAATGCCTGCTCTTGCCATTTCTAGTCAACCCAGTCCTAAAAGTCCTAGCTGCAACAAACAAGGAGGAATAAATAAAAATCACCCACATCAAAGAGGAAGGCATAAAACTATCTCTTTCTGTAAGTGATGTGTCCTTATTTGTAGGAAACCCTGAAGATTGTACCCCTAAAATACCTGTTACAACTAATAAAAGAATGTAGCAAAATAACAGTATACAAAATCAATAATTGTATTTCTATACACTTACAGTGAAAAAATCTGAAAAGAAAATGTTTATGGATTGGATGGCTTAATATTGGTAAGTTGTTAATAGTACTTAAAGCAATCTTCAGGGACAGGCATTTAGCCTAGAAGTCAAGATGCTGGTTAAGATGTCTGATTCCTGTATCAGAATACCTGGATTTGGTCACTGGCTCTGGTTCCTGACTCCAGCTTCCTGCAAGTACAGGCTTTGGGAGGCAGTGAGATGGCTCAAGTAATTCAGTTGGTACCTCCCATGTGGGAGACCTAGACTGAATACCCAGCTACCAGCTTCAGCTCAGCCTGCCCTCAGCTGTTGCATTTGAGGAGTCACCCAGAAGATCTCTGTCTCTCGTTCCCTCTTCCTCTCTCTTCTTCTCCCTCTCTCTGTCCCTCTCCCGTCTTCTCTGTCTCACTGTCTTTCCCTATCTCTGCCTCTTCAAAACATAAAAATTTTAAAAGTGATCTATAGAGTCAGTGCAATCCTTATATAAAAATTCCAATGACAACTTTTGCAGAAGTAAAAAGATTCCATCTTAAAATTTGTCTAGAATATCAAGGTACCCCAAATAGTCAAAATAATCTTGATAAAGCTTAAGCTAGAAGGTCTCACACTTCCTGATTTGAAAATAGATTACAAATATATGGTAATCAAGCTACTATGCTATTAGTATAAAGATAGGTTAATAGGATAGAAAGGAAAGATAGAATAGGAGAGCCAAAAGATAAAAAAAACCGTTATACGTATGGTCAAACGATCTTTGAAAAGACAGTATCTTCCACAAATTATGTTGGAAAGACTGGATATCCAAGTGCAAAGATTGAAACTGTACCTTTATCTTACACCAGATATGAAATTTAACTCAAAATTGGTCAAAGATCTAAATGCAAGACCTTAAACTATAACTCCCAAGAAGAAACATAGGGAAAAACCTGCATAACATTAGATTTGGTAATGTATATTTGCACATGATACAAAAAGCACATGCAACAAAAGCAAAACTAGGGACCAGTGTTGTGGCGTAACATGTTAAGTCGCTGCCTGTGACACTAGCATCTCATATGGGCTCTGGTTTGTGTCCCTGCTGCTCCACTTCCAATCTAGCTCCCTGCTAATGTAACTAGGAAAGCAGCAGAAGATGGCCCAACTGCTTGGGCCCCTGCACCCACTTAGGGGATCCAAATGAAACTGATAGAACAAAGAAAACAGAAGAGTGGGTTTCCAGGGGTTTGGCAAAGCAGGAAATGGAGAATCGTTTGATGGGTACAGGGTTTTGCAAGATGAAGAGGTTCTGGAGACCCAATGCACAAGAATGTGAAGTTTATTAACACCAGAACTCCAGAGTTACACCTTAAAAAGATAGATATAGTCAATTTTATGTTCTTTTTTTAGCCACAATTTTTAAAAATTGAAAAGCTTAAAAAAGATAATGAAGGCTTATAAAAGTGAATTTTATATCTTTTGAATAAAAGACTGATGATAGCTTAAAAAAAAAGTCTGCTCCTGACACACCCATCCACAAGGTGAAACAGCAATTAGGCAATTGCAGTAAACGCTGTCACTGGCAAGGGCCAGACTGGGAACCAGCAGCAGCGACCAATGCACAGCTGTCCTGATACAGTCCTGGGTAGGTTTAGGGAGAGCCCTTTTCTGGAAAGGGGTTTTATTCTGCTCTGGGTGCAGGGGAGCTTCCTTTCCCAGAGCCCCTGGGCCCCCTCTGGGGGACTCTTGCTTCACCATTTCTTCGCCTTGGCTGCCCTGGAAGTGGAATTGCGGACTTGCTGTCCCTGGCCTCCCTCATCACCACCTCTGGCTTATGGGAGATTCGGAAGTTGTTTTATAGCCAGAACGACCAAAGCCTTTCTCTTGGCTTCTGACTTTCTTGGCAGCATAGCTCCTTCAGAAGCTAGTCGCATTTTCCTGGTCTACCAGAAATGCTATGTCAAAACCCTCCTTAAATGTAGCTCCTGACTAATTTCTCTGCCTCTTCTACATCTGACTCACAGCTGGCTCTGAGACAGAGGCTCTCTGGCTTCAGTGGTTTGAATGCCATGTTTTTTACCTGTCCACCTAAAATGTTTTATGGATACTCTATCATTCAAAGCCTTTATAAAAAATTCCTTGGGATGATAAAACATCTGGCATTTTGTACTCCACAAGGTCCTAAATTTCTGAACTCTTTCATTCCTGATTCCAAATTGGCCAAGTCTAGGTCACAGCAAAAGACACCATGAAAACCCAAACCAGAGATTGCAGGACTGGCTGTGAACTCCAATAAGAAGAACATGAAAGAAACACAGAGCACAGGGTCCCAAATTCATCTGTGTACCAGGATCTTCTGGGGATCTCATACAAGATACCAATGGGAAGGGGACCTTCCCCCATTCTAAAATCCTACATTAGAATTGCTGGGATGTTCTGGTGTTTATAGGCACCTCTGGTGATTTTGATGCACAATGCAAGTCTGTAAGTTATGGAGCTGCAAATGAAAGGTGACTTGCACAGGATCATCAGAATTAAGTCACCAAACCAGATCCAGATTTCAAAGGCAAGGCTGCAGTGCCCAGATAACTAACATAAGATTTTGGCTTGTCTCTAGCTGTAGTCTGAATAATGCACCCTCCCAAAGATGTCCACATTGTAACACACAGTCCCTGGAATGTGTGCATTTTACATAATATGGCCAAAGGAATTTCGTAGATGTGATTTACTTAAAGATCTCCAGGTGGGGATGTTATCATGGTGAGCTCAATAAAAATCAAAAGGGTTAAAATGAAGGCAAGAAGAACAGAGTAGGAGACAAGATATGGGTGTAGAATCAGAGAGGAAGTAGGGAGCGCGCGCGCCCGCAACAGAGAGAGAGAGAGAGAGAGAGAGAAAATTTCAGGATACAGGAAGGGACCCTGAGCTAAGGAATGCAAGGCAACTTTTATAAGTTGGAAAAGGCAAGAAAAGGAATCATCCTGCAAACCTGCCTGAAGGAATGCAGCCTACTGACCTATTAGAGATTTCTCACCTCCAGAACTGTAGATACTACTTCTGTGTTGTTTTAAGTCTCTGAGTTTACAGTCATTTGTTACAATAGCAATCAGAAACAAATACAAACTCAGCTATCTATGTAGAAGTGCAGTAATATCATAAACATGTAAAAATTTAGAAATGGCTTTGCCCTTGGGGAATGAGCAGGGATGGGAAGAATTCTGTACATGATAGAAAAATTCTCAATTTCCTGGAACAGACTGTTGGCAGCAACAGGACATGGATGCATTACAGTTGGCGTTGCCTCCTAAAACATAGCGTGAGCATTGCCAGTGCTTTATGCTGGCTTTCATGATGAGAGAAGTAAGGAATCCGATGCTTGGCTGGAATAAAATATGGATTCAAGATTTCCTGAAAAGAATACAGAGGGCCTGGAAGGCGCACGTGAGTGGATGATTTGGGTTGAACACATGGATGCCCCCTCCCCTTGCTTCTCTTCCTCCAGAGCCTCTGCTTAAAATATGCCTGGCATCAGAGGACTTGTTGTGTAGCAGTTCTCATCAGTTTTCACCTAACTCCTCCTCTGCCTCTTGGCATCCACGACAATCTGAGATTTCTTTCCTCACTGGTGGTCAGATCTGAGGAAGCAGGGCTGATGGATCTGCAATGAAGGTCAGTGAGTCCCATGAACAGGTGTCAATGAACCATTGGCTGACAGATGTATCAGGACATCTGGGGCATTGGCAGAATCCCTTGAACTGAATCAGAACCCTGGACTGGCTCAAGAATGGAGGAGCTGTGGCCCCTCTTCTTCTCCAACTCCAGCTGGTAGAGATGGGAGTTTTCCAAGAGACTTTCCTCCACATCTGGAAGGGAAACTAGGTTTTTCTGTGATCCTGTTTGTAACACATTATCACCCACATGTTACTGATGGAGACTCAGAGAGTGTGGTAGAGAGTGGGTGCTGGTTCTGGGATTAGAATCCAAGTGCTCTCCTTTAGAACCAGTCAGAGTCCCCTCCAGCATCTTCTGCTGAGAAGGCACTGCCTGGGGTGAGTGCCCAGGTGGGCCAAATGCCTCATCAGTGGGTCAAATGCCATGCCAGGGAAAACAGGCCTTAGGTTGACATAGAGGATGATCCCCAGCTCCTGGGACTGGGGGGAGGGAGATAGCGATAGAGGGAAATGCATTCTGGTTTCAGGGAAGCTGTCCCCCTAAAGTGTGGGCTGAAGAAGAGGCTTCTATATCTTAAGGTCCTGCTCCTCTGCCTGCCACACTCAGCATTTCTCCCTGCCCAGCTCCTTCTTCTCAAGTGTTGTCTCTTTGACTCCATATGCATGCCCTCGTCTTCTCCTGCCTGGATCACAGCAATCATCTCTCACCTGTCTCCACTTCTCCATGTCTGCATGAAGCCAGGAGTTTACATTCCCTGAACCTCACCACTGAGCCCCTGTACATGGCACATCTTGGCTCACTGGACCAAAGATTTTTAGCATTTCTCTGGGACCTACACAGTTGAGTACTAACTTTTTGTCTTCAAGTTCAAAATCCTTTACTCAATCTTCTCTTCTAAAATTCTTACCACATCACATAGATTTGGACCCCATTGCCCAAGAGGCTTTCTCCCTCTTTCTTGTACACATTTTTTTCTTTTCTACTTCCAGGTATTTTCCCACATATCTCACATAGATTTGGACCCCATTGCCCAAGAGGCTTTCTCCCTCTTTCTTGTACACATTTTTTTCTTTTCTACTTCCAGGTATTTTCCCACATATCTCTCTCCTTTTCTCAATGATCCTGCATTTTCTAAAAACATCTTTTACATTCATCAAGGGTAAGTTTAAGTCTTTCCTTTCCTATGAAATCTTAATCTAGCTATCTTATTCATGCTTATTAAGTCCCTTGTCCCTTCAACCCCCAATTCCCAAACACTCACAGTGTCTGTATTACTCCAGTTTAGAGGATTCATTGGAGGGAGGGTACAGATTGGAGTTGGGTAGCCCAGTCAAAGGTCAGTTGAGTAGATTATAAAAGGGTTGTGGGCAGGGGTCATGGACTGTGAGTAAAAGAATGAGAGTAAGGCTGTTGCTAAGCAACTGAGTAGGGCCATTTGGATTAGAGCAGAGAGTGGACACTGGACTGATTGTGCTGAAATACCCAATGGGGCCCTGCCTTAAAAGTTCTTCTGTAGACATCAGTTGAGACTGCCCAGTGAAGACCAGGGCCAATCTACATTCCAAAACATTCTTCCAAAACATGAGCCCCACCCTCTGAAATCATACTCATCCCTCATCACCAAGCCCATACTCCCAGCTTTGTCATTTCCCTCAAGAAAATAACCAAAAGTCAGGTTTTGTACAAAAATATATATTTTGTTCAATAGTTATATATAATATTCATTTCCACAATAATAACTTTAGCAATATCTTGGGGTTTAAAACAAAATATGCATGCATTCATGATCCTTGCAAGAACCCTCAAAATATTCCAGGTATAGAACTGGGGTTCACAGAGGGAAAGCACATATGCCCAAATTTCCATTCTAACAAAAACCATTAGTATTCATGGAAGATAAAATTAAAACAAAACATCAATAACTTAAATAAGATTAACATTACTTAAGGCCTTGTGTTTCATATATCAATAAAGTTCAAACTTTTTGCAGTTACAATGAAGTAGTAGTAGAGGGTGTCCGGGTGGAAGATAAATTAGTCGTGTGTTCTTGGGTTGTGGAATAAGAGGTCAAAGTCTTTGGTGTCTGCATTTTCTTGTCCAGGTTGGCAATGGCATCCTGGACCCACTTCTGCTTGGGGTCAGCACAGATCCCCTTGGCCAGTTTGGTCATGAAGCTGTGGGGAGAGAGGGGGCACAGTTAGATGAAGTACCTGGCAGTCACAACCTAGGGGTACAGCCCTTCTTGCAACAAGGGGTTGCCATGGGAGCTGGAAGGAAAGCAGGTGGAAGGAGGGAACGCAGAGCCAGCTGCTTCTCCAGGGGTCCCAGGTGAAGCCGTCCTTACTTCAGACTAAAGATGGAGATGATCTAAGTACTAATGGAGAGTGGCATTGGGAGTTGCTTTTTCCCTCTTAGCCCCCGTTTTCTCTATTGGATTAGTTGGTGTAGTTCTCTAAGTTTGTAAGGATTGTGCCTTGGTTCCCCAAGAACTCTGGGCCAGGGAGGGCTGGTGTGCTCAACTCACATCACAGCTTCTTTGGGACACTTGGTGCTGTTGATTCTTCTATAGCTCATTAGCCTCTTCACTGAGATGGTCTTGTTGGTGAATGTATAGCAGCAGGTGACTGGGGAATTCACGGCATCTGGGAAATCAACCACAAAGAGAGATATTTCTTAATCAGAGCAGAAACGTGTTGAGAGAAGAGATCAAAGGGAAGGCAGGAGGACAGGCAGGATCTGTTAAATCCAATTTCAGAGCCAGAGTGTGATCTTTGACACACTGACTCAGTTTTCCGGGCTTTAAAATAGATGTGCAAAGTTGATAATGGACAGAGAGAAGGGGGCTGTTAAAGTGAGGTAACTATTAGGAGGAGCTAGTAAGCCAATGATCAAAGCCAGGGAAAAGCAGCTGGGGACTCCAGCTACGGACCTTCTTTCAGGTCCCCCAAATCTGTGTATGGGCGTGAGCATCCCTGATGTCCACCGCCTCTGCAGAGCTGCTTATCGGGAAACTGGGATGAATGAAGCGCTGACCACTCTGAGCCGCCTCCTTTTCCCTCCTGCATATCTGGAGGTGCCCTGCACACCCACCAACTAAGGCCCCCTCTTAGATCACCACAAACTGGAGACCTGGAAATGGGGTCCCCAGCTGGGACTGGAGCTCAGGCTCTGCCCAGGAGAATCTGTGTGACTGGGTCCCTCTTTGTATTTCTCTAAGCTGCCTTAGCTCCCACAACCAGCTGTTTAAGTAAGACTGTGGGGACCCTCCCACTGTGATGGTCCCTGGTCCCTGATCACCTGGGGACGAGCTGATCTGTGCTTCCAGGGGAGGAGGTAGGGACTTACCTGGCTGGGCAAGCACATGGGAGCTGAAGGCGACTGCTATGAGCAGCAGGCACAGAAGCGTTGCAGAGACCTTCATGCTGGAGGGTGAGAGCCGAGCGTCAGTGGGAGACGGCAGCTTCTGAGTTGGTCTCAGCTTCTCTGTGCTTCTGGAGGCTTTGTCTCCGCCTTTTATAGGAAGTCAGGACAGTTGAGCTGGGTGGGAGGGCTTGGCCCATGGCAGTGCCCTTCCTCAAGGAATGATGTAACAGAGTCTGGAGTTTGCTGAGTAAGTGGAGTTCTGGGCTGTTTCCAGGAAGTAAGAGAAGGAAGCTGTAGACTGGACACTTTATCCTTCTGCCACTGAGACCAAACCATGCGGGGGCAGGATGGGGGCCACCAGGCCTTGAGTGACCACAGATGTGAGTGATTCTTATGAATTCCACTTTCTCCAAAGTGAAACTTCTGCAGAAAAGGAAGGAAACAAGAAAGGAAATTGAGACCGTAAGAGAGATGACCACATATGTATCCAGGCCCCTGGCCAACCTTCAGGCCACAGGCCAAGGGGCCTTTGGGAATGGAAGCTTTGGCGGGGTCCCCAACCATCAGCTGCCCTTGCTCTACAGATGTAGGATCACAGCACAGTGGAAGCCCGGCAGAACTGTAGGATTTTATCAACATTGCCTTGCATTCTGAGAGCCGTGGGATTTCATTCTTGGAAGAAACCAGACGGATCATATAGCACCACAGGACAAGTTCCCATATGATACTCAGTGCCAGGAATGTTCAAAACCCTTTAGAGATGTTCTGTCTTCAAATTCCCCATCACCAGTTAGTAGGCATCATTAAATCCCATTCTATAGATCAGGCAGCTGAGGCACAGAGGGTAATGCATCCAGATCAGGGTCCCCTCTGTTGCAATGTGCTTCAGGAAGGAAACACGCACGAGCCCTCCCACCGGCTGCCGAGCTCCCCTCTCTGCCGAGCATCTTCCAAACTAGCAGACAGCTAATGAGCGAGAGCGGGGTGGGAGGGGGAAGGGTGAGCGGTTGGAAGAGGGTGGCTTTAGAAACATTCCTTGTGGCGGACTCACCGCGAATGTGGAGCCTGCGGTTGGCCCAGCAGGCAGCAGGGCCAAGATGTGCATGTCTGTTTCAGTGGCCGTTCTCCCAGCTTCTTTCTGCATTTCCAGGCAGCATAAGAGAGCAGAGCAAGAGTATTTCGGGAACCAGAACTGTAGTTCTGCCTCTGATAGCCTCAGAACTAAAAGATCTTAGAAGTCATTTCGGTGAACTCCTGCTTGCATAAATATGATGGGATTCCACGAGAGATGTCAATGGTTAATCAGGGCACACAATTCATGTCTCTTGTCCAGTCTGCTGGTTGTCTTTCTGAGCCTCACGGTGCCCTTGCCCAGCAGGCATGGCGTGGAAGGACCTGGTAACTGACTCTACTTCCATGAAGAGTCGCTGACACAAGATCTACAAATGCTTAGAGCTTCTGGGAAGAGAATACTTGCCAATGCCTATGTTTGTATTGAGAAATAGCTCTTGTGAGCAGATGGCTGTGTCTGGTTCCCAGCCAGTGGCCAGTGATGGAGTTATTGAGGGCTTCCAGGAACCAGGTGCTGTGCTAATGTGCATCCCAGCACTGGCTCACCATTCCTTCCATCCACCTGCCTTTCCTTAGGTTCAGACTGAAGTTGAGTCGCCTGTTCAGGATCTCACAGGTCATAGATTCTCCCCCACCACCCCTGCCGGGACGCTCTGATTCCACAATCCCTCTTCCTAGGCACCAGACTTGGTGTCTCATGGTGGCTACTAATTTCCCAGTGAATCCTAGAGCAGGTGTTGTCTGGGGAGACCACTGCAGACTCTGGGTAGAATCATGAAAATGCAGAATGAAGAGTGAATGCATCAACACGTGCGCTCTTGACTTGCACCTCTCTCAGAGCCTTACTTTCTTTTTTTTTTTTCTTTTTTTTACAGGCAGAGTTAGACAGTGGGAGAGACAGGGACAGAGAAAGGTCTTCCTTCCGTTGGTTCACCCTCCCAAATGGCTGCTACGGCCGGCACGCTGCGCCGTTCTGAAGCCAGGAGTCAGGTGCTTCCTCCTGGTCTCCCATGCGGGTACAGGGCCCAAGCACTTGGGCCATCCTCCACTGCCTTCCAGGGCCACAGCAGAGAGCTGGACTGAAAGAAGAGCAACAAGGGAAGAATCTGGCACCCCAACCCAGACTAGAACTTGGGGTGCTGGCGCCACAGGTGGAGGATTAGCCAAGTGAGCCGTGGCACTGGCCATCAGAGCCTTACTTTCGATTGGTCTGACTCTTGCTAGTTATCCCTTTCCTCCCCCACTGGAGGTGAGACTCAGTAATTTGCCCATGGCTTAATCCATTCTTATCAAATGAGTAACATATTTCCAGGATTGAAAAATGGTCAACTTCACACAGTCATTGCTATCAAGAGCATTTCATTTAACTTCCAAGAAGTTAGCCCTCCAACCGACAACACCCTCACTCTTTTTTTTTTTTTTTTGACAGGCAGAGTGGACAGTGAGAGAGAGAGACAGAGAGAAAGGTCTTCCTTTGCCGTTGGTTCACCCTCCAATGGCTGCCGCGGCCAGCGCGCTGCGGCCGGCTTACCGCGCTGATCCGATGGCAGGAGCCAGGAGCCAGGTGCTTTTCCTGGTCTCCCATGGGGTGCAGGGCCCAAGCACCTGGGCCATCCTCCACTGCACTCCCGGGCCACAGCAGAGGGCTGGCCTGGAAGAGGGGCAACCGGGACAGAATCCGGTGCCCCAACCGGGACTAGAACCCGGTGTGCCGGCGCCGCTAGGCGGAGGATTAGCCTAGTGAGCCGCGGCGCCGGCCCTACACCCTCACTCTTCTACCGGGAAACGCTTTTGGGGGACTCAGAGGCCTGCCTCCCACTTTCCTGTGGGATCCCACCATTCCTGGGGTCTTCTCTAGGTTAGCAAGTTGAATGATGCCAAGATTTTAGACTACTCTATGTTTCCACTGCACATCGCTATCAATCCTAGGACCAAAGGGCCTTGGGAGATTGTATGCTACAACCTCCTCTTCCTATGTGAGGGGCACACCTGTTCCAGAGAAGGAGGCCAACCAGCTATGGTCCTAGGGAAAAGCCTCCTCACTCTGCTGAGAGTTTGGACAGACTTCTCAGCATCAGCAGCTATGTTTCTGCCTCAGGGAGGGGGTTTGCCTGAAGCATTTTTAGAAAGTGATTTGGCTAAGCCAAGTTACCAGACAATATGCACACGGAAGACGAAAGGGTGTGAATCAGGAAAGAAAGTTCTGGAAAGTGATAGTGTCTCCCTCCCTGCGCTGTCAAGAGGAGATGCTCTTGGCAGCTGAAAGAGCAGTCATGGGGTGGAGGCTGGGGGCTGTGTGTGGAAATTCCCACTCTGAGGCAGCTTTGGAAGTTCCCAGATCCCCTGGAAGAGCTGTGCTTGACTGGAGCCTGCATTCCAGATGCTGGGCCTGCAGCCAGGGAGCTGTCACGTGGGGCTGTGCTGGGAACATCTTAGCGTAAGTCTGGGTCAAGCGCCTGCTTGGAGGTGCACGAGAGAAAGGCCTGGGGATAGTGGGGGAGGGAGAAGTGAGGATTGTGTTTTTGTGCCCCCAGAATCCTCAGTGCCTCTGGGGCCCCCTCCCCATTAGCTCACAGATGAGGAATGGAAAATTCTCCTGGTGAATAATCCTTCCTTCCTTCCTCCTGCTCGATGGACATCTGGCCTGAATCCTCCATGTGTGGTTTGGTCATCGCCGCAGACTCCCACTCAGTCTTGTTTGAAAGAAAGGAGAAATGAAAGTGAACTTTTCAGAAAGGTGAGAAGCCAGTGCTTGCTCTCTTGCTTGGGCCACTTCTCAAGATCACTCTGGCCCTTCCCTGCTCTGCACCTCTCCAGATGGCTCAGGGTCCCTGCCTGTGCGACTCAGCATTTCCAATGAGAGGCATGTTGGTTCTGCACCTGCTACACCCTTCTAGACCCTTCTCTGGGGCCTCCCCTCCAGCTTCTCCCTTCCACTCCCCTCCTGGTTGTCTCTTGGCTCCAGGTGGAGCAGAACCACTTTTGGTGGGGCTTCTACTTTGTCATTTCCTTTCAAGGACCATGGTCCTTTTCTATGTTTTCACAGAACATCACATAAGACATTATCCTTGGACATCATCCACCTGTTTCTCTGAAGGCCAAGAACAAGCCAGGACCAAGGTGACACTGAAGACTAATGGCAGTGGTTGTGCAGGTTTGTTCCTTTCTAGGCTCTTAGTGTGGTGCCCTTTCTCAGGATTTGCACAACCTCTTGGCCATAACATTCCTATAGTCAGCATCTGCCCTATGCAGAGAACCAGGTGGAGGCTGTTGTAGAGAGATAAGTGAGCCAGATGTGAAGCTCGCTTTCCAGAAGAGACACAGAAGGAAGAAGCCTGGGGGAGCAGGGCTGAGCTTAGGAAGAGGGCCGAGCAGAGCTCACTCCAGGCTCCCAGCATCTCAGCATCTCCTGTGACCTGGGATGGATCTGCTCCATGTCTATTTGTGTGAGGAGCCAAGGGTGCACCTGCGCATGGGAGGAAGAGGTAAGGGCCATAGCAGATGGGAATATTCATGTGCAATGGCCTGGGTTGGTTGAGGGGAGGGATCATGCCTGAGCCCAGCAGGGGGCTTGTCACTTAGATCATCTTCTGGGCAAATCCTCCTGGGCCAGCACTTGAGCTCTAGGGGGAGGGTGCTGCCTTGAGTGAGGAGAAGAGCCAAGTCAAGAGTTAGGTTGATAACGGTGTGAGCCACTCAGCAGTACCCTTGGGTTGCACAACTGGGGGATAGCTTCTTTCTTCATGTAGGTCTTGCGTTACATAAGATAGCTTGAGCTATGTGACCAGGAGTGTTTGAGGGAGAGGTAGGGGACAGGTGAGCATCCCTGTGAAGGTGCTGAACTCAGGGCTGGATGTGGTGAGGACTCTTCGGGAAGCAGAGATGGTGAAGAGCAGGTGCAGCAGAGACAGAAGCAGCCTTGACAGCCTTTTGTTGAAGCCTTTGTCCCTGGTGCTGGGGTCACCTGAGGGGAACTCAAGGGACACACAGAATGACTGCATCAACCAGAGAGACATGGGGCCATGAGGGTGCCCCCCAGGGGCCCAGAGAAGGCTGCTGGTGGTACATTTGGGAAGGGTTGGGCAGGTTTTGAACCTTGGAGGATTATTGGGTGGAGGAGGGGTCACATTTTAGAACAAATTAAAAAGAAATACTGTAAATTCCCTTAGGAACTTGCTAAAGTACAGATTGCAATTCTGTAAGTTTGGGTGGTGCTGACCGGCTCCCAGATGGGTGATGCTGATGATGCTGGTGCCTGGCTCTATTAGAACCACCTTAAGAGGGCTGAGGATGGGAAATGCTGGTCAATTGTGGGGAACAGTGAGCAATTCATTTTGCCTACACCGAGGCTCTTGACTGTGGTTCCCACATAGGCTTCAGGAACCAACCTTAGTCATCATCCATGTTCATGGAAAGAGTCCCTGTCTTCTTAGCTTAGCAAAGGCAACCATGATCTCCAAATACTTAAGTTCCACTGAACCTCTCAGAAGCAGAGTTACGGTGCAGGCGTCTTGTCTAGCATGTAAGACACTGGCTAAGATGCAGTATCCCACATTGGAGCACCGCGTTTCAATTCCTGGCTCTGGATTCTGATTTCAGCTTCCTGCTGGTGCACACCCTGGGAGGCAGCAGTGATGGTTCAAGTGATTGGTTTATGCCACTCATGTGGGAGACTTGGATTGAGTTCTCAGCTCTGTTGCAGACATCTGGGGAAGTGCATCAGCAGACGGGAGCACTGTTCTCTCTCTCTCTCTGCTCTCAAATAAAAACAACTTAATAAAGTAGAGTTCTGGGTTTCACCCCAGACTGGTTGAATCACTCTACATTTTTTCTAAGCTCTCCCCAACCCTCAGATGATTGCCAGTCTGCATTCAGGAACTCAGAGCCAGGGCTGGCGCGCAGCTCACTAGGCTAATCCTCCACCTGCGGCGCCAGCACCCCAGGTTCTAGTCCCAGTTGGGGCGCCAAGTACTAGTCCCAGTTGCTCCTCTTCCAGTCTAGCTCTCTGTTGTGGCCCGGGAAGGCAGTGGAGGATGGCCCAAGTGCTTGGGTCCCTGCACTCGCATGGGAGACTGGGAGGAAGCACCTGGCTCCTGGCTTCGGATCTGCGCAGCGCCGGCTGTGGCGGCCATTAGGGGAGTGAACCAACGGAAGGAAGACCTTTCTCTCTGTCTCTATCACTGTCTATAACTCTACCTGTCAAATAAAAAAAAAGGAACTCAGATAAAGCACAAGGTGCCTGAAGCCAAGGCTGTACTGGCTGGGCAGAATGGCACCGATAGGAGTGAGCCACAGACAGAAAGTAGGAAAGAGATAGGAGGAGAGGGAGGAGTATGAGGAGGTGACTGGGATACCAGAAAGAGCCCCAGGTAGTGTCAGAACACTCAGGCCAGAGACCTGGCCCTGCTTCTGGGTAGCTGTGCAGCCTAGACCAAGTCTCTGGACTTCTCTGGGCATTTTCTGTACAAGGTGATTAGTAAGGCAGCAGTTTCTAATATTGTCATGAGACTTGTGTGAAGAAATACTTGTGACAAGAGCGCTTTGTAAGCACTGGATAAAGAGCTGTGTCAGACTAAAGGCTGGTGAGCTGCAGGCTTGGAGGGAGGCTTGGGCACATGGCTGGCTCCAGATAGCGCATCTGTGTATTGCTGGCATCCCAGGCAAGCCTGCATTCTTAGTTGTTGATGTGAACATATACTGGTCCCCTTTATCATATAAGGCAGTTTTATTATACAAAGCATTTCCATAGCTCTTCATCCCTGTTTTCCCATCTGCCTATAAGAGAAGGCTTTGAGGGTCAGAGAGGGCTACCCCACAGTCAAGTCCTAGCACCTCACAGAGTGGCAGCTCTCACAGGAAGTTTGCCTCCTGCTGGGCCTTGTCTTCCTGCTCATCTCCTGAGGTTCACCTCCTGTCACTCTCAGCCTCATTCTCCATTTCTCAAACTCCCATCCTCTACCCTACAGCATGGCCTTTGCCCACTCTGGATCCCAGCACCCGCTGCAGTATCTTTCCTGTAGCAGATTCTCAATAATTATTGCTTGAATCAATTATTGACAGTCCAGGAATCTCAAATCATTTTTCCAGATACCTAAGCTTGTGGGATGATTTAATATCAGGGAAACTGGTGAAGAAGCAAGACATTTTGGTTTTCTGCATTCCCTGCTTCTTCACTTTGAGGAAGAGCCAGTGGCAGGGCTGTGGGGAGCCACAGGGAGGGAGAGTGATTTTCAAGGGCTGCACAGGTCCTTCTCTGAGCTTGATCTGTTTCTGGTGCTTGCGAAACGCCTCCTGCTGAAAAAGGGAAACTTCCGCTGTCCCAAAGCCGCTACTTTGTTCGTGCTTGCAGCTGGGCCATTGGTGGAACCCCACATTGCAGAGCCCTGGCTCCCTCCAGAAGCTCTTGTTGTCTTTCCTGTAAGACATCTGGAGAGAGAATCTGAATGAAAACGAAACTTGTATTTGTCCAAGTTGGGAGGAGAGTCAGGGAACTTGATTTGCCAAAGTGTACACATCTCTTCTGCCTTAAATGCAAGGACGTAAAAACAAAACACTACCAAATAATTCAACTCTATAACTCACTTACTACTCAGAGGGAATGAGAGAAATGGTCCTCTTTCTGTTTGGGTGGCCTGAGGTGCAAGGCACAAGGGAGGAGAGGGACTTATGGCTGTCTAGCTCATTGCTAGCATTAGCCCCCAGCAATAAGGGCTTAACAAATACATGAAAAATGAATGCATGAGGGACAAATCAGAGCTGGAAGTGTTACAGAAATCCCACAGTGAAGAGAATCCCTGTACTGCTTAATTTGAAGTCGAGAAACACAATTGCCCAGGATTATAGAGTGTCTACCAAAGCTGTGGGCAGACAAGGTATGTGTGTGTGTGTGTGTGTGTACACGCACACATGCTTGTGTGTGCATATATGCGCCTGATGATATGGATCTTAACATTTTCCAGCAAGACTACCAGCTACGTTTTTCTCTATGCTTTTCTCTTTGTTTAGAGAAATCTTGAAGTACAAGTGGACACTTAATATGGCAGAGGCAAAGAATGGAAAAGAGCTTGGCTTGCCCATGGACAAGGAAACTGGGAAGCAAAGGGCTAGGGGTTAAATCCAGGTGTTCTCATTCCAAGGCCAGTCTTCTCTGTGCCCTACCAGGCTGCTATGGGAGTGCTTCTTCCTTGAAATTCAGTCTTTTCTTTCTACTTGTTGTTCTTTGCTACCCTTATCTTGAGGTTCACCAGTCAACAACACCTCTACCCAGCCTGTAAATGGAAGGCTTAGTAAAGAAGTGGAAGGTTAAGCAAAGGGAAGGTTGAGGGGAATGTAAGCTTCCCCACTTCCTCTAAGTCCCTTAAAATGAATCAATCATCACCTTATTTCAGCCCTTTCACCATGGTCCCTCTTTGGACTCTGTCATCCTCCTGGACTTCTCCATTTCATAATATTTAACTTAGTCACCCATTTCTCTGACCACAGTCTTCTACTTCCTTGCACTTCAGCAACTCTGTGGCTACTGCATCAGCTCCTCCAGTTCTCTCAGCCCCTACCTGACTTCTTTCCTCTGCAGCCCAGCCTGGGGTAGACTGCTCTCCCACCAGCTTACAGGGCTCTCGTTTGTATGATTCTATATATTCCCAGCTGCCAGTGCCCAAACCCAGGTCACTGATGACCTGATCATCCCCTGTGTTATTATGTGACCACTGCTAGACTGCTGGGTTTTTCTGAGAGACCTTGCTGACCAAGATTCAGCTCATGCTACAGACTTTTCCATGCCACCTGTGATCCTGCAGCATCTCCATAGTTTGTGTCACCCGTGCGCCACAGCAGCACTGCAAACCTTCACCATCCTCTTCATAATCTGTGCTTTATCACTCCCAGGAGACAACATACTATGCCCGAAACAAAGCTTAATTCCATCTTCTCGTTGTTACATCTCTTCCTCCTGTCCCTAGAAAGCTGGTCACTCTTGTTGAAGGTCATGTCTTCTGAATCTTGGATTCCCTGCCACTTCTTCTGGAAATGAGTGCTCTCTGTTGGCTACCTGCCTTTTCTATCTCCCTCTTCTCACTCCTTCCTTCCCTTCTTCCAGCCCATGTGCCCATGTCTTCTTCATTGTAAAAAGGATACATTTTCCTTAACTCTGTCATCCCTCAAGCTTCTGCCTTCTCTTTCTTTCCATGGGAAACGTTTTTGAATGATTGATTCCCATAGGTGATCTCTGTCCTCTCACCTCCAATTAATTTCTTGAGTCATCACCATGTGTCCCCCACATCCGGGTTTCAACTGAAATTCTTATGGTCTCACCAATGACGTCTCATTGCCCAGTAGGAAGACCTCTCCAGAGCTGTAAGCCAACTTGGAATCAGTGCCAAGTGAACATTTTCTATCTTCCTCTGTGTCTGGGCTTCTGCTCTCTCCTCAGAGGATCCATGCCTCTCCTTTCTGTGTGATATTCACAGATTTCTCTTCTCTGTTCATCCATCCTTTTTTTAATTAAAGATTTATTTACTTACTTGAAGGTCAGAGTTACACAGAGATAGGAGAGAGAGAGAGAGAGAGAGAGAGAGAGACAGAGGTCTTCCATCTGCTGGTTCACTCCCCAGTTGGCTGCAATGACTGGAACTGTGCCATTCCGAAGCCAGGAGCCAGGAGCTTCTTCCAGGTCTCCCATGTGGGTTCAGGGGCCCAAGAACTTGGGCCATCTTCTACTGCTTTCCCAGGCCATAGCAGAGAGCTGGATCGGGAGTGGAACAGCAGGGACTAGAACAGGCACTTATATGGGATGCTGGCGTTCAGGCCAGGGCGTTAACCTGTTGTGCCACAGCTTCAGCCCCTTCTCTGTTCATCCTTAAATGCTGCTCATCTCCAGGAAGCCATATTTTCATTCTCACTCTTCACAGGAGTTGGCAAACTCTTGGCCCCTGCCCAGTTCTGGCCTGCAGGCATGTGCTGTTCCAAATAGAATCAACTGGAAGTACTTAAAATTAGGAGATTGTTGATTTTAAAATCTAGGTTTCTGGTTTGCTTGGATAGACTCGTATTTAACAATGCTGAGCCCAGATTCCTTCATAGCAACAGCGCATGCAAACAGAGTTGTAACTGTCCCTCTTCACAGGTCCCCAGAGACTCCCCTTCCCACTCCCAGTGTCTCTGTGATCTCACACTTGGTCATCTGTTGTAGTTGAGTGTAAAGCCATTTCTCTGTAACTTCCACATTTAAGGCTTTTGTAATTCAAGGAGGTGATCTTTGCATGAGCTCTAGACATGGATTTCAGTCAGCCTGCTGGGCATTTCCCCTTGGATGTCGCTCAACTTCAATGAGTTCATCCTTTCTTCTTTGCATCTCTTCTTTCCCTCCCCCTCTCTTCTTGCTTTTTTTTTAAGCACAATGTAATAAAGCTACATGGCAGATATAACATTTCTGCTTTAGAAGGCCTTGGGAAATCATTTTGGGTGGAAGATATGGTATGGGACTGCTGTTGAGGGTGTATTACACAGGAAATAACCCAGGTTTCCTTGTTTTGTGTATTCATTTGGGATGACTTGGGGTTGGAGAGCCTATGGAGAAATTTTTATTTGAGAGAGAAAGAGAGAGAGAGAGAGAGAGAGATCCCATCTGCCAATTCACTCCTCAAATGTCCACATTGGCCAGGGATTCTGATGCCAAGAGCTGGGAATTCAGGTCTCCCACCTGAGTGGCAGAAATGCAATCATTTGAGCCATCACCATGCCCCCCAGTATATGCATTGGCAGGAAGCTGGAATTGGGGGCAGGAAGAAGGTAGGTATGGAGACCAGGAACTCTGACAGAGGACATGGACATCCTAACCAGTAGCTTAATTGGTAGGTCTAACATTCTTCCACAGAGAAAGTTTGAGGAGGGGTCTTAAAGTCCTCAAACCATCCTTTGACGCCATCATTGTGAGTGCCTACTGTGCCAGACACCATGCTGGCTGAAAGGAAGGCAGATAAATATCACACATCATGCTATTCCCAGATCTGACTCCCCTACCATATATTCACATCCTATCCACCCAGATAGCCAAGGTAGAAAGCGTATGGCTGCTTTTGATTTGCCCCTCCACCTCCTCTCACATCTAATTAGTCACTCAGATCTGTCCATTCCACTTTTTGACACTTGAATGAGGTGTCCCTTGCATTGATTATCTTTTCGTTCCCAACGACCCTGCCTTTGTGCTCTATTAAGACAGTTCAACATCATTTCTTGCCAAGAGAAACACCACCATGCAGTCTACCCTTTTTACTGATGGCAAATTTACCTTCCCAAGACCTCCAACCTCATCTGCTCAAAATGCCTCAGGAGCATTCCATGTCTACCTGCTAGAGCCTTGTCAAGGATGCAGTGAAGGGGCCCAACCTCCCCAGGATTCCTTTCAGGCCACATCTCACCAATCACTCCTTTTGAATTCCCTGTGCTATAGTGACACCATGTTTCTCATCTTTTCCAGAACAGGGCCCTTCTGTGTACTCTTTCCCTTGCTTGCAAATGCAGCAGGGCTTTTTTTGAGAAGTCTTTTCAGACACACACATTTTTGTGTGCCCTTAACACATTGCAATTTCCTTTGCATAACACTTTACTGTACACTACCTTTTAAGGATCATTTATGTGTATGTCTTCTCTACCATGTAGACAAGGATGCTTCCAAAGTTTCATGGGCAAATGGAGTTAGAATATAAATGCAAATTTCCCAGGAACTTTAGGATAGACAGGGGCTATCTACTCATCTTTCAACCTATCCTAGCATCTCAGCCAGGGCCTGATATTTATTTACCACTCATTCATTCATTTACCACTCATTCATTTAACGGGCAATAACAAAGTAGCTTCTCTGTGCTGGTCATGAATGCCATTCCTGGCACATGTCTGCTGAATGAATTAATTGATGGGTTGGGGATGGTTAGATCTCACTAAATAAAAGATCAACAGCTGGAAATGGCTACTGCGCTTTCAGTGGCCCTGCACCACACTGGACTTTGACCCAGCAGAGTTAACCCTCCTGATGAATCACCATGCGACCTCAGCTGAGTGGCTGTCTTGGGCCCTCATGTGCAGAAGGGAAATGATAAAACTCTGATTCTCTTTAGAGCTCTGAGTATCATTTTTCCATCCCCTTTTCACACTCAAGGCAGCTGTCAAGGAAGGAAATACAACAGTTCTAGTGATTTCTTACTGGCATTAAACATGAGACTTTGTGCCCAGGACATAGTATTTAGCATCATTTTAATTTATACCCCTAACAACCCTGTATGATGAACATGACAGGGTCTATGGTGGCATTCCACAGAGAGGTCAAGGACCCTGCCCACATCACAGTGCAGGAATTTGGTGGACAAGGATGGGAAGCCAGGTCTTCTGCATCCATGGCCAGCACATGTTGTACTCCCCATGACTGCTTGGCCAGGCTTCTTGGTGAGAAAGTGGGTCTGAACACCCAGATTAGAAACCTGATGTGGTCCACAGTAGGGTCTGCTCTTGCATCTTGGCCAACAGCACATCCTCCGCTTCCTCATTTCTTGGATATGTTTTGCAATAATTTTTTTTAATCTTGGCATCTCTAGGCAAAACATCAAGACTCTAGTTCCTTTTTAGGTCGTTAGTTTCTACCGCCTATTTTTGATTAGTTATTTCTTCCAGTTCCCCATATCTCTTTCTCTCACTTCATTTTATCTCTTTGGAAATTGTCAGCAACGTGGCAGTTTCGGTGACATCAGACACTCCCTTTTGAGGGATATCACAGATTTTTCCAGGCTAATACTAGTTTCTAGGCCTTCTAGGAAAATATTTCAGTAAATCACCCTCTTTCCTCCAATTACTTGCATTTTATAAAATAAGCAGTTCTCCCACATTGCTGGGCCAGCTGGATTCCTAGCTGGGCTCTCAAGGAAATCCAGAGTTAGCTCTGGCTCCGGACTCTCATCCTTTGCTTGTGGCCTTTTCTCCAAGTTGAACAGAGCTCAGCGTTCCTAACATCCTATAAGATGAGAGATTGCCCCTCTGCCAGTGAATATAGTCATTAGGTAAATGTTGACATGAGCAAGGCATCACATCCAAGCCTCATTTAAGCATAGAGAAAGCACTGAATTGCCCAAGGATACACAGAAAATTACTGGCTTGGGCTGGAAGGTAGTTCTCTGACTCCTTGTCTGGTAAGGGGTCTTTCCTTCACTACAAGGTGCTGGGAGCATCAGGAGCCACTGGTAAGTGATTTGCAAAATCTCTAAGTGTAGGCTCTCTCTATTGCTGTCATTCTTCCTTCATACTCCTAACCCTTAGAGAAGATGTCTAGCAGAGGTAATACCTCTGCATCACATACTGATCACAGGAAGCAAAGCTCTTACATGACATGATTTCAGCCATAGGAAGCATTCATGGGTCACAGACATTGAGGCATGGCCGTGTTAGTTGTTGATTATTCACATATCTATTTCAAAGCTGCAGAGACTCCTGTCCAGGCTCATAAAACTCTCTAAGGTCACCAAACAATATATCTACAAAGAAGAGCAACATCAAGCTCCTTTTTCCATCATGACTATTATAATGGCAATTATAATTACTTAGAGGTATGTTGCACGTTACAGGTGATTAAACTCATTCACATACATTCTCATTTTTTCACAATGGTCGCACTACAAAAGTCACTTCTCCCCAGCCCCCGCCAATTTTACAGTTGAGAAACTAAGGTTCACAGAAGTTAAACACTTAGCCCAGGTCATACAGATGGAAATGAACAGAATCCGGTCTACAGATCCCAGGCAACTTTGCTATATGGCTCTCAAATACAGATGCACAATAATTAAATGTACCTGTAATTAGCAACTTCAATAGTCTTTCTTCTTTAGATCCTTATAGAAATCTTGTGATGTTCATCCCAATTTTTCCAGAAAAGAAAATCAAGATTTGGGTGATTAAGTTGCCTGTCTTGCCTCCTATGGGGAAATACTCCACTGAGCCCAGGAAGCCCAGCAGGCAGATGGCTAAGGACCCTGTTTCCTATTCAGAACTCGCTTTCCTTTCCTATTCCTGCTGGGTCTCTCTGAAGGAAGGAAGGGGACTTTCTAGCATGAGTGAATTAGAGGATTCAGTACTCTTGATGTCTTAGGGCCTCCAGTGTCCCTAGAGGAAAGCTGAGACAGGATGTAGCAGTCAGCACTGACTAGACATCAGTAATGTCCTGAGAGGCCAATTCCTTCACTCACTTGCTCATGCATCCACCCACCCATCTTTTAGCAAAGTTTTTTTTAAAGATTTATTTATTTATTTGAAAGTCAGAATTACACAGAGAGAGGAGAGGCAGAGAGAGAGAGAGAGGTCTTCCATCTGAGGGTCACTTCCCAATTGGCCACAACGGCCAGAGCTGCGCTTATCCAAAGCCAGGAGTCAGGAGCTTCTTCCAGGTCTCCCACACGGGTGCAGGGGCCCAAGGGCTTGGGCCATCTTCTACTGCTTTCCCAGGCCATAGCAGAAAGCTGGATCAGAAGAGGAGCAGCTGGGACTAGAACCGACGCCCATATGGGATGCCGGTGTTTCAGGCCAGAGTGTTAACCTGCTGCGCCACAGCGCTGGCCCCTTAGCAAAGTTTTATCAAGGATGTTTTCCATGGAAGACATTATACTAGCTGATGAGATACCAGGACAGAAGAAAACATAGCTTGTGACTCCCAGGAGTTGCATGTTGGCTCCACAGATTGAGTAGGAAAGAGACCCCCTGGACCCTTCCATCTGCCTTCTGCTCCCCCATCCTCATCATACTGAGTGGCATCACTTTCCTTGAATTTTTAAAACTCTTCCCAGAGATGTCAGGCTCCCAGAAGGGCGCTTTACCTATAACCTCACACCTCTCATCCACTCTCCACTTGCTGCCAAAGACTCTGAAAAGCCAATCTGATTGTGTCTTTCCTGCTGAAAATCCTCTATGGTCTGCCCTCTGTACTCAGCATACCTACCCAGAGTGCCATCAGAGCACGGCCCCTGCTCCTCTCTCCAGCCTCCACTGGCCTCTCCTCCTTCAGGCACCCTGCCTCCAGAAAGGTCAAGCTAATCCTAGTCCTCCCCACATCACCAAAGGCACACTTCTGGGGCTTGGCATGAGTGATTTCATTTTCCCAGTAGTCTTCTCTTTACCAGGTCAATGTCTACTCATCCCACAAAACCCAGAGAGCCCTTTCCTCTTGGAAGCCATGGCTGGAAAAGATGCCATTTGTAACGGATAATTTTATGTCTCAACTTGTCTGGGCTTAGGGATGTCCAGATAACTAGTAAAACATTATTTCCAGGTGTGTCTGTGAGGCTGGTTCCAGAAGAAATGAGCACTTAATTTGATAAACTAATCAAAGAAGATTGCCCTTACTAGTAAGTATGGGTCCAGATAGTAAGCATTGAGGGTCCAGATAGAACCAAATGATGGAACAAAGGCAAATCCAGTCTCTCTTCTGGAGACAGGCTATCTCTCTTCTCCTGCCCTTGGACGTCAGAGCCCCTGGTTCAGACGCAGGCTGAGTTATACCACCCAGTTTCCCTAGCCCCCTGAATCATGTGAGTCAACTGCTTGTAATGAATCTCTCTCTCTCTCTCTCTCTCTCTCACACACACACACACACGGTTCTGTTTCTCTGCAGAATCCTGACTAGTGCATCCATTTCCTATATTTCTATAGCATAAATGTTGACCCGAAACAAGTGATTATCCATTATATTGAAATTGTTGGTCCTTCTTGTCTCCCCAACTTTTCTGTGGTTCTGGGGCTTGGCCCAAGAAGGTACTTACCAACGTCTTTTTAAGCACATACAGGAGAAAATCCAGAGAAAAACTCTATTCTGTGGCCCACAACAGCTGCCAAAGCACAGCCAACCTGGCCCACTCTCGGGGGAGCTGGGCCCCAAGCAGAAGGAATGTGTTTGGTTTTCTGGAGACAAAAGGGGTCCCTATCAGTCCCACGGATGTTGAAGAATGCAGCAGCAGCTGTGAGTCACTGTGACTGGGAAAGCCCACATGCCTTTTCCTTTCTATTGGCCCTTGGACATGTTCCAAGAGGAAAATAACAAGCAATCTGACCTTTTTTGTCTTGATAGCTAGTATTTCTTCTCTCTGTTCTATGGTAAGGGTTTCAACCCAGAATCTTCTGTTCTCCCCATAAAGGGACAAACTGGCAAGACCGCAGCTTGGAGAACTAGAGGGCTGGCCCTGTACACAAGTATCTTGCTGGACCCAGGAACTGGGACCCACCCACCTGCCAACTTCTAAGTCTCATGGGACCTACAGAGAACCCCTGAATCCTCAACTAGCTTCCCCTGCTAAGGATCCATCTTCATTACAAAAAGGTGCAGATGCCAGAAATAGAGGGAATGACAGTGGTCATTTTCAGAAATCTCCAATATGTAGGATCTTTCTGCTGGACACTTTTACATATTATCATTCACATCACTGGGAACTTACCATGGGGTGGATATTGGGTCTACACTAACTCCACATTCACAAACACGGTTCCAGCTTCACCAATGTCCACTCTGAATTCTCTCAGTAGCTTTATGGGCTGAGAGGTATTACCCAACCTCGCCCTCATGCAGATGAGAAAACTGAGGTCTGGGTAAATGCTGGAGGTCATGAGTGGGCTGAAATCAGAATTCGGGGCACGTGACATCCCTGTGCCAGTTACAATGACTCACGGCTGCTCCTACATTCTTCAGCAGGTCCTTCAGTCTTATCAGCTGCCCAGAAGAGGAGTTTGATGGCATGGCTCCAGGACAACCCTGGAGCTGAGATTTGAGGAAATATAAAAAAATGGCTCAAATCACAAAAGACCCAAATGTCCCATCCTCCAGTCCATTGCAGGGCCTAGGGTTCCCACGATGCTGCTGAGTCTTTTGACTAAAGCACACTCTCATTTTGTCATTCTACCTTTGTGATTTTTTTAGCAAGTGTTTGTCACACAACTCCTTTATATCCTGAGCAGATTTCCTGAAAATGACTTTTTTCCTTTTACTTAACTCATTTTGAAGGAAACATTTTGTAATTACTAGAAATTTGAAATCAATATAATCAGAACAAATGATTTTTAATTTGAACTTGAGGTAGCTGTCTACCTGGTGTATTGCTCACTGGAGAGAGAGGGTAGTAAACACTGAGGTTTTCTTCTTGATGGAATCAGAAAGATGCAAAGATGATTGAATACAGAATGCCTTTCTCTACAAGTGGTTCCCAGTCTGAGATAGCAATGGCCTGGGCTACCACACCATAGATGTTCATGGCCAGGGAGTATTCAGCAGAGCAACTCTCGTCTATTAGCACACACAGGGCTTTGTGGCGCTGATGCCCTCGTACCAGACCTTCTGAAGATACACACACTGTGCTGAGGGCAGCTGGCATCAGGCCAGGCCACCTGAACCTCGCTAGCATGAGTGGCATGGGCAGAGTTGGAGGGTAGTGGACTGCAGGTAGCATGTTCTGGAGCACCAGAGTAATCACAGGCAGTGATGGGGAAGCCCCAAGAACGAGTTGACTGCCTTCCTGTCCTGCCCAGCCTTGGCTCTGGGCAGAGACTGGGGCATGGTGAGAGAGGGAGTTGATTGCTATCCCCTAGAAGAACTGAGAAGGAGAAGCCTGGTTGGAGGCCCTCCGTATGGCTGGGCAGAGGTCCTCATATGAGTCTGGGGAAAGGCTAGGGAAAGGCCCCTTGGGCTGGAGGGCTTCCTCTTAGCAGGACAGGGTAGCCCTATTTGCAGCCCATTTCATAAAATCAACAGGAAACTTCTCAGAAGGCCACATGGGATGAGCTGATGGTGGGCAGAGGAGACAAGGAGAGGGCACTTCAAGCAGCAGGTGAAGCCAGGCCGGGGTCTGGGGTAGAGAAGGGAGCCACCAGCACACACTGATGGGACTCCACATGCCAGCCGCAGGGGCAGGGATGTGACCAGCACCAGCCACTGTCAGTCATCACTGCTCTGCCCATGAGGAAATGAAAGCCCAGAGAGGCTAAGCATGGATGAGGATTGCACAGCTGGGGAGAGCTCACCCCAAGAGGCTCAGACCTTCGGTTTCTGGTTGGGGGTAAAGGGTGGTCTAGTTGCCCACATGGTCAGGACCTCCCTCTGAGCAGATGAGGTATGGGTAAGGCAAGGCTGCTGCTTCTAACAAGGTCTAGGTTCATGGTCAGCCCTATGCCCCTGATTCCTGCTCTGCATACAGTCTTATTCACAAATCTGAGAAGTCACTGCCTTCTCCCTTTCAGGGGTGTGGAAACAATGTCAAGGTGAGGTTCATCCACTGAGGTCACTGAGGCATCCCTCTGTTCTAGTAGAAGTCCAGGCCTCCTGCAGCACCTGGGGTGGGTCCGTTCACTCCCACTGAGTGGGGGAGAATTCCCTGGGATTTCCCAGATGACTGGAGGCATGGCTGGGCCCAGACTGGGAGGGGTGGGAGTGGCTAGTGGCCTCCCTCTGGCCACTGGACAGCTCCAGAATGGGGCCAGAGTATGACCTGCTCTCAGGGCTGAGAGTTCATCTCTGTAAACAGGTGCCCATGCTGCCCGTTGGGGACACTCAATGGAGCTGGGAATTTCCCACTGTCAGGATCTGGGAGGGAATTCCAGGCGTTATCGTGAAGCCCTAGAGCAGGAAGAGATCCTGGCCACGTGGAGATAGGGCTGTCCATGTCTGACCCTGCCATTTCCCTACCTGATCTCCTTGGTTTGGCTTGGCTTGGCTGTGCCTCTTTCTACAGAAAGCCCAGCTAAGAAGTCAAAAGAGCAGACCCAAAGCTTCAGTGGGAGAGAACTGACCAAAAAAAAAAAGATATTTGTTTTGTTTTTTCAAGATCTATTTGTTTATTTGAAAGAGTTAGAGATAAAGGGAGGGACAGAAAGAGAGAGAGAGAGAGAGAGATTTTCCAGCCTCTGGATCATTCCCCAGATGGCCACAATGACCATGGCTGTGCTGGGCCAAAGCCAGGAGTCAGGAGTTTCACTGGGTCTTCATGTGGGTACAAGGGCCCAAGCACTTGGGCCATCTTCTGCTGCTTTTCCCAGGCACATTAGCAGGGAGCTGGATCAGAAATACTGCAGCTGGGACAAAAACTAGTGCTGATATGGGACACTGTCATTGCCAGCAGCAGCTTTACCCACTGTGGGACAATGTTGATCTCCCTCCACCAAAAGGATATTTGGATGCATTTCAATTAAATATTTAGTGAATGTCCACAAGATACACAGAACTATGCTGGACTCTGTGAGGGAGTTAGATACTGAATAAAGAGAAGGAAATGTCTGGGGTTCTAGATGAAAAGAGGGAGAGGAACTCAAGTTCACAGACCTATGCATCATATTAGGTGTGAGGCACTGTCTTTAGCCTGTTTCATGTAACCCTTATAATGCCCATATTGAATGTGTGCTACTATTGTTCTCATTTTACAGACAATAAGCCTGAGACTCCATGAGGTTAAACAACTTGCCCAATGCAATCAGGCTAGCAGGGGACAGATTTGAGTTTTGATGCAAGAGTCTATAAATCTCTCCCCCTACCACTCTTCCTGCCCAGACGTTTTGCAGACTGGGACCCTTTAGCCAGAACTTTCTGTATATACAGTTCCATTTTAATACCAGGAACCTCAGAATCACAGGAGCATCAGTCAGAAAATCATTTCAGTGCATTCGGTACTGGAGGCTTGGATTTGAACAGAGAACAGAATTGCACTGCATCGTTAGGAACAGGGGCTGGCAAAACAAGTGTGCCCTGACTCATGCTCTGGCTGTGGTTGTCACCAGCTAACCTCAGAAATGGGGCTTCAACTGGAATCCTAGGTTTGCTTTCCTTCTGATTTTGTAATGCAAGTTGCGGAGCCATAGCAGCCTTTAATTCATCGCACATATCTCTTTAGCCACTGCTAGGTCTGGCTTGGTTTACTGGTTTCCAGATGCCTGAGGCTACTTAAAATAATGAGGTCACAAGAGTCAATTTAGCTTAAACCACATCGTTGGGTCTGTGAGACATAACTTATTTATGCTGATTATTCATGCATTTAGTAAAAAGTTAAGGGCTTGGGCTTCCACATGCATGCGAACTGCTGTATCTCCTTGCATCTTGGCAATGGTTTCTTTTTATTATTATTATTTTTTTATTTTTTGACAGGCAGAGTGGACAGTGAGAGAGAGAGAGACAGAGAGAAAGGTCTTCCTTTGCCGTTGGTTCACCCTCCAATGGCCGCCGCGGCCGGCGCGCTGCGGCCGGCGCACCGCGGCCGGCGCACCGCACTGATCCGATGGCAGGAGCCAGGTACTTCTCCTGGTCTCTCATGGGGTGCAGGGCTCAAGGACTTGGGCCATCCTCCACTGCACTCCCGGGCCCCAGAAGAGAGCTGGCCTGGAAGAGGGGCAACCGGGACAGAATCCGGCGCCCCAACCGGGACTAGAACCCGGTGCGCCTGCGCCGCAAGGCGGAGGATTAACCTAGTGAGCCGCGGCGCTGGCCGGCAATGGTTTCTAATGGGTGAGTTGGGTCTCACAAGCACTGGCATTGCTTCCTTCCGTCCTTCTTTCAATCACTCATTTATTTGGCACCAATTTTATTGACAGCCTCCTATGCTCTTAATATTGCAGTGATGAATAAGATAAAGGCCCTGCCATCAAGGACTTCAGAGCTCTTGATCCCAGAGAAAACCCATTCAACTCCCCCATTGCACCTGCTGCTGGTGTAGAGGATGCGTAGCATGAAACATCTAGATTTTCCATAAGATGAGTTTCCATTTTGAATTTTCAGAAACTTGATACTGCCTTTACTACATAAGAGTTTGCCTTGGGATTCAGTTCTTTTCTTTAGAATCAGGAGAATTTCGGGGTATCACCCCCATAAGCCCACTAGCCAGGAACAGGCAGTACATTGGGATGGGGCTATATGTGTTGGGAGTAGCAGACTGTCTTCTTGAACTGAAATAGGACTTTGGGTGGAGCTTCACGTGGCTTCAGAGAGGGTAGGGGCCAATTTTTCTAGGTATGGGTCATGAGGTCCATCAAATTTCCAGCCTTAGCTTTAAAGGTTATCTTGGGACTATGTGGTTTATTCTGATCACGTGATGCTGTGATTTCAAAGCTGGACAGGAACCATCTCATCTCCACCCTCTACTCACTTTCTGCCAGAGTCTGCTAGAGCCTTGGGCAGTTTCAGGGAAAGGATGACTCACCATAATGACCATTCATGCAGAAACAGTGAGCCATGAAACGGGCACCATGAAGGTGAAGAGGGAGACCAAGTACTTCCTAACAACACCCATTCTTCAGCACCAGTTTCAAGAGCAGGGGGTAAGGACTCTCTTGGTGCCACTGACGTACAAGTGTGCATGTATCTGTGTGAACACCTGTGGATCAGAGTGGAGACCGCTACATAATAGGAGCCACTAGAGTCTTGCAAAAAAGCAGAGAAACAAGAATCATTGGAAACTGGTTATTCTAGTTGGCAGGTTCCTGCTTTCCAGTACTGAGAGTTGAGATAAATTCACAGACCCACACAAACTTTCCCACCCCCTAAAAGGTGTATGTTGCTATTTGCTTTCATTTAACTTCAAATTCTACCCTAGCCCAAGGCTAATTCTCTGACTCTGTATGGACAGATGAGATGATAGAGATGAAAGCTAAATCATCTTTGAGCCTTGCTGTTGTAACAGATAAAATACTTGGTGTGAATCCAAGATTTGTGACTTCTGTGACAATCAGCTTATCAAAGTGCTCTGAGATTGAGTTCATGCTCTGGAAATCAAACTTACCACCTGCAAGAAAGCACAGTTACCACAATGGTCTTTAAAGGATGTGCTTAGTTTTAATTTTCCATACCACAAGAAGAAATGGGGAAAGGGTATGGCATGAAAATCATGCATTATGGGCAAAAAAATTGCTAGTTGTAGTCCTTTACAAAACTCTTTGGGCCACAAAAATAATTCCCAGCATGTGTCCCAGGACTTATTCCTTCCAGGAAACTCTTATTTTTCATAACTACCTGAAAGCTTTCTAAAAAATGCAGATTTCTGGGCTCTACCTACCAAGATTCATTCAATCTGTGTATGAGTCAGCGAAAGCAAACCTTAAACCAAACAGCTCCATGGTTTCAATGGCTGAATAGGACAAAAAGCTCGTTTTTCATGCTACAGTCCATTTATGGATCCATTAAGGCAGAGTTCTGCATTTCACACCTGGTTATCTGGAACCCAACCTCCACTCCCACCCCTTTAGACCCCCCCCCCATCTAATATCTCTGCCTTTCCCCATGGCCACAGAGTCCTTTCCAGGGTCTTCTGTGTCCATCCCACAAATGAGGACATGGAGTACAGCTACGGAAATGCATCTGCTCTTAATTGCTGTAGCTGGGACAGCCATGTCTCTTCCACTCATATCTCATGGGTAAGAATTTGGCCATGGTCCCATGCAGGGGCCTGGGAAATGTACTCTGTGTGCTGAGGAAGAAAAGGCAACGTGGTGAAAAATTAAGCAGCATAGCATGGTTGGGATGGGGACACAAATATGTATGTATGTATGTATATATTTTATTGTGCATATTTGAGGTTGCAAATATTATTTGATTGCAAGCATCTTTGGTAATTCCACCAAGGATGAAGCCCCTTTTCTTGAGAAATTCCTACCTGAAGGAATGCATATGGTTATCAGCAAGTGGGTGCTAATCCACTCTCATATCATACAGATTGCCTTACAGCAACAGAAATGGAAACACACAAGGCAAACACCCACTAGTCTCCTATAGTTTCTTGTTTGTGGCCATAGCTTTGCCAGTTGCAGCCCAACCCTGCAATTCTACAATCCAAGAAATGAAGGATCAGCAATTAAGAAGGCTCGTTCCACCTATCTGGGAGTCAATTCTCCATCCATAACACAGGAATTTTCATCAAAAAAGCTAGTTGAAGTGTCTATCACATTGCCTGCCACATATTAGGTATGCGATAAGTGTTGAAAAGTACTTAACAGAAGGCTGAGTTTTTAGGATCTCAAATCATGATGGGATTCACAGTCCAGAGATAGAGTGGACCTGGCTACTCTAAGTGTACTCTATAGATCAGCAATCTTTGTGTCATCTGAGGTTATGATAAATGCACTCTCAAGTCTCACTTCAGGACTACTGGTGAGAATTTACCACTTAACAAGATCTAAATATGATTCAACCACAGAACAAGATCTTCCTATTCAGGTTTCAAATTCCCCAAGATGGAGGTATGTCCAATGTCATCACCACAAGCTCCTGTACTTGAGGGGCATAGAGAAAGGGCAGAGAGTGATGGTCAGGGCCAGTGCACCATACTCTGGCAGAGAAAAAATGATGATAGTCCTGTTGGGGAGGCATCATTTCCATGTCCTGACAGGACTCTTGCTGTCCTGATTTTCTAATTAAAAGTCCCTCCTTGAAGCTACTCCTCTCCTCTGCTGCTCATTCAGGTTTTTGGTCCACATCCTGCTATAGCTGCTCTTGTTGTTTCTTAGAAAGATGCCTGCTTTTGTCATTTTTGAGGGCTATTCAAGGACAGACATGGGACATGCACAGAGTAATGGAGCTTTTAGGTCCTAACTTGTGATTCCAGAGGTAAAGAGAAGATTGTGTGGCATGCAGGTGGTCATGGTGATGGAGTGACTGAAAACAGACTGGACAAGATGTTAAAGTAATGGGAAAACCTCACGGTATATATCTGTGAGGAAGCTATTGCCTACCTCCATGGAGCTGAAAGACAGCTGCAAGTCAACAATTGCAATAATAGCATATTCTCTCTCTCTCTCTCTCTCTCTCTCTCTCTCTCTCTCTCTCTCTCTGTTATCTAATTCTGGTAACAAACATAAAAACAAATAAAATGATAACCTTTTATTTTTACAGACATTTATGATCTATATAAATTTTTCAATATATTTATTTATTTGAAAGGGAGAGTGACAGAGAGAGAGAAAGAGAACTTTCATCTTCTGATTCACTCCTCAAATGACTCAACAGCTAAGGCTAAGGAGCCTGGCACTCCATCCAGGTTTTTGACATGGGTGGTAGGGGCCCAAGTATTTGGACCAACTTCTATTGCTTTCCCAGGTGTAGTAGCAGAAGCGGAGCAGCCAGGACTTGAACTGGCACTCGTTTTGGATGCCAGCTTCCCAGGCAGTGGTTAACCCACTGTGCCATGGTGCTGGCACCTATATAACACTGTTTAGGCATTTGTTGATTTAGTGCATATTTATTGAGTATGTGTAATATATCGGAAACCAGGCCAACCACTAGGATTACAATGGTGAAAAAGACAGACATTGGCACATTGTATATGGAATTTACACTGTAGTGTGTTTGGCTAATTCTCATTGGTGTCTGCCCGGTGCCAATCACTGTGCTTCCAAGGACTCTTCATTAGTGATTCTCTGAGGTTGGTACATTTACTCAGAGGGAGTTGATAGGAGTTCCCAAGCCTCAACAGTGAAGGTGGCTGTCCAAGGAAATTTAGAGCTGCTGGTGGATGAGCCAACTTCTTGGCTCTGACACGATCACCCATCATGACCTTCCATTCCTGGCCCTCGGGGCTGCATAGAATCTGACAAGGATAGTGGTGCTCAGTAGGCTTGGGAGGCAGAGAACATTCTAGGAAGTAGAGCTTGAGTAGGTAAGAAGCTGATGAGACAGTGATGAGAGGACAGGGTGCCCCTTGCGGAAAGGACCATTTCTGGAATTAGAGCTGAGGCCAGAGGGTTAAGGGGGCTTTGCAAAAGGACAGATGTTGCTTATTATAGATAGAGTCCAGGCTTGGCAGTCATGGAAGAGAGGCACAATGGGGATGGCCAAGTAGGCTGGGACCAGACAATGGTGGGACATGGCTAGTCCTTTATCCTTTAGGCAACACGGAACCCTCAACACACGCAGGAGTTCTGTTTAAGTAAGGTCACTGACGCAGGAAGATGGGATTTGAATCGAGCACAGTTTGTCTAGGATGATGAGCTCTGCAAAAAATGGGTCAGAAAGCAGTCACTGTCTCCATCCCCAGCCTCCCTTCCCTGATGGATAGTTCATCACAAGTTCTCAAACTTTAATGTGTATTTCACAGGGTGGGGGTGGGGGGACTTGTTAAAATGCAAATTCTGATTAAATAGCTCTGGGGCAGGGCCCAAGACTGCATTTCTAACAAGCTTCCAGGTAAAGCAGATGCTGACTCTCTAAGGACCATACTGTGTAGCAAGATGCAGAGAATGATTACAATGTGCACAGAGCATCTTCGCCATGCTGGTGCTCGGCTGAACTCTTTGCGTATACATTTCATTCAGCACAACAATGAAGAGGCAGCTAGGATTATTATCCCTATCAGAAAGAAACTGGATTTCAGAGAGGTTAGGCAATTTGTTCAAAGCTACATAGACATTTTAGCCCAGTCTCTTTGAATCTTTCATGCCATGCAGTACAAATAAAATGCAGTCAGATAGTCAATGGCCTTCTCATTAGATTTCAGATCCTGCCTGCGGACACCCTGTTGTTATATTTTAACCACGAGAAAGAGTCAATCATTACTCATATCCAGAAAGGAAGGAAGAAGCAGTTTTCTCTTCATCTCGTGATCAGGAGGGATGCTTTTAAGGAAGAAGCATGCATGGTGCCGGGTAGAGGGAGGGAAGTCCATGAGAACAGTGAAGCAAGCATCATTTCGTGCCACTGTTGGATGTGGCATTTCAGCGTGAGGGGCTGGGGGAGGAAGTGTCTGTGGGCCGAGGCAGGTGCAGGAGTCGTTTGTTTCTTCTTCTTAAGACAAAGCATGGCAGGCAGCCCAGAAATGTCTCACTGCCACTGCTGGGGATTTTGGGATGGAGAGAATGCTCCGGAGGTTATGTAAGCCAGCATTGCGACATCCTGGCCTGGGTTTTCCCATTCTCTCTGCCCCAGAAGAAGGTGAGGTTTAGACTCAAAGCTGAGAAAGCCCATGGGATCAATGAGAGGCGGTAGCTGAGGAGGGCTTTGATGGACTCCCTCTTGCCCTCAGGACAGTCTGGCTGTCCTTGTGAGTATTAGGTTCACGTGGCAATACATGAAAACTGATTCTTGTGGCCAGGAGCTGGGGTGGCAGGGCTGGTGTTTTATGTGAGTTATCGACCCCAGCCTCACCTACCACCTCTTTTTAAAGGTGCTCAAGCCTTCTCCTAGACCCACTGAATCAGAATTTGTAGGGTCAAGGATGGGCTTTCATTTTTAATAAGTTTCCAGGTGATTCCAAGGACTCTATTAGCAACATGAAAAACCTGGTCAAGACAGAAAAGAAAGAATGCAGGCTCTGAAGTCAGACAAACTTCAGACTTGTGCCTCCTCCAAGTGGCTTGTTAGCTATGTGACCTTGTGCAAATCACTTGACCTCACTGCCTCCAATCTGTAAAAGGTGTTTGTAATGGCCTGTACAGAGGGCTGTTTTGAGGATCACTAATAGGACTGAGTCTGTGAGTGCTCGCTGCTTATCAGTACTTAGTAGGTATTTGTGTGCTTAAATTCAGGGTCTTCCAGGCCCCAGTCTTGTTTCTTATTGAAACCGTCTCAGGTGCTTATCTGAGGACATTTTAGTTGGTGGATGGAAGGCCCTGGGAGGTGGAGAGAATGCTGTAGTAGGATTTGCTTTCATTATATTTGCGACATATAGGCTTTGAGAAGGGTGTAGAGAATCATGGCTTCATTAGCCTGGGGTAGTGTTCTGATTTCAACAAGAAGTATTTTAATGAGGATGAGACAGATATTAACCTTGTATTCCACAAATTTAGGCACACACATGAGGCCCAGGTTGGTCTCATGATGTGACATAAGTAACAGAAAAGTGAAGTTGATCTAGGGTGCACTTAAAAAGGTGTATGCTTCGGAATGAAACAGTGAGGACTCATTGTTCCTTTCCTGCTGGCCAGAGCAGCCTGCAGACCACACACTACCTGCTGTGGGGTGGGAGAGGAGTAGGTCCCACCTTTCAGAGGAGAAAACATAGGGTGGTAAGCGAGTCAAGACCACATAGTTGAAAAGTTTTTATAGGGAGTGGAGTGGTTTAATTTAAGTGGAAAGAGGCAACTGCTGTGGCTGCATGCAATTGTCTGGAAGCAGGAATTGGGGAAGTGGGCAGAAAGAGTAGAATTAGGACCCTGCAGTGGAATGTTCCAAAACACAGACTTAAGTTGCTTATATAGAACTTCAATAACAGCTACTACTATTAGACTTTTCTGTCTCATTCCTTGGATTGCCTTATGTCATCAGTCTTCTAGCAGTCTTGCCTGGCAGGCATTTTCCCCTCTACTTTTCAGATGATGCAACAGGTTCAGAGAGAGGAAATGACTTGTCAAAGTCACATCAAAAGGGTTGGGTTCAAGATCTAAATCTGAACTCCAATGACTGCTCACTCCTTGTGTTGGGCTCTCTACCTAGAAGCAGAGGAACCTGTGGAGGGGATGAGTTGCCTTGGAAAGTGATCCCTGTTGCTGAAGAAGACCATCTGTCAAGGAGTCCATGGAAAGCACTGAAAAAAAGCAGCTTGGTTTAGGAGTTAAAAGCTAAGATATCACCTTAGTAACACAGTTGCTGAGGTTTTATTGTTGGTGGTGGGTTGTTCTCAAGAGTTTGGTCCTGGGCTACGTCCCTGCAGTGAGCCCTCGGTAACTGTCAGCTCAGTATCCCATATGGGCACCAGTTGTGTCCCGGCTGCTCCTCTTCTGATCCAGCTCTCTGCTAGTGTCCTGGGACAGTAGTGGAAGATGGCTCAAGTGCCTGGGCTCCTGTGCCCACATGGGAGTCCTGGAGGAGGCTCCTGGCTCCTGGCTCCTGGTTTCAGATCGGCTCAGACCCAGTCATTGTGGCCATTTGGGGAGTGGACCAGGGGACTAAGACGACCTCTCCCTCTGTCTCTCCTCTCTGTTTGTAACGCTACCTCTCAAATAAATAAAATCTTAAAAAAAAAAAAAAAGGCTTTGGTCATCTAGTCTCGATAATGCTCAGACAATTGTCCCCTCTTATGCTCTACTGTTAGACACTTTCAATCCCAAACCCAGTGAAGAATCCCGTGCTGGGTTGCAGCCAGTATCCCAGTGAGCATAGAAGAGGAACACTCATGGGAACTGCATGGGTCTTCTTCTTGGAGCTGAAAGGGCATAACTTTAGATTTGAATCTAGTGCCTCTCTCTACTTGATAATTTTGAGCAAGTCACTTAACAGCTTTAAGCCTCAGTTCGGGAGTCACTGAGTAGATTATAAACACCCTACAAACTAGAAGTCCGTGTACACATTCAGAAAGGCCCAGAAGCTCCCTCCTCTGGCTTACTTTGAAGCACTGAGAAAGAAAGAAGCGAAAGCTAAGGTGGCATTGTCAAAAGCCCAGGTGATGTTGAAGATGAGCCCCAACATACATACAGAGCCCCTCGGCAAAGACTGGGAGTGTTTTGATTTCAGACACCTGAGAGAATCTCTTTCCAATCAAAGTTGACCACTAAGCATACTGAGAAGAGACTTTGGTGATTGCACATGCCAAAAAAAAAAAAAAAAAAATGCAGACTTTACAGATTACATCAGAAAGATCATTAAATGAACAAGTAGAAAGCAACAACAGAGCTTGATAGAGAATCTGATTTTCAGACTTGCCACATTATATTATTTAAAATGTTCAGTTTCCTACTAAAATTTTGAGACATGAAAAGAAACAAGGAGATAAACACATAAATAAACATAGCAGAGGAAGTCAGTATAAACTCTCCTTGAAGAAGTCCAGATGTTGGATTTACTATCTCAAATTTAAAAAAATTTAACCTTGCATTAAAAAAAACTTCAAACAGAAGAGAATACCAAGCACAAACTGAGCAGAAATAAGGAAATAATGACGATAAGATCGGATAAAAATGCATACAATAGAAAATAGAAAAACAATGGAGAAAATAAACAAAAGTTGTTTTTTTAAAAAGATTAACAGTTGAAGAACATTAACTAGAATAACCAAGGAAAAGTAATGTTCAAATGATCTAAATTGAGGATAAAAGAATTAATATTATTATTACTTGCATTTTAGAAATGAGAAGGATTATAAGGGAATACCATCAATGATAGCATGAACAACTGCGTCATACACTGGGTGGGAGAGGAAAATCTCTTCCCATAATATCAGGAAAAAGATAAAGATGTCTATTCCCAATACTCCTACACAACACTGTGCTAGTGGTTCTTCCAGGGAAATTGGGCAAAGAAAAGAAATAGAGCAAGGGGCTGGTACTATGGCCTCTGCCTGGAGCACCACCATTCCATGTGGGTGCCGGTTCATGACCTGGCTGCTCCACTTCTGATCCAGCTCTCTGCTATGGCCTGGGAAAGCAGTAGAAGATGGCCCAGATGCTTGGGCTCCTTCCCCCATGTGAGAGACCTGGAAGAAGCTCCAGGCTCCTGGCTTCGGATCAGCCCTGCTCCAGCTGTGGCAGCCATTTGGGGAGTGAACCATCAGATGGAAGACCTTTCTCCCTGTCTCTCCCTATCTATGTCTGTAACTCTGCCTCTCAAGCAAATATATAAATAAATAACATTTTAAAAAAAGAAATATAACAAATTCAGACTAGAAAAACTATATTTAGAGATGACATGATCTTGAAAAAGAAAACTCTAAGGAATCCACACACCAAACACCATGCTGATCAAAATACTAGTGCTGTTCTCATAGAAATTAATATGATGATCTCAACGTTTATATTAAGGTTCAAGGGACCAGAATATTCAAAAAAGTCCTGAGAAAGAGGAACTAAGTTGGAAGACTCACAATTCACAATTTCCATACTCTCTATAAGGCTACATTCACAAAGACCACGTGGTGCTAGCATATGGATCAATGAACTGGAAGTGAGTTCAGAAAAAGCCCACACACCAATGGTCAGTTGATTCCCAACACGGGACAGAGGAATGAATATTCACTAAATGTACTACTGAGGCAACTGGATAGCCACATACAAATGAATGAAGTTGGACCTCTACCTCACACCACACACTAAAATGAACTCAAAACAAAGTTCTACATGTAAGAGATAAAGCTATTTTTTTAAAAAAGGCATACATCTTTGTGACCTTGGATTACAACATGATTACTTTAGCTATGACATTAAAACAGATGCAACAAAAGAAAAAGCATGTAAACTTTATCAAAATAAAAAGCGCTTGCACCTCACAGGACCCTATTAAGAAAGTAAAAAGACAGTCTGAAAAATGAGAGACTGTAATTACAAATCATATGTCTATTATAGGTCCAGTATCCAGGACACATAAAGAACAATTACAGTGCAATAATGAAAAGGCAAGTAATCCAATTTCTTAAAGTGTGAACATGACTTGAGTAGACATTTCATCAAGGAAGATATACAAATGACCACTAAGCACATGGAAACATCTGAACATCCTTATTCATTAGAGAAATGCAAGTCACAACCACAGTAATATACCCCTTGGTACCCACAGGATGGCCGCAGCAGAGCAGACAGCCATCGGTGAGCATTGGTGAGAATACAGAGAGATTAGCATCATCAGCCAATGCTGGAGAGAGATGAAGGGGCCACCAGGGAGACAATTCTGGCGGTTTCTCAGAAAGCCAGGCAGAGAATTACCACATTGCCCTGCAATTCTACCCTCGCTAGTTATCTCAGAGTGCACGTGTAGTACTTACAGGAGCCAGATCATGGTGCAACCCTGTGCCGTGCCGCAGCAGCCCCGTGCAGCCTGTGCCCACCTGACACATCAGGAGGCTGTGCTGAGGGGTTGGCGTACGTATGTCATCCAGGCGTGAGTGAGCGCACTCTGGGGGCTTGCCTGGCAGCACGGTCGCTGTGTTTCTCAGGACCACCCTGTCCTTGGGTGATGATGGCTGCTCTGATACTTGCAACCACATGGATGGCATTTGAGTACATCATGCTAAATGGAACACGCCAGTCACAGAACCGCACCAGTTGTGGGTGAAGAGGCCCAAATTAGGAGAGATAACAACATAGACCTGTGGGCGGGGAAGAGGCAGAGTGGCCACTCATAGCTATGGGGTTGTTTGGTTTGTGGCCCTGGGATAATGAGATGTACCGGAATTAAGCACTGGGGATGCTTGCATGACTTGGAAAGCCTACAAAAACCACAGACTATACACATTAGAAGAATGAATAGTACAGTGTGGATTCTGCATTGGATCTCCATTTCCAAAGGGCTGTGATAGAATAGATATATAGCCCTGAATACTGCTTGGCACACAGAGGATAGGCAGTGACTGTTTATTTTATTTTTACTGTTTCTTCGTCCGTTGAGCTCCTTAAAAGGTCAGCCTGGGCCGCTTGCTGGGGACCTTGGCTTATCAGGCTGGCTGTCCTGTCACGTCTCAGCTGCCTGTGGGCCTGATGTGTCTTTAGCCTCAAATTCCCTTTCACCATAGAGGGGTCAATCTCTGACCTCTTGGAAGTCACTCTTTGCCTCTGTGGCTTTTCCCCAGCCTGCAAGCAGCAATAGGCGGGTACTGCCTCCTGGACTAGGTGTGACGAGCTCAGGCCAGACACAGAACCAAGCTCCTGCCTGGGCCTGAGCTCCCACGTCTGACTTCCCCGGCTGTCTTTCCTCATCTGCCTTCCCATCTGGTCTTCCAAGATCACTCAGGGCCACATCCAGAGGTGGTTTGGGGAGTGGGGCCGGGGGCCCAACGATGCCGGGAGGGCCTGTGGAGTCTGTGCCTTTGCGAATGTGCAATGTGCGTGTGGTGACCCGAAGGGAAAATGCTGCTGACAACAAACGGCCGCCATCGTCCAGTTCACGGAACGAGGAAGGAAGCTGCAGCTCCACTGGGAAAACGCTTTCAGGGTGCCTCGTGCTCAGCAGTTTCAGATCTCTAAGCCTTTCGTGGAAGGGAGTGGAGAGGAACAAAGAGCCCGCTTCTCCATGTGAGAAAGGGGCGAGGAACCTCCTTGCGCAGAACTTCCTGATGGAGACACTTGTTTCCATTAGCGGGTGGAAGGTCACGGCCGCCCGGACCCCGGGGCAGGAGGGAACAGGCGATGGAGGAGGGATTCGGTTCTGAGGATGAACTCCAGGGTGTGGGGGCAGGCTGGGGCCTGAGAGGACAACCGACTTCCCCGTGGATGCTGGGGCTCAGTGTTCAGTGGTTTTCTCCTCTGCATGGGGGTCTGAACCTTCTCCAAGCAACATCACCCAGCCTCGAGCTGGCAGTGCAGCCGGGGATGGCCTGGGAGGGTGGATGTGAAGTTCCCATTTGGGGTGCGGAAGTGGCTAGGGGTGGGAGGGAAGGCACAGAGCAGTAACACCTCCGGGACCCTGGGCCGCCTGGCAGCTGGCTGGACCAATGTCCTCAGTGTGAGACAGGGCCACAAGGGAGGGCAGATGGGAAGGGAAGAGTGACCTTGGACTGCTGGAAGTTGGGAACAGCAAAGCAGTGGTGGGGACTGGACTCTGCTGGAGCCTCAGAGGCTACATGCCGGTGGTGGTGGTGGTGGGGGGGATTATCAACTGAACGGGGGGTGTGAGTGGAGGGGAGGCACAGACAAGCCTCAGGGTCCAGCTTGTGCCTGGGGTTTAATGGGATGATGGAAGGGCACACAGCTTCCTCAGGAGGTACTGGCTGTGCTGTGGGGAGGTGACATGCTGGAACAGGGTGCTCAGAGCCCACGACAGGCCAAGTGGGAGGGGAAGGGGAAGGATGGGGCGCCACTGGCCTTAGGGAGATGTTTGCAGATGGACTTGGCAGGGGCAGGGAACATGCGTCTCCACTCTGCATGTGATGGCCGTCCAGAGGGCAGTGTGCAGGCAGTGTGGTTGTACCTCAACGTCTGGTAGAAATTTTAATGAAACAACCCTTTTGGGCTTTAAATTTGTGATTGATCAATTCACTTGAGAGGCAGAGAGAAAGAGACAGACAGACAACACTTCCACCCACCCGTTGACTCCCCAGATGCCTGCAACAGCCAGGGCTGGGCCAGGCTGCAGCTGGGAGTCAGGAGCTCCATCCTGCTCTTCCGGCTGGGAGGCAGAGAACTAAGTATTTGAGCCGTCACTGCTGCTCCCCAGAGCAGGAGGCTGGAGACAGGCGTTGGGGATGGCTGTTGAGCCCAGGCACTCTGACATGGGATGCGGGCATCTTGATCAAATGCCTGTGCCTCTTTTAGCTTGACCTGGAGTTCCTTAAGGCCTCACACGTCATCCTCCTTTAGGAGCTGAGTCAGGAGGTTTCTCTGAACGACAGACGTTAGGCTCTGAGAATCCCACAGGAATCTCAAAAAGTCACAGATCACCACTTACCTGGAAAGGAAATGAACTGTGGAAACTCCACAGTAAGACATTGAGTTAAAAAGTTACCACTAGTGCTCTCTTTCCGCCATCTTGGAGCCTGTGGAGGCCTGCAGGGAGCAGGACTTCTAGAAGGCAGCTATGTCTGGAAGACTGTGGTGCAAGGCCATTTTTGCTGGCTATAAGCGAGGTCTCCGGAACCAAAGGGAACACACGACACTGCTTAAAATTGAAGGTGTTTATGCTCGGGATGAAACTGAATTCTACCTGGGCAAGAGGTGTGCTTATGTGTACAAAGCAAAGAACAACACAGTGACTCCTGGCGGCAAACCTAACAAAACCAGAGTCATCTGGGGAAAGGTAACTCACGCTCACGGAAACAGTGGCATGGTTCATGACAAATTCCGAAGCAACTTCCTGCGAAGGCCATTGGACACAGAATCCGTGTGATGCTGTACCCCTCAAGGATTTAAACTATTGAAAAGTAAATAAATAAAAGTGGGAAAAAAAAAGTTACCACTAGCCACAAAATAAAAGTAAAGTGGAGTTATAAGTCAGGAGCTGAGGCAATGCCTAACGGCTGTTGGGGAGACGCTCCTAATCATACCAAGCAGACATCTCTGGTCAGTCAGATAACAGTGCGCTATGGACAATACCCTTCTACCCATGCTGACTGGACTGTTAAAACATAAGTAAGGTGGGAACAGTATTGACTGGACTGTTCAACTGCAAGCAAGGAAGAAACATTGATTGGACAACAGGTTGGAGGATGGCAAGCAGGAGGACTGCTGGAAAATGAGGATAAAAGGGGGAGCCCTTGCACCACTCTCCATCCTCTTGGGGATCATGGCCCGGTGTGTGTGACCCTCTGGATCTCCACACATCTGGAGCTAAAGAGGCAGCCTGCTACTCTGCATGGAGCAGGTAGCGGCACAAGCCGACCTGCAGAGCTGTCCCTGAGCTGTAACCCCACTGTCTCTGTGTGTGTGTGTGTGTGTGTGCCTAGTGCATGTGAACCTCTGGATCTCCTCATACTTGGAGCCGAAGAGCCAGCCCGCTAGCATTTGCTACGCGGCACAAGGTGACAACGGGATCAAGAGGCCAGCAGGGCTGCTGCGTTGCTGTCCTGCCACCGTGCCGGACCAGCCAAGATGCCGCCTCACCACCCTGCCTGGACCCCTTATCAGCCTACTGCCAGACCTGACCACAGAGCCAGACCAGGCCTCTCAGCAGGGGACCTCTCCAACTTCTTGCCTGGCCATCCACCTGGGAACTTTGAGCCTACTGCCCAGCGTTCCCACGACGTCCTGCCTGTAAGTGACTGATCCAAGATCTGTCTCTGCCAAGACATGGAGCTCTGAACCTTGAACACTGACACTCTTTTTCGTGATCGTGACATGAACTTTGAAAATGCAGCTTTTATAAATAATGTTAGTCATTATTTGCTTTGACCCTATGTTTTGACCCCTATGCCAGGTATCTGTAAATAATGCTGGAGACCTTGATGTACATATACTATTATAATTGGATAACCCTCAAAATTACTTTAACACTGTATACTGTGATCTGTGGATTAATGAATAAGTTCAAATAGTATTATTGATATTGATATTAATGGTATTGATTCCCGTAGTCCTTTAGTCATTAAGGAAATAGTGTTACTCTGATAGTTAAGTATTACAGTAAGTAAGTTAAGTAGAAGATAAGTAGTTACATTAAGCTAAGTAGCTAAGTTAAGTAGTTAAGTCATGATTAAGTAGTGGTGCTAAATTTATTGATAAGTGTATTAAATAGTATAGATTGATAAGTATATTGGTATTGATAAGTGTATTGACCTCAGTGAGCATGCTGATGAGTAGTGTGATAAAAAAACCCTGGTGTGTAAGCAATAAAATCTCTCATTGGAAAGACAGTCCTGTGTCTTTGTGTTCCTTTCTTCCTTGTGACTGACAAGTCATACGTTGCACTTGCTACTGTCGAGCTGCACGACTGTAGGTGCTCGCGACAGAGGCACGCCAGAGACACAGGTGCTTAGCTGACTCTCCATCTGCTCCTCAGCTTCCCAGCCCCCTTGCTGATGGGGCTGAGCGATGGGTCCTCACCAACAATATCACTTCCGGCAAACACACGCACGGGAGACCAGCCCTTGCCCTGATCTTGTGCTGATCTGCAGCCTGCATCTCCAGCCACACCCAAGAGCTGGAGGGAGACATTTCCATTTCCTTTCTGGAGGGCTCCCTACCCCCAGCCTACCCCAGAGCCTTCCCAGTGCCTCAGGTGTGGCAGCAATGCCCAGACCTCCCTCCCTCCCTTTCAGAGTTTAGATGATCAAGACGGGGGCCACCCTGATTCCCGTCAGCCTCTAGGAAAAACAGATGCCTCTGAGTTCACAAGCCAGGTGTGATCCTCAACTCTCCACACTTCTAAAGTCTGAGAATGCATCTCCAATATTTGTTTAGAGACGCTGAGTGTTTTAGTACAGGCACATCTTTCAGGGAAGAAGCCTGCGTGTTTTCATCAACCTGGAAGATACCTCAGAGGAAGCTAAGCATCTCTTGGACTTAGCCAGCATGGATTTTGCTACACCCAGGATATAAAGGTACCGCACCACAGTAAGAATGTGGACATTGGGGCCAGTGCTGTGGCTTAGTAGGTTAAGCCGCCACCTGTGGCACTGGCATCCCATATTGACATGGGTTCGAGTCCTGACTGCTCCACTTCTTATCCAGCTACCTGCTAAAGTGCTTGGGAAAGCAGAGGAAAATGACCTCTGCTTTCCCAAGTGCTTGGGCCCCGGCACTCATGTAGGAGACCCAGAAGAAGCCCCTGGCTTTAGATTGGCCCAGCTCTGGTGGTTCTGGCCATTTGAGGAGTGAACCAGAGGATGGAAGATCTTTCTCTCCTCTGTCTCTCCCTCTAGCTCTCTCTTTGTAACTCTGCCTTTCAAATAAATAAATAAATCATAAAAAATTTTTCCTTGTTCTCTACAGTGGATAAGCCATTAAAAATCATTAGTTTAAAATTAATAATAATAATAATAAAGACTGTGAAATTGGGCTGATCAGGCTGTATGGCTTCAGAGGCTAGCTCTGAGTTTAGGCCAGATAGCCTTCCTTCTCCTCCACGAACCAGAGACGTCAATGGCACAGACCTCTGGTGCCCTTGGGTGGACTGCATGAGGTCACAGGCGCTAGGCACTCAGTGCTGGCCACACAGGAGCCTGCAGCATGGCCCGGCTGTCTTCTACCCTGTGGGATCCTCGGTTCCAATCCTCTCTGCCCATGCTGACCTCCCAGACACTTGCTGCTTCTGCACCTACTTCCCAGACGCCATCTGAAGCTATCAGTGCACAAAGTACATGGAAGAGCCCTCATCTGAGCCTCTGAGACCCTCCACAAAACGCTCCCACCCAACCCTTTGAGACTAAATTCCAGCCAGGACACCCATGCTAACCTCTGTTTTCCCTAAAGCCCCCTACTCATGCCAAGGTTGTATCCCCCATCTCTTCCTGCCTCTCTTGCCCTTTGAGGCTCACTGCTCCTGGAAGCCCCCCCTGACATGGCAGAAATTCTGTGCCACCCACATGACAATTAGTCACGGGCAGAATCAGCTCTCTGTGGGCTGGGTTTCGCCTCGGATGCCCACAGCCCTGCCCCATTGGCACGAGAGCTTTGCGAGCAACAGCAGTGCACTTCTGTAGTTAATGTGTGCATTCAGCCATTGCTCCATACGTGGGGGATAGTCACAGCTGGTGGGAGACTCCTCAGGGCTGGAGGGAGTCCCCGGCTGCCCCCCGGGACCCCAGGGGACCTAGAGGAGGGAGAGGCCATTCTTCCCCACCTCTGGCAGTTTGGGTGGGGCTGGGAGGGGTGGACTGGCATGCTCTCTTCAGCCAGTAGCCTCCAGGACCTTTTCTACAAGACTTGTCGACATGATCGCTCAACAGACTACTCTAGTTCAGGCCCAAGCTTCAGAGTCAGACCCTGGGCTTCAACAGTGGTGCCAGCTTTTGCTAAGGGTATGCCCCTTGCAGATTCAGTACCCTCACACATCCTAATTTCACACCCCACCTTTACCCATGGGAGCAGAGACAGTCCCAACCTCATCCAGTTGTGGAGATTAAATGAGATAATGCAGTGGAGCATACTGTTTCAATGGACACCAAGAAATATTCTCTATGTTGATCGTGTGGCCTGTAGGTTTGCAGGGTGTTATATGGGAAGAAAGATCATACTCAAACCTTGTCTGTACCACTGCTAAAGCTCAGTCGTGGGCACATATTCTCCCTCTGCAAACCTATGCTTGCTGATCTTTAAAATAAAGAGAATCATGCCCATGACACAGAGTTGAGGTGGAAATGAACAACCTCATTGAATTGAATCAAATATAATTAAATACTGATTATTAAGCCTGAGGAACAGTGACTGCCACATATAGGGATCAAGGGTGTCCTCCCATTCTCTTCCATTTAAGTCTCCCTTTTCTGTATAGCATTTGGAGCAAACAGCTGCAAGAACATTCAATTTCTGGCTTTAAAGCTAAGTTTGGTGGGGGTCTGCTGCCACCTGCTGGATTAGGAAGACATGACCTCACTCGCGCTCTCTGCTGCCACCTTGTGGTAGGAGAGGTTTGCAACAGGAGAGCATAGTCCTGCCTTGGCACACACTCCTCCCAGTACACCTGCACTAACCCACCTCTTCTCAAACTCTAGGTATGGAGCACTTAACAACGTGTCAGGGATCGCATGAACAAGCGAGGCAGAAGCAATCTGGGAGAGAAAAGCAGTGCTCACTTTTTAATGGACCTAAGACATATTTTATATGCAGAGATGCATGTAATGTATTTACATACAATAAAACGCGTGCTTCTTAACTGCACATTTTGATGAATTTTGACAAAGCTATATACACGTGGAAACACTGCCCCAGTCAAGCCAGAGAACATTTCTATTATTCCAGAGGGTCTCCTCCCAGTGCTTCACAGCCATCTCCATCACCTTCTAATGCAGGCAATTGTATTGGCTTATTTTTTTTTCACTTGTTTGTCACTAGTAAACAGAATTACAATTGAGAGCTATAATTTGATCTTATATCCTGAGTTCTTGCTAAACTCATTGATTTATCCCAGTATTTTATAGATTCCTCAGGATTTTATACTTTAAAAATAATGTTATTTGTGAGCAAAGGCAGTTTATTTCTCCCTTTACAATCTGTGTACTTTTTATTTCCTTATCTTGATTTATTGTGCTGGCTAGGATAACCAACATAATATTTTACAGAAGGAGTTAGAGCAAGTATCTCTGCTTTGGTATCAGTCTTTCATGGAAAGTATTTGCTACATTATTATTCTGTATATTTTGTTACTTGTAAATTTTTCTACACTTTAAAAATCAGCAATAATGTTATGCATTTCTGTCACATTTTTACTAACTCACAGGATTCATAGTGACAAAACATTTTACTAACTTGATTGCAAAACCATTTGGATAAATATTAATCTTAATATTACAAAAATATTTTTTAAATCACAGAATTTATTCTGCACTAGGCAAAATGAATGTCATATTTTCTTTTCAGGTTATAATTATCAGTGTGTTATTACAATTTTGTATATCAGAATCTGAAGTGTTGCAGGCACAAAAAATATTAGTAGCCAAATGAATAAGTCTAGCTGAATCTCTGCTACATGCAAAGAAAATACAAAATCTCTTGTGGTTTTTGCTTTATCTATATTGCACTACATAGAAAAGACTAAAGATTGGATTAAACATTTAATCAGGTTAATGTCTGAATGTTTCTGTTTTGTCTTGTTTGCACATGGATGCTGGTGTGGTGTGGTGCAGGCAGTTACGCCACCACTTGTAATGCCGGCCTCCCGTAACAGTGCTGGTTCAAGACCTGGCTTTGCTGCTTCCCACACTGCTCCCTGCTGATGCACCTCATAAGGCCACAGAAGATGGCCCAAGTGCTTGAGCCCTGGCCACCTACGTGGGAGATCAGGATGGACTTCCTGGCTTCTGGCTTCAGACTAGCCCAGCCCTGGCTGTTGCGATCATTTGGGGAATGGAGTGAAACAATGGATGGAACATTTTTCTTTCTCTGTCACTCTGCTTTTCAAATAAATAAATAAATAAAGGTATGCACATATATCACATAGATTATTTTTGAATTCATACTTTCAATATATTTATAGAACAAATTCAGTGGATTTTTTTTTTAAAGATAATACTGGGACCCAGTGCTGAGCCAGGTAAGGCAACATTGCCCTTTATTTATTTATTTTTAAAGATTTACTTTTTTAATTTATTTGAAAGGCAGAGTTACAGAGAGGCAGAGCCAGAGAGAGAGAGAAGTCTTCTATCTGCTAGTCCACTTCCCAAATGACCACAAATGGCTGGAGCTGGGATGATCTGAAGCCAGGAGCCTCTCCCAGGTCTCCCACACGGGTGCAGGGGCCCAAGGACTTGGGCCATCTTCCACTGCTTTCTCAGGCCACAGCAGAGAGCTGGGATCGAACTAGCACCCATATGGGATCCCAGCACTGTAGGTGGTGGCTTTACCTGCTACGCCACATGGCCAGTCCCTCAGTGGACTCTTTCAAAAACAAAAACATGTATTGCCTACTTTTTAAAAAAGATTTAAAACTTTTTCAATTATTTGAAAGCCAGACACAGGGACAGGTTTCCCATCCACGGTATGCTCCCCAAATGCCTGCAGCAGCTAGAAAGCAGGTAAGAAAGTAGGAGCCAGGAGCTCAGTCTGGGTCTCCCATGTGGGTGGCGGGACCCAACCACTTGAGCTGTCGTCTGTGCCCCCCGAGTGTGCATGAGCAGGAAGCTGGAGTTGGGAGTGGAACCGGAACTCTAGCTCAGGCAATTGAAGATGGTATGTGGGCATTCCAGTGTCTTAACTTAGTCCAGATGCCTGCACCTAAAATTGATCTTCAAATTATCGTTGTCTTTGGTCAGACTGAGATGTTCTTTCTTATTCTTAGTTTACTGATGTGTTTGTCAGTATTATGAGTATTGAGTCCATCAAATGAACTTTTCTGTATGTTTTGACATAACGATCACATGATCTTGCTCCCTTTTTTATTCAAGTGAGTAATCAGATTATCTTATTTTCAGGTGTTGCAACACCCAACATTTTGAGGAAAACTCTCAGCTGATTGCACTACATTGTCATTTGTAGGTATTGCTGTTTTCAATTTGCTTTTATTTTTGAGAGTGTTTATGTCTGTATTCATGGGTAATATCATATTTTTATTGCTTACAGGGCTCTTGACAGGCTTTGGTATCAAGTTCTGGCTGGTGTTGTGAAATGATCCAGGCAAGTATTTCTTCTTCCTTGCTTTTCTGGATGAACTTGGAAGACAGAGTTACAGAAGGTCAAGCCCTGCACTCAGAAGATGGAGAGCCATCCGGCTTTGGACAACGAATGTCAGCTCTCTGGATCTTTGCACTCTCACCTAAACAGTATCACCTTAACAGTGATGCCTGAAAATCTGCCTGGCAGTGCAGCCGGTGGGCCCTTGACATATGGCAGGTGTTTTGTTAGTTAGTTTGGTTACTACCACGTCACTACTGGGACAGGAAGATGAACCTCAAGGTCCTCGGGATTGTAAACTTCCATTACTCTTTTCTCTCTTGCTTACAGTTGGGTCACGTTTGCAGAACTTTAAAAATGGATTTTAACTGTTTTCTCCTGCGATGCCACGGTAGCCTCCAATGCCGCCAACACTGATCTAATTCTTTCTTTAACAGATGAGGAAGCTGAGGTCAGCCAGCTGGGCAACTTGCCCAAGGCAACACGGAGGACTGGTTGCCATCACCCACAGAGAAGCCAGAGTTTCAGGTGAGGGAGCAATAGGGCTGGAGAGTTGTTGGCTCTCCCAGGGCCATGGACACTGCAAGCCATGTTCACACCATGTGGGGGTCCCTTCAGGGAAGGGCAGCTTCAAAAGCTTTGGGCAGGAAGAGTCAGGTCATGCAGTCAGCTGCCTCCTAGGCTCAGGTGTGCAGCCTCAACAAGGCTTCGACCTCACTGAGCCTCGGATACCGATCTGGAAAATGGTGAGATCCATACGCCTGCCTGGCGAGAGCTGCCCTGCAGAATTGCACGCAGGATGGGTTCATCCTCCCAACAATGCTGCAAGGTTAGGGCATTCGTTGCAGGTGGGGAGAGCGAAGTTCACAGAGATTGAGTAAGTCCCTCATCCAGGATTGAATCCCAGGTACAACTGGTTCTCCTTTCCATGTTAAACTGATCAAACTGCACACTTTAAGTATATTCAGTTTATTGGAAGTCAGTTATACCTCAATAAAACTGTTTCTTTAAAAGGATTATCCAGAATCAGATATAACAGTTGCAGAGAATAACCTGAAAGTAATTATATCCACTGGCATATCTATGTGTCAGAACTCATTCAGATGCACAGTTAGGACTTGAGAATTTTACTGCATGTAAAATGCACACAAATAAAGTACTGCTGGTTTGTTTGCTTGCTTTTTTTTTTTAAAAAAGCAATTAGACCTAAAATCGTAATTCTCAGATGTCACCTGAATCTCTTATTGGGAGAAAAACAGCCCCAGACCATATACAAAATAAATCATTCTTTCAACAACAGCTCACTCCTAAGAATGCAGGTTTTTTTCTCATTATAAAAGCAGTATGTGTTTATACTAGGAAAATTAGAAAATACAGATGAGCAAAAATATAAAAATAAAGCAGAGTCTTGCTCTGATGTCTCAGCATCTTACACTCTGGTATATTTCTTCTCACTGCGTTTCGGCGTGTGTTTACGGACACATATTACAATATATATAATGCATGGAACATTTTAAAAAAGAAGATCTTGTTCTAAAAGTGATTTTATCATCTATTCTTGACACTTAAAAATATGCTGCGAAGGGTTACTATGCAGTGAGTGGTCATCTACAGTAAGAGTTTTACACTAAGTTCTCGGGTGGCTTTAGGCCCTTGGGAAGTATTTCTGGTGCTGGGGCCAGGGCGGGGGAGAAGAGGAGGGTGAGATTTTTTAATGTTTTAAATTTTTCATTGAAGTGCAACATACACAAAAGAGCACACACATTGTGAGTGAATGGCCTGAGAAATGGTCACAAACTGACCCTGTGTACCTAATCCATGGTCAGACCCAGAAACAGGCTACTGCCAGGGCCCAGGGCCCCCACTCACCACTGAGAACTCTTCCATCTGCTACTACCTCCGAGGGTGATGCTGATCAAGACCTGCTTTGGAGCTGGCACTGTGGTATAGTGGGTAAAGCTGCCACCTGAAGCGCCGGCATCCCATATGGGCGCCAGTTTGGGTCCCAGCTGCTCCACTTCCAATCCAGCTCTCTGCTATGGCCTGGGAAAGCAGTAGAAGATGGCCCAAATCTTTGGGCCCCTGCACCCACGTGGGAGACCCAGAAGAAGCTCCTGACTTTGAATCAGTGCAGCTCCGGCTGTTGCAGTCATTTGGGGAGTGAATCAGTGAATGGAAGACCTCTCTCTCTCTCTCTCTCTCTCTCTGCCTCTCCTCTCCTCTCCTCTCCTCTCCTCTCCTCTCCTCTCCTCTCTCTGTGTAACTCTTTCAAATAAATAAATAAATCTTTTAAAAAAAAATCTGCTTTGATTGGTTTCGAGCTTTAAGTAATGAAGATAATATTGCCCTCATTCCTTTTTTACTTGATTTCTTTTCATCTACTTGAAAGGCAGAGCAAGAGAGAGAGAATTCATGCATCCACTAGTTCACTCACTAAATGCTCACAACAACTGCTGGACCAGACCAAAGCCAAGAGCCCAGAACTCAATCCAGGTCTCCCACCTGGGTGGCAGGGATCCAAATACTAGAGCCATTGTCCCGTCTCCAAAGATGCTGGAAGCTGGATTGGAAGTGGAGTAGCAAGGACCTTAACAGGCATTCTGACCTGGGATATAGATGTCCCAAGTGGCTTAACACTCTGTGCCACATTACCCTTCTTAGCCTTCTTCTTTTTTTTCTGTCTTCTATTCAACTTTACATTTGTGAGAATCACCTGTATCATTGAATATATTGAACTACTGTTGTGTCATATTCCTTTGTGTAAAAACATCACAATTCATTTATTTATTCTACTGTTGACTTTTATTTGGGTAGTTTCCAGTCCCAAAGCTATTGCAAATAACAATGCTATGCTACAAACATTCTAATATTATATGTGAATACACGTATGCAATTCATTCGTGAGCATATGCACTTCTATCCAGTCTAATTTTAAGAGAGGTAGTAGCAAATTATAGATTTTCTATGAGTATATGTTCTGTTTTAATAGTACTGTCATAAAGTTTTCCAGGGAGGTTGTAGTAATTTGTACTCCTACCAGCAGTGCATAAGAGTTTTGGTTACCTATACTTTCGCTGACATATAGTATGTTTAGTGGGTTTTGTCTTTAACCATTCTGATATGCAGAGTATTGAGGTTTCAATTCCTATTTCCCTGATGACTCATTAGGCTGAAAACATTTTGTAGCTCTATTAATCATTTATATTTCTGGCCAGCGCTGCGGCTCAATAGGCTAATCCTCCACCTAGCGGTGCCAGCACACCGGGTTCTAGTCCCAGTCGGGGCGCCAGATTCTTTCCCGGTTGCCCCTCTTCCAGGCCAGCTCTCTGCTGTGGCCCGGGAAGGCAGTGGAGGATGGCCCAAGTGCTTGGGCCCTACACCCCATGGGAAACCAGGATAAGTACCTGGCTCCTGCCTTCGGATCAGCGCGGTGCGCTGGTTGCAGCGCGCCAACTGTGGCGGCCATGGGAGGGTGAACCAACGGCAAAAGGAAGACCTTTCTCTCTGTCTCTCTCTCTCACTATCCACTCTGCCTGTCCAAAAAAAAATCATTTATATTTCTCTTCTAAGCCATCTATTCAAGTCTTTCACCTTCTTTTCTTATTTTATTGTTATTTGTATATACTTTATAAAGCTGATTTGTAGAGGGTCTTCATATATTTAGAATTTGTGTTCATTGCTAGGTATGTATATTACAAATGCAATCTCTAACTTGCTGTGTTACCTTTTCAATCATTTGTGTCTTTTGATGACACCTCTCAAATTTTTAATGTAATGTAATATATTACGTTTTTCTTTTATGGTTCATGCTTTTGGTAATAAGTTTAAGAAATCCTTGCGTTCTCAAATATCACAAACAGATTTTCTTATACAACTTTAATGGTTTTATTTATTTATTTTTTTGACAGGCAGAGTTAGACAGTGAGAGACAGAGAGACAGAGAGAAAGGTCTTCCTTTTTCCGTTGGTTCACCGCCCAAGTGGCCGCTATGGCCAGTGTGTTGCGGCCGGCGCGCTGCGCTGATCCGAACCCAGGAGTCAGGTGCTTCCTCCTGGTCTCCCATGCAAGTGCAGGACCCAAGGACCTGGGCCATCTTCCACTGCACTCCCGGGCCACAGCAGAGAGCTGGACTGAAAGAGGAGCAACCGGGACAGAATCCAGCGCCCCAACCGGGACTAGAACCCAGGGTGCTGGCGCCGCAGGCAGAGGATTAGCCTAGTGAGCCATGGTGCTGGCCTAATGGTTTTATTCTTCACATTTAGATATGCAATCCATCGGCAGTTGATTTTTGTGTATAATGTGAAGTAGAGGACAACATATTTTTCTAATTGGATACCCAATTGACCCATAGCTAACTGTTGAAATTATTGCATTGGAGATTCATAGCTCACAAAGGAATATTACATAGTAGCAAGCATGAATGATTTAAATCTATATTCAACTATTAGGTTGAATTGTCCAAACATAAAGTTAAATGGAAGAAGATAAACCAAAAGAGGGTAGGTTATGATTTGTTACCCGTCATAAATCAGGGCATCGGGGCCAGCACTGTGTCATAGCAGGTAGCACTGCTGTTTGTGATGCCAGCATCCTTCATGGAAGTGTCAGTTCAGTCCCAGCTCCACTTATGATCCAGTTCCCTGCTAATGGGCCTGGGAAGGCAGTGAATAATGGCCCAAGTGTTTGGGCCCCTGCCACCTATATGGAAGACCCAGATAGAGTTCCTGGCTCCTGGCTTTGTCCAGGCCCATGTTTGGCTATTTTGGCCATTTGGGGAGTAAGCCAGCAGGTGGAGGACCAACCCACCCCCCCACTTTGCTTTTCAAATAAATAAATAAATTTTCTAAAAAATCAAGCAATCATATATGTGGAAGACTGTGATCTCTCTAATTTTTCCTGTTCATCACTTTATTTATTCTTGTGCAAACACCACAGGTCTTCATGACTAAAACTTTAAAATAGATCTTCCCCAGGGGTAATAGAAACCCTCTCGCTTTGTTCTTCTCCAAGATTGCCTTGGCTATTCTTGTACATTTTCATTTTCATACCAATTTTAGTGTCAGATGATCAATTACCATACCAAAAAAAAGAAACTACCAGAATTTTAACTGAGATTACTCTTGTCTGTTTTCAGTATTCCAAATTACCTGCATTTTGCCAAGATTTTTCAAAATTCCCTTGGAATTTTTATTGGAAATTACTAAACCCATAATTTAATTTGTGTATATTAAATTACTTTGTTGATTACTGCATGGCTGTGAATACTGGTTTCCCCACAAGCTCATCAGTAACTTTTGAAGAAATTCTTGGTCATGTAATTCTTTCGTTTTCTGTAAAACTGTATCACAACCTGTCACACTTAATATGTGTTTCTCTAATATACATTATAAATGCTCCCAGAATGACCTGATCAAATATTTTTCTCAAATATTCAGGGATGAGTAGTACGCCTTGACTCCTGACTCCATTCACTTACACATTCACATGGTTTTTAATTCCCTGAAGAAAAACCCCGAGCATAGCCTAGTATGAGAGGTGTCCATGCTTGTACATGTGTGCACTGTGTTGTGACATCTGCTAAGTATTTAGGTGTCTTCCTTTTCTCTAGGGAGGTTTCAGCCCAGTAAAGGCAATGAATCAAAACCAAAGACCTAAGGAACTGTTTCTTTGTGTTAGAGCTTGAGAGTTACAGCAGTGGTTAACTCCAGTGGAGAAACCAGAGTGAAGCTGACTGATCCTAGGAAACTGATGGCTGAGCTGGGTCTTCATGCATAAACAGAAGCGACCCAGGCTAGGAAGCCCAGGTGTTGAGCAGGGGTAAGGCACATTCTGGATGAGAAGAAAATGTGCGTGAAGGTATGGAACCTCACCATGTCCAAGGAGCATGAGTGGTAAGGAAAGACGAGGAGTGAGGGGTGGAGTGAGATGCAAAGCTGGGTGTGTAGGTTAGGGTTAGACACGACTGTCTTCCTAATATATGTCAGCAATCTTTCCTGATACATTATAGTATAATTAGAATAAGAGAACGCACCATCAGAGCTGTGTTTGAAAGATATTACTCTATGCTGTAGTCTGAATGTCCCTCCCAACCTCACACTGAAATTTGATGGACATTGTAGCAGTATTAAGATATTGGATCTTTGAGAGGTGAGCAGATCCTGGGGGCCCTGCCCTCAGGCATGGGTTAGGGGCATTCTCATGGGAGTGGGTCCCTGATCTGGTGTGTGCTTGCTCACTCTTCCACCAGGCCCTGATGCAGCATGGAGGCCCACGACAGATGCTGGTGTGAGGATCAAAGACTTCCCAGCCTCCAGAACTGAAAACCAAATAGATGGCTGTTGCCCATAAATTTCCCTGTGGTGTCATGTGATAGCAGCAGAAGATGGCCTAAGGCATTGATGATAGTCCAATAGCACTGGGGAGAGGGGAGTAGTGTGCAGAGGCAGGGAAGAAGTTCCTAACCTATGCCAGGTTAGAGACAATAAAAAGCTGGGCAGAGGATGCTGGAAATGAAGAGATTCATTGGCGAGTGAGCCAGAGGTGCAATCTACATGACTTGGCGAGTGGGTGCAGGTGGGTGAGAGGAGGGATGTCTGGGTGTAGGGCATGGGATGCTACTGTGCTGAGCCTGGGCCACTGGGGTGAACAGAGCCTCTATTCTAGTCTGTGCCGGGGGTGAACCTTTGATTGGCAGCTGTGTGAAAAGGCACAGCAAAATGCTGCTATATTCTTGTCCTCAGGATAACCACATTTTTGCCATGCGATTTCATTTTACAGGATTTGTAGGTTCTTTTGTCCCCTATCCATCTGTTTATTTACTGCTGCTCTCCTGGGAAAAGAGAAGGCAGGTTATTTCAGAAATACAAACCCAAACTAAGAACATTCCCCCTCCCCAGCCCCCACCGCAGCTGCTCCGACTTTAGATTATTTTGGCAGATTAAATTGGAAAGGAATCTTAAATCATTTAGAACAAACAGCTCATTTGGTACATGAGAAGGCCCAGCCCAAGAGAGGAAAAATGATTTGTTAGTGAGTGAAATCATGAGCTCTATCCGAAAATAACGAGAAATAGTAGGTCAGTGCGGTTAACAGAAAGGAATCAGACAGACTTGGGCACTGTTGTTTACCAGATGTGCGATCTGGAGGAGGTCATTTAGTTTTCTCTGAGCACCAATTTACGCGACTGCAAAATGGAGTTGTTGTGAGAATTAAAAGAAAAAAGGTACATTCACAGCGATAGTGGAGAGAAGAAAGGAAAGGAGGGAGGGAGGGGCATGGTAGATCTTTCTGGAACTCAGTGCATGGCCAGTGATGCTGAAGATGAAGACGCTGTGAGAGTTATGCTGCTGCTGGTGTGACTGAAGGGGCTTTGCCAGCAGAGCACCTGAACTGAAAGGTCCTCCAGTAGTTGTTTGACCTGGTTGGACTTATCTAACCTTCATAACTATCAATTTCATCAAATGTAGGACAGAGATAATAATCTCCATTTTGCTTGAGAATGGAATAAAATAATATGCATACTTAAGGGGCCTAACACAGTACCTGGTACAAAGATGATCTACTTGAGTTTGCTCACCACTACTGAATCCACTACTTACTCTTCCCTTTCTCTCTCCTCTTTATCTTCATCATTGGCCAAAAAAATCTTTTTATTAACAGACTTTATTTTGCAGAACAGCTTGGGTTCACAGTAAATTGAGTGGGAGGTACAGAGATGACCCATTCACCCCTACCCCCTCCCATATGCACAGCCTCCTGTATTGCTAACATCTGGCATCAGAGTGGTACACTTGTTACCACTGATGAACCTACACTGACGCATGATTATCACCCCAAATCCACAGTTTACATTAGGGTTCACATTTGGTGTTGTACATTCTATGGATTTGGACCAGCATATCCACTGTTATAGTATTATACAGAATATTTTCATGGTTGTAAAAATCCTTTCTTCTGCCTGTTCACTCTTCATTCTCTCTTGACCCCTAGTGTCCACTGATTGTTTCACTGTCTCATACTTTCCTCTTCTCTGGAATGCCATATAGCTGGCATCACACAACATATAGAATTGTCATGCTGATACCTTTCACTTACTAATATGCATTCAGCTCTCCTCCCCCATGTCTTTGCATGGTTTGAAAGCTCATTTCTTTTCAGTGTTAAACAATATTCCATTGTTGGATGTACCATCAGCCAAGGATATCTGTGTTTTTTTCCAAATTTGTGTGTGGGTTTTCACATCAACGTAAGTTTTTGACTTCTTTGGGTAAATACCAAGAAGTGTGATGACTACATTGTATGATAAGAGTATATTTAACTTTATAAGAAACTACCAACTCTCTTCCAATGTGATTCTACCATTTTGCATTAATTTATTCAGCTATAAATGAGAATTCTTGCCCCACATTCTTATCACCATTTGGTCTTGGCTTGTCAGTTATTCTGGATTTTGATCATTCTAATAAGTGTGTAGAGTAGCTCATTGTTACTTCATTTCAAATTCCTCTGATGACATGAAACATGGAGTATCTTTTCAAGTGCCTATTTGTCATTTCTTTATCTTTGATGAAGTGTCTGTTAAAGTCAGTGGCCCATTTTTTAATAGGATTAGTTTCTTATTATTGACTTTTAAGAGTTATTTGTATGTATTTTTTAAAGATTTATTTATTTATTTGAAAGTCAGAGTTACACAGAGAGAAGGAGAGGCAGAGAGAGAGAGAGGTCTTCCATCCGCTGGTTCTCTCCCCAAATGGCTCCAACAGCTGGAGCTGAGCCAATCTGAAGCCAGGAGCCAGGAGCTTCTTATGGTTCTCCCACATGGGTACAGGGGCCCGAGGACTTGGGACATCTTCTACTGCTTTCCCAGGCCATAATAGAGAGTTGTATTGGAAGTGGAACAGCCAGGACTAGAACCAGCACCCATTTGGGATGCTGGCACTGCAGGTGGTAGCCTTACCCGCTATGCCACAGTGCCAGCCCTGTTCCTTGTATATTTTGGATAACAGTCCAGTCCATTGTCAGATATGTCATCTGCATATATTTTCTCCCAGCCTGTGGCCTTTTTCTTTGACAGTGCTTCTCACAAAGCAGCTATTTTTCAATTTTAATGAAGTGCAATTTACTAATTCTTTCCTGTTTCATGCCTTTGGTATGTATCTAAAACCTCACTGTCAAGCCCAAGGTCATCTAGATTTTCTCCTGTTATCTTTCAGTTTGTTATTTCTCATTTTACACTGGGTCTGTGATCTGTTGTGAACTAACATTTGTGAAGGTTGTCTAGATTCATTTATTTCCTGCATGCTGATGTCCTTTTATTACAGAACCATTTGGTGAAAAGGCTGTCTTCTTTCCATTGTATTGCCTTTGCCCCATTGCCAAAGATCAGTCGGCTATATTTATGTGCATCTATTTCTGTGCTCTCTATTCTGTTCCATTGATCTATTGGTCTATTCTTTCTCCAACACGACACTGTCTTAGCTACTGTCACTTGATGGCAGGCCTCAAAGTCAGATAGAGTCAGTCCTCCAGCTTTGTCCTCCTTTAGTACTGCACAACTCTACTTTTTATTTCAATGCTACGCTATCACTTATCCATCAGCTGGAAATCTGGAAATACATGTTGCCCTCACTGCTCTTGAAATTCCCCCACTTTTCAGTTCCATGTGAATTCATTCTCTGCAGTATATGTCTGCCTCTCCGGTAGCTTATGGCTAACACTGGATACTGATACTCCGCTCAGAGCAGGCTTGGGCTGTTAACTTTAGGACAAGAACATAGACTTCAGTGAACTCCTTACCCTACCCGAGATTTGAGGCAGTAAATATGGTCTGCCACCAGGCTCCCTCATCTCCACCTGGGCAGTATTTAGTCGATATAATTAATGATAGGTTGTTTGGAGATTTTTGGTAGTTGCCTCGCTCTAGTGATTAAACCAATCATTTATCTTCTTGGTTGTGTTTTGGTTGGGGTTGGGTCCCAGGAGTGAGAGTGTAACAAGATTTTTGGAACTCTTGTACTGAGACAGGCTTGATTCCTTCAGGTACTGGGGAAAAAACAAACCGCTACCTGTTCAGGAATTTTTTGTAAAAGCTGCAATTCTCCCAGCTCTAATATGAACAGACCAGCTTGATGGCTCACAGTGGCTGAACATGACTGGAAATCAGGTCAGGGATTGTCACACAGGGGGAAGGAAAAGGTCAGTAATCGAGAACGGGGTGTTGGAGCCGATGCAGTGATGCAACGGGTTAAGGCTCCGGCCTACAGTGCCAACATCCTATATGGGCACCAGTTTAAGTCTCAGCTGCTCCATTTTCGATCTGCCTCCCTGCTGATGTGCCTTTTGGGGGATGGCCCACATCCTTGGGCCCCTGCACCCATGTGGGAGACCTGGAGGAAGCTCCTGGCTCCCAGCTTCAGACCAGCCCAGCTCTGGCCATTGCAGCTATTTGGGTAGTGAACCAGAGGATGAAAGACCTCTCTCTCTCTCTCCCTCTCTCTCTTTCTCTCTCCCTCTCTCTCTTTCTCTCTCTCTGTAACTCTGTCAAGTAAATAAAAAATCATAAAAAAAGAAGTGGTATCCCTGTTGGTTGTGGACTGAGGCGTATCACTGAATTGGCAGGTTCCAGCCCGGGGGTTCTATCTTTTCTGGAACTGCACCATCCCATCTGTTTGCTTTTATGTCTTAATATCCCCAAAGTTACTCCCTCGAAATGCTACAAAGCACATACTTATTGTTTTAATTAAAGTGAATAGGTTTGAGGATTTCAAAAGAGAAATTCTGATCTATTCAAATGGGTATGTATATGTTCCCAGATCAGAGATGGAAAGCATTGATGTGACACAGCCCATTCCAGGTGCCCCAGTTTATGCGTGAGAAGAGCACCGTGGCTGTCTCCGGGGACGGGCAGGAGCGGGAGGGATAGGAGTGTCCTCCCAGGAGGGTGACAAACTTGCCTGTGTACATTTTTGTGTAGGAAAGAAAAAGGAAAGAGAGGAAAAGAAAGAAGGAGAGAAGAAACATCAAAGTTCATTCTTTATTTTGTTCCCAATTGGATTCCACCAGACTCAATATGTCATTCGGAGAGCACCTAGATGCAGCTGCGGATTTAGATAACTCTCTCTTCCCCTTCTGACCTTTATTATGACTGCAAAATTCTGTGTGAAGGATAAATAATGCATGCTCTCAGTCAACACAGAAGACCCAAGGAGCTACCGCAGAATAAAGTCAGCAGCATCTCTCTTGCCAGCATGTTTTTATTTCTGATTTACTTCCTGCCCTCTCCACCTCCATGCCCTCTGACCTCCTTTACCCACCAATCAAACCTGAAAGCCTGCAAACATTGCAGCATAGGTTTGGGGGGTCAATCTTGCATGTGCAGTGTTTACAACTATGATAACTGTGTGATCCAGGCATCCTTTCTCCTCTCTGCCTGGCCTGCTCTGGGAGATGGAGATGCCCAATCTTGATGCACTTTGTTTCAAAAGCTTTGGAAGGATAATGAATGAAGATGCTGCAAACGGACTTTTTCAGTTCCACCGTGGGGAAGAAAGGAGGTCTATTCTGGTCAGTTGTGGGCATGAAACACCAGGGGACAGCTGCAGGCGGAGAAGTCACTTTTGGTGAGCCTAGCATTACCTCACAGAGGCAGAGAGAGCCGAGACCTGGCCTTGGTTTTGCAGTCTCCAGGCTGGTTTTTGAGGCAGCAATGGGAACAAAAGTCTCTACAATCACCAGGAAGGTGAGGGCTTGGGTTTCTTGCCATGCTGAAAAGCCAGAACCCTCTCTTCTTGCAGTCCCATGAAGGCAAATAAACACACAGCAGTAAACTCTAAGCTCGGTGCTTTCATTAAATTCAAAGTTGAGGAGCAGATTTTTGGCACAGAGGTGAGGAGGCTACTTGGAATTGCCATATCCCACATTAGAGTGCCTGAGTTTGAGCCCTGGCTCTGGGTCTGATTCCAAATTCCTGCTAGTGTGCACCTTGGGAGGCAGCAAGTAGTTGGGTCCCTACTTCCCATCTGGAAGACCTGGTTGAGTTCCTGGATCTCAGCTTCAGCCTGGCTTAGTCCTGCCTTGGTGGACACCTGGAGAGTGAACCAGCAGGTGGGAGATCTCTATCTACCTATCTCTTTCTCTCCTTCTCTGTCTCTCTGCCTTTCAAATAATAAAAAAATTCAAGGTTGAATCTCATACAAGTAACAGTTGTATATCAGCATGTGTGTTTGTTTCATATTCATACCTGTATTTTGCTAAGGTGTAGAGGACAATTTAAACAGGGCCCCAAAGGGTTAACCCTCAAGCATTCAGACTAGAAAACAAAGTGGGGAAAGAAATGATTTTAGAGCCAAAAGTCCAGTCTGGCTATTAAAAGTCTGAGGGAGGAAGTTGGAAGCAATAACAGAGGTGAAGTTTGGGGGCTGTTTGCTCATTTATACACTGTCTCAGACTCCCAATTACACACCTAATTAAGAACCGGACAGTTAGGCAAACAGTTTAAATGTATGAGGAGGGAATCAGGGATTAACACGAAGAGCAGGGAAAGGCACATGTGGTCATTAGGAGTCTGTGGGACAGAGTGTCCTTGCAGTGTGTCCTTGGGAGCCTAAGCCTAAGCCCCTGCTTCTCCATGTCATTTATGAGACCTTTGGACCTTCCTGCAGTTCCCTGTGCCTTGTCACTCTGTCCCTGAAAACAGCAAATGTCAGAAATCGAAGAGAGCTCACAGAGGCCAGAATGGAGCCTCAAGAAAGGGCGTAGGCTGTCCAAGGACACAGGGTATGGGAGATCCAGGGCTGGTCAGCCCTTCAGATGCTCAGCCATCCCATTGCCGTTGTCTCATACCCCCAGTACCCATTTTCCCCACCTTGGCTTTAATCTTGCCCCAGTCATTTTCCATGTTTCTGCCCTAGCTCAGCCTTTCTACTAGACTTTGTAAGGAAATCCTTGATGCTAGTCTTTAGATCCTTGATGTCCTAAGGCTGACAGGTCAAGGGATAAAACCACCCCTCCAGTGAGAGGTTATTCTGACTTACCTGTGTCCTGGTCCTCAACTCCCCTGCTCCTGGATCTATGGGAAGATATGAGGATAATGTGCCGAGTGGACTCCCTGCCCGTGCCCTGTCCACCCATGTCCCATGGTGCTTGATACAGACAAGTGGTTTTGTGTAATCACTGGCAAAATCCCTTTTTGCTCCTGCTCTGATTTCACCAGGGTGTTTGGAATTACTATCCCACAGAAAGGATTGAATGTGAGAGGGGAACTGACTTACAATAGTGGGCCAGTGGTGGAGCTGGGTGAAATGAGGAAAGGCGTGTACCAGGCAGAGGGAGTTGGAATCCTCAGGGCTGACTGGAGAACCCAGAGAAATCCTTGGCTCTGGATGCAAAGGATAATTGCAGAACTTGCTCAGGAGTTGCCTGAGAGGCTGCAGATTCAGCTTTTTTCTCACTTCCTATTATTTGTATCCTTGCCATTTCCATGGCAACTCGGAGGCTTCATGGGTTTCATTGAACCATTGCTTGGGGAGATGTGGGAGGGCAGTCGGATGGGGTAGGCCGGTAGAGATGAGTAAACAGTCCCATTTTTCCCTCACTGCAGGTTTTAGCAGAGCTACTCACAAAGCAGATGCAGGAAGACAAGGATCATTATTCATTTTGTGACCTTAAAGCCCCAGATGCCAATCCAGAGTCACAGAGATGCATGACGTGATGAGAGATCTGCACTAGAAAAGTCCTGCGGCTCAGCTCCCTGCTGTGGCTCTCAGAGTTCCCCTCCTGTCTGCCCATGCATTACATCCTTAACTTCTGCCCCAGGCCTCTGTCTGGGGGTGAGCGTGGTGCCAGCAACAAGGAAAAGGCTTTCCGTTCTCTTCCTGGGACTGGGTGCCTTGGAGAGAAGAGGTTAAGAACAATATCTACTTTTGGGCCATGTGGCTTTGACCTTTTGTTTCTTCCTCAGTAAAACAGAGATGATAGTGCCTCTTTGATAAGGCTGTTGTGAGAATCATAGGGGTCCTTTTGAGTGGCACCTAGAATAGGGCCCAGCATGTAGGGCGTCCTGTCTGAGTAGTGTCCATGGTAGTGTCATGTTATGGCTATTTTCCTAGCATCACTGTTAACTGGGTACCATTTCCATTTCAAAAGTATCCAAGGGTTAATGTAAATAGGCATAAGATCTCCTAGCACAGTGCCTGTATGCAGTGGTGTCCAATAAATACTGATTTCTTGTCTCTTTCTATTATTAGATTACAAGCTCCCTGTGGGGGAGGGAGGCAGTGTTTGCTCACTCTCCCATCTCCTGGGGCTTCACAGAACCAGCAGTCAGAGATCACCTACCAAGTGAGTGTAGGAAGAAGGGATTTTTCATGCATTACGTGCCTCCTTATAAATACATATATTAACTTCCTACTTACTGCATCATGGCTAATCACAGCTAACGATGAAGGCTTTGGGGACTTAATGATTTTGGAAAATTATATTCAAGGTTAAATTATGAGTCAAGTCAAGACTCTGAACTGATGCAAGCAATTTCCTCATATTTCAAAAGTTGCTCAACCGCGTCTGCTTTATTTATTCAAACCCTGTGAGCCCCGCCCCTCCCCCTCCGTCCAGAGTCTGGAGCACGCAACTCGTGCAGCCTCCTTGTTGCATTTCCCTGGAAAGGAAGCAAAGGCACAGAACACAGTTTTGAGCCTGAAGTGCCTCAGGCCTTGTGCTTTCAAAAGGAATTAACCAGAAGGTGGGGGGATGTTTGTCCTTGGCGCCAGTCCCTTTTCTTCCTAAATTCTGCATCCACTCACGAACACTGCATGAAGGCTGGAGAGGGGAGGCTGATTTGGAACTGACCCTTCTCCCAGCCTGTCACAGCCCAGCTAATTCATGAGCTGCATCCCTTCCCAAGACTATGGAGGGTGGAATCTCGAGGTGGGGCAGTAACAGTGGGTATTTTAAATCATCTTTGCTATTCACGGTCACTGCTCCCTTCTGAGGCCTTTTAGGACATCTACTTCTCATGGTCCTCAGCTTTCACAGACTTGTCTCTCTCAAGGCTTTCCCAACGGAGCAAAAACTAGTTAATTAAATAGAGCAGTTGCAATACCTTTGGAGTACAGTGGGGGTTATTTAACTTCTTCCCTGCATTCTAAGTTTCCCAAAGGCTGTGTTTTATTTGTTTTGTGTCATATTTTTAATAACTAAGATTGAATCTCTGGTCAGGTACACCTGAAATCATTTAAGGAAAAACCTGTATCCTTCTCTGTGAAGGACAGTGCAGCAGCAACCATGGACGGGCGTTGGCTTATGGGAGCACCCATTATCCTGCGAGAAGGTGGTCCCAGGATTTTGTGTGTGTGTTGGTGGTGGTGGTGGTGGGGGAGGTTACTGTTAGAGGACTTCTGGGGACTTGGCAGATGTTACCTTTCTCCTTGTGCTGGGAAGGTGTGGACCAATTTGCAAAGGGATTTTGTAGACACACAAGGTAGAAAGGAGGCAAAGTGGTAATTGGGTTTCCTGATGTGTGACTGCAGCACCTGGCTTCCCTGCCACGCTGTGCAGACCTGAGGGACAACAGCTGAGCATGTGTGTTTGTGAACTAACCCCTAAGCACAGAGATCCCTCTCGTGTGGGTGGTGATCCAGGCCAGCACTGCCAGGGTCTCAGCATAGTGGGCCAGCATCCCTGGACCTGTGTGAGACTATTCTCCAACAGGGACCTCTGGTGGTGAGGGGGAGCAACTGCACTTACAGTCTAAGGGGCTGCACTAATGTTGAAAAGCAAGAGTGACAGAGGAAGCCCTGCAGTTTCTAGGTCTGTGGTGGAAATACAGAGGACAAAAGAATGGCACCCTAGGAGGGAGGGAGATTCCAGACTTCAGGCTCATTAGGAGAAAAGTCTTGAGTGATTGATTTAATAACAACAAAAATGTGACTTTAATTATACTCTCCAATTAGTGAAATGGGTCACACTTGTTATAAAACTTTATAGTGCACAACACTTTGCATACAGCAGCTGAATTTCAGTACATGTTTGTTGAAGGAAGAGGATGAGTCCGGGTGGATTAAGGAGGGAATGGAATGAGAGCTCATCAGAACCCACGCACTGATAGGAACTTTGCATAGGTACCCAATGTATCTGTCACAATTCGGTGAGTTTTGTTCTCATTCTGCAGATGAGCCGTTCTAGTAGCACATGATGGAAATGGTACTGGAGCCCATGCTGGCCCCGCTGTGTCATCTCTGTGACCAGAGGGGATGCTGCAGGGACATCTGCTGCAGCCTCAGGCACTGAACAGCACACTGATGATTTGGATGTGACCATAGCTAATGGACACCTGGGACTGGTGAACGTGATTAAAGTAACATGAGGCCAAGAAAAGGCTTTACAAAGGGACATATTCTGATTTTCTACTGAGAGTTACGATCTAGTACGAAGACTACGCTGCTGTAAGTTTGTCAGCAAAGCCATCGCCAGCCACGCCTGTTGGGTGTCATGAGTGATGACATCTCCTACTGGAGATGGGAAGGGAGACAGGACTAGGGAAAGTAAGTCTAAGAAATACGTATTAAGAACCAGAGAAAAAAAACAGGCAGTGGAATGGGACAAGAAGAGAGAAAAATAGAAACCTTTTGATCTAACTGATAGAGATTATTCAACTGAAAGAAATATTATGAGCATGTGGGTGATTTTGCAATGAGTCCTGCCAAACTCACATGAGGTTAATTATTTTGACCCCTATTTCCTGCTTTCACACTTGACTGAGGGCATCTTGGACTGGAAATGACACCACTGCCCTCAATAACGTGTCTATAGCAACTAATGGTCTCTCTGGAGTGTAGCTCAAGTTCCTAGAGTACAGCTGTAACTCCAGAAGCAAATTGGCTTTGCAGTAATGGCTTCAACATAATTGCTAGTAGTTCCTGGTCCATTTTGGCAAGAAACACAAAGAATGTAATTGTTAAATTTTCTTTTTAAGAGTTCGTCTTGCAATATCAGAGACTACGTAACTGTTGGAAGCTCATTCCTGCAGAAGCACTAGTTAGATGGAACCCAGGGGGGTCGGGGAATAATTATTTTGTACCTAAGAATTTGGCACGTGGGAGTAAATCAGTGAATATTTAAGTAAAAGGGTAAACAGGTGATGAAGCTTTGAGTTTCTGAGGTCGTCTTGTTCACTTCCCAGCTTTGAGCCTATCTGATGTATCAAGCTGTTTGCCATCCTTTCAGGATATAGTGCTCAATAAGACACCTACTGTATTCTCAAAGAGCTTATAGTTGGTGGGTCTATTCTCTAGAGAGAGAGAAAGAGTGTGTGTGTGTGTGTGTGTGTGTGTGTGAGAGAGAGAGAGAGAGAGAGAGAGATTTATCATGAGGCATTCAGAGGCTAGGCCTGACTTAGTTTGACTTGGTTACTTTTTGAAGAAATTCTTCCACCTCTGATTGGATATCTCTGTACAAAGAGAAGACAGCCAGACTTGAGGACAATTTTGGAAAGTCAAGAAGCACAATAGTTTGTTTTAAGGCTCATTCATTAACTCAACCAGTATTGATTAAGCTTCGTCCATGTGTTAGGAGCCGTTTTTGTGGCTAGAAACCTGGCTTGAAGAAGACAGCCCTAAATCCTTATCTCCTTAGAGCTCGAATTCTGTCTAGTTGTGGAGACAGAGAAATAAGTGAGAAATAAGTCACGTAACAAACATCCGGGACCTTGCACTGTGACAGCTGCAGGACACTGAGAAGACTGCAGGTTTTACTCTGAGAGGGAAGATATAATCCCCCCCGCAACAATTCTCCCATTTCCTCTTCAAACAGAGCCCTCACACCTTTTCCATCTCCCAACCACCTAGGAAACCACGTGGGGAAGTTCTGACACGTGCAAACTTCTGAGATGTGGAAACACCCACTTGCCATTGTCTAATGCTCAAAATCCCATCAAAGTCATGAACAAATGAGGCATTTCCATGTTCCTCGGTGTCTCTCCTGTCAGGTGAGATCACAAGATCTGCAGGGCTGTCACATTTCAGGATGAAATGGGTGTGAAAACAAGAGAATCTCAGCATCTGATAACTGCTCCTGAAAGCACAATGGGTCTTCCCCTCAGCACCAGGGTCTGTCTTGGCTGAAGCAGACATGATGCTGAAAGTGTGGCTTCACGTGCTAAAGGATTCCTGCAACCCTGGGGTCACAGCACTTTCGTGGTCAGGAGTGCTCCACCTCAGGGAAAGGCCCTGGACACCAGCTCTGAGACGCTGCTCTTTGTCCCAAGGGACCCCGACGGCCCCTGGGTGGTACAGTTAAATCTCACGGCTTTTCTGCTTGTACTCACGACTGCCCACTTCCCACGTTGCAAGGGGATAGGGAGGGGGCCACAGAAAGATCACAGGTCCACAGAGTGAAACCCCTAGTAGGAGTTATAATAAAGGCAGTTCATAGTCCCTGAGTTTTTACTAGATACTTATGAGTCCCTTAGATCATTACAACCTCAGTCCTTGAGGAGAGTACTGTAACCACCCCCACTTTACAGATGAACAAATCCAGGTTTAGGCAAATTAACAAACCAGCTTCAAGTGACAGAGCTAGTAGATTCAGGAATTAACTTACAATCATCTAAAACCAACTCCTAAACCCTCAACCACAGCTCGCCAGGCCTTCCCAGAACCTTGGACAGCAGTAAATTCCATAACCCTGGCCTCTTTATTTTTCCATTTTATTTGAGTTATACAAGTTCCATGTATTTCATAAATTCTCCCTCCCCTTACCCCTTCCCCTCCATTTGGGGAGTGAACCAGTGGATGAAAGACCTCTCCTTCTCTTCTACTTTCCCCCTCTCTTCCCCCTCCCCCTTCTCTCTGTGTAATTCTTTCAAGTAAATAAAATAGATCTTAAAAAAAAATTTAGGGGCTGGCCCTGTGGCACAGTAGGTTAAGCTTCCACCTATGGTGCCAGCATCCCATATGGGCACCGGTTCAAGTCCTGGCTGCTCCACTTCTGATCCAGCTCCCTGCTAATGACCTGGGAAAGCAGTAGAAGATGGCCGAAGTGCTTGGGCCCCTGCACCCATGTGGAAGACCTGGAAGAAGCTCCTGGCACCTGGCTTGGGATTAATTAGCCCAGCTCTGGCCACTGTGACCATCTGGGGGTGAACTAGAAGACAGAAGACCTTCTCTCTGTCTCTCCCTCTCTCTATCTGCAACTCTGTCTTGAATAAATAAATCTTTTTTAAAAGAATAGTTCTTTTATAGTTCTAATAATATAAAATATTTAAATTATAGGTACCTTATTTAATTTTATGAAAAACGAGTATATACTGATACATGAAAGTAAATACATCAAAATACTTGGTTCTTAGTATTGCTGGTTTTTGCCATGTGTTGTCATTGTTTTAAGTACCTTATTTGTATTTAATGTATTTCTTACTAAGTTTCTTAAACACTTTTTTGAGGGATAATTGACAAACAATAGCACCTTTTAAAATTATACAGTTAGATAAGTTTGAGCATTCATGAAAATATAGCCACATTCGAGATAAAATATACACACTCCAAAGTTTCCTCATGCCTCCCCGCATTGTAGGAAACTTCATCCCCCAGAAAACCACTGGTCTGGTTTCTGTCACTACATTTTCTAGGATTCTGTGTAATGGAATCATTCCACATGTACTCTCTTTCATCTGATTTTTTTTGCTCAACATAGCTATTGTGAGAGTCATCCATGTGATCAAGTACATTGCTAGATCACTCCTTATTACTGCTGAACAGAGTTCCGTTTATGTAATGGAAATATATAATGAACCTGGCCTCCTACCTGAAGTTCATTCGCACACCAACAGTGGGACAGTGGATGATTTACCTCACTTCTTTAAAGCCCGAGTCTACTTGTCTGTAAAATGGGCAGGATTGAATTAGATGCTAACACAGGATGATTTCCTCTCCTTTCTGGGAATTCAGTGTGTATAAAGAACTGAGTAGAAATTTCAGTGTTTATGGTCACATGGGCCACCCAACCCACAAGATGTGTGTGACTACTCATGCAAATTGCACTGCTCACTAAGGCGTTTGCATATTGGCATTGTTGCCATCAATGATCTCAAGTTCTATCAGGTTGTAAAGTCCTTCCTGTTGAGCCTATCTGCATTGTGACTTTAGGCAGAAGCCTGGGAATGTTTTCAGGTGACAGCCATAGATTGTTTTCTCAGCAAGTTAATTAAACGCACCCACCACTTTCCATGCACCTCTTTTGTCTCTCACATAGTCAGGTTTGCAGTTTCTTATGCTCTCCCTTGAACTATTTTTATACCATCACAAAAGAAGTCATTCCCTAAATGTGTCCATCATGCTGAATTTGTGTTAATAACGTGCCTGCCTTCCATAGCTTAATCAGTGTTATCCAATTCTCTGAGTATTGGGGAGCATAAAATTACAAGATGTGGGTCCAATAGTCCAGTGTCTGATGTCTTGTCTGCCATCTCCTCTTATCAGTCTGGTATCAGTGTGCTCATTTATAAAATGGGAGTAAGATCTCCACGGAAGGGTCATTGTTCTCTTCAAGTGCACTATAAATGGAAGGGTTGCCATCAGTAACCGTCTGTCTTGGTACAGGCTTGAGGGTTACTGAGTCACAGGCACTACGCCTGCAGAGACAGGCACTGCTCTGAGGACAAAAAGCTAGTGAGCTGGGGAAACAGACTGTCCCTGCCCCATTTTTATTGGCTGTGTGACCCTGGACCTCACTCTGCCTCCGTTTAGAAAATAAATACGAGGCAGTGGAGGTGGTTACTGTGCTCATGCCTCTGAAGTGTATGGAGATGCACTTAGTGGTTTTCAGTCGGGGTGACCGCACCCCCAAGTGAACATTTAGCAATGTTTGGAGACATTTTTTATTAGCACAACAGGGGACAGGAAGGTGCTGCTGGCATCTAGTGGGTTATGGCTACACAGACTGTAATTCATGAGACAGCCCCCTTCAACACGAATTATGTGCCAACGGTGCTGTCCTGTTGGGTTAGATAATTAACCTATGTCATTAACTGATACAGTACATGTGAATTATTGGCACTGTTAGTGGCACATAATAAGGTCTACCTTGAGGAATAAAGTTGGTAATATCTAGAGGGGGTGACAGAATGCCTCAATGCCAGCCACTGCACGGGAGGGGGACCTGTGAGACATTTCTACTCTCAGTCCACTCTTAGTCCCTGTACATCCAGCTGTGTTACAGACCTGTTTCCTTGTGCTGAGCATGGATACATCACTCTTGCTCTTCCATGGGCTCCTTGATGAGAGGCATCAGCCTGTTGCTGTGAATCTCTTCTGATGTTCAATACCATGACTGCACACAAATCATGTTCCATTACGGTCAGTAAGCTCCGCAGCTGTCTTGGATGCAGTCAGCAATTTGGTTTCAGAGTTTGGTTGGAGGTGTTGTAGAGCTCTGTAGATAAAGGAGTCTGTTGTTTAGGAAAGGGGGGGGGCACTCTCGCAGGGGCACTCATGAGTGCCTGGGGTCAGGAAGTTTGTCCTCCATGAACACCTGGCCCTGGCTGGAGATGGTCCCCACTCTGGTCCCTCACAGAGCCAACATTCCAAATGAAGGAGTGGGAGTTTCCGAATCTCCCCACCTGCCTTGGGAAGAGGCTGGCTCTTCTCTGGATAGAAGCGGGGCAAGGGGTGACTATTCACAGAACCACTGGGAGCTGTGACTACAAGGGAGCACTAGGGTCACCTGGCCCTTGTGGAGCAGATGTCCAGCTCATCCTAGTGTAAGCTGGCCAGAGCTCAAGGGGGCATCGTCATGAGCACTTTATCCCCAGAGACTAGCAGAGTGCTCAATGTGCCAGAGGTTTCACCAGGTGTTAATGACCACAGCACAGCTCCCCTGCCCATCTCAGAGGGAAAGGCCCATGACACCGGCCATGAGCCCCTTCTCCTTGTCTCATGAGACCTACATGGACCTTGGCTTACGAATATTTAAACCACATAGCTTGTCTGTTGTCACATTGACTCCCTGGTTCATAACTGTCCACTTCACATTTTGTATGGGGACAAGGTGGGATATATGGGAGGAAAGAGAGATCTTAGGGGTGCCACCTGAGTCTCCTTTTCATAAGCATAGGCATTACAATAATGATAGTAATAATTACCAAGCTGTTCCTAGATACTTATTAGTGCTTTTCACATTTTAGCTCATCATATCTTCCTATTAGCCCTCCCAGGTGGGTACTGTTAGCATCCCATTGTACAGAAAAGCAAACCAAGGATTAGGCACGTTGATTAGCATGCTTCAAGTAACAGAGCTGGTGTGTGTTGGAGCAAGGATTTAAACTCACAGGCAGCTAGCAGTCGCTCCTAACCTTAGCCACAGCACTATGTGTGGGCAATTTACTTCTTAAGCCTCAGTTTCTGTGTCTGTAAAATGGGCAGAATAACTGCACAGGACGAATGAGATGGCTGGAAATTCAATCTGTGCAGAGAACTCAGTAGAACATTTTCATGTCTTGTCTCCCCACAACTCAGGGTATCCCTGCAGTAGGCACACACCCTGGATTCTCTGGGCACAGTGAAGTGATGTTCTTTATTTACTGGTATCCTCCTACATTGCTTTAGCAAAGCAATAAGTCTTTGCTGAAGTGCATGCCTAGTTGGATGCAGAAAAAGGACACAGATATATTTGCATATATTCTTTTTTTTATTTTTTGCCAGGCAGAGTTAGACAGTGAGAGAGACAGAGACAGAGAGAGAGTTATAGACAGAGACAGAGAAAAAGGTCTTCCTTCCGTTGGTTCACTCCCCTAATGGCAGCCACAGCCAGCGATGCGCTGATCCGAAGCCAGGAGCCGGTTACTTCCTCCCGGTCTCCCATGCAGGTGCAGGGACCAGAGCACTTGGGCCATCCTCCACTGCCTTCCCGGGCCACAGCAGAGAGCTGGCCTGGAAGAGGGGCAACTGGGACAGAATCCGGCGCCCCAACCAGGACTAGAACCCAGGGTGCCGGCGCAGCAGGCGGAGGATTAGCCAAGTGAGCCACGGCGCCGACCTGTATATATTCTTATTTGCATACATAGGGACAGAAAAAATCCACCTTATGGTCATGCCTTCAACCACAAGCTCTTGAAAACTCAGACTCTGGTTCCTTTTTGTGGCCCTTTACCTAACAGAAGGACACTCAGGGGCTGAAGGAAGCTCCATTATAGCCCACTCACCGAGTGCTGAGGACTCCTGGAGGTTCCGGTCCCGTCCCCTCCCCTTGCCGGCCACTCTCTGCTCTCTGCAACCCTCACTGATTTCTCCTTCCCCAGGATCCAGCCTCTGCATCACGCCCAGGCACTGTGGCATCCCCACACTGCTGCACTGTCATAGCTCCGCAGCAGGGCTGGATGTGAGTAATGGCGGAAGAAAAACTCGGAGTCAGGAAACCAGGATGCAAGCCTCAGTTCCACAGATATTCTGAGGACCCCTAACTCTCGAGGCCTCAGTTTCCTCTTACACAATGTGGAGAAACTGTCCCCTCTTTTGCTCATGGAAATTAAAGCAACAAAGCTCCACACTGCGTGTGACTTGGATGTAAGAACTTACTACTGGCTCACCGCTGGGACGAAGGGTCCCAGGAGAGAAGGGATTTCTTGTGTATCCCCTTACAGTGCCTACCATTCTTTAGGCGGCATGTAGACAACATATCTACATGGAGGAGGGTCTACACACTGAAACATAGGTAATGAACTGGTAACATAATGTATGTTGATGCATGGAAAACATGACCATAGCCACATTTCTCCCTCATCCCATCTTCCTCTCCCTCATTCATGTTTCATTACTTTTAAAACATTTATTTATTTATGTACTTACTTACATGAGAATGAAAGATATTCCGTTTGCTGGTTCACTACCCCAAATGCCCTCAATGGCCAGGGGCTGAAGTGGGAGCAGGGAGCTCAGTCTAGCTCAAGAATCCAATTATTTGGAGCCAGCGTTGTGGCATGGAGGGTGCAGCTGCTGCCTGCAGTGCCAGCATCCCATATGGGCGACAGTTTGAGTCCTGCCTGCTCCACTTCTGGTCCAGCTCTCTGCTATGGCCTGGGAAAGCAGTGAAAGATGGCCCAGGTGGGAGATCTGGAGGAAGCTCCTGGCTCCTGGAGCAGCTCCGGCCGTTGCAGCCAATTAGGGAGTGAACTGTGGATGGAAGACCTCTCTCTCTTTCTTTCTTTCTCTCTCTCTCTCTCTTTACCTCTTCTTCTCTGTGTAGCTCTGACGTTCAAATAAATAAATAAATCTCTAAAAAATAATCCAATTTCTTGAGCCCTCACCACTGTTTCCAAGAGTCTGTGTTAAACAGCTGGAATCAGGAGCTGAAGCCAGGTGTTGAACCCAGACACTCTGATGTAGAAGGCAGGCATCCTGATTGGCACCTTAACAGCTAGGCCAAATGCCACCCCCTCATTATTTTACCCCATTTGATTTTATGAAAGGTAGGGACCATGTAAACCGAATTTCAACAAATACAGAACTACTTGTTCAGGACCTACGGAAAAGTCATCAAATGCAAACAGGCGCACACATGCAGTGGGCTCTGATCTGGGCACACTCACACACTTTACATGATTAGAGGGGAGCGGAGGGGGGTGCCCAACAGGAGGAAGCAAGTGGGTGGGCTAGAGGGGACTGATGAGTTGCATAATCAGCAAGTTGTGCTACTTAGTGTACGGTTAATATTATGAGTATAAGGTAACCAGAAATAGATCTTTGTGAAAAATAAGAATGGGAATAGGAGCAGGAGGAGGAAGAGTGGGAGGGAGGTAGGGTGGGAAGAATTACCATGTTCCCCAATTTGTATACGTGAAATGCATGCAGCTTGTATTCCTTAAATGAATTTTTTTTTAAAAATAAGCAAGGTGTGCTGAGGACTGGTTAGCAAGACCAGCAGCTGTTGTAAGCACCCATGCAGAACACAAGGGGGAGAGGGAGTTCCACCAGAAGCCAGGCAGGGTGGTGCTCAGCACCGCTCCCGCTCCAGGCTCCTTTGCAGACTGCAGGCTACCATGGCCAAGGCCGCGCTGATAAAGTTTTTGTTGAAAGCTGTCTGTGCCTGGTAGACTTGAGGACCTCTTGGTGCATTTCCTCTTCTTTGTGATGCAATTGGCTCCTGGAATTGAGTGACAGAAAGAAAACAAACAGTGGTGGCATCTTTCTTTATTTCCTTGCAGGGGAGTGAGGGCAGAGGCAGACTAAGGGAGGCAGACGCCTATAGGCAAAGCACAGGAAATAAAGACATTTTTGAGAAAAAAAAAAATCCACAGAGGCTGGATGGGAAAGGGGGAGGTGGCCGGTGAATGGTCACACCCTTGAGGACGGGAAGTGACAGGAAGTAAAATCAGAAATCAGGGTCTCCAGGTCCTGGGCTGTCTTTCATCCACAGGAGGGATTTGAACCAGACCTGCTTGGTCTCTGTAACAGAAGATGTTTGTGTTTTTAAGCAGAGGTAGAGGCTTAAAGACCCTTCAGGATAAAAATGAGTGTGATCAGGCATGGTCTGGAGAATCCCTATTGCCTAGTGGGGAGGGAATCAGCCCTTCCTTAACTAGGGACCATGGGTACAGGGCTCTCATTCAGGCAGAGGGGCTGGAGTACCCTTTTAGCTTGGGTTAGATTCAATTCCTGGCTCCAGCTCCTAATTCCAGCTTCCTGCTAATGCAGACCTGGCCACAGTTGACATTTGGGGAATGAACTAGCAGATGGGAGCTTTCTCTTTATCTCTGCCTCTCAAATAAATAAACAAAAATACATTTATAAAAGCAAACAAGGGAAAAGTTAAAAGCCACTAGTTCCATACTAAAGGGAGAGGACTCATATACTAATTTTTGGTTATCACAACACAGATTGAAGGTAAGAAACACTTTGTAGTTCCTCTTGTAAACTGTATTCCTTATTTCACACCAGCAATCATTTTTAAGCACGTCCTGTTTAAGTAATTTCTCTATGACATCATTAACCTATCGGATTAAGAAAGTGGAGAGAAGCTGGTAGGGGAAGTGCCAAGATCAACTGTCTGTTCAAAGTCAGAGGAGAGAAGATACAGGAACTCTGTTAGGGTAGGTGGGCCACATTCAGTTCATGTCTAATCTCAGCTTTCATCTGACCCACAGTTTTGTGAAGCTACGGGGCACACAATTCCTACATCAGGATTTTCCAGTCACGAACTCTCAGCTGAGCGTGTCTGGGCCCACAGATTCCCTGATGCACCCAGCCCTGGCCCCAGTGAGAATTTGCCAGGAGCTGGGGGAACAAAGGACAGGATGGAGAGGCAGGAGGTGCCTCTCACCTTCCTCAGGAGTTGGGTTAGAGCAGGGTTCCCACTCTTGCATCCGGGAGAAGTAGGCTCAACCACAGCAGAGAGTGAAAGCATCCATGCTCCATGTACTGGTGAATTCTACTACTGAGCATCTCCTGCAGGCCTCCTGCTGAGAAGGCAGCCTCCAGCATACCAGACAGGGTTTCTGTCCTTTGGCATAAGGATGGGGAGAGGCTTCTGTTCCCGGAGGTGCAACAAATCCTTTACACATTGCATAAGAGAAGAAAAGGAGGCCTGTGACGGGGTGTAGAGTGGGGTGCAGAGGGAGATGGGGAGGCCAGCCAGGGCCTCTCTGGGAAGGCTGCATCCCTGAAGCCAGCTGCAGGGGAATTCTGCCTGCAGAGGGAAGAGTGTGGAACTGCACGAGCCAGCTCAGCAGCTCGGCAGGCCTGCTGGACGGGAAGGGCTCGAAGTCAGGTGAGCACATCCATCCTGAGTGGGGTTGTTTTACTGCACCCCGCAGCCTCACGATGGGAGGGAGCCTCCCCAGGCCCCAGCCCCAGGGAACCGAGTGGGAGGGGGACAGAGCAGCAAAGTGCATGTTTCACCAGTGTTGGGTGATTTGAGTGCACCTGGCCCTGCCATCCTACTGCTCCAGCAGATGGTGACATGGGGTTAATGACCAGAATCCCAGGTTCTAACTCATTTTTATCCCATTAACTGGCATTTACGATGTGGTCAAGCTCCTGTCAAATGGCGGCAGCAGCAGGAGGCCTCACGATGATTTAGCAAAAATGAGGAAACAGCCCAGAGATATCACCTGCTTTCCAGAAGGCCACACAGCAAGTTTCCATCCATTCCAGGGTCTGACCAATTGACCATGCAGCCACAAAGGTCACTCACTCTGTGTGGGGCATGGCTTCTGCAGTTTTCACCTGAAATGACAAAACAAGGCTACGTGAAATCTTTGTAAAGTGCCCATTCAGTGCCTGGCCTGTCTCATGCTGTTCCTGGTACACACTTCTTGACAGATTAGTTGCTCAATGCTCACTGAGGTAACTACAAGGGAAAGGTTGTTGTTTGGGGATGCTTGTGGATAAACCAATCAACAGCAGGGAAACACTCAGGGTTTCTATCAGTTATCTTCAGCCCTTTTTTATGACAATGAAGGGCCTAAGACCAGGAGGGAAAGTTGTGTGCCCAGGCCACTCTTAATCTCAAATAAGAACACCATCTGTATATTAGAAAGGAATGTTCTCCCCTCCCCCAATTAGGGGGTGGTGGTGGCCACGGAAAGCAGCTAGCACATGGTAAGTAGCAAATTAGCATTGGAGCTGATTGTGGATGTCAGCTTCCTTCCTCTCCTGCCTGTCACTCTTCACAGAGGCAGGAAGCTGCTCTCTGTGCCCTTGAGCTTCCCCAAGTAAGGGCTCAGGGAAGGCCTCACGGTCCCCTCCCGGCATACTGCAGGAGCAGCCTCAGCGTCCTAGCAAGCAACTTCACCCCCCTGTCCCTTTATTCATTCAAAAGTGAATATATTTGCCCCAACAGGAATCAGGACCCATGGGCTAATGGGGGGTTAAATTGTCTAATTTGTAAATAAATTTATCTGGAAAGTTCACTGAAAGAACCATAATTATGCACAATTAGGACAGTGCCTAAAAATCTGGGCCAAATAGACCCGCTGTAAAGGCAATCCCTGTGCCCTCTGCACACCCTCGCACAGCTAAGCAAGGCAGTCTTGTAAATGTGATGGAGGAAGGCAATTGTTTAATCCACCAAGTAGCACAGAGCTTTCTTAAAGATCGGGTAGTGTCTGCTGGTTGTATGTAAGCCATGCTGCTAATTGCAAATGAGTCATCAGTTAGAGCGGGTCCTTAAGAAGAGCTCCGTGGGATCATTTTATTAGCCATCAGTACGAATGGCTGTGCAAGCTACAAAATGGCACTACAGTATCTCTTGGTGAGTATTCTGTGACTCAGATGTTCGAGACGATCTGTGTGATTCAAGTCGTGTGGAAGCAATGGTTGTAGACCACAATTTCCAGACTCACACACGCCTGGGTTTGATTCTCAGCCCTGCCACATTTTAGCTGTGCAACCTTGGTCAAGGTGACACTGCTCTCCGGACTCAGCTATCTCATCTGTAAAATGGGCTGCTCTCAGGGTTACTGATAATGATCTGTCAAATGTCAGGCACAAAGCCAAGCAAGCACCCAGTCATTAGGGCTGCTCTGGTCTGGTTCCTCCACCTCACCCTGCAGAGCCCATCCCACCTGGGAAGGCACTGTCGCCAAGAGCCACTTCAGAAGAGCTTGAAGGGACCTTAGGGCTAGGAATGGGGAGCAGAGTGGGGAAGTGTTCTCAGGCACACAGTGCTCTGGGCAAATGCCAGGTTCCAGGGTGTGAAATGGCTCCCCAATCACCTGGAAGAAAACACCAGCATCTGAAAGGGAAAGAACGTTCTCTGAGTTGTCAGGAGCAGGAAGTGTCAATTGCTAAGCATCTAACGTGGCAAGATGCTTCCTAACCTGTATCTCACGTCTTTTGCACAACAGCTCGAAGCCTTGCCATTTTGGAGTGGGGAAGGTGGTGTTCAGAGATGTTTAGTAACTTCTCCTGAGGTCACAGAGCAGTGGGAGGCTGGAGATGCCACTTCAGGTCTGGGTGACCCGGGTGCTGCATCACGCTCTCATGTGGAGTTTGTAACTCTCAAAACAAACCCGTGGGCAGGTGGGCAAGCAGTAAGCAGTTTAAGTGCAGGAGGGGGCACCACAACAACTTGGAGATCCATCTCTGCACACGTGAGAAAGCATGTCTGGGACTGAAATAGGACAATGTGATTCTGTGAAAAGCAGAGGCTTCCTGGGGACAAACAGATTTGAGCTGGCAGGGAGGAGGGAGGAACACAGGGCTGGAGGTGGGAGGGACCTAGCTGGGATAGAACAATCTCATTTCCAAGTGGGCACTGCCTGTAACAGGCACCCACGAGCCACGCTGCTCCTCACACTGTCCCTGTGGTGCAGGGACCAGCGTGTATCTGCCTCTCTCTTCCCTCTCCCCCCACAGCTAGGTTATCAAAGGCAGGGCATGTCCTTCATTCATCTTGGTTTCCCCAATATAGTGCCTAGTACAGAGTTAGAGGCCAACACATTTGTGAAACTGGCTGATGAGCCAAAGATCAGTGAGATAAATCAGGAAGTCTTCCTATACAAGGGGGTGCCTGGGATGGACAACAGAGGTATGGCTTGGTGGAGAGAAAGTATGGAGCTGCTTTGTACGTGCAAGAAACTGGGTGTGTGTGTGTGTGTGTGTGTAAGTGGGAGACAGGGGTAGGAACGCTTGCTCCCTTCCTAAATTTGGGGTGCAGCATTTTGGATCTGCTTTTTGAAACTGTCTTTTGGAGACAAATATGCCCGAGTTTGGCTCCCAGCTTTGGCACCACTAGCTGCATTACACGTACTGAACAGCTTACTTTGGTGGGCCTCAGCTTCCGCATCTGTGTAATGGGGGTGACAACAAGAACAGATACCTGTCAGGATAGCTGAGAGGGGTGGGTGAGGCGATATGACACCCTCACCCATATCGTGACACTTCACAGATCCCTGGCTAGTTTATACTCTCTTGCTTGAAGAACCTGTGCTCCATCTAGGTAGTCCTGCAGGCAGGGGTCTGGGCCTGCGCGTTGGCCAGCACACTGGGTGGTTCACGCTATTTGCATCTGTGGCTGTTCTGCTATTTGAGCTCCCAGGATCAATGCACCACCCATTAAACGCCGTGAGTTGCTCCCAGCGTGCCTCTGGATGCTGTTCTTCAAAGATCTCGCTTAGCAGAAGGTCAGATGGACAGAAACAAATATTCGAGTAAACATAAACCAAGAGGGACACGCTCTTAGCTGCCTCCTCCATCATTTTCCAAGAAACACTGTTTAAACCCCGTGGGCCCTGAAGACACCAGCCTGGCACCAGGCACCTTGGCATGCCTCCGCCCCAGCTTGGCAGAGTGTCTGGGGTTGGCCACTCGAACTTTGCTTCCTTCTTCCTGATGGGGATTTAGCACCACTGTTGCAGCGGGTTCCAGCTCCGGGATCCCCGGCGTGGGCCAAGCAGGCGGCCACACCCACCTGCAAGCAAGGGCTGACTTCCAGTGGATTTGCAGGGGAAAAAAAAAAAAGAGGTAGGCGACTCCAAATCCAATTTTTTGCTTCCACCTATAGCTCCAGCTGTGCTTGTATCTGGCAAATCCTGGGGCCCAATACACACTTCACACAGGCGCCCACGCACAAGCGCGCGCGCATACACACGCGCACGCGCAGCCAGCCCTACCTGGACCCCGCGGCCTCTCTCTTCCAACACCCTCTGACAGCTCTGTAAGGGCGGGTGCTACTTGTTGCTCTTTCTGGCGCTCCAAGGGGCAACCTGGCCTTTCTATCAGCGGAGGGGCTGCTCCGAGCCGGAGGTCCAGGTTCGGGGGTTTCTAGGCATGCCAGTCCTTCCCTCTCAGCCGGACTCGCTCCTCCGCTGACCCCGGGCCGGCTCTGACCCGGAAGCCCACGTTGGAGCCAAGAAATGCCGCCCCCGCCCCCAAGACCCAGTTCCCAAGCGTGTGTCAACCCCTTCCTGCCGCGCGTGGGGGCCGGGGTTCCACCTTGACCGAGGCGCCCCCACCAGGTCTCTAAAGAAAAAAAAAAAAAAGGCCACAAAGAAACTTTCTCCGGGTACCCAGCCCCCACCAGCCCGCCCTCTCCCGCTCGCCCCCGCCCCGGTGCCCTCCCCGACAGCAAGCGGGCGCGGGGCGGGGGAGGGCGGCACGGCCGGCTTCGCGCCCCTCAGAGGTCGCCCCCGTTCTCTCCCGAGACGCCGAGGGTCGAGCCCGGGTCGGCGCCCTGTCGCGAGCGCGCGCGCGCGCGCGTCCCCCGCGTCCCGGCCCCGGCCTGGCGGGGGCGGCGCGCTGCCTGGGCGCCGAGGCGCTAGCCGCGGCCGCCGGCTTTTGGAATTCTGCCCGGAGGCGGCGGCGGAGAGGAGGGACGGAGGCCGGCGGCGAGGAACGGCATCCGGAGTGCGAGCGTCGCGGGGAGCGAGGGAGCGGCGGCGGCGGCTCGGGAGGCTGAGCCGCCGGCCCCTCCGCAGTGCATCAGCGCGGCGGCCCTGCCGTCCCTCAGGGCGGCTAACACGGGGCTTGATGCACCGGCGAACAGGCTCCGAGCTGCTCGGCGACTTGTTTTAAGCATCTTCTCCCTCGCTCTCGCTTTTAATCTTGTCTCTAGTGGCGTGTGTAGGGGGGAGGACTTTATTTCCATTGGCTAAGCGCTCCCTTCCCACCCACATCCCTTCCACATCACCTTGGTGTCTCCCTAAATAAAACCAGCCCTCCTTATCGCCTGGAAAAAATCAGGAGCTAGAGTTTGAATGGGTTTTATATAAACACTCACCCCTGTCAGCGTGCGGCTGGGCTCTCAGCAGAAACTCACAGCGTCTGGCCTGATGCTTGCCTGGTTGCTCTCCCCCTGGATCGCCAGGGTGTAAAAGCACAGCGCGTGGACTGGCAACTCTGCCCTGAAATCTCGTCAACCTGAAGCCAGTTGCGGAACTGCACAGGGTCCCGATGGACCTCAAGGAGAGTCCCAGCGAGGGCAGCCTGCAGCCTTCTAGCATCCAGATCTTCGCCAACACATCCACCCTGCACGGCATCCGCCACATCTTCGTATATGGGCCGCTGACCATCCGGCGCGTGCTTTGGGCTGTGGCCTTCGTGGGCTCCCTGGGCCTGCTGCTGGTGGAGAGCTCCGAGAGGGTGTCCTACTACTTCTCCTATCAGCACGTCACCAAGGTGGACGAGGTGGTGGCCCAGAGCCTGGTCTTCCCGGCCGTCACCCTCTGCAACCTGAATGGCTTCCGGTTCTCCAGGCTCACCACCAACGACCTGTACCATGCCGGGGAGCTGCTGGCCCTGCTGGATGTCAACCTGCAGATCCCGGACCCGCATCTGGCCGACCCCACGGTGCTGGAGGCCCTGCGGCAGAAAGCTGACTTCAGGCACTACAAACCCAAGCAGTTCAGCATGCTGGAGTTCTTGCACCGCGTGGGCCACGACCTGAAGGATATGATGCTCTACTGCAAGTTCAAAGGGCAGGAGTGTGGCCACCAAGACTTCACCACCGTGAGTACTCGGTTTTCAGTTTGCTCTCTCTTTGGTCCTCTTGGAAAGTGGCGCGCCAGCCGTCTCCTGCATGGTTGGAGGTGTCTCTGTGCTTTGAGCAGGAGAGGGAGTGGAGCCTCATGGCAGGCCACGAGGGTCGTTGGTTGGAGTCGTTGGAGCTGGTGGTAGAGAAATGACTTGCCGGGCCGGAGTTCTGTGGTTGGTTTTCCATGTGAGCGGGGTCGCAGGAGCTTGCTCTCGGGGGGACACTGCCCCACACACGTGCTGAGGGAAGAGGAGGCCTGACTTGTCTGTCATCCGGGTGCTTGGTATCCGAGCTGTGTGATTGGAACAGCTTGTCATTGACGAGGTGGCATCCTCTCTCTCTCTGCCTTTTTCTCTCTCTGCTCGGAAGTGTCATCAGGCACTGCATCCTGTGGTCCTGGCTGGAGCTGAAGCTGTGAGAGAAGGGGGTGTGGGCCCCAGGCAGCCTGGATGGCTCCAGTGGCTTTGGGAGCTCGCCGGAGCAGCTGATGCTGCAAAGGGTGGAAGTCTTTCTGCTTCCTTTTCTTGTGTGGATGCTGAGCTCCATGTGGCAGGAGGAGGAGGCCGGGGATCCCTGGGCTCCATCTGGTCTCCTGGCAGGTTGAAGCAGAGAGCTGTCCAGAGTGCTTGGGCAGAGAGGAGGGTCTGGGCAGAGACACCCATGCAGGGTGGTCAGTGAGATGCTTGTGAGGGTGAAGTATTCCAGCAGCCTTGGCTCGGAGCTTTAGCTTGAAACTCACAGGCTGGGCTTTCTCTATGTACAATTGCTTCACAACGCGTGTGGATGCGGGAGGAGGGGTGTGGGGAGGGGGCGAGCAGCTGTGGGATTGGAAAGCTTGGAGGGGGAGTGTGTTGCTGAGTAAAGAGGAAAGCCGAGGGGATGTGGCTTACGCTCAGGATGGGCTCACTGGAGGGGGCAGAGAGGGAAAGATGGGAGGAGAGCTGCTGCTGCCAGGGTTCTCTGCCCAATTAGTGGGCTGCTGGGCATAACTTGGCATAACAGGTCAGACAGCAGCTGCTGACTCCTTGCTGCCAGGCACGTCTGGGGCGTCAGGGGCTGTGGGACCCTCTGGAAGTCCAGTGTGGCTACTTGCCCCACGAATGCCTAAGGAAAAGCGAGAGCTTTTGAGTCTCAGAGCCTTGAGCCAAGAGGCAATTGCAAGTTCTGGATGGCAGGTGCAGCCGTTGCAGAGGGACTTGATTGCGTCATCAGTAGCACCTGTCTGGGGTCCTCTGCCTAATTAAGACATTCCCTACCTTTCCCGTGGTGCATCAGTTCCCCACCCCCTCTCAGATTCACCAACCTCTCGCTCTGAGGTTCTTGTAATGCTACAACCAGTCTCGGTCCACAGCCTCTGTGCTTGCTGTTGACTGTCCCTGATTCTGGAAAAGCCCCAAGTGCTAGGGGCATTGCCTCTCGCAGCCTGTGTGCTAGAGCTCTGTGTCCTGGGGGAGCCGTTTTGTATCATCCCTTTTAAACATGGGGAGGAAGAGCACAGCAAAAGCAGCAGTAGCGGATGCTGAAGAGGAAGCAAGCTGAGCTGGGGGAAGGGACCCAGAGGATTGGAAGCTCTTCTAGATGGAGCAAGCAGTGTCATGTACTAATGATGTCTTGGGTGGCTTGGGAGAGATGGGGAACATCCTTCATCTTGGAAGCTGAAATTATCACTGTGTTCCACCCCATGCTTTCTGGTGCCTGGCAGCATCTGCTTCACCACTGCACCATGCAGCTCAGAATTGCACTCAGTGGTTCCCCTGTCTGCAGGAACATTTGGACACAGAGAGAGGGTGGCACAGAGAGAAACCGCAAGGGGGAGCAGACCCCAGACTGAGTTCTCAAGCAGCCTCACGACCACATGTCTGATGGATTCCTCTGAATTCATTCCAAATTCTGTTTAGTACAAGTAAGGGTGTTTTGCTCCTGGGCTGTTCTTTTGCATTTGGCCCATTGTTTGAGTTGTTGGGATCCTGAGGGTCAAAGGTCAGGCCTTCGAGCTTTGACCTGTGCTTTTTGACCTCTCCAGGATTCCTCCCAAAGAATGAAGTTGCCTGTGGATAAGGTTTGTGTCTCAGTTGGTGGCATGTCATTACCTGCCATCCTCTCTAAGTACAAGATTAATCTGTTTGAGTGTTGATCCTTGCACTGACACTCTGTGTATGAAGTTCTTCAGCACTGAAAAGAGGTGAGCCTTAGGGATGCTCTTTAAGCTGTCCAGAGAGTATAATAAAGGACACTCACTGCAGAAAAGCTAGAAGGGGCCCTGGGGGAGGCTGGTCTTCATTCATTGGTCACAGTGGGCAGTCACGCAGAGCCCAGAGGGGCATGACACTAAGGTTGCTCAGGATCTAGCAGTGAGGAGCAGAACCCTGATCACCCTTTGTCTCCCTGTCCCTTTGGCCCAAGGTGTAGGCATGCTTATTCAGGAGCTCCCATACCAGCAGAGAGCTGAGGGCCTGAGCAGGTGGTTGTCAGAGAAACCAGCTCGCCAGCTTTCTGCCTCATTCATTCTCTCTGCTGCACATCCTTCTCCCGTTGGTTTATTTACGTGGCTCTGCCTAGGGTTGTACTATGCTGGGTGCCTTCTTTCTGAGTGCTGTGGCTGACTTATTAGAGAAGTTAAGTATGGGGGAGGGAATGTCACAGGTGGATGGCTTTTTTCTCTATTTCTTTTTCTCTAAAGCATACCGAGTGGCATCTCCAGGACTAATGCGTTAGCATACGCTTCCTTATTCCAAGTTCTTAGCTGGTGTGCAATGAAGTGCGTAATACCCTTTAATTAGTGAACGAGCTGTGAGTCTGGCAGAATCAGAGAAAGCTGTTTGTGGAGACTAAGAGTTCCCAGGAAGCCAGGTGTGGAATACTGACTGCCAGGTAAGCAGGTGTGCTCCATGCTCATGCAGGTACACCCTTAACCCTCACCTGGGACAATCTGATTTCAAATAAGCATACACTTCTCTTTCCTGAGGAAGCACAAGAGACCGTTGATTTCAGAGCATGTGCTCAGAGGAGATTTCCCTGTTGAACTGGAGTGGAAGGAAGGAGGAACAGGGAGTCAGACTTGGGGCAGGGTTATATGTGTCTCTTGTCATGATATTGGATGATCTGAGTTCAAGATTAACAGCAGGAATATAGGTTTGAAATCTAGCTATATAATTTTCTTCCTTATTCCCTGGTTGTATCTCTTGAATACCTAACACGTGAGAGCAATATGTGACTTTCTAACCCACAAGACTGTTGGCAGGATGAAACATGGAGCAACATATGTGAAAGTCCTTTTGCGTATTGTGCCAGTTACATAGACATAAGGTGTGGTTCTTCTCTGTATTGTAGGAGGATTGCTATCTAGCCTACTTGTGCTGAGTGATGCTAGAAAGGATGAAACCAGGGGTAGGGGAGATGTGACTGGTGCTTTCTGTGTTTGGAGCAGGGAACGGTTAAAGCCCAAGTACTGAGACAGGGTTGTAGAATGGAGGTCACAGTTGGTTCAATGGGTAACTGTTGCTGACAGGTGACAAACCCACTGTTTTTGACTCGCACATGACTCTTTCATGTTGTTCCCTGCTCTTTGCATTGGGTTTCATCTGCCTCCAAATCAAGCAATGCAAAAGACATATCAATTTGCACTTTCAGCCTGATTTCCATAGTTGTTTATGTTTGTATTTTAAATTTTAAATTTCTTAGGAAAGGGATTTATTTTTTTCCTTACCAAAAGAATAATCTCTCCACTCTGAGATCTTGTTGGGTCTCATAATATCAGTATGAATCTTATTAACCTACTTCACATAGCCTTCTAGAGATGGTGGAGGGGAAGGTTCAGGAACATCACACTTTTTGAATTCGTGCACAAGGCTGGGTGAGCCCATAGTGAGTTTTATTTACTTCCTAATATCCAGGCAGCATGCACGTGAAGAATGAGGGCTTTAGAGAAAGATCCGAGATGGAATTCTGGCTGTCACCTATTTTCTGTGTAACCTTGGGTGGGTATCTTAACCTCAGTTTCCTCATCTCTAAAATAGGAACAGTATAATTCCTACACAACGAGTACACTGATTCAGTGAGGTGAAGTATGTGGTAGATACCTGGCATAGGGAAAATCCCTAGCTTTGCTTAGTGCCCAACAAGAACTGTAGGACTAAGCCTGAGCTCCATTCCGGCTCTCTTGACTCGCAGGCCAGTGCTCTTCCCCTTGTTCTGTTCTGTGTCTTCCAACAACAGCTTCAGAGCATGGGTACCATCTCTGCTGGTGGGATTCTCCGTTCTCCTAAGGTGTTAAGCTTTCACTTTGCTCTGTGTTTCCCTTCATATTAGTTCTACTGCGGACGTATGGTACTTTCCCACTTCCATGTCATGCTCCCAAACTCACCCCCAGGATGCTCATCCTGCCCTAGTCCCTGGCCAGGGTTGGGTGTGCACCATGAGTACAGTTTTTAATTGGTATGTATCATGTTTGTTCATGAATGTCTATTCCTTGGTCAAACAGGGTACCTACTGTGCAGCAGTCAACATAATTTGGCTTCTCGTCAACCCAGAGCTCATTGGCCTTCTCTCAAGTCCTGTAATTGGGGGCTAGGGTAGATAAGAATTTAGTCTCATTCAAACTGACTCTGCATATACCATGCCCAATACAGGACTTCTCCACAGTAAATAACCAGGAAGTATTTTTTTAATTAAATAGTTACTTGCTGTTTCCTAAATTGACCCAGAAATCCTTTGTTCATGGATCCTCCTTACACTACTTCGTTTTTGCACCTTTCTCTATGTCTTTATTTTACTTTTACACATTTTTTAAACTCCAGCTATAAGATCACTGTAACCTGCAGGAAACCAGTGCCCCTCTCCTGCCCATGACCATAATCTAAATTAATCTCTTCCTCATCTGTCTTCTAGCATTTTATTTTACTAGTCTGTTAGAGCAGTCATTATGCTTTTCCTTCCTCTCAAATCATGAAGTGTTTGGGCTAAAAGCGACCTTAGAGTTGATTTAATACTAGAGTTTGTTAAGCACTATAATTTTTTTTTTCTTTTTTCAGATAGAGCTAGACAGCAAGAGAGAGAGAGAAAGGTCCTCCTTCTGCTGGTTCACCCCTCAGATGGCTGCCATGGCCGGAGCTATGCCGATCCAAAGCCAGGAGCCAGGTGCTTCCTCCTGATCTCCCACACGGGCGCAGGCACCCAAGCACTTGGGCCATCCTCCACTGCCTTCTGGTGCCACAGTAGAGAGCTGTACTGGAACAGCTGGGACTAGAACCCGGCGCCCACATGGGATGCCAGCGCTGCAGGTGGAGGATTAGCCAAGTGAGCCACAGTGCTGGCCTTAAGCACTATAATTTTAACATTTGTTTTTAAATTCATAAGTAGGGGCCAGCACAGTGGGTTAATGCCCTGGCCTGAGGCACCGGCATCCCATGTGGGCGCCAGTTCGAGTCTCCGCTGCTCCACTTCCTGTACAGCTCTCTGCAGTGGCCTGGGAAAGCAGTAGAAGATGGCCCAAGTCCTTGGGCCCCTGTACCTTCATGGGAGACCCTGAGGAAGCTCCTGGCTCCTGGCTTCGGATCAGCACAGCTCCAGCTGTTGCGGCCAATTGGGGAGTGAACCATCGGATGGAGGACCTCTCTCTCTCTGCCTCTCCTCTCTGTGTAACTCTGACTTTCAAGTAAAATAAATAAATCTTTAAAAGATTCATAAGTAAAAATTATATATAGTATGGTACACAAAATAACATCTTTTGATACATATATATATCTTATGGAATGGCTAAATCAAGCCATCTATTTAACATACATATTACTTCACATACTTATTTCTCTTGTTTTTGTGGTGAGAACATTTAAAATCTACTCTTAGCAGTTTTCATGTATAGAACACATTGTTATTAACTGTAGTCACTCTGATGCACAATATATCTTTTTAGTGGATATATCTTTATTAACTAAAATTGTGTGTCATTTGAGCCTTGCCTTCCCAATATCCCCAACCCTTCAGCTTCTGCTCATCACCATTTTAATCTCTGTTTCTGTGAGTTTGATTTTTTCAGATTCTACTTATGAGTATAAGTGAGATCATTCAGTACTTGTCTTTCTGTGCATGGCTTATTTCACTTAATATAATGTCTTCCAGGTTCATTTGTGAGGTTTGGCAGGATTTCCTTGCTTTGTAAGGCTGAATAGAGTATCCCATTATGTGTAACAGCTTACTTTCTTTATTCATTCATTTGTTGATATACACGTAGGATGTTTCCATGACTTGGCTAAAGTGAGTAAATCTTTGATGAACATGGGCATACAGATACCTCTTCAACATAGTGATTTCATTTCTTTTGGGTATATACCCAGTGGTGGGATAGTTGGAGCATTTGGTATTTTTGCCTTTTTTCTTTTGAGGGACTACAATACTGTTCTCCAAAATGCCTGTACTAATTTACATTCCCACCAACAATGTACAAAGGTTCTTTTTCTCCACGCTCTCATCAATGCTCGTGTTTCATCTTTTTGATAATAGACATTCTAGGTGTATGAGGTGATAGCTCCTTGTTAACCATTGATAACTTTTACACGTTGTGTGTTTGTCTCCACTTCCCTTAAGACATGCTGTCTTTACTCAATCTCAGGATCTAGAACCAATTAGCACAAAGCTCTCAGAAGGTGTCAGCATGATTCAGACATAGCGTCTTTAGCCAACATAAAGTGAAACAGTCATTTCAGCATGGGTACTTGAGATTTTATCTATATTGGGATGGCTTGTCACATAATTGTTATTATTTTAATAACAGATTTTCTGACTGTAGGGGAAATGTGTGCTCATTGGAGGAAAGTTGGGAAGTGTGGAAGGATAATAAAGAAGAAGAAAAAAATTGCCCACAGTATCATCCCAGATAGAATTGCATGTATTATTTTGGCATTTATGGAGTAGCCCCATCCAGCCACAAAACCTATACATGTTTGTGTGTGTCACCAGGTCTGTGATCATACCTATTGTACATCTGGTCCCCTGTCTACTGTACAGTATACTCCCAATGTCAGCTTGCTCTGTTCTTCTGGGGATCCATTGATTGTAGGCTATCAGTTGAGCACCAGTTGCTCTTCTTTTTTTTTTTTTTTTTTTTTTTTTTTTTTTGACAGGCAGAGTGGACAGTGAGAGAGAGAGACAGAGAGAGAAAGGTCTTCCTTTGCCGCTGGTTCACCCTCCAATGGCCGCCGCTGCAGCCGGCGCACCGCGCTGATCCTGGCAGGAGCCAGGATCCAGGTGCTTTTCCTGGTCTCCCATGGGGTGCAGGGCCCAAGCACCTGGGCCATCCTCCACTGCACTCCCTGGCCATAGCAGAGAGCTGGCCTGGAAGAGGGGCAACCGGGACAGAATCCGGCGCCCCAACCGGGACTAGAACCCGGTGTGCCGGCGCCGCAAGGTGGAGGATTAGCCTATTGAGCCACGGCGCCGGCTCATCCAGTTGCTCTTCTTTGATGATACTTTATTGACAACACAGCTGTACATTTATCTGAATCCATCATGGTCCTGCTGTTTTCAGGATGTCTGCAAGGACCACAACAATGTATTCCTTGACACCAAGTCAGATACCCAGACTGATGCCTAACCTTGTTCCTCACCAAAATCCCACTCTGGGTTTCCTCTGTTCTCTGCATAGCCATCCACATTTCAGGCCTGTAGACTCTGACTCCTGTGGAGTAACCTGTGGAGTCTGTGTGTTCTATTTCAAATGATCTAAATTGCAACTAATACACATTCAATGGTTTCTCATATTCCTTAAAATGCTCCTAAGGTATTCCTTGACATGCCCTTGAAGAGGCAACCTTTGTGAGGTGAGGTGAGGTGAGTGTTTTTCCAAGATGGCAGCCCCTGGTCAGTATTGTCTATTATGTAGGACCTGAGATTGTAGGCTCTCTGGAAGTAAAGCTTCCAGGGTTGGGGGTAGTCTTTCTCATATGATGAAGGAGTAAGACAATGACTGGGAGGTGGCTGTTTTGATGACTTAAACCATTCACTTGCAGAGAAAGGTTGAGGCTCCTGCACAGGTTTTGTGCTAATGCCCCCATTGCTCCTTGGGTATATTTGTATGTCTGTGCTTCTTTCCCTGGGAGATCTTAGACCCCCAGAACTGTTGGATGAGATAGGGTCACATGGAGCTTATTCACTTGGGAACAGGTCCCTTTCTCCTTCTCTACAGTGGTTCTCCTTTCCTTTCTTTTTTTTTATTTATTGGACAGGTAGAGTTGTAGACAGAGGGGGAGAGAGAGAGAGAGAGAGAGAGAGAGGTCTTCCTTCCGTTGGTTCACTCCCCAAATGGCTGCTACAGCCGGCGCTGCACAGATCTGAAGCCAGGAGCCAGGTGCTTCCTCCTGGTCTCCCATGTGGGTGCAGGAGCCCAAGCACCTGGGCCATCCTCCACTGCACTCCCGGGCCACAGCAGAGAGCTGGACTGGAAGAGGAGCAACCGGGACAGAATCCAGCACCCCAACCGGGACTAGAACCTGGTGTGCCGGCGCCACAGATGGAGGATTAGCCAAGTGAGCCACGGTGCCAGCCCCTCTCCTTTCCTTTCTGCAAAAAGTCCTTCCTCTCATGAGTTCTAGAAAGTTTTCTGTAAAGGGAATTCTTCATTACTTTTTTCTCTAGTGAGAGCTTAAATGTGATCTCATTTAAACAATGTCCTGTAAAGATGGCATGCGTAGCTTTTAGCATTGTTTGCTATTCAGCTGGTATTCCTGGAGAAGCTCATTTGCAAAGTACCAAACATCCCATTCCCTCCATCAGATCATGAACCACGCCTCCCAAGTCTAGAGATGACTGAAAGTTTGCTGTGTGTTTTCTCTTTCTTGTCTTAATGTTTATGTTTGATGGAGCTGGGTTGAAATATCAGACTTGACCAGCTGGGCCATTGGATCCATGATTTATCATAACCCAAACTAATGACCTGTATCACCCCTGAAAGCTTGAAATTCCATATATCACATTTCTCCCATGCATTTGATTTAAAACTAACTTATATAGATTGGGCTTAGGGGTTCATGGATAGCAGCTGCCTCCAATGTTCAGAAATACAACATGTTCATTGTCAAATCTGAAGCCTTGAATAGAAGCCTGTTTATCAAGCTGGGCCTTTTTTTGGAACTGCACTCCCCAGTGTGCCATTCTTTGGATGCTAAAGCCTCTTTAAATCTCCTAGCACTTATTTTTTTCATGATTTAGATACATTCTCTATTGATTACCTCTATAGCCATTGGAATTTATGTTCAGACGAAATTAAACATGTAACAGAGAAGGTACATGTTTGTCTGGACTTACTGACCTCTGTTGATGGAGTTGCATAGCCTGGGGCAAGGTGATCAGCTTCTGAGGCCTTGGTTTCCTTATATGCAAAGGAGGAGGCTGAACTAGGCAGTTTTCAAGGACTTGCCAGCCGGAACAACTCTCATACGATAGAATGTAAGCATAATTTATTTTTCTGATCCCATATTTATTTGAAACTATAACATAGGATGGCAGTTGGGGGAGGGTGTTAATGTTATTTTTTATTAACCAGCTATATTTATCCATTTATTTCTTTGGTTTTATTTTGATTGATCTACATAATGGAAGCACTGGGTCTGCAGTGGGCTGAGGGAAGAACAGAATCCTCCTCTCATGACCCTGAGCCACAGTGTGGCTGAAGTTTCCATCACATCAGTGCTGCAGTTGTGAGCAGAGACCTGTGTCTTAACCTGTGTGCATTAGCACGAGCATACGTGGAAGGTGCTGTTGGTTGTGCAGACCCCCTTTATTGCCGCTGTAGGTAGAACACCTAGCAGCTTATGTTGGTTTCTTTCCCAGTCCTTGGTTGAGAAAGGCTGTCCTCTCTTGTAGCTACCTGGGAAGCTATGCACCTCCCCACCACCTGGGGGCAGCCAGTGGCCAGTGACTAACTGACAGGAGTACAAAATGCCAGTCCTCTTGCCTCAAGATGGAATATACTGTGGTGCAATTTACACTCCAGAGCATCCCGTGAGATCAGGCTGAGCTAGATTTCTCCTGAAGCCACATCTCTACTTATCTCTTTTCTCTACCCTGTCCTGCTTCCTTCTTCCCTCCCTTCCAGGTTTATCCTGAGAGCACTCCCTCAATAAATACCCTGTTTAAGACATCAACTCTGGCTCTTCTAGGGAACCTGAATCATGTATCCATTAATTTTAGCTTCTCCGTCTGTTCAGTAACATGGAAAATAGCCTAGGCATAGGGTAGTCTGGCTTAGAAATACCCGTGTTAAAAGTCTTTTAAGCTGGAGATGGTGTTTGGCTTAGCAGTAAGATGCCCAGATCCTGTATCAGAATACCTGGGTGTAAACCCTGACTCCAGCATCCTGATAGTACATCCTCTGGGAAGCAACAGGCGATGGCTGTAGTAGTCAGGTGCCTGCCACCTATGTGGGAGACAGACTGAGTTCCTGGTTCCCAGAATCAGCCTGGCCTGGTCTTGCTCACTGAGGATGGGAGTTCTGTCTGTATCTCTCTGTGTTTGTGTGTGTCTCTGCCTCTCTAAGATGAAAACAAACAAACAAACAAACAAACAAACAAAAACACTTTGAAACCTTGGAATTTCTACTCTATGTCCTGAACAATTTCCATGGACATTATTTTGTAGTACAAATGAGCATCTATCTGATTAGGGTTCACTACCTTAGGCACAGCTCATTTGTTCCCCTTTGAGGTTTGTTTGTCCAGGGATAGCCCTTCCCAAGCTCACCCGTCTCCTGATAACTGCCACACACCCTAAGCTGCTGAATTGTAACTTTCACCTTTCCCAGCACCTGCACTTGCAGTATTTCCCACATCTGCACTTCCTGAAAGCAGTCCTTTTCCCATCCTCTCCTGGCTTTCACTGTCAGCTCTCCCTACAAGTGCATCATCTGGCTTCAAGCCATGAGTAGGAGGAAGAGACCACTGCCTTTGAGGTTGGCAGTGGCCTGGGCCCATCTGTGTTGCAGGAGGCAGTAAGAGATGGATGGCTGACCAGGATGATGCTCCTCATATGTCTCAAAAACCATGAGTGATGAGGAATGTGCAAAAGGACTGACTATTTAGGCTGAAACACGAGGTGGGTGACTCAGGGGCAGGGTGATTGCTGTCCTCCAACTCTTAGAAGGCAATTGCCGAGAAGAGGGATGGGGCTTTCTCTGTGTAAGGCCAGAGGGCACAGCTAGCACCATTGGGTAGGTAGAAGTCAGAGAGTTGGGTATGAGCTGATTGGAGGGAGTTGTTCCAGGAGTTTAGAGCACTTGCTGCCCTTCCATTCACTCTAGCACTTGCTTATTGGCAATGTTGTAGATGAGGATTGATGTCAGGCAAAGGGTAGGATTTAATGACCTCTAAAGTTACTTCCAACTGTGAGTCTTTGATTTATTTCCTACCTGAACAGTTAGGGTCAGAGGTGGGAACCATTGATGGATGACATTGGAAAGAGCTCATAATAGATGCAAGACTGCACATCCAGTCAGCAGAACCACCCGTTTCCTGATACCATGCAGCCTTGAAACTAAGTGTTTCAGAAGTCCTGAGAATCTCTGGAGTGGATATTTCAGTTCATTCAGAGGGAGTTCAGAAGAGCCACAGATTTGAGTGCCTGGAAACTGGCCTAGAACTAGTGTGTGTGCGTGCCACTTCAAAAGGCACTCCCATGAATTCTGGGAGCTAAATTCAACCCTAGAAAACAAATCCTGGGTCATAATTGGGCATGGGCTAGTCCTGTTTGGTGGGCTGTGGAGACTGGAAGGTGTATGAATAAGAGATAGATGTGGGGTTGCTAGGATTTCATGTGGACTTAGCTAAGGGCACTGGGAAGGAGGCTGATCTGGCAAGGAGGATACCCTACCAAGGAGAACTGGTGATAGACACTGAAGGAACTTGGCATGTGTTGGATGGATGAAGGAGATAATAACATAATGAGGCTTCTTAGACTCCTGGTACAACTGTGGAATTTAATGCCAGATGGGGTGATTCCAGGCCTGCATTTCCCTGTGCAAATACCTTAGGCTCCCAACCTCTGGACCTCAATTTCCTCATCTACTAAATGATAACAATAACCAGCAATAATAAGAACAACAATATAGTACTTCATAGGATTTTTTGTAGCCATTGGAGTAAATAATGTAAGAAAAACCTTTAGCCTCGGGCCTTATGTAGAATGTCAGCTATTTTGTTGTTGCTGTTATATTTATTATTTTTAAGATGATCTGATGATAAAACATAGTGACAGAGGATCCAGGAGCAGAAAGATTTTTTTGGAAATCCATATTGACAGTGCAGCATCAGGAAGTCCCAAGAGAGTGTGGGGAATGAGGTTTTAGAGACTCGGCTCCTGCTATGATGGCTTGGCATAAGCTGCTGTAGACTCCCAGACTAGGTCAAAAATAGAATCCCTTCTATTTGTTCTGCACTATGAAGTTTACAAAGCCTGCTAATCATTGCTGATGTTTTCTGAGCACAAACTGTAGCCCAGGCACTGTTCTAAGCACTTGACATGGAATAACTTATTCAACTTTCACAACAGCCTTGGGAAATATGTTAGCTCTATTTCTCTGTATGGAACAAATGGAGGCCCAGAAAGGTTAAACGGGGGCCAGCACTGTGGCACAGCAGGTTAAAACCCTGGCCTGCTGCGCCAGCATTCCATATGGGTGCCAGTTCAAGTCCAGGCTGTTCCATTTCCAATCCAGCTCTCTGCTATGGCCTGGGAAAGCAATAGAAGATGGCCTGGGTCCTTGGGCCCCTGCACCCACATGGGAGACTTGGAAGAAACTCCTGGCTCCTGGCTTCAGATCAGCTCAGCTCTGGCCATTGTGGTAATTTGGGGAATTAACCAGCAGATGAAAGACACCTCTCTCTCTCAATCTGTGTGTGTGTCTGCCTCTCTCTGTGGTTCTTTCAAATGAATAAAATATTTCTTAAAAAAAAAGAAAGATTAAATGACTGGTCCTCTTTCATTTAGTTGATAAGTGGTGGAATTGGGATTTGAACCAGATAGTCTGGATCCAGATCCTCCATGCTTTATATGATGCTGCTTGATCTTCACAATTACTCTGCAAGCAGAAGATGTACCAATGTGTCTGTTTCACAGTTGAACATAGGTAAGGCCCAGAAAGCTTTAGTGACTGATACAGGGTCACTCAGAAGGAAAATGGCACCATTGGGGATTAGCATTCATGTTGTCAGATTCCCTTGAGGGTTCACACCATGTTCTTTTGTGCAGGGCTGACCTGAGTAGTCAGTAGTCAGATCTTTCACTAGCAAAACTTCAGGTCATGTGGAATTTAGACACAAAGCCCCTCAATACATGGATATCCTCCCCTTGAAACAGGAGTTTGGAAGCTGTTGGAGCTGCAGCAGAAGAGGGGAGTTGAGTAGAAGGGAACTCCCAATTTGAAGCTGTGATGTGGCCCTCTAACTCTTTCCCATATCCCTTGAATAGATAAACAGGAGGCAAAGGCAGGTGCAGGTGTCTAGGATGAATGCAGAACAAGACGGTTTGGATTGCAAGACCATGTTCCAGCTTTGCAAAGTATGACCTTCCGGCTACAGTTCCAGCCTTAGAGGAAATGAGCAGCACAGATCCAGTCTAAAGACTCTGGTTCTGAGAGATTGCCCAGTCCAGCCCCTCTCTGGTGAATATGCAGCCTTTCCAAGGCTGATTGTCATACATTGCTGTTGCACATGGTTTCATTGGAAGCACACTGGGACACTGTACATCAACATCTTGGGTTCAACTTTCCCATGTGCAGAGAAGATGGGTGTTCGATCCTGCAGCCATGATTTGTGCTGGGCTCATGCACCACATCTCTAGGGGCTGGGTGTATGCCTGTAGTACTTCTTTTTTTTTTTTTTTTTTTTTTTTTTTTTTTTTTTTTTGACAGGCAGAGTGGACAGTGAGAGAGAGAGAGAGAAAGGTCTTCCTTTGCCGTTGGTTCACCCTCCAATGGCCGCCGCGGCCGGCGCGCTGCGGCCGGCGCACCGCGCTGATCCGATGGCAGGAGCCAGGAGCCAGGTGCTTTTCCTGGTCTCCCATGGGGTGCAGGGCCCAAGCACCTGGGCCATCCTCCACTGCACTCCCTGGCCACAGCAGAGGGCTGGCCTGGAAGAGGGGCAACCGGGACAGAATCCGGCGCCCTGACCGGGACTAGAACCCGGTGTGCCGGCGCCGCTAGGCGGAGGATTAGCCTAGTGAGCGGCGGCGCCGGCTGCCTGTAGTACTTCTGATCTTCCTTCTCTGTCAGTCTGCAACCTGATCCTTTGTTCTCCCCTGTCCAGACTCCTCACTCAGGTGGAGTGCCATGCAATTTCAGACAGCTTCTTCAGGAATTTTAGAACCTGGAAGTCTCTTCTTACTAGGGTAACACTTGCCATTTCTCTCAGTGGCCAATGAGGGTGTCCAGGGGTCTTATATTAGGCACTGAGCATTGTCCTCCTGCTATGCGTGGATTCTGTTCTGCTGCTCTGTCCATCTCCATTTCCCCATTCTAAAGCTTTCTTCAGTCTGGCAGAAATGATAACTTTGTGAGAAACAGTTGTGCTTAAGGAACCAGGTGGCAAGAGCTTGGCATTGAGAGGTGCAACTTCTGCCTCTGAATCTGTAACTTAAATGGCTTTAAATGTCCAGCCCAGTGGGGCCAGTGCTGTGGCGTAGCAGGTAAAGCTGTTGCCTGCAGTGCCGGCATTCCATATGGGCACCGGTTCAAGACCCGGTTGCTCCACTTCCAATCCAGCTCTCTGATATGGACTGGGAAAGCAGTGGAAGATGGCCCAAATCCTTGGGCCCCTGCACCTTCATGGGAGACCTGGAAGAAGCTCCTGGCTCCTGGCTTTGGATCAGCTCAGCTCCGGCTATTGCTGCCAATTAGGGAGTGAACCTGTGGATGGAAGACCTCTCTTTCTCTCTCTGTCTCCCCCTCTCTCTGTGTAACTTTGACTTTCAAATAAATAAATAAATAAATAAATAAATCTTTTTAAAAAATGTCCAGTCCAAATGTGTTCTGGTTGACAAATTTGCATGTGGCAGTGGCTAAGAACTGGAGTTCAGGAGTGAGACTTTCTATTCTTATACTATTTGGATGAACTTGGGATAGTTATTTAATTAGATTTGGGGATACTCTGGTTTCTCTTCAGATTGTATAAATCTTTCCCTTTAATTAGATTTGGGGAGAACTAAGTAATTTGCAAACTGAATAGCAGAGGAGGCCTCAACTTTCACTCTCCTTCTCTTTCTTCCCTCTCTTGCCATCCCTGCCTAAATATGAACTTGTGACTTATAATACAGCATTATGTTCTTGTGCCTTCCCTTTGAACAAGGCATTTATTCTTAGGAAATCCTTGGAATTCTCTTGGAATCCTCTAGTCCATGTTCCCATATGTTTTCTACTCCCTCACTGGATACAGCTATGGAGGGGCTTCTCTCTGGAGCAGGAGTGATTGGGAAGGGGATCCAGCATATGTAGCAGGACATGTAGAGAATTTCAGGTTCTCTCTTTCTCTCTATGGCCTTGAGAGATGCCCGTCCCTCTTCTCATGGACCTAGAAGGCAATTGATGAGAGAGAACTTTCTCCTTGGAGTGGAAGTAAAGCGTCTTCTAAAGTTTGGGCAAGGCTGCTTCTGCCTTCCTGGAATGATTTTCTAGCAGAACACCTTGCATCCCCTGGGCCTGTTAGCTATTTCAGGGACATTTTAAGTGGCTATTAACAAATGTTGAATTATGGCTGCAAACCTCTGGGAACTCGAGTGACATTCACATGAATCACAAGTGAGCTCTGTGCAGTCAAGGCCTCCACAATGGGCTGGATTAAACAAACAAGGGCTCTGGTTTTCCCCGGAGCACTGCGGGGGAGATGGGCATTGGATCCTGCAGCCACTCCTTGGAACCTGTGCTGTAGGACGCTGTTCTAGGATGTATAGCTCATTGCTGCAGGGCAGACATATGCTTTCTGGTTAGCAGGAAGATGTAATATCTGCAAGAATTTACCAATACTCAGCACATCTAGGGATCTGCCAGCCAATCCCAGGTCTGTGAATGCCCAGTACATTGAACCATGGATTTGACCAACATCTACTGAATGCTCCCTATGTTCTGGGTGTTGTGCTAGGCTCAAGAGAAATGGAAATGCATAATACTCAATCCAGGGATTCCTGGCATTGACAGTCTAGTGGGGAGATTGAGCAGTGAACAAATAGACTGTCCTATACTAAATAATCAAAACTTGCACAAGGTCCAGAGGAACATAGTGAAGTCTCTGAAATCTTCCAAAAGAAGGTTATAGCTATGTTTTTTTCTTTCTATCTTTCTTTGAAAAAACTTTTTGCCAGTTTTAAACATAAATGTTATGAGTGTGAAAAATACCCTTCACTCAGAAGATTTAGTATGGTCCAGTGGTGTCCTGTGTGGTCTAGGAGTCCTTTCCAGGCTCAGTAATCATGCCCAGTTGTCAAGTTTGCCTTCACTCTAGTCTTTATTCAGAAATTGTTTCTTAGTTTCTCCTTGAGTTTTCATGTTTCTGACATTCTCTTAATGTAAATCAAGACCAGTCATATTGCAGAATGATATTTAGTTTGGGTTCGTTCTGTGTTTTTGAAAAAGATTTATTTATTTATTTGAAAGAGTAACACAGGGAGAGGGAGAGGGGGAGGGAGGGAGAGGGAGAGAGAGAGGGAGGAGGGGAAGGGGGAGGGAAAGGGAGAGGGATAAGGGATGAATGATGTATTTCAGAAATGACCGCAATGACTAGGTATGGGCCATGCCAAAGCCAGGAGCCAGAAATTTCTTCCAGATCTCCATGAGGGCACAGGGACCCAAGCACTTGGGCCATCTTTTGCTGCTTTCCCAGGTGTATTAGCAGGGAGCTGGATCAGAAATGCAGCAGCTGGGTCTTGAACCTGTGCCCATATGGGATGCTGGCATTGCAGGTGGCAGCTTTACCTGCTATACCATAGTGCTGGCTCCTCGTGTTTCCTCTTGATTAGTTCATGTATTTCCTCTTGATTAGTCCTGGATTATGAAATTTTGACTGGGATTTTATGAAACTGATGCACAGTTCTCATTGCATACTACCTGGAGACACATACATCCATTGGTCCCAAGACTGATAGTATTAACTTTTATCTCTTGATGAAGAGTTGTCTTCTGGTGAAATACTGTGAGACTGTGTAAAGTTCCATTTCTCTTCCCTCTCTCATCCTCTAGTTTTATCATCTATTGATTTTTCTTGTCTGAATTATTACAGTGATCCTTGCCAAATGATGGTGTGCTAATTTCATCATTCCTTCTACATTCATTAGCTGACTTTCTAAAATGCAGAAGAGCTTTCTCTTCTCCCTTTTTATGCATTTGTTGATATCAGTGTAGACAGATTTCTGCTTCAGTCAGTTGACTGTACTCTGTTAATACAATCATTTATTTTGAAAAGCCAGATTTTCCTTGCTTGAGAACCTCTTCAAGATGACTTCCCTATCTTTTGACATTTCCCTGCAGGCTTTGAAAACTTTTGCAGTTTGGGGCCCAACTAGATATTCTGGGACCATTCTTTTTTTTTTTTTTTTTTTTTTTTAACTTCCTTGATCCTGTGTTTTGTGGCTAGGTATGGGAGTAGGAAATTCTATTTAGAACCAAGATCTAGGTTGACATGTGTTCACTGCTTCTCAGTTGTCCCTGCTCCCAGTTCCTTTCAGTGGACAGACCTAGGATATTTACTGATTGATTCATTTCCATCTACATCCCAAACCATGGCTGGGCACAGATAGCTCCCAGTTAAAAATCCATGTTCACCCCAGCTTTTCCTCTTTTCATACTGGTCCCTCCTTTCTTTAGCAATAGAAAACCCAAGTGCCATGATCTTCAAGTTAATTGTGTGTTTGCTCATTTCTCTTGAATAGAGCCCATCTCTCAAATCCCTGGGCTACTTCTCAGCTTGGATCCCCCTCCTGTGCTCAATTCCCACTGGGCTGCCTTTCCAGCTGCCTCGTATGTGTGCTATTGCTACTACCAGGCTGCCTTCTTTTCCTATTCATTTTCCCTCAAGTGTCCCCAAAACATGTTTGTAAGTTTTTAACTTTTAAAATTCAGGATCTATTGAAGATATAATCAAGACTGATGAATTGTATTTGGTTCATTCTCTCTTTTTAATTAAAAACTTCACCCTGAACATCACACACACACACACACACACACGGAGTTTTTAAAATAGGTTTTATGAGATATTATTCTCATGCCATACAGTTCACTCATATGAAGTATAAATTTCAGTAATACTTAGTACATTCACAAAGTTGTGAAATGAAATTTAGAACATTTTCATGACCTCACAAAGATCCTTTACCCATCAGCAATCACCCCCGTTGCCCAGTTTTCTCCAAAGCTATGCCACCAGCCCCAGGTAATGTGTAATCTATTTTTTGATTCTTTGGAGTTGCCTGTTCTCAAAATTTCTTTGCAAAGCAGTTACACAATATGTGGTCTTTGCTGAGAAACTTCTTTCATTTAGTGTCATGTTTCCGAGGCTCATCCATGTTGTAGCACATAACCATATTTTTATTTCTTTTATTGCCAAATAATATTCCACTCCATAGATGATCACATTTTGTTTATCCACATTTTGTTTGGACATTTGCAGTTTTCCCATTTTTTTTTTTTTGCAATGGTGAATAGCGCTGCCATTTACATTTTCTTTAGCACTGATTTTGGGAGGCAACCAGAACAGTTGTCATTCAATTATTCTGCATTGTACATGTGTCTTACTATTTCCTTGTGGGGTTATTTAACCTACTTGTCTCTCCTCTGTGTTTCTCATAAAGTGGGAGTTAAGCACTTGATGAGATTCAGGTTCATGTTTTGGGCAAGAGAACTTAATGGGTGAAGCTATGTACTTCACGTTGCCTAATCCCAGAGAGAACATATTCTGTGGCTGTCTCACACTTAGAGATACCAGTTCTGGCCATTTACTTAAGATAGCAACTCCTAGGTCACTCTCTTACGTTGTCTCCCACCCTCAAATCATCCCTCATCATCTGTCAGACAATACAATGGAACCCTGTAAATATCCTATTTGCTCTAATATTTGAACCTGAATTAACTGTCTCATTAGTGATTGCAAAATAGTGATTTCTCAATTCTATCATTCTTTCTACATTTATTAGCAGACGTTCTTTTGTAAAGAAGAGCTCTCCCTCATCAACTGGGGATCAACTACAGTTCCTCCTATGAAGGCAGGAGAATGCTTATTCTTGTCCTTTAATTACCAGTTTTCAGAGGCTGGGGTTGGTGTACTAATTGCCTGGCTGTGCTCTGAGGGATGATTAGTTCCCAGATGGACAAGGAATAAGATATTCAGCAGAGAGAGCCGAACAATGGTTAGACAACGAGAGTGTAGGTGGGAGGGGGGAGGGAAGGGCTTCCACTCAGCTGTAGTCAAGGCAACCACAGACTTCTTCCAGATCCCTTGATGTCCCAAGGTAGGGGTCTTCATTTCTCAGACACAGTTCTCACTAATCCAGAGCGTGGGCAAGGCTAGAGCAGAGGTGACAAGCATGGGTGTTGGAGCAGTGCTGTGACAGTGCTGGCCAAATGGCACGATTTGGCCTGCTCCTTTACATCTCACTTCCCTGGTGCTTCTTGTCAATATACGCCCAATATTTGTGCTGCCTTTTTTGTATTCCCAGGGAATTCAGTCAGCAGTAGGGGTGGAAGAGGTGGAGCAACCAAGGACACTCTCACATATGGATGTCATTTATTGAAGCCACCTGGATAAATGCTGGGTGTAGAACGTGGAGCATTTGCTGGGTACTACTCAGTATTTGGAGCATTTGCATGCTTTTGTTTAGTGCGTTGTGTCCTCCCAGTGGCACCGTGAGGGAGGTACTTTCACTCCTCTCATCTGTGAGGACCCAGGCATAAAAAATGCAGGGAATTGCCAACACCCATGGCCTCATTCACTCCCCTTTCTGCCTTCTAGGCAGTGTGTGCAGAAGTGGGGCAGAGGGACCTTGGGACAGTTGGAGCACTGTTACCATCTACTAACCCCAGCCTGTGTCTCCTGGATAATTGGATCATTCAGCAACTCTCGAGCTTTGGAGCTGGAGGAAGGGACTTCTGAGTACAGAAAGGGTCTGAATGTTTGTGTCCCCCCAAATTCCGTATTGAAATGTTAACCTCTGAGGTGATGGTATTAGGAGGTGGAACCTTTAGAAGGTGAGTAGGCCATGAGGGGCAGAGTCTTCATAGTTATTCCCACAAGTCCTTTTTAAGAAGCCCTGGCGAGACCCATGCTTCTTCCACCCTGTGTGGACACAGGAATAAGGTACACCTGTGAATCAGGAAATGGGCATCCCCCAGACACAGAATCTACTGCCACTGTAGCCTCCAAAACCATGGGAAATGCTTTTCTGTTGCTTCTTGGCTACCAGGTATGGTGTTTTCTTACAGCAGCCTGAATGGACTGAGACAGAAGTGGAGAGGGGTCGCATTCACACGGATGAGGTGCTAGTGAACCTGGATGCTACTCTCCTCAGGAAACCTCAGCCTTGGGCTCCGTCCCTGCCATGCATCAGCCCCCTGATGTCCACACACGGAGTCCCCTCTGCACAACCTGCTCTATCTTGCCTCCACAAGGGTGCTCATGTGGCATGCTAATGAGTCCAGAGAATTAAAATGGAACACAGGTAATGATGATTTCAGTGGATAGATTTTAAACTACCTTCTTGGGAAGGTCTGTATGCTGGGAAAACGTCTCACAACCCAACAGCATGCACTGCTAAGATCTCAATTACGGAGGACCAAGCATACATCTGCAGCTGTGGTCTGTTTAACCTGCTGTTCATGCATTCATTTGATTGTTCATTCATTTTGTATTTTCTTAGGGTCTGTTTTGCCCAGGATGGATAAAGCACATCTCTTGCCTTTGGTGGGATCTCCTCTTTTTAGAGGGATGTAGATATATATGCAAATATTTTTAATTAGGGCTGCCATGAGAAAATCATCTATATTGTGCATGGTTCAGAGTAGTGCAGAGCAGTGAGTGATTCACTCTAGCGGGGGGCTTGGAATGACCTCATGAAAAAGGTGGCATTTTAGCTCTACTTCAAGAGGAGTAGAATTTTGACACGTGAAGCAAGTGAGGGCATTCCAGGGTCAGGGAAGTGTGCTAGTGAAGTTACAAGACAGGTAGGTGCAGGTGTTCAGGATGTGTGCTTGGAGAGAGGAAAGAACAAAAGCTAATGCAGCAAGGGTAGGCCAGAGACCAACTGGGAGGGCCCCAAGATATGTTTGGGCACTACTGAGAGTTCTAGATGGCATGGTTGCATTTTTCTTTTCTTTTCTTTTTTTTTTTTTTTAAATAATGATTCACAGCATCCTGGCTGAGGAAGGTTTAGATAACACAAATGTTGCAAAGGTATGTTTTCTGTTTTATTGTGTTTTTATTATTGCTATTTAAAAACTAAGACTATTGAATCTTTTACTTTTAATCATATCTTTTTTTAATTTTATTTAATTTTATTTTTTTTGACAGGCAGAGTGGACAGTGAGAGAGAGAGACAGAGAGAAAGGTCTTCCTTTACCGTTGGTTCACCCTCCAATGGCTGTTGCGGCCGGCGCGCTGCGGCTGGCGCACCACGCTGATCAGAAGCCAGGAGACTTTTAATCATATCTTTATAAAGTTCAAGTCCTCAAGTCCTTATTGTGTTATTGGCTGTAGAATATAAGTAATACTTCAGGCAGAGAAAAACATTGCTGTGATGTGCTAAGAGAATTAATCAAGACAGTAAAGGAAGATTTTACCCCAAGATTCTCAACTGTGCACATTGGAATCACCTGGGGAGCCTTAAGAGATCCAGATATCTGGGTCCCACCCCAGAGATGAATACACTGAACTCTGGGCATCAAAATGTCCCACCAATTGGTGAACAAATAAAGCAACTGTGATATCTATCTATCTATCTATCTAAAAATGATATATTACTCAGCCATAAAAAAGGAATGAAATCCCATTACTTGGTGAGCCTAGGGGACATTATGTTAAATGAAGTAAACCAGGCATAGACAGACAAATACTGCATGTTTTCAGTCACATGTGCAAGCTAAAATAGTTGATATCATAAAGGCATGGTAGAATTTTAGCTACCAGGGGCTAGGAAGGTAAGAAGCATATATAGAGAAGTTTGTTAACAGGTACAACATTATAGTTCAATAGGAAGAGTATGTTTTCATATTCTGTAGCACGGTAGGGTAAATAGAGTTAACGATTACTTACTGTATACTTCAGAACAGCTGGAAGAGAGGATTTTGGATGCTTCAGACACAAAGAGTGATCAATCTTTGAGGTTATAGATATGCTGGTTACCCCAATTTGATCATGACACATTAGGTACATGTATCAAATTATCACACTGAACTCCCACAAATACATATAATTATGTATCAATTTTAAAAATAAAATTTCAATGAATCTTGATGTGAATGGAGTGGGAGAGGGAGCGGGAGATGGGAGGGTTGTGGGTGGGAGGGAAGTTATGGAGGGGGGGAAGCCACTGTAATCCAAAAGCTGTACTTTGGAAATCTATATTTATTAAATAAAAGTTAAAAAAATAAAATTTCAAAAGCTAAAAGCTTACCAGGTTTATTTTAATGCTCAGCCAATATTGCAAACCTCTGGCAAGAGAATCAGCCATTGGGAGAGCTGGAAGTAAACCATGGGTCTGGGTTTGCTCACTGGCCTTTTCCCACATAAAGGCTGGCTCGTTGCATGGTCTTTGCCACCTTCTATCTCTAGTTTAACTTGTGTGTCTGCCATGTTCCTGCTTCAGTGGTCCAGTTGCCACTGGGTGGGCCTGTCTGTGACCACTTGGTCTTAGAGGCCAAATGCAGATCTTGGTGTAGGTTGGCCAGGGTGTAGCTTTCTGTGTCTTTGCTGGTCAGGACTCAGAGAAGTAATAAAGTTCCATTTTGGAATTATTAATTATGGGCTTGCTAGCCTCTGTCTAGCAGCAAGAAGAACTGCTATTTTGGTCAAACATCCCATTTGGCTCTTAAGAAGCTTATCTGTGTGGTCTCAAATTTCCCTTTATCACTGATGACTATATGTGTCCAGTAAATTATGGTTGCAAAGTTCAAGGTGTTACTCTGTTTTGCCAGAATGAAGGGTGTGGACTACAAGGATATTGCCTTGGTGAGGGGTTGGGCACCCAGAGGTCAGAGTATGGAGTGGAGCTCGGCTCTCAGTTGCCCTCACTAAGGAATGCCTGGCTGCCTGTCTGATAGTCTTCCTCCCTGAGGTCAACCTAATTCATCTTGACTCTGGGATGAATACAGACTTAGCTTTTGGGGTATGTCATGGACACTGGTGTTGAGAAAATGCTCAGGGCATTGTTGACCTAGAGTTTTTCCATGTCTCATCACCAGACTGGGGCCAGAGTTCCTACTTCTGGGTTTTGTGGCACTGGTGGTTTGGGCTGGGCTTACTTTTTCAGCCTCGTCTCCGTGTGGCTGCACTCATACCCCTCTCTGCCTATCTCTCCTCCCCTTGTTGCCCTTTTACCATGTGTCAGGCGCTCGACATATATTCTCTCTTATTGAAAGCAGGGAGAGGCTCTCTAACTTAACTGTGTCCCTAGTTAGGTGGCCATCCAGTTCTGGTGAAAGGACAGGATGGCTCCTTTCTGGGGACCTTGGGGTCTTCACCCAGGTCATTAGCACTTAAGGGTAGCAGAGGAGGCACAAATGGAACTGACAACTTAAACAATTCCAAATGCAAAGACATTGTGGTTCACAACTCTCAGACCTCAGAATGCCAACTATACCATCCCAGGAAGATTCATAGTACTCCCTGCTGGGGCATAGCTGTAGAGTCCAGATGCTCCCACATATCTCCCCATGTTTGAAGTCAGACTATCCTTGACTATCCTTGCTTGTCCCTAGCTGGGAGTATTCTCCCCATTGCAGATATGAAGAGGGGCCCCTGGCTTTGGCATTGAAGAGTCAGTCTATAGAGGCTGATTCTAGCACTCATTTCCTATGTAAACTTGGGAAGCATCTCTGGAATCAGTTTTTGTATCTCAGTGATTTTCAATCTTGAGACTCTTGACATTTGGGGCCAGATGATTATTTGTGATGGGGAATACCCTGTGCATTATAGTTTGATTAACAATGTCCCTGGTTCCAAGGCTTTGACTCACCAAAAATGTCTGCAGACCTTGCCCAGAGTCTCCTGAGGGACAAAATTGTATCCAATAGGGAGCTACAGGTTTATCTGTCATCTGGAAGGAAAATCTCTTATGTTACAGAGCTGTCTTCAGAGGTAAATAATTGTGACTTACAGAAAAGAGCCCTTGGCACATGGTAGGTGGTCCTTGGCAGACCCCATGAGGACAAGGACAGCTTCACCTCCTGGTGCCAGGCCCTACAAAAGCTCCCCAAGCAAGGTGTCCAGCAGGCTGGTTGGCACCTTCTGGTGCTCTGACCTGTTTCCATGTGTGTAGAAGTCACCCTTGTGGGCTTTTGTCTCACAGTCAAGAGCCAGGGCTGCTCTCAGGGGCTGGTCTTAATGTACTGTAGCCAGCTCAGCAGAGCCAGGCTGCCCTGGGCCCATTTCCAGGGTACCAGGGATTCCCAGGGATGTCTTCTCCCAGGATCTTCTAGGGGCAGGGAAGGGGAAGGAAGAGGGGAATCAGCAGTTACTGAGCATTATCATGGCACTGTCCTGCCCACCCCAAGGCTCCTCTTTCCTTACACTATAAAAAAAAGAAACATAGAGCAAGACCCTCGAAGGCAGACAGACCTGAGTTCATATCTGTTTGTTGTCTCTAAAGTGGAAATAAAGAAATAAATCACATGTCCTTATATCACATCAAATTTATTTATCAGCCATAGAGTTAGGACGAGCATTTAATTAAATCAGATACTAATACCCAGTACAGACCCTGGCATAAAATAGATAAGTTTATTTTAGTGCAAAAATTATTTTAAATTTATTTTATTTATTTTCACTCATTAAAAGGCAGAGTGATGGGGGAGAGGGGAGAAAGAGAGAGAGATCAATCCTCCATCTACTGGTTCATTTCCCAGATGTCCCAAAAAGCTTGGGCTGGATCAGGCTGAAGTCAGAAGCCAAGAACTGAACCTTGGTTTCCCACATGAGTAATGGGGACCCCATTACTCAAGTCATTACCTGCTGCCTCCCATGGTGCACATTAGCAGGAAGCTAGAATCAGAAGCAGAGTTAGGGGCTGGTGCTGTGGCATAGCGGGTAAAGCTGCCACCTGTAGTGCTGGCATCCTCTATGGGTGCTGGTTCAAGTACTGGCTGCTTCACTTCCAATCCAGCTCTTTGCTATGGCCTGGGAAAGCAGCAGAAGATGGCCCAAGTCCTTGGGCCCCTGTACCCCGCATCAGTGAACTGGGAGAAGCTCCTGACTACTGGCTTCAGATCAGTGCAGCTCCAGCCGTTATGGTCATCTGGAGTATTAACCAGCAGATGGAAGACCTCGCTCTGCCTCTGCCTCTCTATAACTCTGCCTTTCAAATAAATAAATAAATCTTTAAAACAAAACAAAACAAAAAGAAGCAGAGCCAGGACTGGAACCAAGCACTCTGATATAGGATGTGGGCGTCTTAAGCAGTGTCTTAACTTCTGTGCCAAATGTCTATTCTAAAAAAATTTTTTAAATCCACGCATACCAGAGCTCTTTTAAAAATTCCGAAGAAATACCTATTCTGAAAAAAACTATGTTTTGAATTTCAAACATTATTTTGCACCAAAGCAAACTTACCTTTTAATTTCCCTTTTCCACGACCTTTTTGAAACTCACTCGTATCATATCCACTCTTCTCTCTTTACATAGATTGTCTCTGTTCTCATAATGAAGAGGGGAGACAAACACTAAGTTAGATGGCTGCAACAGGCCCATGCTGGATTATATTGGGGTTGAAGCCACTCTAGGGAGAGCACTGTTTCCAGGGATGCCTTTGCTGCTGAGAGCCCCAGCCCAGCCCATCTGCAGGGCCATCTAGGCAGAGGCTTCCATCGCAGGTGGTGGAAGTATGACCTGCTTTTACCTGAGCCTCTGCAGGTTATAAAGAGCATTCAGGCATACACTCATACTCAGTTCAACAGCCCACAGTGGTAGCAAAGCAGGTGTGATTCCTGCTGTGCAGGTGAGAAATTCAAGCTCAAAGGAGTGAAGACTTTGCAAAAGTCACCCTTGAGTAAGTGGCAAAGTCAGAATCCCAGGCACAGTTGGCTGGACTTTCCATGCCTCATGTTTATTATGACACCTGCCCCTGTAGAAGGCACTGGAATTCTTCTTCCTCAGAGACCCCTAAGTTCAAGCTTGTGGGGTAGAGGATAGGGAATTTTCACCTCCAGGAAAGCACCTGCAGTTGGTTGGCATAGAAGTTTTCAGAAATGCTCCCCTCTAAGAGAGCCAGAATTTCCAAATGTCCCCCAGAAAATGGAGGAACTATACCTAAGGTTGCTGGCCACTCGGCCAGCATTCAGACTTAAATACTTGGTTCCAGATTCTCAGGCCTTCCAGGGCCCTCTTTCTTGCCTGATTCTCAGCAGTGGTTCTCAACACTCAGCAGTGGCCCCTGCCTACCACAATCTGGGATTGAAGGAAAGGTGTGTAGAGCAACATGAAAAATATCCTCCCTTGCACGTGTGGTAGAGGGTGAAGGATCTCCAGAGCATCTGGGACAGGATTCAGGCTCAGGAAGACATCACCAGCTAGCAGTTCCTGCTGCCTTCTGCCATCAGCTGGCTTTCCTGGAGGGTGGCAGATGACCAGCAGGGCTGAGGCAGGGCTGGTTGTGCTCAGGTCCTGGCTGGTGTTGGCCCAGCCCTGGAGCATTTGTGGCTAAGCCAGTGACAGAGTCTTTTGTGTGGCTGTTTTTGAGTCCTGAAGGTCAAAGGGGAGGGAGTTATGCTGGTGTGAGCATGACTGCTCTAGGGCCTGGGCAGTGGAGCTCAGAGGCCTATTTAAGGAATGCCCAGCTGATCCAGAATGGATGTTTCTTACTGGTTCCTTCCTGTCATCTCTCTCCCACCCCTGTTATTCCCATTGTCAAGTGGTCTTGTCCAAAACACAGCTCCCAACATGTCACTGCTTTGCCTTAATCAGTCAGTGGTTCCCGTTGTCTCCCCAACCTGCATTTTCATCCCAGATTCCAATTCTCCATGACCCCAACCCTGACTCTGGTAAAACATGCAGTTTGCTCTTTCCCAAGGCTGGTTTCCTGCTGATGCCTAAGCCTTCCTCCTGCTGTTCATCTTTAGAATTCGTCTGTCTTCCTTCCTGTTGTTTTGTGAGAGCCTACTCATCTTTTGATGTCCAGTTCCAATGCAGTGTTTCCTGTGATGACTTTCTCCATTTCTCCCTGCTCCCCATGCTTGCCCCTGGGATGTCTGTTCTGCTTCCATTGAATGCCTTGGCACCTGTTCCCTCTCTTAGGGAGTTCATCAAAGTGGCCTTAGTTTATGTTCATTCATAAAACTTCCCTTGGTCTGACACCCATTTCTTCATTTGTTGGCATTTATTGAGCATCTGCTGTTTTCCAGGCAGTTGCTGAAGATGCCCCAGTTACACAAATGTAATGTGCCCCAGCAATGCAGTGTGTTCTAGGAGGTTCTTGATCTTTCTATAAGCTAGATGGCACTGATGTCTCTCATCTTCCAAAGAACTTGGAGCCTTTGGAAGCCTGACAGCCACAAAACAGAGGACTGGGAGCAGTGAAGCCTGGCTCCATGGATTTTTGATGGACTCCCCTGCTGCAGATAGCAGTGTGTCCTTGAAGGTGGATAATTGAAATTCAGATTTGGCTATTCTATTGCTTTGCAATATTCTTTATGAGGCTGCTTTGTGTTTCCCGGTGACTTGGTTGTGGCTTTGGTGACTCCATTATGGGGAAAGGTATTGATTTGTCAGGGTGGTATCGGGTGCTCTGCTCTGATGAAAATTGATTTATCTCTCTGAGCAGCTTATGTTTTTAATTCGTCTTTGCCTCCAACAAGGTGTGGGGCGGATGTGTGTGTGGGAGGGTGCCTCCCATCAGGACTCCATTCACCAGGACACACTGTAAATAAATCTCAGGGTGCAGCCTTGGTACGGTTTTATGTTCTGTGCTGCAGAGATAAAGTGACTACTCATTTGCCTCTGCTGGTGTTTATAACACTTGTGTTCACCCTCCCCTCCGCTGACACTGATACATGTAGCTGGGTGTGACGGATGAGGACCATAACTCCCATCACCATGGGAGAATCGCTTGCTCTGTGTCTCTCTAGACAAGGAACAAGTCAATATTGAAGTGGCAAGTGGAACTAGGGAAATCTCCATTTGCATTCTGATGAACTGCAGAAAATAACTTTTAATTGTGAGACTTCAGTGTTCATTGGCTCATCCCTTTGTTCATTTTGGCAGCTTGATGGGGTTTGGGGACCTGGGCTGGAGACTCTTTTCTGTTACTTTCTAGCTCTGTGTCTGGAAAAATATTTTTATAAAAAAAATTTACCTGTTTGAAAGGCAAAAAAAGGGAGAGATGGAGATCCCATCCATTGGTTCACTCCCCTGCCACCAAGACCAAAGCTGGGAGCCAGACACAGGAGCCAGAAACTGTGTCCAGGTCACCCAGTTGGGTGGCAGGAATCCAATAATTTGAACCATCACTTCTACCTCCCAGGGTCTGCATTAGCAGGAAGATAGAGTCAGATCCAGAGCCAGGAATATAACCCAGGTAATTCTATGAGGGATATGGAAGTCTCAACCAGCATATCAACCAACATCTTATCCAAATGCCATCCCCAGGGCACTTATTTAATCACTCTGAGATTTAGCTTCTTTAAAAATACAAGGAGGGGGCTGGCACTGTGGCACAGTAGGCTAAGCCTCCATCTGTGGTGCTGGCATCCCATTTGGGCACTGGTTTGTGTCCTGGCTACTCCTTTTCTGATCCAGCTCCTTGCTAGTGGCCTGGGAAAGCAGTGGAAGATGGCTCAGGTGCTTGGGCCCCTGCTCCTGCGTGGGAGATCCAGAGGAAGCTCTGGGCTCCTGGCTTCAGTCTGGCCCAGCCTTGCCTGTTGTGGCCATTTGAGGAGTGAACCAATGGATGGAAACGCTTGCTCGCTTGGTCTCCCTCCCTCCCTCCCTTTCTTCGTCTGTAGCTCTGCCTCTCAAATAAATAAATAAATTTTTGGAAAAAAAAAAAAAGAATACCAGGAGGGTAATAGTACTTGACTGATCAAGTGGGTGGGAAGGAGAAAATGAACTACTGCATATGAGTTCTTAGCACATTATCTGACCTAAAGTAATAAAAATAAGCATTAAAAGTCTGAACATTAAATAAATAAAATAACAGTTATTTATTTGGCACCTGTTCTGTTACTACCTTGGCTTTGTTCATCTAAGTAACAGAGGTGGCTCCTGGATGCAGTGGTAGAGATGTAGTATGGGTGGCTGAAGTGACCCCTCTAACAGTGCAGGGAAGGGTATCCCAGGAGGTGGAAGCTCAGAGAACACTTACTGAAGGAGTTAATAGCTGAGTTAATTTTGAAGAAATAATAATAATAATTCCAGTTGATGCTGGAATGTTCTAGTAGGCTTACCACAGAAGATGAATGTAGGTGGGAGAACAGGAGGGTCTTGAGTTAAACAAGGGAGCTTAGACTCTGTTGTCCATATCTGAAGACTCAAGAGGTATTGTGAGGTTTTAATCTGGGCATGCATGACCAGAGGGTATTTTGAAAAGGCCCCTCTGGCAGCAGTGTTGAAGACAGACCAGAGGGCACTCAAGTGTATAGCAGGAACCTGACTGAAGGCCTTTCAAGTCAGAAGAAAGGAGACACTGGAGCAAGAGTATGGTTGATGGTGGGAGTAGGTCAGAGAAGACAGATGGGAGATATGAGAGGAGAGGGCCCTTCTTGGGATCATGATGGTTACAGGGATTGATAAAGGAGACGAAGCTAAGTCACTTTCAAGTGTGTGGAAGAGCAGAGAGTGTATTGATTTCCCAGGGCCACAATTTCAAAGTACCACAAACTGTGTGCTTATATTGTTTCACAGTTCTGGAAGCTGACGATCTAAAATCAAAGTTAACCCGTAGAGGCGTCCTTCTTTGCCTCTTTTAGCTTCTGGTGGTCCTGGGCATCCTGGATATTCCTTGACTTATGTAGTAAATGCATCACTCCAATCTCTCCATTATCACATGATTATTTTCTCCCCAGGTTTCTTACCTTCTTATAAGGATACCAGTCACATTGAACTAAGGGCCTAACCTACTCCAGTATGAACTTGTTTTATCTGCTTAAGTCCAAAGTGGCCCTGTTTCTACATAAAGTCACATTCTGAGGTACTGCAGTTTATGACATCAATATGTCTCTTGGGGTCACATTTCAACTATGACAGTCCACCCTCTGTGCCTCCTCTTGCTCATATCCTTCAAACACACAAAATACATTCATTGTATCTCAACATCCTCTGAAGTCTTCACCATTCCATCATCAATTCTACATTCTCTAAGTCCAATATCTCATCCAAATGAGTCTCACACACACACACACACACACAAACATACAAACACACACACACACACGAGACTGCATCAGGTTTCTGCTGTGTTTGGAAGAAAGCAGGAAGGCAGGTGTCAGATGAAAGAGGTAGAGAAGACAATACTTAGGAATTCAGTTTTGATATATTGACTTAATAGCACTCATGGGACACCAAGTGAGCCTGCCTAGAAGGCAGTTGAATACTGTATATTCTTATACCACTTTTATTCATTTCCCTAATAATTATCATTAGAAAGGACCTCAAGAAAAGTCAGGTAAAAATGTCATTTCTTGGGGGGTGAGAGTGTATAAGAGATCTGTTCAGGATCTGGAGAAGAGAGAAAAACGGGTGGAATGGTTGGTTGTGCAGCCAAGGCATTGGACATTCACTTATCCATTCACTGGATAGTAACTTAAACATCTAGAGGGATTCCACAAGAAACCATGCACACATCCTTGTGCCCAGGAAGTTTGTAATCATAGTGGCTGGACAGGAGCTGATAGTCCATCAGTAGTTGTAACATAAGGTTGAAAATTGGACCAGCAGAAGGCGTAAACTTACAAATTGCTGTGGGATTCATAGAAAGTGGGAATGATGTCTTCCAGGAGTGTGTGTGTGGTGGTAGGGTTGAGGTAGTGGTGGTGGTGATGTATGAAGAGGGAAGGGAGGAGGAGCTGACTTTGGGCTGGGCTGACTTTGGGCTGGGCTTTGAAAGATGGGTCATAGGGAGGTTGGCTTTATGGGAACACAGAAGAAAATATGCCAACCTGCATATATTTTGGTACAAAAAAATTAGGCTAAGAAAGCATGCTTTCACATATGGGGTTTTAATACAATAATGGTCTTCATCATTTTCAGATGAAGAAACAGAGGCTCAGAGAAGTCTGCAGCATGTCAAGCTTATCCCATTAGTAAATGGGAGAGCTGAGACTCAAACCACTCTTTCAGCACCAAAGCCTATGCCTTCCCTGGTGGGCCTCCTCTATCATTCTCTTATTCTCCAGTACCCTAAATCAAACTTGCTTACCTCATGACACTGGCCATGAAAGGATTCTGCAGACTCATATGGGAGCCAAGACTGGGAAAGAGGATGGAGGCAGTTGATAGGATGCACCAGTTTTGGAACTGAAGGAAATATGGAATGTGGAATGAGTAAGAAAGAACATGTCCTTAATTCAGTCTGGCCATCAATACAGTGGACAAACCAAGGTAGCGCAGATTCCTGTCCTTGCTTAAGGTCACGTTATGCTGATCCATACTTTTAGAGTACACATTTCTTGGGTGGAAGCCACATGGTCTTGACCTCTTACAAGGGACTGATAGAGAAGTAAGGACATGATCACCTCCTGCATTGAGGTAGGAGCTGGCTCAGCTGTCCAAGAGTCCTCAACCTACAGGTCAGATGACTTTCTTTGTTTTCTGACCCTGACCAGCCTTCACTGTAGAACAGAGGATCTGATTGGAGACCCATCAGCATAAAGAAAGTGGCCAGGAGTCTGGTCTGTCAGTTTAGTGCACAGTATCTTATGACTGCATTGCATCAGCCTTAATGGGATCTTCTGGAGGAGGCCTAGACACAGGGTGTTATATGAGAGGTTGTTATTTGTCTGCTTGTCTGCTCAAGAGTCCTCACCCCATCAACATACACAAAAGAGAAGAAAGAAAAAGAAAAGAAGGACCATGTGGTTAGCCCAGTAAGAGACCTGCATCCTGCATTGGAGTACCTGGGTTCAATTTCCAGCCCCAGCTCTGACTCCTCCAGCTTCTTGTTTACATGGATTATGGAAGGCAGCAGTGATGGCCCAAGTGATTGGGTTACTGGCACCATCTGGGAGATGTGGATTGAGTTTCTGGCTCCCAGCTTTGACCCTAGTCCCAGTCCGAGATGTTTTGGGGATTTGGGGAGTAATCCAGTATATGAGAGTTCTCTCTCTGCCTCTCAAATACATAATAATTTTTTCAAAAGAAAAGAGAAAGCAAACTACTGACAATAAGCACATTCCTATTTGTCTCATGCTGTTCTGAGCCTCTTAAATACATTAACTCATTGAATCTCTCAAAACCCTGTGAAGTATATACCCTTAGTGTACCCATGTTTTAGATAGGAAAACTGGGGTTTAGAAACATTGAGTATACTGCCTGAGATTATGCAGTCTATTAGCAGTAGAGGAAGATTTGAACCCACGGCCACCTGGTCCAAGAGTAAATGCATGCATCTCCATCAAAAATAGCCCAAGGGAACACTAGTCCATAACCAAAGAGCCCTGAAGCTTTATGGGAATTCTCCAAGGTTCTGGCTGAGAGGTTGCACTGGAGGATGTCATTCAAAGGCACTGCAGAGCTGATTTTCATTCAGAGGCCCAGGCAACATGATGTCCTTGAGGCTGACCTCCATAGATGTTATTTATGTAACCTTCCCCACAACCTGCACCTCCTCTCTCCTCTTCCATTCTCAATCTTGGTTAATGACGACATTATCCAGTCGATTTCCCAGACCAGAAACCCAGTCATCCTCAACTCCTCCCCTGTCTTTAGGGCCCCGCCTCCATGTAATTCATCAGCAGTCCTGCCAATTCTATAGAAGCAGCATCTTGAACTGAGTGTTTCTCCTCTCCACCCCCACAGCTAGCCTGAGTCCGGCACTTCTGCATCCTTTGTTGGGATGATTGTAGTCACTTCTCTTCAGATAAAGGTGTCTGTCCATCTGGAGCTCAGCTTCCCTGGAAAGTCACCTCTTCTTTTCCCACACCCTGCTAGCCTCACACTTCACATACTGAAAGCTCCCCCAAACTAATGCTCCTGTCCATGATCTAAATGTTTCACATTCTGTTCTGCCTACCTCAAATGTCCCTCTTCTGCTCCAATACCGGGGAGACTCCTATTCATTTATCAGAGCCCTAACCATTTGCGACTTCCTTTGTGAGTTCTTTGAATGCTTGCTGTTCCCTCTGCACTCTGGCCGCACACTGAACTGTTCTGTCATTTGTCCATTTACATCTCTTCTGCTAGAGGCAGGACCCTTCTTCATCTTCTTCTCCTCTACCTCTATTGTAGTGAATGGGCCATAATACATGCAAAATAGAGGAATGTTGAATAAGCAAATGAAAAATCCTGGCAGATGTATGACTTGAAGGGAAAAATCTGGAGAAAACAATGGGATCTGTCCCAGTCTCCCATGTGTGTGTACATTGCCCATATTTGCAAGCCCTTGGTGTATTATTTCCAGTTGCATGTTCTCTGCCAGAACATATCACATGTATATAGAATGCACATGCAAGCTACACATTAACATCACACACACACATTCTTATCTCCATGCACACATTGTCACCATGCTGTTTCACATTACATTCAGGTGGTGTACACACACTTTAAAAAATATTTTGGAATTTCTTGACATTCCTTGGTCAGGAATCGTTGTTACTGCTTAGAGGCTCATGTTTCTGAACAGAATCATGCCAGGGGAAATGTGGGTAAGACATGCTAGCAGCAATCATGAGCTTTTAAGTCCCACCCCTAAGGGGAAATCAGGTAGCCTCAAGAGAGGAAAGAGGGCAGCTGTTTCAAGGCCTTCATGAGAGCTGTTTGGTAAAAACACAAGAATATGGAACTGTCAGTATCACTGCCTACCTTTGACACTCTAGCTGATGGACTCCAAGCAGGGATCACACTGAGATGTTAATCACAGACCTGAGACTTTGCCTGGAGCGCCTTCTCCAATGAGGATGGAGACTCATGCTGAGAGGTGTACTCACCAAAGACATTCCCAAACTGTGCCAAATCCTATCTGTTATCTTCCTTAATCATCATTGCCTCAAGGGGAGGGAGGCATCACTGTACACATCATACAAATGATAAAACAGAGGCTCAGAGAGAGAGAGAGAGAAAAGCACTTGTGCTGACACTGCATAGCCTGGGAGAACAAGGATTCAAACCCAGGACAATGTGCCTCTGAGTGTGGGGAGCAACTCGGACTAGACTAAGTTACTGGAATTAAGACTTATTCTATGCATCTGCTCTCCCACAATATGGCGCTGAGAAGGGAGAAACAGCTTCTACACAGCTGCCTCCAGTTCAACCAATAAACAGCAGGACCTGCTCCTGATTGGAGGAGAGCAGCGTACTCGGCGTGTGGGTAGCAGAGTTGGGATTGGTGGAAGAGGACTATAAAGGAGGAGAGAGACAATATGCATGAGGAACATCTAAGAGGAACATCTATCTGAATAACTCCTGTGCAGCCCCCGAGAGAGCCGGCCGGCGGTGTGCCGCTCCCCCGCGGAAGTGGGGAAAGTGGCCAGGGGGAACCGCCCTTCCACGGAGGTGGAAGGGATGGTAGCCAACCTGGGAAGAACCAGCAGCAAACCCGGGGAGGGCCGAGCAGACAAAAGAACAGCGCAGGGTCCTGTGTCGTTCCTCCACGAAGAGGGGGAGCGACACTGAGGTTGGTCAGTTTTCACCTCGTCTGTTGCGATTAGCAGAAAGGATGGTGCCCAGATGAGGGAGCCCAGGGTCTCAGGGTCAAACAGCTTTCTCTGTTACTTTTCCAAGAGTTGTCTACACTAGCAGCACTCTCTCACCCCAAGTTGTTTTAGTGCTGACCTCCTGCTTCTCCTTGTCTTTCTTCCAGCCCTTCCCTGGGTTTATGTCTCTACTTTTGGGCCTTCAGAATTTATGTGGAGTGAGCCACATCAATCTTCTCCTCGTTATGTTTTATCAAAATTGTTCTATGTCGTTGGGACACATATTTATGTCTATATCTCTACATGCTGTTTAGGTTCTATTGATAAAAGTTTGGGTATATGAATAGGAGGAGGGGGTGCTGGTCCAAATTATAGCTGAAACATGATAGTTTCAATTTGTTAAAATTCTAACTGCTACATTCTGCAAGGAACATTGCCCAGATGAGGGAAACCAGAAAAGGACAAGGTTGAGGAACAAAGCCATAGAAGGAATATTTGGAATATTTAGCCTGGAAAGACTTGAAATATTTTAAAATATTTACTTATTTATTTATTTTGAAAAGGAAAGAGGAAGGGAGAAAAGAAGAGAGGGAGGGAGAGAGAGGAAAAGGAGAAAGAGGGAAGGAGGGAGGAAGATTTCCTGTTCACCAATTCACTCCCCAAATACCCTCAACAGCTGGGGCTGGGCCAAGTTGAAGACAGGAGACAGGAACTTAATATGGGTCTCCCACTACTTGAGCTGTCACCTGCTGCCTCCTACGGTGCACATTAGTAGGAAGCTGGAATTGGGAACAGAGCCAGGACTTGAACTCAGGCATTCTGATATGGGATGTGGGCATCCCAAATGGCATCCTAACTGCTGTGCCAAATGTCTTTCCTAAGATGGTAATATTTGAACAGCTCTGAGCCAGACAAGAATAGAAGTAAAGGAGAGAAGATTACGAACAATTGGATTAATATATAAAAGGTAAACTTTTTGAGTCATCATTAATAGCCTTCTCATATTCAATATCTATGAAGAATCCTTTATCCTCAGCACTCCGTACTATATGAGATGGTTTCTTTGGGTGGTAGGCAGGTTCCAGTCACAGGAAGAGCTCAAGCAAGGGTCAAATGGCTACTGGCTATGAGCAATATTTAGGGGATTCCACTACCAAATAAATGGTTGAAGAAGATAGATTCTAGTGAACTATAATTCACATTTACTGGGAACTTTAAAGATAGGCACAGTCATCCTTTTTGTTCCATCCAAAATACCTAATGCAGAGTGTTTGGACTGCATGCTCTAATTGTTGAGAGATTGATTGGCTAATATAACGCATGACTGTGCTATCCACTAGCAGCATGATCAGGGTGTGCGGCAGGATGACTAAGCTAGTAGTCATTTTTCGTGCCCCAGGAGAACTAAGTGAGAAGAGAGCAAAAACAAGAACAGAATGGTTCTGGCTTGAATTAATGTGCTGATCCACAAGAAGGCTGGTCCCTGAAGTCAGAGGGAAAGATGTTTCTCTTTCCTGGGTGATTCCTTGAAGGTACCAACTCTACAAGATGATAATCACAAAGTATATACTGCACACACTAAACATGGCACACTAAACTAAAAATTGGAGTTGGACAGAGTTATCCAAATTGTCCTGGTAACTGTTGGACTTCATCACCTTAACAGACTGTCCTGCTCTCCAAACCTCTTGTCCATAGCTATCCGCCACTCCTGGCAGTTGTCACATGATCTCTTGGGTATGGCAGTGGCTGGGCCTGGCTCATAGGCTGCACCTGTCACCTGCTTCTCAGTATTGCCATTTCTGTGTCTTGTTCTGGGGAAAAGAATGGTGCTAGGTAACATGCACTAGGTTAGATGTAGAACACACCTGATTTTCTTTAATATCCCCCAAAATATTTCTGCCCAGGAGGACCTAAGAAGTTAGAAAAGTTGCCAAGCCACACAGCAAGTCAGTGACAGAGTTAGCGTAATCTCTACTTCTCCCCTGTTCCCTCTCTCTCTTATGATCACTTTTCTCTCTCTCCAAATTCTCTGTTTTTCCTAATCTATGTGGGAGGCTGCTTCCACTTCCAGCCCGTATTTAGAGAAGAGCTAAAACCATTTTCTTCCCCGTTGGTGAACATCAATTATACCCCTCTTGACTACAAGCCAAGAGTTTTAAAGATTGCTTAAAGTGTGACCATTTAAAGCCTTTTTCCTAATCCTGGCACCAGGGTTGTTTCAGTCATTTTGGTACTAGCAAGAAGGAACAAACAGCTTGCACAACTGCATTGCCAATTTCTCCTTGATCTGAGAGCATCTGCCCAAGGGAAGAGTGTGTTCTGAGAACTGTGAACAAGCTTTGCAGGCAAATGAAAGATTCCACCTTCTGATCATCTTTATGTCTCCTCAGATGTCATGGTTCCCAGACTGTAGCAAGTACCCAACAAATAGATGCTAGATGATGACATGTAGGTCTAGAACCTCAACTTCCTCATGCTTCGAATGATGGGATAATAGGATCTTCTTGGCAGGAGGTGAGGAACAAATCAGCAAGCTCATTTGACTCTTCTGTGATTGAGATTTAGGAAATCTCAATCATACATTCTTTCTCCACTCCACTGCTCCACACTTCTCTTGCCCTTCTCTGGCTACAGCTGGAAGCAGGCAGCTCTTGCCCTTTGAAGTGCTCTAGCCAAGGAGGGGACACCAGCTGCTGGTCACCCAAGGGCCTGTTGCTGAGAGCCGAGGTGAAGATACATCAGCAAAGATGTTGTGGATCAGAATACAACTGATGACTGGAAACCCCACAGTGCTTGCTTAGCCTCTGGTGAAAGTGTTTCATTTGCTGATGGCTTCCACTGTCTCTCATTCCTGGGTCTACCTGACCCTGCAATGATTAGGGAAGTAGGGGCATGACAGAGAGCAACCCCAGCTTATTGTGCACAGCTGCTCAGCCCTAAGACCGTGGAGAAACATTAATAGGTGCCATCCTGTCAAGTGTGTCCTATACTGTTAGTGGTATTGAAGCCAGGGAAATCATCCCACACCATCCCCACAGACAGGGGATTACAAGGTCTTAGAGTGATGGCATTCATCCTCGAAGCTTTCGGGAGCATCACTGGCCAGCCTGTAGCAAGGTCTTGTAAATGGCCAGAGGGGCACAGAAGGGTTCTTTCTTCATGCTGGCTTCACTGAGGAACGCAGGGATTAATCGATAATGCATTCAGTATTGGTGAAGCATCCTAGCTGTATCTGGGCAGGGAGTGAATTCCCCTTAGTTCCCCACTTTATCCTTGGCTGCACTGGGAACATGTGTGTGTATGTGTGGGCTGAGCTGCTGCTTCCTGTGGGGCCTTGTTTTGCATCTGAAAAGCTACAGTGAAGTTTGGAGGCGGTGGGAGCTTGTGAAGGACCTTGATTTTTTACTTATTGAGTTAGTTAAAAAATTTTTCAGAAATAATTGTTGTTATTTAATAAATTTATCAAAAAGGGCCCAGCAGTTGTGGGTATTTTTCTGATTTAATTTGCACTGTGACCCTGTGAGATTAGTATCATCATTATTTTACAAATGAGAAAGAATGAGGCTCAGAGATTATACATAAGTGGCTCTGTTTCACAAGTTTAGAATATGGAAGAGCCAGCATTCAAATTTTAGTCATTTCTATTCTCAATATATTATTCTTTCCATTAAACTAGTGTTTTTCTTCAAATACAACTTCATCATGATAATGACTATTTTCACAAATCACCTTCAGTTACTAATATCTTAAAAAAGATATTTTATTTTCTAAGTTCCCATGAGTATTTTTCCATATGGGTGTTCATTTTAATATAGTTGTAATCGTTTCATAGAAGCAGTTCTTATTCTCATCTCTTGGGAATGTTATATAATATACTTTCCCTGGTATCACTAAATAATCTTTAGAATTGTCTTTCATGTAATTATTTCTAAAGTTTTAATTAATAATAATCATTTAAGGGTTACATTGTGATATTTCATTTCATGCATACAATGAGTACTGATCAAATCAGGGTGATCACTTCCCCTTCTTTGACATTATGTTTGGAGGTTTGGAGCTTCTGCCTTCAGTTTTTTCACATAAGATATGCTAAGTTATTGTAAACTACTGTGCTGTGTAAAGTAACATCAGGAACTTATATCTTTGACTTAACTCTGATGTGATTACCATTATACAAATTCCCGCTATCTTCCTCCTACCTCTCTCATTCTCCAGTAATCAGGATAATGTGCTCAGACTGAGGTTTTTTTAGTTTTCACATATGAGGGAGAAAATGTGGTATTTCTGTGTCTGCATTATTTCACTTAAAACGGTGTTTATAGTTCCCTCCATTTTGTCAAAAATGATGGAACTTCATTCTTTTTTATGACTGACTGATATTCCATTGAGTATGTATACCACAATTTCTTTATCCATTCATCTGATGATGGACAACTTGGCTGAATCTATATCTTGACTATTGTGAACAGTGCTGCAATAAACATGGTGGAGCAGATATCTCTTTGGTACAGTGATTTCATATCTATTGGGTTTATGCCCGGTAGTGGGATTGGTGGATTATATGGAAGTTCTATTTCTAGTTTTTAAAGGAACTTCTGTGCTGTTTTCCATTGTTGTTGTACTAATATACATTCCCACTAACAGTGTATAAAATTTTCACTTATAAGACAGCAAAATAGTCTACTTGGTTGATTTCCCATAATTTACTAGAATATTTTCCTATTCTGAGCCACTTTGCCTTTTCTCCAACATCATTTTTTGGTAGGAGAAGAGGTAGGGCTTGGAATCAGACAGCCTGTATTTGAATGCAGGGTCTCCCTTATGATAATGGTGTAACATCAGATAACCCATTGCTCTAATTTCCTCATCTATAAAATGGTCACATACGCATGTGTCAAAGGCTAGACATACAGAATTGGCAGCAGAATGGCATGCCTTGCTCGTGATAGATCCATAATAAATTTTAACCCTAATTTCCTCTTTGGAAAACCCCTAAGTTGAATGTCAAGAGTGCATATACTTCTGTGAGTTTTGATACCTACTGAAAAGTTTATATTAAAAGGTGTATAATGACTTAGGTTGTTACTGTAGTATATGAAAGGATTTCACTACAACCTCATAAGCAATGCGTTTTTTGATTTTGGTGCCTGTAATTTTGAAAGGGTGATAACGTAGGAAGAAAAGTCAGCCCCGTGCTTATTATTTGTGAATGCTGGAATACGTGGTCACAAAAGTGAATCATAGAGCGTTTGAAGGTCAGAGACTGATCAGTGGCCAATGAGGCTTCTCTGTGAGCCCTGTCTGACTAATCAAATTCCTTTGAACCAAGTGACTGATGGAATTTAAAGAATTTATTCTTGACAGAAAACATTATCTAACCTGAGCATTGGTGTCTGGTAGACATTGTAAAACCTTCTTAACTGATGATATTTTGTTTTTAAAGGAGGCTTGTCATCTGATAAGGAGGCTTAACAAGATCCTCTCACAAATTGGATTTGACATATGCCTGGCACTCAGGCAGCTGAGCCCTCCCTCCACAGCCAGCTCTCGGCAGCTACAGCCCAGGGCATCACGGCTTTGTCCTGCTTGCTGCTGACACAGCTGCTAATCCCAGGCTAATGAGCAATCCTGAGGCAGAGGCAGCACTGAGACTGGGGGTTGCAGACAGGCAGGACAACCAGTGCTGCTAAAACCACAGGTTGGGAGGAGCTGTGTTTCCTAGGGCAACCGAAGAATGCATTTTTCCCAGAGTTGTTCTGGGTATGATGTGGGCCAGGGCACTGGGTCCTAGCCTAATCTGGGAAGTGTTTTAGAGAAGATGCCAGAGAGAGACAAAAGCAAGTGATTGCTGGGGTTGAATTGGTGTCCACACTCATTTTCTCAGCCTACAAACCCATGTTTTAGGATAGGTGAGAGTGGGGATTGTCTTCTCAGGACATCCCTTCAAAGTTGTTCCTGATTTGCATTCATTTGATTTTGATATTACTATTAAGACTGAGGGCAAAGGGTACCTTAGAAGGGATTGATCTTGGATATTATATTTATCCAGGGATGGCTATGAAAATCTCAAACCAAAATGTGAATATAAAAGCAGGACTGTCCCATGGGGCCAGTGCTGTGCTGCAGTGGGTGAAGCCACTGCCTGAGATGCCAGTGTCCCATGTGGCTGCTCCACTTCTGATCCAGCCCAAGTGCTTGGGTCCTTGCCACCCATGTTAGAGACAGGGATGAAGCTCTTGGCTTCCGGCTTCGGCCTGATCCAGCCCTGTCTGTTGCAGCCATCTGGGGTGTGACCCACCAAATGGAAGATCTTTCTCTGTCTCTGTCTCTATGTCTCTCTCTAACTCTGCCTTTCAAATAAATAAATAATTAAAAAAAAGTAGTGTCCCATCACATAAAACACACACAAATCAATTGATGCTTTTACCTAGTCATAAAATCTATGCAATATCAGGCTAGATAGATAGGTAGGAATATAGATAAATAGATAGATTGCAAATTTTTTTACTCAGTTATAGAATACCTGGACTGATATCTAATCCATGACAGCTCTGTGATCTTGGGCAAGTCACTTAATGCACTTTAATTTTTATTTCTCAATTTAAAAATGAGATTAAAGTATATGCATGCACAAGTTCCAAGGAAGAAGCCTTAATGGCTAAGGCACACATGAGACGATGCTATGTGTATAATAGCTTCTATTTAAACCTGTCCGATGGTACATGTGATGTGTGATATTGGGAAAGTCATTGAGCCTCAAGAACCCCTTAATGTTAATGAAAGTGGAAATTGCAAGACTAATTTTTTTGTAGTCATATGAGTCAACAGTTATATGATAAAGGTATATGATTCTCATGTCTGAAGATCTAGGCATTTTACACTTAACCCTGTATCGAAACATACCTGTGCCTAGCGAACATGAACAGGAGGGTATATTCCAACATTGTTTGTATATCCTGCATGGCTCAGCATAAGAATAAAAAATAAATTTAGAATAGTCCTATAATGTTATATTACTTAGCAATGAAAATGAATAAGCTATAGCTATACATATTATCAATATGGACAATTTTAGAAAACAAAGTTGAACAAGAAATAAAAGAGAAAGTTTCAGATGATGTCAGATAGAATAAAAGACATGACTCATGTGGTTCACAAGAAAGCCACTTTAAATAGGTTGACATATAGTTTGAAAATAGATGGAAAGTGAAAAGGATAGGAAAAGACACACAATAAAGGTAAGTAAGATACAGAGGCTAAAATAACATCAGTCAAAATATATTTCAAGGTTAGACATATGAGTGTTAAAAAAGAGCCTATTTTCATATATATATATAGATAGATCAATTAGGAAGATAAAACAAATATATAAATGTGTGGGAACTTAACAAAATTTCAAAATATAGTGAATAGCAACAGAACTGAAAGGAGAAATAAATATATCCATAACTATAGTTTAAGGTTTTAACCCCTCTTAGCTAGGGAAAAGATAAGCCAAGAGTTGGCAGTGATATAGGAAATTTGAATGACACAATAAACTATCTTGAACTTATTGACTTTTGTAGAAGACTAAATAACTTCAGATGCACAATCTTTTCCAGTGCAGGTGGAATATTCAGCAAGATAGACCATGTAGCTTAGATGCCACAGAGCAAGTTAAAATACAGTTTAAAAGTTTAAAATCTTACAGATGTTCTCTGACAATGACATATTTAATTTAGAAATGGATAGATATACATATTTGTAAATTAAACTGTATATTAATAATCTATGGTTCAAATAAGAAATCACAAGGAGAAATTATAAAATATTTCAAGCTAAATGATAAAAATTAAACATCACAATTTTATGGGAGACACAAAGTATGCATCAACTGGATTTTTATTGTGGCATTATTTGAAATTGCAAAAAAATTCAAACCTCCTTAGAGTTTAAGCAGAGAAGTTTTGGTGAATAAATGATAATATATTAATTCAATGGAGTAGTATATGGTCAGTGAAAATGAGTGAGGAATATCATTATGAATTTATACAGAATAACTTCAAAGACATGTTTTTAAAATCAAAAAGGAAATGTAAGAAAGAAGAAAAATATGTAAAATGTATAGATACTTGATCAATATGAAAAAATACTATATTAGTCAGTGTGTATGTGTGACCATAATGAAATACCTGAAGGGGCTATTTTATAAAGAAAAGAAGTTTGCTTTGTCTTGTGGTTCTGGAGATAGCAGGTCCAGAAAGTATGGCATAGGTTCTTCAGAACCTGGGCTACATCACATAATGGTGCTGAGCACATGAAGGAATCTATACTTGATTTTTCTCTTCCTTCTTATAAATCCATCAGGATCCAATCATGGGGGCTCTGCCCCAATGACTGAGACTAATCTCCTGTGATATAATCACTTCTCAAAGGCCTCACCTTACTTCAATGAAGTTTTCACCCTCTTAATGCCATTGATGTAAGAGTTTGGGGTTTAAGCTCTTGTATGCATTTGAAGGGATGAATCATATTCAATCCACAGCATATACATAGGAAGGAAAAACTGAAAAATAGTTAACATTGGGAACCTACCAGGTGATGACTGGGAGGATGGGACAGCAAGCTATGAAAGAAAGTGTCAGTTTTCTAACTATACATTTTTAAATGTTTGATATTTGCATACTTGCTAATAATAAAATATCAATATGACTCAAAAATTAAATGAAAATGAAAAAATATAAAAGAGAGAGGACCCCAAAAATTGAAAAGAAAACTGACAAATGAAACTATTTGTATGTCAAATTAATATCACAAATATCCTTAAGGGAATAAAGAAAAAACTATTCCAAGTGTCTTATGAGCACTGTATTTGATTACCTTTAGTCTTGGGCAGAGTGGAATTGTGGTGGGAGGGAATTGAAAATAATTACTGAATTCCTTTTAGTAGGTGTGCTTGTCACAGTCGTGTGATTGAAACAATTGTGACTGTATTCTATAAGTATTATAAAATTGAACAAAAGAGTAAATGTGTTGATAATGTTGAGGGCCAGGCTTCTTGTAAAAGAAGGGATGCAAGCATGCAATACTGGTTTGGCAAAATCAAGAGAGAATATTGTGGAAAATGTATTGTAATTGTAGATATTTCTAAACACATGTATGTATACATGTGTGTGCATATGAGTGTATATTTAGGTGACTGTATCTGGGTTCATGCAAACATGCATTTCTAGGTTTGTGTATATGTATATTTGTGTGCATAAGCATATACACGTGCACACATATGTGTGTTTCCTAGCTCTGAAAGGGCCATGAAACAAATGTACTCCAGGAATAATAAATATAAATAGCACTCATATTCTTGTTTTTCTCATGATTCTTCACTAAATGTAACTAGGGCCTCTCAGAGAAATAGTTCATTCCAAGGTTGGAGCTGGGCGGGTAAAAGATAAGAGTGGAATATCTTGTTATGTGAGAAAATAAGAAAATACTAAAACAAAAATGGTGAAAGGATGCCACAAGGACACAGGATGTAGTTTTAAAAAGCTACAGTTGGCCAAATATGAGACAATTTGACAATAAAGTAATTAAGAACACTAATGAATGATAAACTATGGAGAAGTAGAAATTCATAAATCAATACTCATAACAGATGATACAGATAGGTTTGATAAACAGATTAGATAGAAAGGCAGAAAAATAAAAAGATATATATATATACACACACACACAGATAAGTGCATAGATAAATCTACAGGTGGCAAAAAAAAAAATCTACAGGTGGCTAAATAGATGTACATGCATGTACATATGGGAGAAGCACTTCTTGCACATGTTAGAATGCTGGGGCTAACTGGGCAATATGGAGAGAGTACTGAGATTTGAAAGCCTTCACTTTTCAGTCATCATGGTCAAGATGGTTTGGGCCAGAAGCATTGATGACTACAAAATCTAGGGAGGGGAGTTTGATAAAACAAATATATTTGCTAGGTTTTAAGTGTTTCTCACAGATTAATTGTTAGTTGGAAAGGGGAAAAATCAATAATATACTGAAGAAATTGGCAATACTTTGCCCAGATGATCAAATTGACATCACCAAGGTGGGACAGATGGACATTGTATTAGCCAGCTTTTTGTTACTGTACTGAAATATCCGAGACAGGCCAACTCTGAAGAAAAGAGGTTTCTTTGGACTCTTGGTTTTGGAGGTTTACCATCCCAGGTTGAGTGGGTCCATTGATTCAGCTTCTGATCATTATGTTCTTCCTGAAAGAGTTTCCAAACAATCACATGGCAAGACAGGACACACATACTCCACTTATCTCTATGTCTATGTAGTTTTTATGAAGCCACTAAGATTTACTCATGAAGATGCCACTCTAATGACCTAAGCCTATATAAACACCTCCCAAAGGCCAACCTCTAAACACCATCACTGGACTAAGTTTTTACTCTCTTAGTATCAGTAACATAAGGCTTTGAGGACTAAGCTCCTGACTGTTATATTCAAACATAGCAGTCATTTTCTGTCTCCAGATATGAAATCCTAAGACGAAGAATGACCTGAATCTAATTACAAGGAACATTGGACAACCCCAAAGGGATAGCTTTCTATTTAATGGTAGAAAGACTGTATTCTTCAAGATTTTATTGTCATGTAAAACAAGGGAAGGCTGTGGAAGACTCTAGAATATCTAAGGTTATAGAAACTTAACAACTACACAAAAATTTTTTTTTGAGAGGAAGGTTTTATAAGGAACATTATTAGGTACACTGACAAAATTGCAATATGTATTGTTGATTAGATAAAAGCATAGCATAAATGTAAATGTATGGATCTGATCAATGCAGTGGTTATGTGAGAAAGTATTCCTACTCATGGAATACATATTGAAGGTATTTAGTGATAACTATTTAAGGATACAACATTCATAATGAAAAATCAATTGTATTCCTATATATCAGAAGAAAACAATAGGAAGTTGAAATTTTATTCATATCACAAAAATACAAAATACTTAGTGATAGAAACATTTAGCAAATCCTCTATTAGAAATTACAGAATATTGCTGAGGAAAATTAAAGATCTAAATAAGTGGCAAGATATCCTGTATTTGTGGGTTAGAAAATTCAGTATTATTAAGATGTCAAAATTTCCATCAGTGATCCATAATTCAACATAATCCAGATCATAATTCCAAAAGCCTTTTTAAAAATAGAAATAAATAATTCTAAAATTTACATGGAAATGCAAATGACTTGGACTAGCCAAAACAATATTGAAAATGAAGAGCAAAGCTGGTGAATTCTAATTTCCTGACTTCCAGACTTCACATAAAGTTACAGTAATTAAGACAGTCTGAAACTGGCATAAGGATAGACATACCAACCAGCATAACAGACTGGAAAGTACATGGATATATCCAAATGTTTATGGTAAATTAATTTTTGACAAAGACAGCAAAGTAATTCAAAGGAGAAAGGAAAGTATTTCAACAAATTGTGCTGAAAGAACAGAACATCTACATAAAACAGAGCCCAATATCTGACATCACACCACATAATATTTAGTGAAGTGAATCTTAGTTCTAAATTTAGAAGCTAAAATTATAAAGTTTTAGAGGAAAACAGGAAAATATCTTTTTAAAAAAGATTTATTTATTTATTTATTTGAAAGTCAGAGTTACACAGAGAGAGAAGGAGAGGCAGAGAGAGGTCTTCCATCTGCTGGTTCACTCCCCAATTGGCCGCAACAGCCGGAGACGCGCGCCGATCCGAAGCCAGGAGCCAGGAGCTTCTTCCTGGACTTCCACACAGCTGTATGGGCCCAAGGACTTGGGCCATCTTCTACTGCTTTCCCAGGCCATAGCAGAGAGCTAGATTGGAAGTGGAGCAGCTGGGACTTGAACCGGCGCCCATATGGGATGCCAGCACTTCAGGCCAGGGCATTAACCTGCTGTGCCACAGTGCTGGCCCCAGGAAAATATCTTGACAGAACAGCAAATCTCAGAAAATATTGACATTAAAATAAAAAGAATTGATGAATAGGTTTTGTAAAGATTAAAACAAGCAAAAATTCTAGTCAACAAAATCTATCATTATAAAAAATGAACACATGGACTTGGGAAATATTTCCAGAACACATTTCTGACAAAAGGCTTCTATTCCAACCTTATAAAGAACTCTTCCAACTCAATAATAAAATGACAACTCAAAAATTGGCCTAAGTCTTAAACAGTGAAATATCACTTCCTAGGAATGGTTGTATGGATGTGGGGCAACTGAAATGCTTATACATCATTGGAGAGGATGGAAAATGGCATACCCACCTTGGGAAAACAGCTGAGTTATTTCTTACAAAGTTAAAATACCTTTTGACCCAGAAATTCTATTTTATCCAAGAGAAATGAAAGCAAATGTCCACAAAAAAGTGCTATATAATAATATTCATAGAAACCTCCTTATGGTAGTGAAGAACTAGAATAGCCTAAATGTTCATGAACAGGATAATGAATAAACTGCTCTATAGTTATATGGTGGAATACTACTTAGAAGTAGAAAGAAACTGTCTATTGATATAGGGAATGATACAGAGTGGTATTAGTACAGGTGAACCAAGAATGGCAGAATGCTGATAACTGCTGGAGTTGGGTGATAGGTACATGGAGAATCATTATACTATTATGTTTACTTACATAATTTGAACTTTTTTATAAAAAAAATGCTTTCCTCAAAAAACCAGGCTGCAGGTGATATACAATATGGTATAAAGTTTGAAAGCACATATACAGAAACATACATTGTTTATAGGCATAGATCTGGGTAGTAAATTTAAATATCTGGTTTAGGATGAGTGGTTACCATTGGATGGCATAAAAGGAAGGATTCAAAGGCCTTTAAAATATTTTCCTTAAAGGGCTAGTGTTGTGGTGTAGCAGGTAAAGCTGCCTCCTGGGACATTTGAGTCCTAGCTGCTCCACTTCAGATCCAGCTCCCTGCTAATGGCCTGGGAAAGCAGTGGAAGATGGTCCAAGTGCCTGGGCCCTTGCAGCCACGTGGGAGACCTGGAAGAGGCTCTTGTTCCTGGCTTCGGCCTGGCCCAGTTGTGGCCCTTTCAGCCATTTGGGTAGTGAACCAGTGGAGGAAGATCTCTCTCGCTCTGACTCTCTCTCTATAAAAAAAGATTTTTATTTATTTATTTGAGAGGTAGAGTTACAGAAAGAGAGAGGGAGAGATAGAGAGACAGGTCTTGCATTGCTGGCTCACTCCCCAAATGGCTGCAACTGCTGAAACTGGGCCAATCTGAAGTCAAGAGCCAGGAGCTTCTTCTGGGTCTCCCATGCAGATGCAGGGGCCAAATGCTTAGGTCAACTTCCACTGCTTTCCCAGGCCACAGCAGAGAGCTGAATTGGAAGAGGAGCAGCCAGGACATGAACGGGCACCCATATGAGATGCTGGCGCCACAGGCAGAGGCTTATCCTATTGCTCCACAGTGCCGGCCCCAATAAATAAATCTTAAAAAAATTTTATTTAAGATAAATAAAAAGTTAAAATATTTTATTTAATCATTAACTTCTCCCTGGACTTAGGTAGGCTGAAATATTTTACTAAAAGTATCTGAGTCTTGAAGGAGCCTGGGTACTAGCTGGAGGTTCAGAGGGGAGCACAGTGTGCTTGTTACTGTAGAAGACAGAATCCCAACACCTGCCTTTCTTTTCAGGTGAGTATTTAATAAAACGGTAATTAATCAAATAAAAAGACTTTGGGGGAAAGGCAGAAGGGCTTTCTCTAAATCTCTAAGCACTGTTTTGGTGATGCTGTATTCCTTGTGTGTGAGCTCCTGGAAGTAGGAACTATGCCTCTGCTCCTGTGTGTTTCTGGCAACTGAAACAATACCTGGCACATTTGGAATTCTCAACAGCCATTTATGGGATGAATGAATGGACAGGTGGGAGTGGGGGGCATCTAAGAGACAGGGTTGTTTTAATTAGTAGTAGCAAGAGCTCATGTGAATCCTGTTTCAAGCATCTTACAAGAGCTTTGTCAGAATTAACTCATTTAATTCTAGCAGCAACTCTGGAGTTCTCCTCTCTTCTGTCCCATTGTACATGGGGTACTGATGGATCTGAGGGGTGAAGCAGTTAAATTAGTTTTTCAAGGTCCAAAACTGGTATGAGAAGATGAGAAATTTTTCCTCATAGCCCTTATATTTGACTACATGGCCTCATGTCTGTGTATGATCAAATAAGTTGGAGGCAGAAATGTGGCAGTGTAGAGACCTTGCGCCCCTAGCGACCCTGGATCCCTGGCACCATGCGAGAGCCCAGAATTCACTTTCAGGAAGAAGTGGTTTCAAGTTAGAGGGGGTAGTGGGAAGAGGAAGCCTTCTCCTAAATGGGTATCCCTTTGGAATGGAGCTGTCTCTTCTGTGCATCCAGTGATTCCTTTTGTGTTCAGATATCTCTGAAATGCTGAGCTATTTTGGAGGGTTGGGAGCTCCTCTGGGCTGAGATTGACGAAGTCTGGAGATGACTGCTCTGGATAAACACAGCCTGCCCTGCTCTTGTTGCCAAGTGGAATGAATACAATGTGTTTTAATAATGAATGAGTGATTAATAGCAACTGCTTTGAAGAATTAGGATGTGACGAGCCTTACGGTGCCATGGAGCCCAGTATAAATGATGCTGGAATGCATAATCGGGATGTGAGCATCTGTTACAGACTACATTATAAACCAGGCTCCATAATGCTGCTTATCCACACCTCCTTGACATGTTATTATAACACTTCTCTTGAGGATGGATGTGGGGGGAAATGTAATACCTATTAATCACCAATTGATAAAAGAAGAATGTTCCATCAAGGTCATGTTATACCTGCCTCCTCCCTCTTCCTGTGGTGGCTTTCAATTCTGCTCTTTGGTGGTCCACAGGGAACCCTGTATTTGTTTCCTGTTGGTGGGGGTGGGAGGTGGAAGTATGTGCCCTGGTCAGGCGGGATTGGCCTTACAAGGCAAGGAGTAGTATCTGTGAAATTGGATCCATTCAGGCTTCTCCAAAAGCATGCCTGTGTGACTTGGTCCCCATATGCCCCTAATGCCCCGTTGACTGTACCTACCGACCCTGTTTCTATCTCCCGGTGTGTGCTCCAAGTCGCACTGAGCCATTTGCCACCCTCAGAACATGATGAGCTCTTTGCTCCATGTTGAGTTCTTTCCAGAGCATTTCCCTCCCTCCCCTGCTGGGTTAACCTGCTGTCCTGCTCCTTCACTCTCCTTCACCCTGTTTATACCATCAGGGTAGGCACCACCTGGTAGATTCAGGAATTACTTACTTGCCCTCTTCTCCACTAACCAAGAGCCTCTGGAGCACTTTTTCCTCACTCCCATGTTCCCAGAAAATAGTACTGGATGGGTTGTGGGGAGGGTGTTTCCTGAGAGAAGAAATGGGTGGAGTTCAGACTTTCCAGAGCCTTTAATGCAGTTCCTGAACAATCTCATCCTGTGGGAACAACTCATTCTCTCCACCCGTAACTGCTGAGCACCAACCGTGTCCTCCAGTTGTGGAGAACAGAGAGGTGATTAAAGCAGGCTGATTAAAGCAGCTTTTGTGGGACTGGAATTGGGTGAGGGGACTTTTCTGGAAAGCAGCAGCTCCAGCCATGAGCAGCGGTCTCCCAGTGCCTCTCCCTTCTCCTTCAGGCCCATCCCCAGGGCTGCGACCTTTCAAGAACCCTTCTGTATCCACGCTGGGCAGAGTACAGTATTTCCCTCATCCATGCTTGCCTGTGTTTTACTGTTGTTTCAGATGAGGATTCACAGTCTTGAAGTCTGAACTGTGATGTGTTTAATGTGGTCAGATTCCTTCTTCTGCAATCTGCTATGAAGTCAGTGGGTACCCTACCATCAGCTCTCTCATGGTTATGGAACTGAGACGGTGCTTGGGGGCTGTGCTTCCATGTGTTCTGTTGGCACAGCAGATGCTCTGCCCCTTCATTATGTCTGGTCTGTATCTTTCTCCCTTTCAGACTGTGAACTCCTCTAAGGCAGTCATTTCTAACTCAACACGATTTTTCTTCAGCTTCAAATCTGCACTTGACCCCCAGTAAGCTTTTCTTTCAGGACTAAAAACAATGCATGGTGTCATGGAGGAAAAGATCTGGGAACTTCTGTTTCTTGTTTATCCTCTAAAGTTCACCTCTAGAACCACCTCCACAGAAGGCCCAGAACCCATGAGTGGGATGATCTGTAATGTTGATTCTGAGACTTTAGGTTTCTGAACTGTAAAAGGGAACTAAAAATGTGCTCCTCCTGCAGTATGAGGGAAGATAAAGTGGAATACATGCTGTATTAGTTTCTGTAGTAATGAAGTACTAGACGAGCTAGAACACATGATACAATAGAAATGTGTTCTCATTGTTCTGCAGGCCAGAAGTCTGAAGTTTAGCTCTCCAGGAATGATCATTCTTCATTGCCTCTTCCAGCTTCCAATTCACCCCTCCTCACTGCCTCCCCCCACCCTCTGATGTTTCTGTGGCTTGTGTCACCAGAACGCCAAGGTATGCCTTTGTCATAACCATCATCTTTCATAAGAGAATCAGTCACATTGGGTTAGAGCCCATCCTATTCCATCTTGGGCTTAGTTTTATGACCTCTGTAATGAACCCATTTCCAAAGGTCACTCTGGGATCCTAAGAGTTATGACTTCAGCGTATCTGTGGGGGAGGGCACCATGCAACCCGCAGCCCCCACAGCATGTACTTATCAAGAGTCTTCTTTTTCCACATCCTCTACTCCTAGTCATACCCTTCTCATTACACTTTTTATCCGTGTCTCTCTGATCTTCATTGCCGGGTATCTTTTTTTTTAAAGATTTATTTTATTTATTTGAAAGAGAGTTACAGAGAGAGGTAGAGACAGAGAGAGAGGTCTTCCATCTGCTGGTTCACTCCCCAGATGGCCGCAACGGCCGGAGCTGTGCTAATCCAAAGCCAGGAGCCAGGAGCTTCTTCTGGGTCTCCCACGAGGGTCTAGGGGCCCAAGGACTTGGGCCATCTTCTACTGCTTTCCCAGGCCATAGCAGAGAGCTGGATGGAAGAGGCACAGCCAGGACATGAACCGGCACCCATATAGGATGCCAGCGCTGCAGGCCAGGGCTTTAACCTGCTGTGCCACAGTGCAGCCCCTGGGTATCCTTTTTTGAAAAGCTCTACCTTTCTATCCTAAGTAGGTTGGAAGCTTTCTGAAGGCAAAGAGATAAAAAAAAATGTCCTTTTAGCTGTTAAAAGACATGTCCAGAGGTCTCAAGGTGTGTTTATGGATTGTTGAATAACTAAGGAGTAGAAAGTATTGATCCTTTTCTTCCACACTATCCTTTTCTCTAAAGTTCTTCCTCTGGGTACTTAAAGAGGTATTATCATTCTTGTTTCAACCAGTCTCATCCTGTAGAAGCTGTCAAGAGAAAATGCATTTAGAGAGTTCACATGAGGTCTGTTTCTTTCCATCTTGACAGCCACCACCCTGTCTGAGGCTGCCATGATCTCTCACCTGGGCAGCTGCAACATTTCTGTCTCTCTCTTTTTTTAAAGTCAGTTCTCTGCATTAAAGCAAGAGAAATCTTTTCCAAAGCACAGATATGATGGCTTTGCAGTTGTCCCCAAGATCAAATGCAGGCTCCTATGATGGCATATGACTTCTTTATGACCTGGCTCCTCCCATCTGGTTTGATTTATGGCTTGTCCCTTCTGACTTCTAACTTGATACTTAACAGCCATATGAGGTTCTTGCATTTGTTTTCACAGGTCCTGAACTCTCACTTATAACCCTTCTAGTGCTGCACCTGCAGTTTTTTTCTCCTTCATTCTATACCTCCTTTGCTGGGCTTACCTCTTCCAGGCCCTTTAGCTACAGCTCAGAAATCACCTCTGATTCCAACAAATTTGAGTCAGGTACCCTAATGTGTTTGTTAGTGCTGGAGATTGCACTGTGCCTGGTACCTTGCCCAGGGCACAGGAATTGGTAGATAAATACTTGCAGGAAGTTCAATGTTGAAAGAAGTTCAGCCATAAAATCAGAAAATTGGGGCTCAAATTCTGGATTTTTAATTTATTATATTTTGACCTTGGGAAGGTCTTAAGTTTTCTGAGATTCAGTTCACTCCTCTATACAAAGAGAATAATAGGAATTAGTCTATAATTGACCAGAAATACTGCAAGGCAAAGAGCACAGTACCATTCCCAACACATAGTGGGTGCTTGTGAAGTAAATATGCCCTTCCTCGTGTCCAGCCCTGTGCCTCCTCTCACCTGAACCTCTCCTCATACCCACATGCCTCTCCTGCACATTCCCTTTGCTTCTTTTCCAACTCTGTGTCTTATTTCCACTCGCTCCCCCCCGCCAACTATTCTTTTTCCCTGGTTCCCACTGATCTCATTTTTTTGTGATTAAAATAAAGCATCATGGAAAACTAATTAATATTTTGGAGATAAAGAATGCAGAATTGCCAGTCCTGGCTCTCTCCTAATTGTAAACCACTCACAATGAAACTTGCCAGCTTGCCTGTTGAGAAGAAAAAGGATTTATTTATCAACAAGAGGGAATATAACCATTGTATAATGCAGTCACCAGCTTGCCTTTGATGGCTTTGCCAGATTCAAATCCCAGGTGCCTGCAGAAAGGCCAAGAAGAGAGTGCACATACTGTAAGGAGACTTATAGCATGGGCTCCCCCAGTCCACCACACTGGTCTACTGTGGCCACTTGGGACTCCAGAACTCTATCTACTTGGCCACATCTTAACCTGTGCCCTCAAAGCCTTCCTTCAAGGCACCCAGCATTTAGGGACTACTGAGATAAAAGAACCCTGAACTAGGAGCCTGAGAACTGTGGGACTGGAAGAACCAAGAGATTATCCTGTTAATTCCACTTTGTGTATTGGAATACTCAGAGGTGGCACATGATCTATGAGTTGCTCAAGGCCATTCTCTGTGGACCACACCTCATGCCCTGAATGAGCAGGTCTGCTTTCATCCATGAAATTTCTTCATGGCTCTCAATGTACATCATTGCCAAATCTCTCAGTGTAATCATGGGACAGAACCATGAACCTTTGCAGATTCTAGTATGATCATCTCAAAGTCAGGGACTTGGGTTTTCATTCTCTGCATTTTCAGAGATTTGAACAGCACTTTATGACTTAAAAATTATGAAATGAATTTACTCATTCAAGCTCATTGGCACCATCATATCCTCTAATGTGCCCTATGACAAGTTGGGTTCAGCAGAGAAATTCAAGTTTCCAGGGCCTGGACTCATGGACTTGAGATAGTTTGCAAAACTGAACTCACAAACCATATCCTGAGCATTTGCTTCATGATTGCCAACACAGGTTATGCTGCCAAACCTAACTGGCTGTCTTGAGTTCAGATTGTAGCACTTCACTAACCATGTAGTTGTGCCCCTCAGCTTCTCCAGGTATAATCCTTATCTGCCCAACACATTACATCATAAATCCAGTGAGGAATTGGTGTGGTGCAGTGGTTAGACACAGCTGCTTGGGATGCTGTCTGTCTGTAAGGTCTATGAGTTAGAGCACTTTAAGATGATTCTCTGAATCAATCAGGAAATGCCAAATGATACCTAAAGAATTGGCACATACTAACCATTAGCCACAGCTGTTATCACATGAGGCTAAACCACCTAATTAAGGTCTCAGGTGAGTAAGCGGCAGTGGCTGGATTGAACATAGTAGCTTTATTTTACTATGACCTGCTGTTTGACTGCAGTGCCCTGTTTCCCATGTTTGCATATCAGTCACACATCTCACTGCAACCGCCCCCAACTTCTTCCATTGTTCCTTTTTTATTCAGGAGCACTTTGTGGTCTATTCCTCCTCCTGTCAATATTTGCTCCCAGGTACAGCATGGCCGTCTCATGTGTCAACTATGGCATGTGTTGTACATCAGAAAAGGATCTCACCAGGGGGCTACATTCTCTGCCTTCTAAAGGCTGAGTGCTCCAGAGGTCTACCATTTGGCATGTCTCGGGCTGACCAATAGCATGTGATTCCCCCAATATGCCCCAGATGTTCATACTGTTTGACAGAGACTGGTTGTCTTTGCCTGAGATTCATTGGGATGGCCATCGACCTATGGAAGATACAGGTGAACAAAAATGCAATAATCCTGTTATCTGACACCTTCTCCACAACACATTAATGCATGCATTAATATAGTCAACACCTGTTTAAAGGGTGCTATACAATGTACCAGGTCCTGTGCTTGAGCTGGGGCTGCAACATGGAATGAGTCATACTCAATCCCTGCCTCTTGTAGCTTACGGTCTAGTAGGCAGAAGCCTACTTATAGCTTATGGTCTTTGTAGGCAGAAGACCATAAAGAAGATGGTATAGCTACGGCAGGTTGCAAAAGCACTTTGTGGGGCTTGGGGGGAGTCACTAACCTCTTGCTCCCTGTCTGAAGCTGAAGGATGAAGATAAAAGTCCCTGGAAGAGAGCCTGAGGGCAAAGTAAATATGGCAATTCCCAAATCCAAGGGGCAGATAGATAGTAGGAGTCTAAGTATGGAGCTAGGAGTGGGCTGTGAACAGAAAACAAGGTAAAAGAGTGTGAAATGGGACAAATGGAAACATCTCGTGTATGGATTCAGGCTAGAAATGTTCACAGTGATGATTTGTAAGAGAAAAACTTGGGAGAAAATTTTCTATTATCTATTAATAAGAATGAATAAAAAGTTTCAGTAGAGAAAAGTAATAAACCTGAGCTACACATGCGAACATGGATAAATCACACAAGTATAATGTTGAATAAAAATTGCAAGCTGCACACAAAAATGGTGATTTTATAACACCATTGATATAAAGTTTAAAAACATACAAAGCCATTTCACATATTGTTCAGGGATAAATATATATGTAATAAAAATATAAAATCATTTGTGAAAATGCTGAAGTCTAAATTATAGATTATGCTTGTGAAGAGGCACACATTTGACTTCAGCTGCATTGGCAATCCCTTACTTTCTAGTCTGATGCTAGATATATGGCTACTTTCCATATTATTATTATTTATGCCCTTTGAAATTTATTTATTTGAGTGGTAGATAGGAAGATAGCTAGACACACACACATAAACACATGCACACACACAAACACATATGCCTTGGGGGCAGGAGGAGGAGAGAGAGAGAGAAAGAAGTGGGGGGAGATATCTTCCATCCACTGCTTCACTTCCCAAATGCCCACAATAGGTCTCCCACAAGCATGGAAAGGACCCAACTACTTGAGCTGTCATCTGCTGCTTTCCAGGGTCTACATTTGTGGGAAGCTGGAATCAGAAACCGTACCATGGAATCTAACCTAGTATGTCCATTTTATATATCTCAACTATTACATAGCAAAAGTTATTTAAAAGCATTTTGAAATGAGTCAAATTATGTAAACTTGGAAAAGGAGGATCTACTTTCTACCCTTTGTTGCTTCTTCTAGTCAGTCATCCTAAGGTCTTGCTCAGAGGTACAAACCAAGACAAACTCTCAAAAGCTGATTACTGAGCTCTCTTTTGCTTGTACTTAGCTAATGCCTCTGGCACTGAAATGATATTGGAAGTGAGGGATCGGGTAGGACTTCTGCACCCAATCCAAAAGCAACTCTTAAGTCCCTCATGGCTGAAGGAGCTAAAACCCCAGTCCAGTGGTGCTGTTTTCTCACTGGTTTTGCCAGTGCCCCTGACCAACATCATTGCCATGGTTAGGCCCTTGTGTTAACTGCTTTGTCTTTATAGTGGCACTGGTGGGAGGTGGTGGGATCGTTCTGAGGTGGGGTCTAGTGGGCAGTCCTTGGATCATTGAGTGAGGGGCATGTCCTTGGAAGGGAGTTCTCATGTGACCTCTTGAGCTCTCATGAGAGGATTGAATAATAGGCTTGTGCCCGCCTATTCTCTTTACTTCCTAGATCTCTATGTGGTCCTTCCTCTGTACATGCCCTGCTACCCATCATCCTCCCTGGAACCTTTGCAGAGCCTGCATCATGCCATTTTAACTTTCAGCATCCAAAACTATGAGTAAAGGAATTCTCTTTCCCTCATAAGTAGCTTGCCTTAGATATTTCATTGTAGTAATGAAAAGCTGACGAATACAGACCCTCTGCCATCCAGTTGTCCTCTCATGACTCTATTCCTCCCCATTGTTCAACTGAAACCAACTCTGTATTTCTTCTTGATCCTAACACTGAGCGCAGTTCCCAAAAGTTGAAAACTTCTCCTTACCTCACAGGGCATGACCTCATTTTCTGGGGGTCATAATGTCCAGGATCCCCCACTATCTTTTCTCTCCTTCCGTTTCACAACCAGACTGTACTACTGAGCTGCTCCCAACTTTCACACCCCATGGAAATAGGGATGAGGAAACCCCAATGTGTTCTCTTCTCATCTGTACAAGACATACACTGCTGAATAGCATTATTGGATAAAGCATCTAGGATCATCCGTTTGGCTGTATTCTTAGTGGCACGTGCTGAAGATCAGGTTGTGAGGTTCTAGTACAATAACTCAAACTCCTGGCCCTGAATTTATGTATTACCCAACTGCTTTTCTTCTTGAGGAAGATATAGTGGGTATCCTTCCTCTTTGCCTAGAGGGATGGGAAGACAACCAACTACTTCCAGCTGAGTCTGAAGGTTTTCTCCTGGAGCCTCCCAAAGCCTTTGGGGGCATGGGCAGATAAGAAATAAGCAGTGGAAGTGGTGCAGGTTGGGTGGCTAAACTCCCTGCACCAATGATTTGGAGAGCTTATTTTTCCCAAGTTGAATATCCTGAGTGTGTAATACAGAATGGAGAGTGTGACAGTCACTTCAGGCTAGAAGGTTGCGAGAGTTTGCTTTTAGTGTTCCTTTCCCTCCTTCTTTTGAGTCACCCTATAGACCAGGGATGTGGAATGTCTGACCCGAGGGCCATATAAGGCCTGCAGAAATCATTTGGTCTGTCCTTGCCAAGGTGACCACATGTGGGACTGGAAATTCAATAAATCTCTAGCAGGCTAATTTTTAGTAAAAGGCAAAAGATTTATATGATCTGAAGAGAAACCAGAGTATAGCAAGCTAATTTTTAAGTTGATAATTTTGTATGGTCTGTGAATGATAAAAATACACAAAAGCTCCTTGGCTGACAAAAGTTTTCCATCCCTGCAAAGAAACAAAATGAATACTTCTCCAAGGCATATGCCAGGCAGAGCTGTGAGAGGAGGTTTTTCTTGATAGAGAGAAAGCTGGGTAACTGGCTCTAATTCTAACATCCTGAGTTCTTCCTTCCTCATTCATTGTACTGCAACTGGTGTGATTGTTAGAAGGCTTGATTCATATTCCAGTGCACATCCTAGGCCAAGTCTGTGGTTGACTTAGTAAATGATCTTGGACAAATCGGTTCATTTGTAAATGGGATGGGTATTGTGCTTCTCAGCTGGTTCTCTCCTTCCTGGAGGCATTTAGAAATATGTAGGGACACATTGATTTTCACTAGAATTTATTACCCAGAGGAAACATTGGGATACTAAGTCTGCTTGCCATACATGGAAGCTCCACATAAGGAGAAACTGTGTCCCCTAAAATGTCAGTAGTGTCCTGTTGGGAAGGCACTGTGGACTCTGTGAGGACCCTTTCCAGCTATGACTGTTGAACACAACTCTCTGAAATGCCCATCCGACTGTAATATGAACCATATACCAGTGATGTAAAGTTAGTGAGTTCAGGACAATGTCCTTTAGGAACCAGGATATCTGGGAATGACTGACCTGGGGGATGCTTTTTGTCAAGAGCTGAATGTTTTGGAACCAGAGTGGAGACTGATCTGGATGGAATATCTGAAAGCTGTGACGTGAAAGCCGGTGGGGGCAACAGGGAAGCTGAGAAAGGGGAGAGAAGGTATGAAGAGGTGTAAGATCAGAGTGTGGCTGAGGGGATGAAATGAATCACTGAAGGGAGAAATTTGCTGTGATCTGCTCTGCAGCAAATGGGGGCTGGGTGCCTGGGGCTGAGCAGGGAGGCACGTTAAGCATATTTTAAGGTGTGGAATCAATACTGCATCTGTCCCTTTTAAATTCAGTTCCTTCTTCTAATAAATCATGTGGAGCTGGGGTATAGGGGCTTGTCAGTCTGAAAAGAGCCTTTAGCTCATCAATTTCCATAGCACAGACAGACGGTTTAAGGGAATCAGATAATTACTGAGCCCAGAGAGGCTCAGGGTGCTTTTTAACATCTGTACACACCTGGCTGTCATCTTGGTCTTTAAAAAGCCCTTGAAACTGAGTGAGAAGCTACTAACAAGGCATTGCATTGTTGCACACTGGTTGGCAGGTGCATACATGTCATAGTGTTCCTCTTTGAAGGCAGGAACAGTGTCTACCTTTGTTACCACATTTTTCAGCACCTAGAACAATGCCTTATAGCGTGTTGGACTTAAGTACTGGTTGGAAAAAATGAATGAATGAACTGTGGAGAGGAATAGAAGAACATCCTCTTACACTTGTCCATTCAAAAATTTCTTCCTGCTGTAGGAGACAAGGCATGGAGTAGGGGAAACAGCACACATTTAGGGGTCAAAGTGTTCCATACTTTAAGCTCCAGTCAAATAATTCAGCATCTCTATGACCTGGGTAAATTATATATTTTTTTAAGCCTCATCTGAAAAGTGGTAGCATCAGTGGTCCTTTTGTATAGGTTTGTTTGGAATACCTGGCATAGAGCCTGTCTAGAAGTGGAAGCTGTTATGGAGGCTGTCACTATGTTGCCAGGGAATGCTTCTGCTTGGGATTGAGCTGGACTGGGGACTCCCTAGCATTTGTTCAGGAGGTGGCCTGTGACATATTTTCATCAGTCTAAGGCAAAGGGAGTAAGAGTTGAGAAATACAGTGAGTTTTCATACAGCAGAGTTTATTCTGTTTAAAGGACAATACTATGAGTTTTTTTCCTTATTACTTTTTGGGAGGGTTAAAATGCCATTTTTTGTGATACAATGATGACATTATAGGAGGCATAGTTTAAAAATATACTCTCAATTGGAGAAAATAAAAGTTGGCAACCTGACGCTGGTCTCCAAATTAGAAAAAATTCTGTACATGAAATGGCAGCAGCCCCTGGAGATCACTGACCTCACTGACTGTAAGGTTTTTGAGCTCCTGGTGTGTAGTGGAGTGCTAGGGAGGAGCAGGTGGGACAGGATCTAGAGAAGGCTCCCTAAAGCAGGAAGAAGGACTTGAGCATGATTTTTTTATTGAAAGCTTTTATTTAATAAATATAAATTTCATAGGTACAACTTGGGGATTATAGCAGTTCTCCCCCCCATACGTGCCCTCCCGCCCTTAAACCATCCCGCCTCCTATTCCCTCTCCTATCCCATTCTTCATTAGGATTCCTTTTAATTATCTTTATATACAGAAGATCAACTCTGTACTAGGTAAAAATTTCAGCACTTTGCATCCTCACAGACCCATAAGTATAAAGTACTGTTTGAAGACCAGTTTTACCATTACTTCTCAGAGTACAACTCATTAAGGACAGAGGTTCTACATGGGGAGCAAGTGCATAGTGACTCCTGTTGTTGATTTAACAATTGACACTCTTAGTTATGGTTATGGTGTCAGTGATCACCCAAGGTTCTTGTCATGAACAAGACAAGCCTTGGCCAAGGCTATGGAAGCCTCTTGAGTTCACAAACTCCGACATTATTTAGACAGGACCATAATCAAAGTGGAAGTTCTTTCCTCCCTTCAGAGAAAGGTGCCTCCTTCTTTGATGGCCCCTGCTTTCCACCGGGATCTCACTCACAGAGATCTTTCATGTAGGCCATTTTGCCACAATGTCTTGGTTTCCCATGCCTCAAATGTTGAGCATGGTCTTTGGCACAGTTAATGTGGGTGTATATTGTAGGTGGGGGTGCAATATGAGCCAAGGCTCTGAAGCAAACATGATTGGGATATGATGTAGAGTTGAACCTAAGTGTATAGGTTTTGGAGAAGCAAATGAGGACTAGAAAGGCACTGGGATTTCTTAGTTTGGGCTTGTTTTTCTGATAATGGGGTTGAGCGTGGAAGAGAATTAGCAATTATTGAATTCTTATGATTATCTCTAATACCTGATGCTACCCTGGAATTATTTTCCCCAATTTACTTTAAGAATACTGAGGCTTGGGGCCAGCACTGTGGCATAGTGGGTAAAGCCACTACCTGCAGTGCCGGCATCCCATATGGGCACCGGTTCAAGTCCCACCTGCTCCACTTCTGATCTAGCTCTCTGCTATGGCCTGGGAAAGCAGTAGAAGATGGTCCAAGTCCTTGGGCCCATGCAGCTGTATGGGAGACCAGGAAGAAGCTCCTGGCTCCTGGCTTTGGATCAGTGCAGCTCTGGCTGTTGTGGCCAACTGGGGAGTGAACCAACAGATGGAAGACCTCTGTCTCTGCCTCTCCTTCTCTCTCTTTGTAACTCTGACTTCCAAATAAATAAATAAATCTTTTTAAAAAATGAATACTGAGGCTTGTAGAGTTAAACCAAAAGACAGAAGCCATATAAGGATACTTCAAAAAGTTTGTGAAGAAACAGAATTAAAAGTTAAGTTTATTTGATACAAAAATACATTTTGGAATTCATACAAAATGTTTTCATAATACATGTTCGCTATGAACTTTCTGAAGAACATCATATAACTAGTGAGTGATTGAGCCAAGAATGTAGTAGGATTATTAAGATACAAGATATTTTTAGAAGTGGAGTAAAATTTAGATGGAAAGAGATATATACAGTAAATCCTGGTTAGTGAAATGCTGGACAGAGCCTTCAGGAGTGTAGGAGCTCACATGGGAATTAAAGGACATGCTGCCTCCCTTTGGGAAAAATTTTGAATCACTGGGTCCTAGATGCTATCCTCAGCACTGTCCTGTGGTCCAAGGGTTCAAGAATCTTGTCTTACTCTCTAGTACCTAGGGAAGGCTTTCAACAGTACTTTCTGGTGGCATCTATCTAGTAGGTAGACAGATAGATAGATATTCCTTGAAATGATAGAAGAGCCAAAAATGAGACATTATCCTTACCACATTTAGAGAAGCTTTGCACCAAAAGGTGTGCATCTCCTCTATGCCAGCAACTTGGGTAGACGCCACCAGTAGGTACATTGAAAGCCTTTCTGAAGTGCAGGAAACTGAGAATATTCTTGAGTACTTTTTGTGAGTAAAGGGCCTTCACTGGGGCTACAGAGATCTTCAAAGAGGATGTGGTTCTTTCAGCTGACTCTGAACAATGACCTATAAAAACTGTCAGCCAAACCTACTCCACTGAAAGAATCATCTTGGTGTTGGAATGAGTTCTGGCCCAGCAAGTTGGGGACCCACTTTGCTGTTAACCCATTCAGTGGTGTTGAGAAGGACTCTCTGCATTGCTACAATCCAGTTCTATGTTTGAAAACTGAAAGGGTTGGAATAGATGAATCCCATTAGTAGTATGCTATTTCTCTGATGCATATGTTAATCCTCACGATGTCTTCCTTTTTTTTTTTTTTTTTTTTTTTTGACAGGCAGAGTGGACAGTGAGAGAGAAAGAGGCAGAGAGAAAGGTCTTCCTTTACTGTTGGTTCACCCTCCAATGGCCGCTACGGCTGGTGCACTGCGGCCAGCATACCGTGCTGATCCGAAGCCAGGAGCCAGGCACTTCTTCCTGGTCTTCCATGCGGGTGCAGGGCCCAAGGACTTGGGCCATGCTCCACTGCACTCCCGGGCCACAGCAGAGAGCTGGACTGGAAGAGGGGCAACCGGGACAGAATCCGGCGCCCCAACTGGGACTAGAACCCGGTGTGCTGGCGTCATAGGCAGAGGATTAGCCTATTGAGCAGTGGTGCCGGCCCCTCACGATGTCGTTCTACTGTCCTCCTTCACAGCCTACTTTAGAGGGCCTGCCAATCCTTCTTTCCACAGGCATCTCCAGGATAATATCCTTTGTGACTCTAGCCTAGAGCCTTACTTTTGCAAAAGAGATGAAAGAGATTAGGTCAAGGACATCCAGTTGAAACGAGAAGCTTCATCATGGTGGCCATATGAGACACCAGTGCATCTTCTCTGGCAGTAAACTCAAAACACTCCAAAAACATTCTTGCCGACAGCCCCAGTGGATGAGAAAGGGGAATGAACTCAGTGCTAGAAGGCTGGCTCCAGATACCACAGATAATCAGGATTATCATATTTCATGCGCATCCTGCAATTGGTGAACAACCTGCATATCATATATGGTGTTCCTGGATCATCTTGGTAGTACTTCCCTCTTGTTTTAGGCTGTTTATGGTATCTTTTAGGGGCTATCTTTGCAATTGTAAAAAACTAAATGGTTAGCTTTTGCATATAGCTTTTGCATCTAGCTTATGGCTAGACATGACTTCCATGGCAGACACAAGCAATATTTATAGAGTCCACTTGAATTAAGTACAGAAGCCATCAACCCAGGAGCCCAGGGTGGTACATTTAGGGAGGGATGTCTTATCTATCTTGCCTTATCATACATGCAAGAAATTGGGGATCTCCATAGAGATTCTGGTGAATGGGAAGATACTTTTCAGATCTGTGTGAAGCCAGAGACCAGGATCTTCCAGAAAAGTGTACCTTCCTACCTTCCTCTACTCCTCTCCCAAATACATGATATACTTTTGGTCAACGGATCTTGAAGCAAAATTTCAAGCAAAATAACAGTGATAAAAAGTCTCATAATTCGTGGTCAGCCTGCCTCACATAATCGTAAGAGTGTCTCTTAAATTTTGTGGCTCAGCTGGCTTATTCACCTCATGCAGGTCTGAGTCCTGTGCTAGATATGGAGGTGCCAAAACCAATCAAACATGGCCTTTCTTATAAGAAGTTGACATATGGTTGGGAGGAACCAGCAGGAAACCCAGTGATTCTTATTGGCCATGAAAGTCTCTTGATGGTGACACCAGAGGCAATTGAAGAGGCACCTGGTCTTCCTGGACTCCCCAGGAAGACTGCCTTGAGAACAGGTGGTCCTAAAGTGAAAACTTCAAATGTGAAGAGGAGTTTGAAGGGGAAAGGCGAGGAAGAGGGAGAGAAGGAGAGGGCATTCCAGTCAGTGGGGACAGCCTGGGCAAAGACCCTAGAGCAGGAGAGAATTGAGAGTCTGGAAAACCGCACATTGCTTAGTATGACCAAGGTGAAAATTTCATGGGCTGGGCTCTCTGGGGTAAGAGGAATAAGGAAGTGGCTAGAGAACCAGAACATCATGAACTGGTTCCAGAACTGCATTCCACCCAAGTGCTAGGCATTTCTATCTTGAAAACTGTGGACCTGCTGAATAATTTTGAGCAGGAATTATGACATTATCAGAATTGCATTTTGAAGTATCATTTTGGTGGGAACATGGAGAGCAGATAGAGGGAGCAGAGAAGAGAGAGGGCACAAGCAGCTGACTGGTGATTGCAAGAGTCCAGATGAGGGGTGGAATGGAATCCTGACTTACTGTTACAAATCACTTACCTTAGCCCTGGGCAGCAAAATTGCCTGCAGCCCTCTGCAGCCCAGGCAGGGAAGCTACAGTTATGTGAGGCCATGGTGAGCTTCTCCAAGAGTCCATGGACTGAGAACTCAGGGGACTCTTTTCTGTGTCCTGAACCTCTTGCAGAACCAGTCCCTGGGATGGGCACAGATCCTTTTAAGCCTGGGATGTATGGAGGAAGGGCCTCCTTGCCTACAGAAACATCCCAGAAGCTGCTCCTGGGAAATCTTTCTTCCAGGACTAAAACCCTTTACTATGGGTGAGAGGCACGGTGAGTCCTGGAGGCTGCCCCCAGGGCCCCTGGATCCCCCACCCCTCCCCATGTTTCTATGGCAATCTCTTCGTTTTCTTTTCCTCATTGCTGCTTCTCAGATTGTCTCCCAGCACCTCCAGGGGTGCTAGGGAAGGGAGCTAATTGCCTTGCTATAAATATCAGCCAGAATGAGCTCCCAGGGCCCTAGACCTGACTTTTCTTTCTCAGAGCCTCTGTGGTCGGTAGGCAGTAGTAGTGGGTATGTGGGGTCTACACAGCAATCCATGGAGATGTTTCCTCCCTCCACTGGCTCATCTGTGCCCACCTTCCACCAGTTAACAGGCATAGGTGGGAGAAGTGAGCAGCAGCATCATGGAACATCCACCAAGTGCCAAGCACAGTACTAGATTCTAGGGACCAGAGCACTCACTGTCTAGGGAGGAAGCCAGGTCTGTGGTGCATGGTTATGTTGAAGCATTGATGGGGGGATAGGGAGCAGCCCTAGGTTCTGCCTGAAGGAGGTGTGGAGGGCTTACTAAGAGGTGGCCTGTGTAGCTGAACACTGAACACTGGTGAGATGGAGCACCTAGGAGGGCATTCTCTGGTACAGCAGAGGCACAGGGATGAGAGGGTGCTGTCAGAGAACAGAGCTGGCCCTCTGTGACTGGCCCAGGATGTCAAGCAGGAAGGAGGGAGGATGCAAAGTACAACTTAGACCCAATAGTCCCTGATCTTGGTTTTTTGGGGCCACTGGCAGCCACAGGAGGCTTTATAGCTGCCCTGTGATCTGATCAGGTGCTGCTTAGGGAGGGTTACTCCAGAGAGAGGCTGGGACGCTCTCCCTCTGGCCATTTAGCTTCAGTACCTCAGAAAGGTGCTTCTCCAGGGATTGGAGCTCAAAAGGAGGTAATGGCAGTGGGCAAGGAATTACAATGAGGATGCAATTAACATCTTGCAAACAGAACAAACTCAAACACCTCTGCGAAGAGTGGAATTATGAGCAGGGGGAGGGAGGAAAAAAATCCTTCCCCTAATAGCTCTCCGACTTTCATTAGTTCTGACAGTGAAGGCTGCATGGCTGTGTGTTCCCTGGCAACCGTTTCCAGGAACAGCAGCGCCAGAGGAGTGCAGGTTCTGAGGACTTTCAATCAGTCCGAAGGCTGTGCCAGACAAAACGTCTTGTCACTGGCTTCACAGCCTCCACAGGCAATGCAGGGAGAGGGAATGATGTGGGCAAACATTTTTCTGCGTTGTGGTGGGGACTCTGATCACCAGAAACATGAGCTGCAGCCTCCTGGGCCTGGTTCACAGGAGAGGGGCCCAAGGCCAGAGGTCACTGCATGGTAAGGAGGCAGGGAAAAGCAGCGATACACACAGAGGGCTCCTGACCTCTTTCCCACCCTGCTGGGATGTACTTGGGTATTTCTTCCGGGATGTGACTCCTCCTCGGATGACACTGGCAGAGAGGAAAGAGTGAGGTTCTGGAGCCATGGTCTGGATCTGCGTCCCTGTCACTCCCTGGGCCCTCTGGGGCAGCTCATATCACCTCTGTGGTGCTCAGCTCCTTGTGCAGGACACGCTCCTCACAGCACCCTCAGGAGGACAGATGACCAAACCTGTGGGAAACGCCTAGCTGCAGAACTGGCTCATGGCAGTGCTGATCTATTGCCCTGTCATCCATCCCCTTCCTGTGTTTGGGGTCCAACAGGTGACGTGGAAGATGCCAGTACTTTCCAGGAGAGCCCCCAGCTGAGCCTCAGCAGTATCACAGCCTGTCCTCTTCACCTTTCTTCCCCCTTCTTTCCCTGGGCAGCTGTACTCCCTCCTGTGCCTTCCTCCACTCTCTGACTACAGCACAATGATGATGGAGAACAGGGAGAGGAGTAAGTACTTTGTTCTGGGCCTCAGGGAGTCAGAAGGATGAGTGTTTTTTTTGTGTGTGTGTGTGTGTGTGTGTGTGCCCTTAGGGCTCTGTGCCAGACAAAAGGCATGGGGTTGGAGCCTGTGGAAGCACCTATTATGTTGGGTGACCACAAGAGAAGACAACTTAGACAGGAGAGCTCTCTAATCCTGTGCTTCTTTACAACGAATATGTATTGAGGGCCTGCTGTGTTCTGAGACATTGCCCTAGGCACGTGAGACAAACAAAGAGCTCTGCTCTCAAGGAGCTTGCCTTCTAGCAGAGGGAGCCTGCTGGAAAAACAACATACACAATCAAAGGTAGATAAGAGGACTGGAAGTGTAAGGGTTTGGAAACAGAAACAACAGTAGAGCAAGGGAGGGGATTTGAAGTGTTGACAAGCAAGGAGGCTGTGTTTGTAGATATGGTGGTCACCATAGGCTTCCTTTAGAAGGCAGCATTTGAGCAATGACTTGAAGGAGGTGAAGATGCCTGGAGGAAGAGTGCTGCAGGTAAGTAACAGCCAGTGCAAGGGCTTGAGGACTGTATGACTGACATGTTTGAAGAATAGCAAGACAGCCAGTAGGACTGGAGAGGAGAAAGGGGGGAGGGATAATAGAAGACTTCACATGGAAGTGGGGGCTGGACCACACATGGGCTGCTGTAGTTTGTTCTCCTTATGGTGCCATATGAACTGCCAGGAGTTGGAAGGAGTGAATTGTGGCCAGCTTTCTACTTCCTCTCTCTTCCCTCATTCAATCAGCCAGAGCAACTATTTTTTTTAATGCATTGCATGTATTGGAGTTCAATGTAAAATATTATTTAACTCGAAGCTTTTCAACTTGAGCTATATTTGAAATCCACAGATTGAGTCTTATATCAGTGGGGAAACTGAGTCCCAGGAGGGTCCACACGCTGATTAAGTGTAAGAGATGGAACTCAAACCTGGAACATTCGGAGAATGCTCTTTCTGTTATCTGTCACAGCCATGCATAGTCTTGGCAGTTGGCATCAGGGCATGTGACGCGGTCTGTTTGGATTCCCATGTATCCCACACTCCAGGTTGCTGGAGCTGATGGCCTCCACTGCGCGAATGCCTTCTCCTCTCCCACATCTGCATGCCCATCTCAGTTCAATGTCAGCCTCCTCTATAAAGCAACCCCCTGATTCCTTGAGCCAGCAATCATCCTTTGGTGAAACTTTATAACAGAGCTAAAGAGGCCTTGAAACAAGTCACACTGTCTTCCCAAGCCAATGTCTCCTGTGCTGTAAATGCAGGAGAGACCCACTCATAGGGTTTACTCTAGGATGAAGTGTATGCTATATCTTACAGGAGAGGTCCTCAACAAATGCGTATTAAGTAAATAACCCATGGAACTGTAGAGAGGTTCACATTCCCTGGACTTCCCAGCCCTATCTATAAAGAGAAGGTACTAGAGAAAGCACCATGGCCAATAATATGGGCTTTGAGATAAAGAAGACCTTGGTTCAAATCAGATTTCTTAACATGTCAGTCTCAGTGTCTGTCTCTATTAAGAGGCTGTAAAAGATCTTCTGATTATTAGAATGAGATTGCATACAACGCTCAGTAGTATAATGCTGAGCCCCTTGGGAACCCTCACGTGTGTACTAAGATCTTAGACAGTAATTTTCAATCTTCAGTGTGCGTCACAATATGCTGAAGGGTTTGTTAAAACTTAGGCTGATTTATGATTCAGAAACTCAGTGGGAGAAGGGCTGAAATGGGTGGAGCCTGAGATTTTGTGTTTGTAAGCAGTTCCCAGATGATATTGGTGCTACTTACTGTAAGGTGAAACTCAAGAGCCAGTGTCTGAGATCAAGATGAGGTTCATGAGAAGAGAAGGAACTGAAGACTGTGTGTGGGCTGGAGCTGCAGAGGGTCCAGAGGGGGAAAGCATTTGGAGCTGTATCCAGAAGAAGGCCTGTTCTCTCGAGAGCCAGGGACTCAGCTGACATCTCACACTGGGTCACCAGCTGTTCTCTGTCTGGCACTGAGAAACACTGTACAAGAAGAGGCAACCAACATGGAACTCCTTCCACTTCTTTTGTTCCCCAGTCCTGTTTCTTCATGTTGGATAGCTGCTGGCTTCTAGATACACTGAAAATGACATGGTAAGATGCTTGTGGAGGCAAACAGGAAAACAGAGAACCAAAGAGAACTGAAAGTAAAGTCAGCACTTACTTATTTGAAACCCTTGCCATGATTTCTCATCGATACCCTTCATTCTGGAATCTTCTGGGTCCCCAACACTTGAAAAAGTTCCAGGCAAATGAATGGGTTCTTGAGCTGCTGCACAATACAGTACAGAGACCTTTGGCTTTCCACAGCCTGGTATTCAGACTGCATATGACCTGGCCCCACCTATCCCAGCCAACCATGAAATATATAACTTTCCCCACTCCCGGTACCCTCTTCCTGATTTTTACCATCCAAGCTCCTTCCATCTGGACTATCCTCCTCCTTCTGATGAGGTCCTAACAAAAATATATCTCTCCTTTTGGTCTTCTGAATCAGGTCAGGAAATTATAGTCTCTGGGCTAAAACCAGCCTACTTCCTGTCTTTACAAATAAAGTTTTATTGGAACACAGGCACATATACTGGTTTTTGCATCATCTGTGGCTGCTTTTGTACTGCAATGACAGGATTGATTAGTTGCAGCAGACCACATGGTCTGCAAAGTCTAAAGTATTTACAGTAGGGCCCTTCATAGAAAAAGTTTTCTGACCTCTATTCCAAATCATATGTCATCTTCCCCCTCAGGAGTCTCAGAAGCAGCTCTGGGCTCCTGACTTTGGCCTTGCCAAGCCCTGGCTGTTGCAGCAATGGCAATGGGGAGTGAACCAGTGGATGGAAGATCTGCCTTTCTGCCTCTCCTCTCTCTGTAACTCTGCCTTTCAAATAAATAAAAAAATTAAATTTACTGAATCCTGTGAGCTTACATTTATCTCACTTTATCCTGCTACTCTCTGGTTCTTTGTTCTTTGATTCTATGTCTTATCATAATGATTTTTCAGTTATACCTTCTTCCCATTTAAGTCTGTGTGTCTCTACTGCTCTGTCTTTGAGATCACAAAGTTTAGCGCCAGTACACATGATAGTTATATTAAAGGATGTTCCTGGGCTGGCACTGTAGTGTAGTGAGTAAAGTCATTGCCTGTGGTGCTGGCATCCCATGTGCATACCAGTTCAAGTCCTGGCTGCTCCACTTCTGATCCAGCTCCCTGATAATTCACCTGAAAAATCAGTGGAAGATGGACCAAGTTCTTGGGCCTCTGCACCCAAGAGGGAGACTCAGAAGAAGCTCCAGGCTCCTAACTTCAGGCTGGCTCAGTTCCAACCAATACAGCCATTTGGAGAGTGAATCAGTGGATGGAAGATCTCTCACTCTGTCTCTCCCTCTCTCTCTTTCTCTCTGTAGCTCTACTTTTTTTTTTTTTTAAAAGGGTGTTCATTAAAGTCATTCAGAAAGCTCCCAAAGTAGAATGTAACCAAAATTCGCAGGAGTAGAACAAGGGTTGCATAGACTATGGTGTTGCCCAGTGATGTATTGCTAGGCAACAAATGCAATCATTTCTTCAAGAGAGTATAATGGCCTGAGATAAATTGCCCATCACATACAGGGAAGATTTTGGAAAGAATCCTAGCAGTCGGAGTAATGTAACCTCACTTTCATAAATAAGTAGATAAATAAATTTGCAGATAAATTAATTGAAAAGACTAGAAGGAAATATATAAAACCTGTATTTCTCTCTGGATAGAGGGTTATGGGTGACTTTCATTTTGTTATTTGTTTATATGTTTTTCATAATAAGGATATATTGCTTTTAGAACCAGAGGGAAAACTTCCAGTTATTAAAACACTATCAGTTGCCTCTATTCCAACTTTGTCATATTCTAACACCATGGCCTAAAAAATTCACCTAGCCTCAATTTCCTTACTTGGAAAATATGGGGGAAAATGACTTTCTTTATAGGGTTTTTAAATTGAATTTAAAAACAGCCTGGCAAGCTCCAAAATGCTGTTCCCTCCAGCAGGCTGCTGCTTCAGCTGAGTCTCAGTAGTGAGCTGGGGAGCAGCGGGGAGTTCCCACAGATCGAGCTGGCACCTAAAGGGAAGAGTGCGACTGAGAAGCCCTGTGACACTGAGGAAGCAGCACCTGCTTCCACAGCCCAGCACTGGGACTGACACCTGGGAAGGGGCCTTGCTCCTGGAGCCTCTGGCTTCATTGTGACACAATGTACAGCAGCTGATTGTGTTTCATTTTCACCCTGAACTAGCTGTTGCCAGCCTGATCGGCCTATGTCTGCCCTTCCAGGCTTCCTGCTTTCCCACACTGTCCTGTTTTCTCATTGCCTCTCAGCAACACATGGCTGCCACTTCCTTTTTCCTTCAGTGTTATACTTTTTCTTCCATTGAGATTCCTTTCCTTTATTATTACTATCATCATCATCATCATCATCACTATTTTTCTTAGCCAGAATCTTGTCACTCCTTCCTGTCTCTCTGACCTGCTAGAAAATGTCTTTACTTGAGATGGTAAGCAATGATTCTTCCACCCCATTTCTCCCTCTATCCTTCCTCCTCTTCTTATATAAGCTCTCTTATTTTTTTTTTTCATGGCCATCTGTATAAGTGAGGGGATGTGAGTGGATGAAGGAGATCAGTTAAGGGCTGATAGAGTACTCTCAGGACATGGCAGAGCAGGTGCATAGATGAGGATGCATGAAAGTAGAAACAGAATGCATAGGAGTCATGTTTGGTGGAGGGTGAGTCCCAGACAGGGGCTGTAACATACCCCAAGGTCTTGTCTTGACCAAGCATGGATCACAGAATCTAGGTTCTCATTCTTGCAATTCTTTCCTATATCCAGCATTTTTTTCTTTTTTTCTTTTTTTAACTTTTATTTAATGAATATAAATTTCCAAAGTACAGCTTATGGATTACAATGGCTTCCCCCCCATAATATCCCTCCCACCCGCAACCCTCCCCTTTCCCACTCCCTCTCCCCTTCCATTCACATCAAGATTCATTTTCAATTCTCTTTATATATAGAAGATCAGTTTAGCATACATTAAGTAAAGATTTCAACAGTTTGCTCCCACACAGAAACATAAAGTGAAAAATACTGTTTGAGTACTAGTTATAGCATTAAATCTCAATGTACAGCACACTAAGGAAAGAGATCCTACATGAGGAGTAAGTGCACAGTGACTCCTGTTGTTGACTTAACAAATTGACACTCTTGTTTATGGCATCAGTAATCACCCTAGGCACTTGTCATGAGCTGCCAAGGCTATGGAAGCCCCCTGAGTTCACCGACTCTGATCATATTTAGACAAGGCCATGGTCAAAGTGGAAGTTCTCTCCTCCCTTCAGAGAAAGGTACCTCCTTTGATGACCCATTCTTTCCACTGGGATCTCACTCGCGGAGATCTTTCATTTAGGTAATTTTTTTTTTTTTTTTTTTTTTTTTTGCCAGAGTGTCTTGGCTTTCCATGCCTGAAATACTCTCATGGGCTTTTCAGCCGGATCTGCATGCCTTAAGGGCTGATTCTGAGGCCAGAGTGCTGTTTAGGACATCTGCCATTCTATGGGTCTGCTGTGTATCTCACTTCCCATGTTGGATTGTTCTCTCCCTTTTTGATTCTATCAGCTAGTATTTTCAGACACTAGTCTTGTTTATGTGATCCCTTTGGTTCTTAGTCCTATCATTAGGATCAATTGTGAACAGAAATTGATCACTGGGACTAGTGAGATGGCATTGGTACATGCCACCTTGATGGGATTGAATTGGAATCCCCTGGTATATTTCTAACTCTACCGTTTGAGGTAAGTCAGCTTGAGCATGTCCCGAATTGCACATCTCTTCCCTCTCTTATTCCCACTCATATATTTATATCACTTGTCTACAATATATCCCTTCCCACCCTACCTCACTGTACTGTCCAGGGATGTGGAGATGTTTGGCTAATCATAGGCCATTGCCAAGGATGACATATTTAGCAAGGGTTTGTGCACACTTTAAGGCCAGGAGGGTACCTTCTTACTTGTGGACTTCCAAGAAATATGTCCCATCTGCCTGTGCTTTCATAATGCGGGATTTCAGAGAATCTGTTGGAAACCAGGGCATAGAATTGAAGGGGCATCTTTCAGATTGGGAGCAGCAGGAATAAAGGCCAATTTTCAGTCGTTCCATGGTCAACTTCAGAAAAGTGTAGCAGATTATCTGGCCCCAACTCTCTGAGAGTCGGAGTTCTAACCCAAGAATGTGCCTGTAAAGCAAGGTGTGTATCATAGATTATGTATGGACCTGGTACAGGCAGAGACCAGCATTTATTGCACATGAACTGTCTTGGTTTATGGGCTGTTTGTAACTCCATACAGGAACATTGGGTCTCCTTACTGGCTTTTTCTCCTATCTGGTGAGGATGTGGATTGGTCAACAATCTCTCCTAGGCGCAAGTGTTCCAACCCTGAAGGGGCAGATTTAAATCTCTGTGTGGGGCTCTGGAGCCGGTGGAGTCTCCTATAGCCGTTGTTGTCTTGGTAGAGACTTGGAAGTTCCTCCCTGGTGTGGCTATGTAGATGTTAAGTCCCAGCTCTGAATTCTGAGTTAGCCAGTCCCCTGACTGTGTGACTTCTCCTCCTCTGGCTTATGGCTCCAGAAGGACAAGACTCATGTACCTGAATGGATGATGATCTCTCTAGGGAGACTCTGAGCTTCTGCTTGCTTGTGTATTCATCAGGCCTGATGAAGGCTTCTGGGGGCCAGAACCTATAGATGATGTACAGGTGTGATCTTAACCTCTCCAGGGTTTATGGCCTTGTTCCTACAGTCAGTTTAAGACACTCATTCAACTGCCAGCTTAGCTTGGCTAGACATTGTTAAGAGTCACTGAGAAATTAGTGCCAAAGATGGAAATTACTTTACAAAATTTTCCCATTCGTCAGGGGTCTAGTATCACTTGTTTTTTTCTATAGTTCAGCCAATGTATCTTGTACAGCCAGTACACCTACTGTGGGCTAAGCATTTACTTACTTGGCCCAAATCCTAGTAATCAGGTTTCATTATTGCCATTGATAAATTTGGACATTTAAGTCCAGAGAGATTAAATAATTTTACCTGAGATCAGACACATTTTTTTAATAAATATAAACTTCATAGTTACAGTTTTAGGAATATAGCAGTTCTTCCCCCCATAACTATCCTCCCACCCCCACTCCCATCCCACCTCCTACTTCCTCTCCCTTCCCATTCTTCATTAAGGTTCATTTTTAATTATCTTTATATACAGAAGACCAACTCTCTACTAAGTAAAGATTTCAACAGCACTCACACAGATACACAAAGTATAAAGTAGTACTGTTTGAAGACAAGTTTTACCATTAATTCTCATAGTAAAACTCATTAAGGATAGAGATCCTACATGGGGAGCAAGTGCACAGTGACTCCTGTTGTTGATTTAACAATTCAAACTCTTATTTATGACGTCAGTCATCACCTAAGGCTCTTGTCATGAGCTGACAGGCTATGGAAGCCTTTTGAGTCCACAGACTCCATCGGTATTTAGACAGGGCCATAATCAAAGTGGAAGTTCTCACCTCCCTTCAGAGAAAAGTACATCCTTCTTTGATAGCCCCTTCTTTCCATTGGGGTCTCACTCACAGAGATCCTTCATGTAAGTTATTTTTTTTATCACTGTGTCTTGGCTTTCCATGCCTGAAGTGCTCTCCTGGACTTTTCAGCCAGATCCAACGCTTTAAGGGCTGATTCTGAGGTTAGAGTGCTATTTAGGGCATTTGTCATTCTATGAGTTTGCTGTGTGGCCTGGTTCCCATGTTGGATCACTCTCTCCTTTTTAATTCTATCTATTGTTATTAGCAGACACTTGGTCTTATTTATGTGATCCCTTTGACACTTATTCCTATCTATATGATTAGTGACACACTTAAAATGATCACTTTAACATGTAAGATGGCATTAGTACTACCAAACTTAATGGGATTTGGAGTCCTATGGCAAGTTTTTAGCTTTACCTTTAGGTGTAAGCCCGAGGGGAAGTGTGCTGAATTGTATATCTCCTCCCACTCATTCCCACTCTTATTTTTTACAGAGAAAAATTTTCAATTATATTTAAACAGCTATGAATAATTCTGTGTTAAGTAAAGAGTTCAACCAATAGTATTTAGTATAAAAAGAAAATAGTAAAAAAATAAAATCATAAGCTGTTTCTTAACAGGACAAGGCTGATCAAGTCATTGCATCTCCTTGTGTCAATTTCACTTCTACAGGTTTCCTTTTAGGTGCTCAGTTAGTTGTTACAGATCAGAGCAACATATGATATTTTTCCCTTTGGGACTGACTTATTTCACTAAGTATGCTGTTTTCCAGATTCATCCATTTTGTTACAAATGACTGGATTTCATTTTTTTTTTACTTCTGTGTGGTATTCCATAGTGTGCATATCCCATAATTTCTTTATCCAGTCTTCCCTTGACAGGCATTTAGTTTGATTCCATCAGATACATGGTTTATAATCAGGTTGGGCTTCAAGCCTAAAACAATCTTACTACAAATCCCTTGCTTTTTCTTTCTTTTTAAAAGATATTTGTAAAAAGATTTATTTATTTATTTGAAAGGCAAAGTTACAGAGAGAGGAAAAGAGAGAGAGAGAGAGATCGATCTTCCATCAGCAGGTTCACTCTCCAAATGGCCACAACAGCCAGGGCTTACCCAGGCCAAAGCCAGGAGCCTGGAATTCCATCTAAATATCCTTCATGAGTGGCAGGGGCCCAGGAATTTGGGCTATCTTCCACTGCTTTTCAGGGGCATTAACAGAGAGCTAGATCAGAAGTGGAGCATATGGGACTCGAACCGGCACTCATATGGTATGCCAGTGTTGCAAGTGGCAGCTTAACCCACTGCACCATAACACTGGCTTCTTTTCCTGTTTTTTTTTTTTCTACTTTTGAAACCTCTCTCAGCCTCCTGTCATTCTTTAAAATGGTTGTCTAGCTTCTCCTTGCACATTGACTGTGTTCAGAAACTCGCTGCCTCTCTGGATGGATGACCTGTGAATGACTGAGGTGAATGTCTTGCGTTTAAGATATGCTTAGTCCTGCATCTCTCCCCACTCTTCTCTTCCCTCACTTGACTTCTGCCACTTTTTCGCCCAGTCCTAGGTGTAGGTTCTCCTTGAGTGCTTTCAAGATGGGACAAGCTCAGTGCTTCAGCTTGAGGATATTCTTGCATCCTCCACAAGGAGCCCAGGGCTGGAATCTGCCCATTCCTTCCCTGAACTAACCCACTCAGTGATATACACTGGTAATTTATCTCCCTTTCAGCCAATCTTAGATTGTTGTCACGTGCCATCTCCTATGGTGTAAATGGTTCCACCATGACTGACATCACCAAAAGTGGATTTGGAAAGAGATGAGCTTAACTGGCTCTCCTGAGCCAGCTTTAGCACAGCACAGTTTCCTTTTCATCTGGCTTTGGGTGGTTCACCAGGTGCCCAGTTACTGGACTTTCTGTTCATTTCTTTTTGTCTAAATCTACCCCCCTCCCCAATACTTCACCAGCATAAGAGCCACGGATAATAATAAAGTTCTTCCTGCCACACTGGGCCCCACTTAGACTTCCCAGGACTGAATTATCAATGACAAGTACCACCTGCTCCCCTGAGAGCTCACCAGAGAGCTAGCCCATGAATCCCTAACTCCATGCCAGGCCCAAATAAACAGAAAGGTATACTCTGCTCTTGAAAAGAGTCCACAGTCAAGAAACAGTGAGCATTCTCAAGAAGAAACACCATCTTAATGATGCCAGATACACAGAACTGAGCAAGGGAGCTCCAAGGCACTTTCATGACCATTTTGTCCCTTTTCTTTATTGTACAAGAAAAAGCTAAGGCCCAGGAAGGATTGTTGGCTTGTTTCTGGTCAGAAAACTATCCAGTGGCCGAGCAGGAATAAAAACCCATCTTTTTAAACATCCAATGATCAGTTCCCTTGCTGCAGAATAGGCTGTTTGAGCTTATGGTAGATTTTCAATCAGGGAAAAATTATTAGCATCTCTCTTCCTCCCACTAAGGTGAACAACTCATCTGGGTTCTCCTGTGATTTTTTTCTGGTGGCACTGAAAGTCTTCTGTATCCTGGGAAATCCAGGCAAATCTAGATACTTGGTCTCTCATGCCCTGCCCTCTCTCCTTCCTTCATTGTTCTTTCTCTCTTCTTATATCACATGCTGATTTGGCACCTGCCCATGAAGACCTTAGAGTCAAAGAGAGTTCTGATTGAGAACGCTGAGGAAGATAATCAAGGAAGATAATCACTGCCCCAGGTAGATCAGATTTCACCTGTAACTCTGTGATCTCCTTGTTCTTATTTACTAATGCCTCTACTTCTTGGTCTTCTTTTTGAGATAGAAATGGATTTGCTAGATTGCAAAAAGCATGCAATCCACATAAGTTGTTAAGCAAATTAAACAATATAAAAATATATTAGATAGGAAATGGCATGTCTTCAATAAAATCACTATGTGGACTAACAATTGTTTATCTTTTAAGGTAATTCATTGGTTTGTCATCTGTTCATCTATCCATCCATCTTCTATTTATCTGTTTTTATGTTATGTATAAAATATGCATATTCTAGTAATAATTTTGCCCTATTAATCATGTTACTTGGTAATCTGAACTTTAGTTTAACATCTTATTGTGAATTCCTTTCCTCATCAGTCATATATGGATTACCTCATCCCTCACAATAGAAGCATTTTATTCTATTGTGTAGATGTACCCTAACTTATTTAATCAATCCTATTTTTAAAGACAATTAGGTTATTTTCACTTTAAAAATAATCAGCATTTTGTATACTTATCCAATTATCTCTTTTGGATAATTTTTTAGAAATAAATCATAGGGTCAGAGTATCCATACTTACTATTGTTAGGCAGAATGCCCTGTAAAAAAGCTATTCCAATTTATGTTCCCACTAATGTCTCTGAGACTGCTTATTATCCACACTCCCATTAGCTTTGGGTATTTCTGAGCTAAATCAGTTGTCAATCTCATGTGTTTAAAAAATTCCATTGTTTTTATATTTTTTCTTTCCTCAAAATTTAAGTGAGAATATGAATACATTGTATTTCTGTTTATATTTGTATTACTCAATTTTTTCCAACTGTGATGCATAGTTGTGTATGCTCAGGCCTGTGTATGTGCACTTATTATACTACATACAGTTTCAGAAAGCAAGTGATATTTGTGATATTTGCCCTAGTATTTATTCTGCTAAAGAAACCTTTAGTGATTTTCCACTATGTACTGTGTTGGGGGTTGTGTGGCATTGCTACTAAGAAATATAACACAAAGCTCCTCCTCCTGAAAGTGGTTGTGGTCTATTTTGAGAGACTAACATGTGCACACATCACCCAAGAAAAAGAGACTGTGACCAGATACTACAATGGCCTGAGGACAGAAATGGCTTCTCTTCCAGTTTTAAATTATAAAGCTGGTGCCATCATGTTAGTTACCTTAGATTTGACGTTGTACATACAGGCTTGTCCAAATTGTGACTTGAAAATAGAGTCCTACTTGTACCAAGGAGCTGAAGTCATTGCAGGCTGCTTTGCTGGTGGTTGAGCTGACCTTCTAATTCTATTTTAAGTTTCCTGGAAACTTCGCCAAATGAGTGACTCACATATCCACCGCCAACTACCCTCAAGGCTGTTCCCTTTGGCCATTCCATGAACACCTAGAATTCTGCAGAACATTGCAAAGAAAACATTGGACATAATGATCACAGAGGTCCCAGCCAGCCCTTGATTCTATGACTCAACTGCTGTGATAGGTGCCATGGAAGATACTGGAATAATTATAGGGAGTACCATATATGTCTCTGAAGCGCTTGCAGGCTGGAGAGTCTTTGTGGAAATGTCTTGGCAGGCTACCTGGAAGGAGTCCACCTGCTGGGTAAAGTTGGCTCTAGACTTGGTGATGATCCCCTCCACATTTACTTGCATCAGTGCTTTGTAGCCCAGGCTGCACTTTAGGATCACCTCGGGAGCTTTAAAACTATGGATACTGAGGCCTTACCCCAAAAGGTTATTATTCAGTTGGTCTGGCAGGAGGCCCAAACAACAGTGTTTTGTAAAAACTCCCCAGGTAATTCTTACCTACAGCCATGGCTGGAAACCACTGGCCTGGACAGATCACAAGGAATATTTTCGGAGGTGTATGACTTAATTACCAGGTGGTTCAGGTCCTTGCCTGTGTTGGCCTTGATGTTGTCTGTGGTTTACCATTATCTTAAACCCTTCAAGGGTAAGGATCTTGACTACAAATTTGAGATTTTTCTCCCTCTGAGCCCAGCCTTTCCTAGTCACAGGCCTCTCAGAAGCAGTGTCTTCAGTGGTTGAGGACTTGGAATCTGGGCTCAGACTGCGCTCAAATACAGTCCTGTAATCTGGCATCTGCAGAACCATTGGAAAAAGTGCTTCACCTTTGTGTGCCTCAGTTTTGTTATCTTAAGTTGTGGATCATTCTAATGTTCTCTCAAGTGTGTTGATGGGTTAAATAAACTCCCTGTGTGCAAAGTACTTAGAAGTGGCTGGTGATAGTCAGCACTCAGTTCACATTTTTATTCTCAGCTCTTGGAGGAGATAGGCCTTTAAGCATCAAAACAAGAAGCTCTCTACAGAATTCTCAATCTCAAGTGCTCTTTTCTTGCCCTTCATCTCTACCTTTTAATTCTTTGTATCCTCTCTATTTATGCAACCATAAGACTGTAGACAAGACTTTCCACTCTAGCCACCTGGTTGTGATAGGTTACCCTGGGCAGGAAGTATCCTCTAAGAACAACCTCTTAGAGGACTTTTTTGCTTAGAGCGGAGGGAAGTGTCAAGGCTTTGGAAAGAGATGGAAAATGGTGTGAGTCTTGGTTCTGCCATTTGATGGTATTGTGAACTTGGGCAAGGCCCTTCACATTACCAAATAACCCTTTCCTCTTCTGTGCAATGTAGATTGTAATACTTATACAATAGGTTTTTGAAAGAGAACCCAAGAGACAGGCCTAGCGTGTTCCTTAGTGCATAGCAAGTTCTCAGTGAGCATGAGGTCACTATATTGAGTCTCTGAGAAAGCAACTAGGTTTGCTCCTCTTCCCTTCTGTCTTATTTACATACATTCCCACAAAGGAGACAGGGGTGCCCCCTTTCTTAAATATGTGGGAGGACATGTTAATGCATTATCTGGGACCACAAAGTCAGTTGATCTTAGAGGAGAAAGGAGGAGGTTTCATGGATGTAATCCCAAAGTCTCATGTCTGTCTTTAAATGGAGCCACTAATGCCATGAGGATGGGAGTCTGAACTAAGGAATTCTTTTAATAATGCATTTCTTCTGTGAATCCTTGGTGTCCAGTTCACAGCAGATAATCCTGGGAATGAGAACTACCAGAGGTAAGAGAATACATCATAAGACCTAGATTCAAGGACTATCCCTACCTTCATCTATAAGGTAGTTAAAATCTATTGTTGACAAACCTGGAGAGGCAGCTGTGATGACCCACAGGAGTGGCACATGGACCAGCGCCCTGTAAATGCTAAAGGATTGTGTCATTTAGTACCATCGGGTGCCTGAAGAACACTCAGAGGATGAATCCTATACAGGCAGCCCCAAGAAGTTCGTCATCTAGTTAAAAGATGACATGTACAGAACTGACTGAAATCTAACATAAAATGTAAAAAGAGATGTTAAGTAAGTATAGATTTTATAAAGACACTCTTTTTAGGTAAAAGGATTTTACAAATCTTTCTAGACACAGATATAGTTGAATTAGGCTTTTAAAAAAAGAAGTAGGATTTGTCCATCATTAGATGAGTATAGGTGTGAATAAGTACATGTATATAGATGTGTATGTAAAAATGTATAAAGGACTTTGGGCTCTTCAGAGGAGTGTGTTGTGACTATATAAAGAGGACCTGGGGGCAGATTCAAGTATCATGGGAGTGTGGGAAGGTGGAAAGGATATTGGCTTTGGAGTGAGACAGACTTTGACATTTCATAGGCATTTTCAGAATACCTTGCACAGTACAATATGAGGTTCATATTACCATCCGCACACACTTTCACATTCCTACTCCTACCATTCATTAATCTGTCAAATTGTGTTAATTCTCATTTCTAAGTATCTCCTGAAATTTTACCTTCCTCTCCTCTTCATTTCTGTTGGCAATAATCCCAACCTGCAGCCCTCATCCAGCATCTCCTTGGTTTAGTGCTTTGCCCTTATCTTTCCTTGGCTCCTCCCTTCCACTTGCCTCCTGTCTGCTAAAATCTCCATTAGTGGCTCCTATTACAGCCTGCAGAGCATCAAGTCCAATCAAGAAACAACCCTGCATACCTCTAATGCTTTAGCCCTCTTTCCTCAACCACATCTCGTTGGGCTTCAAACACCAGGCAAGTGCTCCATCTGTGTCTACACCTGTACCATTGTTACTCCACTTGGAATGCCCTTTCCAACATTTCCTCAAGAGGAACTTTAAATTTAATTTTCTTTCAGGACTGAATTTATATTTTCCGTTCTCTGAGGAGCTTTCTGTAGCCTGCCTTGGCATATTAAAAAAAGGAACATACCCAGTTCTCCTTGAATTTACCCACATGTCTCTAATTAAAATTTTGTGAAGACAATGCCCATAGCTTATGTATCTCTATACTAAGGCCCAAGTTCAGGACCTGGCATGAGTTAGGTGCCCAATAAATGCTTGATGATTAAACTAATGAATTAATAAATGCAGACATAGTTTCACTAACAATGGGAATGCTCACTTATGGCTTTTATTGGGAATGAAAAAGAAGACAACTATTGCACATTGATTATCTAACCCACTATCTGACATTTTCCCTAGCATATTTAAGTGATTCATCATTGTATTCAAAAGTTTGAGATTCTTTAGAGTGAGTTTTCACAAGAGTGCCTTGTTTAATCTTCAGATATGAGGGAATTCTACCTGAAGACAAGGAACTCATTGTATTCTCGGATTTTTGTGATTTTAAGATCAAGTAAAAGGTCAAAGACATTCATTAAAGACCTGTAGGATACTGAATCTTTGGGTTTGTAGAGGAACTGAAATAAAGAAGTTAAAAAACATGGATTGATCCATATTTGTTCAATATATACTTGCACAGTTTGGGCTCTTGAGCTGTATTATCAATACTTGGTTATACCAGTACAGATTATTTTTTAGGATGGTTTGGTCATGGATTTCTACTTTCTCAGTCTTGGAAAACCTGAATTATGTTCCACTAGATTTCATGCCCTCAGAAGACTTCGCCGATCTTAACAGCACTCTTTACCTGTTGGCTTTCTGAGTGTTGTCTCAGAATCATTCTTTATACAATGTGGCAGGTACTATCACCAATTTACCAAATTTGGTCTATAAAATTAAACCCATTTTCCATTCCTTTACTATATCTTGGGATATTTTTAGGGAGAACTCTGGGTCTTGGCATGGTGAAAGCTGCAAACAAGGGTAGCAGTGAGTCTACTTTTCCCTGAAATCCAAGCTCCAAGTGCCTGTGTAATATCTACTGAAGATGTCTTGGCCACTGTAAAATAAAATCTTTGTAGGTCTCTTAATTACTTTCCTTTCCCACCTTTTCAATTGTAGCACGTGATTCCAGCAATCCCCATTTTAGTCAAACTAGAGACCAATTACTACTTATCTTTGATTCTTTCCACTTCTTTTACTCCCCACATTTACTTCACCAAAAAATGTTATTCATTATATTCATCAATACATATTTCAAATCTGCTCCTCCCAGCCTTACTATACTCTCTTCATCATAATTCGTTTCCTCAACTATTGTAATAGCCCCTTAACTGATTTTACTGCCATCATTCCTGCCCTTTCCACTGAATTCCCAATGTTTAAAAAAGTATAAATCAATTCCATTTCTAGGTATTTATCCAAGAAAACAAAACATGTCTACAGAGATAATTGTACAACATTTTAGCAGGATTATTCACAATATCTGAAAGCTGGAGCTTATCCAAATGCCCATCAACAAGTTAATTGACAAACATGTCATATATTTATTTAGTTTTAAAGATTTATTTATTTATTTGAAAGAGTTACACAGAAAGAAGGGAGGCAGAAAGAGATAGGTCTTCCTTCCACTGGTTCAGTCCCCAATTGGCCTCAGTGGCTGGAGCCATGCTAATCCGAAGCCTGGAACTTGGAGCTTCTTCCAGATCTCCAACATGGGTGCAGGGACCCAAGGACTTGGGCCATCTTCTATTGTTTTCCCAGGCCATAGCAGAGAGTTGGTTTGGAAGTGGAACAGCCGGGACTCAAACCGGCACCCATATGGGATGCTGGTTCTGCAGGCAATGGCTTTACATGCTACGCCACAGAGACAGCCTTGGCATGTCATATATTTATACAGTGGAATACAAATCATCTAAAATAATAAAAAGGCACATTACTGTTACATACAACATGGATGAATCTCAGAACCATTATGCTGAATGAAAGAATCAGAAATAAATGAATAATACTGTATGAGTCCATGAATATTAGCTTTTAGAACAAGCAAAAATAAGATCAAAAGATAAGAACAGTCATTGCTGTTCTTGTGAAGCCTAGTGAAGAGAGGAGTTCCTAGGAGTTGACTGAGAAGGGACATGAAGAAACATTATGGAAACATAAAAGTGCCCTGTGATAACAACATGGGTGTAATTTTTCAAAACAATGCAGGTAAGGTTTTTACATTTTTCATAAGTAAATTTTACCTGAAAAACAGGAAAATAGGACTGTAAAAATAACAGAAAAACAAGTGTGAGTGTGGGTACACACACACACACACACACGATAGCAAAGTGTTGGCCATTGTGGAATCTGTGATGGATATACATGGGGGTTCATTATATTGTTATGATTACTTTGTGTGTGTTTGAATTTTTCTGTAATAGAATGTTGTTTTTAAGTATAAATCAAATCATACTTCTTTCTAGCTTAAAACTCTTTAATGGCTTCCTGTTGCACCAAAAAATGAAGCCTAAGCCTTGGGCAATAATTTCTGTGGTCCTACACTTTTCAGCTACTGGTCAGTTTTTTTTTTTTCTCCTTCTTTCCTCCTCCTTTCCCTTTGGACTTTTACCTGAGAGATAGGTAAGCATGCCAGGATTTTTCCAAACACACAGCATTTGGATGAGTCATTGACTTACTTCCCTCCTCCAGGTCTTCAGATGAGCATTCCTCCTCATCCTTCCAGTCCTCAAGAAGCCCTCCTGACTGACACATTTTGGTTACTTGCTTGTATAATTCCTTCCAAGAAGACAGATTCTCTGAAGACAAGTGTATTGCACTCCTAGAACAGTGCCTTTTTTCTGTTCACTGAGTCCATGAATCAGTGAGTTATCTTTCAGCCATCTCATCCACTGAAGCCCTGGGGTTAAGCATGTCCTTTTAAGGCACCCAGACTAGCACCATGGACAGCGGTAGATTTAAAGGCTGTGGGAGGGAGCTTATAGAATTGCAGCAAATGGCAGGTATGGCATGGTAGGTGTTTTGGCATGCTTTAAAGTCCATCTGGAAAATGTATATCTGTGAACTGAAACCCTGGAAAACTTTCAAGAAAGCTGACACTAAGTGGAATGCTGCCAGTAGGGGGTTAGCTGCCTATCTTTGTGTGGGATGCAATCTGGAATGAAGGGTTCTGCACTTCCCCACTTACTGCTTGGAAGTGCTGTGAACTGTACTGTTCACTGTACTGTGAACCAGGAAGTACAGATCATGTCCAAACTGTGAACTAAGCAGCTTTCATGGTGCTGAGCAAATAAAGTCCCATTGAGCTTTGTTTTCCTCATACTTCAGAAAGGCACTTCATTGATATCGATGTTTCCCAAGTGAAATAATGCTGTTGTTTGTAGATACCTTGTATGAGGGAAATGAGGAGCAAAGAGGGAAAAGATGAGTGCATTCTAAAACACTGTGGATAAAGCAAGAGGATACAGAGGATCAAGAGAAACCATGTGGCTAATCAATCCATGTATTCATTGTTAGGAGACTGAACTAGAGAAAAGCTAAGATGATTTACAGAGTTAGTGTTTTTTGTACAGAGAGCTTCTGATTCACTATTTTATCCCCTGTGAACGTTTGCAGCATGTACAGCTCCAACTGCACAGGAGGTTTGCTCTGGCCGGAGTCTTATGCTCTTGTTTTCCCTTGTCTCCTAGATTGGGAAAATCAGACAAATCCTGTGGGAGAATAGAGATCTGTAGGTACCTGAGACTTTGGGCATGGCATTTCCTAGAGACAACACACTAACAGCCTCCACAAATCTGTCACATCTGTCTTTAACTCATCTGGATCCCTAGACCTTTTTTTTTTTTTTTAAGATTTATCTATTTATTTGAAAGGCAGAGTTACAGAGAGGCAGAGGCAGAGAGAGACAGAGAGAGAGAGAGAGACAGAGACAGGTCTTCCACCTGCTGATTCACTCCCCAAATGGCTGCAACAGCCAGAGCTGCACTGATCCAAAGCCAGGAGCCAGGAGCTTCTTTTGGGTCTCCTAAGGACTTGAGGCCATCCTCCACTATTTTCCCAGGCCATAGCAGAGGGCTGGATCAGAAGTGGAGCAGCTGGAACTTGGACTAGCACCCATATTGGATGCTGGCACTGCAGGTGGCAGCTTTTACCCTCTATGCCACAGCGCCAGCCCCGGTTCCTAGACTTTCAAAGTGGACCTCTTCCAATGTCAGTATCTGTGTCTGTCTCAACAGGTAGCCTCTGGAGCCAGACAGCATGGGTTTAATAACCCTAGTTTTACCCTTTCAGTTCTGTTTGATTTTGAAGTAATTATTTAACTTTTATGTGTCGGTTTCTTTCTCTTATTAAATATTTCTTTAAAATTTTTTTTTGACAGGCAGAGTGGACAGTGAGAGAGAGAGGGACAGAGAGAAAGGTCTTCCTTTGCCGTTGGTTCACCCTCCAATGGCCGCTGCGGCCAGCGCGCTGTGGCCGGCGCACCGCGCTGATCCGATGGCAGGAGCCAGGTACTTATCCTGGTCTCCCATGGGGTGCAGGACCCAAGCACTTGGGCCATCCTCCACTGCACTCCCTGGCCACAGCAGAAAGCTGGCCTGGAAGAGGGGCAACCGGGACAGAATCCGGCGCCCCGACCGGGACTAGAACCCGGTGTGCCGGCGCCGCTAGGCGGAGGATTAGCCTAGTGAGCCACGGCACCGGCCTTCTTTTAAATTAAATACTATCTGTCACACAGGGTCATTCAGCAGATTATGTATAATAGTGCATGTAAAGCATTTAGTGCGTAGTCTGGCATATAGTATGTACTCAGTAAATGTCACCTATTATTAATACTGTGAAACTTTGAGATGTTGCCCAAATGGAACTAATCAAGTCTTTGGCTCTGCATATAACCTGGGAAATCATTTGGCCCTCTTCAGAATGCTGCACTTATCATCAAGAATAACAAAAGCAACAGTAAACACTCAGCTTCACATATTTAGAGGCTGTAAGGTGTGATGTACCAGTTAAAATCTGGGAGAGTATTTCCATTGTCTTCAGCACAGGATACTCTTAGAGGGCCTGATTTTTATGAGTGTGTAAAATGCCTTGTGGACACATTAAACTTAATATATAACCATAATAACCGAGGAGCCACCAGCCTGAGAGAGAGGCAGCAACCCAGGGAGAACAAAATTTGGAAACATAAAGCATGGGAAAGGATTTTTTTTTCCACAGGGGTTGAGCAGTGTTTGAACATGAAAGGGTGAGGAATAAAGGGCAGAAACTTATGGTGAGCAGTTGGGAACAGGATCACTGCAGTAATTTTGTTTATCCTAGCCGTGGTCTGGTGCATGAAGACTAAGGATAAAATTGGGACAATCGGGCAGGCATTTGGTGTAGCAGTTAAATTCCAGTTGGGACAGTTGTATACCATAATAGAGTATGTAAGTTTGAGTCCTGACTCTGCTGTCAATTCCAGCTTCCTGCGAATGCACACCCTGGGAGGCAGCAGGTGATGGCTCAGTGGTTTGTTCCCTGCCACTCACATGTGAGATCATTATTCAGTTACTGGCTTCTAGCCTCAGCCACTGCAGACATTTAGGGAGTGAACCAGCAAATGGAAGATATGTCTGATTCTTTCTCTCCTTCTCTGCCTCTCAAATAAATAAAAGTAAATTTGAATAGACAGAGGATAGGAAGGTGGAGGGGAGAAGGATGAGAGATAGGAAACTGAGACCCATAGACAGAGTTATACTTAGGGATTGGGAAGACAGAATAGATGTGTTGAGTGTAGCTGCAGAAAGAAGGCACAAGGAAGGTGGAGGAGGCAATAGGATCCCCATTAATGTGGTTCACTTCACATGATCTGTAGTCCAAGGAAGGAATTGCCATTCTTCGTGTAGAGCGAGACTTGCCATGACCAGTCTCTTCACAGGTGGAATTTCTGGAGGATTCTGGTGGCAGTGTACCCTAATCACAGGAATGCTATCTAAAAGGGGGAAAGTCTTATCATATTTGTCTCTGAAATTGTAAAACAAAACTGAAGATTAGAAATGGTGATCAATGCCATCTGTAGAAGTAGGATTTCAGATTTTATTGCATCAGAGGCAATAAGGTCTAGAAGGATTAGTGAGAGTCTGTTGGCCAAAAGTGTGCTTCATACATTTTTCACCTTGGAATGAAGCTGAGCTTCACACTGTCAGCTCTGTAACCATCTGTGGCCAGTAGGTAGGCAGATGAATAGATTGATGGATGGGTGGATGGATGGATGGATTGGTCAATCAGTCAACAATGAGAACCAGAACATCTGACCTATTCACCATCTCTATTATAGTAAAGCTAAATATTTTTGTATAACTAGGAGCTAAATGTTTTTTATCGTGTGATTTTTTAAAAAAGGATTTATTTATTTATTTGAAAGCAGAGTTACAGAAAGAGAGGAGGGGAGACAGGGAAAGAGAGAGAGAGAGAGAGAGAGAGAGAGAGATCTTCCATCTGCTGGTTCCTTCCCTAAATGGCTGCAGTGGCCAGGGCTGGGCAAGCCTGAAGCCAGGAGCTATGAACTTTTTCTCGGTTTCACATATGGGTACAAGAGTCCAAGCACTTGGGCTATCTGCTGCTTTTGCAGGGGGCTGGATCAGAAGTGGAGCAGCTGGGGTTGGAACCTGACCAATATGGGATGCCATTGCTGCAGGCTATGGCTTAACCTGCTGTGCCACAGCGTCAACCCCCCATGCTAATTTTAAAATTTAATTTAGACTTCAAGCTGCCAGAAGGAAAAATCCACATGTATGAGTGCACATACACGACTGCATCCAAAAAATATTTATTATTTTCAAATTTATCCTGAGGATCCAAACTTTGTGTAGATTACATTTTCTCTCTTCACCTTTTAGCTTGGAGGGAGAACACGTTCCTCTACTTCTAGGGGAACATCTTCCAGTTTGTCCACTCATTTAGTAAGTTTGAACTGAGGTGTTCATTAAGGGTCAGGCCTTATATCTGATTCAGGAATTTTAAAACTGAAAGAGGAATCAGGCTTTTTAAGGCGAACATACCTGCTCAATCTGGGAATAACTAATCAACCTTTCCTTACATAGTCAATCTCTACTTCTATAGATCTTTGGACTTAAAGAGGCAATATGATATACATTTCATCTACTCTTATCTGCAGATTATCAATCCCATTTTACAGGTGAGTACACTGAGACAAGAGGAGGAAGGTGTGACTAACCACAGCTGAAAGTGGTAAAGCTAGAAGCCACCCAAAGTGTTCTGATAACAGGTCTTGTGCATTTTATACTACACCATGGCTACTCTGAGCTGCCAGGCCCTGGCACTGACCGTGTTTGGATTCCCTAGAATGAGATGAGTTAGCTAAGGGAATTAGAAAGAAGTCACACATCACCGGTTTGCTTGATGCCATGAGCTCTTTTGAGAAAGGGATTAGTTGTGGCATTGCTACCATGAAGCAAAATACCTCTCTCTTCTCTGTCATTCTAGGTAATTCAACTTTTCTAGACAAACTCACATGCACCCAAGAATCACAAGAAAGCAATCTCACAATAATGAATCTCAAGGTTTTGAGTGTATCTTTCCCAAAACCTGCGGTGGTGAGAACAGCTTTGATTCATGGAAGTCAATACTTATCTGCAAACCCCAGTCACAACCCATCTCATACTGACCATGCATCTGTCTGCAGGCTGCTCTTTCCTGGAAATAGGGAGGAGGAGCTGGGTTCTGGAGCTAAAACCATGGCCTCAACATCTTAGCTTTATCCTTCCAAATTTTTTCTTCTTCTTCATGCCCACAGCACTGCATTTCTCACTCATCGTCTATTGCTCTGTATAAGAGTAATTGAGGACCACAGTTTTTCTCATGTGTGTGTAGCTGTGAACATAGTTTACACACACATCCTATCTGGTCTGTAAGCTCCCTGACACTGGGGTGATGTATTCACAGTTGCTTCTCATCTTCTTGACCCGACATATGATAGTTGCTCCATAGGATCTTCTGTGTTTCATGAAATACACACTAAAATATATTAGTTTTTGAAGGATTAAAATCATAAATGAACAGAAGTTCTCTAATTCAGAACAAGTCCACAGGACCCTGACCACTGAGTTCTGTGGTCTGATATTCAGAGTTTAGTCTGGAATCTTATACAACCAAGTAGCCTTGTGAGTGGCCACATCATCCCTCAGACACAGGAAGTGGGCCGTTTTGCTGCCCTGATTTCTCTACATACAACAGACCTGGCATTTCCATTGCTGCAGCCCCAGTCTGTGCCTGCCTTTGAAGATGTAAAGTTGTGTGTTTTGACCTTTCATGACTTGGTGACAAACAATGAGTACTAGAATCTACACATTTTCTGGCAATCACAAATCTTGTGTTGTGAGAGAAGATGAGCCATGTTATATTTTCTGCTTTCCCTTTTGAGCCCATTCTTCACTTTCCATGAACTAGGCATAGGAAAGGTGACAGCCCTTGGTTTTGGGAGGGGCACAGAGTATAATTATTACTATACAAAGTCATTTCAATATCTGTGCTTATTTGATATATTGATACCTTAGTCTAGTCTGATCTAAGCATTTTCCATGTGCTAAGAAGTGTTAGGTGCTGGAGATTCAGAGATTGTTGAGATCTCAACTCTGCTGTCAAATACGGAGACAGCTAGCTAAGCAGAGAATCTATGTGAAAAACAATGCTACTTAAGTTCCAAAATGAACACAGATAGAGTAATGACCTCATGGAGTTGCTTTGCTGGAGGTTATCAGTGAGGGATTCCCAGAGGAGATAAGTTCTTCCCTGAGTATTGAAGTGTGGATAGAATTGATCAAATTAATAAAGGCAGAAATAGAATTTGTGGGTGGGAGGAATTTCATGTTTAACAACATGAAGAGGTGGAATATTATGGTGGGTTGGATGAAGGAAAAATTTAGAATTGCATGATTTTTAGATTTGACTTGGAGGTGTAAAGACAGAGTTACCAAGGTGCTTGTGAACCGTCTGAGGAGGATGGACTCCATAGAAGTCAGGGGCTAGGAGAGATGGGAAGCAGAGAAGGACAATGTGAGCGCAGCATAGAGGGTGGGTAGGAGAAGGATGAGGGGTGTGTGTGTGTGTGTGTGAGAGAGAGAGAGAGAGAGAGAGAGAATCTTCTATCCACTGGTTCACTCCCCAGATGGCCACAATGGCTCGGGCTGGGCCAGGCTGAAGCCAGGAGCCAGGAGCCAGGAGCTTTTTCTAAGTCTCTCATGTGAGTGCAAAGTCCCAAGTACTTGGGCCATCTTCTGATGCTTTACCAGGCACATTAGCAGGGAGCTGGATTGGAAGTAGAGCAGCCAGGTCTCTAACTGGCACCCATATGGTATGCTGGTTCACAGGTGGAGGGGCTTAACCTACTAAGCCTCAATGCCTGCCCTCCCCAACAACTTCCTCATTTTATTTGTTTATTTATTTTTTAAAGATTTTTTTATTTGTTGGAAAGTCAGAGTCACACACACACACACACACACACACACAGAGAGAGAAAGAGAGATGGGGAAGTCTTCCATCCAATTGTTCCCTCCCCAGATGGCCTCAACAGCTGGAGCTGCACTGATCCAAAGCCAGGAGCCAGGAGCTTCCTCTGGGTCTCCCATGCAGGTGCAGGGGCCCAAGGACTGGGGTCATCTACTGCTTTCCCAGGACATAGCAGAGAGCTGGATTGGAAGTGGAGCAGCCAGTCTCCTACTGGCGCCCATATGGGATGCCAGTGCTTCAGACCAGGGCATTAACCCACTGCGCCATAGCGCCAACCCCCAACTTCCTCATTTTAAAACAAGAATCTAAAGCCCCAAGAGGAGATACAATGATTCTAATGTCATACACTCAGTTGAAAGGTTTTTGAATTTTGGTTTATTTCTCAAAGTCCAACTTTAGAAGAATGTAGAAAAATACTGTAGCAAGTTCAGAAAAGAAGAGGGCAAGGCACCTCAAAATCATGACACTAGGGAATCATTTAGGGCATGAGGAAGACTCTAGTGGAGAGATAACTAAAGGCACATATATACATATGCATCTGCTGGATATGGTCCTGAGGTCTGTCTCAATCAAAGTGTGGACACTCCTCATTGATGGACCTCAGTTCACTTTAATAAAGAATATTTTAAGAGTGCAACATAGGTGCTGGTGCTGTGGTGTAGTGGGTAAAGCCACCACCTGAAGTGCTGGCATCCCACATGGGCACCAGTTCAAGTCCCAGCTGCTTTTCTTCTGATCCAGCTCTCTCTTATGGCCTGGGAAAGCAGTAGAAGATGCAGTAGAAGATGCCCCTGCACCTGCATGGGAGACCTGGAAGAAGCTCTTGGCTCCTGGCTTCAGATTGGCTCAGCTCCAGCCATTGCAGCCATCTGGGGCGTGAACCATTGGATAGAAGACTCTCTGTCTCCGCCTCTGCCTCTCTGTAACTCTGCCTTTCAAATAAATAAATAAATCTTTTTTAAAAGTGCAGCATATATTCAGTGGGGACTGCTGTATTATCTCCTAGTGAGTGTCCAGCCTTTGGAAGAGTTCATAACCTTAATTGGGTTAAAGCGTGAGATATAATCATTATTTGAGGTTGAACAGTGATTTCTCCCTACCTGGAATATTCAGGATTCTCACTCATGATTGATTCACTGGAATGTAAACTTCATCCTGTGGGGACTATGCTTGTTTCTGTTTACAGCTTTATTCATAGTTTATAGACTATTGACTGACTCTTTTTTTAAGGTTTTTATTAAATGAATACAAATTCCATATGTATAGCTTTCAGGAATATAGTGTTTCTTCCCCCATTCCTGCTCTCCCACCCTCACTCCCATCCCACCTCCTACTCCCTCTCCTATTCCATTTTTCATAAATATTTGTTTTCAATTCACTTTATATACAGAAGACCCACTCTATACTAAGTAGAGGTTTCCACTGTTTGCACCTACACAGACACACAAAGTATAAAATACTATTTGATGAAAGATTTTACTGTTAATTTTCATAGTATACCTCATTAAGGACAGAGGTCCAACATGGGGAGTAAGTGCAGTGACTCCTCTTGTTGATTTAACAATTAACACTCTTATTTTTGACACCAGTGACCACTGGAGGATCTTGATATGAGCTGCCAAGGCTATGGAAGCCTTTTTATTTAAAAAAAAATTATTTTATTTATTTGAAAGAGTTACAGAGAGAGGTAGAGCCAGAGAGAGAGAGAGAGGGTCTTCCATTCCACTGGTTCACTCCCCAAATGACCACAACAGCCAGAACTGAGCTGATCTGAAGCCAGGAGCCAGGAGCTTCTTCCAGTTCTCCCACATGGGTACAGGGGCCCAAGAACTTGGGCCATTTTCTACTGCTTTCCCAGGCAATAGCAGAGAGCTGGATCAGAAGAGGAGCAGCCAGGACTTGAACCAGTGCTCTTATGGGATGCTGGCGCTGCAAGCTGGGGCTTTTACCCACTGCGCCACGGCGCTGGCCCCATGGAAGCCTTTTGAGTCCACAAACTGTGTTGGTGTTTAGACAGGGCCATATGCAAAGTGGAAGTTCTCTCTTCCCTTCAGAGAAAAGTACATCCTTCTTTGATAGCCCCCTCTTTCCACTGGGGTCTCACTTACAGAGATCCTTCATGTAAGTTATTTTTTGCCACCGTGTCTTGGCTTTCCATGCCTGAAATGCTCTCCTGGACTTTTCAGCCAGATCCAACTGCCTTAAGGGTTGATTCTGAGGTCAGAGTGCTATTTAGGGCATTTGTCATTCTATGAGTCTGCTGTGTGGCCTGGTTCCCATGTTGGATCATTCTCTCCTTTTTAATTCTATCTATTGTTATTAGCAGACACTTGGTCTTATTTATGTGATCCCTTTGACACTTATTCCTATCTATATGATCAGTTACACACTTAATATGATCACTTTAACATGTAAGATGGCATTAGTACCTGCCAACTTAACGGAATTTGGAGTCTTATGGCAAATTTTTAGCTTTACCCTTAGGTGTAAGTCTGTGGGAACATATGCTGAACTGTGCATCTCCTCCCTCTCTTATTCCCATCCTTATTTTTTACAGGGATAAATTTTTAATTGGATTTAAACACCTATGAATAATTCTGTGTTAAGGAAAGAGTTCAACCAATGGTGTTAAGTAGAAAAATAAAATACTAAAAAGAATAAAATAGTAAGTTGTTCCTTGATAACCAGTACAAGGGCTAATCAAGTCATTGCTTCTCGGAGTGTCAGTTTTACTTCTACAGGTTTCCTTTTAAGTGCTCAGTTAGATGAATTAGAAAAATCTTTATTTAAGATTTATTTATTTATTTGAAAGAGTTACACACAGAGAGAAGGGGAGAGAGAGAGAGAGAGAGAGAGAGAGAGAGAGAGAGAGAGAGAGAGATCTTCTATCTGCCAGTTCACTTTCCATTTGGCCACAATGGCTGGAGCTGTGCCAATCAGGAGCCAGGAGCCTGGAGCTTCTTCCGGGTCTCCCACATGAGTGCAGGGGACCCAAGGACTTGGGCCATCTTCTACTGCTTCCCCAGGCCATAACAGTGATCTGAGTCAGAAGTGGAGCAGCCGGGACTCGAACTGGTACCCATATGGGCTATTGGCATTTCAGGCAGCAGCTTTACCCACTGTGTCACAGTGCCAGCCCCAACTGACTCTTAAGAACTGCATGTCCTAGTAGAGTCACTGAGCTGAAGCATTCTGAGCCCCTTGCTACATAGGCTTGGGACTGGTGTATTGTTCCTTCTGCTGCATTCTGTTGACCAGTGTCCAAAGAACTCAGATTCAAGGTATGGGAAGATTCTCTCTTGGTGGAAAGAGCTACAAAATCATATTGCAAAATTTGTGGCTATAGGCAGAAGTGAGAAATTTGGGCTCTTTTTAAAATCAGTATATTCCATCTTCCTTTAGGAAAACAGTGTAGATTGTGTCAAGAATATAGAAAATACCAAAGTCAAGGCCAAGCTATGGCTAGAGTCATGGCCTGGGATGGGAAGAAGGGCTGTTAGGTTAAGGTGTGGAAAGAAATCCAAGGATGTTGAAAAGTAGATGTTCTTGGTACCAGCCTTACCATGGTTTGGGAACTATAAGCTCCATGATGGTAGAAGCTCTGTGCATTTTGCTCAATAATGTATCCTGTGTTCTACACAGGGCAGGTGCTCATTAAAATGTTTTGAATAAATAAACTTATGTGCCAAATACTTGAATGTATATATGCATGAATGAGTGGTCCTGGCAATGGTCAGTAATGGGAGCTGTACTCAGATTGGAGAAATTGTTAAGAGTTTAAATTTTGGAGCCTTGGAGACCTCTGTTGTAAATACCAGCTTTACCACATATCAAGTATAAGACATAGCATCCCTGCTCTTCACTTTTCTAATCCATAAAAATGAGGTGGTAAGCCCTCAAAGGTTCATTATAAGAACTGGAATAGCCTAAATGAATTTTGCAGCCTGATGTCTAGCATGGAGAGTTCTCAAAATTGGATAACTGTAGTAATCAATTTTGGGAAGGGGGAATAGTTGAAGACTGTGTGTGGCTCAGCTGGGAGTCAATCCACCAGACATAGAGCTCCACAAGGTTTCTGATCCCTAAGGCCTGGAAGAACAGACTTGAATCTATGTTACTCTTCTTCAACAATCAAAGATAACAGCATCACTCATAAAAATGTTATTAACAACACAACAGCTTTTGCTTTTCTAAGCCCCAGCTGCTATGTTTCCTGAATAGTTCTATACAAAGCCATTTGTTTCCATGGTTTTTCATCTTTGATCCTTTGAAGGAGGGAAGATGGGGAGGGGACTGGTGAGGGATGAGGGAATTGTGGAAATGAGTTGGGTAAAATTTTACCTGTTCCATATTCTGAACCAAGTGGGCTTTGAGCCCAAGTCAGGAGGGATATCTGCATGGGCTTGGCCAACCAACATGTGACAACATATTCCATGATAGTGAAAAGTTTTTATGACAAATAGATTTGGAATAATTTATTCTTCTCAGGTACTGCTCAGTGTACAACCCAAAGCTCTTAACCCTAATCTAAGCCTCTAGTTATAGACACCAGCCTTTGGAAGCTAGCATTTACCACTGTCAGGTACCTCTGGCATCTATTTCAGTTATCTGTTGCTTTATGACAAACCACCGCAAAACTTAGTAACTTAAAATACTATTTATTTACTTACTAATTAGTGAGCTGGCAGTTCTTCTGCTCTTCTTGCTATTCCTCTGGCTGCAGACATCTAGAGGCTCAACATGGTTTCATTCACACATTGGATGCCTTGGCTAAGATGGCTGGGACAGCTGGGGGCTAACAAGTTATCTCTCTCCGCATTTGATCTATCAGAAAGGCTAGGTCTCTTGATGTGGTAGAGTAGGAGTTCACTAGGCACAAGTTAGAGCTTTCTGATCTTTAAAACCTAGACCCTTAATGGCATGGTCACACTTCCTCCATTTGCTATTGACCAAAGTGGTTCACAAGGCAGCCTTGATTCAAGGGGAAGAGACATGGATTCCATCTCCTAATGGGGCTATACCAAATTGTCAGTGATCTTGTTTGTGTAGGAACTCCCCAAGTATTCCTCTTCCTGTCCTGTACTTTTCTCCTCTAAGGCTGATCCTGCTTCTGGCCAGAGGTAAGCTGCTTTTTAGTTTTATGTCCCTTAAGGCCTCACCTCTTCTGAACACTATCCAATCTCTTCAATTCCTTCACTTTGTGGAAGATTAAGCAGAAGTCCATACAGGGGAAATTAGTCCAAAATCATGACAGACAAACATAGTTGTGGGTCTGGAGTATATACTCCCTGACTCCTTGTTCAGTGTTCTTGTAGTAATCTTGTTCAGTGGTTTTCCCAGTAATCTTGGGAAAGACTGAACGTCAGTGAACCTGAAAGAGTTCCAAATCTTTGTTTTGCAGCTTTATCTCCAATAAGATAACATCTCTAATTGCCATCTTTTACGAGTGTTAGTTCATGTAGAAGAGCTGCCTAGAACTTGTCTGGTTCCCTGTCATAACTGAGAGTGACTCATACTGGCCGTGGGTGACGTTTTCATTTGCCTTTCTCTGGGAGGGGGAAGGTGTGCTCCAGGAACTTGACTATGTGAGTCACTTTTGAAGACAGGAGGAAGTGAGAATGTCAGTGCCTTCTTGGATGTGAGGCAGGATTATGCTCTGATGGTGCCTGGGACAAGCCTGTACAGCCTTTCAAAATCTCAAAGGAAAGTGCAAGTGGTGCCATACTCACATTCACCCCTACTCCAGCTCTCATTCATTGCTTTCCTCTGTGAAGGCACTTGACTTGCTGTAAGCATCTGTTTTATTTGTTTTGTTTTTGTCCAACTTCCAGGGTGACTATGAGTTCCCCAAGGGCAGAGGCATCATCTTCTCATCTTTGGAACCTTAGTGCATGTCTTCGAGCAGATGCTGATCCAGAGTTGAGAAGAACTCCAAGTGATAGCTTCCCAGAGACATCTGAACTTTGGGAAGACTGAATAATGAGTAGTAGTAACTCGGCCTTGCTGTGGCCAATCAGGAGGTGCCTGCTTGAAAGTCTCCCTTCAGGAATTCTCAACACATTCCTGACACTACTCCATCCAAGTGAGTCAAGTGGATCTACTAGAGACCACTTCCTTTGGGGACTGCCCTTGAAAGAGTCATGTAGAAACAAACAAAAACTCAAGATTTCCCTTTTGGTTCTCCTCCAGGCTCCTCCTACTCTAAATTCAGTCCTGCTCCAAGGATATGCAGGTCAAGATGCAGGAATTGGGGCTCAAGCTCACTTTTCTCATCTTCCCTTTGAAGAACACTTGGCTGCTTTCCAAATGGACTTCTTACCTCCACTGCCTCTGTCTGACTCTGAACCACAACCATATCCAATTTGCAGCCCTGGAGATTAAGGGCGGAAATTTGACTTTTTAATTTTATTATTCTTGTTCTTCTTCCTGCTTCATTAGAGCCATGCGATTGGCCTAAAATACAGTATGTAAACGATGCTTCAGGCTCAGCTGGATGCCTGGATTCTCTGGGGATATAATTATGCTAAGCGATTCTCACCAGGGACAGCACAATTTACCTTCTACCTGGGCATCCTCTGGCAACACACTCTTTAGTTCTCCTGAGGGGACTGGCTGCTGTCCCTTGAGACATTCTCCTTTCTCTCTCTCTCTCTCTCTCTCTCTCTCTCTCTCTCTCTCTCTGTGTGTGTGTGTGTGTGTACTTCAAGAATATGGCCCATTTTCATTTTAAATGAGCTATTGCATCAGTAAAAACAAAGAGAATATATTGCATCCTTGTGTGTCTTCAGGTGGAAGGATGTGCATACTTTTGGAATAGTAAAAGGTCACCAAAGAAAAAATGCAGCTGCAGGTACTGATAGACTTTGCCTTATGTGCCTCTCCATCTGGGAATTAGAGTTTGACCATTTTTGTTTCCGTGGCTGGGGTGGAGAGGGAGCCTGCAACGGAAGAGTTAGGATATTGGGCTCTTGATTCTAGCCCTATCCAAGGTGACTGGGTTCAAAGGCTTCAAGACAGGATACAGAATGCACCCAGGCCTTTGCCCCCGTTTACAAGAGGGTTCTTAACTCCTGGGAGCCTTGGCTTTCTTCATCATGAAAGGAAACTAATAACCCTCACCCTGCTTATCTATGGAACGCTTGTGAAAAATCATTGAATTACTGAAGGTGAAAGTGTTTTGTATTCACTCAAATCAACATCTGCCAAATGCCTACTTTGTGCATGGATTAACAGAATTCTTATCCCTGGGGGAATCGCAGCCTTGCAAACCATAAATTATAAAGCACTGAACAAATGCAGTTTTAAAATTTATATATTTGAAATCATTTTGCATTTTGGAAAATTCCTATAAAGCTGGATGTGCCTGGGTATATGCTCCCCTCCACACAGCCTTAGACTCTTGCTTTGTTACTTCCATATCATTTTATGGTTCTGCCCCTGCCCCTCATCCCACACCCTTCCTCATCTCTTCTTCTTCTGCATCCTCCTTTGAAGCATTTTTTTTTCAGTCGCAGCACCACCCTTTATCACATAGCATTAGGATAACGTTTTAATAAATATGTTTATTAAAGCATACAGGGAGGCTCCAAAATCTTCATGGAGATGGGATTAAAAGATAAGTCTATTTTGGTGCAAAAATGGTGAAATCTGTGCCTATGAGTGTCTTCAAAAAGTTAATGGAAATAAATGAGAAAACTGCATGAATTTAACAATTTTTTTCCACCAAAGTGAACTTTTATTTCTTTTTAAAAATATTTACTTATTTATTTGAAAAGAAGAGCCACAGAGAAGCAGAGGCAGAGAGAGAGAGAGAGAGAAATAGAGAGAGAGGCAGGCCCTTCATCCTCTGGTCCACTCCCCAAATGGCCACAATGGCCGGAGCTGTGCCAATCTGAAGCCAGGAGCCAGGAGCTTCTTCTGTGTCTCCCACCAGGTGCAGGGGCCCAAGGATTTGGGCCAAACTCCACTGCCTTCCCAGGCCACAGCAGAGAGCTGGATCAGAAGTGGAGCAGCCGGGATTTGAACTGGCACCTACATAGGGTGCTGACACCCCAGGCAGTGGCCTCACCCACCATGCCACAGTGCTGGCCCCAAACTTTTCTTTTAATTCCATTTTTTTTGTGAACTTTAAAAAAGTACTCTCCTATATTAAAAAACGGATAAATCCTAAGTTTACAGCTTAGTGAATTATCATGAGAGGAAGCAACCACAAATGACTTGCCTGGATGAAGGAATATGGCACCTCCAGCATCCTAGGACCTCCCTCCCTTTCCTCTTCCTTGGTTTCCTTCACATTTCTCTGTAAGTCATTGCGGTCCTAATTTCTGACATTATGGATTGCTTTTCAGTTGTACTTTATTAAATTTAAAAGTATTTGTGTGCATATTTATTTGTTTCTATATATTCATTTGAAAGGAAAGTTACAGAAAGAGGGAGTGATAGAGGGAGAGAAGGAGAGGGTGAGGAGAGGGAGAGGGGGAGGAGAGAGAGAGAGAGGTCTTCTATCTGCTGGTTCACTCCCCAAATGGCCACAACAGCCAGGGCTGGGCTAGCTGAAGCAAGGAGCTACAATTCCATCCAGGTCTCCCACATGAGTGACAGGGGCCCAAGCACTTGGACCATCATCCACTGCTTGTGCAGTCAATGGTTTAACCCACTGCACCACCATACTGGCCCATTTACATGTATATTTAAACTTTCAATATATAGAATCACATTCTATATGTTCCTTTGTGTCTAACTTATTTTGCTGAGACTTGTGTTTGTGAGAATCATTGTTGTATGTAAGTATAGTTTGTTCATTGCTGTTGCTGTAAAGTTTTCTGTTATATGGATAGATCAACATTATTTATTCTTCTGATGACTTCAGTATACTATTTCCAGTTTGAGGGTTTTATGAATTAAGCCCCTGAAAACATTCTCATACTGAATTATAACTGGCATGGATTACCAGTAAACTACATATATGTAAAGTGTACAAGGTGTTAGGTTTTGAAACATAATAGTGAAACCATCATGACAATCAAGACAGTGGTCAAATTCATAGCCCATGACAGTTTCTTTATACTTTTTTTATAACTACTCCCTGCTGTCTGCCTCATATTGCACCTGTCTCCAGGCAGCCACTGATCTGCCTTCTGTCACTATATATGAATTTGCATTTTCTATAGTATTATACATAGTATACACTGTTTTTTAGTCTGGATTGTTTCACTCAGCATAGTTTGATTAAAATTTATTCCTGTTTATGTATGTGATACTGTTTTTTATTGTTGAGTAATATTCCATTGTCTGGATAGACCATAGGTTGCTTAACATTCACATATTGATAGGTGTTAGATTTTTTCCAGTTAAGGGCTCTTACAAATAAAGCTTCCATGAATATTTATGTACAAGTTGTTGAAGGGAACATATGTTTTCAGTTTTATTAGGTACATACGAAGGAGTAAAATGGCGGGGTCATATAATCAGTGTATGTTTAAAATTTTGATAAACTGTTAGATTGATTTCTGAGTAGTTGCGCCATTTTACACAGCTACCAGCAGTGTATGAGAGTTTGAGTTGCTGTACATACTGAACCAGAATGATTAGTCTTCTTGATTTAAGATGTTCTGATTAAAGTGCAGTGGAGTGGCTGACGTTGTGTAGCTGGTAAAGCCACCACCTGCATTGCTGGCATCCGATATGGATGGTGTCCAGTCCTAGCTGCTCTTCTTCCAATCCAGCTCCCTGTTAATGGCCTGGGAAAAACAGTGGAAGATGGACCAAGTGTTTGAGCCTCTGCTACCCACATGGGAGACCCGGATGAAGCTCCTGGTGCCTGGCCAAGTGCTGGCTGTTGCAGTCATTTCGGGAGTGAACCAGTATATGGAAGATTCTCTCTCTCTCTCTCTCTCTCTCTCTCTCTCTCTGTGTGTGTGTGTGTGTGTGTGTGTCCCACTCTCTCTGTAACTCTGACTTTCTAAAAAAAAAATAAATCTTAAAAAAAAGAGTGCAGTGGAATCTTTCTGTAATTTGCCTTATCATTCTCTAATGAGTAGTGATGTTGAGCAAATGTTTATGTCTTCTGATGAACATATGGATGTCTTTTTGTTGGGGATATGCCTAGGAAAATAATTCTTTGGTCTTAAGGGACATGCTCAGATTTGTGCTGCAAAAGAAGCACTCCAGAAGAAGGATCTTAGGGAGGAATATTGAAGGCAGGAGACCATTTAACAGATTGCAGTATATATTACTTTCTTTCTGCTAGTTCCCTTTTGTGTCTCTGTATCCTGCATCCCACCTAAATTATAAGCTCTTAAACAGTTGTAAAAAGCATCACAACTCCGTTTACTCTTCAGGACCTCATACCAAGTGTTATCCCAGTTTTGAGGTGGGAGGACATAGCCTGGTTTGAGGGTCACCTTTGTGTCATGTGTCATTTGTTAAGAGTATTTACATATTTGGCAACTTCTGAGGAAAGTTTATTCCTCATCACAGCTGAGGAACTGAGTCTTTGGGAGATATGTAATTTCCCAATATCTCAGGGCTCATAATCAAGGGATGTAGAATTTACAAGCTTGATGCTGTTCTTTGTATCACTCAACCTAGTTGTCTTTTTGATCATATTGCCTCTTAGGTGCTCAAAGAAGACACATAAAAGTGATTGAGGAGAAGTGCATTTGAGGACTCCGAAGAGAGGCCCTTGTCATGATTCAGGACTGTAAGCTACATGCTCAGAAATTCTCCTGAGCTCTCCAACCAGTCTCTTCTTCGGTCTCTGACCCAAGCTACTTGAGACAGAATTGACACAGTGATAATAGTGTTGTGCATGGAACCCCAAAAAGTGCCTTGCAAATTCCACTTCTCTTCTCTAAGTCTAGCTCTTTTGTGATGAAAGACCTGCTCTTTCTTTGCAGAGCACCATGAACTCCTTTATGCACTTTGACACCACATTCCAGAGCCTAGCTTGGTACCTCATGTATGATAGCCCCATTTGGTGTCTGTTTTCCCACTTGTCACTTTGCCTCAGCTACCTCTTGGGAAGACATGTCCTGGAGAGGTGATTTGGGCCTGTCTACATAACTTAGTCTCTCTGATATTCTGCTCAATCACCTGTAAAATGAAGAGAATAGTGGCGGCTTCTGCCTAAGAGACTTTTGACAATTGCATGTTGAGTGGTTAATGACATTAATTCTTGTTATGTTTTGTTGCTGCTATAGTAGGTGGCTCTCCCTCAGACCTACTTGTCTGCTTCAGTAATAACAACTGACTAATTCTGGAAGGGTGGGAGATGCAAGTGAGGGAGGCAGAAGGTGAGACAATAGGTAGTTACCCCCAAAACAGATCTCTCCCGCAGAACCATGCACTGGAGAGAACTCAGGGTGTGAAATCCAGTGATAGTAGCTCTGCAACTTGGTAGCATTGTGATCTTGGTCAAGTCACCTTACTTTATCTACATCTCAGTTTCTGTCTCTCAAATAGTAGATGGATTCCATATACAATTGGCTTGATAACTAAGTAAGAAAAAATTAAGATCTCAGTATAGTAGCTTGCCCATGAGTAGCCCTTGATAAATGTTACTTGGACTACCTCTCCTTGCTATTTCCCTTTGATAGAATCAATTTTTGGATGGTGTTAATTTACATAATAAGCACTCAAAAGTATGGACGAATGGAGAGAGAGAGGAATGGATGGAAATAAAAGGCTGAGAGTAGTGCTGGAAGGGTATAGATTGCGAGGAACCAGGCAGAAGTATGAAATTTCTTGTTTTCCAATTAAAATTTGAACTCCCAATTTGCTCATTAGAAGCCCTTACAACCTTCACACTATGGGAGATGTGTTTGGAAAATGTTTCCTTTTCTAGACCCTTTGCAGGTAAGTACTGCTGGTGGGGAAAACCTGAAGGGAGGAGCTAGTATGTGAGCTTTGGGCTTTGTGGGTTGAATGTGCACTGAGTCAGGCAGCCTGGTGCAGGGATATCAGAGCAGCCTCATTACCACGTAGGTGAACTTAGGGAGAATTCTTCAGTTTGCCTGGGCCTCAGCCATTCCTTATTAGAAATGGGATGATCACACCTTCCCTAGGGTCTGTTGTGTGTCTCAGTCTACTCAGGCTGCCATGAGAAAATGTCATAGGGTGGAAGACTTAAACACAGAAATTTGCTTCTCATAGTTGAAAAGCTCTAAGTCCAAGACCAAGGTGTTAGCTGATTTGATATCTGGTGAGAACTCTTGCGGTCTTGCATCTGGTCTCCTTTATATTGGGTCCCCACATGAGGGAGAGGGAAGGAGATACCTCTTTCTTGTTCTTAAAAGACAGTGGTGGTTCTGGGGCCAGCATTGTGATGCAGCATGTTAAACTACCACTTTTGATGCTGGCAGCCCATATTGGAACTGCTTCTCTTCTGATCAAGCTCTCAGCTAATGCTCCTGGGAAGACAATGGAAGATTACCTAAGTACTTGGATCCTTGCCACCCATGTGGAAGACAAGGATAGAGTTCTGGGCTTCTTACTTTGGCCTGGCCCAGCCCTACACATTGCAGCCTTTGGGTAGTGAACCAGTGGATGGAAGATCAATCTGTGTGTGTGTGTGTGTGTGTGTGTGTGTGTTTGTGTCTTTCCAATAACTAAATCAATTTTAAGAAAAGAAAGGCTACAGACATATCAGAGCAGAGCCCCACCCTTATGACCTCATTTAATTTCGGTTACCTCCAAAAGACCCCATCTCCGGTATCATCACATTGGAGGTGAGGACTTTAAGTGCTTTTGAGGGAATACAATTCAGTCTATATCAAGCATATTAAATGAGTTTATTGATACAAACGCACTTCAGAAAGCATTAGGAACTGTGCCCATTCAGATGGGTGGTAGGGGTCATATTGCTTTGAGTTGTAGTGCTATGAGACAGTCCTTCGAGTATTTACTTACTGAATTTCTACTTTGTGCCAGGAACCACTGTAGACACTGGGTGGCAGCAGTAGAGAAAACAGACAAAAATATCTTAAAAATATAGAAGTAGGATATACAATTTATAAGACAGGAAAAGTAGTATGGAGGAAAATAAAGCAAGGAAGGGAGCTGGAGAGTGGCACAGAGGAGCAGCAGTTCCACAGAGCGACAGTGTACCTTTTTCAGTAGGGGTGGAGGGAGCAGTCAGGGGAAACCTCATTTGAACAAAGACTTTAAGACTTTGGGAAGCTTAGAGTGAGCCAGGAGGCTCTCCAGGGAAAGCATTCCAGGCAGAAAGAAGAGCCTGTGCAAAGTCCCTAGAGTAGGTAATGCCAGATGTATTCGAGGAACAGCAGTGAGAGCTAAGCAGCCAGGGCTGAGTGAGAGGCAGGGAAAATGTAGGAAATGGAGACAGGAAGATTCAGTCCAAAAAGAGGACTTGCTCTGTCTGTGATGAGGGCAAGACAGCAATAGCAAGAGGAATAGGAGGTAACTTCTCTGCAGTGAGATGATTTCATTTATTCACTGAAGATCTATGCTTATCTCCAGGAACACCTGTGGGAGCCAGTTCTCTTCTGCTCCACAATTCCTTCCAATATTTTTGTGACTGCAGGTATCTCCTCCTGTGAGGCTACGGTGAATATCTGCTGGTGGGAAATGCCCCTCATGGAGAATGTAAATGAAATAGCATCCATGCATTATTATTATTATTTCTTTTGACAGGCAGAGTAGACAGTGAGAGAGAGAGAGAGACAGAGAGAAAGGTTCTTCCTTTTGCCGTTGGTTCACCCTCCAGTGGCCGCCGTGGCTGGTGCGCTGCAGCTGGCGCATCGCGCTGATCTGAAGGCAGGAGCCAGGTGCTTCTCCTGGTCTCCCATGGGGTGCAGGGCCCAAGCACTTGGGCCATCCTCCACTGCCTTCCCGGACCACAGCAGAGAGCTGGCCTGGAAGAGGGGCAACCGGGACAGAATCCGGCACCCCGACCGGGACTAGAACCCGGTGTGCCGGCGCCGCAAGGTGGAGGATTAGCCTGTTGAGCCACGGCACCAGCCGCATCCATGCATTATTTTTTTTGATTTTTTTTTAATTAAAAGAGTATATCCATGGCTGAAAGTGAATGTGTATGAAGCAAGGTTGACTCAAGCATAACAGCTCCACACACCAGTCATACTATATATCACATGTGTCAGTCACAGCAACTAATACAGTTCATAGAGCCATATAGTTTCTGAAAATAATGTTTGCTGAGGAACATAATCTCTCCAAGAAACATAGGTTAGGACTTACAGAGAAGGAGCAGACAGTTCTTTTATTTACAGCGTGCAGTCTGTGCTGTTGTTGATGAGCAGGACCTGGGTCCAGCATTGCACCCCTCTGCTTCCCAATGGAGGTAAAGTAGGTCGGGCATGCTTGCTTCTAAGGGAGCTCTCTCAGACTACAACCTTTTCACTTTCAATGCCGGAGAGCAATGGGCCTACCACAGTGGCTTTATTCCTGATTTCTCTCCTTCCATTAAAAAATTTGTTTATTTTTATTTATTCAAAAGATGGAGAGATGGGGAGAGAAATTTTACATTTGCTAGTTCATCCCTCAAATGCCCACAATAGCTAGGGCTGGGCCACGCTGAAGCCAGGAGCCAGGAACTTGATCCTAGGTCTCCCTTGAGGGACCCGACTACTTGAGTCATCACCTATTCCTTCCAGGGTGCTCATTAGCAGGAATCTGGAATCAGAAGCAGAGCCAGAACTCAAACCAGACACTCAGATATATGGAATGTGGGCATCCCAAGTGCATCTTAACTGCTGCATCAAATGTTCACCTCTTCTTTCTTAGATTTTTGGAAGATAATGCACAGAAGCACATTCCATTAGGCATTGATGACACATGCTCTAGACTCTGCTGCACTCTGTTCATACTGTGTAAACTGCTTCAACTCTGAGCCTCATTTTCCTCCTTTGAATAAGTGGGCTATGACATCAATGTCTGCTTCTCAGGGCTGTTTGTAAGATGGAGTGGTCTAATGAATGTAAAATAATGCATATAAGGAAAAGTAGTGATTGTGGTTACCTTTTTAAAGGTGGAGATATGACATTGGGAGATACAATATCATGGCCCAAATCTGCACCTCCTTTTGGGAATAAAAGCAATACATATCTACCAAATACCTGTTTTGAATAAAACACTGTTCTGGGTCTCCTGACCGTAACAATGAGTGAAAGAAAGAATATCCCAGCCTTGCAGGGAATAAGAGAGTGATGGTAAGGGGGGACATAGATACATCAACAAGACAATGATAGATATGTTAATGACAGAGATAGAGCTCAAACTTTAGTGTCCAAAGCTTATACTTTTCCCATTATTTCTTTAAACAGAAATCAGACACAGTCCCAGGTCTGAAGAAACTTGCATTGTACCAAAGAAATAGTATATGTTCTCAAATAACATACAGTTTGTCCTTAAGGCCCCAGAAGAGTTCCAGACACAGTGCTTGGGTTGGTCCAAGGAAGGAAAGATAATGTCTGGCTATGGGAATCTGGGATATCTTCTTCAAAGAGGTGGCAGCGGAATGGATCCATTGGATCAGCATCCACACTTAGCAGAAGTCTTACCAATGAGGCAGGCTCATGGCCATGGCACCAGGCAGGGATGGCTGGAAAGATGGTAGCCAATTTCAGAAATTGGGACAGTGGAGAATGCTGTGAAGTCTCTTGCAAGTAGAAACTTGATAGTGTTGAGATATTTGTGTCTGGTAATCAACTTTGTTCCAAGGAGTCTGTCTTTAGCAGTGGGAGAAAGGCGGGAAGCCAGGTGAACAAAATAGTTATCTACCACATTTTTTTTTTTGGTGTTGGAATACATGTTCACCTTTCTTATTGGCTTTATCACTTTCAGCACTAGGTACTGTTAATAAGAGTTCTTATTAATATTTCATGGGAACATTTTCGTTGCCTCCTTAAACATATATTTAGAGTGGATTGTCACATTTCTGGGTGATTTTATTAAATCCAGAGGCCAGTTTTCTTTTTACAACAGTCTACTGCTTTGATTTTATGAGGAAAATCAGGAGGAAGAAGAAGATTGCTGAAATAAAAAGTAGCTTTATAGCAAAATGTATGGGAACTCATTTATTCATTTTAAAATGGGAGAATAGTTGCAGCTATAAAAATAATCATCCTTGTGTGAGTGTGTGTGTGTTTAATTAAAAAGGAGCAACATGAAGCCAGTTCTTTTCAACCGCAGTCATCTGAGAACATGGTATAGAACAGTCTGCACAAACTGTCAGGTGTCATCTGCCTGGTGCTGCCTGTCACATCGGGGCTTGAATCCCCACCTGGCCACTGACTTAGCATGCAATCTTGAATAGATTTCCAGGCCTTCCCAGGCCTCAGTTTCTTCTCCAAAATGGGATGGTTTAGCTGAAATGATGTCAGAGATCCCTTCCCTGTCTGGCACTTGGGGGAGTTGATGAATGCAGGGAAAACTTGGCTGGAGGCTGCAAGAGCCACAGAGAGAGCAAAAAGAACATTTTTATTTGGCTCAAAACAGGACAATGAGAAATAACGAAATTAATTAAAAGAACCACTTTTATTGAGTTAGCAGTGAGGAGGAAAACAATGAAATTATTGGTTTTGGAAACCTTTCTGACTAAAGATGAAAAGAAACCCACGATGGCAATGAGTCTCCGCTGGGCACAGTGCTGGTGCTCCACGGATGAAATGCAGCTTGGGAGGCCAGTTCTCGCCCAGCACTTCTGAGGTGGAACACGGATCATCTTTGCAGCCCAAGCCTATCTCCTGCTCTCCAAACGGCCAGACATTTGCAGAAGCTAAATTAACTTCATGCATGGCTGGTGGCTGCATCTTTTGCTGTGCAGAGCTTCCTATTCTCAGGAGGATTCCAGGGCAGCAGTGCCTTTGTGGGAATACACACCTGACACGCAGAACTGGGGTGAAGGTGACAGAGAGGATCCTTAGAAAATGCCAGCAGACTGGTCCTGCACAACTCTAAATCCAGCAGTCTCACAACAATGGTGGAACAAGTTGTTGATTGTTAAGCCCTTTCGGTGCCTAAGTCCTCAGAAGTTAACCTTGGCAGAGACTGTCGTTTACCCTCCAAATTTTGTGAGATGAAACCCACCATGCCCACTTCACAGATGGGGAAATTGAGGCTGAGTTATGAAGGTTCTCAGATAAAGTTGCACAGCCTATATATAGAGGCATGATCCTGGCAGAGATAGCATGAGCATTTTATGTTCATACAGGATTTTAACTCTCTGAAGCCCTTCTGGATATGTGGTATCCCTTGATTCTCACACCTCTTGGCGACATGCATGAGGGCAGCATTTTATCCCCATTTCATTGTCAAGGAACCTGACGCTCCAAAAGGTTATGTGGTTTGCCCAAGGTCTCATGGCTAAATGATGAGTCAGATCTAACATTCAAATATAACTTCAAACAGCCTGCTGTGTTGACTATATTCTGTTTTACAATTAACAGTGGAAAGTAAAGAATCTTGGATAAGAAGACATTTTCCAATGATATATATTGTTAGGGCTAGAGAGAACCTTACAGATAATCTAAGCCATGTATTGGCTCGGTGGACTCAGTTATTTCCTGACTCGGTGGACTCAGGAACTCCATGAATGTGTATACACGCTTGTGTGTGTGTGTGTGCGTGTGTGTGTGTACCTGCCTCACTCAGGGTTAACAAGGATGGCACAGGACAGTGCCATCTCTGAGGCAGGGCTTGTGACTGCTTGATGCATGGGGATCTCTCTGACGTAAAGCTCAGTCCTGGCACATAGCAAGTGCTTATTTAATGTGGAGAGAGTTAATCAGCTTTTTCTTACCCACTTAGAGCTACCTATGTGTACAAGGCAGGAGTGGATCTCAAAAATCACCTATCCAGCTTTTATACCTTTCTGCAGAAAGACTCAGAGGCCCGGAAGGAACAAGAGAGTCGCCTTGGACCCACTTGCCACTTAGCTGGGTGTCTCAGTCTCTTCAGGGAAGAAGGAAGTGGGGGGCTGTCCCCTGAGCTGCTGTTATCTCCTCCACTGACTATCACTGACTGTGGCTGCAGGGCACATTGCTGCCCCCGATAGCCCCGAGAGGCCCTGTGTTGGCCAGCCAGCTCAGCATTCAGTGGATTCTTCCTGGCTGCGTGCAGGGAAAATGCTAAAGAGAGAAAAGAGATTCTCGTAAGTAGGTTAAACACTCCCCCACTCCCTAGCCTCATTTACACTGTTCATTTGCTCGGCAGACTGTGGCTTGTGAGAGGTACATCACTGTCCTATCCAGGTGTGAATGAATCTAAACCACAAAAGAGCAGGCTTTGTAATCTAGCAGTGCAGGGCAGGAGGGCACCTGTGGGCCTGGTTGGGCTCAGGCCTGCACTGCCCAGCCAGGTTTCCAGTGCATCTCTGGGGACCTCTGCAGGTCCAGCCTGCTAAGAAACAGACAACAGAAGCCTAGAGCAGAATTTCTGGGAACAATGGAGTTTCTCCCCTCACTCTAGCCATTTCTTTCTGTCAGAGCCCCTAATGAGGCTTTAGTGCCAGGAGAGAGAGAGAGAGACAGAGAGAGAGAGCGAGAGAGAGCGAGCAAATGGAAAGAAAACAGCCCAGAGTCGCTAATGCTTTCGGCAGTTACTGTGCTGCAGGAGCCGGTTCGGCCTCTGGTCTGTCTGAAAGGAAAGAAGGGAAACCACAAGGCTCTTTTAACTACAAAGAGAGGACTTCCCCCAGATCCATTTGCGCACGTTTTTGCAGATCTAGAATTAACCCTTTCTGCCTCATTAGCTGCTAGGTAGTGCTGTGATTAACAGGCATCCTGGAACAGCAAGTGTCGGAGGCACTTTCTGCAAGGGGAATCTTAGCAGGGAGCTCCTTGGGGAAGGCAAAGAAGCTGCCAGCAGGTGCTGGGAGACCCAGGCCTGTACCATTTTCAGTCTCATGACTTCCAAGCCCAGGATCTCAGGAGTATCTCTCAAAGCCCTTTCCGGAATTACTGACTTAGAGGTGGAGAGTCACACAGACTGGGGGCTCCAGTCCTGCTTGGTCCCCGACTCTTTGGAATTTCCTTCTGCATGTGATGAGATCTGACACCTATTTCAGAGGGGTTTACTGAGGGTTGAACACTATAATAACTGTGTGATAAAGGGGTAAAATCACTTATGTGAGGCAGCTCCTTTGCAGCCTTCCATCCTCTCTGGCCTCATCTGCCTCTGTTTACCCACTAATAACTTGTCTTTGGATTCTGCTTTAGTCTGTGCGGCTATAACAAAGTACCTGGGGCTGGGTAATTCATAAAGAACAGAAACCTTTTCTTTCACAGTGCTGTTAAGTCCAAGATCAAGGTGCTGCCCGGTTCAGTTGCTTGGCGAGGGCAGTCTTCTGTTTCCAAGATGACATCGATGCTGTGTCCTCACGTGGTTGGAGCTGAAAGGGCAGATGAGCCAAATACTGCCAGAAGCCACTTTTAGGAGGCTTTAATCCTGTTTGCAAGGAAGGAGTCTGCATGGCTTCATCCCCTCTTAAAAGCCTCCCTCTTAAAACTATCAAATTGATGACATCTAGATTTTGGAGAAGACACATCAGAGCCACAGTACAGTTATGTCACCTAAGTACATGAGCTTTTGCACCTGAGTTTAGAACCTGAATCTGAGTTCTGTGTCTGTGTCTGTGTGTGTATGTGTGTGTACAGGTGTGCTTGGACCAGGGGTAGAATTGCAGAAAGTATGGTGGGGATTTGTATCCCAAAGAATCAGGAATTACTTAGGGAAGACAAAGATGGATATAGGTGCCAAGGAAGGGGAAAGACAGAGAAAGGACCCTCATCCTTTTGGATGAGGAGTTGATTTGATGCAGGGATAGAGAGGCTGCAGGGAAGCTATCATCTGTGACTTAGGAGGGCTAGAGGGATGCAGGAAGAGGTACTGAATGAGCTTAATGTGTACTGTTAGCCACTTCTTCACTTGACACCAAGGGACCAGCACAGATCATCATTGCTTTTACCTTCTCTCGCTTTCTGGGCAGGGTTTTCTTTCACTGAATATGGAAGAAAGACTAGACCAGGCAGAGCTCCAGGTTCTGTTTGGGTTACACAGTTAAGTGTCTAAAATAGCATAGTGGTTGGCACACAACAGAGACTAACTAACGGGTAGGTATAAAGAGGTATAGAGAATTTCAAGGGCAGATCCTTTATGTTGTAGTGACCAATCATTTAATTTGCTGGTCATACTTCTCCTGCGATGTGCTGATGCCTCTGAGCAGGCTGTGTAGGTGAGCTGGGAAAAGATACTTAAGTGGAAGGTACTCGTGCCCAAGATCTTATGATGAGAGTGACCAGTGATGGAGGGGAATCAATGGTAGTGAGTGGATCTGTTGGCATTGATGTCTTGGCTGAAGTGGAACAGAATGTTAGGAGTGTAGAATGAGAAAAAGCAATCACCCCAAAACATCTAAGGTTGAGTCTTATCGAAGATGGGATAGATTGTTCCAGTACCCACTTAAGGGAGGAAACCCTTACTGCCTTGAAGCTCCAGTCTTCCCTCTTTCTCCCCCTTCCCTTATCCTGGATCAGAACCATGGGGTGTTAACAAATGGGCTCATAGTTGAGTTTGAAACACCTCTGGGCAGAGATTCACAGCATTAGGTCATTTAGGGACATCTTACAATGCTGGTCACCAGGCCTAGTCTCAGAAATTCCATCTTGGCTAATCTGGGATGGGACAAAGTTTCAGTATTTTTTGAGCACTCCAGGTGGCTTTAATATGCAGCTAGGATTAATAACATTCTCTCAGGGCTTTACAACTAAGACTCGGCTCTCGCTATGGTTAATTGCTGCCATGCAAACCTGGATAGACTGCGGTGCTCTTTGTTTTAAGAACTCCAACCTTAATTATACCTCCAAGATTCCTCTGCCATGTGGCATGTCAGTAGTTGTAGGGCTTGGGGTATAGGTAGGGTAGGGGTATTCTGTAGTAATGATGCTGCTGGTGTTGTTATTGATGGTGGTGCTGGTGGTACCATAGAGATCACTTTTGAAAATAGCATCCTTACCTACTGTCTGGCCAGGCTCCCATTGGCTAAGGATCTGTGGATGGCTGAACCCTTAGGGGCCAAGACTAGAGAATATGGCTTTCTAGCAAGCCCTGAGCTTCAGGTCATGGAAAAAAAGAAACAGGAAGGAAGGGGAGAGGAAGGCAAGTGCACCTGTGATCTTCACCAATCCTTTTGTCCTTCTCCTTGACTCACCAAAGTTATATATCACATATATATCTCTATACCTCTACCCTTCCCACCTCCATACTGATCAGGCTCCTGAGAGCAGAGCTGTCTCACTTGTCCTTCCTCGTAGCTCTGAGCACAGAGCTAGCTCTTGGTAGGGAGGAGAGAGTGGGTATTTTATAGTTGAGTGCTACTATGTGCCAGGCATTTTTACATCTGTTATGTAACTTCGGTGCACATGCCCATGCCTACTTTAACATATGGGGAAACTGAGGCACAGGTAAGTTACATAACTTGCCAAGTGAACATGATTAGCAAGCTGCAATGCTGTTGTAAGCCCAGACTTTTTTGTTCGACAACATTTTGCTGGTTCCCATCACAGATGCTCAATAGAGCCCAGTTCCCAGCTGCCAGAGAATAGGGAGAGCAGAGTGTGAGGATGGATGGACAGGTGGAGCCCCGGCTGCTCACCCATCTTGTGGCTTCTCATAGTCCTGGTCTGGGCCTCTAAGATGGAATGAAAGGTGGCTGGTAGGTTACATGATAGCTCTTTCTCTCAGAAATCCAGGCTGTCAGTGCATTTGTTTGTTTCAGCTGGTTCCAGGTAGGTTTTCTCCAAATTTAATACATGCATGAAGAAAACATGGTGTTTGGCTGTGGGTCCTGGAGGAGAGGTGGGAGGGAGGCTTAATCAGTCAATGTTATTCCCCAGAAAGCTCTGTGTGTGTGTAACTCTGCCTCTGGCAGCTACAGCTGCCAGTGCATGGGCTGGCTGTCCCTCAGCACCACAGGGCATGTTGAGCAGCTTCTGATTCCTCTGCCAGGCTCCCACATCCCTCTCCTCACTGAAATCCCAGCCTCACGACTGGACCAGCATATAGCATACAATATACTCTGCACTTCCCACTGTGTTCTGAGAATGCAGTGCCCAACCTGGCACATGTAAAAAAACACCTTAGAAACTGTCCTTTCTAGTGAGGTGCTACTTACATTTGTACTAATTTTTTAAAGTCTAGAGCCTTTGTTTTAAGCCATTGCATTGTGATGATGGAACAAAACCATGCAGTTATACACATTAAATGGATGAATTATATGGTATGTGCAATGTATCTCAATAAAGCTGAGTTTAGAGAAGAAGGAATTCCAGTATGGGAGAGGTTGACATTGGAGCTGTTCTTGGATGAGAGGAGGCCCTCACTGGCCACCACTAAGGCTGTTGCGTCTTTCATTACTGAGTAATCTGAGGCATAATGGTAAGAGGTGGGTTGTTTAAGTTTATACTGTCACACAAACGCTTGGCCCAGGCTAGAAAGTTTGTCTCCTAATTATTTGGGGAAATAATGCAAAGTGAGGTGACTTTACCATTCCAGAGGGGGAGAGAGAAGTGTCCAGTTGAATCTGGAGGAATCTGAGTAGGAGAAGAAGCTAAAGAGACTCAGCATTAAGAATCCATGGGGCCGGCGCCGCGGCTCACTAAGCTAATCCTCTGCCTTGCGGCGCCGGCATACCAGGTTCTAGTCCCGGTCGGGGCGCCGGATTCTGTCCCGATTGCCCCTCTTCCAGGCCAGCTCTCTGCTGTGGCCAGGGAGTGCAGTGGAGGATGGCCCAGGTGCTTGGGCCCTGCACCCCATGGGAGACCAGGATAAGTACCTGGCTTCTGCCATCGGATCAGCGCAGTGCGCCGGCCGCAGTGCGCTGGCCACGGCGGCCATTGGAGGGTGAACCAATGGCAAAGGAAGATCTTTCTCTCTGTCTCTCACTGTCCACTCTGCCTGTCAAAAAAAAAAAAAAGAAAAAAAAAAAAGGACTCCATGGGGCTGGTGTTGTGTAGCTGTGTAGCAGAATAGGGTGCTGTTTGTGATGCCAACATCCCCTATTGGAGTGTGGGCTCAAGTCTCGACTGCTTTACTTCCAGCTCAGCTTCCTGCTAGTGCTTCTGGGGGGCAACAGATGATGTGCCCCTGCCACCTATGTGGGAGACTAGGATGGACTTCCTGGCTCCTGGCTCCTGGCTCCCAACTTCAACCTGGCCCTGCCTCGGCTATATCAGCCATTTGGAGAATGAACCAGTGGATGGAAGATCTCCCTTTGTCTGTCACTCTGCTTTTCAAATAAATAAATAAATAAATATTAAACAATGTGATTATAGGAATTTCCCCAGGGATGCCACACAGACTGAGTCCAAAGTTGCTGGGCTGGTGTAGGGATTCTGTATAATTAGAGTGGGGAGAGAGCAGGCAGCGGCTTATCTCAGCTTCCTTGGCAGCTGAATGCCCATGACCTCCCCATCAGAGCCCAGATCAGCCATACTTCTGAATTTGTGTCCAGGGCAGGGTTCCACAAGGCCCTTCTGACCTGGAATTAATGAAATCTGTAGGCTTGGGCTATCAAGGCAAAGTAAAGAGGCTGCCAGAGTGAGTGAAGCCATTCATTCATTTGTTCATTCAATGACTATCTGTTGAGCCACACCTACTATGTGACCACCAAATACTAGATAGCAGGGCAAAATGCACCAATAAAAATACTGGCTTTGGTCATACAAATTGCAGATATGGTATAACTTTTGGGTGGTCAATTACATGTGGCCACCTGTTCTTGGCAAATTCTCCCCTCAAGGGTGTGAGGACTTTTCGCATATCCCTCAGACTGGGCTTGTTCTGTGGCTGACTTTGGCCAAAGCCTGAGGCAGGAGAGACACATTCTGGAGTCTGGGTCTCAAGAGTCCTTGCACCTGTCCCATCCTCTTGGGCCCTGAATTCTATGAAGAAATCTAGACAGAAAGATCACAGAGACAGGCCCAATTGTCGGCCCAGAGCCTGTGTGAGAGCCGCCTGGCAAGCCTGTGGACACAGGGCAAGCAACAGAGCCATGTTGTTATAAGCAGTTTGTAACACAGCAATAGACAACCGCAATGATGAGGTATATTTTAGATTTTCCTTTTATACTGATATACTGAAAGATTAAGCTTCCTGATGAATATCTTAGGCTCTATAAAGTTAGAAAAACACAATTTTTATCTGTCTGTGATCCACTCACAGAATTGGCACAAATATTCAAAATTTGTAGGAAGATAGGAAGCAACAAAGTCATTTTCCATACCCGGATCCTCAGTCATTTCCACAAAGGTAAACACCACTAGCAGTTTCTTCTGGATTCTTCAGGGAAAGATGGGTTATAGGTGCACTTGTACGTCTGTAGCAATACCAGTGTCTCTATTTCCTTTTTTATTTATAACAACAGTATTATGTATACTGTTTTGCACTTTGATTATTTTTCCAGTAGTAATTTATCTCAACCTGTCAATCATCTGGGACCTATTTCTTAGGGTCTCATGGTCAAGTTGGATTTGTAATGGACAGCTGCATCATTTTCACCCTTGAACATACACACATGCACATCTTTGTGTATTTTTGCTCACATGTCCACAGATGTCCTGTACATATTCTGGATCAAAGACCAAGTTCCTTTTACATTTGAGAGTTACATTAATTTTGGAACTCTGATACAAAAAAAGGGCTGAGATAATTATGACAGTATGTCCCACTCTAAGCTTGCAAACACTGCCTCACAGTCATCATGAGAGTTGGCCATCTTCCTATGTAACTGAGCCTCAGAGAAGTTGGTACACATCCACGGTCACACAACCAATAAATTAAAACAAATTTTTTTGACATAAGAACAGTATTCCACAGGGACCTGAGATGTAGGCAAGACAAAAATCTAAGTCATACCAAAAGAACTCCATTCTAAAAGGAATACATACTTAAAACTGCCTCTTTCACTCACTCCTCTGTGGTCAAAATAGTTAGCTGATCTCTCTAAACCTGAGATTTTGAAACAACACAGGTGCAGGATCCTTGTAGACAATTCCAGTGTGGCCCTGTGAGAAGGTGGTGGAGTAGACTCTGAGAATTAGGGGAGGATGTTCTGTGGTACAGCCCTGCCCATGCCTCCTGGAGCTGAGATGAGCCATGAGTCTGGCCAGATGGCACCCCCGCAGGTCCACATTCACGTTCCTTGGCCTAGATTTCCCAGCTGGGGCTCAGCTGTGGGAGCCCAGCTTCCTCTGAGAGATGCATCTATGAATGAGACTGCACAGGAGAATGGGACTGCTAGGTTTAAATTGGAGCTCTGCCCTGAGCCTTCATGTCACTCCAGAATCTAGTCCTGAGTCAAACTGGATGAAGAGAATGGGTGTTATTTCCTGGGGGATTAAATAGGAAAGAAAAGGGACAGAGAAATGGTTAGTTGTGAGCACCTACTATGTGCTGAGCACTCTCTTAGGCACTGTTCCCTTCAAGCTTTGCAGCAAGTGTGAGGTGTTATTATTATTATTATTCCCATTCCAAAGATGAGTGAGGAGAGGTCCAAAGGCCCAGTTTTCAGAAGTGGACCTCAATGTCTTGACCAGATCAGCAGCTGGGGTGTTCTGGGATTCTATGCCTGAAACTGCTTGACTTTCAACTGCTTGTGGCCATAGCTGGTGCCTGAGGATAGAGCAAGACTGAATCTGAGAAAAGAGGCCCATATTTTGGGCATTGCTTTATCACCACTCTGTACTCCACTCAGGGAGATTGCATCAACAGCATGTTTCCTGTCTCCTGGTGGTGGTGACCAAAACCAAACTCAAAGCCCAGCCTTTTACTGCCAGGTGAGAGAAGCAGATTATCCTAGTGGTTAGTGCACAGGCTGTGGCCAGACCACCTGAGTTCATACTGGGGCCTTCAGCACGTGGGAGCTGTGTATGACCTCAGTCATTCTACATTTCTGTGATTGATTTCATCTTCTGCCAAAAGGGGGATTGAAAATGGCCCCTACCTCAGGAGGCAACTGAAAGTGTGAAATGAGTTGTTGTCCAGGAAGAGCTGAGAACGGTGCACATAAGAAGTGCCAACCAGTAGGAATTCCTTTGATGCCCCCACATAGCTATGCTGTTGTACCAGAAAGGGACCAAGACCAGCTCTGGGAGAGCAGCAAGGGAGAGAGTGTTCCCTATTCAAAGTCGATTCCCCCCTTAGGGGTGGTGGCTGTCCCAAGATCCAGTAGCTGGAGACACTGGCATTCTATCTGCCTTGAGCCTGCCTGGCACCCTCTGGCCACAGTATATCTCACATCGTATCTATCAGGGAAGGCACTGAGGGCTACACGGGTGAAAAAATTAGGAGCCCTTTCCTGCAATAGGTGGGTGCTTGGTGCCTGGAGGTGCATGCATACATGTGGGGTGAGCCAGGTGAAGAAAGGTGTGGAGGCATGCCTGTGGTATGGGCAGAGAAACGAGCCCAGGGCCTGCAGCCAGAGGCTCTGTCTCTCCCTGACTCTTCCTTGAGCAGTATGGCCCTGTCAAGTGACTGACCCCCGAAGAGCCCTCATTTCCTCTTCCTCCACGGAGACATCCATGGAGTATGACAGCACAGACACAGCCTTGGTGACTTTTCCTGGCCTCCTCGCCCCAGCATTGCCCTAGTGTCTCAGCACAGCACTTCTTTCATTTATCAGCTCCTTCTTATACATCTACCATGTGTCAGGCACTGCGCTGGACACTGGACACATACTGATGATTAAAGCAGACGCAGCCTCATGCTCCAGGGGTCTTGCTGACATTGAACTATAATTGCGAGCCTGGTGATGTACAAAGGGGAACTACTTGGAACTGTGGGAACTTCCTTACTAAGGCGTGGGGCTGGGAGGCAGAACATGCTGCCTCTGCAGCCTGTGTTCTGGCTGGACACTCAGGCCAGATGTCTCTCTGCTCCAATGCTGCCCTCCACCTAATCCCAGGACAACAGCATCTCCCCTTGGCTCCCTGTTGACATGGAGGCCCCTCTGACATGCTATCTCTCTGGTTGCTTCCAGGATCCCACTGCCAGTTGGCCCACTCTTCCTCCTCCTTTTGCCTGGAGCTGCCAAGCACATCTGATTCCATTGAATCCAATTTTCTCCCTCTCCATCAGGACCCCTTCCCCAGGGGCTGTGAGTCAGGCCACATGATCAGCTGTTTCAGCAGTGCTGCTCTCCTCCCTGCTGTCTGGTTGTAAGCAGGGCTGGGAGGAGGGTGCTTTATCCAGAGCTAGGTGGGGAAGGGGTGGGAGGGGGCAGGCATTTCCCTGGGAAAATGTTGCTTTTTTGTTGTCATGGCAACTGTTGCTGGTGTCACCAGAAATCCACACTTGAGGTTGACCTTCCGAGGAATAAAGCTTGCTCTGAGCAGAATCTGAACTCTTTCCCTGGGCTGATTTAGGCTTCCTCATTCATTCACTCACCCACCCATCCATCCATCCATCCATCCATCCATCCAATAAATATTTGTCTCACACCTATGTACTGGGACAGTCGTGGGTTTCTGGGAATTTGTAAATAAATGTGTCTCTGCCTACAAGGGGCTCAATAGAGTGGGAGAGAAATGTGCATATCTGAGTTTGGGGTAATATTGGATTGCATATGTGCTATGATGAGAGTGGCCCCCTGCACTGTGAAGCCAGGGAAGGGGCACTAGGCCCTATGTCATGGCTGAGATGAGCTCATTAGGAAAAGCTCCCCAACAGAGGCAACACCGGTGTTGAATGTTTAAATAGGTCAGTCACGACCTATTTTTCTCCTGAAAGTCCTCAGGCCACTTGCTGCAGATGCCACAGCATAGGCATTTGGGGGCAAAACAGTCTAGAATGACTGCAGCAATGGGGGTCATGTGAGGGTGTGGTGCCAGGGAAGGCTGGGAAGGTAAGCAGAGTTGGATCACAGAGACGCCAGAGGAACTGAAGTATGGGAGTGGCATGTAATAACGGCGGGCATCACAACTTGCGCCTGCACATAGGTCATGGGGAGTGGTGCGACTAAGTGACTGGTCAGGTTTTTGTGAGCACTTGAATGCAATGGATTCATGGAAGTGAGAAGGAGATCTGGAATGACTTCCAGACCTCTCCTAGCTCAGGGCCAGGCAGGGATAGTGGTGAAATTCAGTGTACTAAGGGGAGAGGGGCAGGAGGGAGGTGACCCAGTCAGTCTGGCGTCCTGACAGCACCTGTGGGTAGCATGAGTGAAGATACCTGTCAGACAGCTCTGGGCCTGGGAAGTTGAGGTACAGGTATGCACGAGGGCTGTGTCCAGACACTTGGGGCACAGGTACATGTGAAAGGTGAACCAATGAAGGCTGAGATGAATACTTGGAGTAGAGTTTGGGGCTGGAGTGATTGGTGTCATGGGAGCCAAGGGACAAAGCCACAGGGTCAGAAGCTACACAAAAGATTGGTCATGTGAAGACTCAGAGAAGTGCATTTGATTGGGCAATTAGGGAACCTGTTGGTGACTGCTGGAGGTTTCCATGGAGTAGGGGAAGAAGAGGCTCCGGGGCCCCAGGAGGAATGGAGGTAGAGGCCATGAGTATTAACCTGTTGTTCAAGGAGCTTAGCAGCAGAAGAAGCAGAGATGGGTGGGGAAGGAGGGCAGTGGTTGGAGGATTCTTGATATGCAGGGAGTGCAGGCACTTGAGGGTAGCCTAGGAGAAGCAGTTGGGGTGGGAGGTAGGGAAAGAATACAGGGCAGTGGTGGGCATGGAATAGTGGCCAGAGTGGCCCTTGACTTGATGCATTGCTGTGGAGCTGCGTGCCAGGTGGCAGGCACAGATCCTGCTGCTGGAGTACTCTGGGCATAAAGTACAGACCATAGGTTGGGGGAGAAGTAGGGAGAAGACAAGTTCCAGGAAGTGATGGGTATGAAAATGGAAGGGGCCATGGTGTTTGTCTGGGGGTCTGTGGCTGTGTTTGTTTTGCATCTGTTTCGAGCTGTGGAGACCTCACTCTAGGCCCATGTGTGACAGATTACAGGAGTTAGGAGCATTTCACTGTCTGTAACCACTTGACCTTGGTCATGGCATCTGTGTGTATATGTTGGTGTGTGTCTGTCTGGTTTTGTCTGTGTGTGCTTGTATATGTTAGTGTGTGGAGGAATAAGGTCATAGAGCTGTCAGAGTTAAAAAGACCCCAAGACACCGTCCAGGTCAACATCACTCCAGTTGTTCAAAAGAAGGAGCCAGACCCAGCGACTTGGAGGGACATACCCAAGTCGCATAGAAGAAAGGACAGAAACAGCCAGACCCTGGTGTCCAGGTGGAATCCAGGTGCATGTCAGCAAAGGTCCCCTCAGAAGGAGAGGCCACTGGAGGCCTTGTGGTTTGTTGACAGTGCAGGGGCTGGTGTTTTTCCTCCCAGAACCAACTTGGGTTCTATAATGTTGTCCCTGAGTCTGAACCTGGAGCCACATGTATCAAGATAGACCAAAGTCACCTGGGGACTTGTTCTCACTTTTCCCTGGGTCCTGGGAAATGCCCAAACTAAGGCAGGAGCAGGTGAGTGAACCTCCCTACCTGGCAGCTGAGAGCTGACTCAATCCTGTCAGCCCAGGGCAGGAATCAGATACTTGTCCCCTCCCAGACACTGTGTCCAAAGCTCACATGAGTCCTCTCCACCTGCAGGTCAGACTGGGCTGGTTCTGCCATTACTGCTGGAATTTCATTTCCACCTGGATGTCTCATTCTCCCATCTAATTTAGTGACACGTCAAGGTGATTTATAGGGAGCAAGCCTGCATTTAGTGAGACATTCTCATCTAAAATGTTAGCCTCTCCTGCACCCCTCCATTTCTGCCCTGATCTCTCACTCAGTGAGTTCTGAAATAAGGCCAGGAAGAGAGGGTTCTGAAAGCCTTAACCCATACCAACCTGCAAACTCAGGTCATTGCCATTGTGATGGGCCTCAAGGCTGTTTGTAACCATTCAGCAAAAATGCCCCCTGCTGCAGTGTAAGCCAGCATGAGCTTGGGATAAGTGGTACTTACTTCCCTAGCTAATAGAAACATAATGTATGCCTCTCATGTTATTTTAAATTTTCTAATAGCCACATTTTAGAAAGTTAAAAGGAAGAGCTAAAATTAGTTTTAATAATGTATTGTATTTAACCTAATATATCCAAAGTAATCTTATCAATTCAACATGTAATAAATATAAAAAATTTCTAATGAGTTATTTTGCACTTTTTTCTGTACAAAGTCTGGGAGTGCCAATGTGTATTTCACATTCACAGCCCTTCTTAATTTAGGCTCCCCACATTGCAAATTCCCAGTGGTCATAAGAGGCTAGATATGACACAGTGTACAAGGGATCTCCCTGGTGCCACCAGCCATGTGGAATAAACTTGTTTTTTCAGTTGATTTGAGTGGAGGGCTCTGGACCTCAGTTCTTCCATTTGTGGAGCAAATGAACACCCTGGGGAGTGGTTCTCTCAAGTCAAACAGCACTCCCATGTTCAGAACTCTGATTGTGGGAAATGATTGCATGCAGTTACAAAGCGGTAGACAGTGTTCAATATGTACATTCAACAATTTCCTGTTTCAAACAAATACCAGCACCTCTTTGTATAACTTCACCTGAAAATCAAAAACCTAAATTTGAGACTAAACCAAATGTGAGGCCTCGGCCAAGTGTGCCTCCGTCTGAATGTCCTTCTTGCCACCCCCTCCACTCCCTGACACTCTTGATACCTGAAAAGCAAAGGTGAATGTTCTTTACAAACTCTTTCAGCACTCATGCTTCGGTGAGAAAGCTGGGATCTTCACACTGGGCAAGGAAGAATCAAAGGTCCTGGAGGTTTCCTTCTGGGTTGATGCTGATGCCTTGCCTGCTCGCTGCTTCACCAAGTCCCTTAGGGTTTCTGGAACTCTTCCAGCATGAAGAAATGGGAAGGGAGGACCTCCAACATGGGACCAAACGTGCATGTGCAGGGAGCAAAGATCTTCCCATTGGCTGGATAACCTGTTTCTAGAGCGCTCCAGCTCCTCAGGCTCATTCCCATAGAATTAGCCTGAATTCTCTCTCTCCCTCCCTCCCTCTCTTTCTCTCTCACTCACACATACACACACACACACACACACACACACACACGGGTTCAGCTGGTTAGTATTCCCTCCTTTCTGCCTGATCATGGCGTGGTTTGTAGTGGGCTGCTTCAGGTATCACTTGAGAGATGACCATCTTCCCTGGAGTCACTTTCAGATCTAGAGGACAAAGATGAATGAGTTGCTACCCCAGGGATCATCTTGTTCTAGCCTGAATTTGACTTTTAACAAGTGCCTTAGAAAGTGTGTGAAATTTGGACAAGTTCAAGGCTTGGCTTTCTATTGAATAAGCTTGGGCAAGTTGTTGCAACTTTATAGTCCTTGCTTTCTTTATTCTAATACTATGTCAGCTCCCTGAGAATAAGAGCTCTGCTTAACACAGTGTCTGGCATGTAATATTGACATAAGTGTTTGCAGAATGAGGAAATATATGCCTCTGTAAAATGGGATGATAGTCATATCTGATATTAGTTGATTGTTCTGAGAGTCAAATGAGGGAACACACACACACACACACACACACTTGCGCACGTGCATGCAAAAGCATTTGTGAACTCTTAGGCAGAAGATGAAGAGAAAGACTATGTGTTCCGAGGTCTGAATTCTTACTCTACTCTACCTTAACCTTGCTCCAAGACCTTGGTTCAGGCTCCAACTACCCTATTCCTCTGAATTCAGGTTTCTAAATAGGTATCTCATTTTTACCTCCATTGGCTAGGCCTGGGGAAAGTAGTGTGTGTGTGTGTGAGACACAGTACCCTTTCATTGGGGTATTTGGTGTGCCTTACCTGGGAATCACCATTGTGAAATTGTAAGACATTGCTACTCCTGGAATCGGCAAACTTTTTAGGGGGTGCTTCCAGCAGCTCTCAATAAAGAGGAGAGGAGAATAGAAAACAGAGAAGCAGTGATACCAACCTCAGGTTGTGTATTGTCTAGAAGGAGGCAGACTGCAGTTTCAAAGCAGTACTGAAGAAGAGAGGCGGCAGGAATCCTGGAAAGAGTGCTAGGCCAGGAATGAGAAGACCTGGACCTTCAGTCTCATTCAGCCACGAATTCCAAGTGACACTGGGCAAGAAAGTTCCCCTCCCTGGGCTTGAGTTGGGTGTCAGATGATGTCTTCTAGCCCTTTGAACACTGCCTCATCCAGCACTTGCAGCCTAGAACACAGCAGCCTGCCTGTTTTGGCAGAGCAAGCAATGCTCTGTGCTAGGCTAGCAGTTAGGAGAGTGAATTTGCATTCATTTTACAAGCATATTCACCTCCCTGGGGTAGGGAGTTTAGCCAGCATGCAGAGTGTGGCAGAGGGTGAGTTCAAAGGTTACCCAGTGGGGTCCATCCTTCAATCCAGGAGCCACCCTTCCTGATGAGCAGGGTAGGGGAATGGTAGGACACTTGGGCTCAGAAATCCATTTTGGTGCTCACTCCTCTGTCAACCTGACAATTCCTTCTCTTCTCTGGGCTTCAGTTGCCTTCCATGAAACAATGAGGTTTGCTTTGATAATTTCAAAAAGTCATCTGCGCCATGGCCATCCACATCATCTCCCTCAGAAAGGCAAGATCAAAGCAGAGCTCAGCATTGGGGAGGAGTGTCTGGCTCATGGCCCACTCCCACTCTGCAGAAAATCACCACTGAATGATCAGGCCTTTGGGACTGCCAGCAGTAAGCAAAGATTACTCCTCAGCAAGTAGATCTTGACCAAATCTTGAGCTATTCATTTGCAAAACAAACAAACAACTGAAGAAAAACAGCCCCACTTACTAAGTTCCTTTTATCCCAAGCACTGTAGGCTTGCCCTCAGTCTGCACTGGGTTGTGTTTTCTGTCTTTTGGGTCTTGACTTAAAGGTCACTGTCTTAAGAAGGAGTGTCACCCAAGAGATACCTGAAAAGTAGGTGATGGAAGTCCCATTTTCTGGTCAGGAGCCCTTCAGTAAGAGTAATCATTTAAAACTCGAATTCAATTTTGTCACTTCCCAACTTAAAATAAGTCAACACCTTCCCATTACACCTGGAAATGAATCTATACCTCTGTCCCTTCTCTGTCTTCCCTCTCTCTCCCTGCTCTCGGTTCTACTGTCTGTGCTACAGCCACCCTGGCCTCTGCTGTTCACACACATGCCAAGTTTTTTCCATCTTTTGATCCTTTGCACTTACTGATGCTTCCTCCTGGAAAGTTCCCCCAAGCAATTCAACTGGATGGTTTTCTCGAATCCTTACAATGTCAGGGACCAGCATGCACAGTGGGTCAAGCTGCTGCTTGTAGCAGTGGCATCCCATTTGAGTGCTGGCATCCCATATGAGTCCTGGTTCAAGTCCTGGCTGCTCCACTTTGATCCAGCTCCCTGCCAGTGCACCTGGGAAAGCAGCAGAAGCTGCTTTGGGCCCCTGCCAATCATGCAGGAAACTTGGATGGAGTTCCAGGCTCCTGGTTTTGGCCTGGCTCAGCCCCATCTGCTGGACCACTTGAGGAGTGAACCAGTGGATAGAAGATCTGTCTGTCTCTCTCCCTGTATCTCTAACTCAGCCTTTCAAATAAGTAAAATAAAACTTAAAATCCTTATCATGTTAACTTAAATGCCACATCCTCTAGAGAGACCTCTTGGGAGAATCCCAAGTAACCCCCTTCTGCTAATTAGTCTCTATCATGGCACCAATTGCATCTTGTGAAACATGTCTGGTAATTTAAATTTCTTGTTTCATTGCTGGCTTTTTCATTTCTAATATGTCTTCTCACTTGTCTGTAAGCTCCAGGAGAGCAGAAACCATGACTGTTAATTCATCTGGATGTAGCCGGAAACGAGTTAGCACAGTGTGTGGTGTGTTTTCATGTGGAAAGCAGGCATGTCTGAAGGGCCTTTGTAAAGGACAGGTGAATAGCCCAAAGGTCTTTGCTTTCAAAAACCTCATGATCTAATCAGGGAAGGGCTCACAGAGATGATCACAGTCAAGTGTTATCCTTTTCTTTTCTTTGGAAGATGTAGTGTGTGATGTTGCAGCATCAGGGTGCCTGATTGTTAACTCTGAAGGCAAGACCTCTGGGGGTTGGTCAGGGAAGATGTTTAGCTAACATCTTGAAGATTAAGTAGGTATTTACCTGTGAGAGCACCTAGTGAAGGCATTCCAAGCAAGTGGATCCATAGGAATAGCAACCCATAGCTGTGGTGGATAAACAAGAATGAGATGCTGGGAAAAAAGCAGTCAGACCACAGAGACCAGGCATGAGTTGAGCAGCTGCATACTGATTGCAGTGATTTTCTGTTGCCATGGACATAGGCAAGAAAAGGAAAGCCAGGAGGACTGCATGTCAGGCCAAGAGCCAATGATGCAGAAACAGAACACCCAGACTTTGGGGCCAACATCTGCTTAGTGGGAGGGCAGGTATCAGGTTTCTCTCTTGATCCCTGCAGTCAGAAAGCAGGGTGGGAGGAGCCTTGGAGCCAGACAATCTCTCTCTCCCTGTCTCTCTCTCTGTGTCGTTCAATAAGTAAAATAAATTTAAAAATGTAATGTTAGATTTATTTTTCAAACATTTTAATCCTGTATATATTCAGAAGGAAATGGGATAATTGTGTCTCCATACATTAGTTGCCAATCTGTATCCTAGTTTCCTAAAGGTAAAAGTTACTCCAGTAATATTTAAAAATTATTATAAACAACTTTGTACAACTTGCAAATAATTTCTATAAATTATTTATATTGTATAGTCCTGAATGGAAATCATTAAATAAATAAGCATATAATACAAAAAGTTAAAATGTAAAGTTTTTAAAAATAACTATATCTACATTAATCTGTTAGTGATTGTGTAACATATAAAAGATATAAACTGTGCAAAATGTGCAGAGAAGTTAAAGTGTAGAGTTTTTTATGTGGTCAAAGTAAAATTACTATTAACTGTTTTGTGTAAGCCTCATGATAATCACAAAGAAAAACCTGTATATACATGTGTAAGACAAAAAAATTATACTTAAGACTATAAAAAGTTATTAACTCGCAAAATAAGACAGCAAGAGAAGAATAAAAACACAAAGTGACTACAAAACATCCAGAAAGCAATTAACAGAATTACATTGTAAGTCCCTACCCATCAATAATTACTTTAAATGTAAATAAGTAAAATGCCCTAATAAAAGACAAACAGGGGCTGGATAGATTTTAAAAAAGCAAGCTGCAACTATATGCTACCTCTTAAAGATTAATTTTTAGCTTAAAGGACACAGTCTGAAAATGATGGGATAGATAATGATATTTCTTGCACATAGTAACAAAAGAGAGAATTCATACTTACATCTGTCAAAAAAGAATTGTTAGAAGACACAAAGAAGATCACTATATAATGAAAAAGGAATCAATCACTCAGTTAAGAGAATATAATAATTATCAATAATATCTAAAATTGGAACACCTAAATATACAAACTGAATATTTACAGAACTAAGGGGAGAAATAACAATATAATAGTAATAGGGAACTTCAGTATTCCCTTTACAGTAGTGAGTGGGTTTGTAATGAAACAGCAGACTTGAGTACTGTACTCCAAATGAACCCAACAGACATCCACAGACATCCTGTCCAGTGACAGAAGACTGAATACATATTCTTTTCAAATGCACACAGGACTTCTCTAGAGTAGATCAAATTAGACCAAAAACAAGTCTTAACAAATTTAAGAAGATTGAAATTGTCTCAAGTGTCTTTTCCACCCACAGTGCTGTAAAAGTAGAAATCAATAACAAGAGGAAAACTGGAAAATTCACAAATAAGTGGAAATTAAACAGCATATCCTAAATGACCAGTGGGTCAAAGCAAGAAATCAAAAGGAAAATGAAAAAATGGCAATGAAAACACAATATGTCAAAATTTATAGGATACAGAAAAAGCAGTTCTAAAGGGAAAGTTTATGATCATGAATGCCTACATTTTAAAAAGACAGATCTCAAATGACCCCAGTTTATACCTTAAGAAACAGAAAAGAAGAATAACTTAAGTCTTTAGTAAACAAGAAGAAGAAAATAATAGAAATAAGAATAGAAATGTAGGAAATAGGGTAGAAAAAGATGCCAAGCTCAAAATTAGTAGTAGGAAAGAAATAACAAATATCAAAGCAGAAATAAACAAAAAGGAGGCTAAGAAATACAAAATGTTGATAAAACTGAGAGCTGCTTGTTTTTGTACAATAAATAAAATTGGCAGGCTTTTAGTTAGACTAAGAAAAAAGAGAGACCACTCAAATAAATAAAATTACAAATGATGAGGAAACAACACAAGTGGTAATGCTAAAATATGAAGCATCATAACAAACTACTGTGAACAATTACATGCCAATGAATTAGATAACCTGGAAGAAATTAATAAACTCCTAGAAACATAAAACCTACCCAGATTGAAACATGAAGAGCAGAAAATCTGGATAGATCAATAGAAAGGAGATTAACAGAAAGAATAAAAATTATATGATCATCCCAGTAGAAAAAACATTTGACAAAATTCAACATTCTTCCATGATTTAAAAAAAACTCACAACAAATTAGATATAGAAACATTTTATCTCAATACAATAAAGATCACATATGGGCCGGCGCTGCGGCTCACTAGGCTAATCCTCTGCCTTGCGGCGCCGGCACACCGGGTTCTAGTCCCGGTCGGGGCGTCGGATTCTGTCCCGGTAGCCCCTCTTCCAGGCCAGCTCTCTGCTGTGGCCAGGGAGTGCAGTGGAGGATGGCCCAAGTGCTTGGGCCCTGCACCCCATGGGAGACCAGGATAAGTACCTGGCTCCTGCCATCGGATCAGCACGGTGTGCTGGCTGCGGCAGCCATTGGAGGGTGAACCAACGGCAAAGGAAGACCTTTCTCTCTGTCTCTCTCTTTCACTGTCCACTCTGCCCGTCCAAAAAAAAAAAAAAAAAATCACATATGACAAGTTCACCTCTAACATCATGCACAATGGTGAAAAGCTAGTTTTCTTCCAAGATCATAAACAAAACAAGATGCCCACTCTTATCATTTTTATTCGATGTAACACTGGAATTCCTAGCCAGAGCAATTAGGCAAGAGAAAGAATAAAAAGAGAAGAAATTCAATTATCTATTTACTAATTATCTTATTTCATATTTTTAAAAACTGCAAAGACTCCATCATAAAACTTGCAGAATAAATGAATTAAATTATAGTGTACAAAAGCAACATCCAAAAAATAATTTACATCTCTACACACTAAGAATGAACTATCTGGGGGCTGGTGCTGTGGCACAGGAGGTTAATCCTCTGCCTGTGGCACGAGTATCCCATATGGGCACCGGTTCTAGTCCCAGCTGCTCCTCTCCCTATCCAGCATCTCTGCTGATGGCCTGGGAAAGCAGTAGAAGATGGCCCAAGTCCTTGGGTCCCTGAACCCGTGTGGGAGACCTGGAGGAAGATCCTGGCTCCTGGCTTTGGATCAGCCCAGCTCTGGCCATCGCCACAGTTTGGGGAGTGAACCAGTGGATGGAAGACCTTTTTCTCTGTCTCTTCCTCTCATTGTCTATAACTCTACCTGTCTAATAAATAAAAAATAAAAATTAAAAAAATTAAAAAGAATGAACTATCTGAAAGATAAAAACAGTTCCATTTCTGATAGCATAAAAAAGTACTAAGGAATAAATTTAGCCAAGGATGTGAAATATTTGTATGCTGAAAAGTGTACAGCATTAATGAAATAAATTGAAAAAGACAAAAGTAAATAGAAGGATCTCTTGTTTTCATCTGTTGGAAGAATTAATATTGTTAAAATGTCCATAGTACCTGAAGTGATCCACAGATTCAATATAATCCATATTAAAATTCTAATGGTATTTTTCACACACACAAAATAAAAAACAATTCTAAAATTCATATGGCTCTTAAAAGACCCTAAGAGCCAAAGCAGTCTTGAACAAGAAATTCAAAGTCAGAGGCATCAAACTTCTTGATTTAAAAAATGTGCCACATAACTGTAGTAACCCAAACAGCGCAATACTGGCATAGCAGCATGCATATACAACCATGGACTGGGGTGGAGAGACCAGAAACAAAGTCCCGCATTGTTAGTCAATTGGTCTTTTTTTTTTTTTTTAACTTTTATTTAATGAATATAGATTTCCAAAGTACAGCTTATGGATTACATTGGCTCCCCCCCGACAATGACTTCCCTCCCACCCGCAACCCTCCCCTTTCCTACTCTCTCTCCCCTTCCATTCTTATCAAGATTCATTTTCAATTTTCTTTATATACAGAAGATCAGTTTAGTATACATTAAGTAAAGATTTCAACAGTTTGCACCCACATAGAAACACAAAGTGAAAAATACTGTTTGAGTACTCGTTCTAGCATTAAATCACAATGTACAGCACATTAAGGACAGAGATCCCACATGAGGAGTAAGTGCACAGTGACTCCTGTTGTTGACTTTACAAATTGACACTCCTGTTTATGGCATAAGTAATCTCCCTATGCTCCAGTCATGAGTTTTCAAGGCTATGGAAGCCTTTTGAGTTCACCGACTCTGATCATATTTAGACAAGGTCATAGTCAAAGTGGAAGTTCTCTACGCCCTTCAGAGAAAGGTACCTCCTTTGATGACCTGTTCTTTCCACTGGGATCTCACTCACAGAGATCTCTCATTTAGGTTTTTTTGTTTTGTTTTGTTTTGTTTTGCCAGAGTGTCTTGGCTTTCCATGCCTGAAATACTCTCATGGGCTTTTCAGCCGGATCCGAATGCCTTTAGGGCTGATTCTGAGGCCAGAGTGCTGTTTAGGACATCCGCCATTCTAAGTCAATTGGTCTTTGACAGAGATGACAAGAACACACAAAGGGGAGTAACAGTCTCTTCAATAAATGATTCTGGAAAAACCAGGTATCTACAGATGAATATATACCTCATGATGTATTCAAATCAGCTCAAAATAGATTAAATACTTATTTAGAAGACCAGGAACCATAAAATTCCTAGAGGAACACATAGGGAAAAAAGTCTTAAGATGATTTGGATGGTGAGTTTTTGGATATGATCCCTAAAACAAAGGAAACAAAATAAAAAAAAATGGATAATTGCAATTGCATCAAACTTAAAAGATTTTATTCAGCAAAGGAGACAATCCATAGAATGTAGAGACAGTCTGTATAATGAAAGAAAACATTTACAAAGAAATCATACATCTGTAAAATGATCAATATCCGAATTGTAAAGATATCTTAAATTACTCAATAGCAAGAAAACAAATAACGTGTTTTTAAAATGGACAAAGAATCTAAATAGGCATTTCTTCAAAGAAAACATACACATGGCCAACAAGTATACAAAAAAATGCTCAGCATAATCATCAGAGAAATGCGAGACAAACTATCACTTCGCATCTGTTAGAATGACTATTGTCAGAAAGATGGAAGATGAATATCATTCAGGATGTGGAGCAAAGGAAACCTTGGCATTCTGTTTGTGAGAATGTGAATTTGATGAGCTGCATGGAAAACTGTATGTAGAGTCCACAAAAAATTAAAAATAGAATACCATATGATCTGGGTACCTGTCCAAAGGAAATGAAATCAGTATTTCAAAGAGATATTTGCACACATGTTCATTGCAGCATCATTCACAATAGCTAAGATGTGGAATCAACCTAAGTATTGATCAACAGACAAATGGATAAGCAGCATTTCATGCAATGGAACAATATGCAATGAAATATTACTCAGCCTTAAGAAAGAAGGAAATCTGGCCATTCATAACAACATAGATGAACCTGGAGAAGATCATGCTAAATGAAATAAGCCAGACACAGAAAGGCAAATACTGCACAATCTCTTTTATATGTAGAATCTAAAAAAGTGGAATTCATGGAAATAGAGAATAAAATGGTTGTTGCCTGGGGCTGGGGTAGGGAAAATGGAAGATGATGATCAACACTCACAAAGTTTCAGATATAAGATGAGTAAATTCACAGTCAGGCATTCTGCTCAGTGGTTAAGATACCACATGGAACACCCACACCTTGTAGAAGGTTCCAGTCCCAGCTCCACTTTTAATTTGAGATTTCTGCTAATGTGCACCCTGGGAGGCAGCAGGTGATGGCTCAAGTACTTGAGTCCCTTTCACCCACATGGGAGACCTGCACTGAGTTCCAGGCCACAGGCTTCTGCCTGGCCCAGGTCCAGCAGGCATTTGGGAAATAAACCAGTTAATAGAGGATCTCTCTCTCTCTCCCTCTCTCTCTTTCTCCCTCTCTCCCTCTCTTCCTCTCCCTCTCTTTCTCTTTCTCTTTCTCTCTATACCCCCCTCATTGTCTGTCTGCCTTTCAAATATTTTTTACATTAAAAAAAGAAAGATGAGTAAGCTCTGATGACCTAATATACAGCATGATGACTATAGTTAATAACACTGCATTATATAATTGAAATTTGCTAAGAGGGTAATCTTAAATGTTCTCACCTCAAAATAAAAAAGAGTAACTGTGTGAGGTGATAGATTTGATAATTAGTTGATTGTGATGATCATTTTATAATGTGTACATCTATCAAAAATTCACATTGTTCATTGTAAATATATATATTTTTATGAATTATTTCTTGGTAAAGCTGGACAAGAATAAAATGAAGAAAATTTTAAAAAGACACACAGGAAAGAGAGTGTAGTTCCTTATGGCAACAGCTGGGGTACACTTGGGGAAGTGGGTAGGAGATGATGTAAACCGGTGGGCAAAGGGCCAGCAGGGGAGATTCTCACTTTGCTGTGTTGTAGGTCCCAAGGATTGAAGGTTAGGACAAGGGAGTTAGACTTTGTGGTGAGTACAGAAGAGTCCTAATTTACACACTTGTCCAGTGTATTCTCTGAGTAAGACATTATTGTGTCCATTTCACAAGTAAGGAAATGAAACTAGAGATTACAGTAAGGTCTCCCTGCTGTGCTGCACAACCTCAGTGGGAGACATTGACATTGATGTCTCTGCAAATGGCACTGTCTGGTGTTGTCTGGAATTGAATGGGGCCAAAAGTGGCAGGCCTGAATTGAGGCCACATGCATGGCCAGTAGGCAGGACAAATACGAGGAACGTAGATTCCTCCAGCATATCCCAGCATCTGTTTTATTTCTCCAGTACCAGAAACATTATATGAAAAGTTGAAATCACACATATACATCACCTCCTCAAGGGAGCGGTATTAGAAATCTCATCTCAAGAAGCTCCATTTCTTCTGCATTGCCCCAATCCTTTGTGATGCTTGAATCAAATGAGTCAATAAAACATCTCAGTAACTGTGGAATCACCAGCTTCCCAACTCCAGAATCTGGAGCCAGGATGTCATGAGCCTCTTCTAATGGGTTCAGGGTCAAGAAGAAAACTGAGTGTCACTGGATCTTAAGGGCCAGCTACTGATTCCTTAGCATGTTTGGGGGTTTGTAAAATTCAGTCCTCAGTGCTTCTTATAGCTGATTTCACACTTTGCTGTCACTTGTTATTAGGTGAGAAAAAAATACAGGGTTACTAACAAATCCTCATTTAAGGAGAAATAAAATGCATATTGGTTCTGGCATTGCTTAGGAAAAGAAGCAATTACTGAGTAGATATTGCTGGGTGTACCTCGTGACTTACGGGTCTAAGGACGAATAGGCTGGAAGAATAGGAAAAGTCCTCTGGCCTCACAGCATCGTGTAACTTCCAGCAGTCTAGTTGGGTCACATCCCGGTGACGGCACACAATATTCTTCACGATGATGCACCACGCATCATTCTGGGTAGGCGATATGTGAAAGAACACACTCCAAATACATTGGTGGTGAATCCATTGATGATTTACCATAGGACCCTTCTTTTTTTTTTTTTTTTTGGACAGGCAGAGTGGACAGTGAGAGAGAGAGACAGAGAGAGAAAGGTCTTCCTTTTTGCCGTTGGTTCACCCTCCAATGGCCGCCACAGCTGGCCCACTGCGGCCAGCGCACCGCGCTGATCCGAAGGCAGGAGCCAGGTGCTTCTCCTGGTCTCCCATGGGGTGCAGGGCCCAAGCACTTGGGAGCAGAGAGCTGGCCTGGAAGAGGGGCAACCGGGAAAGAATTCGGCGCCCCGACCAGGACTAGAACCCAGTGTGCCGGCGCCGCTAGGTGGAGGATTAGCCTATTGAGCTGCGGCGCCGGCCAGGACCCTTCTTATTTGAGAAACTTATCTGCAGGTCCTTCCTGGAGACTGGCATATAGTGAGCAAATTACAACTAGCTACAGCAGCTTTAGTTCTGCTGGGGCACAGAGCCCCAAGCTGGAACATCTGACAGCTCTGTAATAGGCTCAAGCTGGCCCCTGCAGTTGATGACACATTTTAAAAGCAACAGAAGGGAAAGAAGATGGTAACATAATGTGATAAATGTCCTAAGTTTAAGGCTCTGCACCAGGCTGTAGTGATACACAGGCAAACAAGGCACATTTGCTACTCTCTGGGGTCTGCTAATCAGGTTAGGAGACAGGGCTTTGGTAGAAAATGATCAATCACTGGAGAGGGCAAATAAATGTTGAGTGAGCGGCAGAGACAGTTCCTTTTAAACTGAAAAGGCTCATCCCTGGCATTCAATAACTTCATATTTTCAGAGGAGGAAATAGGAACAGTGAGCAGTGTGACTTTATGAATGGTTTGCATGGGACAGAATAGACAGTGGACTGAAATATCATGGCCCAGTTCTCTCCTGTTTCTGGTATATGATTCCAAACACATCCAGATGGAAAAGATGGATGGATTGTTTTATCCAGGTAGACCATGTGACTCAGAGAAGCTAAGTGACTTGTCTGATGTTCACAGCTATGACACTGTGAACTGGAGCTTGAACTCAGGTTCTCTTTGGCTCATGATTTTGCCACTGTGTCTTGCTGATAGCTAGGGAGACCAAGGAGAGCTTCAGAGAAGAGATGTGGTTCATATTGGCCACTGAAAAAGAGATAAATGGGAGCTGGCTTTATAGTACAACAGGTGAAGCTACTGCTTGCAATGCCAACTTCTAATATCGGATCCCAAGTTTGAGTCCTGGCTGTGCCAATTCTGATCCAGGTCCCTGCTAATGCACCTAGAAAAGCAGTGGAAGATGACGCAAGTACTTGGGCCCCTTCTGCCCATATGGAAGACCCGGATGCAGTTCTGGACTCCTGATTACGGCCCAGTCATAGCTGTTGCAGCCTTTTGGGGAATGAATCAGGGGATGGAAGATCTGTTTGTCTCTATCTTTTCCTCTTTCTCTGTTTATGTTTCAAAAACTCTTTGAAACTCTTTGAGAGAGAGAGAGAGAGAGAGAGAGAGAGAGAGAGAGAGTATGAGAGCTGCAGGGCAGTGGCATTCGACAGGGAGGGGCAGTGGGCATGCATCAGTGACGTATAGGGAAACTAACTGGGGCTGCTGCACTCTTCTAGATAAACTGAGATTCTACCTTAATTGGCTTCCTAACAAAATTATCATTCTGGACAAAAGCATAAAAATGGAAGCAACTGCAAGTAGGTAGGGGAACTGCCTAGTATCACAGCCCTTTATTACAGGGATGGCCACTGGTCTACCAGTGAAATTTCACACCTTTACCTAATCCCCTATCTCCCTGCATGAAAAGGATGGGCTTTTGGGATACTTAAAGACTGATGTCATCAGGGTTAGGATGCGTCTGGGAAGTTTCTTTAGGCCAGTGTTTCACAAATGTGGCTGTATTTTGAAGTTATGTGGGGATGTTTAGAAAATACTGATATCTAATGCCCACTCCTGGGAGTTTGGGACAGGGCTGTGCCTGGGATTCAGGTGATATTTATGTGAAGCCAAAGTTTAAAACCACTGTTCTATTTGTATACTTCTCACACAAGCTGTTTGGGTTGCTTTATACTCCACTTTCACACACAGCTCAACCTGCCTGTGACCCATCAGTATTTGGATTTGCTGACTGGTCATTCATTTATTCATCAAACCTAACCATGTGCTTACTGCATCCTAAATGCTAGGAGCTGGAAATGTAGTCAGTGATGTGTTGGTAAATATTTAACAACCAGCTCTGTGGGAAAAACAAAGCCCTGATTTGTAGTGTTTGCCAATTTCCCTGTTATAAATACTCCCACCATGACTGGTTTCAGGCTACCAACACGAAATCACTGAACCTGAGTTGGGAGCAAATACAAATAATCTGCTCTCGTGAGCCAGTGTGAGTTGGCTGGCTCCAGCACACCCCTGGATAGTGTTAAGAACTGAAATTCAGTGCACACTCTTAGGTAGAGCCTAGCTGGGAGAAGTCACATGTGTGTACCATTAACTGAACTCCCACATGAGGAGTGCAGGGGAATGCAGCCTGGCCGGGTGAGCAAAGCCAATAATTGGCCAGAGACAGACCTTAGAAATCAATTTTCTTGGTTGTCTCCCTTTTGGTTTCCTCTAATGGCTTCCAAGTGCCTGTGTTGTCCTTGACAGTCAATTGGAGAATCTGGCTAGGCTGAGTGAACTGATATTATGCACCAAAAAGATATAATTCTGCCCAAGAGAAGTCAGAATTTGCTTAGTCTTTGAGGTATTAGGTCAGTAAAATGCATGATTCTATTAGTCATTTTTAACTGTTATAGATAGCTTGTGGGCCTCTAGGTCAGATCCACTGATGTAATCTTGCCCTATCACAGTAGGTGGTAGAAACTGAGGCCCAGAGACCTTGAGTGGCTTGTGCTGGCTGCTTGAAGCTAGCAGGAAGTCAAACACGTCTCCTAGTGCTGCGTTCTTACTGCTCTGCCACTGGGCTGATCTTAAAGATTAAATTATCTCCTAGACAATATTTATTAATATACTAAAATAAGGAATACCATTTCATTTTCTTTGAACAAATGTTTCTGTGCAGAAAAGGAAATCCAATCTCAGGTCTAAATTGCTCCTAATAAGCCCACAATTGGCAGTCCCAGTGATGATCCTCTTGGGCTATAATTGTGTGAAAAATGGATGCATTCCTATAACCAAGAGGAAAGACCAAATATACTCCCATGGGGTAGCAGTGAATAGTCTGATTAAGTTATTAATGAAATTAGTAGGGCCTACTGCCTTGGTTGGCAGGGACTGTCAGGTGAGGCTATTTTGTGAACACGGAGGAACACAACAGGTCTTTACCTTGGGAATCTCTTGGCTGGCTGGATTGTGGTCTCTTGGAGACCTGATCCCCCATGGGCTGGCACAGAACATCTTACCTGTGGGATATTGCCAAAGGCACAACAGACCTTACTCTATACTGAGGAAATGGTGGCCCACTTAGAAGTCAAATCAGGAGTATGTATGCATGTGCGCAGGTAGCTGGTGGAGGTATAAATTGAAGGATCTGGAGTTCATGTTCATTTGAGAGGCAGGGTGGTGTTGTAGAAAGAGTACTGGCCTGGGATTAAGGACCCTAGGACTCTGTCCCTGCTTTGGCCATCTGAGTGACTTTGCAGGAGTCACTTCCTCTCTCGGATGTCTTTTCCATATCAGTAAAGCAAAAGAAGGGGTTGAATACAAGAGAATCCAATCCATCAGGGCCTTTCTAGTGATTTATTGTCTTTGCAATGGTTGAGTCTCGTTCATTGGGAAAAAAGTCTTTCTTCTAGTGTGTTAACATCTATCTTTGTACCCATAAACTCAGAAAATCATGGACTGGTATCTTTGTTTTAGTGGCTGGCCCTAGTTAACTTCATGGAGGTTGCTCATGTGGTGTAGAGGCTACAGGAGCTGGAATACAGAGGATTCTGTGCTTTCATAGCTGTTATTCCTTATTTTTTATTTATTTTCAATTTATTTGAAAGGTGATGGACGGAGAAAGTGACAGAGATAGATGGAGAGAGATCGTCCATTCTCAGGTTCACTCCCCAAATGCATGCAATAGCCAGGGTTGGGGAGGCTGGAGTCAGGTGCCTAGAACTCAATTTGGATGTCTCAGCTGGGTGATTAGGAGCCAAGTATTTGAGTCATTATCAGCTGCCTCCCAGGGTGTGCATTGGCAGGAAACTCGATCACAAGCGGAAGAGCCAGAACTCAGTCATTCTGATATGGGATGTAAGCATTTCAAGCTACACAACCAAGCTGTGATTCTTGATCCTCTGAGTCTTTACCATAATGACCTAGAAATTTGGGGCTATGATTTCTGATAGTGTTCCTTTCTTTGAGTTATCATCTTCAAGCTAATAATTAAGTGGATGCTATTATCCACTGTTAATTCATTTGAAAAATCATTTATGTGTGTTTCATGCTTTGGGAAAGATGTTGGCGTTCCAGCTATTACCTCTTCAAGTCCTCCAGGCAAAATCAACCTCTCCTTCCTAGGTGTAGGCTCCCTGCTTCTCCTGTCACTCTTCTCACCTGGTGCCTGGCAAGCCTTTCAGGGCCAGAATGGCATCTCTCTCCTCTTAGGGTTCCCATTTCCACTGTGTCTGGTTCATAAATGTTTGTGCAACTAAATTGAGCTGTGTTCCTTATGGGAAAAACAGAAGAATCCAACTAACTTAAAATTTATATCCAGGGCCTGTTGGTCTTTGATGGGATGTCTCCGCCAAAAGGTAATTAATCTCAGCTGTACTTAGGCTGTAGGTACCTCCTGTAGTCCATTGTTCTCCAAATCTATATTCTTAGATCTGAAGCCAACCCTGAAACTCAATTAGTTGGTTGCCTGATGAACAAAACATAGAAAAATATGCTAGGGTGGGTGTTGTGATGCAGCCGATTAAGCCAATATTTGTGAGGTCCACATCCAATATCGGAGCACCAGTTTGAGTCCCAACTCTGCTTCTGATCCAGCTTCCTACTAATCTATAAGCTGGGAAGCAGAAGATGATGGCTCAATCTGTTGGTCCCCTGCCACCCATGTGGGAGGCCCAGATGGAGTTCTGGGCCCCTGGCTTCAGCCCTTGCTGTTATGGGCATTTGAAGAGTGATCTCTCACCCTCCTCTTTTTTTTCTTTCTGTCTCACTGTTACAAGTAGGTGGAAAAAAAAACATTAAAAATAAAGCTAGCATTTACAGAACACTTACCAATTTTACAGACAGTTTCATACTCCTCAGTTCTTCAAGGAACCCTGTTTGCATTTGCTTTTTTGCAGAGGAAACGTAGACCCAGAGAGTTAGCCACACAGCTAGCACAGGGCAGAGCTGGGATTTGAACCCAAGTCTGTCTGGCTTTTGTGACCATCTACTGCTGCTTTTATGGATGTTCAGACATAACTTCAAGTTCAGCACGCATCAAATCAAATTCTCCACTTTCACCCTCTGCCCTAAAACAATGCCTCTTCTCTCATGCCTGTGCATTCAGGCACTGGGTCAGAACCTCAAAGACAACAAACCCACCTCACAGGCAGCTGCCTGTTTTATTCTTTAGAGCTAGTGCCTCACACAGGCCAGACCTGCTGTCTTGCTAGTGCCACCAGAGGTGCTTCTTTCCTCCTCCCATAACTGCTTCACCCCACTGAGCTCAAGCACCTGCTTATTGGTGTGCAGGTCTCTCATCTATATCTGTACTTGGTCTCTTGTCCGTCTTCCTGTCTCAATAGCAGGAGGAAGGACTTCAAGTTCAGAAAGACAGGAATTCTGTTTTAGGTTGAGTTCCCCAGAAGCAGTCTCTAGTGTGAGAGTTCCTGTCTGAGTGATTTATTAAGAAGGAACCCGCTGGCGCCGCGGCTCACTAGGCTAATCCTCCGCCTTGCGGCGCCGGCACACCGGGTTCTAGTCCCGGTCGGGGCGCTGGATTCTATCCTGGTTGCCCCTCTTCCAGGCCAGCTCTCTGCTGTGGCCGGGGAGTGCAGTGGAGGATGGCCCAAGTGCTTGGGCCCTGCACCCCATGGGAGACCAGGAGAAGCACCTGGCTCCTGCCATCGGATCAGTGCGCCGGCCACGGCGGCCACTGGAGGGTGAACCAACGGCAAAGGAAGACTTTTCTCTCTGTCTCTCTCTCTCATTGTCCACCCTGCCTGTCAAAAAAAAAAAAAAAAAAAAAGGAACCCTAGGAGAAACCAATGAGGAAAGGGCAGTGAGCAGGACAGAGAAGGGGAAGAAGCTAGACAAGGGAGCACTTGGGGCCAAGTCTTGGCTCAGACTGGTCCTCCATGAGGGCTCAGCAGTTGTCATGCTCTAGGCAAGGTTGCTGGGCTTTGGGGGAAGGGGGAAAGTTAACCTCCAGATCCTTATAGCTCTCTGGGAGCCATGACAAAGTGTGCCTTACCCAGGTATGTCTATGAGGGGACTCTGTAGCAGGTCATTAGAAGCAAAAAACCCTTCAAAGACTGGAGAAAGAGATGAAAAGGAAGGTGAGCAATGTGTATGAAGCATCAATATTGGCAAGTTTTTTAATTCCTTCATCTGGATTTTGCCAAGTGTAAAATGGGATTAATAGCTACATCATGGTAGAATAAGGTGACTGACATAGTTACTGCTCAGTAAATATTAGCTGTTTTTCTTGGAAAGGCGTGTGCTTTATAATTGTGTGTATGTATAAACAAGGGCACTTCAAAGTTAATGGAAAATCTGATTTGAAGATGAGTTTATATATATGTGAAAGTGCCTGGCCGGCGCTGCGGCTCAATAGGCTAATCCTCCACCTGCGGCGCCGGCACCCTGGGTTTTAGTCCTGGTTGGGGTGCCGGATTCTGTCCCGGTTGCCCCTCTTCCAGGCCAGCTCTCTGCTGTGGTCCAGGAGTGCAGTGGAGGATGGCCCAAGTGCTTGGGCCCTGCACCCACATGGGAGACCAGGAGAAGCACCTGGCTCCTGGCTTTGGATCAGCACTGGTGCGCCAGCTGCAGCGCACTGGCTGCAGCGGCCATTGGAGGGTGAGCCAACAGTAAAGGAAGACCTTTCTCTCTGTCTCTCTCTCTCACTGTCCACTCTGCCTGTCAAAAAAAAAAAAGTGCCCAGGAGCCACTCAGGGGATTCCATTGGAACATCAGTGGACTTGGTGCTCAGTTAATGCTTCCCTATTGGTTGGTATGATTGTTGACTGGTTAATACATTAAGGAACACCAGTCTGTGTGCTAGTTCAAGTTTCTTACTGTATTTGTGCTTAGACAAGTCAGCATCTCCTGTGGGTCTCAGGTTCCCCATATAGAAATGAGAGAATATAATATCAGGGCTGAACTCCCCAACAAGGATCCGATGGAGAGGCTGCATGGGAAAGGGGTGCTGGAGTACAGATAGGCTGTAAATTTCACTTCCATTCATAGAAGGGTTGTCATGCCCACTTGATTCTGGCATAGGTGACTGCTATAGAATCTTGGGCAAGGTAGTATTTTCTGCAGCTTCTTGATTGCCTTAAGTTTCCTTTCCTTGCCTGTGAAGTGAGGTCCATAGGGTTTTAGGAATGAAAAGACTTAATATGTATAAAGCGCTTAGAGTGATAATTGGCATGTAGTAGCAACTCCATAAGCATTGGCGGTTATTGCTGCTGCTTCTCCCACTCATAATGAGGAGGCAACTCTGGGAACACACATAGCTCCCAAGTCTCTGATTCAACAATTTGGCATTTGCCAGATGCTTTTGGTGAGGTTTGCCCATTGGCGCTGTAGAGTGTATGAGCTTTGTGGCACGGCAGACCTTGATCCAGCCATAAGCTACTTAAGCTCTCAGAGATTCGGGTTCTCATTTGTATAATGGGGGATTAACACTCACTTTGGAGTATTACTCTGAGGGTTAAATATGTATTTGTGGGGCACCTGTGGCTTATAAGGAAGGCATGGTGTTAAGCCTGGCACATCTTCTCCTGTGGAAGCAAGGAGGGGGGATGCTGGAGGAGAGTGGGCAGTGAGCATTCCTCTTGTGACACTGTTCTCAGATTTAAAGATACATTTATTCTGTAGGTAATAAACTTATGGAATTCATCACCCTGGGGCCTGGTAGGGGATGAATATGGATGGACCCAGAAGGATTTCAGAAAATGGATGGAGGCTGGATCCTCGCTAAGTTATTGCAGCAGTGTTTCCTAGAAGATGTGCATTTAGGAGTAGTGGTCATGCTGAGTGCTCTGTAGGGAAAGAAGTAAGGAAAAAAAGAGTTTCTGTGGTTAGAAAAGTTTAGGGAAATATGCTCACTCTCTTCCACTCTTTCTAAGAACTTCACATTGCACATTTGTCCAGCTGCCAATTCAGCATAAACTCAGAGGTTTTGTTCCAGGGTTGCCATACTGTAATGAGAAATATAGATTCCTGCCCTCGTGGGGCATGTAATCTAGTGGATAAGACAAATATGCAATAAATACAGCAAGTTAGGAAATTTTGTGGTGGATTTTAAGGTGGAAATGAATTTTTTAAAAAGGATCAAATAAATTAAGGGGAATTGTTAGTGCCAGGGACAGGAGGGACAGATTGGGATATTTATAGAAGGTTAGAGCCATCTTTCTAAAAGTTGGCTTTTGAGCAAAGAAAGAGACAAGGGGTTAGGCACTGTGGACACAACAGATAAGCCACTTATTTGGGATACTCACAATCCATATTTGAGTGCTTGGTTCAAGTTCCTGCTACTCCATAATTCTGATCCAGCTTCCTACAATGCACCTGGGAGACAGTGGGTGATGGCTCAAGTGCTTGGTCCCTTTCATCTGTACGGGAGACCAAGATGGAATTTTGGGCTCCTGGCTTTAGCTTGGTCCAACCTCAGCTGTTGTGGGCATTTAAGGAGTGAACCAGAGGATGGAAGATCATTCTCTCTATCTGTCTTTCCCCTGTCTCTGCCACTTTGCTTTTCAAATATGTAATGTTTCTATAAAAGAGGTGAGGGAGTTAGGCACTCAGCTGTCAGAGGCAGAATGCTTCAGGCAGAGGAGAGAACCTTGGCAAGGGCTGTAAGATTGGAGGGCTTCTCTCTGGTCTTCCCAGAGATCATGCCTGGAGACTGTGAAGATGGGAGAAGAAGGAGGGAAGTGCTGGGGTCTTGCTAATCACATTGAGGACTTCTGCATCACCAGCTTCAGACAGAGAAGCAACAATATCTGCCTCACACAATGTAAAGACCCTGAAAAGTCTTATGTATTCTTTTAATTCACCCAAGATATTTGACCATGGAATTCGCTTTCTATAAAGCCTTTTCACTTCCTTATGCACAAAATACCTCATGCCCTTTCCGTGGAGTTTCAGACACCTGTTAAAGTGTGGTTTCCCCAAAACATTCTGCCTCTGAAGTCTTTTGTTTTCCCTTAAACATCTAATAACATTTTGCTTGGCAGTGGTTGAAAACCTTTCTATTCAAAATGTGGCTTGTGGACCACCACAGGAGCATCACCTGGGAGCTTGTCATGAATGCAGAGTATCAGGCCTCATCCTGGATGCCTGTGACACATGAGAGTTCCTGTGCACATTAAGTTAAGGAAGTACCACTCTGTAGGACACATGCCAAGAAATGCTGGATCAGAGAGAAGTGGTATATAGTCATGGTGGGAATAATGTGAAGAGAAGTTTACACTACAAAGGTACTTCAAAAGTTCATGGACAAATGGAATTGAAAGAGAAACTTGTCTGACCTGGCATTTAAGATGGTGGTTGAGATCCCTGCCTCCCATATTGGAGTACCTGGGTTCAACACCTTGCTCTAGCTCCCTATCCCAGCTTCCTGCTAATGCATACCCTGAGAGGCAGTAATGATGGCTCAAGTAAATGTGTTGATGCCACCCATGTGAGAGACCTGGATTGAGTTATTGGCATTAACTTAGGTGTGACCTAATGCTAGCCATGGGAGGCATTTGAGGAGCTAACCAGCAGATGGGAACTGTCTGTCTCTAAAATAAATAAATAAATAAATTTGTTTTTAAAAAAGGAGGCCGGTGCCGTGGCTCTCTAGGCTAATCCTCCACCTGCGGCGCCGGCACCCTGGGTTCTAGTCCCGGTCGGGGCGCCGGATTCTGTCCCGGTTGCCCCTCTTCCAGTCCAGATCTCTGCTGTGGCCCGGGAGTGCAGTGGAGGATGGCCCAAGTCCTTGGGCCCTGCACCCGCATAGGAGACCAGGAGACGGTGCCTAGCTCCTGGCTTCGGATCAGCGCGGTGCGCCGGCCGCAGTGGCCATTGAGGGATGAACCAACGGAAAAGGAAGACCTTTCTCTCTGTCTCTCTCTCTCTCACTGTCCACTCTGCCTGTCAAAAAAAAAAAAAAAGTTTACCTTGGTACAATCTTGAGATCCATGTTTGCATTTTTCATGACACAGTATGCATGGCTTTCAAGACTTTTTGCACCAAAAAATCAACTTATCCCTTAATTCCATTTTCCGCAAACATTTTGAAGCGCACGCATACATTATATAGATCATTTCTCAAGTACCCATCGACTGTGTGGACCATCCAGGTATGCCTAGAGCTCACTGAGCTAGAATGTCCTCGTGCCTTTAATAACTCATCGTGACTCGAGGTCTTTATTAGAATTCTCCTGCCACCTGTTCAGAAGGAGCCTTGGCCTCCTCTTGGAGTAATGAGCCCCATATGTTCATCAACCACATCTATATTCAGAGTGCCTATTGCAGTCCCCAAAAGACTTCCTCCTTCTGCCTTTTATGATGCCTCTCCTTCATTGTCCTGGGTTTCTGGTACCCTTTAGGAAGACACCCAGTTGTTAGGGGACAGGAAAGGTGCTCATGAGCTAGGAAGAGGTCAGGGTTAAGTGCTTTCTCCTACTTCTGCCACACCTGTGTTCATAAATATTCTTTCCTATTGTCTTTGTCTCTCCTTCACCAACCACCTGCAGCAGCGGACTGTAGTGGCAAGAGCATGCACCCTGGAGTCAAATGGCCTGGTGTTTCTATCTCAGCTTCATTATTTCCTTCATCAGCTGGATAATAGAGAAGTGCCAAGATCTGACTCACACAGTGCAAAGGCACTGAGAAGAGCTACACTTAGGCTAACCTGTCCTTAAAACCTTTCTGCTCTATGAAGGGGATGCACAAGTAACTACCTTATTGGATGGTTCGGGGATTACATGAAAAAATCCTGGTAAATTCTCTTTTGGGACTTTAAAGGCCATGGACATTTGGATCCTCGGCAAGAAATGTTAACTACAGAAAGTTTAGGCCTAACAATTGCCTGGATGATGTAGATCTGTTTGGTTGCTTTGGATGGAATAGTATAAAATTGCTCTTGGTAAGAAGAAGTTATTTTCAGGTCATCTCATAGGCAGAGGATGCCTCCTGCCTCAGCTAGTTTAATGACAGCAACAGGCTCTGCATTTTTGCTGCCTTTGCTGTGCCCACTGGAGCCAAAGAGAGAAGCATGGTCAGAGCCAGTGTCTGCAGGTGCCCAAGGGCTGTCGAGTTGGGTATCAATTCTCCAACACCAGTGAGGGTCTATGGCCTCTCAGTGAATATAATTAAGCCATGAAGGCATGGGGATTACAAAGAGGGAAGCCTGTGTGTTTGTTCTGAGTGTCAGTACTCCTGGGTCTTCCTTACCATTAGAAACCAAAGTAGAGAAGACAAGAGTGTGATGATCTGAAAAGCCAAACCCAAGTAGCAGCAGTCAGTATAGGACAACATGGAGACAGGCAGCTCAGCCCCAGGCTCACCATCTATATAATGTATGAACTTCTCAGCCTCAGCATGATTGACAGATTGAACCAGATCAGCCTTCACTATGAGGCTGTCCTGCACATTGCAGGTTGTTAAGCAGCATCCCTGACCTCAGCCCAGTAGATTCCAGGAGCACACTGCCTTTGCCCATAGCCCCTAAGTTGATAACAGCTGACCTACAGTGCTCAGTAGGTGGTCCTTGTTCCAATCCAGAAACCAAGCAAACTGCCACAAGAGTGACTCAAGACACCAAGCTTCCTCCTCTTGTTTCATAGGAGGTTGGCAGCAGGTGGCAGCCATAGTCTCTTGCCTCACGGTGACTCTCAGTAGACTTAGAGGTGGCCTCGGTGCCAGGGCCCAGGCAGCATGCTGCTCTCCTGCTGCTGTGCTGGCACCATAGCTGGATTCCAAAGCCTAAACACAGGCAGAACTGGGGCCAGAATGGCTCACAGGGGCTCTCAGTGATTGAAAACTTTCCTGGGTGTTTCTGACTGTTGGGAGCATTCCATTTCACAATGATTTATTATTATATTTTTAAAGACACTAAGATTTAAGACTCATCCAGGAGACTCTACTTGCCAAGACATAATTAGGAGAAAATGACAGAGGTAGTAAATATATAATTAACTCTTTTCTAAATGCCTTTTGCTGGCATCCTTAATCTATCCACACAGCCTGGGAAGCTTGTTCTCTAGAATCTCCAGGCAACTAGAGACCAATTACCATCATGTGCACATATTATGTTTGTGAATAACCCATGTACATGTTTATGTGTAGCAAGTGAGTTAAACGAGGAGCCGCAGAGATCAGCATGGGTACACACACATTCATAGATTCTAATCGACTTGTTTTGATTAAATGGCTGATTTACTTATTGGTTTAATTGAGTGCACAACTACTATGCATCAGGTACCGTGCAGATTCCACAATCCTAAAATTTGCCTCTCTGTAACCAGAAGGCTTTGAATTCCTATGTAGGTGTACACATGATACATATATGCATGTGATATCTGGGAGTTCTATATGTCTGTGTTGATACACACACATAGAATGAGGTTCAAAGAGGTCAAGTAACTTGCACAGCGTCAAGCAGCTGTTAAATAATGGAACTGGTAGTTGATCCCAGGTCTGTCTAATTTCTACTACTCTACACAACATCCATTCTTTTTATAAGTTTTATTTTATTTGAAAGAGTGACAGAGAGGGAGGGAGAGGGAGAGGGAGGGGAGGGGGAGGGGGAGGGGGAGGGGGAGAGGGAGAGGGAGAGAGAAAGAGAGAGAAAGAGAAAGAGAAAGAGAAAGAGAAAGAGAAAGAGAAAGAGAAAGAGAAAGAGAAAGAGAAAGAGAAAGAGAGAGATCTTCCATTAACTGGCTCACTCCCCAAATGGCCACAATGGTTTGGAATGGGTCAGGCTGAAGCCAGGAAGGGAAACAGGAACTCCATCCTGGTCTCCTGCATGGATAGCCAGGGCACAACTACTTGGACTATCTTCTGCTGCTTTCCCAAGCACATTAGCAAGAAGCTGGATTGGAAGTGGAGCCAGGTATTCCAATAAAGGATGCCAGCATTGCAAGCAGTGGCTTAACCTGCTGTGCCATAACACCAGCTCCTACCCAACCTCCTTTCAGAGCATCCTTCCCAGAGGAGGTAATATTTGAGCTGAATCACAAAAGGTAAATAGGAATTCACCAGGTCAACATGACAGGAAAAAACTCATGCAAAGGCTGTTGGAGTCCAGGAACTGTGAAAGTGAAGTATAGGGAGATTACCAGGTGCCTTGGGAGGACCTGAGAGAGACAAGTGGGGCCCAGCTTGGGGAGAGTGAGTCCCATTTCTCCTGTAGAGCTGCAGCCTCCAGCCAGGCCCAGCAGCACAAATCCCAAGGTGACCCATAGGCCCATTATGAAACCATGTGGCACTTGATCTCACCAGTAACTGTCTTCAGCCCTCTCCTGCCCTGGAAGCAGAGACCAGTTAATTGCAGGGTGACCGCCATATTCTTGCAGAGCATTTAATGTAGCATGTAATTGCAGGGTAAATAAATACAGAGCTATTTCCAGCTCTCAGCCCAGTGCTGCATGCCTGCTGGTAATTATGGCTGAGGATTGGTATGGTGTAGTTTCTGCATGATGGCTCCAGTCCTAAACTGGGTCAGCCCTTGAGCAGGCTCTGTCTGATCCCAGAAGAACCAGGATCCGAATCTTCTCTAGTTTCCCACTTACTTAGTCGATTAGGACTTTTGTTGACTGCCCTGGACTGCCCCATGCTGCTGCCCATGCCTGTGTCTTGGGGTCCCTTAGTCTTCTGCTTGGTTTCCACCCTCCCTGATTGCAGTTGTTAAGATAGCTAGGCTTGGAATCAGGCAGAACTTAGTTTTTCTCATGGCTCTGCCACTTACTGGTTGTGTGACCTTGGACAGTTTGTTGCACCTCTCTGTATCTCAGCGTTCTCATCTATAACACAGGGATACGTGTGTGTGTGTGTGTGTGTGAGAGAGAGAGAGAGAGAGAGAGAGAGAGAGAGAGAGAGAGAGAGAGAGAGTCAGACAAGTTTGTAAGATTAAATAAGGCAACATATGGGCCGGCGCCGGGGCTCAATAGGCTAATCCTCTGCCTGCAGCGCTGGCACCCCAGGTTCTAGTCCTGGTCAGGGTGCCGGCTTCTGTCCAGGTTGCTCCTCTTCCAGTCCAGATCTCTGCTGTGGCCCGGGAGTGCAGTGGAGGATGGCCCAAGGACTTGGGCCATGCACCCACATGGGAAACCAGGAGAAGCACCTGGCTCCTGGCTTCGGATCAGCGCGGTGCGCCGGCCACAGCAGCCATTGGGGGGTGAACCACCGGAAAAATGAAGACCTTTCTCTCTCTCTCACTGTCCACTCTGCCTGTCAAAAATAAATAAATAAAATAAAATAAAAAAAGACAACATATGTATAATTCTGCGCATGGTGCCTGGCTCCAGTTAGCCAGTTAAATGTTAGCTTATTCTTCTTCCTATCCTTTTTTCTATTCTTCTCCCTCCTTGCCTCCTTGCCTCCCTGCCTCCCTGCCTCCCTGCCTCCCTGCCTCCCTGCCTCCCTGCCTCCCTGCCTTCCTTCCTTCCTTCCTTAACTGCAAGACAGGAAGATATGTATTTTGGAGCATAACAGACTTGAATTTGAGTCCTGGTTGCACAAGATTTTTTCCTGTTTTGGCCTCCAAAGAGTGATTTAAATTCTCTGTCTCAATTTTCTCATCTGTTGGGTGGGAAGATAGCACCCACTTTACCAACTTTAATTGTAAATTCTGGCCAGGCAAGACTGAGACTTTCCTGCTCAGGCTTGGTCTCTTAGGAAGGAGACCCCAGGATAGAGAATCACTGCAGTAGGTAAGATAATGCTTGGGGCAGGGAACGGGAGAAATCAGGAGCAGGAAGAAGCAGGAGTTGACCCACAATGCAGTCTCAAGGGGTACATATCTTAGCCAATACCATGGGGAGGGATGAATATGGAATGAGCATTCAGGGTTGTCCCAAACTGGGCAAGGGATCCAGGCCTGGATGTCTTCCTATTGGTTAGTTGTGTGTGATTGCTCTGTGAAGTAGACATCTTGAGCCAGGCAGTTCTCTGCAACCAAAGAAAACGCCATAGGGAGCTAGGAGCTTCTTGCATGCAGCACCCCTAGCAGCTAAGGGAGTAAATCCTTCCTTCCTAAAGGGGTTTGCAAAGTATGTCACAGCATTTACCACCACCTGCTGCTTCCACCTGCCCATTCCTAAGATCCTCATTCTTCCCCATTGCTGTATGATTTGTGGCCCATTCTTCTGTTCCTTCCTAGTTGACCTTTCACATATGATATCTTTTTTTAAATGTATTTTAAAGACTATTTATTTATTTGACAGGTAGAGTTACAGACAGTGAGAGAGAGAGAGAGAGAGAGAAAGGTCTTCCATCTGATGGTTCACCCCCCAAATGGCCGCAACAGCCGGAGCTACGCCGATCCGAAGCCAGGAGCCAGATATAGGGGCCCAAGCACTTGGGCCATCCTCCACTGCTTTCTGGGACCACAGCGGAGAGCTGGCCTGGAAGAAGAGCAACCGGGACTAGAACCTGGTGCCCATATGGGATGCCAGCACCGCAGGTGGAGGATTAACCTAGTGCGCCACGGTGCTGGCCCCCTTATCTGATCTCTTGAGCCCTTCCTCGATGTTGTAATCTAACCTACGATACTTCTCTCTTTGTCAGCACTGACCTTGGCCAACTGGCAGGAATGGGAATGTAAAGGCCAGTCCTCTGCTGGCTTCTCTCCTCCCCAGCCCAGAGCCTAGCTTAATTTCTGTCTGCTCTTGGCTCTTGTGTCCTGGAACTATGTGACTGTCAGTGGAAATACATCCTTCCATCCCCATTCCTGACCCCATTTGCCTCTTGGTGGGGAGGATCTAACCTCTAGTGATAGTTCTGTATCCCTGTCTTTCTATTCTCTATCTTTATTACTATTATCATTATATTATCTGCCATGGCTTGAAGCCCACACCTTGGATGCTACTGTTTGAGAATCTACAAGGCTCACCCTGGCTAGAGCTGAGCCCAGAGTACCAGGAATTCCAAAGAGCTTGGCACTCTCTGGTATACAAAGAAAAGAAGGACCTTGCGGGTTACACAGATAAAGAGAGCTGGTTACAGTGTGCCACCACTGGGTCTTCTATGCAGAAGACTGAGTCCCCCATTCATGAGAGACTGAGTCCTTCAAGTTTCTTATTATGAAGAAGGTGTGAACCAAAGATGCAGGCCTCTAAGTGTGAAGAGAGAAGTTCGGTGAAGACTTTGTGGGTTAAGGGCTGACTGTTGATAAGTTACTTCATCTTAAATATTGACATTGGCATCCCTGCTGGCCATCACATTGGCCAACATGGCTCAGCCTCGCTCTGCAGAAACATTATTGGGAGGAAAAGGTGCGTTCTTATAGGACGACTGTGTTAGGTTTTCTTCCTGATAGTAAAAATCTGGCAATTCACTTTGTACAGAGAAAAGGTTGATTGGAGGTTCAAGTCCAAGATCAGATGACCCTGTTGGTTTGGCCTCTGATGAAGGTGGCAGATGACAATGCTAAGGTGCATGTGGAGAAAAGATGACATAGCCAGCCAGGGAGCAGGGCGATATTGAACTTAAACAACTTTCCCAGGAAAGCTGCCTTCTAAGGGCTCACCCCCAGTGACCTTGGGACCTTCCTGTGGGCCCCACCTCCTAAAGTTTCCATCACCTCCAAGAACGCCACCCTGGGAGCCAAACCTTTAACACAAGGGCCTTGGAAAACATGTAGCATCCAAACCACAGCAGGTGGAGTCCTCAGGGGTAGGGATTCTTTTGCACCGACGTGACTCCAGCTTCAGAGAGGATTGAGATGGGTAGAGATGAGCAGAGCAGGCTCCCCAGAGGCCCCACTCACTGCAGCTGCTGTGAGTCTTCATGACCCTCTGCTAGGCATAGATGAGTAGCTGTGCCAGGTTGATTGAGGCCCACTGCAGGAGGGAAGGAGGGAGAAGAAGGCAGTGTGAAGTCACAGAGTATCCTCTCCTGTGTTCCTAAGAAGGCTTCAAGCAAGATACCTGTTCTCGTGGTGGCCTGGGCTCCAGATTTTAGAAGGGGTCTGTCTTGCATTCATGCCACTGACAGCCCACCTTCCTCTCATCTGGTCATGGATCGCAACCATGGGGGAAGCAGCTGCTTGTGGAGACCAAAGCTCTGAGACCCTAAGCGTCATCTGGCTCTGACAGAAGTCAGAGTCACCCAGGGTGCTGCAGTGGGCACTCTTCCTGCTGCTGCAATCACCCTCAGCCCTTTTCTGACAATGATTCTCCTATGAAGATACTCCCCTTGGTATTTTTTCTGTTTTGATTTTTGCCTATGATCTGTATTAGCTGAAGAAGGGTATGGAAGTCCCCCTGACCCTCCCATGCACACCAGGACTCACTGGAGGGTTCTAATCCTGGCTCCTCTTTCCATCCAAACCTCAAGCCTTCCCTGTCTCTTCCCCCAATCTTCCTGTGTCCAAGCAGAACTTGTGACATCTGAAAGGAGCTGACCCACCACAGGTGGACAGTCAGAACCTCAGTGTAATCTTGACTCTCCCAGCATACTGTGGCCACAGAGATTTGACACAGGTGCCACCAGGGAACTAAAACTATGAAGTGAAATTTGCTCACTGACCTTCCCTCCTCTCTTCCTGTTAGCTTGCTGTGAGCCTGGCCTGTGCGTGAGGCACATGTGCAGATACTTTATGTGAAAATGACCTGTGTGATGGAGGCTATCATTGTCCACATTTTGAAGTTGAGGACACTGAAGGCCAGAGATGACACTGGAGGTCAAGCAACTGCCTTTGTTGTGGAGTAGGAAGCTCTGGCCACCTGCTCCATGTGTTTCTATGCAGTGGCCCCTGTCTCTGCCTTTTATTTTTATTTTTTGACAGGCAGAGTAGACAGTGAGAGAAAGAGAGAGAGACAGAGAGAAATGTCTTTTTCCGTTGGTTCACCCTCCAATGGCCGCCACGGGTGGCATGCTATGGCCGGCGCATTGCGCTGATCCGAAGCCAGGATCCAGGTGCTTCTCCTGGTCTCCCTTGCGGGTGCAGCGCCCAAGTACTTGCGCCATCCTCCACTGCACTCCCGGGCCATAGCAGAGAGCTGGACTGGAAGAGGGGGAACCAGGACGGAATCCGGCGCCCCGACAGGGACTAGAACCTGGTGTGCCGGCGCCACAGGCAGAGGATTAGCCTATTGAGCAGTGGTGCCAGCCGTCTCTGCCTTTATGTTCTGGTGCTTGTTCATCTGACTATGCAGGTACTTCTTTGCCCCATCCCCAAGGGCCTCCATCATTTCATGTGTCTGTCTCCCCTTCTTGCTGTTGATGTACCTGCTGTCTCTTCTCTAGTGCACCTCTGTCCCTGAGCCTTCATGTCACTCTCACCTCTCTGGAAAACTCTCTCTCTCTGTCTCTGTCTCTGTCTCCCCACCTCCCAACCCCTGCCCAGGTGCTACAGTTTTAAAAGGAGTTTGGAGTCACGCCTGGCAACCCTAACGCGCCCAGGTGAGCGGGGGAGGATGGATGGCGGAGCACTCCGAAATCACTCTTTTCCAGGAGCATTCTGAAACCAGAGAGATTTTGTGAAGTACTTACACGTTTGTCAAACCTCACTGAACTGCACATGGGATACCAGAATATTTTGTCATTGCTACCACATGCTTCTGAAGGGCCATCTCTGTCCTGAAATATTGAAAATATTTGTTCGGTGCTAACTAACTGGAAATAGAAGTAAACAAAACCAGTCTACCTACGGCAGAATGGACAGTGAGAGAGAGAGACAGAGAAAAAGGTCTTCCTGGATTTCCGGCAAGATGGCGGAATAGGAAGGGAGCACACTGATAGTCTGGGGAGAGATAGTTTAATAAAAGTGGAGATACTGCAGGTTCAAGGAAGACTAGGGGAGGAAACAGCAGAAGAAACTCTTCCGGAACGCGTGACTCACAGCGGACCTGTGTGGAGAGCGTGGGAGCCCACAGTTCGGGACATCAGCGGCAGACTCAACACACCAGCGCTGGAACGCGAGGTGAGCCGAACCTCAATAGCCCGAGACACCGGCAGGCAAGCGGAGAGAGGAGACTAGAGGGAACGACCCCCGGGGGGGGAAGTTCACAAGGCTAACTGGAAGAGAGAGAGAGAGAGAAAAAAGGGTGACTAGTACGGACACGGGTTTCTCTCTCTCTCCGCTCACCTCTCAAGGGCGAGCAAGACAAAGAGCAGGCGCCATCTTGGACATACGTCATAAGCAGAGCGACCTCAGGTCTGCACCGGCCCTGAGCCTAGCAGAAAAACCTGACTCTGGGCGGGGCGAATTAACAGGAGACTAGGAGCTAGTAAATTTGTGGTGCTACTGAACTGAGACTGTGAAAAAAGAGACGGTGTGGGAGAGAACTCACGGAATTCACGTGAGCACTCTCCAGAGACGCTACAATTCCGTAACTTTGGCAACCCAGTGGGAGGCTGAAGGAGAATTTGAGCCCACTCTGAGGGCCGAACAGATTCCCTGTGGGGATCTTGGGAAAGAGCTTCCGATCTCTGGCTCCTGTGGGTATATCATTTGCCTGCTAACTACCTCCAACTTCGTTCAGCTGTGCGGAATTACTTCCCTTTTGAATCAAAAAAAAAAAAAAAAAGAGAGAGAGAGAGAGATTTACCACGCCTAACCTGGGAGTGTCACCTTTGGCACACCAAACAGAGCTCTCAGGCCACACCCATCTCAAGCCCTAAGGCTCCATCAAAAACAGATAGTCCACTTAATCTAGAGTCATAGTATAACAAGAAAAAGCACCACAGTGAAGAAACCAAATATCTCCAATATGCCAAATAACAAACGCAAAAACCGAGGTAATAAAAACAAGGAAGTCACCATGACGCCCTCAAATGAAAAAGACACCCCAATTCAAGATTATGAAGATGATGACATAGAAGAAATGCAAGAAGCAGATCTCAAAAAATTGATAAGAACATTAAGAAGTTCTCAAAAACAAATTCTGGAACTACACAAATCCTTAATGGACAAGATAGAAAATCTCTCTCGTGAAAATGAAATATTAAGGAGGAATCAAAATGAAACGAAACAACTAGTACAACAGGAAACTGTGATAGTGACTGAAGTGAAGAATTCAATAGATCAAATGAAAAACACAATAGAGAGCCTTACAAATAGAATGGGTGAAGCAGAAGAGAGAATATCGGACTTAGAAGACAGAGAACAGGAAAGGATACAGTCAGACCAAAGAAAAGAAGAGGAAATTAGAAATCTGAAACATATTGTCGGGAATCTTCAGGATACTATTAAAAAACCCAACATTCGGGTTCTAGGAGTTCCTGAAGGCATGGAGAGGGAGAAAGGATTAGAAGGCCTTTTTAGTGAGATATTAGCAGAAAATTTCCCAGGTTTGGAGAAGGACAGAGAAATCCTAGTACAGGAAGCCCACAGAACCCCTAATAAACATGTCCAAAAGAGATCCTCACCACGACACGTTGTAATTAAACTCTCCACAGTGAAACATAAAGAAAAGATCCTAAAATGTGCAAGAGAGAAACGTCAGATTACTCTCAGAGGATCTCCAATCAGACTCACAGCTGACTTCTCATCAGAAACTCTAAAAGCTAGGAGGGAATGGCGAGATATAGCCCAGGTCCTAAGAGAGAACAACTGCCAGCCCAGAATATTATATCCTGCAAAGCTATCATTTGTGAATGAAGGTGAAATAAAGACTTTTCATTGCAAACAGAAATTGAAAGAATTTGTTGCCACTCGTCCAGCCCTGCAAAAGATGCTTAAAGATGTGTTACACACAGAAACACAGAAACACGGTCATCAATATGAAAGAAGGTAAAGGAAGGAAACCAAGGAAGGAAAGCTCACAGCAAAAGATCACAGGGAATTCAAAGCATATATTAGAACTTATCTTTGGCAAATGGCAGGGCAAAGTTACCACTTATCATTAGTCACTTTGAACGTGAATGGCCTGAACTGTCCAGTGAAAAGACACCGATTGGCTGATTGGGTTAAGGAACAAAACCCATCTATTTGCTGCTTACAAGAAACACATCTTTCCAACAAAGATCCATACAGACTGAAAGTGAAAGGCTGGAAAAAGATATACCATGCCAACAGAAATGAAAAAAGAGCGGGTGTAGCCATCTTAATATCGGACAACATAAACTTTACCACAAAAACTGTTAAGAGAGACAAAGAGGGACACTATATCATGATTAAGGGATCAATTCAACAGGAAGATATAACAATTATCAATGTATATGCACCTAACTACAGGGCACCAGTTTATCTAAAAGATTTATTAACGGACTTAAAGGGAGACTTAGACCCCAATACAGTAGTACTGGGGGACTTCAATACTCCACTCTCAGAAATAGACAGATCATCCGGTCAGAAGATCAACAAGGATACAGTAGATTTAAACGACACTATAGCCCAAATGGATCTAACAGATATATACAGAACTTTCAATCCTACAGCTAAAGATTTTACATTCTTCTCAGCAGTACATGGAAGCTTCTCTAGGATTGACCACATACTAGGCCATAAAGCGAGTCTCAGCAAATTCAAAAGAATTAGAATCATACCATGCAGCTTCTCAGACCATAAAGGAATGAAGTTGGAAATTAGCAACTCAGGAATCCCTAGAGCATACGCAAACACATGGAGATTGAACAACATGCTCCTGAATGAACAATGGGTCATAGAAGAAATCAAAAGAGAAATCAAAAACTTTCTGGAAGTAAATGAGGATAACAGCACAACATACCAAAACTTATGGGACACAGCAAAAGCAGTGTTAAGAGGAAAGTTTATATCAATAGGTGCCTACATCAAGAAATTGGAAAGACACCAAATAGATGAGCTTTCAATTCACCTCAAGGATCTAGAAAACCTACAGCAAATCAGACCCAAATCTAGTAGGAGAAGAGAAATAATTAAAATCAGAGAAGAAATCAACAGGATTGAATCAAGAAAAACATTACAAAAAATCAGCCAAACGAAGAGCTGGTTTTTTGAAAAAATAAACAAAATTGACACCCCATTGGCCCAACTAACTAAAAAAAGAAGAGAAAAGACCCAAATCAATAAAATCAGAGATGAAAAAGGAAATGTAACAACAGACACCACAGAAATAAAAAGAATCATCAGAAATTACTACAAGGACTTGTATGCCAGCAAACAGGGAAACCTATCAGAAATGGATAGATTCCTGGACACATGCAACCTGCCTAAATTGAACCAGGAAGACATCGAAAACCTAAACAGACCCATAACTGAGACAGAAATTGAAACAGTAATAAAGGCCCTCCCAACAAAGAAAAGCCCAGGACCAGATGGATTCACTGCTGAATTCTACCAGACGTTTAAAGAAGAACTAACTCCAATTCTTCTCAAACTATTCAGAACAATCGAAGAAGAGGGAATCCTCCCAAATTCTTTCTATGAAGCCAGCATCACCTTAATTCCTAAGCCGGAAAAAGATGCAGCACTGAAAGAGAATTACAGACCAATATCCCTGATGAACATAGATGCAAAAATCCTCAATAAAATTCTCGCCAATAGAATGCAACAACACATCAGAAAGATCATCCACCCAGACCAAGTGGGATTTATCCCTGGTATGCAGGGATGGTTTAATGTGCGCAAGACAATCAATGTGATACACCACATTAATAGACTGCAGAAGAAAAACCATATGATTATCTCAATAGATGCCGAGAAAGCATTTGATAAAATACAACACCCATTCATGATGAAAACTCTAAGCAAACTGGGTTTGGAAGGAACATTCCTCAATACAATCAAAGCAATCTATGAAAAACCCACAGCCAACATCCTATTGAATGGGGAAAAGTTGGAAGCATTTCCAGTGAGATCTGGAACCAGACAGGGATGCCCACTCTCACCACTGCTATTCAATATAGTTCTGGAGGTTCTAGCCAGAGCTATTAGGCAAGAAAAAGAAATTAAAGGGATACAAATTGGGAAGGAAGAGCTCAAACTATCCCTCTTTGCAGATGACATGATTCTTTATTTAGAGGACCCAAAGAACTCCACTAAGAGACTATTGGAACTCATAGAAGAGTTTGGCAAAGTAGCAGGGTATAAAATCAATGCACAAAAATCAACAGCCTTTGTATACACAGACAATGCCATGGCTGAGGAAGAACTTCTAAGATCAATCCCATTCACAATAGCTACAAAAACAATCAAATACCTTGGAATAAACTTAACCAAAGACGTTAAAGATCTCTACGATGAAAATTACAAAACCTTAAAGAAAGAAATAGAAGAGGATACCAAGAAATGGAAAAATCTTCCATGCTCATGGATTGGAAGAATCAATATCATCAAAATGTCCATTCTCCCAAAAGCAATTTACAGATTCAATGCAATACCAATCAAGATACCGAAGACCTTCTTCTCAGATCTGGAAAAAATGGTGCTGAAATTTATATGGAGGCACAAGAGACCTCGAATAGCTAAAGCAATCTTGTACAACAAAAACAAAGCCGGAGGCATCACAATACCAGATTTCAGGACATACTACAGGGCAGTTGTAATTAAAACAGCATGGTACTGGTACAGAAACAGATGGATAGACCAATGGAACAGAATTGAAACACCAGAAATCAACCCAAACATCTACAGCCAACTTATATTTGATCAAGGATCTAAAACTAATTCCTGGAGCAAGGACAGTCTATTCAATAAATGGTGCTGGGAAAACTGGATTTCCACATGCAGAAGTATGAAGCAAGACCCCTACCTTACACCTTACACAAAAATCCACTCCACATGGATTAAAGACCTAAATCTACGACCTGACACCATCAAGTTACTAGAGAACATTGGAGAAACCCTTCAAGATATTGGCACAGGCAAAGAATTTCTGGAAAAGACCCGGGAGGCACAGGCAGTCAAAGCCAAAATCAACTATTGGGATTGCATCAAATTGAGAAGTTTCTGTACTGCAAAAGAAACAGTGAGGAGAGTGAAAAGACAACCGACAGAATGGGAAAAAATATTTGCAAACTATGCAACAGACAAAGGGTTAATAACCAGAATCTACAAAGAGATCAAGAAACTCCACAAAAACAAAACCAACAACCCACTTAAGAGATGGGCCAAGGACCTCAATAGACATTTTTCAAAAGAGGAAATCCAAATGGCCAACAGGCACATGAAAAAATGTTCAAGGTCATTAGCAATCAGGGAAATGCAAATCAAAACCACAATGAGGTTTCACCTCACCCCGGTTAGAATGGCTCACATGCAGAAATCTACCAACAACAGATGCTGGTGAGGATGTGGGGACAAAGGGACACTAACCCACTGTTGGTGGGAATGCAAACTGGTCAAGCCACTATGGAAGTCAGTCTGGAGATTCCTCAGAAACCTGAAGATAACCCTACCGTCCGACCCAGCCATCCCACTCCTTGGAATTTACCCAAAGGAATTTAAATTGGCAAACAAAAAAGAGGTCTGCACCCTAATGTTTATTGCAGCTCAATTCACAATAGCTAAGACCTGGAACCAACCTAAATGCCCATCAACGATAGACTGGATAAAGAAATTATGGGATATGTACTCTTTAGAATACTATACCGCAGTAAGAAACAACGAAATCCAGTCATTTGCAACAAAATGGAGGAATCTGGAACACATCATGCTGAGTGAAATAAGCCAGTCCCAAAGGGACAAATACCATATGTTCTCCCTGATCGGTGACGACTGACTGAACACCGAGAGGGAAACCTGTTGGAGTGAGGTGGACACTATGGGAAATGGTGGCTTGATCAGCATAGCCCTGACTGTTAATGAACAACTAAATACATTATCCCTCTTAGTAGTTTTTTTTTTATCTGTTCTACTTAATATGACTGGTTTAGATCTGTAATTGATGCACAGTTATTCTTAAGTGTTGAAAATTAACTGAAATGTGATCCCTGTTGAACATGGTGGTGGGAATGGGAGAGGGAAGAGATGTATAATTTGGGACATGCTCAGGCTGACTTGCCCCAAGTGGTGGAGTTGGAAGCATACCAGGGGATTCCAATTCAATCCCATCGAGGTGGCATGTACCAAAGCCATCTCACTGTTCCAGGTGATCAGTTTCAGTTCACAGTTGGTCATGGTGAAGGGACTGGGAGTCAAAGGGAGCACATAGACAAGTCTAGTACCTGCTAATGCTAACTGATGGAGTAAATAAAGGGGAGAGTGATCCAACATGGGAAGTGAGATACTCAGCAGACTCATAGAATGGCAGATGTCCTAAATAGCACTCTGGCCTCAGAATCAGCCCTAAAGGCATTCGGAGCTGGCTGAAAAGCTCATGAGAGTATTTCAGGCATGGAAAGCCAAGACACTCTGGCAAAAGATCTCTGCGAGTGAGATCCCAGTGGAAAGAACAGGCCATCAAAGAAGGAGGTACCTTTCTCTGAAGGGAGGAGAGAACCTCCACTTTGACTATGAGCTTGTCTAAACAAGATAAGAATCGGAGAACTCAGAGGGCTTCCATAGCCTTGGAAACTCATGACTGGAGCATAGGGAGATTACTGATGCCATAGACAGGAGTGTCAATTGGTAAAGTCAACAACAGGAGTCACTGTGCACTTACTCCTCATGTAGGATCTCTATCCTTAATGTGCTGTACATTGAGATTTAATGCTATAACGAGTACTCAAACAATATATTTCACTTTGTGTTTCTATGTGGGTGCAAACTGTTGAAATCCTTACTTAATGCATACTAAACTGATCCTCTGTAAAAAAAAAAAAAAAAAAAAAAAAAAAGGAGTTTGGATTTCTCTGGAAATTTGATAGTTAACATGAAGGGAGGTCACAGAGGGAGATAAGCTTCCCAGTCTAGATTTCATAAAGTTATCCTTGAATCCTGTGCCTCCCTGCTTCATCAGCCAGCTAAATGTCTGCCCTCCCATGGTGAATCCTTCCTGAGAAGCTTGGGAATGTCAGGACAGAAACTCGGGCAGGCCAGAGGACCCCAGGTGGACACATGCAGCAGAGATACTCACCAAGCCCTGGACAGCACTGAGAACTTAGCCATCAAATCTGGGCCCAGTGTGGTCTCAGCTACAAATTCACTCATGCACCTCCCTGCCATGGTTCAGTTCTTCTCAGGCTGGCTCCAGGACATAGTTGCCAAGACCCTGTCTTCTGTGACCTATAGGTAACACCAACATGGTGTCTCAGGGTTTCCATCCCTCACAATGAGCCAACACAATGAGCTGGCAGGGCTGATAGAACCTGTGGGCCAGGCAGGCAGCTGCTCACACTGTGTATTTCTATGGCCAAAAAGGCCCACTGGCCCCAATTCCCTCTCCAACCTGCTCATAGTGGTACAGGTCAGACCTTCCCTTCCCCTGCAAAGGACCTGTGTCATAAGGCTCTCTTTGGAAGGGGACAGACAAGGAAATCTGTGCACACTCAGGTGTAATTGATGGACAGCAGGGCCTTCCCTGCACACAGATTCTGATGGGCCCGAGAGAAACGGGAGTGACAAGGCATAGAGAATGGGGAAAAAGATGTCCTTAGGAGAGGACTCCAAAAGGGAAGCACATATAGACAAATGTCAGGGGTATCAGGGACAGAGAAACTGCATTCTTCAGCCAAGCCTCATGCCTGGATCATAGTAGGTGCTCAATAAATGTTTGTTGAAAGACTAAATAAATGACCTCAAAATCTAGATATGGAGTTTGTACCCAGCTCTTTCACGTTTCTGGTGAACTTGGAATCATTTTTCTCTCTGAGCTTCGATTTTCACTTTATAATGTGGGAATACCACAGCTTTCCCCACCTCCATCCCTGGGACTGATGCGATGATGCAGGCAGAGGGAAGTTTCATTATTCAACACTTTCCCTCTAGCAGCCCTGGGGGTCAGCCCCCTGTCTCCATCATCAATATCTAATGCTTTTCAGCAATTACTTTAGGTTAATTGGCTCCGGCAGAGCAGTCCATAGGAAATGCCCCCAACAGAATTGACAAGCCCCCCTCTTGGTGTACGGAATATCTCTCCAGATCAAGTGTGCATAACGCTGCAGTTTGCTAGATGGGAGATAAAGACAGCGGGGCCAGGATGCAGCTGCACATCATTTGTATCAGAAATACCAGGGGCCAGCTGCCGGGCTGTAACGATATTCCAGCAAGCCTTGTTCACATTCCAGAGGCATTGCCACAGCGAGGTTAAATTATAAGTTGATGATGACAAGCAGACGCACACGAAAATGTCAAAATTAGCATGACTGAGCACAGACACCCTCCTCCCTCCATCCTGGCTCTGGCACAGCCACATATTCCTCCTCTGCCCATACTGGCCCCCAGGGAGCACCTAATCTTATGAGCTGGTTTTAAGGACATCATGGCAAGAGCAAGTTTGTCCTGGGGGCTTCCAGTCTCTGGTTTACCTACCTTTCTCTTTGGGCTGACTGATAAAGTGAAAACAGTCAGCCTTTTGATGAACCAGTGACCTTGGACATGTCACTGCCCTCTGGAAGCCTGTGTTTGCACAACTGTGCATTAAGGAGAATGACTCCTTCCTCCTGGAGTGTGGGAGATGTGGCATATTGGATGAGTTCACCAGTCACAGGGCTGCACAATGTCACTTTCCTCCCCCTAACCCTCCCTTCCCCATTGGGCCTGCTTTGGGCCCTCCAGCTGCAAGTGAATGTGGAGGAAATGTAGCTCAGGTGAGGAGTAAAAGAAGGGGGCTTATTCCAAGAGTCCATGCAAGATGAAAGCTCAGGGTTAGAACAAGTGGATCAGGTCTGAGATGGGTTGGGCGGGGGGTGTTGGGACACTGTTGTGATTTTGAATGTACACCTAGATTCATGTTAAAATATTCTAGAAATGCAAAGGCAAGTATTTGACAAACAGATGTCCAAGACTGAATTAGACCAAGTAATATTTGTACGAATCCAAAGTGCCTTTACAGGAATTCTGTTGTTAAACTCACCCAATAGCTGTTTGATAATTCTTAGATGATCCCAGAGGAAGGACTGTGTTTCAAGGACAGAGAAGTTAAATTAGTAAGGCTTGAAGGTAGCAGAGAGTTCACATAGAGGGAGATTTCACATAGAGGAGGCCAGCCATGGTCAGAGACTTGGGGAATACAGAGAGGAATGTGAGGAACCATCCAGCTTGCTTACATTGAGAAAGAAGGTGAAGTCCCCAAAGTTGAGAGGTAGGCTGAGAAGCCCAGAGGGCTAGATTGGGACCTTAAGGGACATTTTCATTAAATGAATGGAGGAAGACAAGGAGCGAACAGTGATGTGGAGAAAGAAGAGCCAGTAATGGGGAAATGAGTGTGGATCAGAAGAGATGTGGGGCCAAATCCAAGAGAGGGAGCATGTAGGAGTGGATGTTGTTGGTGGCTCCAGAGCAGAGAGAGGGGCTCAGGTCTCTGGAGGATTCAGATATTAGTGGGCTTGCTTTGACTCTTTATGATTTATGACCTTGATTCCATGGTAGCATGAGTTATGAAGTCCAAAAAATTTTGTATTAAATTGGTTTTTAGGCGTTAGCCCACTGAGACGCGTCTATGTGTTTTCTGTTCTTTTCCTTTCTTTGGTTCTGACTTTCTTAGTTTCTTTAGATAAAAGTGATTCCAATTCCAGGTATGGTCCAGGACAAGAGGTGGAGAGGAGGGGTGAGGGGGATGAAGGGAGAAGAAGGAGCCATGCTGCCCTAGAAGACGACTGGGCCAGGATCACGCCACTGTATGTGAGCTGTGATGCTTACTGTTGTTCTGGCTTTTTGGTTCCACATCAGCAAAGGATGGTTTCTTCCCAAGCTTAGCTTGGCAGGGGAGATGGTATACAGGGGGAAGAAAGGAGACAGTGTCAGGGTTAGCAACCCAGACCAACTGTGGTCAATTTTTAGGACTTAATTTCTGAGACCATTCATTCAGCAAGTATTTAGTAGACACCCATCATGTAACAAATACTGTCCTGATCACCAAGAAAACAGCAATGGACAAGTAGACAGAAACATCTGCCTTTGTGCGACTCACATTCCAGTGGAGAGAGATTACCAATTCCTTAAACAAGCAAGTACCCAAGACAGTGTACATTTTAAAAGGTGAGAAAGTGCTGTGGAAGCAATGAGGCAGGACAGGAGGACAGTGAGTTCAAAGGGGCTGCTTGAAGGACTTGGACACAAAATCAAAAAGGTTACAAAAGTGGCTTCAGAAAGGAGGAGAACCAGGAAGCCCCTGAGCATCTAGGAAGGAGGAATTCGTGGACAGAGCTCTGTGGGTGGGTGGATGATTGGGCTTTGGTCACTTTCTGTCCTGAAGCACTTGATTCAAGTCAGCCTCTGGGAAAAGAGATACTGCTGGACTTCTGAACTCTCCTGTCCACCTATCAGAAAGTACACTTTGATTTGTATATATTTATTTTATTTTATTTGAAAGGCAGAGAAACAGAGAATGAGAGATATAGACAGAATTCTTCAATCCACTGATTCCCATTCTGGATGTCCACAGCAGCCAGGGCTGGGCCAAGCTTAAGCCAGGAGGCTGAAACTCAGACCTGGTCCCCATGTGAGTGTAGGGTACCCAAGTACTTAAGTCATCACCTACTGCCTCCCAGAGTGAACATTTAGCAGGAAGCTGGAATCGCCTGTGGAGCCAGGACTGGAAACCAAGCACTCTGATATGGGCTGTGGGTAAACCAAGAGGGATCTTAACCACTATACCAAATACCCATCCCAGGGAGCAAATCTTGACAGTCACATGCCACTGGGAAGACTCCAGGTATGTTATATGCACATGTATGCACACACATGCAGTGGCTGCGGGAAGGAAGCACAAGAGAGAAGAGAATTTGGAGACTTTTCAGCCTGTCCCCTTTACTCTGCAGCTGGAAATGCTAAGACTCAGAATTGGGAAGGATTTACCTGTTAAGGAAGAAGGAAGCACAGAACTGGAGTGCAGGGCTCCTGATTCCTAGCCCAGAGTACTGCCTTCTTCCCCAAACATCCCAGAGAGCATAGGATGAACCTTAGAAAGCATCTCATGGAATCTACCCATATCTCAGATGGAAAAAACTGAAGCTAGAAAGAAGATTGAGAGTTGAGAGTCAAATTGTGGACAACAGAGTAGAAGGTGGAATATCAGAACTTTCCTTTCTCTGAACCAGATGGGAGGGTGATGCATAGAGAATTTTCCTTATCTGAAACAAATATTTAGAGTTCTTCTAGGGCAGGGGGAACAGGGCTTGCAAGGTATCTATGGAGCCCCAGTGCAACCTGTTGGTGACATATGCTCTGTAGGCAATGCTGCAAACTCAGGAGGGCCGGTGGTCACTGAGGCCAAGTCTACCTGCCTTAATGAGCCTGTGTGTAAAATTTGGCCCCCAGTTCCCTCCCTGTGGCAGCCTGGTTGGATGAGCAGGAGGAACTAAGCCATTGTTCTCTGTATGTATAGGAGGTTGCATGAGTCCCACTCAAATACTTCCTGGAGTGGAAGCAGCATTGCCAAGCTCCATTTGTTATGAACACAATAACTGAAAATTAGAGCACTCCTGCCTGTCCCATTTTCACTTTGGAAAGTGCATCCCTGCCCTGCTGGACACTGAGAAAGGCATCCAGCAGCCCCAGACTAGGCTTGCTCCTACAGTGAGTCCTGGGTTTGGCCACTGTGCCAGGGATCTCTAAGTACAGGCGCCTATCTTCTGCCTCCATCTTCAGCTGGGGCAGCTTGCACAAGAAGAGCATACCAAGCCCCGGTGTTGATGTCTTGTCTGGCTGGTGCGGGCTGCTTCCCTGGGTCCGGGATCCTTGGCTCAGTATCCACTTCTGGTCTCTTACATTGAGCAACCCCTGTCTCTCCTTTGGCAGCTCTGGGACTTGGCTCCAGCTCAGTGTGGGGCTGTATGCTCTCTCCTCACCTCAATTAGTGGGCATGTGCCTCAACTTCGAGCTCAGAAACCCAAACAGCCAAGCATTAGAGAAGATGCAGAGAATCTGAACATCCTTTCTTGGGCACAAAATCTCCTGTCTCTGTGGATACATGTTCAGGGTTGGCACCATCCATAATTCTGATGCTGGCTGCCTGACCGAGGCTGGTGCTATCAGCCCAACTCCTGTCTACCCAGTCTCTAATTTGTGTAGAAGGAAACTGACTTAGAGAGGAAGGAGGCTCAACAAGGTTAGTCTGCATCCTCGTGTTCCACATTGTTAGCTAGAGAGGGCTTTTCCTGTCCATGATGGGGCCCGTGTCCCCTAAGCTTGAATGTTCACCTGCATACTCTTGATCATGATGGACCTCTTCTGTGTTCCCCTCTCAAGGTCAACTGCATGCCAGGAGTTCGTCTTACACATCCTTGAAAGGGTGTGACAGCTGATCATAGATGTCTAATTGAACTTTTCTCAGACTTAGCTTGAAAGAGTAGAAAGTGCAAATTTCAGACAATAAGGGAGATTTTTTTTTCATAAAGGGGGTGGTTTGGGTGATCCTCATATCCTACTACATAGTCGAGAATCACATGGGCTGGACCAGCCTTGCTTAAGAAACTAAGAGGCTGGGGGCCAGCGTTGTGGTGCAGTGGATTAATGCCCTAGCCTGTAGTGCTGGCATCCCATATTGGCGCCAGTTCGAGACCTGGCTGCTCCACTTCCAATAAAGCTCTCTGCTATGGCCTAGGAAAGCAGTAGAAGTTGGCCCGAGTCCTTGGGCCCCTGCACCCATGTGGGAGACCTGAGGAAGCTCCTGGCTCCTGGCTTCGATTGGCACAGCTCCAGCCGTTGCAGCCAATTGGGGAGTGAACCATTGGATGGACGACCTCTCTCTCTCTCTGCCTCTCCTCTCTCTGTGTAACTGACTTTCGAATAAATAAATAAATCTTAAAAAAAAATAAACTAAGAGGCTACTAATCTAAGCCTAGAGGCCACTGCAGCTCTGAAAAAGAGTGGTCCTTGACTTGTTTGAAGGATGCAAATTCTACGTAAAGGCATCAGTTATCAAATGTATATTGTTCACTACTATATGTCAGGTTCTTTGTTGGGACCTATGGGGAATTTGAACCTAGAGAAGTCATGACTGTGCCCTGAAGACAACTTGCAGCTGGTTGGTAAAAATGTGGATCACGCTGAAGACACTGATGATATTAGCTTGATGTTTGTCAGTCTTCAGCTTACACTTTTAAGCTTGTGACTCCCAACATCTTTCAACTTTTGAGCCTCTGCCCTTCTGCAAGTAGGATATGGTGACACCATTGAACTCCTCATGTTGTTGGGCAATCGGCTAAGGTTACAGGTGTGATAGCACTTGGCAACTCTGACACCCTGGCCTGCAAGTTGTGAGTTTTACCTCTGTTTTTCTTCATCTTGGGAACATTGGCTAATGCCAATGGAATCACCACTCCTGTTTACGTCAAGACACGTCAAGAATTTCAAACCCTCGCCTGTTTTACTACAAGAAAACACTTGAGACAACTCACTTTATGAAGGAAAATTATTTATTTCGCTCACAACTTTGGAGGCTCAAGTCCAGGATTGGACTGGGTAGGTATCAGATGAGGGTGGAGGAAGACCACGAAGGAGAGAATGGGTGGCTGCACATTCGGGCTTTTATAAGGACATTCTCACAAAAGCTCAAGAGGTCACACAAGAACGACCTTCCAAGGGCATGTCCCAAATGACCTGAGAACCATCCACCTCCTAAACACCATTTCACTTTCTACCATCTTAGTACTATTACTTATATGAGTTTGGAGTTACGAATTCTGCACGAATTCAGGGGTCAAATCATATTCCAAGTACAGTAACCATGAGTACAGATTGTTCTAAATCCATCCAAGGTCAGGGTCTGAAGATAGCAATTTGAGACCTAGCTGCCAAAGCACCTTCATCTTTGGGATTATAATTTCTTTCCATACACAGATGAGATAGGTAGACAAATAGATTAAGAATCTCTGGATTTTTCTTTCTGTTTTTTTGTTGTTGTTGTTGTTGCCTCACATGAAAATGATTTGTTGCTACATAGTCTTGCATTTTTAGAGCATGTATTCCAACAAGAGTGGCCCCTTGAAGTCATACTCATGTCTCCTCTCTCCAGGGAATGCTTCTTATCCATGCAAAAAGCAGGACAGGGACAGAGATCCACTTTGACAGACAAGCTGGTATGTGAGGTATACATGTGTGTGTACACTCACATGCATGGGAGTGTACCTTTGGACCTGCTGGAACTCTTCCCTAGAGGTCAGGTATTCCCACTAAAGCCCCCTAAAGATTGCAGCAAGGGTCAGGCCTAGGACATCTGCTTGGGTTACCACACTGCCAATGAACACAACAAACAAAGTGGAGGAGGGTGGGGTGGTGCTGGGAATACAGCTGGCTTGGAGTCCCACTGCCTGGCTTTGGTTCTGTGCTCAGTTGCCTCCTATGTTTGGCTGCAAATCATTTCTGCTGGAGTACTGCATTCCACTGTGTGCCCTTTGAGTGGTATGTGCCTTGCGCAGGTATCCTGGAGGTAAGCATAAAGGAATGGGAGTGGAGGGGGCAGGCCAGAAGAGAAACACAACCCTGGAAGGCCTCAGCTTGCCTTCTCTGATCTGACAGACAATAGATGCTACAAGGGGAGGCTGTTTCCTCATTTGTAGGACTCAGAGACTGTGAGTCTGCTGCCAGCATGAAAGCAGGACACCTGGATTTCTTCTAAGCCTTGTCCCTGTTGTGTTGTTGGAGGGAGGTCTCAGGCCCTCCCTTTCACTGGGATGCCACCTGGGGTAATAAAAAGAACAAGCAATTTGGAGTCTGCAGCCTGGGCTCTTTTCCTGTCTGGCTCTGCTGTGGCTCACTGTATGCCTTTAGGAGAATTGCATGGCTTTGCTGGGCACTCATAAGTCTTGATGAATACCTCTTACAGGGTTAGCCTTAACTCTCCCTGCGTCTTTCTGAGGGGTTGGTCTGATAACATCCCCTTGGGCTCTGGGATCCAGAATGCAGTGAGCACTGCTTAGGCAGAAGCTGCCTCACATCCCTGTTTTGCTTGGTCCCTGCAGTCCAGCTGTGATGCCCCTGCTGCTGCTTACCTTTCCCTGCCTATAGTTCAGACCCAGCTCATCAGGGGTGGCAGCAGGGTGCTGCAGGCTGCTGCTGTCTCTGGGATGTATGCCAGGCACAGCATCCATCTGAGCAGAGACTAGGCAGAGCCAGGGCTGCATCTAACTAGAGCTCAGGAAGCCTGCATGGGGCACTGTGGGGCTTGAGGGAGGAGGCAGGACACCTATCTACCCCACTGGTTCTCAACTGGGGGCGACTTCACCATGTCTGACTATACCTAGAGGCAAGTCTGCTCATCATAATGGCAGTTGCTACTGGCATCTAGCAGGGAGAGGCCAGGCATGTGCTATACAGCCTACAATCCACAGAATAATCTCTTATAACAGGGAGTTAAGAAGCCCCAAATGTCAATAATACAGCATTTGAGAAACGTCGCACTGGCATTAGATGTGCAGAGGGAATGGGCAGGTTGAGATCAACAGGTCATTCCTTGGCTTGCTATACCCTAATGGCTCTGGCAGCTGTTTGATGCAAGGGAGCAAAGGGAGCTCTGGTCACCATTGCCAGTGGATCTTTCCTTTCCCTCCTGCCCCTCTGTAGTCCAACAGAAGAGAAAGGTACCTCTCAGCAGAGCCCTAGGGCAGGGGCTTCAGTGCCTCACCCCCTTCCCCTTGCACTCATGTTGCAGTGGCTGCTCGTGGCATCCCCCAGCAAACACCTTCGCCCTCAGCCCACAAGCAGGACAGGGCAGATGTTCTCATCCCTCGAGTGATCCTCAGTCATTGATGATGGGAGGGGGAGGACACGTACAGCTTCCTGCACCTCAGCTGGAAAAAAATCCTGTGGCACTGTTTATCAGAGGTGCCAGTGGCACTGAGCATCAGTTGTCCACAGTAGGAATGGGCTCATAATATGCCCTGCACTACTTCCTTCCCTTCTGGTTCTCACTCCCTCAGTCCTTTGCTGCTGCTAAGTGTGATGACGGCTGCACTCCTTGGGTCAGAGTCTTTCTGCTTGGGATGGCTCGCACCAACATGAGCAATGACATCTGTCTGCCTGTAGGAGATGCTGCTTGTGTATGTGTTGACTCATTCACTTACATCTCTCACCTCATTCATTCATCCATCTGGACCCTCCATGACATTTATTGAGCACTGACCATGTGCTAGGAACTGCCTATATGTGGATGGGGAAAGTGAACCTCTGAGGCATACATACACCTGTTTAAAGCTCTCCCCAGGAAAGTAAAGGACAAAAACTAGATTATAAAACCAAAACCCCAAATGCATTTTATACCCATTAAACCTACCACTTGCCCTCAACTGGCTGCACTCAGAACCACCCAGGAAGCTTGAAGCTCTTCCGTCTGTTTTTTTAAAGCTCCTCCTCGTAAAGTTCATTCTGAACCCTGACACACACTGCCTAGCAGCTGGGCTTACATTTCAGAAGGCAGCAGGTGAACAGAAAGAAGCCCCTTGTATAATTTAGGCCAAAGCTAAAACTTGACCATTCATCATCACCCATGTCCTCCCAAATCCCTGAGTGAACCTGACATCCTGCAGGGCAGGCCAGCTCCCCATTGTTGACTTAAACTCCTTGCCAGCTCTTCTTGCCAAATCCCACCTTGGCAGGCTGTGCTGTGGTTTACACTGCTTGCCTTCGGTTGGGGTTTCCTGTGCTGCCATATGGCGGGGCCCTGTAAGGCATGGCAGTAACGGGGCTGCACGCTGGCAGATGGCCACTTCCTGGCCTAGAAGTCCCATGATGCTGAAGCTCCCAAGTTGACTCTCACCTCTGCCTGCTCCCTAAAGAGTCAGTGATGGAAATATTCGGGCTAAAGATAGAGGCAGGGTGTTGAGAATCAGCATCTCTTTCCTGCTCACCCATCTCTCTGGTGTTCCATGTGAGGGTTTAATTGCTCCTGCAATCTGTCCTGTTCCTCCCTCACAGTGCAGAAGAAGTTACAGCCACAGCCCATGGTAAGAGGCTGATTTCAGAGACAGGGGCCACTGTGAAGAGGAATGAGGAATCTTCAGATCTGTAACACAGCTGCAGTGGGGTTTCATTGATTGGGGTCTCCATGGGGACCCTTCCCCACTGTGCACATGCTTCTGGAAGGGAGCAGGGGCCACTGAGCCATGTCACAGGCAGTGCACTGGCCTTGAAGCCAGGCAGACACAGGAGGAAGTGTTTTGATCTCAAGGACAGCAGATGCCAGTCCCTTTGGCAAGGTGGGTTTGAGGATACAAGGAGGGAGCTTGAGTAGGTGGCACAGAAGTTCCCACTGTGTGTGCCTGACAGGCAGTGGGTCTTCAGGACAGTATGGTTAGTGGCAAGAGTCCTGAGCTTCTTGACTGTGTGCCCTTGGTTTTCACATCTGTGCAATGGGGATGATGCCAGTACCTATTCTAGGACCAGGTATGTGGTTTGTAGGGCCCAGGGCAAAGTGAAAATGTGAGACTCCAGTTCAGAAATAATTATTTCAACACTGTGACTGCAGAACGTTAAACCCTTCTGAGCACAGCGCCCCATGTGGTTACACAGGTGTCACGTCTTGTCTACTTCATGGGGTTGTGGTGAGGAATTAATGAGACAAGTCTGCAAAGTGCTTAGGATACTTGCTGTCTTTATTACTGCTACAAATTAAGCATGAGATGTATTATGGGAGCAGTAAGCCGTTCCCTTTTGCTGTGACACACATTATAGGAGACACGAATAGATACAGACCACATTTTGTGGAGTTTCTGGTAGCAAGCCACAGAATAGACTTTGCAGGGTGCCAGTGTGGAGTAGCCCTGTAACTTTCTACCATTGGGCCACCCTCAACATGGTGTGGAAGATTCTAGCCATGGCACTGTGTGGAGAACGAACTAGAGGATGGACAGGAGGCATTGCTTGACTATCATTGTCCAAGAAGATATAAGAAGTAAATAAAGGCACCCACGACTTCACTTCTGGTGTTTACAAAATCAGAGAGCCAGGCAAAGAAGAGTTGCGGGGCTGGAGGGAGTTGCTTGTGGCCACAGGGGATGTGAGGTGTAAGTGGGAACCTTGTGGGTACATGGAAGATAGACCCTGAGAAACTGGAGAGCAGAGCTCAGATTTGGGCTGTGATAAAGATATTTCTGTGGGGGCGTCCATGGTGACCTGCATGGAAGTGGCTGATGGACCAGAATAGAAGGAATTATCAGTGCAAAGCACGTTTCCAGATTGAGGGCTCCAGGGATAAAACAGAGCCAGAAATCAGTGCTGCACAAAATTAGCAAGTGAGATGGGGAGCTTCAAAATGATCTGAGAAGGGAGAGAGAAGTCAAGAAAGCCTCATTCCTGCAAAAGACCCTGGTCCTGCAGGATCCTGAGACTCTTCATCTGTAAAATGGGTCCAGTATCATCCAATTCACAGTGTTGAGGAACAGAAGAAATGTGTGCAGATTGCCTTCCCTAATGTCAGGGATGTGGTTAGTGAGCAGCACAGTGGCGTCTCCTTCTCATTTTAACTCCTGATTCTGGGATCTTTTTTAGTGAGTTAATGATGTTGCCAGTTTTTATGGTGTTCAGATGTTTGTTTTCAGAGTGATTGTGGCATTAATACAGGTGACTTCACATACATAATCTTTAGTGTTTGTAGGCATCTGCATGGAATGTTAGTATTTCTACCAATAGAAGTATTGGATAGGATGTTCAGAGGGTGTAGGCAATTTACCCAAGGTCACACAGCTACAGAGGGCTGTGATGGAATTCCAACCCTAGGCCACCCCATTTCAAAGCCCATGCTTTCCTCGTGGGCTTTTAATTTTGCTTTTTTCTTTAGCTAAAGCAAGACAGTTAGGAAGAACAACCTGAAAGAAGTCACCCTTACAGAATCTGGCTCCTCTCCAGGCTACTTGCTAACAGTACCATCTGCCTGGGTACTCAGAGGGAGGCCAGAGAACACCTTGTTCTCAGAATCGTTCATTGTAGACAATTTGCTATCTTCTTGTCACCAGCCTGCCTTGAACAATGAGACAATGAGAAGGGACTCCAGCCTCTTCTCTATACAAAGCCTGCTGAGTGAGGGCTCTAGCAGACCTGGCCTGTCACCAGTCTTGCAGGACTGGCAGGCAGCAGGTGAGTGGCCAGAGAAGGGAGGAGAGGAGCTGAACTCTGTTCCTCCATGCCACTCAAGGCTTGGGCCAGTCACCTCCTGTTAGGAGAGAGACATGAGCAGGTGCTTTCCTGAGATCTCCAGGTTTCCTGCTACTCCCATAGAGAGCAGTCAGCTGGAGGAAACACTGTGAGGAGCAGTAGGCTGAGGACGTTAAGACATTAGGAGTGTGAACTCTGCAGCCAATCTGCCTGGGAATTAATCCAAGCTCTGTCCCTTTCAAGCTGTGTGACCTGCAGATGCTACTTAGCCTCTCTGTGCCTTTCTTTCCTCCTCTTTAAAGTGGAGATGAGACTAGTCCTTGTGTCAGACTAGTTAAGTGATCTAATACTCAGGTATATTTATCATTTTGTCTCTGCTTGTTGTTACCATTGTATGTGAGGTTTCATTGTCCTGAAAAGATGCCATTTCTGCAGGAAATATGCTCCCATCTATGACTCTTGGATTACATCCTCATCCCTTTGTACTTGGCCTTGCATCAGATGTATTTCAGTGACTGGCTTATTTCTGATAGGGTAGAAGGTCTGTGAGAGATTGTATGGTATCTCCTTTATCTCTGTGCTTTATATTATGAAAAAAAAAAAGCACCCACAGTGGAGTGTAAAGGGCATGAGCTTTAGAGTTGAAAATATTCCAAGTAAATCCCAACTCTGCCATTTATCAGCTGTGTGATCTGGAGCAGTTGCTTAACCTCTTTGAACCTTGAACCTTTCATCTGTAAAGTGGTACATCAGCACTTTGCTGTGAGCTAGCTCATGGGTGTGCTTAACTAGGATTTGCAATGGTGTGGGTGTGGTGTTTCCCCCAAGGGTTCATGTGCTGGAGGCTTTGTCCTCAGGGTGGCAGTGTTGGGGTAGTGGGGCCTGTGGTTAGGTCATGGTGGATCACGCCCCCAGGTGAAATGAAGGTGATTCTCCTGGGATCTTGGTTGGTTCCAAAAAAGGTGGGTAGTTATAAAAGAGCAATCCGAACCCTCCCTGCTGTGTGGCTTCCTGTTCTGGCACATACTTTGTCATGATGCCATCTGCCACCAGGCCCTCACCATGGGTCAAACAATTGGGGCTTCCTAATCATAGGTGTTCAGCCTTCAAACTGTGAGCTAAGCAGACCACCTCAGGTCTGTTATTACAGCAAGAGAAAATTGACTAATGCAGTATTGGACACATGATAACATTCAATAAGAGTAACTTCCTGGGACCAGGTCTTTAACCTAGCAATTAAGACAACTAACTGCATTTCAAATTGGAATGGCTGGGTTCTATTCCTGTTCCAGCTCCTGACTCCAGCTTCCTGGCAATGCAGACCCTGGGAGGCAGTGGTGATGTTTTAAATGACTAGGTTCCTGTTACATGAGAGACCTGGATGGCATTCCTGAGTCCAGTCTCCTGCCAAGGTTATTGTGGGCATTTGAGGAGGTAAACAGTGGATAGGAACACTCTCTCTTGTTCTCACTCTTGCCCTCTCTCTCTCTCCCTCCCCTCAAATAAATAATAAATGCTTTTAAAAAAAGATATAGGTTACTTCCTTTCTTATTTCTTGTTTTTCACTGTCCCATAGACTGTTAGCCAAATGCATTGTAGGTGGAGTATGGGAAGTGGAATTCAGGGGCAGCTAGAGCCCCCTGTCCCCTTAGTACTTGTCCAGTTGCCAATGCAAGGATGAGGTCTATCAGCATGTTGTCCCTTTAGGTGATGATTCAAACCTTCTATCTAGGAAATCATAAGCAGGTGGTCATGTAAGGTCAAGCTAAAAGGGAAACTGAGGCCAGAGAAGGACTCAATGTCCAAGGTCACAGCAGCAAGACAAGAAGCCCTGTGCTTTGATTCCAGCCTCAGTCCTCTTCCTACCACCCCAGGTGACTCCATTGAACGGGAAGGTCTCAGTCTCAGCCATTACCCGCAAGTTCCCCTTTCAAATGAAAGGTGTATGTTGTGTGTGTGCATCAGGAGCAGGGTGGTGGCTGATATATCATCAAAGAGGACCTGGGCTCTCAAATGGGTGAGGGTGACAGTGGGGTCAGAAACTTCCCCCACTTTCTGGATTTGCAATGTGGTCCCTCTTGTCTGGAGGAGAGGTTCTATTTTGGCCACCATGGGGTCTAAAGGAGAGAATAGAATGCTAGAGTATTGTCATGTCTAACCCTGGTCTCTGACTCCAAGGAATGGGAGTCTTTTGTCGTGAGTGACTCTGCCACTACTCATCAACTATCTAAGTACTTTGCCAATGTCTTACTGTTTTCCTCTGTTGACCTCTCTTTATCTGAAAGTTAGCCACTTGAAATCCAGATTGGCTGAGGAACCAGAGAGCCATGTTGGGAAACGACCTCAGAACTCCCCACTAACAAGTTAGGCTAAGTCTGATGTTCTCATGCAGACAATGGCAAAATGACATTGACTGTGATGGTGATAAACATTATATATAACACTGTGTATTATATGGGATATATATTCTGCAGACATTATGTTATACATACTATCACAATAACAATTTAGTACCTCTTACATGTTAAGTACAATGGCAAGGGTTAGCCTGCTTCCTGTTCGGTTCCATTCAATTTGTATTTAAGTCACTGCCCCTCTCAGGGTTTCAGTTTTCTCATCTGAATAATGAAAGCACAGAATAGATGCTTCCTTTTTATGCTGACATTTTCCTCTCTGTGCCTTATACTGTCCAGCACCTACCCTGTGCCCAGGAAGGAGGAAATGACATGGGACAGGCACAAGATGTAAATACTTGACTCTTTGCTCCTCAGTAACTCAACCTATGTCTCAGGAGACAAGACAGTTAGGTCTAAGTGCACCTAGAAAATAGTGATGCAATGCAGAGAGCACTGGACCAGAAATGAGGCAGGCAAGCTGTGAGATGTGGAAGGGAGCTGGTGGGAGTGTGGTAGGGAACGGAGGTGTAACATGACCCCAGGCTTGAAGGCTGACCCAGCCCTTTCCAGCTGTGCAACCTCCAGCTGGTGGGCACTGGGCATCTCTCCAGATCTCAGTGTTCTGAAATCTCCAGGTTCTTCTTCTTCTTTTTTTTTTTTTTTGACAGGCAGAGTGGACAGAGAGAGAGAGAGACAGAGAGAAAGGTCTTCCTTTGCCATTGGTTCACCCTCCAATGGCCGCCGCGGCCGGCGCGCTGCGGCCGGCGCACCGCGCTGATCCGATGGCAGGAGCCAGGAGCCAGGTGCTTTTCCCGGTCTCCCATGGGGTGCAGGGCCCAAGCACCTGGGCCATCCTCCACTGCACTCCCTGGCCACAGCAGAAAGCTGGCCTGGAAGAGGGGCAACCGGGACAGAATCCGGCGCCCCGACCGGGACTAGAACCTGGTGTGCCGGCGCCGCTAGGCGGAGGATTGGCCTAGTGAGCCGCGGCGCCGGCCTCCAGGTTCTTCTTATCCATGCCTGTTGTGGAGAGCCTGGGAGTGGGCAGAGATCACATTATGCGCAGACTCAGTAGCACAGTGCCTAGAACACTGTCATTGAACAGGGCAATGGCTGACACCTGAGATGTGGCAATGGGTGACATGGAAATAAGAGGAGGGAATTGAAGAAAATGTAGAAGAGGAAGGCTCCCTGCATGAGGTGGCTTAAGGTCAGCCTCAAGGAGTATATTAGTTTGGGTTGGGAGATGTGACATTACTCATTTTTTACCAAAAATTGTTCCCTCCTCTTTGGCCCCCATCCATGCCTCTTTGGAATGGAGCATGAATATTAAACACATTTTTCATACACTTTGAAGAAATCCAGACAGTTGCTGGCAGTGGCCTGGTGAAGCTGTGCATATTTAAAGAGCATCCTGTTGATTTGTGAAGAAGGGCTGCTCCTCAGTTACTTCGTCTCAGCAGCCCCCCGTACAAGCTGACATGAGCACTCTATTATTCCACACCCAAAGTGATAACAGAAGAGATTCCCCACATTCCACAAATCCTGTGGACTTCCTGGCCATGTATGAGGCTTTAGTTTAGCCACAGAATTCCTTGTGGCTCTGGGAGGAAGAACAGACTGAGCCAGCTCTTTTCTCTCCTTGACACATCCTCTTCCATATCCATCCTTCCATTTGTTGTTCATTCCATGATGTTTGAGTATCTACTGTGTACCTATGTACCTGGCACTGTACTCCTTCAGGACTGCTCAGATATTGCCTCCTCCAGGGGGCCTTCCTTGATATACACCCCCTCCTCTGCTGGGCTCTGAGCTCCTCCTCCATGTTCCCATAGCATCCTGTGTTGATTGTGTATCGTTGAATGTTCTGTTTCTGGTCTGCCCCTTCATTTGACCGTGGGCTCCTGGATTTCTTTCTTTCACTGCCAACAGGTGCTCAGTAGGTGTTAGCAAGGCCTCCAGAGCTGGACTCTTGTTTGCCTAGTTGCCTTTTCCCTGGCTGGTTCTAATTCTTTCCCAGATGTGCAGGTTGGAAAGCAGATGTGGAGAGGAACTCTGGGCTGAGGCTCCATGACTCCTCCCTGCCTGTAGAAGCAGCAGGGGCTATGCATCTGCCTTTGATGGAGTCTTCCCTTCCCTCCCAAGTATGCCCCTTACACTACCAGCAAGGCAAGGGTGGATTTTTTTTTAAAGTCTGCCTCTGTCTGGGTAATCATCACCCAAGCAGGCAATTATGCAAACCCCTGGATAATCTTCCCAGAACAGCAGGCCTGCTCTGGAGGAGGAATCCCAACAGTAAACACCTGTTTGGCTGCCTTTATGAGGACGACGCAGACACCTTATTTGTGGAGACCTCATTGCTATGCAGCTCAGATTCAGTTAGGTGAAATCCGAGGGCAGAATTTCCCATCATCCTCTCCCCACTCGCGGGATGCAAGCTTGGGATGAGCTCCCTCCTCTCTTCTGACCTCCACTGCTACCTGTGATCCCTGCATCCACATGCCCAGGGACCTGTCTTCTGCCCCTGTCATCTCTGCTGGGTCCTACAAAATGCTGGGGCCCTGTCCTTCTCTTCCACATAACAACCCAGGAGCGTCCTCTGAAAGACCTCACCTTGACCTTGTCAATGGCTGCTAGCTGGTGCCGTGGCTCAATAGGCTAATCTTCTGCCTGTGGCGCCAGCACACCAGGTTCTAGTCCCGGTCAGGGCGACGGATTCTGTCCTGGTTGCCTCTCTTCCAGGCCAGCTTTCTGCTGTGGCCCGGGAGTACAGTGGAGGATGGCCCAAGTCCTTGGGCCCTGTACCCGCATGGGAGACCAGGAGAAACACCTGGCTCCTGGTTTCAATCAGCACAGTGCGCCGGCCGCAGCGGCCATTGGAGGGTGAACCAACGGTAAAGGAAAACCTTTCTCTCTCTCTCTCTCTCTCTCTCTCTGTCCACTCTGCCTGTCCAAAAAAAAAAAAAAATGGGTACTCATTCCCCTCACCCTCATGATTAGTGGACTAGGCTTTCATTTTATTTATTTCTTTCTTTATTTAATTTTTTGACAGGCAGAATGGACAGTGAGAGAGAGAGACAGAGAGAAAGGTCTTCCTTTGCCGTTGGTTCACCCTCCAATGGCCGCCGCGGCCGGTGCACTGCGGCTGGCACACCGCGCTAATCCGATGTCAGGAGCCAGGTGCTTCTCCTGGTCTCCCATGGGGTGCAGGGCCCAAGTACTTGGGCCATCCTCCACTGCACTCCCTGGCCACAAGATTCTTTGGTCAGCTTTCATCAAAAGTGGAAAATGCTGCTGGTTCTTCCACTCCTGCTTTCCACATGGCCTTCCCTCTGGCCCTTTCCCTTCTGAAGTTCACTGCCTTGGCCTGGGCTTTGTCTCATGCCTGGGTCACTGGCCCACAGGTCACCACAGCCCCAGTTCAGAGCCCTTCTACTCCCACCTGCATCATCCCATTTAGGTTTCCAACAGGTATTTATTTGATGGACATCTGTTCTCTCCCTGATGATGGAGGTTAGGTGTGGATTTGATTCTCAGAAGCTTCTACCTGGGGTGAGAGCAGACACAAACAAATGACAGTGTTCTGGGTACAAAAGGAGAAGCTGCAATATTGCGTTTGAAGCATTAGTGGAAGTAGGTAGGAGAAGGGTGTTCTGCCTAGGCAGGAAACCTGGAGTCCAGTGTGGCCAGAATATAGATTGGCAGGAAAAGAGGTGTGTGGCGGGGGCGGAGATCAGCAAGGGCCTGACCACTGACTACTTTGATGAAACCATGGTGAAGGAGCTGAGGCTTTATTCTGAGAGCAGCAGGAAGCTTGTGGAGGATGTCAGCAGGGATCGTGTTTCTCCATGGGTCTAATGGTAGAGGAGTATGGGGCTGCAGTATTCGGGTGTGCAGCTCACTCGCTTCCCTCGGTGTCTGCATTAGGACTCTATTTCCAGCACTGGAAACTCCCTTAAAGTGGTTTGAGAAAAAGGAGATTTACAGGTGCAAGGATTGGAACATGTAGGCAAGGCAGGGGCTCCAGTGTCCCTATCTCCCCACTCTTGTTTCTTCTGAATTAGCCCCATTTTCAAAGCTGTTTATGAGGTGACAGAAGCAGCCACTGGCAGCTGCAGGCTAGCACATTACTGTCTTGTACTCCTCAGCACCAGCAGCATGACCCTTCCCCAGTAGTTTTGTTAACAGACTTAGAGGTAATTTGGTTCATCCTGCTTGTGTCAGATGGTTGTGCCTGAGCCAGGGCCTGGGACCAGGAGTGCCACATCAGGTGGCATCACAGACCTGTCCCTAATTCCGGGCAGCATACTCAACCAAGGCAAATCTCACTGACCAAGAGTAGGAGAGCAGGATTCCTCATAGGAAACACTGGGTGTAGTCACTGGAAGACTGAGGAAAGGACACTGGAGACGAAAGTACAGGTGTCTACCACATGAGTCCTCAATGCAGCACTTTCATTCCTAACTGACTGGACTTTATGTTCCATGGATCTCTGGTGATACCATGCTTATCTCCCCCCACCTTTTTTTTTTAAAGATTATTTATTTATTTATTTATTTGAGAGGTAGAGTTACAGTGAGAAGGAGAGACAGAGAGAAAGGTCTTCCTTCCGTTGATTCACTCCCCAAATGGCCACAACAGCTGTAGCTGTGCCAATCCGAAGCCAGGGGCCAGGAGCTTCCTCCTGGTCTCCCACGCAGGTGCAGGGGCCCAAGGAGTTGGGCCATCTTCTACTGCCTTCCAGCAGAGAGCTGGATTGGAAGAGGAGCAACCGGTACTAGAACTGGTGCCCATATGGGATGCTGGCGCCACAGGCAGAAGATTAACCAAGTGAGCCATGGCGCCGGCCCCTATCTTTCCCCTGAAGCCTTTGCATTTGAGATTGTCTGGCCAGGAATGCACCTGGGTCAGAGATTATTTTAGCATCCAGGTCAGGGTTGAATTCAGAGCTGTGGGTGTGTAGAGATGGGGAGGGGAGGGGTGGATGAGTGAAGGCATGGTGGATATTTTGTTAAGATTCCCTCTTGGAGGCAATTGCAGACCCCTCATTAGCTTTGGAGTGCCCCATCCTTTTCCAGATGCTCATTCTTTCTCTCTGGGATTGCAGAAGGAGGAGACAAACAACCCCTCCTATTCTTCTTGTTAGATCAAGGTGAGTAGTCAGATCAGTGGCTGCCAGGCCTCTAGCCAGGGGCCACAGAAACAGCTGACCCTTAGTTATCTTCAGAAGCCCCTCTTCCTTCAGAGGTAGTCGACCATCCCTCAGCAGCTTCCTCTCAGGAACTATAGGATGGGTAAGGTAAGGTAAGCAGTTCACCTGGCTGGGACGAAGTGAAGCTCTGCCGTGATGTCTGATACTGGGGAATTTCAGATGCTTCAAGCCTCTGAAGGGACTAAAAATTGCACCCCAACCACAGCCTGGCTTTTCTAAGGTCAATTCTTTTTTTAAAAATTTTATTTAATGAATATAAATTTCCAGAGTACAGCTTATGGATTACAATGCCCCCCCCCATAATTCCCTCCCACCCGCAACCCTCCCCTTTCCCGCTCCCTCTCCTCTTCCATTCACATCAAGAATCATTTTCAATTCTCTTTATATACAGAAGATCAGTTTAACATATATTAAGTAAAGATTTCAACAGTTTGCACCCACATAGAAACACAAAGTGAACAATACTGTTTGAGTACTAGTTATAGCATTAAATCACAATGTACAGCACATTAAGGACAGAGATCCTACATGAGGAGTAAGTGCACAGTGACTCCTGTTGTTGACTTAACAAATTGACACTCTTGTTTATGGCATCAGTAATCACCCTAGGCTCTTGTCATGAGTTGCCAAGGCTATGGAAGCCTTTTGCGTTCACCGACTCTGATCATATTTAGACAAGGTCATAGTCAGAGTGGAAGTTCTCTCCTCCCTTCAGAGAAAGGTACCTCCTTCTTTGATGACCTGGTCTTTCCACTGGGATCTCACTTGCGGAGATCTTTCATTTAGGTGTTTTTTTTTTTTTTTTTTTTTTTTTTTTTTTTTTTTTTTGCCAGAGTGTCTTGGCTTTCCATGCCTGAAATACTCTCATGGTCTTTTAAGCCAGATCTGCATGCCTTAAGGGCTGATTCTGAGGCCAGAGTGCTGTTTAGGACATCTGCCATTCTGTGAGTCTGCTGTGTATCTCGCTTCCCATGTTGGATCGTTCTCTCCCTTTTTTATTCTATCATTAGTATTTGCAGACACTAGTATTGTTTATGTGATCCCTTTGACTCTTAGTCCTATCATTATGATCAATTGTGAACAGAAATTGATCACTTGGACTAGTGAGATGGCATTGGTACATGCCACCTTGATGGGATTGAATTGGAATCCCCTCGTATGTTTCTAACTCTACCGTTTGGGGCAAGTCAGCTTGAGCATGTCCCAAATTGCACATCTCTTCTCTCTCTTATTCCCACTCTTATATTTAACAGCAATCACTTTTCAGTTAAGTTTCAACACTTAAGAATAACTGTGTATTGATTACAGTATTCAACCAAAAGTATTAAGTAGAACAAACAAACAAAAAATACTAAGAGGGATAACGTATTAAGTTGTTCATCAACAGTCTGGGCAAGGGCTGATCAAGTCATCTAAGGTCAATTCTCAAGGTCCTACACACTCTCCATTTTTGATCCTCACTCTCCCAGTGGCTGAGACTATTTTAAGAGCTGGACCCTAAGATGACTTCTCCTTTTGACCCTCTTGCTTGAGTTGCTCGGCCACTGCAAAGGCTTTCTTTATTCAACTCCTCATTCTTTTTTTGCACACAACAGCTATTTCCTGAGACCCTCCTATGATTCCTTGATTCATGGGTCCAGTGCTCATCAGAGTCTAATAACAGGCCCTCAATTCTCATGTATTGCTCAGTGGCTACTCAGAGATAGGAAATCACCAGTCACTTTAAAAGAGAAGTTAATATGAACAAAGTCTCAATTTGTTATTTAGGAAACTGAGCAAGCAATAGGAACAGCCAAGAAGTACAGCAGTAGCTACTGCAGGAAGCACCCACTGCCCCATAGACTGAGGGAGGAGAGGGAAGCAGTTTGAATGATTAAGAAGCAGAAACCTGGAGGGGCAGGGCTCTGTGGGGCTGGGAGTCAAACTTTCGTGGGGCAGATGCTGCAGGGCTAGTGCAGGTGTCTCTGAGCTCAGAGGAGGGGTCCTGTGCAGCTGGCTGCAGACCACTGAGAACACCACCAGCTGGTGCTGGTGTCTTGGGAGGGGGTGATGAATGCAGCTGGTTCTGCAAGTGTTGGGGGAACCCCTCAGTGAGCTCAGCTGCTGCTGTAGGAAGGAGATACCTCTGCCAAGATGAAGAAGTACTACTGGGCGGTGCTTACAGGAACATAAGCAAGCAGGAAGCTACCGGGAAGCAAACGAGAAGCCATCCTTTTCCCTTCAGCCTTGCCATCTTCCTCTAGCACCCGCTATTATCAGAACCTCATTTGAATCCCAGCTGGCAAAGCAAAAACAGGGTTCGCAGTCCCAGTAAGACAAAGGATCACAGAGAAGAGTATGCTTGGAACTGAGACATACTTACACTATTATTAGGGGACATATGATGATTTCTCAGTGCCCACATTCCCCCACCTTGCAGGGCTTAGAGCAGGAGTGGTGAGAGGGAGGTATTGAAAAGGATTTGGGCACAGTGGACCCAGACCTACTGCTTAATTTGGGGGGGACTTATGGGCCAAGTCTCCAATATCTCCGAGCTTTCATTTCCTCATCTGTTAATTGGGGACAATAATCCCTGAGCTCCCTGCTTTGGATATGGAAAGGAAATTCTGTGTAACAACATGCAAGGAGTTACTTTGTACTTTGTGCCCTGCTTCTCAAACAGATAGAGTCTGTGCTCAATGAACACCTCCTGACAGGAGGAAGCTTCAGTCGAGGCAGGGTTTTGCATGTATTCTTAAGGTGCATGTCCCCTGGGAGCCTTCAAGCTTCTCCTTACAAGCAAGAAAGGCATAAACCAGGCTGCATGTCAGGAAAACCCTGACAGTGAGGAGCTTGTAGGAAAGAAAGCCAAGCATCTCTTCTGATATGAGGTTCTATTGCATAAGAAGGCTCCAACAGACTCAGACAAAATATTTGTGCTCCGTGGCAGCGCTGGGGGTGGAGAAGTTTCAGGGAATCCGGCTGCCCTTGCCCTTGGGGATGAACAGCAAAGCTGGTGAAGCTCTTTCCCACGTCTAATTTTGAGGCACATTTTACAGCTCCACTGGCACTGTGTGGGTGTCAGAGACGTTGAGTCTTCTCATCTTAATAATGTTGCAGTCTAATAGAGATGTTTTTGCTCCTTGGAGCTTTGCTCACTTTTTCAAGGTGAGCCTCCAGGGAGGCCTGCAGGTGAGACAAGGAGATTGCTCCCAGCATCGGACATATAGGTTGGCTTGGAGCAGAGGACAAAATGAAGGACTATCCCAAACTGGTAGATCATGTTTGTCACACAGCTTCGCTGCTCTGTGCACACTAGGGAGTAAGACTGGACTGCGCATCCCTCCTGGGCCTGTGGGAGTCTTCAGGTATCTGTGGCCACACAGGCCTTGCCCCACCATGCTGGGGTCAGGGAGTAGTTCTGCCCTGATTTCCATGGATCATGGGATCAAACAGACTGGACTTTAAACGTGTCTCAGCTCTTTCTGGGTTGCTGACTTCAGACAATTCGTTTAAACCTCTGTCTCTCGATTTCCCCCTAAGCAGTGATGGATATGAACAGGCTCAGCTCATTGTATCCTAGTTGTCCCCAGCCCTCCCTCTTGGGTTCCTGTCTCTAGTCCACTGTCAAGATCCTGCAAAACTGTTTGGGCCCTTGCTACCCACATGTAAGACCCGGATGAAGCTCCTGGCTCCTGGTTTTGGCCTGACCCAGCTCTGGCCATTGTGGTCATCCAGGGAGCAAATCAGTGGATGGGAGATCTCTTTCTCTCTCCCACTCTCTCTATAACTCTGCCTTTCAAATAAATGAAAGGCATCTTTAAAAATATTTATAATGTAAACCCTAAAGCCTGGCCTTCAAGGTCCTCCATCATCTGATTGCTAATATAGAGATTCTGTTTTTGCTGCTTCTTCCCAAGCCACTCATTTGTCCCAATCAACATCGACTGCCTTATACCCCTGGGAATGGATGACGCACTCCCTTGTCCAGGCCCCCACCCACAATGTTTGTTCTGTTCAGAAAGCTGGCCTGTGTGTGTGTGTGTGTGTGTGTGTGCGTGCCTTGGAGGCCCCTATTTGAAGCTCTCCTGGATCTTATCAGCCTGCTGTCCCTTCATCCTTCTCTGAACTTCCTTGGGGTTTTAAAATTTAACAGGGTTCACTTATTGCATTGATTTTTGTTTCCTCTGCTGCAGATGGAGGAGGGTGAGCAGTCAAGCAGAGACAATAGACCAGAGTTTGAATCTGAAATCAGTCACCTGCAAGCTGTGGTGTTAGGCAAATTTGGTGCAACTCCCTCAACACTTCTTCAGACTATTGAAAATATGAAAAATAATGCATATTGCATTATGATCACTGTGTCTAATAAAAGGTAGTTGTCACCATTATCACAGCATATGAGGTATACATGAAACACTCATTGCAAACCCATTGAATTGGTTGAAGTGGAGATGAAGTAGTCTGAAGGCAACAATATTGGACTTAATAGTTACACATTGGCATTTTAAAGAATTGGTTTTATTGTTTCAAGTTACAAAGCAACCATGTGCTCACTGCAGAAAATATAAAATGTGTTCAAGGTGTATGAAAAGGAAAATGTTACTCATAATCTCACAAATCAGGGATAATGACTTTTAACATGTTATGGCTCCTTTCAATTTGAAATGCATTTTGTATAAAGAATCTCATGCAAATATAGAGTTTTGTCTCCTATTTGTAGGTATCATGAATATAGTTTAAAAATCTATTGATGGGGCCAGCACTGTGGCTCAGTGGGTTAAAGCTGCAGCCTGCAACACTGACATCTACTCAGCAGATGTACCATAATGTATTTGGTTCTATTATTTTTTACATAATCAGGATATTTTTATTTTTCTTCCATTGTGAATATACCTTTGTCTGAATTTTACATTGTTTCCTTTGAATCAGAAGTGTTGTTTTATCAATAATTAAAAAAAAAACCTCCCCAAGTTGTTATGGCTAATAAGGGAGTAAGTATATGATGTCACACGCTGAAAGTTGGCAGACAAGGCTGTTTTTGGACTGGTTAGCTCAGGGAATGGCTGGTGTCATTAAGGATGCAGGTGTCTTCCATGGCTTTGCTCCTTTTCTTCAGGGCACGATGTGACTAGGCATTGTGACGAGTGATTTCTGTGTACTCACAGTAACTCCTTTCATCTTCACAGCAGCCCTAGGAGGGTGGTCCTGTAATTATTCCCATTGTTTGAATGAGGGTGCTCATGCTCAGTGAGGTACCTTGTCTGAGGTCACACAGCACAGCGTGTTAAGAAATGAGATGCTGCAGTTGCAGGCATGACATCCTGACACCATCACCCAGAGTCAGGGATGGACAGAGATCTTCCTTATGTCTCTTAACCATCTTCTCATTTGATAAATTTCAAGGCTACAGGAAATTTGGAAGAACAGTATAGCAGACACCTGTATTGCCTTTGCCTGGATTCATCATTGCAAACCATTTTGCCGTGTGTACCACCCCTCACCACTTCCAGTTGAAAGCACTTTGAAGACACTGTGATTCTGTGTCTCTCCTGTTCAAACTTTTTACACTTAACTGTAATACACTTGCACAGTGGACATTTATCATATGTGTGCCATGGGATGAAATTCCACAAATTGATCACACCTGTGCAACCAGTGCTCCTCTCCCTTGATACTGAATAAAATAGAAGTTCTTTCGTTGAGACAGAAAATGGGATGAATAGGAGTTGGGTAGGCACAGGTCTGTGGCAGCATTTTCCTGGTGGCCTGCTTCCTCCCTGAGACTGGGGAGGGAGGTGGCTGTGTCACAAAAAGGAGCTGGACTGAGCTGATAGCATAGGAAGGCATAGCTTCCAGTTTAGCAGATTTTGATTCAGAGTGATCTCATGTGCTGTGTGATCTTAATGAGACACTTCTCCTCAGTTTCTTCACCTGTACAATGGAACTAATAACAGGACCCACCTGCTGGGGTTGCTGTGAAGATGGAGAAAGTAAATACATAGAAATCACTTATCCTGGTACCTGATTCACAGAGTGCCTCAAAAATGGTATCTGTTACTGTTATTATTATATTAATAATCTTGTAAGATGGATGTTATTCATATTCTGATATTTGACAGTGGGGAAAATATATGCCCTGAGAGGTGAAGGAACATATGTCACTTGACTAATAAGCCACAGAGTCGGGATTCCCAATGAGGTTTTTCTGACTCTAAACTTGTTGCCTCCCGGTGAATAGATTAGGCCTGGGCAAATGGGAAACTAAATCATGCCTCTAAAGATCAATTTGTTAACTGACAGTTTTGTAATAAGAAATGGAATTGCCAAACCACCAATGAGCTGGTGCTGACAAGTTGGCACGTTGCTCCTCCCGACAGCAAAGAGCAAAAGGCAATGGGGATAGTGCCAAAGGTCAGAGCTGTCTTCAGGGTCACCTCACAGATGACTCAACAGTAGGACACAAGGGGGTCATCCGGACCTTGACACTACCCTGTCGGCTGCCTGGTATCTACCCCTTCCTCTTTCTGGATTTCAGTTTTATGTGGCCAGAGCTGTGGGGGTTGGAAGTATGAAGTGACCTCTGGGGACCCCAGTTGTTCCAGCAGCCTGGGACCCCATGTCCCTGCTCGTCCCTCCCCAAGCTCCCAACCCCACTTCTTTTCAGTACTCAGGAGGGGGATCATTGTTTGGTTTTCTTATAACTCACTTCAATATTGCTTTATTACTTCTCAAGTCACAGGCAGCAGAATAGACTTTGTTTCGATATTGGCTGAGGAAACATGATCTGCATTTATTAGTCTGATTTCATTTGGTTTTGCTTCTTTTTGTGCATGTGGGAGAAGGCTTGGTCCTCCTATAGCTCAGTTGCAGCTGGAGGAAAGGACTGAGCTACCAGCAGCCTCCAGTTCAGCACTGAGGGTGGGGAGGTCCAGCCTGGTAATCAGCTCTGCAAATACTTGGGCCAACAAGGGGATTGCAGTTCCCAGGAAGGCTGTGCAGCAAGAGCGTCTGACCAGGGAGGACAGACCCAAGAGGCACCCTGTAGCACTCTCTGGGGTGGCTACTTCTGCCTGAATTTCAACATTTCATGAGCCCTCTCCCCCGGCTCTTCTTCAAGACCCAGACCGCTTGTAAGAGGCACAGTCAGAACTAAATCAAATCTAGACTCAGTGCTTCATTGAGGAACAGGATGTGGAGTTGACATGTTCAGATGCAGCTACTCTTTGATTCTGAGGCACATTCCTAGCTCTCTGAGTTTCCATTTCTCATTGGGACTTGTGACAATGATCTCCATCTTGGAAAATAAACTAATTACTCATCCTTACCGAACCTTTGCCAACTGCCAGGCAATGTGCTGAGTACTATATTTGGGTGTTTCTTCCAATGCACACAGGTAGGATTGAAACCAGACACAAACCATCATTCTCAAATGAGGAAACTGAGGCTCACACATGTCAAGAATTTTGCATTTATATCAAGTCCAAGGGAGGATGTGATGCATGTTTTGTGAAAATTGACTTCCTCTGCATTGTTTTTAAGATTTTATTTATTTATTTGTGAGGTAGAGTTACAGATAGTGAGAGGAAGAGACAGAGAGAAAGGTCTTCCTTCTGTTGGTTCACTCCCCAAATGGCCACAACAGCCGGAGCTGTGCTGATCCGAAGCTAGGAGCTTCTTCCCAGTCTCCCACATGAGTGCAGGGGTCCAAGGACTTGGACCATCTTCTACTGCTTTCCCAGGCCATAGCAGAGAGATGGATCAGAAGAGGAGGAGCTGGGACTAGAACTGGCGCCTATATGGAGTGGAGGATTAATCTACTGCACCATGGCGCCAGCCCCTTCTTCTGTATTTTTAACAAATCTTCATTGATCCTTTGGTTATTTGGAATAGAAAAAAACCATAGGTACCTGAGACAACACAGAAGGGGAATATAGTGTCTTTAGTTTTTTTGAATGAAACTAACAAAGCACAGACATTCATTATGAAACAATGGCTTGACCATTCTCTGGTCCAACATGGAGCCAGCATCTGCAGATATGATTTGGACAAGCCATGGTCTGGGCCAGACAAGCTCCGAGGCTCCAGAGTGCAGTGTGGTGTCCATGCCAACCAGGGTCACAGAGAAGCGATCAGCCTGTTGGAAGGAGATTTTTCCAGAAGACATGGCATGTGAGTCTGCATCATCACAGCACACATGCTTCATGGCATGTTGACAACAACTCACCCTCAAGTCAGAGATCATCAGACACTGTCCCACCATCTGCTTCTGCATGGCTCCCTAGGAAGGAGAGGTTTTTACATTTTTTAATAGTTGAAAAAATCAGAAGAATAATGAACAGCACATGAAATTCAGGTGCAAGTGTCCACTCATAAAGGCATGCTGAGACCAGCCACAGGCATTTGTTTACATGTTGTCTGTGGCTGCTGTGCTAGCTTCGGCAGCACATGTACTAAAATTGTTTGTGTGGCTGCTGTCACGCTCCAGTGACAGGGTGGGTAGTTCTACCAGAAGCCTTTTGGCCTGCAAACCTAAAATATCCAGGTCGCAGTCCATTTTCTACTGCTAACAAGACAATATTACAACCTGGGTAGTTTATAGGGGGCAGAGACAGCTCTGATCCAAGGTGGATGGGCCACATCTGGTGACTGCCTTCATGCCGGCAGAATCCCCAGGTGGAACAGGGTATCACATGGCAGGAGGTTGGCAGCACAAGAGACTTGGTCAAATTGGCTTTTACAGCAGACCCACTCTGAGGATACCTCAACAGCCCCCTTGCTCCATTAATCACATAAAAGTATTGATCCCTTCATGAGGACCAAACCCTAATCATCCCCTGAAAGATCCCTCTGGGACCCACCTCGTCATGGGGATTCAACCTCAGTTTCAAGGAGGAAAAAACACATTCAAACCCCAGCAATCTGTTCTGCCCACAAGCAGTTTCCAAGCTCTGCCTGTCATCATGGCCTTCTTCTTCCCGTTTAGACTCAGTTGTGTGCAATTTTCACTGTCTCTCCTCCATGCTTTGTCAAATCCTCCCATTGAGAGTCCTTCTTCAGATGCTCAAACTGAGGATCCGAGAAGAAAGTCACTTGCTCCAAGGCTGTAGGGGAGTGCGTGCAGTTCCTACACTCCAGGTTGTCCCAAGTCAGGGCCAATCCTCGTGCCATGCCTGGCAGCACAAAGTGTCTGAAGCCATGAGACCATGTGTTTAAGGGGCCAAGTGGCACTTGAGGTATGAGCCTGTGATCCTGGCGAGGGGCGGGCATCACAGAGCAAGAGCGCTCCATCAGGAAGATTAGGTGACCTTTAAGGTCCCTTTCAACTCTGTGAGCCCACGGTTGTGTGATCTCAGGCCAGTTTCACAGTTGGCGACCACACGCCGTCTCCAAAGGCTTCCCTGATGAGATGAGGCTCTGCGTGGGGCCTCACTCTGCACACTGCAGCCACTGTCTGGAGCTGTGTAGTTCCGAGCTGGCACGCAGAAGGCTGACTCGGTTTCTCCGGGTTATCTGACTCTGCACAATGAGTAACACAGCCTGGAGACACAGGGGTCAAGTTTAACTCAGAGGTTATCAGCCACCTCTGTTCTTCCTTCCGTATAGATGTTTCCCCGTCAGCTCATCAGTGCCCGGTCCTCACCACCTTTACACCTGCCCAGTGCAGTCTGAAGTCAGATGGAGTCACATGGCCCAAACTTCAAATTCTACTTCTGCCACCTACAGGCCACAAGACTGGGACTGGGACCTTAAATCTTTTAGCTTTCACTTCCTCTTGTGCAAAATGGGAATAATATTCATATTTGCTGGAGTATCCAACATGTCCAGTAAATACTAGTTATAACCTTAATTCATAGTAAAGCACTGGGGAAATGAAAATATTCATGAGTGGTAAAAATACATAGCATATGACTTAAAACAACCCCATCCAAACCCTTTGATAGTCCCCTCTGATGAGAAAAATCACATACAACTTACCTTTGTATTAAAGGCCTTCCAGATATTTTTGGAATTCATGGGGAAAATACATCTGTCTCCATCCTCAATGGATCCTGACTTACCGGGCCGCCACCAACACCCTGGATGCCTCATGCACCTGTACCCTTTGTGACTTTTGAATCTGAATACCCTTCTGCCTGAGCTGTCTTTCTCGATTTTACTGTTCCATGAACTCCTATTCACCCTTCGAAACCCAGCTGCAAGAGAACTAGGTCTGTGAAGTCATCCCCTGGGACCTTATCAGCCCCACTTATGTGTTCCCACATCATTCTGTCTGTAAGAATCATGAGTGCAGTTATTTCACTGTAATTCAGTTCACTATTGACATTGGGGACCTTGAGGCCTAAGGAGAGGCCTCACTCAGAGCAGTACTCAGAATAAAAGACCCACCAACCTGAGCCCCTTCTCCTGGAGAATCTGCCTGTACCACTCCAGACACAAGCACCACGCTCACCGCTCATGCCCAGAGGGAGGGAGGCACAGGCGGAGGTGGCATAGATAGGTCTCTCCATGAGATAGTGCTAATAGTTTTCCTTTGATTTTACTTTCCATCTTGATTAAAAATATGTGATGTTTATACCGCTGTAGGGCAGATAAAACTGTGAATTGCTTTGCAATTACACATCCGATTTCACGTCCTCTCTCTGTCATGCTCCATCAGATTTTGGAAACTTTGGCTCTCCTCCTCCACTCAGCACAAGTCATAACTTATGCTACAGTCCCAGAGGGTACAGGTACAGGGGGAAAGAAGTCAGTGAGCACAGTGGTGTGGGTGGATGGGGCATATGTGCCCACCTCTTCCCTCCCCACCTGCTACACACCCTCCACCCTTCCATGCTCCCACTCCAGCGTTCATATTCAGGTCTAGTTTCCTGGCTCTCCCTCTGCCACCCTCGCTTGGATGCAAGTCCATCTGTACCAGCTGTGTTTATGGACCTTCTCCCATAACCCATGAGGAACTGCCTATTTCTGGTAAACCTTGCCTTGGTTTTGACAAAGTTTAGACTTCCTGGATAGGAGAGCTTTCCCCATTTCTCCTTGTCCACAACCCTGGTGTGCAGTGGCAGTGGGCAGTGAGTCCCACTAAATCATGAGGTCTTGGAGAGCAGGGTACTTGAACTTTCCATTTTTGTATAAACTCAGGCCTTGAGCACTGTGCCTGGCACAGTGGGGTTTCACTGATTGCTGAATGTGTACGTGCATGAGTGAATGAATGAATGAATACAAACACAGATGTCTGTTGGGAGAATAGGCTAAGCAGTTTACACCTGCCCTAGTATTCAAACATTGGAACTCTGTCTAGGTCAGAGAGCACCTTGCACTTCTGACAGCCTGTGACTTCTCGACAGCCTTGGACTCCTCTGTCCTATCTTCTCATCTGTGGGGAGATACATGGGAAGGATTCTCGAAAGACAGACATATGGCAACACCACCTGCCCTGTGCCTGTTCCTAACTAAGAGACTCCCACACAAGTATGCGGGTCTGTGTGAGAGAGCTTGGGCCAGAGTGCCACATGGGCCATGACATACAGGGACCAAGACGACCTGTAATAGGATCTGGTCTCTTCTTCCCACTTACCACTCAGAAGGCATGGAACACCGTAATCACATGCCCAGTGGCATTTCATGTGCCAAGGTCTGATGGTCTCTGACTTTCACCTTCCCTGCTGGGAGATGCTGCCTGAGTGCCACAAATGGGGTTTCCTTTCAGAATTTAATTACACATCTCAATGTCTTATCCACTTTGGGCCTTGCAGCCGGTGGAGCTTGAATCCCACATCTCAGGCCTGCTGCAGCATCTCCTAGGATTGCTCGCTGCCCAGGCCAAAGGCTGACTTTGGAGCAAGTGCATCTCTGGGTGGCAGATGGGTTTGTTTTCCATGGGGAGCTGAGACAGATCAGGGAGCTTCTTGTTAAACTTTTGGGGAGACCTAGACAGACCTGGAAGAGTTTGTTGGGGTTCATTGAGGCCACTGTGGCTCCTTCTGCCACACTAGCTGCAAGTGACCCCATGTGGCCTCTCAAAGCTTAGACAGCATCCATGATCTTAGCTCTGAACTCTCTTAGCTTGCTTGCCATGCCCGACCTCACTGCTGGGAGCCATCTTAGTTGGCAGCTTTGCTGTCCATTCCCCCACTTTCGTTCTCTTGCTCTTTATGTTTATTCTGATACCATCCTCCTGCCTCAGAAACTCACCTTTGCCAAAGTGACTACACCTGCAAGGGGCCTCTAGATGGCCTGGGTTAACAGCCCTCCTGGCTCAGGACCCAGCCCTGCCTCCTGGCCTTGAACCCCCTAGGCCACCAAACAATGGCAAACCCTTAATGCTGTGTTTAGTTTGAGGTTGTGAATATAGAACCCATTTCATGCACCTGGCAATTCTCTGAAATAGACACCATTAATCCTGTATTCTAAGGTGGGGAAACTGAAGCCCTGGGAGATTAAGTGACTGAGATCAAGGTGCCCCTGAAGAGAATTGGCACCTCAAGTGTTAAAGCCAAGCCATTGCCTCCACAGGCAGGCCACTGACTTCTGCAGAGTTGCCCTGGCTCAGGCAGCAGTGAACACTTGAAGCATTCGTAGGGAAATGAGCGTCTGCTCAGCCCTTGCACTGGGGACTGGAGTGTTCAGCTGCAGGAAAGCCTCAGGGAGGGTTGTGGGCAGCAGGAGGCATGGATGCCCAGCACATCCATCCCTGGGGTGGGGTGATCACCATGTGCTCTGTCCCTATCACTCTTCTCTGGAGGCATGGAAAGACAGATGTCACAACAGTCACCTGAGGTTTCATAGAGCTTTCCAGTATGTGAAGAACTTTCACCACTTGTAGTTCATCTCACCCTGGGGACCTCTCACCCCAGGGCAGTGCTGGGGAGCAGATAGGGCAGGAATGATGCCATTTGGCACCTAAGGAAAGTGCAGTTCAGAGAGGAAAGCCAAGGCCATACACCTGCCAGAACCCTGTTCTTTTGGTGCTTCTCTGACTCACTTCTGCTGCCCTTCAGGTGCCCTCTGCAGTATAGACCTGCTCCCTTTGCCATGGCCTTGCCTGCCTCATCCATTTCTTTCAATTTTCTGTCTGCTTTCTCTGAGCTCCAGTCTCTCATCCAGCACAAGTATACTTCAGTGCATTCCTGATCATCAGGGCTTCCCCTTGATGCTGATGAGATGTGGATGTGAAAGTTCATGCTCACCTGCCTCTGTTTATCCTGCTCCCATGATTGCTGTCACTACCACTCACTGAGCCTAGGGCTGGGAGTCCCTTTCCCGAAAAAGCTGAGGCCCCGTAGGACACACCCTTGGGATAGGGATGAACCAGATGTTTTCCACCCATGGGAAATTCATGAAAACAGTCTTAAATGTTGGTGCCGAATGAACACGGTTGATTGTCAGCACAGCATGTTCTCACATAGGTTTTCAGCCTGAATTTACACAACTTGGGTGATCTGAAAACCTCGAGACAAGAGTTGCATTTAGAGTAACCAGACTGTCAGGTGCAAACACACACCTATCTAAGACCCATCCTCATTTTTGGAGACAAGTAATTTCCACAAATAAAATTCTAAGAAAATGAGAATATTACAGTTAAAAATAACTAAATGACAGGGAAGCAAGAAATTCTGAGGATGAATCAGAAGAAACAACTGTGAGGAATTAATTCCATTAGCCTGTTTTCTTGTCAGTAAAGTGGGGATAATAATACCTACCAAGGTAATGTAGATCAAATGAGAAAATGTTTGTAATGTATTTAGCAAGGAGCCTGATATGTCCAGTGCACACTCAATGAGAGGTAACCACTGTGATGATTTTATCCATTTATTAGAATTTCCATCTACTTGAAAGACAAACAGACAGTGAGTTAGCTCCTATCTACTGGTTCACTCCCGAGAGACCCAAAAAGACCAGGCTGGGATGGGACTGAAGCCAGGAGCCAGGAGCCAGGAGCCAGGAGCCAGGAGCCAGGATTACAATCAGGTCTCCCCCATGGGTGTCAGGGACATAGTCACTTTATCACCTGCTGCCTCTCAGGGTCTGTATTAGCAGGAAGCTGGAGTCAGGAATCAACCCAGGTACTCTAGTGTGGGTTGCAGGCAGATATCTTAACCACTAGGCTAAATGCCCACTCCACCATTAACTTTTAAAATATTTTCATTGAATGAATATTGTATTTTCATTTATGTGCAGACAGAAGAAAGGCAATATAAATAAAAAGATCACAGGACTGGTGTTCAGGGTTTAGGTTTGAATCCAAGTCTGCTAACTTCCTAGGGTCCACAGCCATGTCTGTATATTGGGGCAGAGGAACTTCCAGATCTTTCTACTGTGCAAGGTTGATCTGGGGATGAAATGAAAGGAGGGCTGTGGAAGCAAACTACAGAGTGCTGTGCAAGTATAGCCCACTCAGTATTCTCTATTGATTTGTTTCACCATCCCCACCATTGTATTTCTCTCCTGAAATACAGGGTTTGGAGCACTAAAAGATGCAGCAGGACATGAGGGAGGGTAAGTGGGGAAGTACTGATTTCTGCCCTCATTCATTGGTGCATCACAGCACCAGCCTTCTTTCCTGGCGTTTTTTTTTTTTTTTTTTTTTTCCTCTCCTGGAGTGAAGGGTGGGGATAGCCTAAAACCTTTCATTTTCCCTGCCCTGGATGATAAAGCGATTGAGGAGTGCTTTAGAATTCAGATTTCTGTCTGTCATTTCCTTGTTGTGTGGCCTCAGGCCATTCCCATCTGTGGGCCTCAGTTTTCACGTGTATAAAATGGGGATGATGATACTTCATGGTGGCTTGAAAATTAAATGGGATTTCGTGTGGGAGATAAAACAGGCTGGAGCTTATGCCCTGTCAGCGCTCTCACAACATGAACATCCTGAGACTTCAGCAGGAAAAGGTGCCTCTGGAATAGGGATGGCTGGTTATTTACTGGGGAGATTGTGCGGGCCTGCGGCACCAGTCGAACGGAACCTGAAGGAGGGAGTGGGAATTAAAAGGGGGACAAGGGCGCAGAGAATGGAGCCAAGACAACAAGGCTGATCAAGGCTCGTTTATTCCAGTGTCTGAGATGTTTATGCATAACCAGCTGCAGCTCAAGGCAACTCAGAAGTTAACAACATACACAAGCAACTTATCGGGCTTTCTACAACACAGTCACAACATAGTTAATTTCAGCAGAGTGCATCCTCCTTCAACGTGGGAGTACGTGACTTTCTCATCCCAGGAATTCCACAAGCCAAGATTGACCTTGACTTGTCTATGACTTGTTTATGGGCTGCCTACAGGAGATCGGGGGTCTGGAAGCCTCCACAACACAGTGAGGTGGGACCTGTGACATGGGGAGGCCATCGGCATCCATGGCCCTACTGATGAAGCCACACCTTGTCCTGCTTGGATTACATCTTAGCACCACATACTCTCTTCCTCTGGAAAAATGTGAAGTCAAGAATAAAAAAAGCTTAACCCCTGTATTCAGGGTCCCAATCAGTCTCTGCCACCTGTTGCCATAGTGGTTGTCACTGAGGGGATGGCCTGCCACTCACTCATCTATGACCTTGTGTCCCCCATCCAAGCAGAAGGACAGGCACCATAAAGCAGAAAAGAGACTGGAAGGCAGACAATGGCAGTTCTGGCCATGGCTTGTCTGCCAGCTGCTTCGTAGACTTGAGTAAGACCCTGCCCTTCTGTCCACCTCAGTTTCTTTCTTTTTTATTTTATTTTATTTTTTTGACAGGCAGAGTGGACAGTGAGAGAGAGAGACAGAGAGAAAGGTCTTCCTTTGCCCTTGGTTCACCCTCCAATGGCCCCCAGGGCTGGCGCGCAGTGGCCGGCGCACTGCGCTGATCTGAAGGTAGGAGCCAGGTACTTCTCCTGTTCTCCCTTGCGGGTGCAGGGCCCAAGCACTTGGGCCATCCTCCACTGCCTTCCTGGACCACAGCAGAGAGCTGGCCTGGAAGAGGGGCAACCGGGACAGAATCCGGCGCCCCGACCGGGACTAGAACCCGGTGTGCCGGCGCTGCAGGCGGAGGATTAGCCTAGTGAGCCGTGGCACCGGCCTCACCTCAGTTTCTCCATCTTTAGGTGACCTGCAAAGGTCTGAAGACTTTTAGGCTAGAGGGCAGGTCCCTGCTCAAGTCTGGGAGGGACTGGGTGCCTTTGTCAAGGTGAGAAGGAGGTGAGTAACTCTTCTGGCCCTCTGAGCAGTGGACTCTCCCCACACTTGGGTTCACCTGGATTCCCACGTTTGGCCCACAAATCACTCCCACTGCTTCTGCTCCTGCCGCCATGCACCACTTGCCACACCATCCAGCGAGATCCTTTCACACTGCGCAGCTGATGCCACCCCTTCTGAATTAGGGTTTCTCTGGCTCCACAGTACAGCCCTGCAGCCTGGCCCTTCAGGCCCTGGCCTCCTTCCCCTCCGCACTGTGTCTCACTGTGCATGTGCCTTCCACGCTCTGTGGCACAGACTCTTCCTATCTTTTCTTTTTTATTATTATTTGACAGGTAGAGTTATGGACAGAGAGAGAGAGAGAGAGAGAGAGAGAGAGGTCTTCCTTCTGTTGGTTCACTCCCCAAATGGCCACCAAGGCCAGCGCTGTGCCTGTCCGAAGCCAGGAGCCAGGTGCTTCCTCCTGGTCTCCCATGTGGGTGCAGGGCCCAAGCACTTGGGCCATCTTCCACTGCCCTCCCGAGCCACAGCAGAGAGCTGGACTGGAAGAGGAGCAACCAGACTAGAACCCGGCACTCTTCCTGTCTTTTGAGAGAGATGGCCCTGGAGCCTTCACACATGCCCTGCAGTACCATTGCTTTAGCTCTCAGACCAAACATGGAACTTTCCTTGACACCCAAGACTAACACAGGCCCCTGTTGGGTGCCTCTAAAATGTGCCGTGTTTTGTGAAACAGCCCTGTTAGAATTTGTAATCATTGTGTCTTGGAGCTATTGGAGGGACAACTCTGTCCCCAACCTGGACTCCAAGCTCTGAAAACAGAAACTATATTTTGTTAGCTACTTTATCCCTACTACCCACCTACTACAGTGCATTGCTGGGTTCAATTTCATGAAAGGAAGGAAGGAGAGAGGGAGGAGGGACAGTCTATGTGTGTGTGCTCCTCATCTCTCTATGCACAGTACAGCTTGTTCATGTTCTATCTCTGAACCTTGTCTTGGGGTACCCCGTCCTGAGACTTAGGCCTTGCTCAGTGAAAAGGGGGCACTGGCTGATAGAGATGTTCCAAGGTGACCTCTCAGATGGCAGCCAAGTGACAGCACAGGCTGGCCAACTGGCATCCACAGGGACCCCAGAATGTGTTAAAGATCAGCACAGAGATCTTGGAGAAAACTGGTGTGAAGCCCTCATTGACTGGCAACCCAGGAGCCCAATCAGGGGATAGCTGAGGGAGTTAACAACTTTGTGGTCCTTGGAGTCAGGGCATCCAGTGGGTGCTACTTGCTAGCTATATGACTTTATGCACTGACTTGCCAAGGAGGGCTGGTTTCTGTTCCTGGTGGAGGTGAACCCTCAAATAAGAGAATACAGTAGTGCACAGTGCAGGCACCTTCCTCTCCCCACCCCTTTTGTCTTTGTCATTATTTATACCAAGCCCCCAGGACTCACCGTATGTGACTACAAGGGAACTGGTATTTTGACTTTCTTTTGGGCAAGTGAGATCCTTCAGAGCAACTCAAGGGCAGTGCCAGCCACTCCTGGATGTGCCATTTACAACCCTTCTCTGATGGAGTGGTACTCATTCTGTGGGGAAGGACGAAGCCCACCTGAACTGAGCTGTGTCAGAGGGTGACATGGCTGACCACAGCCCTGCCACTGGAAGCCTCACTGCAGTGGTTCCAACTGCCCACTCACCATCCCTGTGGCCCTTCATCCAAGCCTCAAGTGCCTGATGAGTTTCTCCAGCTCTCAGGGCTTCACCCAATTGTGGTGATGCAGCGGAGCCATTTTGCCTCCAGGATCCAGAAGGACTTGCTCGCTCTGATGTGCATTTTCTTGACTCGTTCACGCTCTGTTTACTTGTGATGGAGAGGAGCCAAGGAGTCAGAGGAGTCAGATCTTGTCCCAGCCTGTCTTAGCTGATGGGCCCCATGACCTTGAATGGCCTCCTCACTTCTGCAGACTTCAGTTCTGTCATCTAAACAGACATGAGATTGAAGCAAAATCTCCGGGCATAGAGCCAGACAGGGATGGCTTCTAGTCCTGACTCAATTACCAACAAGCTGTGCAGCCTTGAAAATATGACTTGACCTCTCTGTGTTTCTCTGCTGTACAGGTATATTGGGGAGATTAGTGAGATAATCGTGGCAGGACTCTTGATTATGAGGTATTCACCAAACAAGAGTTGTCCTTTTAATGTTTAAGGAAGCTTCTAGTTCTACTGTCTTGTGCTAGTGGCTGTCAAGAACAGAGCAAGGTTTGTCCCATTCCATGTTGGGGCGGTGAGGACAGCAGTCCCAGCACTGGGCTGGCAGGAACTAACAGGAGCAAACCCTCAAGGGAAGGACTGGGGCGGCAGATACTTTGTGCCTGGGTGGGCTGGCATCAGACAGTGCTGCCAGCTGTGTGCTGGGTGGCCATTGACCCAGGCCAGTGGGAAAGGAGTAGAGGCCAGAGTCCTCACACATGGGTGGAAGCGTGAGCCTGTCTGGGTTCAAATGCTGCCTCTTCCCTGTGCTGGTTGTTTAGCGTGGACAAATGACTTTACTTCCCTTTGGCTGCCATTTCTCCATTGGCAGCCTATGGGAGAAGCTATGAAGCTGGCTGGAGGTGACGTGAGGGGAGTTTATCAGTTTGAGGACATGGGAGCACGTTGTAAATCTTAGTCACTATGATTAGGAACAGAAGAGGCAAAACTCCCTTTCCAGAAATGAGGCCCTTATAGGAGTTCTGCAGGATCCAGGATTCCTGGGGGCTCAGTGGACCATCCTCAGGGTCTAGTGATGGTGAACAGAGCTTCTGTGGTGCAGGGGAGGGGGATAGCAGGAGTGAGCATTGTGTGACGGTGCCTTGAGCTGGGAGGTAGACCAAGAAGGGAGACCCCAGCTGAAGAAGGCAGAAGCTCTGTCCACTGGCCCAGCAGCCTCACCCTTCCTTGGCCTCCAGCCCATGCAGCATCAGAAAAGGCTCATTTGCTCCCCTTTTAGGGCAACCCTGCAAACTCCCATTACTTGGCAATAGCACAGGAAGGAAAATATTAATAGGATTTAGCCTGGGAAGCCCAAGGCGGATATTAAAGTTCAGGTAGCTCAGGAAAGCCCATTTGCCCTGGGGGGGGGGTTCAAACTAGGCCAGAAAAGGAGGAAACCTTGCAAAGGCTTGCACAGATCCCTCCCAGGGGCTCTGGGTCCACAGCCGAAGCCTGCTTCCCTAGGAGACTCTAATCTTCCTGACCCATGACTGACAGACTCCCCAGTCATCAGTGAGGTAGCAGTGAGGCTGCCCAGAAGGGGAGAAGCGCTTGGCAGCCCCCAAAAGTCAGCGTCTGCTTCATACCAGAAGCCTCCTTCTTATTGTCTGTGCTAAAGGGAAAAAATACCGTAAAAGCAGAGAGTTTTATTTTCTCTTTTTCTTTTTTAAAGCCCCTTATGAATTAAACATCCATGGCTCTTTGGTTTGGAAGAGTGAGCATTTAGAAACCTCACGGATGCCTGACACCGTGGATGGGGCTGGTTAGGTAAACCACAGCAGGGCCATTAAAACAGTGTGGATGCCAATGTGGGGAGGGTGGTTAGGAGGTTAAGTGGAAGAAAGGAGGAAGCAGCATCTTCCATGGAGGGTGACCTCATCAGCTGAACAAGTCCCTACACAGAGAGAGGAAGGCGAGGAGTGCTCAGAGAAAGCAGTAGAATCATGGATAATTTGTTGCTTCTTTTTCTCCCATATGCTCGAGTCACTGTAAGGAATCGACATCGCCTTATAGTGAAAAACATTCTTAAGTACACTGCAGTTAGAGACATTCTCCAGCAGCAGGGACGGTTTGGTGACTCAAGGGCCCAGTCTCCCAGAGTCACAAGGCGTGGAGGCATGCAGACAGGAAGCCTCTAGCTCTCTCTGCTCGGGAATGGGGAAGTGAGTGGTGGAGGGAGATCCACTGTGAGCCCCGTGTGCCAGCTTTGAGGCTAGCACTTCATGCGTGCTGCACACAGTAACCTCAACAAGTGGCAGTCTCCAGCACATGGTGGGATGAGATGAGGGCTCAGGGATGTGGGACTGCTGTCTCCTCGGAGCTTTGTAGACTGAAAATTGATGAGCAACACCAAGGGGACTTGGACATCCACACCCTCACTGTACAGAGGAAGAATGAAGCCCGGAGAGGGCAGAGCATTCTTCTTCAGAGTCACACAGTGAGCACGGGGAGTCCTCTAGGCTCCTGTTCTTGCCTTCCAGCTGCTCTGCAGGGCTCACTGGAGGTCTGCGCCCAGGAAACATGGCTGGATTCCTATTCTCCATGTGATGGTTGCGTCCTCCTTTGCTGTCCTCCTAGCTCCTCTGAGTATGGTGGTTTCTCTTGTGGTCTGCCGGACTTTGTCTGCCCTTCCCCCTGGACTTCAGCAGCCTACCATGGATGTGTCAAGCTCCCTCTCGTGTCCTTGGCTGTGACTTGGCTTCCTCAGGCCCTGCCAAGTGACTCTTTGCACAAACCTTGCCCGTGGAACCTCTCTCCAGCATGGCGGAGGCCCCATCCTGAGGTCAGGTGCAACCTCTGAAGGGGAAAGTTGATAAGAGGTAGCATAAGGGACCCAAACCCCAGCTAGGCTTGTTCCAAGTTCTTGTCTCCACATGAGAAGAGAGTTTGAGGAGGGAACCTAAAGGTGTACAGAGAACAAGATTTATTGAAAGGGATAGTCCACCCTGAGATGTGAATGCAAGCAACCTCCTTTCACAAGGAGGGAAGGGCTGCTGTCCTCACCAAAGTTGGGATTTTTTCCTTTTATAGGGTAGAGAGGGGGTGGTATCTGGGGCAGGGCCTAATTGACTATTAAAGGAGACAGAGTTTGGGTAGGGCTTAAGGAATACTTGCTTCCATGTCCCTCTTTTTGAGGATCACAGAAGTGTCGTGGCATCTCTACCTGGGGCTGGAGCACATCTGTGTATCATGGCATCTCATACATGATGGAAAGTAAGGGGAAGTAGGGCTGAGATGTGTGATGGGGAACAGATGTGCTGAGCCTGAAGTCATGTTGGATATTTCTTTTTTAAAAAAAAATGTAGCCGGCGCCGTGGCTCAATAGGCTAATCCTCCACCTTGCGGCGCCGGCACACCGGGTTCTAGTCCCGGTTGGGGCGCCGGATTCTGTCCCGGTTGCCCCTCTTCCAGGCCAGCTCTCTGCTATGGCCAGGGAGTGCAGTGGAGGATGGCCCAGGTGCTTGGGCCCTGCACCCCATGGGAGACCAGGAAAAGCACCTGGCTCCTGGCTCCTGCCAGGATCAGCGCGGTGCGCCGGCTGCAGCGGCGGCCATTGGAGGGTGAACCAACGGCAAAGGAAGACCTTTCTCTCTCTGTCTCTCTCTCTCACTGTCCACTCTGCCTGTCAAAAAAAAAAAAAAAAAATGTAATTATTTATTTGAAAGGAAGACTGACAGAGGTGGGGAGAAAGAGAGAAAGAGAGGGAGGGAGGGAGGGAGGGAGAGGGGGAGAGAGGGAGAGGGGGAGAGAGGGAGAGGGAGAGAGAGAGAAGGAGAGGGAGAGAGAGAGAGGGAGAGGGAGAGAGAGAGAGAGAGAGAGAGAGAGAGAGAGATCTTTCATCTGCTTGTTCACTCCCCAAATGGCTGCAACATCCAGGACTGTACCAGGCTGAAGCCAGGAGCCTGGGACTCCATGCAGGTCTCCTGCATAGGTGGTAGTGGCCTAAGTACTTGGGTCATCATCCACTGCTTTTCCAGGTCTGTTACAGAGAACTGGATCAGAAGAGCAGCAGCCAGGACTCTGGTGCTCTGGTATGGGATACCAGCATTAGCAGCAGCAGTTTAACCCTCTGTGTCACAATGTAGCCGCCATTTTGGATATTTCCAGCTGGCATGAAAGGGTGTGGTTTGGGTGGTTGCATGCACAGGTGCTGCTGGCAGTCCTAATTCCTACTTCTCCTAATTCCCTAGGTGCTTACCTGTCTCCATCAGAGGCAGGTGGAGAGCCTCCCCAGAGTGCTCCCTTCCTCTATCTGCTGTCTTTGACATCCAGCATTCCAGATCTTCATGGGCCTTGACCTGACTCTGGGCTCTTGGAGACTTTTGCTGATTTTGAGTCCTAAACCTCTGACTTGCTTTATGGCTTAGTAAATCATTGTCCACTCCAGTAACCACCTCCAGCATCCCTCTCACTACATGTGCTATCTCCTGTTTGATCCCCACAGGACACTTTGGAATGGGCACTGTCATGTGCTCACTTTGCAGATGGGTGCCTGAGCATCACACAGCCTTGGCTAACAGAGCCAGACCTTGTCTAACGGGTATGCTACAGGCAAAGTTTAGTTAATAACTTTGAGTTCATACAGAAAGGTCACTGGAAGTGCAGCCAGTATGTGAGCTGGTTCTGGCACTTGTAAGTTAATTAATTCAATATTTTTTATTAGTCCCAGAGCAGCGCAGTGGTTGAGAGCAGAACAGAGACCCTGGGGACACAGTGCATGCAACTTCAGATTATGCCTTGGCAGCTTACAAAAAAGTGTAATCTTGGGAGCTTTGGTTTCATCATCTACAAAGTGGGAATTAGATTTTATAGGGTGCTGGGAGAGATTTTGCTTATAAAGTGCTTAGCAAGGGGCTTGGCATAGTGAATGATGATATTATCACCACAGTGCTGCTTCTCTCCATTTGTGTTCCTTATTATTAACTACAAGTGTTATTCACTACTGCTACTGGTTGTATTCATTATTAATAAAGAGTAGCACTGGTTGTATCAGCATTGTTACTTAGTTCTATGCCCTGCCCTAGGATCAAATGTGATTTATGCACTCCTTTGTACTCTAGAGCGCCAGCCTGGAGGGAGGGAGCATGCCCAACAAGTTGTCCAACTGCGCTAGCCTCTAGGCTGGAGTAACACACTTTCCTCCACAAGAACAAGTGACCTCCAGATGGAGGCTACACAGAAGAGGTGACATTTGAGTGGGTTTTAAAGGATGGCTAGGAGTATGAGAGGCTATCCAGAAAGGGAAGGGCATTCCAGATGCAGGTAGAAGCCTCTGGAAGGAAACACAGAGGTGAGAATCAATGCAGGAGAGGCAAGTAGACAGGTGTGGCTGGAGGCTGAGGTTTGTAGAGGGGGATCTTAGGGCTCAATGCCAGAGAGCTTGACTGGGAGCAGCAGGCCTCTGGGATACCCTGCTTGCAGGTAGTAGGGATCCAGTGTAATTTCTGAGTCAGTACCTGCTAGGGCTCTTCTGTCGCAGTAGAGGGTAGGGTGGCAGAGTAACCCAACAAGAGGGAGTATGTTACTCTAAGTCCCGTGGTGATTGATAGGGGCCTGAGGCCATGGGAAGAAGGGAAAGATTTGGAAAGTAGTAAGGAATGAAACAACAGAAGGGACTCTGTGTGTGTGTGTGTGTGTGTGTGTGTGTGTGTGTGTATGAAAGAGTTGGAGAAAGAGAGAGAGAGAGAGAAAGAGAGAGAGAGAGAGAGAGAGAGAAAGAGAGAGAGAGATGGGGATGGGCTGAGATGGAAAGAAATATGAAGTGATGGTTTTTGAGCATCCTTAATTAACATGATAACTGGGTTCCACCAGGTGCATCTGTGGGACATGCAGATTGAACATCCTAGTAGGCAACTGGGAATTGGTGGCATTAGCATCTCTTCCTCCAGGGTTGCCTCTCTGTACCCTTTGGAAGGGTAAGGCCCTCCTCTATGCCCATGGCCTGGGGGGCTGCATGCCCCTACTGCACTTGCCCCATCACAGCCTGAATCCTACAGGGTTTGATGTCTTGAGGATCAGTCAGCCTTTTACTAGGCTGTAGTTCTTGGGGGCCAAGGGCTGTGTCTTCTTCACGGTGCTATCCCTAGGGCATAGCACAGTTGCTGGCACACATAATCACTTGAACAGGGGATCACAAAATAACAAGAAAAGGCATATTTAAGTTTGGAAGTCAGGCTGGCTGTTACTGGCTGAGTTCCTCTGAGAGAGCAACGAGGAAACCCCCAGAAGTGACTTGCGTTAGGCAGTCACAGGTTCTTGCAGAATCATGGTCTGATCACAGGGGCAGGCCTCCTGGGATGCCAGGCTTTTCAAGTGTCCATGAGCCTTGTCTGGCAGAAGGTGTGGTCTGGAGAGAAGGAATCAGCCTTGCTCAGTGCAGCTCCAGAAGACCAAAACCGGAACAAGTGCCTGAGAGTCATCAACTGCCTGGGAGGATCTGCTGCCCTGGAAGAATTAAGTGCTGATTAAGTTAGACCCAAAAACCAAGAACTTGGGTGTCTTGGGAGCAGGAAGCCCCTGACCTCGGGGGTAGGCATCCTGTCAGGCGATGGCAGCTCCAAGTCTCTGTGATCTGCTTCTGGCATCCAGAAGGGCCTTTATTGTTGATAAGTCACCTCTAGGTTCCTGCTCACAGGCTTCTGTGAAGCTGGGATGGATCTGGCCAGCAGATGAAACCTCACACCCCTCTCTCATTTAAACCCTGATACTTGTTTCTTGCAGGAAACCTCCAGAGCAGGTCAGATTGCCTTGTTCTAGTTGCCTTATTTTATTCCTTGGCTATGTCAGTCCTCACCTTCTGGGCTGCTGTGGAATCCCGGTGCTTGACATCCTAGGGAAGGTGACTTTCCAAGTCACCATGCCACTCTTTCAGCTCAGAGCAGTCAGCAGTCCCAATTTCTGCTCCTTCTGTACTAACCACTTTCTAAGCCTGAATTTATTCATCTGACAAGCAGCCAGATCCTGTTGACCTTGGGACATTGTTGTGTGCATCAAGCACTGTGGTAGACCCAAGAGGCAGAGGCTCCCTGTCTCCAGGAGACAGTAAATGTGCAGTTAATGTCTGGGAGTAATAACAGTTTTTGAAGGGATGGTGATTGGTTCTGATTGTGACTGGGGCAGTGAATCAAGAGTGATTTCTTGGAAACGATTTTCTAATTGGGAATCAAATAAAGAAGTATAAGGAGGTGTGCAATAGTCTGGGGAAGAATAATTTGGCAGAGAGACAGCATGTGTAAAGGCCCTGTGGGGAGGCAATGGTGGCTATGTTGAAGAATGGCAAGGGCAGAGCTGGTGGAGTGGAGGGACGGAGGGCAAGAGTTGTAGGAGACAGAGGTGGGGCAGGATGTAGAAGTAAGCTTGTGCAGGTCTGCAAGGGTTTCAGGGAGAGCAGCCTGAGAAATCTTTTGACAGCTTTGAGCATGGAAGTGGAGGAATCTAAGCCCCATCATTCTCTTCCTCTCTCTCTAGTCACCTAGATCCTCTGATGACCTCTTCAGTCTAAAATGTCTGTAACCCAACATGGTCCAGCAGAAATAAAACGCAAGCTTCCCTTGCACTTTTAAAGTTTCCAGTGGCCATATTGAAAAAAGATAAAGCAAAACTGAAGTTTATAGTATATTCAATCTCATATACCCAAAATATTATCATTTCAACATGCAATCAACAGAAAAATATGTTAAGACATTTCCTTACTTTCTGGAAGAAGCCTCTAAAGTCTGGTGTGCATGCTCACTTATAGCACATCCAGTGCAGAGCTGCCATGCTTCCAGAGCTTAGGAGCCACATGTGGCAGGTGGCTGCTGCACCAGACAACATGGCTCAGAGTCTACACCCTGGCAAGGACACAAGGCTGCTCTGCAGGGGTCTCCAGGTGGAAGGAGGGAGGGGACAAGCCCATTCCGTGCCACTGAAGAAAAATGGCCTTGGAATCCACCCCTGCCCGGTGTGGGCCGCCTGCCTGCCTGGCTCAGCTCCTGCTTTGAAGCAGAGGGATATAAATTGAGCCCAGAAGTAGGGAAGATATAAATTGAGCTGGACAGACCCAGCATGACTTGTGGCTAATCAGTTCTGAGACTCGAATAAAGTGACTTTTTAAAGGTCTTTTGGAATCAGCGCCAACATTCCGTCCTTAAGGGAAGTGTTGAGGATGTCGAACAGCAGTCATTCCTCGTGTGGCTGCAAGTAGGTCTGGCTCAGAGCCTTCCCCGCTGCATCTGGTGGACACTGCCCATACACATAGGGCCCTTTTGGCAGAGGCAGAACAGTTTGCTAAAGCTTTGGTTTCCTCAGACTGCGCCTTCGGGCTTTCTGAATGCTGAGATGAAACTTAGGAATCCTTCCCTCCCAGTCGACAATGTGACTATGTACACTGGGGCCCCGAGAAGCTGGTGTCTGCCACCCAGGAGAGCTGACAGGGGCTTGGCTTTGCTCAAGTGGGCTCCTTGGAGCTGGGTCAGCTCTGCTCAGGATCAGGCCAGAGGAATAGATGGTAATCAAACTGGAGAGAATGGCCCGAAATCCAGAGAGATTCAGAGCAGGCTGATGGGACTCAGGTTTTGATGGGGCGAGGTGGTGAGAAGGAGAACTAGCCGTGCTTCTCAGCATTTTGACCCTACTTCCAACAGGGAAACAACAGCTTGGTATGCATTGAACACCCGAGGCCTGTTTCCTGTCCCTGTCCCACCGCCCTGAGGCCTTCAGGGGCTCAATGTCTCAGCTTGTTGAGATCCTGGATGGGAAATTCAGAAGCAAACTGAGCCAGTGTTGTAAAGGCTGGCATAATACAGAGCAAGAGCCAGCTACAGGTGAATTTCTGAAGTCTTCTAGAAAGCTTGAGATATGCAGTGACAGCCTTCTCATGTCTGTAGGGCATGTGGGGCCCACATGAAATAAGAAAGGAATCAGATCCAGCAATTCCTTTCCAGTGAGTCCTGAGATATGACAAATACACAGAAGACTTGCAAGTGAGCAAATCCAGTCCCCAGTGCTTTGAGGGGACTTTCAGACTTTCAGACTTCTGTCACCACTATCTGCTGCACGCTTTACTTATTGTTAAGTTTTCCTTCATTTACACAGAGTTGTAGAAGACTGAGAGAGTGGGCAGTGGGACTGATCATGTGATCATTGAATCATGGCAACTGGGACACCTGCTTCCACAGGTAGCCAGGTGGAGATAGAGAAGTAGCTCCTGTGAGCCCAGGGCCTTCAGCGACTGTGGTCACAACCAGGCCCTTTCCATCTTGATTTTGTGAAATCTTTTCTTTCACTTTTCCTATTTCCCAAGCCTTGTAATAACACAAGCCCTAGGCGGTACCCCCTGAAGCTCAAACTATTTTAGGCTAAGGTAAAGGAAATGTTTTGCACAGCAGGCAGTAAACCTACAGATGGATGCACAGTGAATTATTAGGAGGGCCACCTCCTCCCTGGGCAAGGCTGTTGGGGCAGAGGGCACTCGCTGCCCTCCTGGGTCTTGGCCTTCTGCTTGGAGCCTGGGAGCTGTGTTGTCACCTGTGCCTGAGTAGGCATCTCAGCAGGGAAGCCACTACTTCAGAACCCTGGAAGGTGATGTATGCAAATGTCATTCAGGGCTACTTGGTGAACATTGAATTAACTGCAGAAATGAGCTAAATGAGGCTGGGGAGGGAAATGTAAATGAGCCCCTACTCAGCAGGAGCTGGGGGAAGGATCACAGTGGGGGCCACACTCAAGTAGGAGGCTGGGAACCTGGGAGTGAGCAATAAGCCAGCCTGGCTCAGTGAGGGGCTGCATGTGCAGGAGCTAATGAGGGGACAGAGTGGCAGGGTGCTGACCCTGGTTCCTGCCACTTCTAATTATCCCCAGGGTGTGGCTGGGGGGTCTGGCGAAAGGCAGGGATTCAATTACAGAGGCAGTTTAAGTTCCAAGAACCTAAACACTGCTCTTGTGGACCCTTGTTAAAGCCATGCTATTTGGTTTGAGTAAAAGCATGGGAGTGGGGGTAGGGAGCAGGGAAGGGTTTTAATAAAATTATTAAGAGTGGAAGAATTTCATGGGGATCCAGGAACAAGCACCTCTATGCAGCCAGACCTGGCAAAGGTAAGGAGACCCCTGGCTAGTCCCTCAGAGAGTCCCAGTGTCCCCTCTTCAGTCTGCACATCTGCTCCATTTTCCCACATGCACCAACTGACTGCCTCTACTCATAGTTCCTGTGCCCCCACAAGTCTGGCCCATTACAGCCACCATCCAGTTCCTTCCCAGGTACCCTTCCAGCACCCACCTCCACCTCTATGAGCCAGTGGCTCTACATTTCCAAGAGAGGGACCTGATGGCATTCACCTGTTGGAGCTAGGGTCACAGGCCTTGCTTTTTGTCTGTGATCCATGGTTTGGTTTGCCAGGTGTTTATCTTGGTCCATCCAGGGATTAGATGGAGGTGGTCAGGTCATATTCCTGTATAGAACATAGGTGAGTAGCATGTAATGCAAGCGCACACAGGTCACCCTGGAGCAGTGATTCTCCACATCCAAGGGAAACACACCAGAACTCTACTACCCTTCCCACCACCAACTTCTGGTAAGTCTCTGCCCCTCAGGAGTGCCCCTGCCCTCCACCTCACAGAGAATCCCTGCTGGGCTGGCCACCATTGCTTGTGGAAGGTGGTGTATCCTCCAGTATACAGCATGTTGGCTTAGAACACTTGGAGGGTAGAGAGGACATTTGGAGGGTGGAGAGGGCATTTGGCCTAGTGGTTAAGAACCCTGTATCCCACCTTGGAGTATCTCATCCTGCATTTGATTCTCAGCTCCAACTCCTGATTACAACTTTCTGCTACTGCAGACCTTGGGAGGTAGCTGATGTCTCAGGTAGGTGGGTTCTTGCCACCTACTTGGGAGACATGGATTTCATTCTCAGCTCCCAGTTTTGGCCCCAGTTGTTGTAGGCATTGGAGGAGTGAACCAATGGATGGGAGCTCTTTCTCTCTGTGTCTGTCTATGTCTATTTCTGTGTCTACCTCTCAGATTAAGTAATTAGCTAAATTGAAAAAGAGCAATGGGAAGGGATGCTAGAAGAGGGGATACCAATGGGCAGTGGAGAGGGCATCTCTAAAATAACACAGGTTTCCATGAACCAGGTCAGACTGTTCTGCCTCTGAAACACAATAGTGGTGGTTTTCTCTAGTTGGCAGGGGCTGAGACATAGAAAAGTCTCCAGTTAAGCTTCTCTCCCATGTTTTTCTTAAACCTTTGGTGCCTCCTGCTGTTTGCCTGCTGTCACTCACTAGAGGCTGACAAGTCGACCATTAGCAAAATTGGGAGACAAATATTATCAAACAGCTGATAACTCCTGCCTGTATGTGATACCTTGTTTGTGTAGGAGTCAGCTGCTAGTTAAGGGCTGTAATTTGATATTCCTTTTACATAGCACAGTCATCTCTGATAACATCCCTCTGATTGCCAGGCATGGACAGTGGTGAACAGGATCTGTGGAATAAAGATGACAGGATTGGCTTGAATCTGTGGGTTTGATCTACTGCTTCCCAATGTGCTCAATGGCATTGGACAAGTGACCTGAGCTCTCTGAGCTCAATTTGCTCAGCTACACCATGGCAATAAATAGAAATATTTTAGTCTGCTACAACAAAATGCCATAGACTGCAGAATTTGTAAACAAGAGAGATCGATTTCTCACAGTCCTGGAGGCTGGGAAGTCCAAGATCAAGGTGGGGCAGACTCATTGTCTGGTGAAGGGTTACTCTCTACTCCATAGATGGTGCCTTGTTGCTGTGTCTTCTCTTAGCAGAAGAGCATGGTGCTCCCTCAGCCTCTCCTGATTCAATCTATTCCCCAAAGGCCCCACCTCACCTCGCAACAGTGTCACATTGTGTTAGGTCCCCGAGTGTTACTTTGGGAGAAAGGGGCATTCTGGCTGTAGCAAGCAGTAATGCTGCATCCTCAGACATCTTTGTGCTGATTGAATGAAGTACAGCATATAAACCACTTATCACAGTGCTTAAAATATGATAAGAATGGGTGATCTACATGAGTAGTTTTACACCTCTGCATGGAATTAAATAATAATATCTTTGCTTTTGCAAAAAGCACAGAAACTTTCAGGTGCTCATTCACCCAAGTAAATTCAAGAATCCTGAGATTTAGATAATTGTCTACAGGGCTTCCTCAAACACCACTGTAGTCAAAAAGAAATTCCTTGTATTTGGATGATAACTTAATGGAATTTAAGCTTTTTTTAATCTAAAAAAGCCTTGCTAGGCACACAAACACGTTGAGACTTCTTTAGATGCTCTGTATAGAGCTACAGGTCATATCTTCTGCTGGCCAGTACAGGATTCTGAAGTCCAGAAGATGCAGCTTCAGGTGGAGCAGGATGGGAAAGGGGGAAGAAGAGTGTTGTCAGTGGGACACAGCCTTCACACCAGGGGTCCAAGATTGGCAAAGCAGGTCAAACCAGAGCCCTAGCCCAGAAGGACTAAGGGATTAGTGCTGCAGTACTTGGATTTGGAGGAAGGTCATAGATTAGACCTGGACCCTGGGAACAGAGTGGCACCAGCTGAGAGGAGTGGCCTGGGGCCTAGCCCCAATACATAGAGCTAGGACACCTCAATCTAGCCTGTCTCAGGTGAGGGTGAGCCTTGGAGACTGGGATCAGGTTGGGCCACAGATGAGGCTAAGTGGCCCCAGTATGGGAGAAGAGGACGACTGACTGGTACCAGGCTCCTTGAAAAGGCTGAATCCCTGCTCTGCAGTTTTGGGAGACAGAAAGTCCATAAGGGTACAAAAAGCTTATGGAAAATGGAATTAAAAGATGAGTTTATTTAGATATAAATAGTTTTTGAAATCATGCATAGTTTTTTCTGCAAGCCTTTTGAAGTCCCCTCATTTATGGCCTTCTCCTTTGTCCCATACATCAGCAGCAGGCACTGGATGGTCATTTGGATGTTGTGCTCCAGTGCTTTCTGGGTTACCATCTGCCTTCCCTGGAGCAGAGGAAGGGAAGCGTCATGCGTGGAGTGCTGACGATGCATTAGGAACTTACACCCTCTCCTCATGTGACTGTCCATGCCGGTTGCTGTGGTAGTGTGACCCCCTTCCCTATCGCAGAGGAGAAACCAGGCACTGAGAGGGTTAAGGAACCAGGCTGAGGTCATATAACGAGGCTTGAATCCAGGGCTTCTCCCCCAAAACTCTTCCTCTGCCCTGGCATTGGGCTGTTTCTGCACAGGCTTGAGTCATCAACCCTGCAGCATGTGGCCAGAGAAGCAAGGAAGGCAGAGCAAATTCAGCTCTGGGTGTGCTGACCCTGCGCTTTGCTCAGTAGAGAATAGGGGACAGCAGGTTGGGAGGCTGGGGTGATTGAATTGAGGGCCCAGACTCAGGAGGCACTGAACCAGTGACTGTCATGGCATGTATTTCCGTGGTTGTCACAGAGCTGGCTCTTCTTCCTTCACTGTAACCCATGCCCTTGTGGTGTCTGCGTTTCACTTGAGGGTAACTTAGATTGACACGGTGCTTGTTGACCCAAGACAGTGGCAGCAGTAAGATAGCAGGAAGCTTTGCCCAAACACAGATGACCAGCTGGCACTGCATCCACTCACTGCTGCCTGCAGGTCACCAGCTGAGCCTAAGAGCCTTATAGGAAGGCAGGGGAAGGAGACAGCAGTCTCACAGTGTCCCTGTTCACACTGGGCAAGCTCCTAGACATCTGCAGGGCAACAGAATTTTGGTGAGTAACTATTTGACTTCAGGGGCTCAGGGGAGGCTCCTGTGAAAGGAAGTGCGTGTTCAATGCTTCCGTAGCATGGATGCCTTTCCTCCACCCTCTCATTTACCCACTTTGTGATTTTGTCATTGCTGTACCAGGTGGACTCCCTGTGCTTTGTTCCAGATCCATCCTGACCTAATGGGAAACAGAAGTGGGCTCCAGCTTCAGCCGGCAGAGCTAAAGGAGACACAGCAAACGGCTCTACGCAAAGCCTCACTCCAGAGCTGGGAGAGTGGGAGGCCTGGCACAGTGGCCAGCCCTAGCTCCAGGGTGTGGGATGCAGGTGTTGTGATATTCACACTAATAGTCCTGACAAACACCACTTATTAAGGACTTCCTAGACCAGGCCCTGTGATGAGCGTTTTACAAACATGCTCTCTGACCACTACTCATCCCCACCCCTCCACTTCGTAAATCCATAACTCAGAGTTTCACAGAGGAAGACAGAGATTATGGGAGCTGTTGGGAGCTGGGAGAGGGGTTCAGCTGTCCAAGGTCATGTAGCAATGGGTAGTAAAGTGGAGATGTTGAACCCAGCTCGCTCTCCCCTTGCTCCTGGCCTCTTTCTGCTCTGTCTGCTGCCTTATAGGTGCTGGGTGGGCATGAGGTCCCAGAGAGGAGACTGCAGTGATGTGGAATTCTGAAATTCCATCTGGAGATTACTAGTATGGGACTGGGAGCCCAGCAGCACCCAACTGTTCCCACTTTTCCTTCTCCCGCCTCCTTTCTGCCCCACCTCACATCTCACTGGTGGCAACTGATGCCAGCCAGTGATCCCTGGACACAGCCCTACTCCCCCTGTCTCACAGCCTACTTCTGCAGAGATGGAAAGTGTAGAAAGAGAAAGTTACCTTTCATTTTCGGAGTCCAGCTTTGGGGAGAAGCAGTGAATTTTTATGCATCTGGAGTTGAGCAGTCTGGAGCTGAAACTGGTCTCTTCCCTGGTAACCCATGCATCTTTGAGAAGCCATGTCATCCACACTGGGCCTTGATTTCCCCATGCATAAAATGAGGCCCTTGGACTGGGTAATGAATAAAGTTCCTTCTAACAGCGTTAGTCTGTAAGTTCCACATGAAGGTAGTTGGGTAGATGGATGGACCAGTCAGCTTTGCAAAGTGGGACTATTTCTCAGGCATAGCCCTCGTTCATCAGGCTGTCATTTGCCAGGAAACCCAAAGATCTGAGAGAAATGGGTTTCATTTTCTCTCTTGGCACAGAACCCTGGCCAGCTCTGGGGCACTGCCATTTTCCATCTTCTACTGGCTGATGCTCTTAGCTAAGATTTGAGTATGTCCCTAAAAAAGTGTGTGTCAGAAACTTGAATCCCCAATGCAACCATGCTGGGGGTCATCATAGCAAAGGCCATGATGGTGGATGAACTAGTGCTACTATTGTCATGAGAGTGGGTTTCTTAAGAAAGGAAAGGAGTTTGGGGATGCACACTAGGAGCAGCAGTTAAGCTGTGACTTGTGATGCCCACATCCTATATTGGAGTGTCTGAATTTGAATCTTGGCTCTGCTCTTCATGTCTGCTTCCTGCTAATGCACTCCATAGGCAGCAGCAGATGATGGTTCAAGTGGTCGGGTACCTGCCATCCATGTGGGAGACCTTGATTGGGTTCCTGGCTTCTAACTTGGGCCTGGCCTAGTCCTGACTGTTGCCAGTATTTGGAAAGTGAACTAGCAGATGGAAGATCTCTCTTGTTTCTCTTTCTCTCTTTTTTCTCTATCCTTTCAAATAAATGGAAAAAGAAAGAAAAGGAACAAAGGACTTCGGTCCCCTTTTCTCTCATGTGTGCATGTTCTCTTGCCCTTCTCCCTTTTGTCATGGGATGAGGCAGCAAGAAAGTCCTCGTCAGATGCCAGTTCCCCACTACTGAGCTTCCCTGCTCCTAGAACTGCATCAGTCTCCCCACCAGGACACTCTAGGGTGGAAGTAAATGATAAAGAAATCTTGAAGGTCCGTGCTGGTGCTTGGAGCCGGGGCATATGAATTTAAGAGGACCCATTCACTGTACCTGCCACACAGCCAGGTGGTTAAGACCATGGACCTCATTCAGCTGGGAGCAAGGAAAGCAAGCACAATCCTGTCAGGAGCTAGCAATCATCTTGTGTAAGAAGCAGGCTTTCCTATGGCTTCGTCTTGTCTAAATCCTGTATTTGCCATTAATTAAATGGTAACACATTGAAGTTTAGCATATGCATGTTGGAACTCCAGGGTGTAAAGCCTGATTTGACTATCAGTGTGATGCTAGCAAAGTCAGTTAATAGAACAAATCTTCCATTTTCACATCTGCAAATGGGAGAGGTAGCATAGTTAGATCTATCTATCTCCCTGTATTGTTTATGAATACTATGATATTTAATATTTCTAACATGTATAATATAGAGCTTGACACATAGTTCACATTTGTAATATTATTTTATTAATTCATAAGTGTACTCATGTCTGTCATCTCTTTATGGAATCAAGATGTTAGCTCTGTGAAATCAGAGATCTTCTCTGCCTGAGTGACTGCTGTGTCCACAGCACCTATAGCAGAATCAGCCCATGACATTCAGCAAAGAAGGAGTGTTTCCTGGGAGGCAAGGCTTTCAATGCTGAGTGCAGGAAATCTCTGGACAAACAGGGATGAATTTATCCTATTAAAATAAATGAAATGAAGGAGAGAGGAAGGAAAGAAGGTAGGGAGGTAGGGAGGTAGGGAGGTAGGAAGGAAGATTCTCACTTTGTTATGTGAAAAATCAAGGCTCAGAGTGCTTATTGAACTTGTTAGAGACCCCACCACTAGCAAGCAGCAAGGCAATGATTTAATACTAGTCTTCATCACCAAGCAATAAGGAAAACTGGAAAAATGTAACACAGCAGTTACATTGGCCAAGTGCCTGTGCAAACTTGGCCTCACTGTCCCCATCTGTGTGATAACAGACTTTGATGGTGCAAGGGGGCTATGGATTGATGAGGGATGGGTACCTGAGGGTGATTCCAGACCCATCAGCAACCATGGACAGGCCTTGAACACTGATTCCATTGTTTGTCATTTGCAGCATTGCTCTTGGAGGGTGGGAGGCAGGGAGGGTTTGCTTTGAGTGAGGCAAAGGCAAACAAAACCCGCTTTAGAATGGTCACCTCTCCCCCACCCTTGTCTCCCAGGAAAGTTCCCCATAATTAGCTTGGTTGGAGCCATTTATCCTGTAGACTCCCCATTTTGTCAGAGATGTATTGCCAGGCCGTCAGCACAATAATTCCCCATCTAAACTCCAAAATCCATTTTGCATGGCCCAACTCCTAGACTAATCCTGTTTAGAAACTCTGGCGGGGCTGACAGTATCATGGCGCATCCTCAGACCAGGTCAACACAGAGTGGCAGGGATAGATAGATGTCTGTCAGCCTTCCTGGACCCACTGCTAATGGCCTGAACTCATGAGGGTATGCTGCGACTCTTAGAAAATCCAGGGAAGCCAAAGTTCCCTCCACAGGCATTACTCAAGTGTGCAATCATTCTTCTGAGAGTTTATTCCTGGTGCCAGTTCCTTCAACTCAACCTCTTATGTCTAATACTGGTTTTATAAACTAAATATTATGCCTCATTCCCACTTCTGAATGTGAAATTCTGTTTTCTCAACAGCTGTCATGGCCAATGAACATAGACTCTCTTTTTCTTTCTAGGAAATCATTAATAGGGAGTAATTGCTTATAGTTCCTTTTTTTGTGTGTATGTTAGTCTGTTTGATTTCTCTCAAGCCATAGCTCTCCTACAGTCCATAACAAATTAAAATGAACTTGATGTATTTAAAAAAACCTGTGGAGAATTTTTTAAAAAAATTAGGCAATAATTATTTTTAGTACAAAAAAGTTAGCCCTAAATGATATATTACTTCATATAGAAAAATGCATACTTAGTTATAATCAAGAAATGCTTTCCTAGTTATTGAGGATGCAAATAAAACAATAAGAGAATCTACAATTTCAATGGGCAGATAAGTTCCACAAGTAGCTATTTTCTTCAAATGTGTAAAATACCAGGTGAAAATTCATATAAGGTGTTTTGAGAGTTCAAAGAAGTAAAGACTACAGCTGATCAGGGAAGTAGGAAAAGATTTGTGGAAAGATATCATTTGAGAAAGGTCACAATGGAAAAATAAGAGTTGGCTAAGCAGAGTTGGAGGAAAGGGCATTCCAAGAAAACAGCAAAGGTAAGGCAGTAGGAACACATGCAGTTCAGCTTGACTCAGGTGTAAGGCCCAGGGAAGCAAAATAAAATTGGGGAGGACAGATTGGGAATGATTCATTACTTCCTATTGATCTATCTATCATCATCTCTCTCTCTCTCTCTCTGTGTGTGTGTGTATGTATCTAGACTACTGGGTCATCAGGCCCTGGAAGGCGGGGACTATATCCATTTTAATTATGTCTCCCATAAGAGTCCTGGCACAGTGCCTGACACAGAGGAGATGCTGTAATTAATGTTTGTTGAATTGTGTTTATTTTATTCAGTGGATAATCATGGAGATCTCTTGAGAAGAAGAGACATCTTATCAGAGTCTGTGCACTTTAAAGATTTGTTCAGAATAGACTGGAGAAGGAAAAACTGGGATCTCTGGGAGACCAGTGGAGACTATTCCCTGGGTATGGGCAAGTGAAACCCTCAAATTGAGGGTAAGAGGTGGAGTGGTTGGCAGGGGGAGGGAAAGTGCAGGTGTGAGGTATTGAGAGATACAGAGGGAATTGAGGGTTATAGTTCTTGGAGGCTGATTTGAGGGTAGAGGACAGGAAGGGGTTGCAATGACTTCAATGTCTCAGTACCTCCAGGACTGAGAAAAGAGACACCAATAGCAGAAGAGTGAAGTCCAGGGGAGAAGCAAGATTGGAATTGAGGGTTCTGGAGATGGCATATTGCAGGTGAGCTCTAGGGTATGCCAGGCCTGTGTCCCTGTTGGGACACCCAAGATCTTGCTGTCTAGCATGTAGTAGGGAAAAAAAGCAAAGATGAAATCCCTGAAGGAGAGAGAATCAAAACAGAATACAAAAGGGCCCAGGCTGGAAGTTAGGAAAATACCAACATTTTCAGGGAGGAAGAACCAAAGAATGTGGGAATAGAAAAAAGGCAGGAGAAATTCAAAGAACGCAAGTCAAGAGAAACCCAACAAGGAGCAAGATAAGAGAGCTAGTGTGGTCACAAGACGATAGCACCAGGAGACCCTTTGCTGCCACTGTCACCACTTCCTACCATTAACATCGGAGAACAGCTGCCGTTTCTTCAGGCCCTGCTACATGTACTTCCTACAGAAGACCATTGACAGAAGATGAAACTGAGGCCCAGAAAAATGGGCAAGGGCATAAAAGCAACAAGTGCTAGATCTAGTGTGTCACCCTGAGGTGCTCAGACTCCTACTGAAGGCACTGGACCACACTCAGGAAAGTGACTGAGAAGAGACTGTTGATTTGGATATTTCAGAGGTCACTATGACTACATTAGGTTTCTATGTCAGTTGGGATTCTTTCAGCTACAGATAACTTAAATCCCAACAAGCTGGCTTCAGCAAAGGCTCAGGAAACTGTAAGGGCCTGTGGATAGTGATGTCATTGGGTTTGGTATTGCACAGGGATTCAGGTGATGTCACCAGAGCCAGAGCTTTCCTCCCTCTGTCCCTCAGCCACACCTCCTGTACTCTGGCTTCATTCTCAGACTCTTTCCCTGCACTGTAGTAAGTGGTCACTAGCAGCTCAGGCCTCCATTCTCCCAGGTTTAACTCCAATAGCAAAGAGAAAGGGACTGTCTCTCAGCAGTTCCTGAACAAGTCTTATGGTCTGTCACAGAACAGATCACTTATTCATCTTTGAGTTAACTGTGCAGTTGAATCAAATCTCCTAGATTGAGACTCTGGGAGGAGAATTGGAGAATGATTGTAGAAGAAGGGAGAAATAGGTACCCTAGGGAGTGGCACAGATATCAGATGTTTACTACCATGACCTTTAACAGAAAGCATTTCATAGACTGGTGAAAGGAAGGCTAGCGTTGAAACACTCAAGACTTGAGTGCATATAGTTAAGAGCCCTTAGGTGTCCATTTGAGAAACTTGAAAAACAGAAAAGTGGAATGTTGTTGAGGAGATAAATCTGAGCATGTCTCTAAGCTACGAGGGAGAGCCCAAAGGGAGGAGGAAGACATGAAGATATGAGATGCCAGGATCACAGTGGATGAAGCACTTGTTCTCCAAGACAGGCAAAGCACACTGTAAGGAATCCACATCTTTGCAGATGTTGGTCTCTGCTTTGGGCTTCACTGCTTGGATCATTGGTCTTATCACTGAACAGCCACACAAGCCATTTCCTGTGAAACATGTGGCAGTTCCTCAAACCCTTCAAGGAAATGGGCCCACTTAATTTCATTGCAGTTATTCTTGACATCTGGCTGGCAAAGGTGAGAGCAGAGCTCTGTCAGCTTACACCAGCTGTCCTTGGTGCTAACCCTTTGAGCTGAGTTAAGACAGTGACAGAGATTCTAACCATGATGGATCATGCCCTCCAAAAATGGCTATTCTTAATATAGAGAAAGAACAACACAGAGCTATGGGCATTCTTGTTGTCTGATCAATCATATGTGACTACTTCGTAATCATTTATGTGATCATGGTCCTGAGCCAGACAGCTCAGAACACCATGGTTCTTCTTAGCTTGCTTAAAAATCTCAATACTTCAAGGCATCTTGATGTCATTGAAAAATAAAAGTGTTTTGGAGGGGCAGGTGTTTGGTATAGTGGTTCAGACAGCACTTGGAATGCCCACATCCCATATCAGAGTACCTGGTTCAAGTCCCAGCTCCACTTCTGATCTAGCTCCCTTCTAATTTGCACCAGGAAGAAACAAGAGATGGCTACACAAGTATTCAGGTCCCTGACACCTATATTGGAAACCCAAGTTGAATTCTTGGCTTCTGCCTGACCCAGTCCATCAGTTGTGGGCATTTGGGGAATGAACCAGTGGATAGATTGTCTCTCTGTGTCTATCTCTTCCTCTCTTTATCTCTGTGATTTTTAAATAGAATGAAAATACATAAAAATTTTAAAAATGTGTTGGTGTTACATTGGTCTGAGGTTGAATGCTATCTCTGACAAGCATAGTTGGTATGACCTTGGGCCAATCTCTTTAACTCTATGGTGTCCTTGACCTCTTTCTGGACATCCTAGATCAAATTGGCTCCATATGGTCCTCCTTCTTGGTCACTTGCTTTGCTTCCACATCAGAGGAACACCACCAACCACTTAGCCTATTGCCACAGCCATTAGCCTTGAGCCACCATCACCATCTCCTGATTCCTGAACACCACAGATTGCCTGAGCCTCCCTCAGGATTGAGAGCGGGGCTTTGATAGGGCTTCTCTCACATATGGCAAAGGGATCCACTGACTTCTAGCATCCAGATCCAACTCAGCTGGATCCACACAGTCTCTGGCTTTCCAAAGAGGCTCAATAACATAAGTGGGACTTGTGGAGGGTGTGAGGAGTTAACACCCTACAGGGCCAACTTTGAGCACTGGGAAACAGGAGAGTGGAAGATGCCAGCCAACAAAATGCTTGCACAGCCCATACAAGGGGCTGTTGAAGTTGCACAAGTCTTGTGTGCACTCTCCAGTGCAGCATCTCCTGTGTGATGGAGTGACTGATGGGGTTTTCTTGTGATGATGTGTCCAGCTTGAGTATGCATCATCTTGAAACTACTTCAACTCTCACCTTTTTCCTCCATTTCTGCTTCCCTGCCAGCTTGCTTGCCCTTTCTGCCCAATAATGTCTTTTTTTTTTTTTTTTGACAGGCAGAGTGGATAGTGAGAGAGAGAGACAGAGAGAAAGGTCTTCCTTTTGCCATTGGTTCACCCTCCAATGGCTGCCACAGCTGGCGTGCTGTGGCCGGCGAACCACACTGATCCGAAGGCAGGAGCCAGGTGCTTCTCCTGGTCTCCCATAGGGTGCAGGGCCCAAGCACTTGGGCCATCCTCCACTGCACTCCCGGGTCACAGCAGAGAGCTGGCCTGGAAGAGGGGCAACCGGGACATAATCCGGCGCCCCGACCGGGACTAGAACCCGGTGTGCCGCTGTTGGTGGGAATGCAAACTGGTCAAGCCACTATGGAAGTCAGTCTGGAGATTCCTCAGAAACCTGAATATAACCCTACTGTTCAACACAGCCATCCCACTCCTTGGAATTTACCCAAAGGAATTTAAATTGGCAAACAAAAAAGCGGTCTGCACCCTAATGTTTATTGCAGCTCAATTCACAGTAGCTAAGACCTGGAACCAACCTAAATGCCCATCAACAGTAGACTGGATAAAGAAATTATGGGATATGTACTCTTTAGAATACTATACCACAGTAAAAAACAATGAAATCTGGTCATTTGCAACAAAATGGAGGAATCTGGAACACATCATGCTGAGTGAAATAAGCCAGTCCCAAAGGGACAAATATCATATGTTCTCCCTGATCGGTGACAACTGACTGAACACCAAAAAGGAAACCTGTTGAAGTGAAATGGACACTATGAGAAATGGTGACCTGATCAGCATAGCCCTGACTGTTAATGAACAACTTAATACGTTATCCCTCTTAGTATTTTTTTTGTCTGTTCTACTTACTACTACTAGTTTAATTCTGTAATTAATACAAAGTTATTCTTAAGTGTTAAAATTTAACTGAAATGTGATCCCTGTTAAATATAAGAGTGGGAATAAGAGAGGGAAGAGATGTACAATTCGGGACATGCTCAAGCTGACTTGCCCCAAATGGTAGCGTTAGAAAGGTGCCAGGGGATTCCAATTCAATCCCATCGAGGTGGCATGTACCAATGCCATCTCACTAGTCCAAGTGATCAATTTCTGTTCACAATTGATCATAATGAAAGGACTAAGAGTCAAAGGGATCACATAAACAAGTCTAGTACCTGCTAATACTAACCAATAGAATAAAAAAGGGGAGAGCGATCCAACATGGGAAGCGAGATACACAGCAGACTCATAGAATGGCGGGTGTCCTAAACAGCACTCTGGCCTCAGAATCAGCCCTTAAGGCATTCAGATCCGGCTGAAAAGCCCTGAGAGTATTTCAGGCATGGAAAGCCAAGACACTCTGGCAAAAAAAAAAAGGACCTAAATGAAAGATCTCTGTGAGTGAGATCCCAGTGGAAAGAACAGGTCTTCAAAGAAGGAGGTACCTTTCTCTGAAGGGAGGAGAGAACTTCCACTTTGACTATGACCTTGTCTAAATAAGATAAGAGTCAGTGAACTCAAAAGGCTTCCATAGCCTTGGCAACTCATGACTGGAGCATAGGGAGATTACTGATGCCATAAACAGGAGTGTCAATTTGTAAAGTCAACAACAAGAGTCACTGTGCACTTACTCCTCATGTAGGATCTCTGTCCTTAATGTGCTGTACATTGTGATTTAATGCTATAACTAGTACTCAAACAGTATATTTCACTTTGTGTTTCTATGTGGGTGCAAACTGTTGAAATCTTTACTTAATATATGCTAAACTGATCTTCTGTATATAGAAAATTGAAAATGAGTCTTGTTAAGAATGGAAGGGGAGAGAGAGCAGGAAAGGGGAGGGTTGGGGGTGGGATGGAAGTCATGGGGGGGGGTGTGAAACCAATGTAATCCATAAGCTGTACTTTGGAAATATATATTTATTAAATAAAAGTTAAAAAAAAAAAGAATCTGGTGTGCCAGCGCCGCTAGGCGGAGGATTAGCCTGTTGAGCCGTAGCGCCGGCCCACCCAATAATGTCTTAAAAAGTGAGCTTTACCCAGGCCGTATTTCCTTGAGAACGCAGATTCAGTCTTTGAGCTGTAGATTTCTCATTTGTAAAATAGCACTAATGGTATCTACCTCATATGACTTTTGAGAAAATTATATGAAATCTTGAGTATTAAACAAGTGCCTAACCTGGAGGGGTACACAGTTCATGCTTGATAAATATACAAAGTATTATTATCAGAATCACAACATGATATTGATGACACTGACCATTTATTGAGTGTATGATATGTGCCTGTCATTTTACTTATATTGTTTTTGGCTGCAAGAACATCTTAAGGATGGGGAATAAGATAAATGAACTTTTAGGAAAAATGTGAAGAGGAATCTCCTCGCAGCTTATTTGAGAATTGTATCTGGTAATTAGGAAGAAAAGAACTGATGTTTCAGATTTGTTACAGAGATCCAGTTTGGTAGATCAGGCTGATAGCACTGTAGTGCTAAAAGTCAGTTGATTATAGAAAAATTTTCTGAGGACTTAGCTTGGGCTGAAGAGGAATTCTTTGCCACTTATCATGCAGGAGGCAAAAATCAATAAAGGCCCCTTGGAGGGAGAAGAATTTGGCTTAAAAATAAATTGTATTTTATCCGTCATGAAAAGAGGATTGCCATGAGATAGGCACAGTTTTGCCATTAAGCTATTTGTTTAAAAAGTATATTAAAGTTGCATTATTACCTGAGCTGAATACATTTGAAAAAATCATCATAATAACAGCTAACATTTATTGAAAATTTATTATATGCCAGGTGCTGTGTGAAGCTCTTTACACACTTTATCTCATCTCATCCATCTAAAACCTGTGAGGTGCCAAGTCCTCTTGGCTCCCCACAAGTCCAAATGAAGCAGCTCGTGAATCTATGAGAAGTGGCAGAAACCAAGGGGAAAAACGTCTGATTAGAAACGTGATACGCCAGAAGTGCTACTGCAAAGCTAGACCAATTAGCATGCCATTTTAAAAGTGCTGTTGACAGTCTCTGATTCCTCTGAGTAGGGATACTTGACAATTGCCTTCAACCAGAGCTTCTACATTGTGCTCCCCCAGGGTCCGCAAGGAAGGGGTTGGTGTCAAGGAGGAGGTGGTGGAATGGTTGGTGCTCCATCCCTGACTTCATTAGAGAAGTACCTGCTCAAGCGGTTAGCATAATGGAATCACATAGAAAGTTTTACTGGAACATTGGATTCCACAGTCTTAAAAATGTGAAATCATATTCCACTGGTAAGAGCAAATGTTAGCTAGCCTGAGAATTCATGAACTGCAGGTTCAGGTAATGATTTCAGTGCATAGGCCAAGGGCATGCTGGAATTGTGCAAAGGGCTGCATCTGACTTACCATGGCTTACCCCTGAATCTGTTCTAGATCTCTGTATAGCCTTCCTGGGTTTCAGCTGGGCGCACAAACTTCTGCAGATAGAAGACCACATTTCTCAGCCTGCTTTTCAAGTAGACTTGGCTATTTGCCTAGGTCTGGCCAAGGCATGCAAGCAGGATTCCAGAAGCTGTTTCCTCCCTGGCCCCTTCTCCCTGCTTCTGCAACGCTGGAGTTATAGACAGAGTTTATCCTGAAGACACCCTGAGGATGGTGAAGCAGAAAGCTGGAAGCCACCTGGTTGCTGAGGGCTTGATAGTATCGAGCTGTCATGACCCAGGGCTGCCTGCCCCTGCGCTTGGACGTGGGAGAGCCAAGTGTCTGTCACTTTTCAACTCTCATGACTGTGGGATTCTCTACTTCCTTTGGCAAAGTGGATTCTGATAGGCTTATTAGTAGATGACACGGAAGACCCTGGTCAAAGTGCTGATCTTTTTCTCTAGATGATATAGAAAAAAAGCATCTGTATTCTTTTTGCTTTGTCCTACAGGGATTCTCAGCAGGGGCTTGTAGGGTGAAGACTTACCCCACAGGAGGAATGAATGAATGCTTTGCCAGCAAGCACTCAGACTCTAGCACAGACAGGGGCTTCCGTGGTATCTAAGGATGCCAAGATATTTCTACCACATGCTCTTTCTCAGGGGGCTCTTTCTGCTTGCTCAACTCTGTGGCTTTGCCCAGACTCACTTTTGCATATGGCTCAAATAGGCTCCATTCCTTCTCCACATGACCCACTCTCCTCATCCTTCTGGGTCCAGTGTGCACATCACTTCCCCTAAGAAACATGCCCCCACTGGTTTTCTGTATATTATTAAGGTGTTTACGAGGCTAATGCAGCTTTCCATTCATTTTTAGAGAGGCAACCCATGAGGTGGATTGTTCAGTGATATTTTCTGGGTGCCTCTTACATGCTGGGCCACATGCTGGCTGCAACCTAGGCAGCATTGAGCATAACACATCTGTCCCCTTCCCTCATGCAGTTGGTAGTCTGGGGAGAAAAGAGAACCAATAAAACTGTGATGAAAAGTTGTGATGTTTTGTGAAGGAAAACATGCTTTGAGGAAGAGAAGAGGCAACTTGGGGATGGGACGTTTGCACCACCTTGATGAAAGGATAGTATAAGTTCTCTCCGTAGAAATAGTATCCATGCAGGAAACCAGCAAGGTAAGAGGTCAGATGGTATCAGACAGGGTGGGGTTTGCAGCCTGGCTACACTGCTTCTTAACCCCGTGACTTTAGCCCAGTTGTATAAAATCCCATTATGCTCAAAGCATGGTGACACAGCGAGTGCTCAGTAAAAGTACTCTATTGCTATTTTTTAAATTTGAGAGAAGAGAGAGTGAAGGAGTAAGCAAGAGAGAACTTTCATATGCTGGTTCATTCCCCAAATGCTACAAAATGCCCTTAGCTGGGACTGAAGCCAGGTCTCCCACAAGGGTGGCAGGATGCCAATCACTAGAGCCTTCACCACTACCTCCCATGGCCCACGTTAGCAGGAAAGCTGGAAGCAGGAGCCAGAAGTGGATATGGAACCAGACTCTCTAATATGAGAGGCAGGCATTCTAATCCTGCATCTTTGATTGCTAAGTGAACACTAGCCCCTACTATTTTTGAATGTCTGTCATCCAACCAAGATTGGGCAGATACTTCCCCTTGTTTATCTTTGTATGCCAAGTGTAGAGCATGTGATAGGCACCCCTAGAAGCTGTTTGAATGATAGTAGTCAGTGTTTATTGCGCCCTCTTTGTTCCAGGCACTATTCTTAGCACTTCCTGGGTATTAACTCCTGACAAATCTGTGGTGCTAATGTATTAGTCCTATTTTAGTGGTGAAGAAACTGAAGCCTACGGAGACTGAGTGACTTGCCCAGGGGTCATACAGTTAGCAGGTAGAGGAGCCAGGGCTCCCTCCTCGCCAGCCTAGTTCCAGAGCCACTGCATTGCATTTCCTCCGCCTGGGGTGAAAGAAACATAGCCTCCAAATAAGGAAACACATCCTTCCGTGGTCCCTGTCCTTATTAGGTATGGGTTGTCAAAAGACAGTGATTTGGAAAATGCACTCCCCCAAATTATATAATAATCGTTTAAATATTCTCTTATTAACTGTAGGTAAATGAAGAAGCAAAATGAATAAAATTAAATCCTTCAACCCTCAATTGACAGATATGGGGCTCTCCTGAGGGCTGTGGGTTACCCAGAGTGGAGCAAGGTGTGTCATACCACACTAGCGTCCCATACCTCTGTGCCCCAACCTGTGGGCTCCACTTCCATGCTCTGTAGTTGTTCTCTGCCTCTGGCGAGTTCTGCTATCTTCTTCCCACTTTCTCTCTTATTAAATCACCTTTACCCGAAGGCATCTGTGAGATGAGAAGTGTGCCTGCCAAGTCACCCTGGGAAGCCAAAATGCTTAAATTGCTTCTTTTATTTTCGAAAAAAAAGGTATATGTTATTTGGAATAGAAAATGGCTTCACCTTGTCCTTGTGGGCCTGCTGTTCTGGGATATTTTGTTAGACACAATGGGAGAAGATAATGCCTTCCATACCTATGGCTCTTCCTGTTGCAGGAATTATAATAAACTGCCAAGAGCACAGATACCACTGCTGTTCTCTTGATTAATGTTTTCCGAGGTGTGGGGATACATCTGCCTTGAGCTGCCAAACCCAGTGATCCAATTATGTAAAGAGGGCATCATTGGAAATTGTTGGTGATACAAGACCTGAGGCAACCCCCAGTGGCAATGTCATAATGGTAACATAAACCCTAGGTGCCCATTCAACTGCTGGTGGGTAAATTCTCCTCTTGAGTGAAAGCTGATGGGGGCTGGAATCAGGAGTTAAGATGGTATTATGAATGGAGTTATCTCTACTTTCTCAATCTCTATGCCTCTGTCTTTATCTATGTAAATGACAGAAATTACATACTCCAGTATAGTACCCTTAACCAGTAGGTATGTTTATATCATTACAAATCCAACAGTCACTGAATTTTTAGTGCAAATTATAAATACCAAAGAAACACAATCCAGTTGAACCAGCTTGCTCAGGAGATTGGATAAGAACATGTGAACCCAATTAATGGACCAGACCATGTTGCCAACTGCTCACTCAATGTGGCCATGGGTCCCATGGCTGTGGAATGACACATGAGAGGGCAGGCTTCTTGAGAGTAAACTCCAGGGAGCATGATGGAAGGTAGCTCTGCACCTGGGCTGCTATAGTCAATAAACAAGATAATGAGGAATGTCTCAGTGCAGGCTTTGAGAACCCAGTGTCCAGTGAGTGCCTGGTTTATCTTATCCAGATTCCTTTCCCAAGGACCAAATCTCCATCTCTCTATACTAAACCCTGTTTAGGAGCTGATTACATCCTAGATACCCCAAACCAAGAGAACACCTTAAAATCAGAAAATCTTGAACATCATCTAACCCAGTGATGCCTCAACTTGGGCATATCTCATGAACTCCACAATTTAGAATTCAGAACTGTGCAGCCAAAGCAGTGACTCTGTTCAGACCTTGCTCAGTACCAAATGATAAGCATCCTCACTTAAGGCCCAACAGGTCCTGAAGCCAAATCCACAGAGGTCATTTCAGACTGGTTGTTGTTATTTATAATGTTAGCCATCACAAAACACACCGAACACCGGAGTAAGGGAAAGGGTTTATTGGGGAACACCCAACAGACTGGAGTGAAGGGGCAGCAAAGGGAAAGAGAAAGTATAAGAGAGAGAGCCAGAGGAGAGGAGCTGGTGAGGAGAGAAGATAGAGCAGAGAGGAGGAGAGGAGAGCAGAGAGCAGGAGAGGAGAGCCAAGAGAGAAGAACCAAGAGAGCGCAGGGGAGAAGGGCCAAGAGAGCACATGTTCAGGAACAGGCCCTTTTAAAACTTTGCCTGAAGGCAGGCAGGGAAGCAGGAGCAGCGAATCCCATTAGGATGGGGGTAGAGCTTGACCACAGAGGTTGGACCATGTGGCCACCTGGCCAAAACTAGCCAGTTTCCTAACAGTTGTTATCTAAATGGTGCAAAGTCCTAGAGAAATGCAGGCTGTCCTGTAAGACACTTAACATGCAAGCAGTTCCATAGAGAGTCTGAAGGAAACCAGTAGTCTCAGAGAAGAATGAGTGATGTCCTGTTTTGTCGACAGCATGGAGTTGAATACACCCCTAGATTTTTATAGAATATGCAATGAAAGGAGAATTGTTATGCCTCCACACTGAACCTATTAAAATACTCATCCATTTTCACATCTGTGAAAAAGGTCACATGTTGAACCTTATAGTTGATCTATTTCTACCATGCAAATCCCTTCCCTAGTTGCCCAGAATATTAGGGGATGGAATATTTGGTCATCATTGATGAGAGGACTGAGCTTTACTGAGCTTTACAATTTCATGCTAGTCATGGGTCTCCTGCTTGGAAAAGGCATCCAGACACCTGCTGAGGAAGTAGATGCCAGGCAAATGTTAGCCTCTTTTAAGAACACCAGCCTGTGATCACTCTCGCAGATCTGTCCATGGTCATTCCCCCAATGTATCTGGTGGCAGATCAGTTTGTCCCCTCACCCAACAGGGTGAAGTCTGGCTTCAGGATGCCTGAATGACTGACAACCATCTTTGTCCTGATTATAATTGCAGATGACAGGTGGCTGACTGAATCCTGTTTCTCCAAGTTCAAACCCCACATTAGTGCTTTGCTGTCTGTAGCTTGCCTGCTTTCCATATTATCTCTCCTCACACATCACTCTTTCAGAGTACATGCGCAGACACTCCTTATCTGTGTCAGCACAGGTCTGCGAGCCAAGGGTGGAGGATGGGCTATGATATAAAGGAAAGCATCACTCAGATTGATGAGGAGCTCCAACCTCTAATGAGTGAGAATTTTCTGGTTGTCCAATATAAGAATTTCCAGCGAGATGAGGCATCAGTCGTGTCTTCTATAAGTTTTAATTGAGACCATTCTATGCATCTGTGTGGAGCAGCACCTTTTGAATGCTCTGTTTCAGGGGTGTAGTGAAAGAGCAAGGGCTTGAGTGTCTCCTGGTGCGAATTCCCATTCCATCTCTACCACTTCATAGTCAGCAAAGTATTGACCTCCCAGGAGCCTTGGTTTTCTTTCCTGAAGGGAGGAACACTAATACTTACATCCTAGTGAAAAAAGCTTGTGAACTAGACAGCTCCAGGCAACTGCCAGTTCCATGGAACTGCTTAATACATCTAATGTTCATCCCCATAGAAACACCTGCAGCCAGTGATGGGACGCCATACCTGTGCACATTTGAGGTGATCCTAATCTCTGAGATTCTTTACCAAACCCAAGACTCTCCACTCAACTGAAGATCTGGCTCCAGCCAGCTCATAAGGGAAGAGCATTCTGTAGTTAGATTCTCAGCATTCTACTTCAGATGCATGCCCACCTGTTGTTCTGACAACATACTAAAACCTGGAGAAGATGCAGTGGTACAGCTCCTAAATCGCCATAGTAACCTTGCTTAGAAGGGTGCGGCAACTCTGTGATGAGTCTTCCTCCCAGAAGGCTGTGGAATGTCCCTCAGGTGTTTCAAACTCATCACAGGAACCATGCGCACATTCTGAAGACAATGAGAGGGGATGTGAAAAAGGCTGAAAATGGCAGCCCTTGTGGTGCCTCCTGAGCTCCCTAAACCTAAACCCATGGCACTCCTCTGGGTTAGACAGATGGCGCTCAGACTTACTTGCATAATAGGGAGTTGTTGGGGCTGGCATCGTGGTATAGTGGGGAAAGCTGCTATCTGCAACAAGGACATCCCATGTGGGCGCTGGTTCTTGACCTGGCTGCTCCATTCCTATCCAGCTCCCTGCTAAGGGCCTGGGAAAAGCAGTAGAAGATGGCCCATGGGCTTAGGTCCATGCCATCCACTGGATGAAACTCCTGGCTTCAACCTGGCCCAGCCCTTGATGTTGCAGTCACATGAGGATTGAACTAATGGATGGAAGATTGCTCCCTCTCCCTCTCCTTCCCTCTACCCCTCTCCTCCCTCCCTCCCTTCTTCCCTATACCTCTGACTTTCAAAAACAATCTTAAAAAATAGGAATTGTTGTTTTTCTGTTTTACAAAGATGCTGTACTATAGCTCTGCCTCAGAACATTTAATCAATCTCCAGGGGCAGATCCCAGATATCTTTGTTTTTAAAGTTCCCCAGGTGATTCTAAAGTGCAGGCAGGATGGAGAACCACAGATTAACATCAAGGCTTCTCAAGTGTTATTGTGCACAAAAGTCACTTAGGGATCCTGTCACATTGCAGATCTCCATGCAGTAGGTCTGGAGTGGGGCCTGAGACTCTGCATTTGCAACATGCTCCCAAATGTGGTTGATGCTGCTCATCTGGGACCACACTGGAGGTGAGGTTCTGCATCCCTTCTCATCACCACAGCTGTAATTCCTTGAACTCTACCTACAGATTTAGCCCTAAAATCCACTCTGAAGATCAACACTGAGCTGGAGAAAGCTATGCAGTCCTCTTCATTGGCTCAGGATCAAGCCCCCTGGTGATGAGTCCCACCCCTCCGCAGCAGGTGTTTTGGAAATTGAACTCTCATCTCATGTCCAAACCCCTGGGTGCCTATTTCCAAGTGGCATCATCTACTCAAAGTGGTCCACAGAATACTGTTTCACAGAATTTTAACATCTTAGAAACAAACCAAAAAAATAAACCCACCATATTTAAATCAACTGGGACATTCTTGGCTAACTGTATTTGACATCTGAAGAGATTTCTTTATCATAGGATTTATCAGAGGCTTTAATATGTAAATATGAATTCTGGAACCCAAAGCATGCAGTGTTTTCCAAACTTATTTGACTATAAAAATACTTTATTTGTGGGACACCTAACAACATTTTATAGACCTGCTGAACTATAAAACCATTTTGGAAAATGCTACTTTAGAGTTATTCCTATAGACTCAAGACAGAGGGACAAATTAGCACAGAGATTGCTGGCTGGGATTTTTCTATCAGCATGCAAGAAAGGACTGCCCTCCATAGAAAATTATAAATTGTTCATGTGTCTGCAGCCATGAGAGAGAAAGATGGGCCTTAGGAAAAAGATGGTCAAAGGTGCTAATTTGCCATGGTTTTGAGAAATAAGGAGGATAATTTTTCTGGCTGCTGGAAAGGAATAAATTGCTGCTGCAGTGTTTATAGTACTGAGGAGAAAGGTTGAAACTAAAATATTCTTGCAAAGTCAAAGGTCTTGGGAGACGAGCCAGTGGAATAGATGGTGCTTGGTTGAGGATATAACTTCTTCTCTTCATTTTCATTGATTTTGAAATGTGAAAGATTCCTAGACCAATGGGAGAATGCAAGGAGGGACAAGAATACCATGAGGAAAGTGGCAGGGATACTCAATTTTATGTTTGTGTCTTCAGATGAGCTTGTCATTAATTTTCCAGAAATCGATGAACTTGGGAAAATGGCAGCATCTTAGCTGTTTTGGCTGAATTTCTGCTCTTATATTATGCTCCTTAAGGATTTGGGGTATTAAACTGACTTGCCTTGAAGAACATGAGTTCCTAGTAAAGTCTTGCCCAGTCATTAGGAACCTGTCATCCATGGGTAGAAAATTCAGACGTTGACTACCTTGTGTTGAATATTGAAGTCCTTGCTTTTGCACTAGGTTGAAGTTGAGCAATTCTGAAACCTGCCCCAGCCCAGCGTGGGATGCAGAGCCATGCCATCAGGACAAGGATGTGTTCTCACAAGTGGTCATACTTCTTTGGAACTTTTATCTCTAGCTTGAATCAGAGATGACTTTAAAATTAGGAGGCTTTGGCATTTGCTAAATGGGAGGGTGTGCATTTCAGGATGCACCCTAGTTTATTGCAGTGCACACTGAGTTTTATGGTGTTGTGCTGGATTTATTTTCCTTTTGGGTGCTCTGTAGTTAAGGCTCAGTTGCACTGAATAGAAACAGCTCTGTGTAGTGGAAGGGAAAGGGATTTATTACTAGGTCTTAAGTGGCTTACAAAATAATTGATAGGGCTGAAGGAACAGGAAAAGCTTTCAGTAACAGTCCACAATCATCAGAGTCACACCTCCTGCTGCATTAGATCCTTTTTGCCTTTCCTAGGATCTTCCTTGCTTTCCCTCTCCCTCATGAGAACTCGGATTCTGATTTAGGTCTTGTACAAGTGCATCTGATTGAGAGGACCCAGTTCACAGCCAGATCCCTAGATACAAGAGAGTCTTGGAAACGTAGTTTTTAGCTTTCCCAATTTCTTCTGAATGAAAAGACACACAAGAAGGAAGTCTGAACAGTTGCCAAGTGAGCAAATCTGCCATACCTGTCATTGGAGTGATAGAGCATAGTCACACTGTCATTGTTGTTAAATGATTGACGAATCCTAGGACCAGGAGGCAAATGTATTACTACTGATTGGAAATGCAGTACAACTGATCAAACAAAGCTGCTGAGACAGTTTTGCAGAGGCCTGGGAGCCAGGTCAATATCACTCTACCTCTGTTGTTCAATATACAGTATTTGTGACACTATTGAAATCCTACACCATTAGAATTCTGGAACTTAAGGGGAATCTGAGGGTGAGATTGTTATGATCTCTCGCTTCATAGAGCTTATCATGCAGTTTGCTAACTCCTCATTTTGAAACCCGTCTCCCCAGCTAAAATGTGGATTTGCAAGAACTGTGCCTTATTAATCTTTTTATCCCCTATGTCAAGGTTGGTTCCAGGCATATTGTAGGTACTAGATAATCACCGAAGGGAGGAAGGGGGAAATTCCCATACAGGAAAATTCATCCAACTTGGGACTTATCATAGACTTTGAGAGGGAACCAAGTGAAGGTGTGCATCTCCGTAGGACCCCTCCCTTCCCAGGGGCACCAGGAAAGAATGAACAGATCACTGTTATGAGAAGGCTGTCGAAGGGAGCATCTGTCTTTCAGAACACGTGGTGGTGACTGCTGCTGCTGCAATCCAAAAAGTTAGGAGGGAACCTAGGCAAGAAGCATGAGTGAGTCAGAGGCAGGAGTCGGTGGTGAAAAGGAGACCCCCAAAGGTGCATGAGCTAAAATGCAAGGACTCAGAGAGCCAAAGAGGGGAGGGAGGGAGGAAGCAGATCAGAGGAGTAAATTAGAGGCTTGGTCCTGGTGGTTACCTGTGAATGAAGGTGACCTCAGCTGGATGTTTTCTAGATTTGTGTGAACCTGAGGTGTGAAAGAAGCACAGCCAAGGACCAGCAAAATGGAAGCTGGGAGCCAGCCTCCTGCTGCCCTCAGTCAAGCCTGGTTAAAGGGATGCACATCATGCTTCCAACTCACAGGAGGGGATTTGCAGCCTTTTGCAGGGGACTCAGCTATGGCTCACAGCACAGACTATTGGGTAGTTAATTGGTTAAATGGGCAGCCTGCCCTTTTCCATAGAAGCACGCCCCGCCCCGCCCCCACTTCTTTGATGTCTTGTGGGCTGTTTATACCTCACTTAGTACAGATAAAACTGTTTATTAGACAGTCTTTTACTGCACTTTACTATGAAAATTGTATGAAAATAGACCAAGCATTAATTGTTCTAAGGTTAAGTACTTTTCACCAGGTTGATGAATAACCCAATAGGGACACTTTTAACTTGTCATGAGTCAAAATAATGCAGTTCCTATTTGAGCTTTTATTCTCTTTTTGGCAGTAACAAATAATACATAGTAGGACATTTATTTTAATTGATTCTTAGTTATTAGTGGGGAGGGGACATGTGGATGGGTTGTTTGCTAGGTGTGTATTCCTATGATCACTTGTGCCAGTGAGGCCTGCATGTCTCAGGAGGGACCCTACAGAACAAAATTCAGAATGAGAAAGTGGAACACTAGCTCTCCATCATCAGTCTGTCCCAGGAAACTCCATCTGGGGGATGAGGGGGTAATGGCTATGTCTCCACCAGTTTGGACTGGTTGGTGAACATGCACAGATTCCATTCACCTCCCATGTTTGAAGATTGCACATAGATACTTATCAGTGCATGCTGGGTGGATGAGAAGAGGGAAGTTACTAACTTTGTTTAATGTCTCCAATGTGCAAGGCAACCATGGTTAACTTTTGAAATGCTTGATAACCCTGGGGAGAGGATTGCCATGTTGTTTTACCAGTGAAGTAATTAGGCTCCCAGAAGTTAAAGCAGGCTACTCACCCTCTCAGGTCTCCATAAATTATTGTACCATTTCAATCATGTATCAGGGCTGCTTTGTGTAGTTGTATATACTGTGGACTAAACAGCTTTAAAGGCCTCTATTCACATAGACTACTCTGAAACGTTAAGGTTTATAACCTGCACAGTTGTACGTAATCAGTTAAGTGCTGGTACATAATGTGAAGAAATGTCGCTAGCATGTTACAGACTATTAGCATGATTGATTGCTGAATATGAGGTTCAGGATTTGAAATTTAAGAAAATAATTACCTTAGGTATCTGATGCTAGATCTCCGGGGGCCTATTGTGGAAAAGGGGCCCAGGCTTCTTCACCAGATGTAGCCCAAGAAATCACATGCCAGTTTCCCCTGCCCACCCTTGTTCTGTTTACTTCTTCTGGCTTCTTTGTGTGGGGTGCAACCTTCCCTCACATGTTGCTCAGGTGCAGCACCTCCCACTTCTGCTTCATCCCTGGTGGACCCTGGCCACCTTCCAGTTTGGGCCACACCAGCTTGGTTCTTACATCTTACCGATGCATGCTTCAGGGTTCCACCCCAAGCTTCAGCCCTATCACTTGCTCCTTGGTGCTGACTGCTGGCAGTGGAGTCGCCCCGTTATGTGGCTAAGCTAGGACAAGGAGAGGTTAACCATTCATTCAGTGGTGCTGTCTCTGCTGCAAACTTTGCTGCAGCTTCTCTTTGGGGAGTCTCTTTAGAGCTTTGACTAAGCCTTTTGTTGTTTATTCAGATTTGAGCAGCCTCACCTTTGGGGAATGAATTTGGCAAACAGACAAAAGCCATTGGAGCAGGGAGGTGGAGGACACATTGAGTTAGTCAAAGCAAGATGTGATTCCAAAAAGGACAAGCTAGTATTCTTACATGCCCTGTAAACCACCAACGATTGGGTGTTTTTTTCTATTTGGAATTGGGGCAAAATTGAGAAGCTTTCTGCAAAGTAACTGACAAATACCTACACACATTCCTAGGGTCCTGATAGACAATGGAAAGATGAGGAACCATCACAGATTATAACAGACTCAAGAGGCAAGACAGCTCAATGTAATGTGGAATCTTACATTAGATCCTGAAGCAGAAAATGGGCCCTGATGGAAAAACAGATACAATTCTGTGAGACCTATGGTTTAATTGATACTGCAATAGCAGTATTACTTTCTTGATTTTAATAATCATTCTGTGGTGAAGTATGTTGCTAACATTAAAGGAAACTGGGTAAAAGTGTACATGAACTCTGTACTTTTTTTATAGTTTCTTTACAATTCTAAAACTAATTCGAATAAACAAGTTAAAATGGGGGCAGGCCCCCTGGTTTGAGAGCTGCCTCAGCTTCCAATCCAGCTTCCTGCTAATGCAGATCCTAGAAGGCAGCAGGTTATGGCTCAAGTACTTGGGTCCAAATACCCACATGGGATACCTGGATTGAGTTCCAGACTCCTGGTTTTAACCTGGTTCAGCCTGAGCTAATGTGGGATTTGGGAAGTAAAGCAGTGGTGGAATGTAGCTCACTGTTTTTCTTTCTCCCCCGCCCCCCGCCAACTCTGCCTTTCAAATGGATAAAAATAAATAAATCAAGTGTTTAAAGTTGAATATATACACACATAAGTAGAGCGCTCTGCCTGGGGATAACATGAGATTAAACGCTTTCTTATTTGGAGTCCATTTGGCTGCCAATTGGGTCTTGTATACTTGCAGAGGAGACCTGTGTTGAGCTCACTGACCCAGAGCATCTCCTCCTGCACTGACTCCTCCAGTTGGAAAATAGAGTCTGTTCCTGTCACTATCCCAGTAACCTATCCCGTCATCTACCTTCGGTTTCCATCATGACACTTCTGGTGTAAACCCACTTCCAACAGCCCGTCATCATTCTCAGCAACATTTCCGAGGTTGCAGTGATTGTTCACATGACTGATCCCTGTGGCCCTCCCATGGCTCCATCTCCAGAACCTGACTCCAGCCACTGCTACCCATCCACCTCCAATGGTCCCCAACCCAATCTTTCAACTAGAAGACAAGAGCTACAAAATTAGAATTTCAGATACATTTGAGCAAAAGTAATATTGCTGCAAGTGGTATGTAGATTTCAAGTATTTTGAAATGCAACACCCATTGATGGATAAGGCTGCATGTATTGCAAATGCAGCTCATTACTTTGCAGCCATGACTTCTGTGTGGTGTGAGTGGCTTCACACTTGACTTCCATCTGAAGTCAGTGTGAACCAATTATAGAGACATGGATCAAGACACATTTATTCCCTTCAAAGCTGTTTGTTCAATACTACCATGTAGCAGATGCTATGTGATGGAGACACAAAGGTGATTAAGAAATAGTCTTTGTCCTTGAACAGTACAAAATGTGGTAGGCTCAGATGCTGCAGCACAAAGTTAATGTGAACTGGGGAGGAAAGGAGGGAGGAGCTCTTGGGCAGAACTATCTTTGTTCTGGAGCAATGAAAGAGCATTTAATAGATGCTGTGCAGAACACTGATTAAGTTAGAAGGCAAAAGCGATCTGTGAGTCTTTCATCTTGGCGTACCACTAGGGGAATAGCTTCTTGTGTTTCTCTCCATTGCCCCTCCCTCCTAGAGTCTTTCTACTGACCACCCACACATAAAACCTATTCAGCGATAGTATCTCTTTAACATAATATAGTCCTGATTTCCCTATGTACTTACCCATTGCATCAATTGGGGAGCACTAGTTAGACTTCGTAATCCTGAATTCCTCACTCATCTCAAGATTCTAAAACTGCCAGACCAAATGGTTTTCCCTTTGTTTCGTCTGGTTGATTTCTAGCAAGGCTACCCTCCAATGGCCCTTTAACAAGTGTGCACAGTATTGTTGTGGGATCTTTTACTAAGGAGAATGGGGAGCAATGGATATCATGTTGTACAATCCCAGGAATGCCAGGTACAAATACTACAATGTGAGAGCATCACCTTCCAAACTGAGGTCACCTAGGCCTGGGTCAGAGGAGGCAGTGTGGATTGTCATCCACAGAGTATTTCTTGTATCATATGTGTCATCCACACTATTTCTTGTATCATATGTGATACATATAGGTCCAGGCAGGATGCAAGCTAGTGAGAAGGCCGGGATTCTGTCGTGATGAGATTGGAACCACTTCTGATGCCAGTGGGTACTCGGAGAATTCATAAAGCTACAGAGAGCTTCTCACAGGAGCCAGGCCATTGGGTTAATGCATCCCGAAGGAGTTATGTACTGAATGCAGTGAGTGTACCAACCCTGCCTGTCCTCCTCCATCAGCATTTCTTGTCCACTGCACAGCTGAGGAGTGACAATGAATATTCATCCTCTGGCTATTTCAGAGTCACTTGACTCTCTGAATATGCAAAATCAGAATTTACTTGGGCTGGCAGGGAGGAAAGATTCCCCCAAAGATAACATCTGATGGAGTGGGCTGAACCAGTAGGGAAAATAAAGCTGGGGGAGGAAAATTACAGAAGTGACTTCCATTTCTGCACCAGCCTGCAAGATGCCATCCTGGGGGAAGGAGTATTTGGACCAAGAAGAAAATGCACAGCATTGGTGTGAAGACAGATTAAGTAGAGATCTTGTTCACCCATTCATTTACCCTTGTCCTGGCCCTAAGGCATAAAGAAAAGGAAAACACATAAAGTGCATCTTGGTCCAGAAGTAATGAAAGGTCAGTTGGATGATACTGTTAATGGGACAGCAGCTCATATTTGGAAAATATTGTCCCATATTGAGCACATACTGTATGCTAAATGTTTTACATTCTTTTTTTATCTCATTTAATCCTCATAGCTAACTTGCCAAGGCTGCTTCTGTTGTCCCCATTTTGCAGATGAAGGAACTGAGACTCAAAGTTAAGTGCCTTTTTGCAAAGTCATGCACCCATGAGATGGAATTGATTTTTGAATTCTGATTTTATGGGACCTAATGCCCATGTCCTTGTGTTACAACTGTTCTGTCTCCTAAGACATAATTTAAAGGTAATCTCACTATTTCAGAACCTGTATTATCACAGCTTGTGATGGAGGATAGTCAGAGGAGATTCCCCATTAGTACCAACTCAGCCTGGGAAAATATCCAGATATCAAACATGCTTGAATTATGAAGACTTTTAAATGCCTTATGATTCTTGGCTCCAACTAAGCTACACAACCCCTTTAAGGGCAAGTTTGACTCCATTGTTTCATAAGAAGATTTCATTCTAGATTGAAGAGATGTTTCTTTCCTTCAACTTCATAGGTAAGGCCAGAATGGCAGACCACACTGCATCAGAACTTACCACCAGCCAGATGATAACTACACAATGTGGAATAAAACATTCATCATTTGTCACAAGACTGCTACTGACCTCATTCACTCAGATGGGGGAAAAAAAGGATAGGTGAGCTTAGGTGACTTGCTGACAGCCACATGTTTAGTAAATGCAGTGCTCGTTCCGTAAACCCAGCATGCCAACACCTGTGTGCCACAGGTGCAGGGTGGACAGTGGAAAGTGTTCATCAGAGTATGTTATACATTCAGGACCTATGGAATGCATCTTCCCTGCACTGCAAGATTTCAGACGGTGCACATCTTCTACAGCCATGGTCAGAGCTATAAGGACCTGGAAGTTTATCCAGTCCCACTCCCTTGTAGACTGCTGTGGAGACAGGCCCAGCAAAAGTCAGAGTTTTTGTGCATTATCACTCAGTAACTTCAGACTAAGCTGAAAAGCAACTTAATGATGAAGATATCTGGAGTACAGCATTTCTCTTACCCACTCACTCACCATTCTACAGTGGATTTTTTTACCCTGTGATTTTATAATCTATTTTGCAAATATGGAAATAGACCCATCAAAGGTAGGGGAATTGCCCAACTTTATATACTGTTAGTGAATGTTGAAGCTGGTGTTCAAACTTGGTATGAATAACTGCAAAATATGGGCCTTTAACCACTTGGTGAAACTGATACAAGTCTCAAACTGGTGTCTGCAGGAGGGAACAGCTCACTCAGCTGGTTTTCTGCTTGTAAATGCAATAATGGAACATCTTGAGGCCTAGGGAGCATGTGTGCACATGCACACACCCACACATTGAGCTTCTCTCAGCCTCTTCTCCTTTTCCTCCTTCTTCTTCTCCTTCTCCTCCTCCACCTCACATGCTGCAGCAGGCTTTCCCACCCATTATCTAAATGTACTCTGGGTTTGTACCCAGAAGCTCATTTTCACATCTGGCAGGAAGCAATTGTGCAAAGTTGCTGAATCTTCTTTGTCACCCCTTTAGGGGGTACATCAAACCCCATCATTCCCAAAGTATAAAAATATTTTCCTTTCCCCAGCAAAAACTAAAGTAGTACCAAGTTGGAAAGTCCATAGCAATAAAACCAAAGACCAATCTCTGCTTCAGAAATCTGTGGAGTTTTGGGTTTTGCCTATGGGGCACATAGCTACACAAGCCCCTGTACCTGATGTTGACTGTGAGGCTTTGGAAGAGTAAATTGAAAATCCTCACCACATAGACAGGTCACTAATCACATGGGTTTAGAAGGGCAGGACATGAACTCAGAGGATGGGAATAACATTTGTTGGGTACCTTCTGATACAAACACAAGCCATGGCTGACATCATTGAATCCTTCCAGCACCATGTACCATGTCATCCATTTACTCCACCTGTTTTATAGATATTGCTCCTGGGCTAAGAATCAAGATCATGAGATTTAGTCCTGGGTCTGCTACCAACTGGCTACACAGCCTTAAAGGAATCACAGAAACTCAGAATGGGTCTTTGAGATTGTCAAACCTTTGAGTAAAGAATCCCTAGCCTCACCTCCTAACTTGTGTCCCCAGCTGTTGATGATGGCCTTCTCTAGTAGCCTTGTCAGTGACCACCTCCTTCCTATAAATTGGAAATGGCACAAGAGATTCAATCCATTTGCCACCTTTGACCTAGGGCAGGTCTTCACTTTTAAGATGAGAGGATCATGGCTTAGAGAAGGATAGTAACTGTTTGGGATCACACAGCAAGCCATAGATGGGTCTAGAGCTCAGTGCTCAAAAGTGCATTGCCCAATACAGCTCCTTAGGAAAGAAGTGGTCCTGGAAGCTCCATGTGGTAACACAGCTCATTTCCCCCAATTTTCAGCCAATTGGATTTAAATTCAGGAAACAGCTCCTCAGGCTCCTCCTTCTGAGATGCCCTCTGCACCAGCCGAGCAGCCCAACATCCAAGCAGCTTCCTTGGTGCCCAGCCAGTTAATGTGTGCCTGGCATTAGCACAAAACTAACATTTTATTTCCCTTCCAGAGTGTGTAATTTCTTTGGAAGTTGAAGTGTAATGAAATTGGTGTTTATTATAATTAATAAAAGCCCCATAACTTTAAATTGGCTCATAAATCTTGCAGAGAAGTCCAACGCTGTGGTCAGAGTCATTCCATTCCCAGAAGGGGCTTTCAAATGGAAGGAGGCGGCAGACTCCCTTCTCCCAGACAAATGTTAGCTGTGCTTATGGGGCATCCGGCTCTCTGCAGCTCCCCTATTCAACTCACAGGAACAGTCCAGGCATCTCAGGGCCCAGCAAACAGGGGAAAGTGTGCCTCAGCCCACCACCTGGAGACACGGCACCAGTGTGAGTACTGCCTGCATTGTCGGCTGTGCTTTCTGTGTGCCAGGATTTGTGCTACAGACAAGGAAGGTGCTGTTGTTGTCATCCCCAAGGACATCCCTGTGGCTCATAGTACAGTAAGGGGGCACACTTTGTGAGCTGCCATGTGCAGTGGTACAAGTATAGGAGAACAGGCGTGCAGTGGTTGACCTTCACTTTGTATGATGGAGAGTGGGGGGATTATTTCAGAGAGAAAGTAGATAGAGGTGATCAGGTGACCCAGTAGGCATAAACATTCTCCAGTATAGCACATTGCCTACACCAGGACCCTTGTTCACTATCCCAGGACCTTTGCACTTCCTGTCTGTTCCACATGGTGTGTTCAACTCTGACTGCTGAGCAGCTGGCTCTTCCTCGCTGTGGTCTCAGTTCAAGTCTCACCTCCTGCAGAGGGCTTCCCTCCCACCCCACCTAACGCTTCTCTTTCCCAATTTCTTGCCATCATCCCACCTTTCTGTGGCCAGAACTCATTGCTCTGTGAAATTACATTTTTATTTCTTTGTTTCTTTGTCCATTGTATGCTTTCCAAATGCCCAGTACAAACATAAACTGTGTTACAACAAGAACCTTGTCTAGCTTATTCACTGTTGTAGACCCAGCACCTAGAACAATTCCAGGCAACTAATGCACGCTTTATAGCTATTCTAGGCAAAGATTTATGAAACCACATGTGTGGCTCCTTAACTGAAACTTGTTGTAAAAGCAGCTTACAAAATTGCATGCAGTGTCAAAAGGGAAAATGGTAGATGAAGATGCCCAAGTGAAAGAAAAATTTGAGCAGAAAAATAAAGTCACCACCCCAATAGCTGCAGGGAGGGACATGGCAGTAGAGAAATGTCTAATAACGAAGTTGTAATTTATTTGCTGTGGGATGTGTGTTGTAAGCCTCCTTCCTCCTTCTCCCTCTTGAAATTTTTCATGAAGTCTTCATAGCTCACTAAAAGAAATAAGTAAGTAAAAGTTTAGAATACCGGTTAAACAGTGGGATTAGCATATGTACTCTTATAGAGGAGGTGGGAAATTTGGCTCTGAGCTTCCTAACAGCCAGTGCAAGGGGGCGGGGGGGATGAAATTTGACAGCTTCAAACCTCATTGTCTGTGAGATTAAAGCCAAGACAAACTTCTCAAGAGAAGCTTAAGCTTTCCTGGACAGGAAACCTGAGAGATGCTTCCCCCTCTGGAGAAAATGCCTTAATGTGGTGTCCACAGCAGCATCCCTTCAGCACATTCAAGGGAGAGGTTCATTAGAACAGCTTTTCTCATAGCAAGCTGATGACCTAATGCTACAGTATATTGAGTAAAAGCCTTTCTATAAGCAGCAAGACTCATGCTGTCCAGGTTACCCCTTTCTCATGGTCTGGCCAGGATAGGATGGAAGGACCATGTATCCTCCAGACCATCTTCTGTTCCTCCCAAACCAGATCACCATTAGACTTGGTGGTGAGGACAACAACCTGGCCCCCTTTTCCTGGGATGCCAAGAATAACTGCTCCTGTTCAGCGGTGTATAGGTGAGCCCTTCATTCTGAAAATGGAATATTTTACAGGAACACAAAAAGAGAACCAGCCATTCACCTCTACCAGACAGAGCAGAGGCTCTCAGTAGGAAATGACCTTCGCTTTGCCATGCCCAACCCACATGTAGGTGGATTATCAGGACCCCGAGTCTGGGAACCTAGGGTCTCTGGACCAGACCACCCAAGGCACTGCTTGTGCATTAAGACTCCTGGTCTTGGACTTGCATGGCCTGAACTTCTTGGGGTGAGCCAGAGGATCTGCACACTGAACACTGCTGCTCAGAGTATTGATCTGAATGTTAGAGTCACAGTTACGTTTTTTCCACCATGGTCCCTGATGCTCAGACAGCACCTTAAAGTTCTCTCCCCCAAACATGTGCCTATGAGCTGCACAGAGTGACTGTGAAGAGTGAACACAGAGTCTACCTTTGGCGGGGAGGGTGAAGGATGAGCTGAAGTGCACCTTTAGAGGAAGAAAGAGGTCCAGGCTGGGGTCACAGGAGGGTGGCCTCACTGTGGGCTGAGTCCTGATCTGTGCAAATGCAGGAAGAAGGGTGTGCTTGCAGGAAAACATTCCCCTTCTGCACCTGCCTTCTTAGATCTGTTCCTGGGCAGATGGGGAATGGATCCTAAGTGTCTGGTTCTGACCCCTGTGCACCTAGGGCCTAGCCCAGCACCTGTCACTGGCTGCTCATCAATCCAGCTTCAGCCTAGCTAACTGTTCCCTCAGCTGCTGGGCTTTGTTGCTTCTGTACCACAGTGAGGACTGATTATCTGTCCCAAGGTGCCCAACCTAACAATGGGTGCTAATGAAGATTTTTAAGACAGGTGTGAACATCTGATTGAAAAGGCAAACTCAGGGAAGGAACTGCAGCTCACATTAGTATTATCTCTGCAAGGAGCCAGGCTGTCTTCTCATTGTGGAAAGATTTTAAAAAGAGAGAGAGAGAATTGTTTGCTGCAGGTTAAATTAAACCCATGTTATGATATAAAATGCAACATAACTCAAGTCAATGTTAATAATGATGGGGAATCTTCAGAATTATCTTCCACAGTAAATTACCTCTGAGATTGCAGGCACTCCTTATCAAAAGTAAATTCAATATGAAGAACACTAAATATGCAGAAGTGATAAATTATGGAGAGAATTCACCTTCCTTCACTTGGTGCATCTTTGTGTTGGGTTTCAAGTAGTGACTGTGACTTTAGGGAAGTCATTTCCTATCTCTGGACTGCAGGTTCCTCATCTGAAAAATGAAGGGGGTGAGCCAGATGCTCTCCAAGGAGGCGTCCAGCTCTGAAAATGCATTGCTCTCAGATTCAACGAAACTGATCCATGTGGCATTTTGTTCTCCAGCGCCCTCGCCACAAGAGAGAAACCTGCTAATTTAATAAACCGAGCGGACTCCTGGGAGGCAGCTGTTGGGAGCAGATCCCCTCCAGGCCTGCTCTGTCCCATCTTGGGAAGGATTTGTTCTCAGCAACATGATTTGCAGTTGCTGCATTGATTCATGAGGCCAGGCCTGGGGAGAGGTTTGGAGAGGAAGGGGCATCTTTTGAGTCCCACTGCTTTCCCCATGCCGTGGCCTCCTACCCTGCTATCCTGAGGACTGATTGTGGCAGAGAACCGCCCCCTCCCCACAGAAAAGGTAACAGATGACTTTTGAGAAAGGTTTCTCTTATGCAGCCCCCTCTGCTCCCCAACACCACATTTAATGATCACCACATTGTGCACTCAGAACTGAGGTTCAGGGAGATTAATTGTGCTTTAACTCCTCTCACATCCAAGGACACCTGTGTTTTCACTTGTGAAGAAAAGGACAGATAACTAACCTCTCTGGCCCTTGGGGGCTTCTGGAGCCATCTCAGCCGCAGCCCATCCTCCCGAGTGTCACACTTAAGTACTCTCTCCCCTTCTGGCCCATGCCTTTCTGATGGTCTTTTTGTCCTTGCTGTTGGAGTTTCAAAGGATACAGATGGTTGGAGTAGGGTTGGGAGGCACAGAACGATGTCATTTCTTGAGCTAAGGCATCATTGATCATGGATGCCAGCAAGCCACTTGCTCCTGCCTCTGACTTCACATCATAGCCACAAAACCTGGCAGTCCCCACACTTGTATGCAAGGGCTTTTGCTCTCATTGTGCCCTACCAGTCCTGCCTCTACCTTGTCCTGCATCCTCAGTTTGATCATTCCCATGTTCCTCTTTATTCAGTTGACCTTAGTTTCTTGAGAACTCAACTCAGGGAGGGGTGTTTGGCACAGTGGTTAAGACACTACTTGGAATGCCAGCATTTCATATTGGAATGATTGGGTTCAAGTCCTGGTTCCAGCTCTAATCCAGCTTCCTCCTAATATGCATGCTGAGAGGCAACAAGTAATGGCTCAGGTACTGCCACCTGCATAGAAGATCTGGATTGAATTCCAAGTGCCATAGCTGTTTGTGGGTATTTGGGCAGTGAATCAGCAAATGGGAGATCTCTCTCTCTCCCCCTACTCCCCTCTGTCTCAGTGTCTGCCTTTCAAATAAAATATGAATGAACAAAAACATTTATTTATTTTAGCTCAACACTCACACCTTCCTGCAAGCCTTCCCTGACCTCCCCCAATGGGCTGGGTTTGAGTGTTCATTCTCTGCACAGCCACAGTACCCTCAGTTTAACTACAGTATATGTACCTGCATATGCATTCAGCCCTCAGTACCTGTGTAGGACTAATTCCAAGCCCCTCACATACACAAACCATAGATGCTCAAGTCCCTTATGTAAAATTCATAGTGCTTGGATATAACCTACACATGTCATCCTGTATACTTCACATCATCTTTGGATTATTTACAACACCTAATACAATGTAAAGACCATGTAAGTAGTAATTACATTGTGTTGTTTAGGGAATAATAACAAGAAAAGAAAAAAGTCTGTACATATGCACTTCAGATGCAAATTGCCTTCTGAATATTCTGAATATTTTTGATCCACAGTTGGTTGAATTTAAGCATGGGGAACCTGCCAATACAGAGAGCCAACTGTGTATGTATATATGTGTATATATATATATATATGCATTAGGTTAAAATATTCTGTATATTTAAATTTTGAAATGCTACTCATTTAACAGAATGATTAACTCAGAAACAGGGTAAGGCCTGAATCTACAGGTGGACAAAACCTGGAGGCCCCTAGAAGGGTTAGCCCAATGCTTTTCTCCTGACCAGACTATTCCTCTTAACCCTCCTACTGAGTGTCCCATCAGGCCCCTGCACTTAGATTCCAAGGATTTTGTGCCTGGGAACATATAAAGGTTTTGCCCTTCCTCCATTCCATCTCAAATGCCAGCCATACCCTGTGTTGCCTGCTACCTCAGTACCTGCTAGACACTGCCTGATAGCTCTCAGGTCCTGCACCATGGGCTCCTGTCCATACTTTGCAAACCTCTTGTGTTTCCTCCTTGAGGACCCCAAAGCACATTGTTTACATGCTGGTGACCCTCAGTTATGCTGTGCAGTGAGTCTTTCCTTGCATGCTGTCTCTCTCCACTAGACAGGAAACCTCCTGAGAGCAGCAGCCCTATTGCTGTTCCAGGGTTTGATTTGGTCCCTGATATGTAGCAGCACACCATGTGTGTCTGCTGACTTAATTAATGACAGACCAAATGGTGAGGTTTGGGGAATCAGCAAAAGTGTTGGAAGATGCAATTAAGGTCATGGGCTTCCAGCAGTGCCTGTTAACTCTGCTCCCACGTGGGAATGAAGGAGCAGTTTTGTGTCATTTTCTCTGTTTCGACAAAATTAACTTGATGAGGCTTTCAAACAGTGGGTAGCATCACAATCAGCTCTTGCCTGCTCTCTGGATTCGAGCAGACATGGGAAAAATGCATTCATTTTCCTTTAGTATCCACATCAGTGCTTCTGAAGTTTAAGTGTGGCTTCAAATCACCTGGGGATCTTGTTAAAATGCAGATTCCGATTCAGGGGGTCTGCAGTGGAACCCAGGAGCCTGCTTGTCTAGTCGATGATGCCAACACTGGGGTTTTAGGGATGACATTTGGATTCGTAAGAATTGACTCCATTTCTTATGGAAGCAGTGATGTGTTCTAATGAGGAGCCTCAAAAACCAAGGAGGGCATTGTGATTTAGGAGGAAAAAGGGTTTTGGAGTGGTTCAGATTCGAGTCAGATCTGGCTCATTACTACTTTATTATTTCTGTGATCTTTATGCATTTATTTGCTGAACTTTGTTAAGTCTTTGTTTCATTGTCTGTAAAACCAGTTTTGATACACTGTTTGCTCTGATAGATGTGATTTCTCTTCGACTCCCATCACTGTGTCTTTTTCCATCTTCCCTTTGTCCATCTTTCACAAAGACCATCAGTAGTGCCGTCTGACCTTGCTCTTACGGCCACAGTTCCAAGTTCAACGTGTTGGGGGTGGAACCCTAATTAGCTCACAGGGAGAATAGAGAGTGAGTGAGAAATAAACTTTTTGTTTGAAAGCCACCGAGATTTAGAGATAGTTTGTTACTGTACCATGATGGGCTCATCCTGACTGGTAAATCTTAGTGCCCATTTACTGTCATGTGGTCCACATGATGCAAGCTCTTGAGATGGCCACTGAGATTGCATGTCTAAAGATGACGCAAGTTATGCCCTCAAAGCATGCAGGGATTAGTGAAGGATTCAGAACATAAATCGCCAAGGATAATACACTACTGAGTTCACGTCATCTGAGTCTATAATTGGGATGCTTCCAGAATGCAGAAAAGACTGATGAATCCTTCCTGAAGAATTAGGGAAGATGTCATGGAGAAAGGAACATTTAAACGAGGCCTTGGAAAATGAGTTGACTTTTAATTGGACACCATGGTATGCAGAACATAGTACACAGCACATACAACACTGTATTTTTGAGTCAAGAGTCCCATAGTCCAGTCTTGACTCCAGCACTTAGGTCAATGTGACCTTGTGCAGGATGTGTAACTGTCTGATGTCACCTTTTTCTTCTGCAAAGTAGGGCTGATAATTTATCTTTAGGGAGGTTTCAGCAAAATAGTCTACATATAAGCAGTGCTGAATACACAGAGTTTAAACAGTAGACACAGTTATACATAATATAATAGTCCTGTGATAGGGCAGATAGTAATACCTGATCACGTTTTTGAGGGCTTACTCTGTTCTTAGTGTTTGTAAGTATCATGCCATTTAATATCCTCTAAAACCCTACGTGGTAGGTATGATTGTTATCCATGCTTTATAGAGAAGAAAATAGATTTCGAGTGGTCCAGTAATTCATTTAAGTACACACAGAGGGCAGGAACTAGACACAGGCAGTTTGACTGCAGCCCACACTTCCAACAATTCACAGTGCTGCCTCCTTGTTTAGAAGGAGAGAGACCTGAAACTCTTGTTTGTGCAGTCAGTAGAGCTGTTAAGTGGGAGCAAGGGCATTATAGATGAGGCTTTCAAGGGTTTTTGAAGCTGCTCGTTCTGAGGATTGCAACACTGGCTGAGATTATAAAAATCTTTGAGGATGTTCTCATTGCAGCTCTGTATCCCTGGGCTCTAGACCTTGTTGGAACTCCCAAAATAATGATAATGCTTTCTTCACTCATCACAACATATATTGAATGCAGGCAAGGCCCTGGGAGAAAGGCAGAAATGAATAAGATCTACTCTAGGTTTAGAAGTTTGATTTTATTCTTTGGGCTTTAGGGAAACATTGAAGAGTTTTGAGGAGGCAAGAAGAAGAATGAATCTGGCTTTATGGGTAGGGCTATGATTGTGGTGGCAGATAAATTGGAGGCCTAAGAGTGTGCATGAAGAGATGTCAGGTGGCAAGCTCACAAGATAGTCTAAGAGCAGCAGGATCAGAGAGGAAGAGCATAGCATTAGAGGTGTGCCACAATTCACAGATCTTTGTCATGCTGGGACGTGAAATGTGTTGGGAGGGAGAGGTCATTGATGATATTGAGGGGTAGAGTCTGAATCAGTCAGGAAAGAGGAGGCAAGAGCAATTTACAAAATTGTGAGGAGGGATAAGGGAACCAATAACTAGAGGAACACCCAGGAACATGTAACAGTGGGGAGCTGTCACCATCCCAGAAAGAGCAATGTGGCTATGGTGTTACCAGGGCCATGAATGGGTTATCAGCTCCTGCTGGTAACAGAATGAGACAGAGGAGGAGTAGGTGAGGGTACAAGAAACAAATATCCTGATCTTTCTCCAACTTTCTAATCTTCCTTTAGCCACACCTGACCTTCAGCTAGGAGACAAGGGGGCCCAGACAGCATGGTGAGATCAGATTCCTGAAACTCAGGGCAGGACAGGTAGAGAAATGACTGTGGCCATGACCACAGGTACAGGGTTCCAAACAAAGGGTGACAGCACAGTGCCTGGGCAGCATATAATCTTGTGCTTACATGTAGATCCTGGGAGCCAGGCTGCCTGGATTTGAATCCTGATTCTTTCACTTACCAGTGGTGTGACTGAGAGCAAGTTATTTTACCTATCGGAGCATCAGTGATCTAATCTATAGAGAAAAGAAATTTGCTCATTGAAAGATAGTACAAAGCACACAGAACACAAAAGTATTAAACATGTGAATTTTTTTTGACAGGCAGAGTGGACAGTGAGAGAGAGAGACAGAGAGAAAGGTCTTCCTTTGCCGTTGGTTCACCCGCCAATGGCCGCTGTGGCCGGCGCACTGCGCTGATCCAATGGCAGGAGCCAGGTACTTATCCCATGGGATGCAGGGCCCAAGGACTTGGGCCATCCTCCACTGCACTCCCTGGCCACAGCAGAGAGCTGGCCTGGAAGAGGGGCAACCGGGACAGAATCTGGTGCCCCGACTGGGACTAGAACCTGGTGTGCCAGCACCGCTAGGCGGAGGATTAGCCTAGTGAGCCGCAGCGCCGGCCATGAATTTTGTTTTGCTTTTAGTTTTTTGTTGTGTAGACATAATGGTCCATGTACTACTATAGGGACTGCTAGTTGAGGGAGTTGGGGCTTGGAATGCTATCTTGGGTCTTGAGTCATATTGCTATGGGTTCTGTGGTGCTTATGGACTTCTCCTGGGGAGATGGCCCCAAAAATTGGTTTGTGCATCTGGGAATGAGAGGCTGTGGGGCTAGAATGATTGGAGCTTCTCTGTGGGGCAATGGATTGATGGGACTTTGTGTGTGGGATGCAGTGGATGGGACTGTCCCTGGACAGGCCGTGGAAACAGAAGGGTTTGGAATCTGTCTGTACTATATGAATCTACCAATCCATTTGCTCTGGCTTAATCCTCTCAGTGCCATGATACCACTTCAGAATCTCTCACCTGGCTCTTTCGGCTACAAGTTCAGTTGTGTGTTAATTGGCAGGATGGAGCCAGAAGCCAACTCTGCAGTCCTTGCATGGAACTAAGCCAATTGACCCACTTGAGGGTCCAAAAAGTAATCAGATTTTTATTAAGTATGTACATGCAGGATGCCATACTAGCGGGAAGGCAGAAGGGGAATGGGCAAGCTTTCTATTACCTCTTCTGATTGTGAGGTGCTTTAGTGTTTGCCATGGCAAAGTGCACATTCTCAGACCCTTGTGAGCTTAGAAATAATGTAGGGTTCTGCTTGCTAGGTCAGGAAAGCAAAATTTACATAAACTACAGCCAAATTCAGATCCCAGCTCCAACTCATATGCTTCTAGATGACAGGAGGATTTTAGGGGAAGCTACAATTCTCAGCTGGATGCGTAGGGAACCAGTTATGCAGAAGCCCATCAAGTGCCATCTCTCCTTTGGATGCCACAATGTGCCCTTGAGGTTGGACTGGACTCGCTCCACTTCTTTCCCACCTAAGTGAGCTTGACTCTCACTGGGATTAAACATGACAATAGGTCTGATCTGATTTCATCATCATTAAAAAAAATCATCTATTATTTTTCACTTTATGTTTCTGTGTGGGAGCAAACTGTTGAAATCCTTACTTAATGTATACTAAGCTGATCTTCTGTATATTAAGATAATCGAAAATGAATCTTGATGTGAATGGAAGGGGAGAGGGAGTGGGAAAGGGGAGGGTTGTGGGTGGGAGGGACGGTATGGGGGGGAAGCCATAGTAATCCATTATTCGTACTTTGGAAACGTATATTCATTAAATAAAAGTTAAAAAAAAAAAAAAAGAGAATCAAACCTGATTCTAATTCCAAGTCTATTGACAGCTGGACTGTGAATTCCGATGGATGGGGACTGTTTTATGCCCCTCCCCACTCAGTCTTCCTAGTTCTTAGCATAGTGATGGTCACATGGTTGGTGCTCGCTAAGTATTTTCTGAATGAATGAAGATACATTTGATCATTTCAAGGTAGTGCACAGTACATAGAACACTTTACTCACTGAACGAATGAAGACACAGGGAATTCAAAATGTAGGAAATGAAGATACATTTGATTGTTTCAAGGTAGTGCATGGTGCATAAAACACTCATTGAACAAATGAACATACAGGGAATTCAAAATAAGCTATTTAAGAGAATGTGATCTTTAATTAGAAAATGGGCTTTGCCATTTATTCATCTGTATAAATGTGGGCATTTTACTTACCTTTTAAAATTTTTATAAGATTTATTTATTTATTTGAAAAGCAGAACAATAGGGAGTGACAAAGAGATCTTCCATCTGCTGATTTACCCCACAAATGGCTTCAACAGCTAGATATGGACCAGGTAGAAGCTGGGATCCACAAACCTCAATCTGATCCATCACATGGATGGCAGGGGCCCAAGTACTTGTACCATCTTTCTCTACTTTCCCAGGCACATTAGCAGAGGAGCTCTGATATGGGATGCTGGTATTGCAAGCAAGGGCTACATGCTGTACCATGTTGCCAGACCCCTTACTTACCTTTTGTATGTGATATTCCTCATGTATAAAGTGGGGATGGTGGCTATACTTCTTACAGAGTTAGTTGAAGGATAAATTGAAAAAGTGCAATAAAGGGCCGATCCCTGGTCAATAGTTAGCAGAAAGGAAACATAAAAATGTAAATCACTGAACTTTCTTTCATTAGAGTTGTTTAAAAAACATCAGTGTCTTTTTCCTAACCATGCAACATATGCCAAGTGGCCAGGTCCCAGGCACCTGCAGTAGCATAGTCCCTAGAACCTTGTAAGATGGGATGTTCCATGTGGATGACACTGAGACCTCCCTTCTGTGCACAGCTTCACAGGAAGTTGGATGTGATTGCATCTCCTGTTTTCTTTCATTCTCACCATGACCCTGTGGTGTGAGGGACGGCTATAACTGTAGTCCTGTTTTATAGATGAGAACACAGAAGTACAAAGAGATAAAGATAACACATCCAGTAAGTGCCAGGGCAAGACCTTGAACAAAGTCTTTTGACTCTTTGAATAATATGTTCCATTATTTTAATTTATTTTAAATGTGCTTCCCTCTTTTCTAAAAAAAAAAAAAAAGCTGTTCACAACTGATAATTTTTTCCTGACTTAAGCATTTTTCTGCTCTTTTTGTGTTATGATCAATAAAATGTCACTGCTCTTTACAGGAATTGAGTGACTTCCATTGAATGATAGCATAAAGGCTGGGATTAAGCTCTTAAACTACTCATTCTTGCTTCTTTTGCTCTTACAATGGGATTATTCTTTCAAACAAGTGTTCATCCAGTCCGTCGTTTTCCTGTAGCTCAAGGACTTTGGCTCAAATGAAGTGCATAGGTTTTGATTCACCTGCAGCTGCTCAGATGGAGCAAGGAGAGTAGAGTAGGAGAGGATCAGAGGGAGAAGTAAGAATGTGCCTAACACAGGAGTCCAGAGATGACCACACTTGCCTGCAGGCCATGGAGTGGGTCATTGCTGAGTGGAAGATGTTGATGCACACCTCTAACCCATACCACAGACTTTCTTCACTTTTTCCTCTTCTTTCCTGTTTGGACTTTGTCTCACTTTGACCCACTGTTGCCAAAGGAAGCACATATCTTATATGTGGCTATTAAAATCATTTTTGGAAAGAGAACCAGGAAATGGGGATTCAAGAGAAATTGGCCAGCCATATTCCAGAACGGGAGGATTTCTATTTTAAACAACAACAATAATATTATTAAATCCAATTATCTCCCAGCCTCAATTTCCTATTCTCTTTACTTTTGCCATTCAACAAATATTAACTAAGCATGAACTATGTGACTGGCACTGTTAAATGACAGGAATTATAGCATTAATTGGCTTAAACACATTATCACCATCCTCTTGGAGCTTAAAGACTAGCCGTGTTGTTGGAGCTTGGATTGGGCAAGGGGGCAAAAGGAAGTAAATTTTTAACAGGACAGGAATGTTGCTGAGAAAGGGCAAGACTAGTAGTAAGCATACTCCGTGGTTATAGACCAGCCACCCAAGAAGAACACGATGTCCAGAGAGCAGGTGGTGACAGAGAGCAGGCCTGCTTCCACCAAAGCTACCTTCAGGCAGTGCAACAGGGCACTGGAGAGCAGTGGAGCAGGCAGTGTTCAAAAGTGTTGGTCAGTAGAGCTTGGCTATCCAATTCTGTTATACAAAGAACAGAGTTTGGGGAGTCTGCTTCCAGGTACTGCTATGGACATACAGGAATCTCACTTTCTAGAGGAATTTGATGCTGGTGGATGAAGCCTGAGCTTCAATCCTGGCTTTTCCAGGGCATTCAAAGCATAGTATCAGGGACAGGCATTTTTGCATGGTGGGTTAAGCTGCACTTGGGATGCCTGCATCCCATCTCAGATGGTTCAGGTCTTGCCTATTCTGCACTTCCCATCCAGCTTCCTGCTATGTACCTGGGAAGGCAGTGTATGATGACCCAAGTACTTGGATCCCTGTCACTCATGCGGGAGATCCAGATGGAGTTCCTGGCTTAGTCCTAGCTGTTGCAGGCTTTTAGGGAGTGAATCAACAGATGAAAGACTCATTCTCTCTCTCTCTCTCTCTCTCTCTCTCTCTGCCACTCCACCTTTCAAGTTAAATAAATAAATCTTTTTTTAAAAGCAGCAGCATGATAACAGGTGATTTTGCATATGTTATTATCCCTTTTAATCTTTGCAACAATCCTTTATAAGATTGAAGTCTGTATTACTACCTCATTCTTATAGAAAAGGAATCTAAATATTACTGAGGTCATGAGACTTGTTACAGTGTGGGCATCTGGAATAATCCCAGCCCTCTGACTGTTCCTCTATACCCCAATGCCTGCCAGGGGAGTGGTGGGAGAAGTCCATACTACAAGTCAGAAGAGCTCAGCCTTTATCCTGGCTGCCCTTGACCACTGTTTTGTCTCAGCCTAACCTCTCTGCATGTTGGCTACATTAGCTGAATTGCAAGGTCTCAGGTGTGCCCTCCAGTTCACCCTCGTGAAGTAAAGTGGGACCAGGGGCTCTGAGTCGTAGATCAAATGCTGCCACTTTCTGGATGGGTTTCTTATTTAACTCTGTGCACATTCTTGATCTCATCTGCGATGAGAACTATAGGGAATAAAAGGGACAATGTAAGTGAGTGCCCACCTTGTGACCCAGCTTCACATGTGTACCTTTGTCATCAATTGTCTTGATGTTCTCACAGCTTTGAGTGTAGCCAATATCTCCACTCATTTCTTCTTGGGATCTGCCCTCATAAATGTTTCTCTGCTCCATGGGAAATGAGCACCAGCTTCCACCGGCATAGAAAATCCTATCCCTACACCACGCCCTGCAGGGTCAAGCCCCCTGGATCTCCACCTGGCCTTCTTCCTTTGACCTTTACTTTCCTACCCAAACCTCTGGCTTTCAGAACATGCTGAGCACATCCTGCCTGTGGCCCTTCACGTGTGCTCTTTGCCAGCTTTCTGAGGTCCAAATATCACTGGAATGTCTCCTGTTCAACCTGGCCATCCACCACAGTGTCCTAAGAGGGTATTCTTCCTGTCAGTCACATCTTTCCCATTACAGTTTCTTTTCAGAATATACCACTTTCTGAAATTGGCTTGTGTATTAATTGCATTTTGTCTGTCTCCTCTTCACACTGTTCTGTGAGTATAGGTATCTCAGCTGTCCTGTTGATCCCCATATTATTGACATCTGGAAAAGTACTTGGTACACAGCAGTATTCAATAGAATAGCCATGTGCTAGTTGAATGAATGAATGATTGAATAGATTAATCCACCCACCCATCTTGGTGTTTCTGGTTACTGTCTTATCTCCTGGTGCTCTCCTACCCATCCCCCTCAACTGACTTTGAGTTCAGGCTGTGTAGGGGCCTGGCTCCTGTCTATCTTGAGTCTCCATGGCTCTACACCATATGGCTTGAGATAAGTTATTCCCGCTCCTAGTTTCAGGCTCAGCTCCAAGATGCCCAGGCTGGGCTTAGAGGTTGTCCACAGGATGTGCTCTGACATGGGACGAGGGAGGGTTCACAGAATACTATTCATGCTCAGTCCTTGTTGATGAGAGAAGAATCCCAGTGCTTTGCTGCCTGAGAGGTGGCTGGTCCAGGTGAATAACCTGCCAAGGATCTGGGATGGTGACTCTTGGGGTAAGGTGGGGAACGAGGTCTGGCTTGCATGTGGGCGCGGAGCATGGGACAACACAGCACATCAGGAACATGAGCCCTGCTGCAGTTCCTTTGGGGGCCCAAGCTCCTCTAGCTCCTTCTGCAGAGTGTGACTCAGCCTGAAACCTCACCCCGCCCAGAGGTGGCTGCAGCTGACAGACTAATCACCCCCTTGGCTGTGCCACAGCACCCAACTGCCTGTTGCTGCCCGTCTGGCAGCTCATTGGAGTCATCCAGGCATTGTTTACCATCACCTCCAGGCATGCATAATTCATCAAGCCTCCTTCTTTGCTGTATCCATCATCTCCCTGTACCTCCCATAATTCAGGCAGCAGAGTCCTCCTCCGAGGACTCAGAGAACACAGGAGCTCCCACCTTACTGAGGAGGCTGTCCAGAGACCAGACACTTTCAAACCAAGATGAAGGGGTGGGAAGGGACTCTGTCCTGGCCCTGCACAAGACAAAGCTGCGACATCCTGGGAGGCAGGAGCATCCTCCACACCCTTCCCTCTTTCCTACCACTCCCTGCCCATCAGGACTCTCTCCCCACATTGCCCATCCTGGAGACTGGGAAAAGCAGCTGCTCAAGGTGAGCCAGGGGTTAGATGCTGGTGCTGGGTTGACACTGAGGAGAAGCTGGAAGGGATATCATGGGGCCCCTGCTGCCTTGCTGCAGTCAGTTAGCATGGAAAAGTGTTATCTTTTTGCATGCTGCCCCAAATAGTTCCCATTTATAGAAGCGTTTCAGTTATCCCAAGGTGTTGACTTGCTGCAGGCTGACCCGCCATGCTCCCTACCCGTCTGAGCTGAGACATCACCATCAGGAGGTGTCCCAGCCCAAATTCCTTCCTGATGAGGACTGTAAGAACTCAGCCGCCCGAAAAGGGTGTGAGCTAGAGGGATCTGGCATCCATCTGGGGGAGTCTGAAGCTGGGTGCTTGCATGCCCATCTGGGAAGGAATTGGGGAGAAGGAGACTGCCAACATGCACTTGATTGCAGCACCTCATCTCACAAGAGGAAAACCTGCTCCCACAGGCTCAGCGACTTACCCAAGGACACTCCCACCTTTAGTGAGGGCCGGTCTTGAATCCCAAGGTAGAGAACCACTTCTTTCCGAACATTGAATCCTCATAATGATGGCTGTGTTGTAGGTACACTTCACCTCATTTTACAGGAGAGGAAACCAGGACACAACTGAGCCAGTAGTCAGCTTCCTCTGTAGCTGTGCCTGGGATTAAATCCAGAAGGTCTGTAGCTCCAGGGCTGTGCTCTTAGCAGTGGTACCATTTGGGCTCTCACCATACCTCAGGCCTCATGGTGGCATCTCATGGGGTGGTTGGATATGGACAGCAAGCATCCAGGACAGTTTACAAGGACAAGGCCTACCTCCTCTTGCTTCTCCTTTTCCTACTGAGACAGTCTTCATGTAGTCCACAGCACTTAAGCTGAGTTTACATAAGACCTTTGCAAATATTAACTCATGAGACCCTCAGGACAGCCCTATATAAAGTTTTATTATAATTGTACAGATAAGGAAAACGAACTGTGAAAGCCATCAACACATAAATTTTCCTAGTGAGCCTCAAATATATGAGGAAAGATGAATAAATACTTTTCTTTCCCAATTTCTAAGATTCTCTGGCCTGGGATTCCCTCTCCACCCCCCAAGCCCTAATAAGTCCATTCCAAAAATCACAGTCCTTCTGTGGAGCTGCATAAGCCAGAAAACTGGAGCAGCATCTTGGTTTTTCCTTCCTCTACCCTCTTCAAATCCAATCGGTTACCATGACCTCTCTCCCTTCCTCCTAAGTGTCAGTCTACCCATCCTCTTGCAGGTCTCTCTGTTCCATGCTTGTACTCTCCCAAACCCATTCACCAGATAGCAGCCAAAGAGAGCTTTTGATGCAACAGGGAACACACATACACACACACACATACATGCACACACAAACACACACAGTTCCTCATTACAGCTCAAGAGGCTTTGCTTGAACCTTTACTCTCTCTTGCGTTTTTCCTTTAAAAGCATTTGCTACAGTTTCCAGTTGTGCATCAGTTAGAAATAACTCTGCCTTGACCAGCTCTCTCTAACATCAGAGCAGAGGGTGTGTTTTATTTCCTTTGCTGTGTTCCCTCTGTCTCTCACTGTATCTGCCACACTGTAAATCAGAGGTTGGAAAATGACAGCTCTTAGAACAAATAAAGCTTGCCATCTGGGGTTTCATTTGTTTTTCAATTTAACAGTTTTATTGAGATATAATTCATGTTACATACAATTCATCCATTTAAAGTATGTACTGCAGTGGTTTTTAGTATAATCACAGAATTGTACAACTATCATCTGAGTCGATAGTAGGACACTTTGATTTCCCCAAAAAGAAACTCCCCATGTCCTTATAACCCCTTACTCCTACCCTAGGCAAACATTAACATTAATTCTGTTTCTATAGATTTGTCTAATTCTAACATTTTGTAGAAATTGAATCTTGCAATATATGGTCTTTTGTAACTTGGTTCTTTCAGTTAGCTCAATGATTTAAAAGTGCATACAGATTGTGGCATTTATCTTTACTTCATCCTTTCTACTACTGAATACTATTCCATTGTATCAGTATATAACATTTTATTATAAGTTGATGGACATTTGAACTTTCTCAACCTTGAAGTCAATTGTGTGGACTATGATCTCCACCTTTAGATCTATGGTGTCTTCGGACTCCACTAACTCACCCAATGCATTCAATGATTGAATATCCAAGAGGTACAGGGATCTGTCCCGGAGCCCACATTTTATGGGACAATTGGTCATTGGCAGGTGTTCAACAAAGTGAGCAGAGACAAAACTCAAGAATAGCTGAAGGATCGTGGGTTGCAAGAAATTAACTCAAGACAAACTTAGGGAACCTGAAAATATGAAAATTTAAAATACATGTATTCTTTGATCCTCAAAATCTCACTCTGAGGAATTCATCCTCAGGAATAATCATGTAAGTGCTCAAAGATAAATTTGCAAGGATATTCATGGAAGCATCTTTTAAAATATGTATGTAGAATTGAAAACAAGCAGAATTTCCATCAATAGAAAGCTATGAATATATCCATGCATTAAAACATGATACAGAAATTAAAACAGGATGGATTTGGGAACTTTTATAAACTGAAGTTGGGAGTATAAATTGGTATATACATTTAAGAAAAGTGGAAATTTCACATCTAGGTATATACCCAAGAGAAATGTCTTTAGAAGTGTACCAAAAGGAATGTATGAAGAATCTCTATGGGTAGTATCCCTAAACAATAGACAACTTGAAAGTTCCTCAACATTGGAATGGGTAAATTGATTATTATGTAGTCATACATTGTGTAACATAAAATGAATTACTGCTACACAAAGAAATGCATAATGAATATTTACAGAGTGTTGACAAAGAAACTAAAAATAAAAGAGTCTATAGTGTACTGAATCATTGTATATGAAACTCAAAATCAGGCAGAATTAATATATAGTTTAATTGAAATCAGAAGAATGGTTATCCTTGAGGAGAAGGACAGAGTTAGTGATTAAAAAGAGGTGCTGGAGAATGTGCCTGGAGGGTAGGGCTGTTAAAGGTTTATATATTATTCTCAGGAGCTCCACTATTTGTGTACTTTTCTATAAATGTTTGTTATATTTCAATATAAAACACAATTTTTTTAAAGAAGAACATGCACCATCTATTAGAAAAAGAGAACAGATCATGGAGCAATATGTACAGCAGCATCTCATTTAGATGAGAAAAAGAGGATTCGTTATGATGGAAAATTCTGGAAATCTATGCACTAAGATGTCAATAGTGGCTCTGCTTGGCAAGAGAGTTTTGCTGCCTTCTATATTTCTGTACTGTTGAATTTTTAACAACATCTATTACTTCATACAAGGGGAAAATATGCTTCTCTTGTGAAAAATGAAGAAAGCAGGTTGCTGGTTTGGTCAGCCCAAGGGAAATGGAGCAGAATGAGGCTTACAATTTACGTAACTGAAACTGTCTCCCATAGCTCCTGGGGAAGAACCATGTCAACACACTGACCACAGCCCGGTGTTGATGTGTGTCCTCCAACCTGGGGCATCAACATTCTTAGTGTATAACCCCAGGTCTCCTACTCATTCCTGTTCATCTTCTTAGTTGCTAGGCAATATGTAATTAAATTTTGGAATGCCTCCTCCACCCTGGATACATTATCCTGGAAATTGGACTTTGCATCTGGCAGTCTTAGAAAGCAAAATTCCACTCCCCTCAGCACCCCCACTCTCTGGCTTGCAATTGACTCACAATTTAATTAAAATGATTCCAGGGACATCTGGTCTCCTTTTCTAAGAGTGCATTTGCAGTTGGTTTTTCTGGCGTGTTTTTGTTTGCAAGCCATGGATTTATTTACAGAGACAGGGAAGCTCATTTTCTCTCTTAGGTACATCTTTGTGGTTTTTATTAATGCTCTGTTTTTCAGGCCACAATCATCATAAGCTCCTAGTGTTCTGCTTCCCCCTGAACTCTGCTCAGTCAATGAGTGATGAGTGATACCACAAAGGTACCTGCCACCCTGCAGGCCCCATCCAGAATATAGCGGCCATATGGGGGTTGAACCAACAGAAAAGGAAGACCTTTCTCTCTGTCTGTCTGTCTGTCTCTCTCTCTCTCACTGTCTAACTCTGCCTGCCCCCCCCCCCAAAAAAAAAGGAAAATTAGCAAGTGTTTAGGGACTGGTTAGGCATCTGATTACCACTTTGAGACTTTCTCCTTAGATAATACCAGAAGGACTTTGGGAGAACTGGGAAGGAAATAATCCCAATTACAGGATAATGTAAAAAGCATAATGACCTAGATTATGTTAGAAGTCCATTCAGGTCTGTCCAGTCATGAGACCGTCCACAGAAGAGACAGCTGCAGGCTCTGCGGGTTGAGGCTGTGTCCATTTCCAGGGAAGTGAGGCTATGAGAGAATCTTGTTTATGGCTTCCAGAGTCAGCAGAGCAAACAGTTGTCTGGTTACCTGAGCCCCCCAATTCCCAGCCCTCGTTTTGCAGTCCAGTGTTTCCCGTGCTTTAGTGGAGACTTCATTGCAGGCAACATAGACTGGTAAAATGCCCTTAAGTAAAGCATTCTAAGGCTAAAAGCAGCATACAGGATCAAGAGTGGGAATGACATAAGTGGTTCCCATGAGTCCTGGAGCTGAGCTGCACACTCTGTCCCTTTCAGGGTGGTCTTGGCCATGTCATCTTTGTCACATGGTCCAGAATGTCCCTGCTATTCCTCAGGCGGTTTGACTTTCCTTCTCCCAACAGCTCTGTCTCTACAATATCCAAGACAATCAGCTGATTGACCCAGCTATAAACTGGCTCCCTTGAGGTTAGGGAACCAATTCTGCGCTATTCAGGAGCCAATCCTACACAGAGAACATTCTAGCACCCTTACTCAGGGAGAAAGATGAGGGAAGGATGGTCTAACCTAAAAGAGGAAGAGCTGGCATGGCAGGCACATCACAAAGCTACCTGGGGCAGGTGTCTCAATTCCTGGCTGACTGCTGGTCTCCACTCAAGAAACTGACCATCTGCCACTCTCTGTCTCCTGATCCCATCCACCAGCTACACAGTGAACTGAAGACCTGGAGGGCCAATGCATGCACCTTCTTTGAGTGTGACCACTTTGTCACCAGAAATAAAGCATGCTTGGATGCCCAAGTAGCAGATACTCATAAGGAGTACCTCTAGTTTTTCATTCATTCATTCATTCATTCATTCAATTCTAGAAAGTCTGGTTGGATATTATGGGAAAAGCTTGAGAAGCATAAGTATTTGTGAGTTCAAATATGGTGCTGCCATTTACCCACTGTTTCACCCTAGTCAGTTACTTGCACCTGTAGGATTGAGATTTAAGAAGACCTAAATTTGAGAGACTTTTGTGAGGATAAAATTAAATGATGTGTTTTCTGGTCCTGGGGGTTCACAGTCTGATGGGAAAGACCTAAACACAAAACTAAACCAGAAGACAACATGCTGCAGGCATTAAGAGACACCACTAAAAGTGATTGAATAACCCTGAGAATGGAGCAGCTGACTCTGCCGCTGAAGAGACTGCCCTTTGACTGGACCTTGAAGGGCAGGGCACCTTGGAAGGCATAGCGTGTGGGAGCTGGATACTGGCTGAAGGGAGAGGGTGCGATGTAAAAGAGGGGGGACATGTGAAGCACATCCAGGGATCAGGGAGCAGTGTGACACAGCTCAAGCACAGAGCTTGGGGCCCTTTTATGCAGGAGAGAACAGGCAGGTGGGAAGCAGGTTTGTGCAGGGAGATAAATGCCACCATGCTTCTGGCTAGTCTCCCACTTGTGCCTGATTGCGTTTGTCACTGCTTGAGCTTGAGTAAGAACGGATTGTCACAGAGAGTCCACATACGGGGATATTTTATATATTGTGGGAGAAAACCATTTCTGACCACAGACATACTTGGATGAAAGCACAGAGAACTTTGCTGCAAAGTCAAGCAAGACTGGAAAGCAAGCCAAGACAATTGTGGAAAAACCATTGCTTTAATCTAATCAGCAACAGCCCTCGTCCCTTCCTCTCAGCAGGCAGGAAGGATGGGAAGAAAGGAGGCAGGCTGCTCAACGTACTTCAGCTGGTACCCAATGTAGAGCAGACTTACAGCATTACACAAAGCTTTGGTAATAATTCTTTATCACTCTCCATACTTCTAATGCAGGAGAAATTCTTGGTTATTATATGCATAAACCTCAACAAAACCTCACTCTCCTCGTTTTTAAAATGGGAACAATTATTGCTAGCTTGCTTCTCTTGAAGGTTTGCCATGAATTTAAAAATTAGGTAATGCATGTGAAACAGCTTTGAAAGCAGAAAAGCACCATCTCAAAATGAAAAATGTATTATTCCATGGCCATATTATTACTCCAGAAAAATTTTGAATCCTGCCTTTTTCATTTAATACTGTTCCCTAAATGTTTCCCACATGATTGGGAAAATCCTAATATTGGCTTTTTAATAACAACCTTCTGTCCCATTCAACAGATACACTCTAAATTACTTAAATGTGCCTCCCCCACTTATTATTGGACATTAAGATTGTTTTCAGGGGCTGACGCTATGGTGTAGTGGGTAAAGCTGCTGGCTGCAGTGCTGGCATCCCATATAGGTGCTTGTTCAAGTCCTGGCTGCTCTACTTCCAATCCAGCTTTGCTATGACCTGGGAAAGCAGTGGAAGATGGCCCAAGTCCTTGGGCCCCTGTACCCATGTGGGAGACCTGGAAGAAGCTTCTGGCTCCTGGCTTTGGATTGGCCCAGCTTTGGCCATTTGTGGCCATTTGGGGAGTAAACCAACAGATGGAAGACCTCTCTCTCTTTCTCTTTCTCTCTCCTCTCTCTTCTCTCTCTGCCTCTGCCTCTCACTAACTCTACCTTTCAGATAAATAAATAAATCTCTTTTAAAAAAGATTGTTAGCAATTTTCTACTCTTATGACTCATGAAAAATACCCACATTTGTACTTATAGGGGCTTTTCCTCCTTTTCCACATCTCAGATGGTTTTCTTGGCAAAGAAGAATCTTTGTGCAGCAAAGTAATAGACAGCTCTCAGACTCTGGATACAGATTGATATATATGTGATGGATTCTTTCCAGAAGTGTTGTGCTATTTTTCACTCCCACTGGCATCCTGCAAGCATGGACACTATGTCCTCGGTGACCGAGGCTGTAAGCTCCTGAGGATAGGAACTGTGACTTAACTGCTCCCCCACTGTACTCCAGTTTTTGACCCAGTGTGGGCAATGTGCCTGAACACAGTCGTCTCTGCTGACAGAGTGAATGATCAGCTGGTGTCGACTTTGTCAGGTATGTTTCTGTTACATATGACTGATGGACAGTTTAACTGTGAGCTCGGTAATAGCAGCCAAGAGCATTCCTGTTAAAAAATGGACCCATGCTATGGGAACAAACTAAATAAAAATCGAAGCACAGCAGGAATTCCTAGAAGGTTCTGCTGCTCCAAACTGACTGCCAGTCCTTTTTGCTTGAAGAATTAGTCAACCTGCGGTCTGGCTTCTTAGACACAAGAGCTTCATGTCTTTTGTGAAGTGTGGAAAAGTTTGTCATTGGAAATAAGTGATGAGATCAGTGGTTGTTCAGATCCAGCTTTTTAATTCTTCTGGTATTTTATTCCCTTTTTCTGGGTAGACTATGTGGCCCTCAGGAGGAAGGGATACCAGGGTTCTTAAGTCTGACTGTATAAGTGATGTTTTACTCCTTTTTCCTTTGCTGTAAAAAAAATACCTGATACTGGGTACTTTATAATGAGTAGATATCTATTTAGATCATGGTGCTTGAGGCTGGGAATTCCAAACTCATCTTCTCAGCAACCAGAGAAGACTTTCTTTCTTCCTACATCATACCATAGCTGAGGCATTGCACAGTAAGACCTTGAAAACTTGCCATCTCAGGTCTCTCTTCGTCTTCTTGAGGAGCTTGATAATGCCAGCAAGGGGGACCTACCCTCCCAGCTTATCCAACCCTGGTTACCTCCCAAATAACCTGCCTCCAAATACATTTAACAGTGATTTTGAAGTTTATGTTTCCAAAACATGAACTTGGGGAACACATTCACACCGTAGCAGATGATCAATGACTCTGTCCTGTGGAGGAGATCAGGCCCAGAATGGAAGGCAACACTTACCAGGGGTGACTTTATACTCATAGCTCAAGAACTCTCTCTCAGCAGCCCCATACCCCTTCTCTTTCCTGCGCTGTCCACCTGGAGAAAAGCAAAAGGGCTCCCATGTATGGGCAGAAGTTATGTCTGGCACCTTGCATGGCTTATCTCGTGTTAAATTTAGAAAAATCTAAGCCGGCGCCGCGGCTCACTAGGCTAATCCTCTGCCTTGTGGTGCCGGCACACTGGGTTCTAGTCCCGGTTGGGGCGCCGGATTCTGTCCCGGTTGCCCCTCTTCCAGGCCAGCTCTCTGCTGTGGCCCGGGATTGCAGTGGAGGATGACCCAAGAACTTGGGCCCTGCACCCCATGGGAGACCAGGAGAAGCACCTGGCTCCTGCCATCGGATCAGCGCAGTGCGCCGGCTGCAGCGCACCGGCCGCGGTGGCCATTGGAGGATGAACCAACGGCAAAGGAAGACCTTTCTCTCTGTCTCTCTCTCTCTCTCACTGTCCACTCTGCCTGTGGAAAAAAAAATAGAAAAATCTAAATTGCAGGCACCATAATCTCCACATTAAAAATTAGGAACCTATGGGGCCAGCACTGTGGCATGGCAGGTAAAGCCTCTGCTGGCAGTGCAGGCATCCCATATAGGTGCTGGTTCGAGTCCTGGCTGCTCCACTTCAAATCTAGCCCTCTGCTGTGGCCTGAGAAAGCGGTAGGAGATGGCCCAAGTCCTTGGGCCCCTGCACTTTTGTGGAAGACCTGGAAGAAGCTCCTGGCTCCTGGCTTCAGATTGGCCCAGCTCCAACCATTACGGCCATTTGGGGAGTGAACCAGTGGATGAAAGACCTCTGTCTCTGTCTCTGTCTCTCTGTCTCTCTCTCTCTCTCTCTCTCTCTCCCTCCCTCCCTCCCTTCCTCCCTCCTCCCCTCCCTTCATCTCTCCCTCTGTAACTCTTTCAAATAATGAATAAATAAATCTTTAAAAAATTTAGGAAACCAGAGGTTACCCAGCTGATAGGTGGCAGAACCAGGACTCAGATGTCACTACCTCAAGGCTCTCTGGTGCTATGTAAGGAACAATCATCATATAAGAAAGTGCACCCCCTCTCCTGTGTCACCATTACCTCTTTCATTGTCAGCTCCAGGTTTTTTGATTTGTTACATTCCAATTACTGTAATACCTTTCTACTCACCCTGCCTTCCTGAGGCTTTCTCTCACAGTCCCAGTTGACAGGGATCTTTTGCATGCATAAGATCTGTCATTGCTCTCAGTGTGATCTGGATGAGCTGTTTAACCTCTAACAGAGCTCCTTTACTTTCTTATTTGTAACACGTGGACAGTAATAGTCCCTCCCTCGCTTTTCTTCCTTCTGCCCTTCCCTTTTTCACCCGATGTACTCCTTCCTGTCCCTCTTTCTTTTTAACATATCTTTGTTGAATGTCTACTTAGTACTGGACATGGGGATAGATTTAGCCATGGTGTAGACATAACTGGGAATTGAGGCTATAGCTTCTAGACTTGGAGAACCCCTTCATATCTTTCTTTGACCTTGGACATGTTATTTACTATTATAAGTTCTTGTTTGGAGATAAAATTTTTGTAATACAATGCTATTATTTCTGTACATGCTTTGCTGCTTCTTGCATCCTACTTAAAATCACTAGAGGCATTTGTGCATGTGCATATGGTTAGCCTTGCAAACTAGCACTTGACACAATAAATGCTGTGTAGTAAATAGTCAGCATGTACCAATTATGTGAATGAATATGATTTTTCCTCCCAATGACCATTTCTGTTCCTGTCTTGTTTAGGCCCTATTAGTATCAGAGTTGGAAGAAGCCTGGAGGAGTCTCTGAGTTAATTCAGTCATGTGGCTGAATTAGTGACAGAACTAAGTGTCTATAAACACAGTATGTGCCCCCCTCTTTGTTCCTAGTTCAATGGCTGAAACTCCCTTCAACAGTTTTGTCTATAGTCATCTAGAAGGTAAAACTCAAGTGAGGCCAGTACACATGTGTGTTGTCCCTGGAGATCCCTCAGAGGGTACCCAAAGGTCTCAGGGGCAGAGCTCTACCCCTCTGTGAGCACACCTACAGGGAAAGGCAACTGAGGGCCCCTTCTCTGACTGCAGGCCATCAGAACCCGACAGGGGAGAGTAAGCTGCAGAGACTTCCCTCTGAGCAACTCGGCTCCTGGCTGCTTACGGGGAGATGCAGGCTGCCTTTGATTCCTGAAGATGAATAAGCTGTGGAGATGCTCCCCCTAACCCTGGCGTTAATGAGGTCTTTGAACTAAACAAAATTCACATCTGTAGTTGTGAGCACAGAGTGCCGACAGCACAGAGCCCCTCATTAGCCATTTCCCTGTATCCAGCTGGCTGGACCCTGCAGGGACGCCACACAGAGGGACGGACACACACACACACACTGGGAGGGGGGGGAGACCCCTAGAGACCTAGAGACCTAGCTCTTTGGTATTACAGGCACTGGCATTCCAGACTTTACTCTTCTGTAGAGTAGGGTATGTATGTGCTACCCACCTTATAGGTTAGTTGCATAAGTTATCATATGAAAATCCTGTGGCCAAAATTTACCTCTGAATAGGTGACCTAAGGATGAGGCAGTAATGGAGTGGAGGGAGGAGGAGGAGGAGACAGAGGAGTGGTTACCTCACCAGCCTGTGTGGAGGTCTAGAGCATGGAGTACACCCAAGAGAATTCACTGCAGGGTGTTTTTACTTGAACTCCCTTTGACATCTCAGTTGCTGGCACCCAGGCTGCTAGCTGAGGGACTGTTGATGATGCTGAGCATGGACAAGCATTTGCCAAGCACAGGGCTTGGTTTCAGGCCCTGGAGGGTAGCTCATGAAATACATTGGAAGAAAGGACATAAACCCCAAATCTTTGTAGGCCCTTGGTTTACTATAGAATTTTGAACAAGTCATTTTCTCCTATGGAGGCAGTTTCTGCATCTGCAAACTCTAGGGCTGGAAGGAGATACTTTGGTCACCATAGAAGAGAGGATGTCATTGGTTTGAATCCCAGCCTTGCTGTAGATTAGCCAGGTGACCTCAGGTAGATCTGTGAGCCTGGTTACTAACCTCTGCAATGATCCCTGACTGCTTTGGGCAGTTCATGCCCCTCTGAGCATCAGCACCTGCACCTGTAAGATGAGGGTTTAGACTTAATAGCATTAATGGTCCTACCACCCCAGAGGTCCCTGAGTCCACACCTCTCACTTGTTCTTTTTTTCTTCTCCCCTCCCTTTATCCTATACCCTTTACTCCTTAAGTGGGAAGGAGTTCAGATACTAAGGATGACTGGCTGAACTGGGGGTGAAGCATAAGAAAAAGGAAAGACAAGGACAAAGTTCTTTCCTGTCCCTGGTTTCCCATTGTCTCTCACCATACTCTGTACCTGTTCTACTCAGTTTTCCCTCCTCTAGATTCTCTTCTGCAACATTCAGAGATATTTCTACAATCAGAGCCTTTAATTGTGCTCTTTGGGATTTCTGACATCTTGGGGCTGAGAGATTGAAAGATACACAATGTTCAGAATGGCACCAGATGACTCAGGCTTGCTTTAGGCAGCCAGAAAGGAGCCAAGGGCCCTGGGAAACTAGAGTCGCTATGGTTGGGGTTGGGGTGGGAGTGGGGCTTAGGGGAAGGTACTTAAACTGTAGGGCTGACAAGGAGTAGCTGAGAGAGGCAACAGGGAACAGCATATACCCTCAGCAGGCCTCACTGTGCCTGAGCTCACAGCCTCAGGAGGCAAACTTGTTCTGGCCCTCTTCAGACTGGGGGTCAACTAGGATACCAGACCCTAAATGCAGCCCATGAGGACTTCTCTTCAGCTGCAGGAAAAACCAAATCCCCAGCAGGTCACCTGCAGTCCTACCCACATTTCCAGCCTTGCCTTCCAGCTCCATCTCTCTCCTCCCCTATGAATCCCCTGTCGTTAGGCAATAGATACTTCTGATCCCTGAACAAACTGCCAAGGTCTCTCATGCCTCTGGGCTTTGGCCTCTTTGTCCAGCATGCCAATCACACTTGCCATACCTTGGAAACAACCAACTCCTATAGCACCTACTCCCTGTTTGGCTAACCCTAACCCTCCATGTGGACATGATCTCTTCATCCTCTGGCTCCCACTGCCTCTTATTACAATGCTACAACTGTGACCGCCACCATCAAGGCTATTGCCACTGCTACTGCTCTTACTACTGCTACTGCTAGCGCCACTACCACTACTGCTAGTGGCACCATCATCATTACTACTACAACCATTACCACCACCACCACCACCACTGCTAATGTTGTTTCTACTATGGCCTCCACCACTACTACTGTTACCACCATCATCATTACTACTACAACCATCACCACCACCACCACCACTGCTAATGTTGTTTCTACCATGGCCTCCACCACTACTACTGTTACCACCACCATTAATACTACTACAACCATCACCACCACTGCTAATATTGTTTCTACTGCTGCCTCCACCACTACTACTGTTACCACCACCATTACTGCTACTACAACCATCACCACCACCACCACTACCACCGCTACTAATATTGTTTCTACTACTGCCTCCACCACTACTACTACTGTTACCACCCCCCTCACTACTACTACAACCATCACCACCACCACCACTACCACCGCTACTAATATTGTTTCTACTGCTGCCTCCACCACTGCTACTACTGTTACCACCACCATTACTGCTACTACAACCGTCATCACCACTGCTAAGATTATTTCTACTACTGCCCACACCACTACTACTGTTACCACCCCCCTCACTACTACTACAACCACCACCACTACCACCACCGCTAATATTATTTCTACTGCTGCCTCCACCACTACTACTACTGTTACCACCACCATTACTACTACTACAACTGTCACCTCCACCACTACCACCATCACTGCTACTGCTACTGCTGCTATTACTACCACCATCAACACTGCTGCTACTTCTACTACCACCACTGCAGCTACTGCTGCTGTACTCCTATTACTCCTGCTACTATCACTACCACAATTACCTCCACCACCACCACTACTACTGCTACTGCTACTACTGCCACCACCACTACTACTTAATAACACTCCTACCATTACTACTAATACTTGTACTACCATCACCACCATACTACTACTGCTGCTGTAACAATCAACACTGCAGGTGCTCTTGCTGTGTCAGGCATTGTTCTAAATGCTTTACACATATTTAAATTAAATTCTCACAATGAGCTCATGAAATTGATACTGGTACTTCTTTCCTATTTTAGTTTTATAGATGACAAAACTAAAAGCCAGAGGTTAACCTGGCCAGTGTCCCTGCACTTAACTTCTAGGTGTACAGAGGCACATGCACACTTTTATTGTAGTATCATAAGGTAACGGCTATGGCTCTTTGTTTACTTCTTTCTCTCTGCTTCCTCTTCCGTCATCCCTCCTTTCCCCTTGCTCTTTCACTCCTTCCTTCCTCCTTTTATACTGTGGGCATCTCAGGGTCAAAAACCTCATCATTTTAAATTTTTTGAATACCCGGAGCTGAGCACAGTTCTGGCATGTCACCAGCATCAACAACTGTTGAAATGGATTATGCTGAATGAATTGACTATAATCTGATCTGTATCTCATGCTCTCATGAGTAGAGCTGACCACCCTGGGACCATGATCAGAATACCCCAGGACTCTGAATTCATCCCGATCTTTCACCTTCTCCGTTTGGTGAGGCACAGTCCTGAGAATACATCAGAAAATATACAGCACCCCCTTACCTGCTCCCAGATCCTCCACCACTACTACCACCACCATGATTATCATCACCATCATCAGTACAGGCAAACTCCTGAGTGGATACAAGTAGATTTCACCCTATCCATCTACAGTTCACTTCTGAACAAGTGTCTAGGTGTTTCTCCACCAAAGAATCATAATCATAACTGTGTATGTGCTGGCCGTTTTGCCAAATAACTTCATTGAATCCCCAAAACAAGCATATGGCACTCATCATATTATTCACTCTGAATTTATATGTGGCTCAGGAGGCAGATTAACTCATTTGGGATCATACAGACTCAGAGGCAGAGCCAAGAATCACACTGAACTCTGTGGGACCCAGAGCCCATGTTCTCTAGTCACACACTGTTGAGTCATCTCACCACACGTGGACATTTCCTGAGAGGGAACGTGACTGGTCCCAGGTCACACAGCCGGCTGGAGGCAGACCAGGGCCTCCAGTGGGTGTTGAGCCAACTCCCAGCTCTTCTGCTGCAGCAGCAGGCATCCAGTGTGCTCACCTCCAAGGAAGCTTCTACCACTTGTTCATCCCCTTCTTCATTGACCCTCCCTCTTTCCCCAGCAACTTTGTCTGCCCAGCTGGCATCCTCTCCTTCTGCCTGGCTGTCTGCTGCCTGCATCTCCTTCTGCCCCCACTCCAACTCAAAGACAAACACAGTTGCCTGTGTGTTTCCCCAAGCCTGACTGTTCTAGTAGGGCTTATGTCATGCATCTGCTCCTGCCCAGCAACCACAGGGAATTGGAAACAGCAGCCCAACTCATCCCTGGAGACAGTACCTGTCTCTCTGAGCATAACAAGTGCAAAACTAACACACACCACCTTCAGGGAAGGCTAATCCCATACAGAAAGCTCATCCCATGACAATTAACAAATGGGAAATGGCTGTTTGTGACAGAGGCCCCCAGATCTCAGCCCTGGCCGACTCAGCTGTGCAAACACATCATTCGGGCCATCCAAAGCAGATACTCACCAGACTATCTTCAGGTTGGCATGTCTGAGAACACATGCAGTAATGCTGCTCCCTCTGCAGTTTCTACTCCTGTATACGAGCCACTTGCCCCACCCAACAATTCCCTACTTGGAGGGATTCTGGGTTATGATTCTCAGACACTGTCCTTGCCAGAAGAGAGACATGCAAATATGCACATGCCCCAAACAAGTTCATTAATCATACATGTACACACATAACAAATATGTATGTTCATTGCACAAGCAAACTGCTGTGCTGTGTGCTCATGTGCATGCACTCACATGTGGATATGCATTTGCATGGATGCAGAAAGAACACACACACATGCACACTTAGCAATTATGTATCTTGAGGGTCTGTTTGCACATATGGCCAACATATATGCCTGTTCTGCCTGTACAACATTTGTTCCTAAGTAAACATGCCACCTCCTAAAGAGACATGCATTCATGCCTCTAATACAGAAGCTCATAAACTCACTTCTGCACCTCTAAATCTCAGCTGGAAGTGGTACCTAGACCATTAACCACCAAAGAAATGTGCCTACTCCCCACAACATTTCCCAAATAGATGTTTGCTGGGGCAGACAACCTACAAATTAGGGATGTATTACACCAGAGTAGACTTCTGTTGAGTTCATATCTGCATAGCCAGAGGGCTGTCACAGCAGGACCTTAGGCTGATGTGCAAACACCTCAGCTTTCTTGGACGTAAATTGTAGAGATCTGTCCAGGTGGTTTACATATGGGAAACCAAGGACTGGAGGACTCAAGATATCAAGGACAAGGACCTATTTGGTTGAAAAGTCATTATCAGAGTCCAGGTCTCTTGCTCTCAATCTGGTTTCTTACATATTGTCCACAGGCTTATCAAATTTAAAAACTATCTGGTGAACATCCACTCTGAACTAGGCACCATACTAGATCCTGAGGATTCAAGGATGTGGAAGAGTGCCCTTGAAGAGCCCACACAGGGCTTTCTTCCTGTCCTCTCACCTTGATCCCTCCTGCTGTTATAAATACATGTGAGCCTTCAGCTTGCCTTGGAAGAAACTCCATAAGATCACTGCTATCATTGATGATCCACTCCTGACTCTCACAGGATACTGGTGACCTCCACAAATTGTCTTTAAGGATCATCCTACTCTGGATTATGCAAAGTCCAGGCCCTGCTCTAACACGTAATCCAGTCTGCTTGACTGTCACCTGGGAACTAAGGTGTCAACTACCTATGTATGTGGCAGAGGTGGTTTTAGCTGGAGTTACAGAACTTCCCTGGAATTGTATATAATTCATTTCTATAGGTGAGAATGTACATTTCTACAAGCAAAGACTCATAGCTTTCATTAAATTATAGAAATGTCTATGATGAGGGGAAAGGGTGTAAGTTTTTAACTCCTCTGAGTCTGTATGATCCCAAATGAGTTAATCTGCCTCCTGAGCCACATATAAATTCAGAGTGAATAATATGATGAGTGCCATATGCTTGTTTTGGGGATTCAATGAAGTTATTTGGCAAAATGGCCAGCACATACACAGTTATGATTATGATTCTTTGGTGGAGAAACACCTAGACACTTGTTCAGAAGTGAACTGTAGATGGATAGGGTGAAATCTACTTATATCCACTCAGGAGTTTGCCTGTACTGATAATGGTGATGATAATCAATGAGATAAGGGGCCATCAGGCAGTGTTTGTGTTGATACCATATTCTGAAATAAAAAGTGGCCCCATGGATGGTGTTGGGTAGGTGGTGGCCCATTTGTTGGACCATCTTGCCCCTGAGCCCTCTCCAAATTCTTAGAACTTTACCTCAGTCAGTGGTAAAAATAATTTACTCTGTACTGTAAGCCTTTTGGGGTGTCCACTGAAAAGCCATGTGAAGTTGGAAAGTTATTTCTCCTCTTTGGAGAAATGTTGTCCTTATCAGAAGGTAGCATGTTGTAGGGAAAGGAACATAGTTTTGCAGTCATACAGTCCTCCGTTCAAGTGCTGACTCCCCAGTCACCCCAGTCAGGTCATTTAATTTTTTTTCCACTTATTGTTTCCTAAGCTATAAAAAAATCATTAGGTACACCATTGGATTTATGCGTGGACTGAGATGACACATGTAAAATCCCGTGTGGTGCCTTCACATAATTGGTGCTTCTCTATTCTTCCTCATAGAGCGATCTCAACTAGATGGTCAGCCCCTCCAATCCCCATGAGCAAGGGAACATAGATAGTCTTGAGCCCAATAGAGAGGGTTAAGCTAAGAGTAGGCTTGACCCTGCCTTCTACATTCCAGCCTCCAGGTGATCATGATTTGCAGCAATCAGTGATGACGACACAAAGACAACTTCCTGTGCCATTGGTTACTATGACTTCATGTATCTAAAATATTCAAGAAGGAGTGAACTGCTTTGGCAAAGGGCCTCATAGTTTTCTGGAAGGAACATGAGCTCTTCCTGTTCCCTCTACTAAAGAACAGTCTTACCGGTGCTGGACAGGTGCTAGGCCCTGCTCTGTGTTTGTGAAGGCTGCTGGCTGTCTGGCATCTTTTCTCTGTCTGACACTTAGTAGAGAAGCTGGGATAAAGCAGCACAGCCTGAGTCACTGAGAGAAAGCCAGGGCACATACCAGTGCTTGACATGTATCCCAACTGGGATGGACGTTCTCATACAACTCCTTGTTTTGCCTTTCTTCTTAGTCCCATGGGTGACAGACACTCCTAAATGGATAGTGGGAACAGCTACACTACCTTGCTTTTGAGTAGTTCTTTCAATTACAGTAGGAACTGAGCAGAAGAAGGGTTGTCTCATTTGGGAGACAGACAAATTGAGGTTCCAAACAACTGAGTTTCCATGTAGAGCCCTGGTTCTCAGCTGTGGCATTTCTTCCCCATTCTCCCAGAGACATGAGTGATATCAAGACACAGTTTTGGGCCGGTGCTGTGGTTCAATAGGCTAATCCTCCACCTTGCGGTGCCAGCACACCGGGTTCTAGTCCCGGTCGGGGCGCCGGATTCTGTCCCGGTTGCCCCTCTTCCAGGCCAGCTCTCTGCTATGGCCCGGGAGTGCAGTGGAGGATGGCCCAAGTGCTTGGACCCTGCACTCCATGGGAGACCAGGAGAAGCACCTGGCTCCTGGCTTCGGATCAGCGTGATGAGCTGGCTGCGGTGGCCATTGGAGGGTGAACCAACGGCAAAAGGAAGACCTTTCTCTCTGTCTCTCTCTCTCTCTCTCACTGTCCACTCTGCCTGTCAAAAAAAAAAAAAAGACATAGTTTTGATCATCACCACTGTCAGTGCCCCTGGCATCTAGAGGGCAGAAGCCAGGGAGGAGCCAAACACCCTCCAAGGTGTAGGACACCACTCACTACAAAGAATCCACAGTGCAGATGTCCAGAAGCTTAATTCTGACCTTGTTTAAAGAGATCTTTTGCCTGCGTTTTCTGGAATAGGCAGCAACAAAGCTGAGTGAGGAAGGAAGGTCTTTTTTTTTTTCTTTTGCTGTTGTTGTTTTTGAAAAAGGTACTGAAAGAGCAAGAGAGCTTCCTTCCCTTTCACCCCAACATAGCTGATTCTCCATCTGTGTCTCCTCCCAGCATTGCCCCTGGTATCATCATCTCTGACATATCAGCACACCTGTTATGTGGAGATGAGAGGGTGCAGGAGAGAGCTTTCCTCCTTTGTCTAGGTCTTCACTTTTCTGAAATGAATACTTTGGGAGAACTGGTGACCACATCAGCTGCTGGGCCTTTCCCATAGAATTTGGTTCCTCCCAATGACTCCGATTTTTCAAAGTAGAAGAGAATTTTGAAATCATTTCACTCCTCCACTCCCATCTCTTTTGAGATCACGTCTTTTAAGGGTGAGGAAAATGAGACCCAGAGTCACTTGTTCACAACAAAACTAGATCCAAGTCTCTTGACTCCTCCATCGGGAATCTTTCCAAGGTCCTTCTCCATCCATGAGTTTACAGACCCCTGGCAATGACTGCTGCTGGGTATAGATTCCCAACCTTGCCTGCAGGCCAAAGGTCTGGAACAGCTAAATCCAAGTCATTTTTCCTGAATTGAATTGAATTTCCAGGCTCAGGTAATGGCACAAAAATGCCACAAGATCTAAGTGCCATGAAATAATGTGAATAAATGACCCAAACAGGGAACTCAAACTCAAGTGGGCAGAGGGCAGCTCTGGATGCGTTGGGGCTTAGTTCAGAATGCCTCCAACTGTTAATATCTCCTATGTTGTCATAAGAACGAGCAACAATTTTATCCCCAGAAAATATGACTCTGTCATCTGTGTGCTCTCTGATCACAAGCCAGAGGAAACATACCAGGAGCACCTCCGCACCCCCCCCCCCAAACAAAACCTAGCAACAGGCTGTCAGACTAAGCAGATCAAATGTTCTCAAGTTCTCCCCTTAATATCTATTTGCTATTGTTCACTCCCTTTGTCATCAGCTGGTCCTCGCTAGCAGACAAGTGGTAATTGCTGCCAGAGGTGTTAAGGAAATTTATGCGAGAACTAAACATAGAGGAAAAAAAAAAGGTGTCCATTAACTTGTCTTTCTGCACACTGGGGAAATGATAGCAAATAGGGGATACAGTGATGAGATGCTTTGGTCCAGGTCATAGTGTTTCAGTCTTTATTTTTGACTGATTACAGAAGATTTTGTGAACATGTGGTTTAATGGGAGGAAATGGCCCGGTACTTTTGCCTGCATGCATCACTTCTGTGTTCCCTGCCAGTATTTCCCAACCTCAAAACAGACTGACAAACACCAATGTGTCACAATCCCAGCTTTTGTGGAGCCCCTGAAGAGTGCAATAATGGAAAGATGACAAGCAAGGTTAGATGGGAAGCTTCAATGACGTAAGACTGCATCTTGCAAGATGTGTTTTTCCCAAGAAACAACATATATTTAACATATCAGAGTTCAAAAATACCTTGGATCCATACTCCTGCTGCTTTGTAGCTAATTGCCCCAGACTATGGCAGCATCCAGTGATATTTCTGCCTCTGGCTTTACTTGCTCAATCGGATTTACTCAATCCGATCTAGGGTACAGGAAAAATGAGTTTCTGAAATTGTAAATTGAATCAGATCCCTCCTATTTAAATAAATTCCTTCTTGGACCCCTATCACCTTCAATATAGAATCAAACTGTTTGCCATGGCATGAAAGTTTTGTCCATGCCTGAGTCCAGCTTACTTCTCCAGGCCTACACATTGCTCTTCCCTTTGGCCCAGTCTCTGATGCAGACTTTCACAATGTTTCCATTTTCCTTGTCTTCACTCAGATGACTTCTCATCTGCATTGCATGTGAAACTGAAACTACCTCCTTTGGGAAGGCTACCGTGATCCCATCCATCCCCAAATCTTGGAGGAAATAGCATGTTTTTTAAAGAGAGCAGACCTCCGTGTCAGATAGGGCCAGGGTCCTGCTTTGTTCTCCTGCTAACCATGGTATCTTCAGTTGCTTACATGGCGTCTCTGATTCCTCAATCTCCTACACTGTGAAATGGGAGTGTTAATGGCCTATACCTCCCAGGGCCCTTCTAAGGATCCATTAAGACTATACAGTGTCCTTCTGTGATGGGTGGTGGTTCATTCACAGGTACGCCTCCTCTGGGTCCCCACAATCCTCTCTGTTGCCTGCATCTCAGTTCTTACCAACCAGTTATCCGTGGGTGGGGAACCAGCACAGGATCTGGCCCAGGGTGAGCATGGAGCATGTGTATGTGTAAATGAGTACATGAATGAAAGAGTACATTTATTCATGGATGTTGAAGACTGAGGGATCCAGGTTCTACTTTGGACTTCAACACAAATCAGTTGTGAAAACTAGGCTGACTTTCCAAAACACAAATGTAGAACTAGTCTAAAAATTAACAAACAGGCAGGATCTGCCTCTTCCCAGATGTGTTACTTCAGCGAATAAGTTAGCACCTCTCAAAGCCTCAGTTTCTTTACTGCAGAATCAGAACAATGTATAACTGCCACAAGGGTGCCATAGATAATATGCATATATTGTGTGTAATAAAGACCACTTTTCTGCCTTTCCTCCCCTTCCTATATTTTCCTGTTTTGCCTGGCAGAGCCCCTGAGAGCTGAGTGCCTTACCTGATAACACCATGGCTGCTTGCAGTAGAGCCAGTCTGCCTCCCAGGGGTCTCTCTGCATCTTTACCTGCATGCCCAGCTGTTGCTTAAAATGCCTTGGGGAGCCAGGAAAATGCTGATGTTGTTGTTTCTGCTCTTCTATAGAATCCTGAGACAAATCAGCTCTGCGGAATGCTGTATAAATATCCAGATAAAAAGCTCAGCAAGAGGTCCCTAAGAGCATTAAAGCCTCCACAACATGGCCCATGTGGAAGTGGTGAGGGGACTGGTTTCTCTGTGCACATCCACTGATGCTTTTAGGTTATCACACACCTCATTCCCTGGGAGTAGTGACTGACTTTCAAGAGAGCAGGGGGGAAGAGATGTGTGGCCTAAGAGGCTGAGAGAGTGAAAAGGGAAATGGGAATCCTCACCTCATCAGTTCTCCAGGTTGGTTACCCCTTAGTTGCCTGATTATTCTCAGTGAGGTTGGGAGGCAAACGTTGCAGTTCCTGAGACTTGTTTTACTTCCAGCAATAACCCATGCTGTCCGCCTTAGCAAGGGCTGCTATACCCTGTCAGTTCATCCTGCCTCCAATCAGGTAGATTTTCTGGCAAAGCCTGTGGTGTTGCCTGCTTTGCTCTAGGAGCTGCTCCTCTGGCAGTGTTGCCCATTTGAAATAGCACAACATGGAATGGAGAGATCCTGGGCTCTGAAGTCATGTAATTTCCAGCCTGCTCTCTGAATCTACTGACTGGAGGGCCCTGGCAAGTCCTGCTGCCTCTCTGAGTTCCTGGCTCTTTCCTTGTCAGGTGGGGACATCACACACCTAACCTTCTTGGAGGGAACCTCTGTCCTCTTTGTCCCCACATGTTTGCATTTGTGTTTCCTCCTGCCTGGAAAGTTTCCCACACTTTCCACTTTCACTGCTTCCCTGTAGCAACCTTCCAGGCTCCCCTTCACTCAGTCTTGTGGCCCTGTACTTCCCTTGGTACCCAGAGCCTTGTCATTTCCTGTTTGCTCCTCTACCTTACCTTCTAGACTATCCTAGGGGACAGGCACATCTCATTGTCCTCTCTGCCCTGGCACACAGATGACTCTGCAGGGCTGTGGGTTGAGGAATTAATGGGGAAAGCAGGCTATGTCCAAGTTACCACTGCACACCGAGGGCACAGTAGTATCCTAGATGCTGCCCAGAGTGGAGGGGAGGGAGTCAGAGTCAGTGAACCAAATCATGAGCAGGAAGAGAGACCAGAGTCAAGGAGCTGAGGATTCTGGGAACAGGGCATGAAAGAATGGGATCGGTGAGGAACACACATTGATGCAGACTGTCCATGCCTGTTGCTCCAGGACTTACTCTTTCTAGATTATTATCTTGTGGCAGAGAACCAGGTGCAGAGCTAGGGTGGATGGATAAGGCAGGATTATTCTCCCCTCTTGAAGGATGAGAAAACTGAAGCTCAGGGGAGATCAGATGTGTTTTTCTCAGAATACACTGTGTAGTAGTTTTTTTTTTTTAATTTAAGATTTTATTGGGGCCAATGCTGTGGTGCAGCAGGTTAATGTCCTGGCCTGCAGCTCCAGCATCCCATATGGGTGCTGGTTCAAGTCCTGACTACTCCACTTCCAATCCAGCTCTCTGCAGTGGCCTGGGAAAACAGTGGAAGATGGCCCAGGCATTGGGCCCCTACACATGCATGGGAGAGCGGAGGAAGCTCCTGGCTCCTGGCTTCGGATTGGCCCAACTCCAGCCGTTGCAGCCTTTTCAGGGAGTGAACCAGTGGATGGAAGACTTCCCTATCTCTGTAACTCTTTCAAATAAATAAAATAAATCTTTTTTTCTTGACAGGCAGAGTGGACAGTGTGAGAGAGAGACAGAGAGAAAGGTCTTCCTTTTGCCGTTGGTTCACCCTCCAATGGCCGCCGCGGCCAGTGCGCTGTGGCAGGTGCACCGCGCTGATCCGATGGCAGGAGTCAGGTACCTATCCTGGTCTCCCATGGGGTGCAGGGTCCAAGCACTTGGGCCATCCTCCACTGCACTCCCTGGCCACAGCAGAGAGCTGGCCTGGAAGAGGGGCAACTGGGACAGAATCTGGCACCCCGACCGGGACTAGAACCCAGTGTGCCGGCACCGCAAGGTAGAGGATTAGCCTAGTGAGCCGCGGCGCCGGCAAAATCAATCTTTTTAAAAAATATTTTTATTTATCTGCTTGAAAGGCATAGCATCAGAGAGAAGGAGTAGACAGAGAGAGAGAAAGAGAGATCCTCTGATCCTCCATCTGCTGGTTCACTCCCCAAATGGCCACAACAGCCAGGTCTGGGCCAGACCAAAGCCAGAAGCCAGAAGCTCCATCCAGGTCTCACATGTGAGGCAGGTCCCTAAGCACTTGCTCCATCTTCTGCAATCGCAGGCACATTAGCATAGAGCTAGATCAGAAGTGGAGCAGCTGGCACTTGAACTGGCACTCTGATATAGGATGCCAGCATCACAAGTGGCAGCTTAACCTGCTGCACCACAACAGTGGCCTGTGGATCTTGATGCCCTTAGAAACTTTCTCTTTTGAAGTTCTACTTCCTGCTCTACTAGATACCTCCCAGGGGTCTCCATTTCCCAGGGAGGGTGCAAAGAGCTCATTAAAGCTACTTCCAAATCCCCCCATGGACCTGGGTTTGGATGGGCCTTGGTAGAATGCCTGCCCTTCCCTGCAGCCCCTGGAGAGGTTCTTCCATGGGAAACAAGGACTTGCTGAGAGCCTGGAGGGTGTCCAGATGGCTGCAGAGGTTGAGGGAGCTGAGATGAAATCATCTGGGGGTAGGTAGGAAGGGATGACACTGGTAGGTTTGAAGGATTGTGCTTTCCTGGTCTACTGGGTTCTGCCTTGGAGCCTGAGGCCTCAGGAAAGAAGCTGTGGATCCCAAAAGTTACCACCAGGAGTCCTAGCTGCTCACAGGTACACCTGTGAAAGAAAGAGACAGTGTTGTGTGTGGGTGTATGTGTGTGTGTTTAATAGTGAACATCCTACTTTGCAAGGAGTCAGATTGGAAATATCAGTTAAACTGCCTGAAAAATACTCATGCTGGGGAGTGAGGGCATTGTACACATTTTTAATTTACCTGCTGGAGTTAGAACAAGTTCATTCACTATCACTCATATCACTCTCTATGCAAGAAATTCAACAGAGCAAGGCTAAGCACTAAGAATGACTTGGCAAACGAGCTATCAATGAGGCCACTGAAATCAACCCCACCCTTAGGAAGGGCAGGTGGCTCCTCAGGCCAGCCTCCCTCAGACCTGAGCAGGTGAAGTAAGTATACACTGGCACTTGTCTCTCATTTATTGTGAACAACCATTGAACTGTTCTGTGTGGTTCAGGAGAAAAGTCCCAGAGTGACAATTTGTTGAAAAGCCCCAGTGCTCACTGGACCCAGAGCTGGAAGGTTTCTAATGCTCTTTCAACTTTCTAGGTAGTCATTCTGTTTCTCTGCAGCGTCCCCTCCCTTAGGGCATTTCTGACTTTTGGAATCTTAGACAAAATATCTGTTATGCAGAAAACAAGAGGGGTGGTTGGTCGTTGCATGGAGTCTCTAGAGTCCTCTAGTTCAAAAGTTGTGAAAGAAAATCCAGGAGGAATATAGTGAACATATGAGGTGGATAAACTGTATGAGAAATGAAGGTGAGAAGGAAGATTCTTACACATAAAAGGCCCTTGGGTAGCAGGCATTTAAAATATGATCCTTCCATTATTCCAGCAGGCCTAGGAGGTGATATCCTCATTTCTCAGCTCAGAAAAGTGAGCCTTAAACAGATTAAATAAATCATCCAATTATGTACATCTATCATGAAAATATATAGCACATAGTAAGTAATAAATAAATGTGTAGGGCTATTGTAACCTAATACTTCAACCAAAAAGAGCTAAACAACAGAATCACACTTAACTTACCTATTTATTATTTTCATTTTATTTGAAAGACAGAGAGACAGACAGAGAGATTGTCCATCTTCTGGTTCATTCCCCAAAATGCTTACAACAGCCAGTGCTGATCCAGCCTAAAGCCAAGAGCCCAGAACTCAATCCAGATCTCCCCTGTGAGTGACAGGGACCCAACTATTTGATCCATCACCTGCTGCTTCCCAGGGTGTGCATCAGCAGGAGCTGGTTTAGAGGCAGAGGGGCAAGAACTCACAAACCCAAGCACTCATAGGAGATGCAGTCATCCCAAGTGATGGCTGAACCATTGTACCAAACACCTACCCTGGGATTACACTTTATGTTTGGCAAGTGCATAGTTCCTTAAATTGAGCGAGGCATTTTGTTTCTTCCTTCGTCTGGCTTACAGAAACAAGCATCACTGTCGTCATCTCTGTGAAATGAAGGTTCGGGGACTCATCGCTGTCCATCCCCTTCACCATCACAATAGAAGCAGCTTTGCCGCACCAGCAGTGCTGGGGCAGAGAAGCTGGGGTTATGGTTCTTGAATCCATGGATACAGTCAACCTCATGTTAAAGCCCAAGGTCAGGCTCATCTCATGGCTGCCATCTGCATGGTCCTGTTCTCATGTGGTAAGGGTTAAGACTTCATCTCATCCAGTGTTGGAGCAACTCAGGTTCATAAAGCATCCAAGTACTATACAAATCCTGAAAAATGTTTATTCAAATGTCACTTTAATATATATTTAATTAATAAAAGAACATTTAAGAGAACAATATTCAACTCAAATATCCCATAAATCAAATTTTGGACACTAACACATTAACTTGTATTATCAGCATGCATGTGTATAGTTCTCAGAACTCCTCTGCTGCTGGAGTTAAACATAGAAATATAGAACTTACTGAAAATGAGTCATTGGTTAGGAAGGTTGCATCTTTACATGGATTTTTTAAAAGACAAATTCATGTCTGTGCATCTGTGTGTCTATAAAATGATACAGCTCCACAGTGCAGATACATGGCCTCCCGTTCAATTAAGAATTAGGCTGGAGAGGGTGCTTGACTCCCATCATGACCTAATGGTTTGGCTGTGCAATTATAGCAGAATGTATAACTCATCAGAGTCATGATAATGTCACACATCAAAACAGCACTGGCACTTACTGTAAGCTTTGCCTCTTGTCTGACTTTCAAGTGCACGATAACAGGCACAACTTTCTGTTAAAAACTGTAAGAGATTCAGCTTCCAAGTTCAATTTTCCAACTACTCCCTTTTCAAGCTCCTGCACCAGTTTAATTGAGGAATTATCCTGAGACTGCCAGATGAGCTATTGCAGACTGGCATCATTTGCAACTATTTCTCTGCATGAATCAGGGTTTTCCCAGTGCTCTGCAAGCAAAAGAAAACAGGAATAAATTACATTCTACATCTTCCAGTAGCCTTGATTTAAAAAATTTTATCATGTTTATCAAAACAATCTTATCATTCTCACTGATTCTTTTTATTATAAATGAAAATAGATGCTTTACACTGGGACTCGTGATTAAATGTACACCTCAAAGCACCACATTCATCTGTTTTGTATACTGAGTCCCATATAAGGTTTCATTCCAGAAAGGAAAGCATTGCATGCTTTCCAATTTTGAAAGCCAGTTCTAAGCCTTGCCTTCCAAACAATGATTGAGTCTCTTCCTTAGCCTTCCCTTACTCATTCTTCCCTTACTCATCCAGTATTCATTGGTCACCTATCATATGTCAGGCAGTATGCCAGCATCAAAGAAGCCAGATAAGGTCTTTGTTCCCAGGAGATTTACATTCTCCTGGAAGAGACAATCAACAAGTAAACAGATAAACATGACAGTTGTGGAAGATAAGTGCAAGGGGGAAAATAAAGCAGAGACTAACCACATTTGCATGTATGTGGGCAGAGGGTGCAGAGCCCTTCCATTTTTCTTTGTTGAACAATTTTTGGATGCTCTCTGCCTTCAAGGCAGCCAGATTTGTAGCTGGACAGCTCAGCTTGAGCCATTTCAAATGTCTTCCTTTCATCAAATCAAAATCTGTCTCCCTGGAATTCCACTTAGCCATTGTGGTTCTTCCCTCTGGGACCTCTCCAAAGATCTCTCATTCATCTTTCACATGACAGGACACAATACACAGTGCTCAAGTTTGTCAACAGCCCTGTGAGAGTATAATGTCAAGGCCTGAAGTCACACTCCGCAAGATCTAGGAAGAACGGGACAGTCACCTCTTTCCTCTTTTTCATTTTTTTTTTTAAGATTTATTTATTTATTTGAAAGTCAGAGTTATGGAGAAAGAGAGAGGGAGAGACAGAGCAAGACAGATATCTTTCATCCTCTGGTTCACTGCCCAAATGGTGGCAATGGCCAGGGCTGAGACAGGCTGAAGCCAGAAGCAAGGAGCTTCATCTGGGTCTCCCATATGGGTGCAGAGACCCAAAGCACTTGGGCCATCTCCTGCTGCTTTCTGAGGCACATTAGCAGGGAGCTGGATGGGAAGTGGAGCAGCTGGGACACAAATTGGCATCCATATGGGATGCTGTCATTGCACGTGGCTGCATTACCTGCTATACCACAACACTAGCCCCCATTTCTTCCCTCTTAATTCTCCACTTCTCCACTCCCAAGCTGTGTGGACTCTGCTTTCAGATTCCCTAGCACCATGGCCCCACTTGTGATTTAGTGTCCACGGAATTGCCCCTGAATCATCTCACACTGACACATCTCCCCATCTGCTAGACATGTACAGCTTTGTGTTTAAATCTCAGTGCAGGACGTCACAAGGCCATTTCAGCTATTTCCTGTGACAGTGACCAAGCCATCTGTAATGACTGCTCAGATAGGCTGACGGCTGCTTATTCCTGGGTCTTCCGCCCCTAAAGGCAGCCCATGGAGCTGCCAGACCCTCTTCGGGGATAACATGGTTCCAGTGCCTTTCTCTAACTGTGTAAAGTGATATTTCCTTTTATTGGTTTTAAAATAGGTCTTTTTAGCATCAAGTAGAGCCCAGTTGTTCAGATATCCTGGATCTGGGACTGCACTCATTGTATTTGGCAGCTTTAGCACACTCGTGCCTAGTTTTCTTTCCTCAGGTGGCTAACAGCCTCCAACACTTCAGGCTTAAAGGTTAGCTTTCAGTGTTTAATTGAAAAATACTATTAAAAGGTTCATTTAAGTGGTCATAGTCCCAGCCTCTCACCAGCCTTTTCACTCCCTCACAGCATTTCCACCAAACAGTCAAAAATTCTGATGGGAAGGACCCCTGGAGCTTGTGTCCACACTTTCCCCTACTGCCAGGGAAGTTTTCTGTCCACCACATTTGCCTTTGTATTTCAGTAGCTGTTTCCTGCCCCTTGCTGGAAAACAGAACCAAGGCTCATCTGTTAGGTCTTTCTTTTCAGTTTCTTCTCTGTTCTTCTCCTGGGTTCCTAAAGATTAAAGAAACCACCTCTTCCTGTAAAGTCTGTCTCATGCTCTCTGGAGTCTTCCAAATTGCATACTTGCCCATCAGAAAAGCCACCCCTTCTGTAAGATGGATAGAGATGCTCCACTTCTGTTAATGTGCCCTAAAAAAAGACGACTCCATTCTTTCAACTGAGTGATCTTGGCTCTGTGTGTGCATAAACCTATGTGTTCCCAGGTACCCAAAACAATTGTCTACCTGGACTTGAATTCATATTCTGGGTCTTTATTTAAAGCATCCACTTATTTCTTACAATATAGAACCATGGATTTCTGGCCTGTAGGACTGAAAAGAAGCTTACCTAAAAGCCAAAGTTAGAATAGGTATCCACGGCCGGCGCCGGGGCTCACTAGGCTAATCCTCCGCCTTGCGGCGCTGGCACACCAGGTTCTAGTCCCGGTCGGGGCGCTGGATTCTGTCCCGGTTGCCCCTCTTCCAGGCCAGCTCTCTGCTGTGGCCAGGGAGTGCAGTGGAGGATGGCCCAAGAACTTGGGCCCTGAACCCCATGGGAGACCAGGAGAAGCACCTGGCTCCTGCCTTCGGATCAGCGCGGTGCGCAGGCCGCAGCGCGCCGGCTGCGGCGGCCATTGGAGGGTGAACCAACGGCAAAGGAAGACCTTTCTCTCTGTCTCTCTCTCTCACTGTCCACTCTGCCTGTCAAAAAAAAAAAAAAAAAAAGAATAGGTATCTATTCCCCTCAAAATTTCCTGCATGACTGCCCTAGGAAGCCCCCTCTAGACATAATAATATAGCCATGTTATGGTCCCTTATGAAACCTTTGACAATAATTTCAATGGTCCAGGATTAACTCCAGACATCTTAATTTAGCACTAGTGGTAAATCAAGAGCTGGACCATCTTCTGTTTCTATTTTTTTTTTTTTTTTGGACAGGCTGAGTGGACAGTGAGAGAGACAGCGAGAAAGGTCTTTGCCATTGGTTCACCCTCCAATGGCCGCCGTGGCCAGCGTGCTGTGGCCGGCATGCTGTGCTGATCTGAAGCCAGGAGCCAGGTGCTTCTGGTCTCCCATGGGGTGCAGGGCCCAAGGACTTGGGCCATCCTCCACTGCACTTCCTGGCCACAGCAGAGAGCTGGACTGGAAGAGGGGCAACCAAGACAGAATCCGGTGCCCCGACTGGGACTAGAACCCGGTGTGCTGGAGCTGCAGGCAGAGGATTAGCCTATTGAGCCGCGGCACTGGCCCATCTTCTGTTTCTACTCACAATACTTTTTTCTGGTCATGGAGAGTTATTTCTACAGTATGCTATGCTTTATGCATTGAAATAAGGCATTTCCTGTGCTTCAAATATCATTGCCGCATTCTTCATTTTGGTACAGCCCCAGTTCAAATTCATTTAGCAACCAGTGTTGTGGCTCAGTGGTTTAAGCTGCTGCTGTGACAATGGTGTTCTATATTGGAATGTCAGTTTAAGACCTGGCTGCTCTGCTTCTAATCCAGTTCCATTGCCATTGTACCTCAGAGGATGACCCAGGTGTTTGGGCCCCTGCCACCCATCTTGGAGACTCTGGTAGAGTTTCTGGATCCTGGCTTCAGCCTGGCCCAGCCCCACCAGTTGAGGCCATTTGGGGAGTGAACCAGTAGATGGAAGGTCCCCCCCCCTTTCTGTGTCATTCTGCCCTTAAAATAGATAAATATGGCCGGCGCCGCGGCTCACTAGGCTAATCCTCCGCCTAGCGGCGCCGGCACACCGGGTTCTAGTCCCGGTCGGGGCGCCGGATTCTGTCCCGGTTGCCCCTCTTCCAGGCCAGCCCTCTGCTGTGGCCAGGGAGTGCAGTGGAGGATGGCCCAGGTGCTTGGGCCCTGCACCCCATGGGAGACCAGGAAAAGCACCTGGCTCCTGGCTCCTGCCATCGGATCAATGCGGTGCGCCGGCCGCAGCGCGTCGGCCGCGGCGGCCATTGGAGGGTGAACCAACGGCAAAGGAAGACCTTTCTCTCTGTCTCTCTCTCTCACTGTCCACTCTGCCTGTCAAAAAAAAAAAAAAAGATAAATATATCATTTAAAAAGAAACTCATTTCAAAGATAACTTCCTCATAAATCTTCTCATGAATCTTCATTCTTGGGACCGCTTAACACCTCACATGTAATCTGCCCAGCACTCACCTCACCATGTTGTAATGAAGCCCTTACTTCTCCTCCCACCAGAGGACAAGCACTGTGGCATAATCACTTCTAGCAGTTGAATAGTTAGCCCAGAGCAAGTACATCAACCAGGAATTAGTCCAGGAAACCACATTAGGTATATCATCAAAGGGATTTAATAAGGAAACTGTTTATTTAGGCATTGAAGGGCTGAATGGGAAAAGCAGAGTACACTGATGCAACAAAAATATTATAAATGCAGCAAATAGAAACCTACCCATAGGGCTTGGAGAATAATAGAACAAGTGGATCATCGGAATACAGAAGAGGAAGCACATGGGGGCTGATGGAGCCACCCAGTTGCTGTAGCATCTCTGAGGTAGAGCAATGAGGCTGACTCTGGAGCACTGAAAGGAGTTGGAAGCTGGGACCAACATCTGCCGCTGCTGCTACCACTGGATAACACTTGTCACTAGTTGGAGTGGCAATGAGTGGAATACTTAGTAAACCAGGAAGAAGACATTCCCTTAGTCTTCTTCTGGTCTCCCCCAAATGTCACCTATTTGCAGAACCTAACAGCAAACCAGCTAGAATAACTAACTCTCTAGGTTTACCCAAGATGAAGGGGATTCCTGAGACATGGGTATTTAAAGTGCTCAAATGAGGACAGTTTGGGAGCAAACTGACAATTGATTACCTCAGTGCTACTAAATAAAGGAGAATTGTGGTTTGTAGAGTCCCAACCCCGAAATTACAAATCAGAACACAGAAGGGTAGGTTTAGGGTAGATATGCAATGAGTAAATGACTGCCAGGGTGGGATCAGTTAATGTTGCTTGAATTAATGAATTCATTTTCTGGACATTTGGGGGAAAGCTAGGAGACTGGTATTGGGAATATAAATGGTCAGGTTGTCATTGAAAGCTTTGAGCTAGGCTTCACTCAATATTTCTGTACTCAGCTATTGCAGTACTGTCTGTTAAGCATCTGCTTCTGTTGGTAGCTCTATTTGATCCTGCTGTCTTGATTTCCTATGGAACATTTCATGGGTTCTTCTGATGTTAGACACTCTTTGTTGCTCCCCAGATCTGAAGAATGATTAGCAGCTGACTCCTGGAGGCACCTGTTAATGCAGGTGGGTAGTTAGATAGCTCTTTCCAAGAACAACCATTTCAAGGAGCTGGTACAGAATCAACTGAGTCTTTCTTTTCGAAGTGTTGTTTGTGGACTGGGAGCATTGGTATCATATCTGAGTTTGTTAGAAATGCAGTCTCTGGGCCGGCGCCGCGGCTCACTAGGCTAATCCTCCGCCTAGCGGCGCCGGCACACCGGGTTCTAGTCCCGGTCGGGGCGCCGGATTCTGTCCCGGTTGCCCCTCTTCCAGGCCAGCCCTCTGCTGTGGCCAGGGAGTGCAGTGGAGGATGGCCCAGGTGCTTGGGCCCTGCACCCCATGGGAGACCAGGAAAAGCACCTGGCTCCTGGCTCCTGCCATCGATCAGCGCGGTGCGCCGGCCGCAGCGCGCCGGCCGCGGCGGCCATTGGAGGGTGAACCAACGGCAAAGGAAGACCTTTCTCTCTGTCTCTCTCTCTCACTGTCCACTCTGCCTGTCAAAAAAAAAAAAAAAAAAAAAAAAAAAAAAAAAAAAAAGAAATGCAGTCTCTTGGGACCCTCCTCAGACCTAAAAATCAGACTGTCAAGAACCCCACATGGTTTGTATGTACTTTAACACCTGAGAATCTTTGGTCCAGAGCAGAAGTTTTCAATCCTGACTACTCTTTGTAATGAATTGGGGAGCTTTAAAGACATTCTGATGCTTGGGAGACCTCAGAGATTTTATATCATTTTGAGGGGGTTGGGGCATATATTGGAATTTTTAAAACTCCCCCAGGTGATTTTAATGGGCAGCCAAAGTGGTGGACCACTGATCCACAGCCTCTATAGCTCATAAATCGACATGCTGGTAGCTATCCAATTATTTAACTATTGCTTTGTACAGAGGCACACAAATGAAATAACTCTAGCTGGGTATCCAGTTCTATAGCAACTTAACGATACTCCTGAGGCTACAGCTGAAGTCTCCTGACTACCGACTCAGGCTCTATCACATAACTACCATTGCCTCATTATTGACCTCTGTAGTTATCTATTTATGGGACAATATTGTAAGACTGTGTCATTGGAGAGTGTATGAAGTCTTAAGGATTATACTGACTAACTTGGAGAACTATCCAGAGGGGAGTAACACGATCTGGATGAAGCCTCCAAATACAGAAGTAACAGGACATTCATCCAAGCGAGACTCATGTTCTGGAACCCTGGGGGATGTTTAGTCATTACCCAAGACTTTTCTTCTGTTTGCCTTAAAGGGCCAAACAGTTGGGATGATCCCTTCTACTTCCTATGTTTTACCCAACTCATTTTAATTCAATAATCATTTATTAAGCACCTGTGTGCACATCCAAGTGAACAATGGTGAAGTCATCCACATGAAGAAGTTTCTACTCTGCTTAGAGGAAGAATAGAAATACATAATTATATTAGTACAAGATTGTTGCTTTCAATTTTGGATTGAAGTTAAGTAGCAGAAAAAGAATAAAAGTTTGGTAAATTTCATTAGAGAACCTCAGGTGAATCAAAATCGAGCATAAATGGAAATACGCCACATCCAGGCAGATGGGTTACAAACTGATTTTGGTAGATGCCTGAGGAGGTTTCGGTTTTCATAGGTTGAGATTTCATATGAACAGATGGTGGGTAGAGTACTTCAGAAAGAGTGCACAGCATAACCAAAGACCTGGATATAGAAGAGCTTGGATGATGTCAGTGAAGAATAGAAGATGAGATAGGATGGGAGGTGGGAGGCCGTGTTGTGGAGAAGGATGCATGCTAGGGCCAGAAGTTAAAATGTAGATAAACAGAGTGAGTCACTTAATGTGAAGGGTGAATTAAGGTGCAAAAGGCAAGATTGGAGGCTGCCAGTAGATCAGTGTTCCCAACAATAGACAGGAATGAGGTAATGCAGAAGTAGGGTAGGTAGCATTTTGGGAAAAGGGAAGGAGGGTGAAGATGAGAGACGCTGGATCCAGACAATTATCACATTTAGGGGAACATTCATGGGGTAAGTAGACAAGGTGTTTACATTGGCTAATTGAAAGCACATTTCCTTGGAGCTAAATTACAGTGAGCACTATTAAATCACAATTAAGGTTCATCTGGATATCTATACAGCTATAGATTTTGTGAGCACTGGGGCTGGTTCAATTTAGCGGCATCAGTATTTTTCAAATTTTCCATTATTTGCGAAATCCATCACAGACTGAAGTCATGGCACAGATTGAGCAAGACCCTTGGTCCTCAGCCCTCAGGACTGGCACAGCCACCAGTGGAGAGTCAATCAGGGAGTTCAGAATCCAGGACAACAGCTCTTGCCACCCATTGGGGGCTGAGAGATCAAGGAGAGACAGAAACTGATCCAACTGTGGACTGAACATCACATTCCTGGGAAGGACTTAGAAAGTCTGAAAAATCCACACAAAGTTAAAGCTCATTGACCTTTCATCCCAGAAAATCAGTATAGAGAAAGAGCAAGAGCTGTAGAAACTCAGATGTCATTTATTGATCTTGTGGGTTAACATTCACTTTGCCCTAATGGTTTATCCACAAGTCCCTAATATACCAATGTATTAAGTATTGTGAAGCACAAACAATGGAAAGGATAAAAATGAACAGTTTCAGATTCAGACTCCATCGTTTTTCACTGTGTGACCTTGGAAAGCATGTTTAACTTCTCCAACCCTTCATTTCCTCATTTACAAAATTGGGATAGTAATAGTAACTATCTCTTAAGGCTATATGAGGTATAAATCAGATAGTTTTGTATCTACAGTGTACTTCAAAAAGTTTGTGAAGGAGCTGGCGCCATGGCTCACTTGGCTACTCCTCTACCTTTGGCGCCAGCATCCCATATGGGTGCCGGTTCTAGTCTCGGTTGCTCCTCTTCCACTCCAGCTCTCTGCTGTGGCCCGGGAGGGCAGTGGAGGATGGCCCAAATGCTTGGGCCCCTGCACCCGCATGGGAGACCAGGAAGAAGCACCTGGCTCCTGGCTTCGGATCGGTCAGCACCAGCCGTAGTGGCCATTTGGGGGATGAACCGACGGAAGGAAGACCTTTCTGTCTCTCTCTCACTGTATAACTCTACCTGTCAAATAAAAAAAAGTTTGTGGAAAATGGAACTATAAATTAAAATTTTTTGCTGCAAAATATTTTGAAATTCACCCATACATATCTATTCATAAAGCATATATAATATTACAGGTATATTATATGTAATTAATAATCATGTATATTATAATCAATATAGTCATATCACAGTATTTTAAGGGGCTGGAATTGTGTCACAACAACACTGCCTGTAACACTAGTATCTCATACGGGATATAGGAGAACATGGCCCAAGTACTTGGGCCCTTGCCAGCCACATGGGAGATCCAGATAGATTTCCTGGCTCCTGGTTTTGGTCTGGCCCAGTCCTGGCTGTTGTAGCCATTTGAGGAGTAAACCAGAGGATGGAAGATCCTTCTCTCTCTCTCTCTCTCTCTCTCTCTCTCCCCCTCTCCCTCTCCCTCTCCCTGTGTAATACTCAAGTAAATAAATAAATTTTTAAAATAATATTTTAAATGTTAATATATAATATAATATGTGATAAATAATATCTACAACAATGATATCATTGTGTACCTGGAACATAGTAAACACTTAATAAAATGGCAGTGATTGAAATAGTATTTTGTTTTAGAGAATCCTCTACGATGTAATAGAAGCCCAAAGACCAAATTAAAAATAATAGAATTTGAAATTAGACAGTCCTTTCTCAAACACCAGCAACTCTCTGTGATTTTCTTCTAGTCACCTGAGTTCTCTGAACCAAGAAAGGACAATATGGAATGGAGTACAAGTCAGACTGTTATTGTACAAGTATAAGAGTTGGAAGAACAGGAATTCTAGGCAAGGGTGTAAGGGGATAAAGAACAATTCAAATGATCTAGGTTATCATAGGAAAGACTTTTTAAAGTTATCAAGGTTTGGACTGTTAGAGAAACTTACAGACAAATTAATCTGGGAATAATAGGCCAAAAACCTACAAAGAACTATGGCTGGAATTTGCAGTTCATGTGAAAGATTTATAAAATAGATTTTCCTAAAATTGAAGAGGCTTTCTAGAGTGTAATTAGGGAAAAACACTTATTGGGTACTTATTATGTGCCTGCTATGGTTCTTAGAGTTTTCTGTGTTTCAACGTAATTTATTGTCAAGCACGCCTGTGAGAGAGTTGTTGCAGTTAGCTCCCTTTAACAAATAGAGTAACCCATCCAAGATCGCACAGAAAGGAGTTGGTCCAGCCAGGACTAGAATCCAGATGCGCTGGCCCGGAGTCAGTGCTCTTCACATGTTGCCACCTTTCTTCTGAGTTAAAGTCAGCAAGATGGAAATCTCTTGAATTAAATTCTAAATGGCATGAAAGTTCCGTGAGAACAGAGATCACACTTGTTGTACTCATGACTACACCCACGTGCCTGACACACTGTGAAGACTCAGTGACTGTCAGAAATGTAGATGGAAGCATCTTGCACAGCTATCTCTCTCCTTTTTTGAAAGACTTTCCTGGGTAGGGTCTTTGAAAACTCTCTCACATGGATAGTGTGGTAGACAGGCCACTGCTTGGGCCTAGCAGAGTTCTCACAAACTTCTTAAATCACTGGGAAGATGATAGTCCACACAGATACCATGGCAGCACTTCCACAGGGGCAAAGATGAATTCATTGCAGTGTGAAAAAGCAGAAATGGTGTCATTGTGTGTTTTTCTGAAATTATGTGAAAATGTTCCATTGGTTACCTGATGCCTTGGAATAATAGTAGGTTAAGGGCTTTTGGAAATTCACTGCCTGTTTTCCATTCTGCTAATCTGGCTGCATTTGTATAGGACCCCAGGTAAGAGAGAAACTTTCCTCCCCCAGTGAATGATCCTATACAACCTGATGAGAAAACTGTGGCTGAGCCAGCCTCTGTCTTGCTTTACATGAGACAAGAACCCTCTGTACTAGAAACCATCAGAAACCAATAGGCCTGGGCTTTCTTCCTTAATGAGCTTCTAGAGGTTTCCAATGGAAGAAGACCCGGAAGATGTTTAGGGAGTTTAGTGCTCTTGTGGGTGTAATGTGCACCTCACTGACTGCTGGTAGAGCACCTGCCCTGGCTTCTCTAGGAAGTCCCCTCCAGGAGGGGCTTTAGAGGAAAAAGTAACGATTGGGATTTGGATAGTACAAGGGTTGATGCTTACAGTGGATGGCACTGCATTAGTAAGAATGAGAATGGCTTCTAGAGATAAGTGTTAGAAACATGTTAAATTTTCTATTTTTAAGATGGGTAAATTAGGAGTGGAACGGTATGTCTTCAGCCACAATTTTCCTTTTTTCTTTCTTTTTTTTTTTAATTTGAGAAGCAGAAAGGGAGACAAACTTCAGAGAGAGACAGAGAGAGCAAGCTCGCATTTACTGGTTAACTCCCCAAATGCCTGCCACAGCCAGAACTGAGCCAGGTCAAAGTCAGGATCCAGAAATTCACTGCAAGTCTCACACATGGGTGACAGGGATCCAAGTACTTGAGCCATCACCTGTACACATTAGCAGGAAGCTAGAACTGGGAGGAGAGCCCAGACTCAAACCTGGGCACCTTGATAGGGGATACAGGCATCCCAAGCAGAATATTAACTACTAGGCCATATGCCTGCCTCAAGAAGTCAGACATTCTAAACACGCCAATATCCAACAGTTTATTTTAAACCATCAGTGAGTCTGAGAAGCAGTATTCATATCATTAATTCTCTATTTTTAATTAATAAAGTAATTAAACCAATAAATATTTTAGAGCATCTTCTATAAAGCAATGCTGAAGCAGGCATTTGGCATAGTGCTTAAGATATTGTTGGTGGGGCCGGCGCTGTGGCTCACTTGGTTAATCCTCCGCCTGCGGCACCAGCATCCCATATGGGTACCAGGTTCTAGTCCTAGTTGCTCCTCTTCCAGTCCAGCTCTCTGCTGTGGAGAGCAGTGGAGGATGGCCCAAGTGCTTGGGCCCTGAACCCATATGGGAGACCAGGAAGAGGCACCTGGCTCCTGGCTTCGGATCAGCATAGCTCCGGCCGTAGCGGCCATTTAGTGGGGTGAACCAATGGAAGGAAGACATTTTTCTCTGTCTCTCTCTCTCTCACTGTCTAACTCTGTCAAATAAAAAAAAAAAAAAAAAGAAAAGAAAAGAAACTGTTGGCATACCCGCGTGCCATATCAGAGTGCCTGATTTTGAGTTCTGGCTCTGCTTCCAAGTGTAGTTTCTTGCTAATGTGTACCCTGGGAGGCAGCAGGTGATGGCTCAAGTAGCTGGGTCTTTGCCACCCATGTGGAAGATCTGAATTGGGTTTCAGGCTCTTGGCGTCAGCTGGGCCCATCCCTGACTGTTGTGTTTGGGGAGGGAAGCAGTGGATGAGACTGATAGATGAATAGATATCAAGATAGACAGATAGATATGTATGGATATCTAGGTCTCTCTGTGTCTCTCTGCCTTTCAAATAGATAAATAAATAAAATTGTAAAAGCCAATGCTGTACTTGATGCTGGGGATACAGTGGTAAGCCAAATAGACAAGCCCTCCCCCCCACTTGAAAATTACATCATCTTTATTTTTATTCTTTATCTCTGATTCCCAATGCAGGTGCCCAGTCTAACATATTTGACCTTTATGTATGTTGTGCTTAATTAATACTCAGCTATAAATCTCATTGTTTCTTTGTTTTACTCATATGATTTCTAAAATAAAAATATAGCCATGTTTTTACATGTACATCTTGCTTGTTTTTTTCGACCACCATGGAATAGCCCTTAATATCTATTTACATTATTTCGCTTGTCAACATATTAACACCGGATGTTTAAATTGGTTCTAACTCCTCACTGAAACAATCAAGCCGTATAAAGAACACTTTGTGCTTGCCTTCCAAAGGACATGCACAATGGGTATACATTTCATGATCTATTATTCTTCATCTATTTACATATATATTGACCTGGAATATATTACGGAAATGATCTTGTGGCAAAAACATACTTAATGTCATTTTTAGGTATTTTTAATAAGTAGATGCCAGCATAGCACTTTTAACAAATGACAGTGGTGGCCGGTGCCACGGCTCACTAGGCTAATCCTCTGCCTTGCAGCGCCGGCACACCAGGTTCTAGTCCTGGTCGGGGCGCTGGATTCTGTCCCGGTTGCCCCTCTTCCAGGCCAGCTCTCTGCTGTGGCCAGGGAAGTGCAGTGGAGGATGGCCCAAGTACTTGGGCCTTACACCCCATGGGAGACCAGGATAAGTACTTGGCTCCTGGCATCGGATCAGCGTGGTGCGCCAGCCGCTGCGGCCATTGGAGGGTGAACCAACGGCAAAGGAAGACCTTTCTCTCTGTCTCTCTCTCTCACTGTCCACTCTGCCTGTCAAAAAAAAAAAAAAAAAGACAGTGGTGATGTCTGATTGGTGCTAAAGATTTGGGGCTTGGACCCAATGCTATGGCATGGCCTGTTAAAGCCCCGGCCTGCAGTGCCAGCATCCCATATGGGTGCCGGATGGAGTCCTGGCTGCTGTACTTCTGATCCAGTTTCCTGCTAATGTGGGAAAGCAGTGGAGGATGGCCCAAGTCTTTGGGCCTCTGCATCAACTTAGGAGACCAGGAGAAAGCTCCTGGCTCCTGGCTTTGGGTCAGCTCAGCTCCAGCCATTGCAGCCATTTGGAGAATGACCCAGTGCCCAGAAGACCCCCCCACCCCCACCCCGTCTCTACCTCTCTCTGTAATTCTGTCTTTCAAATACATAAAATAAATCTTTTTCACAGAGAGCGGAGAGAGAGAGAGAGAGAGATCATCCATCCGATGGTTCACTCCCCAGATGGCCGCAATGGCTGGAACTGCACCTATCCAAAGCCAGGAGCCAGGAGCTTCTTCTGGGTCTCCCACATGAGTGCAGGGGCCCAAGGACTTGGGCCATCTTCTACTGCTTTCCCAGGCCATAGCAGAGAGCTGGGTCAGAAGAGGAGCAGCCGGGACTAGAACCGGCTCCCATATAGGATGCTGGTGCTTCAGGCCAGGGTGTTAACCCGCTGTGCCACAGCACTGGCCCCAAAATAAATCTTAAAAAAAAAAAAAAGATTTGAGGCTTTCCTGCAGCCTCCTAATGAACTTTAGACTCCTGAGCTGGATGTGAGTAAAGGGCAGTTAGATAGCATTCAGCCTCTGATTTGCCTTCAGTGTTTCTTGGCCAGCAGAACTCTCCAATGGCCTGAATTGATTTTGTTTTGGAAGACACCCTCCTATTGGCTTTATGGTCAACCAGTGGCTCTCTCCTGTATTTAGTGTTATTAATATCCTGAGATCCCTTGCTTTCTAGTAATAATTGGGGACTGATTCTATGCATATATGGTCTTCCTGCATCTCCAGTGATGTCTGAGATTTCCTTGGTGATGTGAGTAACAAAAACTTATGGAGGCTCCAATTTCTCCTCTATTCACAAAACCAACTATATAGTGATACTTTGTTAATTTCTCTAGGTCAAAAATTGATATTTTATTTCCACATCTAGGGATAAAGAAATAAGAAAGCTCTTGATCAACCATGTAGGTTCTCCTCCTTTTAAGACTAGAAATGGGTATCTGTTGAGGAGTTGAAGTAAACAGAAGAACTAACTCAACAGTCCCCTTTCTGTTGGCAATAATGAACTGCCACATCTTGTCCCTTCTTCCCCCGTCTCCTACCGTGATACTTTGGGGATAAGAAAAGAGAAGATACAAATGGGAAAATATTTTTTAAAGTTGAGGAAGAAACTTAAGAGATGGTTTACAGTCAACAGAACCTGGAGCTGTGTTCCCTTCCTCCCCCCCTCCCCACTCCTTCAAGCTTGTTTCTGGGCCTTTTCTCTCTTCTAGAGTAAAATCCTGACAGTGTGCCATGCGGTTGTGAAAGGATAATTGCTTCTGTATCCCTGGGACAGACAGGCCTGCTGTCAGCAGGGAGGAGTCTGATGTGGATGCAAATGGAGCTAAGTACTCACATATGCATAAACACTGACAGCTCCTGAATTAAATCAAGAAGTATGATGTTCTCTGACCAAAACTTCCTCAGAACTCTTTCTTACTTTGGATTAATAGCTTTGTCCATCTGCCCAGTGATGTTTTCCTACAAAGGATGAGAAATGATTGAAAGGGAAGACAGTATATCCTGATCGAAACTCCCCAGAACTTGGGTCCAGACCTGGACCAAGGCCAAGGCTCAGTGCTCATTGTGGAGCATTCCCAGAGCTTAAAAAACCACTGAATCCCCAGGAGAGCTAGGAGGGATCATCAGGCAGTGCTTTCTTTTTTTTTAAATGCAGTCCATATACATAATTTTATTTTTGTAACTTTCATTTAATAAATTTCCAAAGTACAACTTTTGGATTATAGTGGCTTTTTTTTCCCCCATAACTTCCCTCCCACCCGCAACTATCCCATCTCCTACTCCCTCTCCCATCCCATTCACATCATGATTCATTTTCAATTATCTTTATATAGAGAAGATTAATTTAGTATATACTAAGTAAAGATTTCAAAAGTTTGCACCCACACAGAAACATAAAGTATAGAGTATTGTTTGAGTACTAGTTAAACTGTTAATTCACATAGTGTAACACATTAAGGACAGAGATCTTACATGGGGAGTAAGTGCACAGTGACTCCTGTTGTTGATTTAACAATTGACACTCTTATTTATGACGTCAGTAATCACCCGAGGCTCTTGTCATGAGCTGCCAAGGCTATGGAAGCCTCTTGAGTTCACAAACTCCGGCCTTATTTAGACAAGGCCGCAATCAAAGTGGAAGTTCTCTCCTCCCTTCAGAGAAAGGTACCTCCTTCTTTGAGGGCCCATTCTTTCCGCTGGGATCTCTTTCACAGAGATCTTTCATTTAGGTTTTTTTTTTTTTCCCCAGAGTGTCTTGGCTTTCCAAGGCAGTGCTTTCACAGCCTGTTACAGTCACAGGAAACATGAGATTGAAACAGAAAACAATCCTCATCACAGAGTGGTCTATAAGAAAACCTGTAAATTCTAGACCATGGAGGGGGTGGGGTACAATAGAATTTATGTTCAAGTGTAAGTTCAGGATTTTCAGCGTTTTTAAAAAAGAACAGTTCGATTCCTAGCACTTCTTGAAATGTGAATATGATTTATAATGTTTTGAAGGAGATACTATAAGAAAACATGATAGGGCAATAGATGAGGTCTGCAAGATTGCTTTCAAATGTAACTGGGACTCCTCCCCCATCACACTCAGGCCAAGAACAGGTTCAGGGCAAAAACAGACAGAAAATTGATGCCTGCAAAAGAAGGCTAGTCTGCCTCTTCTTCTTCCAATATAGGACTTAAAAGAAGCCTTTAGAAGAAATTACCAATGAGGAGACAAGATGGAAGACCTACAAATCTGGATAAGCCATCATGTTGTACTAGACCTTAGCTACAAGCCAAGATAAAATTGGAGGAAGACAGATTTCAGCTTAATATCAGGAAGAATTTATATTCTTCCAGTTGGCTGGAATTTTTGTCTTGGAGGGAGTTTTCTATGAATTTCTGAAGTCCTTTTTGTTGAATGTATTTACAGTAGCCCCTCTCTATCAGTGATTCTAGAGGAAACAATGTTTCTGCTTTGAGTTGAGTGTTAGATGCCAGATGCTATCTCCTAATTCTAAAATGATTATATTTATATAGATGAAAAATTCAGTGACCAGGTTCTGTGTTAAAACGTTTAACATGATGTCCTGCCTTGAAGCAGTTTTATAGCATTCTGTTCCCTTCAACATCAGGGATTAAAGCTGATTTTTCTCCTCTGCATGGCTGTTACTTCTATTCTTGGGATTTCTGTGTTCCAGTTATTTCCTCATCCATATTATTTCTGAAAATAAGCAAATGGGACTTTCCTGCTTGGGGATTCTTCCTGTTGTTCATGATAACAATACAGAGACCAAGAATTCAAGCCAACAGGGAAAAGAGAAGAGATTCCGGAATCCTAAAGTGGACTCATTTTCTGTGCCCCTGACTCCCTTCTTAGATGCATTTCTTTTTCATGATTGAATCATTGATCACCTCTCTCCTTACTATCAAACTCCATTCTTTTCTTTACCAGGTTTTGGGGTAGATGAGGAGAAGTGGTCTCTTTTTCAGGGAAATCCCTTCTCTTTAATGCATAAGCCTGAAACTACAAGAAGAGTCAAACTAGTGATGGAAACCTCACCCTCTTTTTCCATCATATGCCTTCTCCTGTCATCATCTTCATATTTCATGCCAAGTTCATCTCCACATCCACCTCCTATATTAGAAGGCATTGGGAGATAAGGAAGCACTGAGTTTGCTAAGCCGCACTCACCATCATTCATACATTCTTCCACTTGGAGATCCCATCCAGTGGTTTTATCTTTTCCTTGTATATGCTGGTCATATTACAGAGCCCACCTATGGGTTGGTGGTTTCATATGGATTTGAGCTCTTTGTATAATTGTGGTATCAATGATAACATTGGTACCACCTCCTAGATGAGCCTCAGTGGCTCAAAGGAATACTAAGATTATATAGTTTTATATGCAAGACTAAATATTCTCAGATTAAAAAGAAGTTTTTGGGGCCAGCATTGTGGCCTAGCAGGTAAAGCCTCTGCCTGTGATGCTAGCATTTCATATGGGTGCTGGTTTGTGTTCTAGCTGTTCTACTTCCCATCAAGCTTCCTTCTAATGTCCCTGGAAATGGCTCAAGTGCTCCTGGCACCTGGCTTCCGATCAGCTCATTTCCACTTATTACAGCCATATGGGGAGTAAACTAATGAATGGAAGGCTCTCTCTCTCTCTCTCTCTTTCCCCCCTCCCCCCATAACTCTGCCTTTCATATAAATAAAAAATAATTCTTTTGAAAAAATAAAACTCTAGTTAGTTACCATTTAGTGATGCTTCCTTAAGAGAAAGGTAGTTGGACTATACTAGAACCTAATCCTCTGGAACTAAAACAAAATCAACACTAGCAAGACTTGTGGCCATTGGCTCCCCGACCTCTTTCCCTTATACAAGAAGTTCAGAATAATCCATCCAAATGTGATGGATTATTCTCTTGTATGCAAACCCACTCCAAACAATGTTTTATTCCCATTTCAGAGATACAGATAATTAAGCTAAGATTTCCAGATCTCCAGTCCATTTCTCAAGGCTGTGTGACTCTAGAGCGACAACCAATGTTCAAACTATTTTCAACACACGAGACCCCCATCTCTTCGGTCATCCACATTCTATCAAGACTCAAAAGCATTCTGTTTGCCCAAACTCTTTGCTAAAGACCTCTGCCTCTTGCAATGCATAATGATGTCTGTATTCTCTGTACTACATAATTCAGTACCTAATTATAATGTCCTTCTAATTGCTGCAAGTATATTTGTTCTACCTCTCCATTAAGTTGTAACAGAGGTCCTTGAGGGGAGAGTTTTCTTTTTAGTGGCTTCTCCTTTTTCTTTCTATACAGCTTCCATTCTACTCCAGAATATGAAAATTATATAATAAGGGCTAGTCTAGTCTGCACTATCTTTAGCACTTAGGAGTATATAGGAGTATATATGGCGGGGAAGTGGACACTGATAGCGTAGTCCTTCTGAAGCTCTTGCCGACTTTGTAACACTGGAAAAAGCAACTACCCTCTCGGTTCCTGTTTCCTTACCAGTGATATGAAAGCATTCAGCTAATAGATCTTCAGTGTGCCTCCAGCCTCAGAAATCCTTTTTTTTTTAAACAGTTACAGAGAGAGTTAGAGCCAGAGAGAGGTCTTCCTTTAAGCTGACTCACTCCCCAAATGACCGCAACGGCTAGAGCCTGAGCTGATCCAAAGCCAGGAGCCAGTAGCTTCTTCTGGGTCTCTCACAAGGATTTGGGCCATCTTCTGCTGCTTTACCAGAGAGCTGGATCGGAAGAGGAACAGCCAGGATTAGAACCGGTGCCCATATGGGATGCCGGCACTGCAGGCTGGGGCTTTAACCCACTTGCCACAGCACCAGCCCCTCTCAGGAATTTCTATTTGCTAAAGGGAAGGGACCTCCAGGAAGAAAATCAGGCTGCAGTCATTGGACTCTGCATGTGGTTGGTCAGTAGACAGTTGATGTTGCCATAGCCCTGGTGTTGAAACAGACCAGAAGCAGCTCCTAATGAAGCCCCATACCTAGGGAAGGGATATGTCTGTGTCTTCCACCATACTCCATGAAGGCTGCAAACACTAAGGCCACAGAGCAGTTCTAAGAGCTCACTCATGTGAGCTCTGTGGACCACTGATATTTTAGCATGGATTTTAAAAAATTATTGTTATTGTTTATTAAGAAATTTCTATTACTAGACATATAACTTGATTATCTCCAACTCTCAAACTAACCTTTGTAGAATAGATAATGTTATACTCTATCTCACTTTTCAGTAGATGAATTTAACACAGAGAGAGGTTAAGTATCTTTCCACATTCAAGGAGCAGGTATAAGGGGCAGAACTACAATTCAGAACATTTCCTGTGATTGCCAAGCATGGCATTTTCTATTATACCATAGTTACATTAAATGTGCCCGCATCCAGGGAGGGTATTGTGGCATAGCAGGTTGGGCCACTACTTGTAATATCCACCTCCATATTAGAGTACATTTGATTGAGTTCTGCCTTTGCTTCCCATCAGCTTCCTGCTTATGCACACCCTGGACGGCAGTGAGTGACCCAGATGGAGTTGAGCCTCCTGGCTTTGGCCTGGCCCAGCCCTAGCTATTGCAGGCATTTGGCAAGTGAGCCAGCATATGGAAGATTCCCCTACCCTCTCTTTCTCTGTGTGTGTCTGTTGCTCTTTCAAGTAAACAAACATATATATATATACACATATATATAAAACTTGCCCACCCTACCTCTGTCAATTTATGATGCCATTCTCACTCCATCTTACATAGTCCTACTTAGTCCTACCCACCACCACCACGATTCAAATCTCATGCTTTTTCCCGTTGTCATTTTATTAGGACCACTGATTTTCAAGGGGAGGTCAGAGCCAATGTTGTTCCTCTGAGAAGTGAACTATAAAAGGTAACCTTGATAATTGTGTTATATCCATCTAATCAGCTGAACTGATCATTAAGAGCTGAGAGCTTGGATATCCAAAAGGGAATTGACAGGCTGTGCAGGTGCCTCTGCAGAGACACATCGCAAGTCAATATGAGTTAAGTGTGCCATTAAAGTAGCCATGTAGTTAATGGAATTTTGCTAGTGTTTGAGATTTTTCCCGAGTTGTTTAAATTGCCTCAATCATGAATGCCTTCCTGAATTAAAAATTAAATGGACTTTCAAATATTTAATTAGATATATCTATTACTGAAGTGGAGAAAAAATGAAACTTACCTTAGAGATCTTTTATTTAAAGGAATAGAGTACACCTCCAAAATTCAAACATTTTTCAAGTTATATACAACTACTTTTAGGGATAGAACAGTAACCAATAATTTTCTTATGTGGATCTCTATCTAGATCTGATGAACTCAAAAGGCACCTTAGAATCTTAGAGTTTGATCTTTAGAGATCTTTAAATGCTTGGGAATCTCACAAAAACTGTTATGGAATTATAAAACTGGTGCATAGTGAGGGTAAGTGATGGTGAAGTGCTAGCTTGTGTGAGCTTTGCATATTCAAAGGGAGCAACCTGCCCTCACCCTCAGGAGCTATGACATGGGCTGGTGATGCTGTGCAGTGTGTGTGAAGCTCTACAGGAACCACAAGGATCTTCCATATCAGGGTGTGAAACTCCTCAATCCTGGATTACCAGGATAAGCATTTGGCTACTTGGGATTCCCAATATCCCTCATTGGAGGGCCTGAGTTTGAGTATTGGCTCTGTTCTCAATTCCAGCTTCCTACTAATATAGACACTAAGATGTAACACATGATGTCTCAAGTAGCTGGGGTGCTTCTATGCACATGGAGATCCAGATAGCATTCCTGGATCCTGGATTCAGACTGGCCCAGCTCTGTCTATTATGTGCATTTGGGGAGTGAACCAGCAGATGGGAGATTCTCTCTCTCTCTCTCTCTCTCTCTCTCTCTCTCATGTGTATGTGTGTTTGTGTGTGTGTGTATGACTTCCAAATAAATATAAATAAATAAATAACTTTTAAAAAAAATCAGAACTTCCTTTAGAGAAGGAACAACAGGCCCACAAGATTCCTTCTTAGGGTCAGAGGGGTTCCTAAGCATCTCTTTTCCATCCAGTACACATGGGGAATCACTCCCCAACTCTACCCTGCTGCTTTAGGCTGCTCTCATCTCATCCTCCATGTTCAGTGAGACTTGATTTCTGTACCCTGCTGCCTCTAGACAAAAGACCAAGACCCTTCTTATCATATGGGATTTACTGCCATACTTTATAGGAAAGAGATGCAGATAGTTCTAGAACTTGTGGCAAACTTATGTAAGTTCCAGAATCATATTGTGATGTTAACAAATGTTTGTTGAGGATATCTACATGCTGGGTATTGTATAGATGTAGATGTAGACATAGCTGTAGGTGTAGATGTTGTGTAAGTGTAGGTATACATATACTATAGGTATAGAAATAGATCTAAGTATAGGTACAAATATAGATATATGCACACACACACATGTATCATCTTGTTCAGTGCTGTCCATAACCCTATAAGGGGGGTATCATTAATATTGCCATCTCCAGTTGGAAATATGAAGCCCTAAAAGATTGGGTGATTTGTTCAAGTTCGCTTGGGAAGTAACTGGCAGAAATGAGATTTGAATCTAACTCAACAGCCTATACAAAAAACTGCTATTCTGACTCTTAAAAAATGACAACTACAAGGAAAAAATGTAACTGCTGATATCTGTCTGAGTGGTCTTATAAAGTCTTTTCTTGGTTTCTTTCTTCTCAAGGTATCTTTCAGATGGCTTTCTCTGTAGTCCTTGGAGTAAACTGAAGGACGCACAACTTCTGACCTTGTACATAAACCTGTGTTGGCACTTAGAGCCAAAATTGTATCCTTTATCTTGAGTGGTTTGTTTGGAGTTCTAAGACCTCCAGTTTCAGGAACGGTCTTCCATCTAGGAATGGTCCTTTTAGGTCATTTCCTCTCAACCTCTCTGTCTTCTCAGTTTTTCCTCACCACCCTCTGGCCATGTCTTCCTTTGTGACCAACTACCTGGATTTGGAACAATCCACTCACCTCAACTTCTATCCCCCACAGCTTATGTTAGGAACAGTGGAAACGCCAGGCCTAGGGAAGAATGGCACATTCATAGAATGCAGTATTAGAGCAGCCACACAGATCAGGGACCAAATAAAGCAACAGAAGGACCTGGAATAGGGATGTGAGCACCAGTGAGTTAGAGGAGATGATAATGTCCTTTTTTATTTTTTAATTTTTCTTTTTTTCAACTTTTATTTAATGAATATAAATTTCCAAAGTACAGCTTATGGATTACGATGGCTTTCCTCCCCCATAACTTCCCTCCCACCCGCAACCCTCCCCTTTCTCGCTCCCTCCCCCCTTCCATTCACATCAAGATTCATTTTCAATTCTCTTTATATACAGAAGATCAGTTTAGTATTTATTAAGTAAAGATTTCAACAGTTTGCACCCACATAGAAACACAAAGTGAGCAATACTGTTTGAGTACTAGTTATAGCATTAAATCACAACGTACAGCACATTAAGGACAGAGATCCTACATGAGGAGTAAGTGCACAGTGACTCCTGTTGTTGACTTAACAAATTGACACTCTTGTTTATGGCCTCAGTAATCACCCTAGGCTCTTGTCATGAGTTGCCAAGGCTATGGAAGCCTTGTTCACCGACTCTGATCACATTTAGACAAGGTCATGGTCAAATTGGAAGTTCTCTCCTCCCTTCAGAGAAAGGTACCTCCTTTTTTGATGACCACTGGGATCTCACTCGCGGAGATCTTTCATTTAGGTCATTTTTTTTTTTTTTTTGCCAGAGTGTCTTGGCTTTCCATGCCTGAAATACTCTCATGGGCTTTTCAGCTGGATCCAAATGCCTTAAGGGCTGATTCTGAGGCCAGAGTGCTGTTTAGGACATCCGCCATTCTATGAGTCTGCTGTGTATCCCGCTTCCCATGTTGGATCGTTCTCTCCCTTTTTTATTCTATCAGTATTTTCAGACACTAGTCTTGTTTATGTGATCCCTTTGACTCTTACTCCTATCATTATGATCAATTGTGAACAGAAATTGATCACTTGGACTAGTGAGATGGCATTGGTACATGCCACCTTGATGGGATTGAATTGGAATCCCCTGGTATGTTTCTAACTCTACCATTTGGGGCAAGTCAGCTTGAGCATGTCCCGAATTGTACATCTCTTCCCTCTCTTATTCCCACTCTTATATTTAACAGTGATCACTTTTCAGTTAAGTTTCAACACTTAAGAATAACTGTGTATTAATTGCAGAATTCAACCAATAGTATTAAGTAGAACAAACAAAAAAAATACTAGGAGGAGTAAAGTATTAAGTTGTTCATCAACAGTCAGGGCAAGGGCTGATTAAGTCACCGTTTCTCATAGTGTCCATTTCACTTTAACAGGTTTCCTTTTTGATGCTCAGTTAGTTGTCACCGATCAGGGAGAACATATGATATTTGTCCCTTTGGGACTGGCTTATTTCACTCAGATGATAATGTCCTTAATACCCAGCAACTGGGAAACCTTCAGGGGCTGACACCTGAAAAGAATGGTGGAACGTGTGTAATCTCTGCCTCCCTCCTAACCCAGGAGAAGAGTTCATCTCTGTAGTCTACTGCCTACAATGCAAAAATCAAAAGTTTAGTGAATGAAGGAGCAGGAAGAACATATAAATAAATGAACCAATCAAGGAAGTGTAGCCAATGCTAATTAGAGAAAGGACAATGGTTCCAGCACAAAGCAAATGAAACAGCCCTTGCTGTCTCATGGATGTGACTGGAGAGTGAGACCTACTAAGTCTGTGATGACAGGAGATTGACACACTGGCACTGGCATGACATAGACTTCCGAGGCACTTGTTTGAATATGAACTCCAGATATACATCTGCTTTCCAAAATCACCTTGGCTGCATGCTTGTAAGTCTTTCCTGGGTCCACAAATTCTCACGATGATTTATTTAAGTCCTTCTAGACCTCACCTTCTGCAGGTGCAGTATGACGTTGGTGACCCAGCCTGGGTTTCAAGGACAAGGAAACTTAAGTTCCAATCCCATCCTGTCTGGACCATTTGCCAGCCTTGCCTCATTAGGCAAGTTAGTTAACCCTGCAGCCAGAATAAGAAGCAGGACTACAAAAAGCTCATCCTACTGGACAAGGCACAGAGTGAAGGATCAATAATAACAGTTACCTTCCATGTCTCTAGAATGCACAGCCAACATTTCTCCAAAGTGACAGAGAAAACATTGATAGAGTCCTGAACTGAACTTGGATTTCCACTGAAGACTCTCTAATGAAAATGAGAAGCCTTGTGGCCAACGTGTGCCACAGTGGGTAAAGCTACTGCCTGCAATGCCATCATTCTGTATGGGCACCTATTCAATTCCCAGCTGCTCCACTTCCTATCCCATCTGCTAATGGCTTAGGAAAAGCAGCAAAAATGGCCCAAGTGCTTGGGTTCCTGCCACTCATGTTGGAAGCTGGACTGAAGCTCCTGGTTCCTGGATTCTGCCTGGCCCAGCACCAGCCATTGTAGCCCTCTAGAGAGTGAATCAGAGGATGGAAGATCTCTCTCTCCCTCCCTTCCTCCCTCTTCCCCCCCTTCCCTCTCTCTGTAACTCTTTCAAATAAATACATAAATCTTAAAAAGAAGGATATTTTCATGATATCAAGGATAAAAACAAGTTCAAACTTTCCTAGACTACGGCCATTTCTGGCCGGCGCCGTGACTCACTTGGCTAATCCTCCACTCGTGGCGCCGGCACCCTGGGTTCTAGTCCTGGTTGTTCCTCTTCCAGTCCAGCTCTCTGCTGTGGCCCAGGAGGGCAGCAGAGATGGCCCAAGTGCTTGGGTCCCTGCACCTGCATGGGAGACCAGGAGGAAGTACCCGGCTTCTGGCTTCGGATCGGCACAGCGCCGACCGTGGCGGCCATTAGGGGAGTGAACCAATGGAAGGAAGACCTTTCTCTCTGTCTCTCATGGTCTATAACTCTCTATGTCTCTCTCTCACACTGTCTAACTCTGCCTGTCAAAAAATTAAAAAAAAAGAAAATGGCCATTTCTTGGTTGAAAAATCTACAAGTAAATATATGAGCAAGTTTTCTATTTTCAATGACACTTTTTGCAACAGAATGATCCCCTAAAATGCAGAAGTGACATATTTCTTGCCATGACTTAGGGTATAAGGTATAGAATTTTCCAAATTTTGCATAGACTTTTGAAGGTTTAACACTCATTCATCCCATATCCCAGTCCAGGTGGTTGGCTTTATGGTGCTGACCTGAGCATTACCTCTGTTGTGCCTATTTCTTCCTGCCAGAATCTGATGTGGATGAAGCAAGAATGAACATAGTTGTTGATCCTTTCAGGACCTAAATATTTATATCCCTTGCTTCCTCACAGATCCAAGAAAAAGATAGAACATGCAATTCAATTGCTTTCAGTGACTAAGGATATTAGAAGTAGATATTCTTCTAAATATTAGAAGAATGAGGAATAAGGAAGGATTTGCTTTAATGATCCATTCAAATAAAGCAAAGAGAGTGAAGAACATGAAATTTCATATTTTTTAATTTCTCAGGAGTTAATAAGGCAACCACTAACAGACATTCTGTGTATTAAAATAGTAGCTCCAATGATTTAGCTGTCATTTATTGAGCATCTACTGTATGTTACATTCTGTGTTCTTACAAACAAATCGGACAAGTAAGTATTGTCATTCCTAATTACAGCCAATGAAACTGAGGCTTAGAGAATCAAGGCATCTTGGGCAGAAACACATGGATAGTAAGTGCTCAAGGCGGGATTCCGGTTGAGCTCTATTTATTTCTCTTTTTTTAAAAAGATTTATTTATTTATTTGGCAGGCAGAGTGACAAAGGGTGGGTATTTCTCATTCCTATGCTTCATTCTCTATATTTAACCACTTTCCTTACCATAGTATCTCACAAACACACTTGTAATTCCAGACTATGGGTTTTCTGACTGCGAGAGGTAGTGATTGTATTGTGACTTCTAAGGATCTTTCTCCTAATAGATGAAATTGATGCATGAACTGAAGAGTTGCCATTGCTTTCCAATACACAAGAGAAACAGTTGCCAATAATCCTGAGGAGGAAATGTGTTAGCTAATGGATGTGTTTCAGAACTGACTTGGGAATAAATGGAAAAACATTCATCTCTTTTCATGTTAGGTTAAACATCACAAAGTCTTGTGCAAATTAGACAGAGGAAACAAGCCCACTCATCTGCTCTTTGTTTGGCTTGTGGCAACACCTGTTACCTTCCCCTCTGATTTCACAGGATTCTATTGGGAATGGCCGTGTTTTAAGGCCTCATTAGAGCTTCCAGGACCTACCTGGCATGTCAGCCCATAAGGCCTGAGATGGAAATGAGCCAAGTCTGAAGTCTAGAAGGGACTGTGAGGTTTGTGAAGATTCCACAAAGATTAGCTCTCCATATCCAAAAGTACTTGGATGAGAAGGCTCTTCTAGGACTCAAAAGATGAAGATTTTATTTTCCCATTGAGCAGGACACTAACCAAGCCATGTGTCTGAAGGTATAACAGCGGGAGAATGGAACACATTTAGTAAAGCAAAAGTAACCAACGGGCATAGGAGGATGAAAAACCTTTTTAAAGGCAGGTGTTAAGATGGTGTTTGACTAAGAAATTCAGGACCATACAATCCCAACCAGTACCCATCTAGTCACACCATCTCACAAGGTCAGCAAGAGATATACATACAGGGAAGTAAGGGGACAGGGGCATCAAAAGTACATGCTTTATCCATCTACAGTGTGAATTCTAAACCCTAATGTAGAGCTCTAAAGAGAACTGTTTCTATCAAGGTTAGAGGCTACCTGGAGTCTAGAGTTAAGAGCTGGCAGGGTAACCTACATCAGCACTCACTAATTCAGATAATAATATAAGCCAGAAATGTAGTTTTACATTTTCTAATAGCCTCATTTAATGAAATAAAAAGAAGAGGGTAACATTACTTTAGTAACATATTTTGTTTAACCCAGTATATCCAAAGTATTTCAACATGCAATCCATGTAATCAACATTTCAGAAATACTGGGATAGCTTACATACATTTGTGCTAAGTCTTGAAATTATGTTGTTTGGTTTACATTGACAGCTCATCTCTGTTTTCAGTGGAACTACCTACTCTGCATTTGAATTTAATAAAAGTCACAGTTTAAAAAGTAGGCCCATATACATTTGTTCCAAGTGTATGAAAGTCTTTCAACAACTGGATCTGCTATCAGTTTTTACATTTAAATATAAATTAATTAAAATTGAATAAAGTTTATAATATAGATATTCAGTCACATCAAACATTTCAAGTTCTCAATATCAACATGTAGGCAGTGGCTACCATTTTGGGCAGCTTGGGTCTCAATCATTGTTTTGTATCTGACCATGGCCCCCAGAGAAGTCTCGGGTTTTCAGAGTAAGAGACAAAGGCAATTCAAAGGTAGGGGCTCCAAACGTGTGGTGACATGCAGGTCTCAAAATCCCAATCCTAGGAACTCCAGTTATTTCTTTTTCCAGATCAGAATTGTACCTTCTTCAGAACTAGATTAGGAATAATAACAATACCCATGCATTGAGTTTCTACTCTATGCCATTGTATTTGATATTTATTTGTCATTCATAGAAGTCAGGCAACTTGTGCAAATTCACAGAGCAGGTAATTGGCAGGTCTTAAATTTAAAACCTAGGTGGTATGGCTCTTCCACTGATGCACTGTTGCAACCTTGCTTCCTCTGGCATGGCCAACACTATGGTCCCAACATTAGAATTTATAAATCTGCAGTGACATTTGATATTGCTTTTAACTCTACCTGTCAATGTTATGGCCATATTAGAAGAAGACTTAATTCCAGAGAATGCCCTTGGCATTGCTGGCCTTGACCACATCCAGAATTAATAGAATCCTCAGTAAGGAGCATTAAAGCAATTATTGTCTTGGCATGAATGTATCTCCCTCCCATTGTCACAGTTTCCAAGCTCTTCCTAAAAGCCTTCAGAGGCTGACTTCCCGCTGGACCCAGCATCTGTCCAGGCCTTAATGGATCTGAGCTGTGTTCATTAGGCAGCCTTCCTATGAAGAGTTGAGAGAGGAGGAGAAGGTGACAAAGCATACTTTTAAGCTAAAGGTTAGTTGTGCCTCTGAAATATCTGACCACTGACTAAATCTTATGAACATCAATGCAAATGTGAAAGAAATCCATTGCCTTGCTCCATGCCTCCTTCCTTCCTGGATCTAAGGGGTGTATCTAGCACCTCTGTGAACTCCTGGGAAAGTGATAAAGCTGGATCATCAACTTCAAACAGCATTTCCTTAAATAGCATCTAGTTTGTGACCCAACAGACTCCCGTTCCACTAGCATGATGCTTTGACTCAGGGAGAAGCTGAGTCTAACCCATTGGACCTCAAACAGTGCAATGGCCTGAGATTACCTGCCTCTCCTAGATCCGGTTATTACAATCCCCTTGGGCCAGACAGAGCATTAGAGGGCATGCCCAATTTTAGTGTCTTTAATTTATTCTAAACCCAGTAGAACAAATACCAGCCAAGGGCTAGTCTAGAAAAGAAACTATAATGGCAGCTGGGATTAGAGGAAGGGGAAGCAGGAGCTAACACTAAGAAACGCCCACAACAAGGCAGGGATCAGGGTGTGTGTAGACCAGGATTTCTTAACCTCTGCACTATTGACGTTCTAGGCAATTCTTTACTGGTGTTCAGGTTGGGATGGGGTGGGGTGGGGGGCTTCCGTGGTTTTTAGGGTGCTTACCATCATCACTGGCCCCTAGTCAGCAGATGCCAACAGCATTTTTGCCTCCACCCCGGTGTGACAAATAAAAGGTGTCTCTGAAAAGTGCTAAAAGTCCCCTTGGAAACAGAATCATACCTGTTGCTCTGCAGCCACACAGAACTTCAAATGCAGGCCTTCCTTAACATAGGGATGACCTGAGTGGGCTTCTGAATTATAGTTTGTGCTTCTGTGAAATGAGGAAATAATGCCTACTCTGTGGAATAGATGTAAAGTTTCCATGAGAGCATATTTGCAGAGTGTTTATGAACAATCAAAGCTAATTCATTGAGGGGAATAGTTTAGGATGTATTTTTCAATTACCAAAATAAGTCAGTTTCACAGTTGAGTGTTATTACTCCCATTGTGGGAGACTGCATCTTCCAAAAGTGGCTACAGCAATATTTTCCAGCCTCACATAGTCTTTCCCAGTCATACTCCCATCAAGAGGTAGAGCGCATTTTCCCACCCCTTGAAACTGGGGCAGGGGGCCTTGGGGCTGCCTTATTGAGGAGGCTTCAGTGACTCCAGCCCCCAACCTTTAAGCTACCGCAATTGATGCTAAGTAAAGCAGAAATGAGCCTTCCCTGCTGAACTCTGACAAAATTCTGGGTTCCTGAGCAAAATGTATGGTTGAATGCAATAATATAGATATTTAATAAACTAAACATTATTATTTTATGTACCTAAGTTTGGTGTGGGTGTGTTACACAGTAATAAATAGGTATATCAATCATTTTAACAGGTTATATAGCTAGAGTATATTCAGGCTAGCATTGGAACTAAGGATTATTACTGGTTTCCTTTTATGATACTTGATACCAAGATGTCAATGGGGCAACCTAATAGGAGGGAATCCAGTCCTAAGCAGAGGGTAGCACCCATTAGATCTATGAGCAGTTGGCTACACAGACCTCAGCCCATCTGAGGGCAGAGCAGAGAATTGTGTGGCAAGAACAAGGCAGAACTTTTGCCCTAGAGAATCTGAGATAGTAGGGAGAGTGCCATAAAAGAGAATAAAACAAAAGATTCATTTTCAAAACATAAGCATGGCTCAAGGCAAGCCAGCGTCCAAATCACAGTTTAGAGCACGAAGCTGTTTGAATTCCAAGTACCTCAGGTTTGGATGCATTCTGGGCTAGTGGCTCTCAGTCCCAACTGCCCACACCACCTGAGACCTTCCAAGAATCCCCATGCCCAGAGTCCAACAACATTGGATCTTCTGGAGTAGGATTTGGGTGTTGGTGTTCGTACAGAGCCTCTGGATGATCCCAGTGTGGGGCCATGCTGAGTGCTGCAGCTGTGGGGAGAAGTGGGGTTGTGCCTGCCAGTCAGTGTCCCTTGGGCACAGCCAGCCATGTGGGCAGGCAGACTGCAGAGCCTGGAAAGAGACAGGGTTCAAGCATTAGCTGCAAGTACTGGTTTGCTTTATGACTCTGCGAGGTGAATTAAAAATCAAACTTCATTTGGCTTTAAGTGAGAATGAAGATTCAGCAGATTCTGGGACTGGGAAAAGCCCCATTAATATGCTTACTGGCAGACTCCATGTGATTCACTGACGGAAACTGGGACAGATGGGGGAGTTTCACCTCTGCTGCGGGAGGGGACACTGGAGGGAGATTCTTCACCTCTGACTGGTTGGTTGGTGGGTGTGCCACAAGGACCACCCTCATTAGGACACTAACAAGGAGGGGACAATCCCTGAAATGCTGCTCTTAGGTTTTTCTAGTGTGATGTCTGAAGTTGGTGGCAATGGTCAACGGCAGAGCAGACTGAGAAGCCAGTTGTAGAGCTAGGCAGACCTGGGTTTGAATTCTGCTTCTCTCTACATGAAATGAGAAAGTTATTCAGTTTTTCCAAATTTAGCTGCTTCATCTGTCACCTGAGAATAATCAGCATATTGTCAGGATTAAATGAGCTAACACATGATAGACCAGTACATGACGGATACTGATACAATGGGTTTCTCACTTGTTTGTGCACTCATTCACGCCTTCAGACTTCTATGATGCATCCCTTTTCCCCTCCTCTCCTCTTCCCCATTACCTTTTTGGAACCTTAAGAATGAGAAGCAGGTGGCCTGGAAAAGAGCCTACAACAATGCCTTAGATTAGAAGCATCCCCATCTGCCCAAACTTCTTCACTTGGTGAGCTCCTACTAGACAAACAGCTCCTGTGTCACCTGCTCGGGAAGTCCCCCCTCATCCCCTCCTCTCTCTTCTCACAGCCCTGTGTAATAATACCCTTCCTTATGTAATAATGCTTTCCCTTGTAATAATACCTATCATAATGTGATCCTAGCCTGGGTTTGGCCCGTCGTAAATGCACTGTACAATTCTTGGGAGTAAACAATTCAGTAGACTGGTATCACTTCCTCTTTCTAGCCTTCAGTTTCCCCATCTGTAAAATAAGAGAATTGGAGTAGTGTATATTCTAGAACACTTCCAACCTCCAGTAATCTGAGTCCACAGAGCAAGGACATAAAGAGTAAACCCAAGACAAGTCGATTAATTTAGGAAGTAATAATGAACTGGACCCAAGTCATTGGCTAATGGGATTCAAGTTAGCATGACATTGGTATTGTCATGTTGACAGGACTGGGACAAACCATCCCCAGTCATCAATGGTCAATGTTATACATGGGATATCATTTTGTTAGAGGGTTTTAGATCCTCCAAAGAGGAGCAAATGGAGTCAAGACCTTTTCAGGAATCAGAATCAAAATAAAGGCAGGAAATATGGGTGGGTGTGGACAGACAGGTTTGGGCTAAGGACCTTCATGAGCAATCCTGGAGGATAGGGGCAACAGGGGAAGCATGAGGTCCAGCAGCAGCCTCTGTGGACTTGCCCCAGATTGGATCAAATGAACATATATACTCCCAATGGGTGAATCCCACAAGATGCCCTTGCCTTGGCCAGTTTCTTGGGAAAATTCAGGAATAAGAATGTAGGGAGCCTTGTGGGCTGGCAGGGCCTCTCCGGACACTTGCATGTGGACCTGGGAATACTAGGGGCTGGAAACTGAGTCCTGAAATGACAGGTATCTCAGGAAAGGTGTGCTGCACACTTGACACATACAGCCCTACAAAAGCCTTCCATGAGAAACATACTTGCCCCCAAAACACCTATACTGTCACACCCTAACACTTACACATGGCCACAACATCAACACTTAGTCTGACACCTCAGAGACTCACAGACACATGGGTACTTCTTTTCAGTTTCTGTTGACATTTATGAAACATCTGTGCTAGCCATTGGGGTTTACAGGTAAATTGAAGACTCTGCCCTGAAGAGTGTGTGTTTGCATCAGTACACAAAAGGCACTGGCACAGACTCACGTTGTACAATGAGTGTATACACATATCTGCTTATGGATCCTCATGGAGTCTCATGTATGTGCACAGATAAAGGAATGTGAGTGGTTATCCATGCACATGGCTCACACACAGCCCCTCCCCCATACACACAGAATCCCAATAGACAGCCTAACAGAGACCCTGGGATCCTGTCCACTTGGCGTGGTCAGCAGATTGCAGGATATGCTGAAACAACACCCTCCTCTCAATGTAGAGGTGTTGCTCTGCTCTTATTCCTGCAAGAGAAGCCTTCTGTGTCTTTTATGGGGACGTTATTTTATGGCAAATTGTTAGCTGGAATTTATGGGGATCCAATCAATAAATTAGATACTGCTTGTATTGATGCATTGCTGGTTCACATTTGTTTAAGAACATTGAGGAATCAAACACAAATTTGAAAGTTTGAGGTCTCTGTCTCTTTCCTATAACATACACACATATTCACACACATGCAATGGTATAAGATGTGCCTTTAGCCATGCAAGGATATAAACGGCTACTTAAGTTTTGTTTCTTCTATACCATGGAGGAAGCTTGATGTGAGATGAGTCATAGGGATTGCAGGCTGAACATTGCTGGAACCTTCAAAGGGGGACACTTTTGGAAGAAGAGAATGGAGCCATAACAGGGGGAAGTTCCCATACCACTACTCTCTTGCCTCTGGGTAGAGATGAGGGGTCTGGACTCTGAGCCTGGAAACTCTCATTTCTCTCCTCAAGACTCCACTCTTCGCAGCCACCATCTTCCTTGAGTGCACTCTGTGTATCCACCCACATGCAAGGCAAAGGTGGGCATCAGCAGTGGGTGCTTCCACAGAAATGTGCATCCTTTCCTCTCCACTGTACTCTGCAAACCATACCAACCACAGGAATCAACAGGCTCCTAGAGAGTGTGGTTATGGAGCACAGAGGCTGTTCCTTGGCAATGATAATTTTTAAAATTGAACTATCAGGGCTGGCACTGTGGCGTAGTGGCTAAAGCCACAGCCTGCAATGCCGACATCCCATACGGGTGCTGGTTCAAGTTCAGGCTGCTCCTCTTCTGATCCAGCTCTCTGCTATGGCCTGGGAAAGCAGTAAAAGATGGCACAAGTCGTTGGGCTCCTGCACACATGGAAGACCTGGAAGAAGCCCCTGGCTCCTGGCTTCAGATGGCTTCGGATGGCTTCAGATGGCTTCAGATGGCGCAACTCCAGCCATTGCAGCCATTTGGCGAGTGAACCAGTGAATAAAAGACCTCTCTCTCTCTCTCTCTTTCTCTCTCTCTCTCTCTGCCTCTGCTTCTCTGTAACTCTGCCTTTTAAATAAATAAATAAATATTTTTAAAAATCAGAAAGGAAAAAGCAAAAAGTCTATAATTTCATACTTTGTGGAAGTATAAAATAATGTAATATAATGATATAATAATGTAAAATTTAAAATAGTTGACACAGAAAAAAATTGAACTATCAAGCATGTCAAAGTCAAATCATCCCACTCCCATCACCTTATCACTAACAAAGAAGAGTCTCTCCCTTCTAAAACCCTGGACTTGGCCGGTGCTGCAGCTCAACAGGCTAATCCTCTGCCTAGTGGTGCTAGCACACCAGGTTCTAGGCCCGGTCGGGGCGCTGGATTCTGTCCCGGTTGCCCCTCTTCCAGGTCAGCTCTCTACTATGGCCCGGGAGTGCATTGGAGGATGGCCCAAGTGCTTGGGCCCTGCACCCCATGGGAGACCAGGATAAGTACCTGGCTCCTGGCTTCGGATCAGCGCAGTGCACCCGCTGCAGCGCGCCGGCTGCGGCGGCCATTGGAGGGTGAACCAACGGCAAAAGGAAGACCTTTCTCTCTGTCTCTCTCTCTCTCTCTCACTGTCCACTCTGCCTGTCAAAAAAATAAACAAACAACAACAACAACAACAACAACAAAAAAACAGATGTTTCCTATCCTTTGCTATCAGCTTTTGCAGCTGATTTCTTTTTTGATCACCAAGTCCTTTCAATCATGGGCTCCCCATTCCATGCTCTTTTCTGTCTACTTTTGAGTTCTATCCAACAGTAATTATCTTTTATTTTAAAAAAGATTTGTTTATTTGAGAGTCAGAGTTACAGAGAGAGAGAGAGACAGAAAAAGAGGTCTTCTAGCCTCTGGTTCACTCCCCAAATGGCAGCAAAGACCAAAGCTGGGCCAGTCTGAAGTCAGGAGCCAGGAGCTTCTTCTGGGTCTCCCATGTATATGCAGGGACCCAAGCACTTGGACCATTTTCCACTGCTTTCCCAGGCCATTAAGAGAGAGAGCTAGATTGTAAGAGGAGCAGCTGTGACATCAGCTGGTGCCCATATGAGATTCCAGTGCTGCAGGTTTAGGCTTATCTTACTATTCCACAGTGCTGGCCCCTAGTCATTTTCTTATAAAGGTTTCCCATGGCAGGGGCTTCATAAAATGTGCTTTCTCTCCTACCCCAAGATTCCAGAACCCCAGATATCACCCAGTGAGGATGTCATTGGCCCTGGAACCAGACCAAAATATTAGTAGCCTGTCTGTCCTAAGCAAGAGAATGGATAGAGTACACAAGAATCCCTCTGCCACCATCTGAATCCTGGAATTTAGATCCCTTGGGATGAAACAGGCCCTTGGGAAGTTCCACCAGTCTTGCCAAGAGGACCCAACCCTAGCCAGGGGTTCACTCTGGAGAAGAAACACAATGGCTTTGAGAGGGCCCAAGTAGGACTCTGAGGGTCTTAAGGAAACAGAGTCTGTCCTAAGCCTGATGTGAGTGTATAGGATCCAGTTAGACCATCCGTATTTCAACATGATGCAGTCTCATACTTGCTTTCTCTCAGTTATTTCCACATCACTTTTGAGGGTGCATGGCATTTCTAAGGCTCCTCTGAGCTTCCTAGGAGCCCCAGGAGGCTTGATGAGACTGACTCAGCCCTCTCTGCCCAGGCTCCATCCTTCCTACTCTGCGGCTGCTGTACTGTGCTAGAGCAATGGGGAAGAACCAGAGTATCTTGCTCAATGTCCCTATCCTGGAAGCAAGTACAGGCTGCCTCTGGCCTCCCCAGAATGCTCATCAGAATCTTCATTGTCTCTCCTCTCTGAGGCTTTCCTCTCCAGTTTATGGTCAAGCAAGAGAAAAAAAAAATTGAAGCTCGTTGTTTATACCTGAACATGTGTGCTCTTGACACTCTGAGAGCTTTTTCCTTCACAGCCCCTGTCTTGTTGATTTCAGGAGTCTATTATGAAGTTTGACAGCTGACCGTTGAGTCAGTTGCATGACATTGCTGACACAGTAGGCCTCCTTCAAGAGCAGCTGGTAAAGGATGCCTCAACTGGCTTATCCTGGTAGGAATGGGAGAGAGGCAGGACAACATCTGTAAATGTTTCACAATCTTCATGATAAGAAGTCAAACCTGATAATAGGGGTGTGTGTGTGTGTGTGTGTGTGTGTGAATGATAGTGGAAAGACAGCTGGGATGAAACTGGGACAGATAAAAAAGTGACACACTTTTTTAAGGGGGCTGGCAGGAGGTAGTAATTGCAGCTTTATTAAAGTGGCAAGTGACCCTTATATTGGATCTAAAACTAATTCCTGGAGCAAGGACAGTCTATTCAATAAATGGTGCTGGGAAAACTGGATTTCCACGTGCAGAAGCATGAAGCAAGACCCCTACCTTACACCTTACACAAAAATCCACTCAACGTGGATTAAAGACCTAAATCTACATCCTGACACCATTAAGTTATTAGAGAACATTGGAGAAACCCTTCAAGATATTGGCACAGGCAAAGAATTTCTGGAAAAGACCCGGGAGGCACAGGCAGTCAAAGCCAAAATCAACTACTGGGATTGCATCAAATTGAGAAGTTTCTGTACTGCAAAAGAAACAGTCAGGAGAGTGAAGAGACAACCGACAGAATGGGAAAAAATATTTGCAAACTATGCAACAGATAAAGGGTTAATAACCAGAATCTACAAAGAGATCAAGAAACTCCACAAAAACAAAACCAACAACCCACTTAAGAGATGGGCCAAGGACTTCAATAGACATTTTTCAAAAGAGGAAATCCAAATGGCCAACAGGCACATGAAAAAATGTTCAAGGTCACTAGCAATCAGGGAAATGCAAATCAAAAGCACAATGAGGTTTCACCTCACCCCGGTTAGAATGGCTCACATACAGAAATCTACCAACAACAGATGCTGGCGAGGATGTGGGGAAAAAGGGACACTAACCCACTGTTGGTGGGAATGCAAACTGGTCAAGCCACTATGGAAATCAGTCTGGAGATTCCTCAGAAACCTGAATATAACCCTACCGTTCGACCCAGCCATCCCACTCCTTGGAATTTACCCAAAGGAGTTTAAATTGATAAACAAAAAAGCGGTCTGCACCCTAATGTTTATTGCAGCACAATTCACAATAGCCAAGACCTGGAACCAACCTAAATGCCCATCAACGGTAGACTGGATAAAGAAATTATGGGATATGTATTCTTTAGAGTACTATACCGCAGTAAGAAACAACGAAATCCAGTCATTTGCAACAAAATGGAGGAATCTGGAACACATCATGCTGAGTGAAGTAAGCCAGTCCCAAAGGGACAAATACCATATGTTCTCCCTGATCGGTGACAACTGACTCAACACCAAAAAGGAAACCTCCTGAAGTGAAATGGACACTATGAGAAATGGTGACTTGATCAGCATAGCTCTGACTGCTAATGGACAACTTAATACATTATCCCTCATAGTATTTTTTTTTGTCTGTTTTACTTAATATGACTGGTTTAATTCTGTAATTATCACACAGTTATTCTTAAGTGTTGAAAATTAACTGAAATGTGATCCCTGTTAAACATAAGAGTGGGAATAAGAGAGGGAAGAGATGTATAATTTGGGGCATGCTCGGGCTGACTTGCCCCAATTGGTAGAGTTGGAAACATACCAGGGGATTCCAATTCAATCCCATCAAGGTGGCATGTGCCAATGCCATCTCACTACTCCAAGTGATCAATTTCAGTTCACAATTGATCATAATGAAAGGACTAAGAGTCAAAGGGAGCACATAAACAAGTCTAGTATCTGCTAACACCAACCGATAGAATAAATAAAGGGGAGAGTGATCCAACATGGGAAGTGAGATACTCAGCAGACTCATAGAATGGCGGATGTCCTAAATAGCACTCTGGCCTCAGAATCAGCCCTAAAGGCACTCGGATCTGGCTGAAAAGCCCATGAGAGTATTTCAGGCATGGAAAGCCAAGACACTCTGGCAAAAAGATCTCTGTGAGTAAGATCCCAATGGAAAGAACAGGTCTTCAAAGAGGGAGGTACCTTTCTCTGAAGGGAGGAGAGAACCTCCACTTTGACTATGACCGTGTCTAAACAAGATAAGAGTCGGAGAACTCAAGGGGCTTCCATAGCCTTGGAAACTCATAACTGGTGCATAGGGAGATTACTGATGCCATAAACAGGAGTGTCAATTGGTAAAGTCAACAACAGGAGTCACTGTGCACTTACTCCTCATGTAGGATCTCTGTCCTTAACGTGCTGTACACTGAGGCTTAATGCTATAACGAGTACTCAAACAGTATATTTCACTTTGTGTTTCTATGGGGGTGCAAACGACTGAAATCTTTACTTAATGTACACTAAACTGATCTTCTGTAAAAAAAAAAAAAAAAAAAAAAAAAAGAAAGAAAGAAATTTTCAATTCCCAACTTGACTCTCACTGGGATTAAACATGACAATAGGTCTGATCTGATTTCATCATCATTTAAAAAAAATCATCTATTATTTTTCACTTTATGTTTCTGTGTGGGAGCAAACTGTTGAAATACTTACTTAAGGTATACTAAGCTGATCTTCTGTATATTAAGATAATCGAAAATGAATCTTGATGTGAATGGAAGGGGAGAGGGAGTGGGAAAGGGGAGGGTTGTGGGTGGGAGGGACGGTATGGGGGGGGAAGCCATTGTAACACATGAGTCGTACTTTGGAAATTTATATTCATTAAATAAAAGATAAAAAAAAAATAAAGTGGCAAGTGACCCTTATATTGTGTTTTTTTTTTTTTTTTTTTTTTTTTTTTTTTTTTTTTTTTTTTTTTTTTTAGCAAGAGTCATTTTAAAAACATGACTCTTAAGACCATCAGATGCAATTGTGGTTCCTTTTGTCCTTGTGACTAGTGTTTCCCCAATATTTCTTACGTTGAACTCAGCAGGTGCTTTCACATCATGGCAATCTTTCTTAGGAACTGGGTCCACCACTTTCTTTTTTCTTTTTTTTTTTAAACTTTTATTTAATGCATATAAATTTCCAAAGTACGACTTATGGATTACAATGGCTTCCCCCCCATACTGTCCCTCCCACCCACAACCCTCCCCTTTCCCACTCCCTCTCCCCTTCCATTCACATCAAGATTCATTTTCGATTATCTTAATATACAGAAGATCAGCTTAGTATACATCAAGTATGGATTTCAACAGTTTGCTCCCACACAGAAACATAAAGTGAAAAATAATAGATGATTTTTTTTAAATGATGATGAAATCAGAGCAGACCTATTGTCATGTTTAATCCCAGTGAGAGTCAAGTTGGGAATTGATAATTTCTTTTTTTTTTTTTTTTTTTTTTTACAGAGGATCAGTTTAGTATGCATTAAGTAAGGATTTAAACAGTTTGCACCCCCATAGAAACACAAAGTGAAATATATTGTTTGAGTACTCGTTATAGCATTAAATCTCAATGTACAGCACATTAAGGATAGAGATCCTACATGAGGAGTAAGTGCACAGTGACTCCTATTGTTGACTTTACCAATTGACACTCCTGTCTATGGCATCAGTAATCTCCCTATGCTCCAGTCATGAGTTTCCAAGGCTATGGAAGCCCTCTGAGTTCTCCGACTCTTATCTTGTTTAGACAAGGTCATAGTCAAAGTGGAGGTTCTCTCCTCCCTTCAGAGAAAGGTACCTCCTTGAGAGATGAGTAGGAACTTCCAAGCTGGCACAGATCACGCCCCTACAGTGAGTGGTGTGGAAGTCAGTGAGAGCATGGCTACTGGGGCCATTGGGAAGGCCAATACCGTGATAAACTTTAGAATAGAGCCCAGGTTTGAGTCCAGCTGCACCACTTTCCATTAGTGAAACCTTAGACAAGTTGCTTCCCCTGTCCAAGCCTCAGCTACCTCATTAGTGAAATGGAAATTACCCTGGGACAGTGAGTTCAGTATAACCAGCCTCAAGTTTGAAGCAGACCCTACCTGCTTGGTTGAAACTAGGTCAGAGTCAGTGGGAGCATGTGCTATAATCTTTCTGTGATGTCTACAAATGTGCAGGTGGGGAAGAACAACACAAATGGCAAGTCCTTAGCAGTCCACAGGCCAGTGACCAGTAGGGACTTAATGGGGATTAAATGAGACAATGCCTGCAAAAACATTTTACGCTGTGCCTGGAACATGGAGGGATATGAATGCGAATCCTTTCCTGTCTAGCATGAGTTTTCTGTTCTAATGATTACTGAGAAAGGGGTGAACTTTCTTTCATGGGAACCCTTGAAGTCTGCCTAGATCCTGGCTCCCTCCTTCTCATTGCTTTACCTGCATACTGCGAAAGAGGACTGGAGCTGATGGAAACAGAGGGGAAGCAAGGGCCAAGGCGGGCAGGGATGAGGAGTCAGGCAATGGGGCTTTAATGGTCTATAATAGCTTTTCCAATTGGCCTCCAGGTTGAAATAATCTCATTATGTGAACTAGTGAACCTTGTGACTTGGCCTGGAAAAAAATGGTGTCATGTGAGTCTATTCCTTTCCTAAAGGCAGGTGCCTTCTACATGCTGCTTTCGTGGAAGGCTTCCTGTGAAGAGACTTCTGCTTCCCGAGGCTGAGACAGTTTCATTTCACTTTTCTGTACACTTAGTTACTATCCTGGTGTGTGTGTGTGTGTGTGTGTGTGTGTGTGTGTTTGGAAATTGTCCTCCCCAGATAGGTCTTTTAAGGAGGTGCATATGATACACCTTCAATGCTTACCTTCATAATCTTTTTATATGGCAGCATCCATTTTTATTCCTATTATATACATTTGCAGCAGCTTCTCCATCCCTGGGAGGAAGAACACAGGACTCAGCCACTGGCTCATATTGTTTGTATGTAAACCAATCATCCACTTCTCTGTGGCTGGGGGACAGACAGCTGTACAGCAAGATGGTGTCTGGTATTCCCACACTTGGCTGCATGGTGAAATTGTTTGGATCTTTAAGAACTAGGGATATTTTCTGACACTGTCTCTGACATGTTCTGACATGGTATTTGGTATCCCTGGGTATCAGTGTTCTAAAAGTTCCCCAAGTGATTCTAATGTGCATCAAAATTTGGAAACCACTAGAACAGACTGAGAGAACTGCTTTTGCCCTCCCCACAACAGCCTGTCTCCAATTCTATTAAGATGTCAGAACATATCCCCTGCCAGAAATATCTTGAGACTGTATGGCCCACTACCAAGAATTTATCAACACTTTGCCCCCTAAACTGCCTCTGATAAAGAATAAATGAGCTTTAAGAAAATTTCAACACCCAGATGGAACAAATGAATTTTTTCAAATGCATAGGTTTACCTGTGAGAACTGAAAAGCAGGAGATTCCTTTGTGGACTTGAAGAAGATAAATCTAAAGTTCCTTCATACTCAGGGCCCTCACCCTGGGAGACTGAGATCAACAGAAGGGGGCTGAGTCCCTAAGTCACTGTAAGAGCAGTCCTTCTTTTATTGAAAAAGTGCAAGATCTGGTTCAGGTTCAGCAAGAATATGTGCTGTGATCTACTAGTGATGCCTTCATATGTGCAAGATGGGGAGGGCGAACACATAAATCAACTCTTCAGCATTCAGGCACTAAATGAAGTTTAAAGCCAACTTCTTGACTGTGATGTGGCAGCTGCCACTTCTTCCTCAAGTAAACATACCATTCACAGGCTTGGGGCTGTGTTCCCCACTATATTATGTAGACCTTTGAGTGTATCAGTTCTCAGTGTTTGGGTTTCCACACTCATGTCCACTCATAAGCTCATGTGCACAAATATACCAATACCCACTTTCATGTGAGAGAGAAGAAAAACCTTGGGCTCATCCTCATATTATATCCATGCTTTCTTATCCTGTCTTCCCTTTATCCAAAAATGATTCTAGGAAAGGCACAATTAATCATTTATCCTTAGTGCAAGTTTTAGGGTAATGGCTCTTGGAGGTGTGTGCATGAGACCCCTGTGAAACCCCATTGCAGAGGGATACACTAGTCTGGACATGTTCTGAAGCAACCATCTTCTAGGTGTCCATTGCCTCCAGGTCCTCTCAGCTCTAAACACAGACTCTCCTGGGGTTCAGGGTATGGAAGAGGGCTGGAGCACTAGCTGTGGAGATCAGGGCCCCTGTGACCTGCAGGTATCAGGACTGGGCTAAGAGGCAGATCAGCGAGTCAGAAAAGCCAGCTCAGGGAGGAGAGTGTGACTGAGGCTGTAACTTGGACCCGGAGGTCACTCTTAATAGTTATCAGTCCTAAGGCTGATTGGGAGGGAAGAAGCTCAAGACCTTAACTGCCATGAACTAGCCACTGATCCTAGGGTGATAGGACACTTAGTTTATTGCCCCCTAGATAGGGTAGAGGATGGCTAAGGTGTCAGGCCAAAATGATTCAGAAAGTACTGAGAGAATGACTCAATTTGAAAAATTTAAAGTAAATGACTGATTCAGAGTCTGATCAGACCTGGACTTCCAGATGGGGACACAAGAGTGATGAGAAGGTAGGAGAGGAAGAAATTGGAGCCAGGGGAACTCCTGAATATCCATCATGTACACAGCAAGCTATGTCCAAAACTCCCCGTGTGTGTCATCTCTTTCATCTCCTCTCCCCTATTTCAAGAAAGACACCATGGTAGACAACATCAATTTTTTATCACATATTTTACAGATGAACAAACAGAGGCCCAGAGAAGTTAATTGTGTGCATACAGAAAGTAGGCATTGATGAAGAGATGGACATCTCCCAGTGAGATCTATATTCAATGCAGTCCCAACCAATATCTCATTATGTGATTTTGTAGATTTTGACAGATTGATTCTAAAGGTTTATGGAGAGACAAAGGATCCAGAATTGTCAACATGATATTGAAGGGGAAGAGAGTTGGAAGATTTGACATCATCCAGTTTCAACACTTAAAATGAAGCTGTGGTAATCAAGAGAGTTTAGTATTGACTAAACAACAAATAAATAGATCAATGGGACTGACCAGAGAGCCCAGGATTCATCCAGGTAAATATAGTTAGCTGATCTTCAACAAAGTAGCAACAGTAATACAGTAACGAAGAGTCTTTTCAACAAGTGACAATGGAACCTGAAATCAAAATACAAAATAAAGAAAAATCCAGATACAGATCTTATACCATTTACACACTCAAATCCATTTAGCTAGAAAGAGATCGCAGGCCTAAATTGTTTATAGAAAGCTTTTATTTAATAAATATAAATTTCATAAGTACAGCTTTTGGATTATAATGGTTCTTCCCCCATACCTGCCCTCCCACCCCCAAACCATCCACCTCCTATTCCATCTCCCATCCCATTCTTCATTAAGATTCATTTTTAATTATCTTTATATACAGAAGATCAACTCTATACTAAATAAAGATTTCAACAGTTTGCACCCACACAGACACACAAAGTATAAAGTACTGTTTGAAGACTAGTTTTACCATTAATTCTCATAATACAACACATTAAGGGCAGAGGTCCTACATGGGGAGAAACTGCACAGTGACTCTTGTTGTTGATTTAACAATTGACACTCTTATTTATGACGTCAGTGATCACCTTAGGCTTTTTTTTTTTTTGACAGGCAGAGTGGACAGTGAGAGAGAGGGACAGAGAGAAAGGTCTTCCTTTTTGCCGTTGGTTCACCCTCCAATGGCCACCGCGGCCGGCGCGCTGTGACTGGCGCATCACGCTGATCCGAAGCCAGGAGCCAGGTGCTTCTCCTGATCTCCCATGGGGTGCAGGGCCCAAGCACTTGGGCCATCCTCCACTGCACTCCCGGGCCACAGCAGAGAGCTGGCCTGGAAGAGGGGCAACTGGGACAGAATCCGGCGCCCCAACCGGGACTAGAACCTGGTGTGCTGGCGCCTCTAGGCGGAGGATTAGCCTAGTGAGCCGCGGCGCTGGCCCACCTGAGGCTTTTGTCATGAGCTACCACGGCTGTAGAAGCCTCTTGAGTCCACAAACTCCGACAGTATTTAGACAAGGCCATGATCAAAGTGGAAGTTCTCTCCTCCTTTTAGAGAAAGTTACCTCCTTCTTTGACAGCCACTCTTTCCACCAGGATCTCACTCACAAAGATTTTTCATGTAGGTCATTTTTTGTCACAGTGTCTTGGCTTTCCATGACAGGCCTAAATTTAAAACACAGAATTATAAAACTCTTAGAAAGGGTATTGTGGTACAGTAAGTTAGGCTGCCGCTTGTGACTTCTCCATCCCTTATTGGAGTGCTGGTTAAAGTCCTGGATCCTCTCCTTCTGACTCAACTTCCTGGTGGATACATGTTATTAGCTTACAGCTAATGCATCCTGGGAGGCAACAGATGATGGCCCAAGTGCATGGATCACTATTATCTACGTGAGAAACCCCAGTGGAGTTCTGGGTTCCTGGGTTTGGCCTGGTCCTGGTAGTTGTGGATCTTTAGATGGAAGATACCTATTTGTGTGTCTCTTTTTTCTGTCTATCTGCCTCTTATGTAAATAAATAAAATTAACTTTTAAAAATAGACTTCCAGGCAATAACATAGAAGAAAATTTAAAGGACCTAGAATTTGACAATGAATTTTCATATACAACATCAAAACACAGTCCATGAAAGAAAGAACTGATAAAACTGGATTTCATTAAAGCTAAATTTTCTGCTTTTTTAAAGACACTGTCAAGAGTATAAAAGGAGAAGTTAAAAATGGGGAAAAAATATTAGAAAAAATATATCTGATAAAATACTGTTATCCAAAATAAGCAAACAGTGAACTCTTAATAAGAAAACAAACAATCCTATTAAAAATGAGCCAAATACCTTCACAGACATTTCACTAAAACAGGTACACAGATTGAAAATAAGTACATAAAAGGTGTCTAACAACATATCTCCAGAAAAAATGCAAATAGAAAGAACAGTAGGATACCAGTATGTACCTCACTGACAGCACCAACTACTGGCACAGGAACAAAGCAACAGAAACTCCCATTCATTGCTGGTGGGAACTCAACATGAAGCAGCCAATTTGGAAGACAGACAATTTCTTACAAATCTAAACATACTCAAATTATATGAACCATCAGTCATACTTCTTGATATTTATTCAAAAGAGCTAAAAACTTGCATCCACTTGAAAACCTGTACATAAATAGTTTTATTCTTAATTTCCCAAGATCGGAGGTAGCCAAGATATCTTTCAGTAAATAATCTGTAGTTAGTTACTGAAAGAAAATGAACAACAAAGCTGTGAACAGGCATGTAGGAAACCTAGTCAGTGAAAGAAGCCAGTCTGAAAAATCTACAGTCCGTATGATTCCAACTGTATGATATTTTGGAAAATTCTCTGTCTCTCCATAGATCAAACTATGGAGACAGCAAAATGATAGGTGGTTACCAGTAGTTCATACAGGGCAGTGAGGGATGAATAGGTACAGTCAGGGGACTTTGACGGAAGTGAAATACTCTGTAGGACACTTCAATGGTAGATAACATTTGTTCAGTCCCGCAGAATGTATAACACCAGGAGTAAGCACTAACATAAGCCATGGACTTTGGGTGATAGTCATGTGTCAATGGAGGGTCATCAGTTGTAACAAGTGTACCACTCTAGTGTCAGGGGATGTTGAGAATTGAGGAAGCTTATGCATGTGCAGAGGTAATAGATATTTGGGAAATCTCTGTACCTTCTGCTCGATTTTGCTGTGACTTTAAACTGTAGAGTCATTAAAAGAGAAAGGGAGGCCGGCGCCGTGGCTCACTAGGCTAATCCTCCGCCTAGCAGCGCCGGCACACCAGGTTCTAGTCCCGGTCGGGGCACCAGATTCTGTCCCTGTTGCTCCTCTTCCAGGCCAGCTCTCTGCTGTGGCCAGGGAGTGCAGTGGAGGATGGCCCAAGTGCTTGGGCCCTGCACCCCATGGGAGACCAGGAGAAGCACCTGGCTCCTGCCATCGGATCAGCGTGATGCGCCGGTCGCAGTGCGGCGGCCATTGGAGGGTGAACCAACGGCAAAGGAAGACCTTTCTCTCTGTCTCTCTCTCTCTCACTGTCCACTCTGCCTGTCAAAAAAAGAGAAAGAGAGAGAGAGAAAGATATGGATGTTTGGCTTATCTTGACCCTCATCACCCCACCCTTCACCTCAGCAACACTGAATGGCTCATGGTTTGCTGAGCTTCTCTCACCATTCCTTTCTCACCCTGTATGCTACTCCTGGAAGAACTTCCTGGCCAACCCTTTCATCCAGCCAGCCAGCCAGCCAGCCTGCCAACCTGCCAGGAAGCATTATTTTATTCAATGCCTTCTGTGTACTAGGCATACCACTAGATACAGAACCACAGCATAGAGCAAAGTAGACAGGGGCACAACCCTCTTGAGCTTAGAGTGTAATGAGAAGGTGGATACTAAACCTAGAGCTGGGCACATACTTATGTCAGGACCACTTTTGGTGATTGATGTAGAGTGTCTAAAAGTGGTACTGAATTGGATTGTGTCAAGGAAGACTTTTCTGAGGAAATGGCATTCAAGTTGTGAGTTGAAGGATGAATATTGCAGATGACAATAGCATTGTGTACCATTATAGAATATTTCCTCTCTGCTGGGCAGTTTCCCGGATCTGTGTGTATATTTGCTCATTTAATCTTCACAACAACTCTATGATGTAGACACTATCATTATACTTAATTTTACAAATAAGGAAACTGAGGCACTTAGAGGTGAAATTACTTCCCTGGATCCCTTGACTAGCAATACAAAAGGGGGCTGGAGTTTGGCTCAGCAGTTAGGACACAGCTTGGGACACCCACAACCCATGTTGGAGTGCCTGGCTCGAGTTCCAGTTCTACTTCTGATTCTAGCTTCCTGCTAATATGTACCCTGGAAGGCAGCAAGTACTTGGGTCCCTGCTGCCCATGTGAGAGACATAGATTGAGTTTTGGGCTCCTGTCTTCAACCTGGCACAATCCAAGCTGTGGGGGAATAAGCCAGCAAATGAAACATTCTCTCTCTCTCTCTCTCTCCCTCCCTCTCTCTCTCTTCCTCCCTTCTTCTTCCCTCCTCCCTCCCTCCCTATCTCCCTTCCCCCCTCTCTTCTTCCCCCCTCTGTCTTTCAAAATAAAATCAAAATAAATAAATAAAATTAATAATAATAAGTAGGGGCATCATTATTTGGACATAGCCATCTGATTCCAGAGCGCTTACTCTTTGGGAGAAGAATAAGGAAGGATCTGGAGCAGAATTAATAAGCAAAGAGTAGAGGGTAGAGTTTATAAGATGAAGACAGGGAGGACAGAAGAACTGCTGAGTCCGTGGGCCATGGAAGGGTGACAGAGGGACATGATTAAATTTGCAGGTTAAAAAAAATCAGGTTGTTTTAGTGAATGAATGTGTATGAGAAGGATGAGTAGTGATTCAACATTGTTAGTGCATAACTTGTTAGAGTCACTTTTGGTAGTTAAGAAAAAAGGAGAAATATTGGATGTGGAACGGGGAGGATGGGGAAAGAGAAAGAAGCCTAAGCAAAATGAAGAGACTCAATCACTCCTGAGCTACCTGCACACTCTCCAGGTATCTTGTGTCATAACTGATTGATGATTTTCTTACCTTTCCCTCTAAGCTCCAGGAGAGTGGCACTGGTGCTATTCATCTCTACATCAGCAGCACCTAGCCTGGGGCCAAAACAGGTACCCAAAAAATATTTGTCAAATTCCTGAATGAATTGTGAAGGAAGCACTTACTGACCTAAACCACTACCTACAGCCACACAGAATCCACCTCTGTATCCCACCACTTGCTCAGCAGAGAGCTTTCCTAACAGAGCACAACAAACTAGTGTCAGTTCTCCACTCAAACTACCACTGATTTAGTCATATCAATGAGAAACACCTCCCATGCTGGATGCCTGGCATCCTGTAGGGAAAATTCCTGGCTGATGAAGCATTTCCATGTTTTCCTAGAGTGTGGCGCGAGATGCTGTCTGTCTTGGCTGGTTATGATTCCCTCTTCCTTCAAGCTAATGGCAAAGCAGATGTGTGGGCATGGCGGCCAGCTTTGTCTTTCAGGTGGAGAGGGCTGCCTTGTCAGTAAATCAAAATCGGTTCTCAGATTTGGGATGCAATATTTGTCACAGCAGTGACAGGATGCAAACATGAGACTGGCATCTTGGGTGTTCTGCAGATGCTGTCACTGTTGTTAAAACACAGAACTTCTTGCACAGAACTGTGGGCGGAAAGCTTCCAACTGGAACCAACTCAGATGTCAAATCCCTCACAGCCAGGGAGCTGGAGTTGGGGGTGAATGTTGGCAAATGAGGGTTTTTTTTTTGGCAAGAGACCCCATCTGGAACCCCAGGAAACCAGAAAACCCTGACTTCAATGCAGAGGTGCTCTAAAGATATTGGACGAGGGCAGTACTTACTTAGAAGACACAAGAGGGATGCCAAGTTTAGGAATGAAGATAACTGCATTGCTAATGAATTTGTCACAATATCATTTATGGATTAGGTTCCTTACCATGCATGGTACAGTACGATTATATGGCAAAAACTCTTGCACGTTCCAGAAACCTGTAGATGAGGTAAAACACAAGTTGGCAAACTGTGGCCCACGGGCCAGATCAACTTGCTGTCTGTTTTTCTGTGATCTTTAACATGTTCCAATGGTTGAAAACAGTTCAAAAGAAGAGGAGTATTCTATGGCATGTGAAAATCATGCCAAATTCAAATTTTGGAATTTATAAATGAAGTCTTGTGGAGACATAGCCACACTCATTGGTTTATGGATTCTCTTTATCTGCTCTCATGCTACAAAGGCGAAGTTGAGTAGTTGCAACAGGGATTATATGTTCTGCAGAGCCTGAAATAGTTACTGTCTATTTTAGCCCTTTCAGAATGAAACTTGCTGACCCCTGAGTTGCATGATAAATCTTCAAGTGTACCCATATGTTTCACTGGGATCTGGGTCCCCCAGCAGGTTTTCCCTGTGAGAATAAGTAGATGATAGGGAAGGATGATTTCAAGAGGACTGTGGCTCTGTGACAGAGAATGTTTCTATTTAAATGTTTGTTTTGAAGTTCTCTTGACTGTTCTACATGTGCAACTGTGTGTATGTGTGTGTGTGCGTATGCGCACACATGACAAGCAAGTTGGAAGAGGACCCTTGGGCAAGATCAATATTTCTGCGTAACTTAGCTCAATGTAATACTAGCTTCAAGGGAAGCTGTAGCTGGGACATTATAAAAATGGATTTTTTTTTTTATCAAATAAGTATAGGAAGCACTGGGTGAGTAAGGCAAGGCTAGGTCGTTCACTACAGACCTTGCAAGGATTGGTGTATGCTGATGTCCATCACAACTATCTGAAGGAGAATTGTCAGAAATATCCTATCCAGCCCATTTGGCTATGCAGAAGATTATTCCATAATCCGCTGGTGTTCAGGGGTTTCCATGTACTGTTGATTAATGGGTCTTCTGGTGAGAGAATACCAATGCAAGAGGAAGTCTGATCATTCTGTCCATCATTAGATTCATTAGATTCTAGGACCCATCCCTGCTTCTGGGAGTGAAGCTCTTGGAGGCTCGGCTGCTGTCAGAAGTGGGAGGTGCAAACCTTTGCTGGGACAATTAGGCTATTCCATTACTTTCCTGTGGAACTACCAACCAACCTGGGACATTTGCCAAAGCCAGGATCCTGAGAACCTAGGTCAATCAGAAAACATAGCAAAACTGACCCACCACCTACAGACCAGGTGCCCAGGTGCAAGTTAATATCACAAACCAGAGGCATGAAATAATTGGAATATCAATGTGAAAGAGACAAAAAGACATAATTAATTATGTAAGTTGAGCCTAGAAAGAATTAATAAACATCAGGCTCAAGCAAGAAAGATTAGGGGGAAAAATGGTTGAGCAGGTGGCTTCTAGACCATTCCAGAGGTTCTTTATCATAGTTGCAAATTTTTTTACAGGATACCTGCAACCTTAGCCAAAGGTGAGAAGGGAGTGTTAAGGATGCCAGCTGGCTTGGAACCAGTTGAACCAACTTACAATGGGGTCCCAAGATCTAGCACTTAATCAGATACATTCATGACCTCAGGTTGACAAAAAGAGGAGATCTAAGGAAAATGCGAAATTATATCTAATATGGAGTTTGGAGAGCAAAGTAAATGTTGCTTATTCTTTTGTCAGGTGTGAAAGATTAATATGCAGCAGAAAACAAAGGCCCCAAATCCAGGTGACTGATGGAGGAAGAACGGACCAAGAAATGAGGCACAAAGCTTCTTGAGAAGGGAGTTGGAGATTCATGAATGCTTCCATGATGCCCCGAGCTCCCCTTTTGGGGGTACCTTCTGCCACTGTGGAAATAGTTTAAAGGCACAGGGTTATTGTGGCCATCGACAGGTGGGCACATGTTTAAAGCTTGACTCTGACCCTTTGCCCAGCAGCTGCAAAGCTCTGGTCGTGAGTGCAGTCTTTTGCCCACAGAGACTTGACCTTGACCTCCATACATGCCAACCTCAGAGTATTTCTTCCTCCCTTGGATCTCTTTCCTGCAACCATTCACTCATTCCTTCATTGATATATTGTGTACTTTGTGCAATGTAGTATGGCACATGGGTGGAGGCATCTTCTTGTGTCCTTACCATGTGTGAAATAATTCAGTCGAGTTCCAGACCCGGCGACTTCCTCTGAGAGGGGCCTCTGCTCCAGGAACAGAGTTTTAAATTTCTGTCTCATCTCAGCAACTGAGCCACCTTTCCTCCAAGGGTTTCCCTGTGTGTTTACAATGATGCAATTAAATGTCTAGATAAATAACAGTTATTAAATGGGTAAATATATTCCTAATGCTAAGCAGAAATGGAGCCTCTTGACACATTGACTGGACTTATTTGTTTATTTAGGTCTTAGGGGAAACAGGGACAAGAGGATAATAGCAAGAGACTTCTGACACATGGTTCTGATTGCTTAAAGGGAAAGTCTCAGACTGAGGGAGAGAATGGTGGGAAAGGAAGCTGTGGGTATTTTTAGATCTTTCCTAACAAAGATCACTCCCACACAAATACTGGGATCTCTTTCAATGCTTCTCTTTGGGCTATTAAAGCTGTGGAAATCACACAATTGAGCTACCTTTCCACCCCACACTGGCAATCTTCAAATAAAAGGCTCCTGGGCTGTAGCTTAATCTGAATAGATGGGTTGCCCAATTTAAAAAAAAAAAAAAAGCCAGTTACAATAATTAGGAGAATGTTCTTGTGGAGTTTCCAAGCCCTTCTCTTTCTTACTGTTGGGGAATTGGAGAACACATTTATCTTGGGGCGTGTCTGAATGGAAAGCAAGCAGGGAAAATATGGTTTTTTTGAGTAAAATGAATTTTCTGTCAGTGGAAACTGATTTCTGTTCTTGTGATAAATATGAAGCCAAAGACTTCTCAAAAAACAGTGTTGGCCTTGGCCAGGGCTTTCATTTCCTTATTTTAATTATTTTCCTCTTGGTGGAGTAAACATTTGGTTTCCCCTATCAACCACAGTGAACTGCTATGCCTTGGGTGAGCATGTGTGATTCTCTTGTCACTCATTGCACTGCAGGTCCACACCTGTTAGGAAAACCCAAGATGTAGAAACTACACTGATGCGGGGCCTGCACCGTGGCTCACTTGGTTAATCCTCTGCCTGCAGCACCAGCATCCCATATGGGCGCCAGGTTCTAGTCCCAGCTGCTCCTCTTCCAATCCAGCTCTCTGCTGTGGCCCAGGAGGGCAGTGGAGGATGGCCCAGGTGCTTGGGCCCTGCACCCGCATGGGAGACCAGGAGGAAGCACCTGGCTCCTGGCTTCAGATTGGTGCAGTGCTGGCTATAGCAGCCATTTGAATGGTGAACCAACGAAAGGAAGACCTTTCTCTCTTTCTCTCTCACTGTCTATGACTCTACCTGTCAAATAAAAAATAAAAAAGAAACTACACTGATGCAAACCTCCCCCTAGTTCCCCTCTACACACATACACATACAAAGTGAAAAACTGCCTGGGTTTTCTTATGTACTTGCAGTGGGAACTGTGCTTATACTTATTTTTTAGTCACACCATTTTCTTTCCTCTTTTCATTTAAAAAATTGCGACCAGAGATGTAGAGTGCCAAGAAGTTGACTCATGCTATTACCAGGCCACTCCTTGAGCCTCCTACACTTACCCAACTTGAGGGACTGTAGACCTTCAGGCATGTCTCCCTTCCTTCAACACTTTCTCATTTCTGAGAACAGAAGAGCAACTTCCACAGAGGAACAAAAACAGAAGTGTACCAGTTACCCAAAGAGGATACTTACATTCAAGATTTCTACTACTTTGTGCTTAACAAGGTCTAGCAAGAAACAGGAAGCTGATAGTGTGCCTCCAGTTCATTGCCAATTTCTTCAAAGGTCTGGAAATTCATGGTGGAGTCACTGTGGACTCTACCTCCAACGGAGCAGCACACGACATGGGATGCAGATAGTACTGTGAGCACAGAAGGTGAAGAATCATGTCCCTGGCCTCTGGGCCAGTGGCAAACAAGAGAGGGGTTTTCATTTAATTGTTCTCTTTGTTCCTCTCATTTCTAGAGGATTCTTCTGACTGAAATAATTACTACTTGAAATCAGGAAAAGAACAAATACCATCAAACAATTCAGGGAATCCTGGGAGTTGATACTTTATATATTCCTGTTGTAGGAGTGGGCTCTGGTTCATTTTCTTTCTCTTTTTAAAAGATATTTATTTGAAAGAGTAACAGAGAGAAGTGGGCAGGGAGAGATCTTCCATCTGCTGGATCACTTTCTAAATGACTGCAGCAGCCAGGGCTGGGCCAGGCAAAAGCCAGGAGCCACGACCTCAATCCAGGTCTCTCACATGGGTGGCAGGGGGCCCGGGCACTTGGGCACTTGAAGAATATGACAAAACTGGACCCCAGACTCTGCAATATTGAATAAAACATCCTAAGCAACATCTTAACCACTACATCAAACACTCACAGCAATAGTTTAATTTAGCAAACATAAAAGTGTGTTATGATAGTTAACATTTTGTCAAGTTGCTGACAACATCTTAGAAATCCTAGTGTACTTTCCTATCATTCTGCCCAGTGTTGACAATTTGCCTTTTCTAAGTTGTCCTTGAACATTATGCTGTCAACTCCTGTTAACAAAAGTGTCTTCCAAAATGGTCATGCAAGTCCTACAGTGAGAGAGATGCGAAGGATGTTGTTTGCGGTCCTATACCACATGCCCACTATGAATGCTTATAGGAGAAATGCATTCAGATCTAAGCACCAAGGTAAAGACTATTAGCGAGAAGGAGATGGCATCAGTTTTCTGATGCTAATCATGTCAAGACTCTACTATCCTTTGTGTTTTGACCCACAAGGAGCCTCAGAATCAAGTTTTAAATTTCCATTTAATAACTGTGTAGGAAGTCATGTTTGCATTCTTGCTTTAACTTTCCTCCAAGTCTATATTTCCATTATCTTGAGTTTTATGTGGTGAAATATTTTCATTGCACACACACCCATATTTTCATGATCAGTTTCAAATCATTTGTGCAATATACTAGTCTGGAAAATTTGGAATTGATAGCACATGCTGGGCAGACGAGCTCAGTCTTACCTTTGGTGAGGATGGAATCACCGATAAACCCCCACAAAGCCACTGTGCCTTATTTATGTAGTGAGCCACCATTTCCCCTCCACAGAGAAGGTTTAGGAAGAGGGGACCCAGAGGAAGAGTTTCAGAGTAATCTTCAGTGTCAGGACAGATGCCCTGCAGGTTTCATTTATGTCTTGAAAGAGTGGAAATTGGAGAGAAGCAGACAGAAATCATCAACGATGATATACAGCTTGGCTCTAAGCATTTGAAATCATGAGCAACAAGAACAGATACCATTCTCTGATTCTTCCTCATAACTAGTCTCAGCAATGTTTTAGCAGACTCAAGTGCTTGATTAACTTGGGTAGAAGTTTCCTGATTCATCATCTGGTCACAGTGATGGCCTAAGCATTAGAGAATCATTAAAGGGGTAACAGAAGCAGAACAAACCTGGGGTCCCTTAATCTACCAGTGAAGAAATACAGAAAGGCAGCCTTTCAGCCAAGTATGGCAAGAACTACTTCCAACCAGAAGCAGAACTTAAGTTTAAAAAAAATAATGGAAGCATTTTTGTTTAATTATTTCATGCAGTTGGTATGTTAGTGGAAGGATAAATATTTGAGGAGAAAAAATATGTGTGTGGGTTTGGGTTGTGGATAGTGTCATAATACAAGTGTATAAAACCATGAGGCAAATTAGGACTTCAACCTGTTGCAGACAGTTGAATTGAACTAATTGAAATTGAACCACATTTAGTGATTTTGCAATTAGTTTGAAGTCTATAGAAAAATCTTGACTTAGGTAGCCTGGCTGGGTTCAAGCATAGAAGAGAGCTTTTCAGGAGACGTAAACCCAGCTTCCAGATCTTTCCTTTGTAATATCAGATCAACAAGAGGTAGCACATGGAATTAGAGGGAGGTGACCATATAGAACCATGTGACTTAAAGTACGGCCCATAACATCCACATCACCCAGAAGCTATTAGAGGCAACCTCTCCTCCCCAGCCCTGTTCTACCAAACCAGTGTTTGCATTTGAACCACAGCCATGTCTTTGCACATTCAAATTTGACAAGCACTGTTCTCAGGCAGTCTACTCAGGGTGGCCGAGTCCCAACCACCCATCTATATAGTACTGATGAATCATTTACCAAGCACCTGTGGAGACAAGGAATGCTCTGAGCACCGTTGGAGATGCAAGGATAGGTATAACTTTGTCTCAGTCCTGAAGGACTTTGAAATCTGTTGAATGTTAGTAGGAGGAACAAAACATACATAATTATGGAAACTGATGGTTTAAAAAAAAGTCCAAAAAAGGACCACAACAAGCATTAGGAGGAAGGACCAGTGTGCTGGATTGGGCAGTGAAGCAGGGTGGTTAGGAGCAGGAGCAGCAGAAAACCGAGCAGGTGGCTTGTGGGCTGAAGAAGAGCTGGTTGATCCAGTTTAGTCCTAGTAGCTGCCCTCCAAAATGCTGCACATTTTCTCACTTGATGGTCCCCTCTCCCTGCTACCACCACCACCACATGACAGACCCTCTTTTTCTTTTCTCCTGAGAAAATCAGTTACTAACCCCTTCCTACACCAGGGGTGGAAATGAATAGCAACTTCAGGGTTAGTGGTTTGGGCCATCTGTAGTGATGGACACTTCAGCTCTCTGATGAAGTTGGATGCTAAGATTCTGTTAGTGTACTGCAGATTTCCTGTTCCCAATAGACTTTCATCTCACCCCTTAAGTGACTGCTCATTCTTCCCCACATCAGATTGACAGAGCAGATTCTTTTCTTTGCACAGTAGCATAACACAGAGACAGGTGCTATAGTAAGACTAAGGTAGTTGTATAACCTTAGGAAAGTCTCTTAGTTTCTCTGTGCTCTCCTCTTCCATCCATACTGTGGGGATAATAAGAATACCTACCCCAAGGAGTTCTTAGGAGGATATATATGTTACTGTTACTGTTCAGAGAGCAGTGGGAGGTAAATGTTCAACAATGTCAGCTCTCACTGTTATACCAGGGTACTTCAAAACATTCAGGGGAAAATGGAATCAATGTTTATTTTGGTACAAAACAGTTTGGATTTCATGCAAATATAAAGGAGTCTTTAAAAAGTTCATTAAAAACACCATACTATGAAAAAAAAAAACTATATATAGATGTCAAAAAAATTGCACAAAATAAACCCATGTTTTAATGCCATTTTTTCCATGAACTTTTTGAAAGCCTCTCATGCTCTCCTTGAAGTTTTCTGCATTTTCAATATTATAGGAATCTACTGGAATGCATTTTGAATACACTACTTCCAGGATCATCCCTCTAGACCAGGAATGACGAATGTCCAGCCCATGGGGCCATGTAAGGCCAGAAGCGAAATCATTTGGTCTGTCCTTGCCAAGGCAACCAGAGGGAGGAATCTAAACTCAATAAATCCATAGAAGGCTAATTTTTAAGTTGATAATTTTATATGGCCTGCAAATGATGATGTTATAGATATCCAAATGACCTATGGCAGAAAAAGGATTTCCCACCTCTCCAATATCCTTGATGCTGTGAGTATTCGTATGAGTGTGAGTGCTTCCTGGAAGTTCTGATGCTGTGAGTGGTCACTGGGGACTCTGATGCCATGAATGTTAGTGTGAATGTGGGTGGCCCCTGGAGATGTGGATGCTATATGAGTGGTCCCTGGAGTTTACATGTTTAAAACTACCCCTTAATGATTTTTATTGTCAGAGAAATTGGAAAAATGACTTTCCTGATGCACCTTGTGTGAGTAGAGGGAGTTATTTCTCATTTCTTATGTAGGGAATGATGTCTGTTTCATGTGCAAGCGCCCCTAGAAATCTGTACACCCAAGGCAGACAGTGATACAAGGAGAAAGGCACAAAAACTCTGGAGTCAGATGGCCAAGGTCCCAAACCTGGGTCTGTCCCTCCTGGAGATGTGATCAATGAACAAGACCAGTTGCCCTGCAATTCCCTACATGCAATGGGGAATTCCAATTGGAGCATCTCTGGGGGCTGAGGAGCAGCAAGGCAAAGCTGACAGAATGTCCCAGTCTAGAAGTTCAGAACAGTGGTCAGAGAGTAATTATAGCAAAGAAGACAAGGATCAAGCCGGGGATGCAGATGTAACTGAGGAAGTCATGTGGTCATCTTGGGTCAAGAAAGTAATCGAACATGGAGGACAGTTAAGGCCAGAAGGGGCAGGAAGGTCTCTATACATATGGTCTAGAGCCCAGGACATTTGAGCAAAAGAACAGACATTGCCAGTCATTGGGAGGCACCTGATGAGAGCCCACTCAGAGTAGCAGCTGTTTGCTTGATGCCTTGCATTGCACTGAATCCAATCACAACATTCTCCCCCAACTCCCCAAGAGTTACAGTGGACACAGACTACTGTGATTGTGCAAATGGTGAGCTTCCCAGTCCTAGGGAGCCACCCCCATTGGATTATGTGTAGAAGGCATCATCATCATGGGTTGTCCACTGTACATCCTGTCCAGTTATACATGTCAGCCATTTGTCATCCTGAATCACTGCCATTGGGAGATATGGCTTGGTTTTGGTTCATGTCAAAGCAGAAGTATCAGCTCTCCTCTTGGACCAACATTTAGTCCAAGAAGCAACTACATGATCTTGTGTGCCCTATTCCCAGAAACCTTGCCCAGTGGAGTGTTAGAATCATTGAAAAAGGTTGGCTTTGGGGGGGAAGGATAAAAGCAGGATGTGAAAGCTTTTAGGAGCTGAGAAGCCAACCCAAGCATCTGGCCAGAATAGCACACTCAGATCCAGCAGGCCTGAGTCACCCCCAGGAGGCCTGACCTACAGGAAGGGGCCAGACCATCATTTCTCTGTGCCATTGGGAGTTCTCATGTGGCAGTCACCACACCATGCCTGCTCATCCATGAAAATCCATGCTCCTCATCCCCACTTCCTCCTTTATTTCCTCCTTGACATTTATCACCCTCTAGCATCCTGTTATGAGCTGAACATTTGTGTGCCCTCAAAATCCTATTTTGACATCTAATGCCCAGTGTGATGGTATTAGGAGATGGGGCCTTTGGAAGGTGATTAGTTCATGGAGTGGAGCCCTCTTGAGTAGGATTAGTGCCCTTCATCAAAGGCCCTTCCCCAATATGAGGGCACAGCAAGGAAACAGCAGTCTGTGAGCCAGGAAGCAGGCCCTCAACTGCCGTTGGCCAGGGTGTGGGTGAAGTCCAGCCACTACTTCTGAATCTGCTGGCACCTTGATCTTTTTTTTAAGATTTATTTATTTATTTAAAAGGCAGAGTTACAGAGAGAGGAGAGAGAGAGAGAGAGAGAGAGAGAGAGAGAGAGAGAGAAGAGAGATTATCTTCCATCTGCTGGTTCACTCCCCAGCGGTCTGAGCTGGGGTTGTCCGAAGCCAGGAATCAGCAGCTTCTTCTTGGTCTCTCATGTGGGTGTAGGTGCCCAAATACTTAGGCCATCTTCAGCTGCTTTCCCAGGTACATTAACAGGGAGCTGGGTCAGAAGTGGAGCAGCCAGAGCTCGAACTGAAAAAGGGGTGCAGGCAGCAGCTTTACCCGCTACAGCACAGTGCTGGCCCTGGCACCTTTATCTTGAGCTTCTAAGCCTCTGGAACTATGCAAAGGACATCTCTGTCCTTTAAAAGTTACCCAGTTTATGGTGTTTCATTACTGCAGCCTAAACTGTGTGTCTTTTATATTAGTGGTTTTTTTTTGTTTGTTTTTGTTTTTTTACTTATTGCCCTCAACTAGAATGTAATCTCAACTGCACCTGGCAAATGTTTGGCATTCAGTAAATAATTGTGGGTTGAGAAGATAGGGAGAGAGAGAGAGAAGGGAGGAGAGGGGAGGGGAGGAAGAGTAAGGGGAGGGAAGGAAGAGAGAAAGGGAGGAAATACAAATGCAGTTCTGAGTTAAACAAGGACTCTATTAGGTCGGGGGATGCAGGGAACAAGTCCACCTACAAAGAAGAAAGAGCAGAAGAAACTAAGCGGGAAGTCAAACTATTTGTCAAATCTGGGGTTCAGGGCAAAACTCTTGCTCCACTGGACACTTTAGATAGAAATCCAGGCATGAAACTGGAGGAAAAGCTATGTGTCCAGGGGCAAAAAGATACCTGGTTCCCACCCGAGACACATGGTCCCTGCTCTTGTTGGCTGAGATGTTCTACCCAGGAAATAGCCTGTTGATGCCTCCAGGGCACATGGCTGTGCAGGCTCAGTGTCCTCAGCCCAGTGTTGACAATTCCCCCTAGCCATTGGAAACAACAGAAAGAGCTGGCAGCCAAGCTGCCCTGGTCCCTTTTCTAAAGAGCCAATAGTGGTTTTCATGAGATGGTAGAAATGCTGCCTGAATTGAGCTGGGGAATAAGCTCATTCTGCATTAAAAGCCTGGTGATTGTTGCAACCCAGGGATACAATAACCTTTAAGTAGAACCCACAACACATTCCTGAGGATGCCTTCCTCCACAGGCACAGAACACACAAACAGACAAGCATTTCAGCAAATAAACTCAACCCCAGCCCCTATCCCGTTGCCAGCCTGAGCACACGCTGCCATGCTCAGCAGAGCCAGGTGCTCAGTTTGTGTTAATTGGATGAACAGTCTCATTCGCTTGATGGCTTTGATTTGTGCTTTGGGGTGTTCTATCAAGATTTCTTAAACACAAATTGATCTCTGCTAATTCATGCATCACCACTGAATATTGTGACACATGACACCTCACTCTGGCAAGTTGGCGCAAGCTGTGGCAAGCCCACGTGGCTCAGGCATTCTGCTCCTTGCTCTTGGCATTGTTCCTGGAGACCAGAATTCCTGCACAAACTCTTGCTCTAGGGCCTCCATCTGCACAGTTATCTTATCACTTGTCTCTCCCCGCTTTCTACTCCCTCCTCCTTTCGTGACTTCCTTGCCCTGTCCAATTGTTCCAATACAAAAATCTTTCTCTCCACCTCCTTTGGTTTCTCTCACCCTTTTCCACTTCATTTTCTTCCTTCCTCTTTTGATGAAACCTGCATCTTCCCTTCCCAGCCTGTCTCCCGTCTGCTTCTAAGAGCCCGGCATCCCTCTACGCGGCTGCCACCTTCTGCCGTCACCTCTCCCCATCTGCCTCTCCTCCTCCTCCAGTGTGCACTATATTTCCTTGGCCCAGTGCATCTCTTTCTGAGTGATAAACTCCACCCTCCTTCTCTGCTGCAAGCATCGAGCAGCATCCCCAAAGGCCAGGAGCAAGACTCAGAGCAGAAAGAGCACGCCCACACCTCAGTCCCTCAGTCACCCACGCAGCCTCCGTCTGCCAGCAAACAGAACCAGGGAAGCGCAAACTCATGCCTCAGCAGATTACCTTGGTCAGGCGCTTTGAGCAGCAATTAGCATTTATCAGAATAAAAGATCCATGGGGTGAATGAATGAATCCATCAATAATGCTGTACACAGAGCCAGGCTTCACATCAGCATGCATATTTGTTTGCTAATGATCAATCATGGACCAACTAAATTAGACATAAATCTCAAGTAATGGCAGCAACAATTATAAGATGAATCTATAACATATATACATTGATGCAGCAAGATGCCATAACACCACCTAACCTATTCCCTGAACCATTTTGCATCCTTGTCTAATTTCATTTTCAGGGTGCCTCCAGGGATTTCAGCCTTTGCAGTGCACACTCTGGGTCAGTCATGGCTGATGTTTGATTTCCCAGCATCTTGGAGCTCCAAGCCTTTGCACTTGCTCTTCCTTCTGCCTGGAGAGTCCATTCCTGTCATCTCTTCCTAGCCTCTTGAGGACCCAGCTCAAGTGTCACCTCTGCTCCAGAACTTGCCCTGACCTATGCAGCAGAATTTCTCCTCCATTCATTTGTTGATGTGCTGGATGCTGTGCCAGGTGCAGGGGCTGCAGCTCTGAGGGAGAGAGGGATGACCCACCAATCACGGGACTGAAGTCTTCACATCCCATAGCATGCACCCAACACTTCAACATTTCCACTTTGCTTGCTTCTGGCTCACCCACTGCAATGTCCGTGATAAGGGAGTCTCTATACTTGAGCTCTCTCTGTATAACAAGCTGCAGCTAAATGAATGGCTTCATGAATAAGGAAACTGGAGTTCAAGAGATTAAATGATTTGCCTAAGATCACACCTTAGTGCAAGGCAGAGCCAGTCCTGGCGCTCAGGGTCCCGGTCCTCTAATCCGCCGCCAGCCCTGAGTTCCCCTGCATGTCAGAGGCACCTTTTCCCCTCACTCCATACTTGCAGTTCAAGTCAGGTATCTGTTAGACCACCAATGAAGCCCAAGCACTAACAAGGAAAAAAAAACAGCACTAGTGACTCTGACAGCATTGCTTTCCGATGTCAGTTGGATCTTTAGATTATTGTATGTGTGTGTGTCTGTTTTTACATAACGTTTAAAGTCAACAATCACACAGAATCCAATTCAAGAATGACTCCAATTAAAGGGAAGGGCAGGACCTTTGGATCCCAACATCAGTCAGTCCTTGGTTGGGACAAGTGAGGCTACTTCCTTAACAGGGACAATGAGTGCTTCAGACCCAAAGAGACATCTGGTCAGTGTGCAAGGCCTTTTATACAGAGGGTCTCCATCCTTGCTATGTAACATAGAGAAGCACATTGTGGTATCACAGGATCAACCTCCTGCACATCTCCAGCTGCTCTCTGAGTAGCACGGGGCAGTATGGACACAGGTACATGCCTCCTAAATGGTTGTGTAATTGAGATGGACTCCAGTGAATTTGTGGTCTTTTGGATGATCTATTCCAATCCTAATCTTACAGGCAAGGAACCTACAGGGTCCAAGCATCTTTTCAAAGATACATAGCCTGGTAGAGGCAGAGTCAAGGACTGGCACCAGGAACCAGTCCTATATTGTCTCCACCAGAAAAGCAAGTGCTTGCTGCTCTTTGGAGATCATGGAAGTCTGCAAAGCAACAGCAAGCTGATTTTCATGTTTTGATGAACATGCTTCACCAGTGAGTCTATTGCTATTATCATTGGCCCACTTACCCCTATGGATGAGGCTGGAATTTCATAGTCCCTGAAGGCTCCCCCAGTATTGTCCAACAAATGTCATTATTTCACCATGGGCTTTCTACTGAGCCATCCAAATGTCAGTATTTCCCAGACTTTTGTATTTGGAACAAAGTGTAAAATATCTGAAACAAAAGAAAAGATGAGGTAGTCACATAATTCCCTCCGTATACCCTGATGCAGTCTTTGTAGGGGGATGTGCCCCACCCTCAGTATATACACATGACATGCTCACCTGTTCACCCAGGGGTCCCAGCACCACCTCCACCCTCCCTGGCAGGGAGCAGCAGAGAATGTGAGGGCACACTGTGTGCCTTACATCCTGAGGAGCTTTCACAGCTCACAGTACACCTGACCAGCCAGAGCCCAAATTCAGGGAAACAGCCTCCATGAAGTATTGAGCTTGTCCTTGCTGTAGGAAAACCCTAGATCTCACTGCTATGGCAATCTAGGCACTAATTTGGGGTACAAGAATCCATGTCCCTCATCATGTAGGGATTTATAAAATCACCCAGGACACAGCAGTCCTGCACTGGGCAAATTGGGGCTCCCAGGAAGTAGCTCAATGGAATGGACAAGCTGAAGCTCTGCAGGTTAACTTGGGACAGACCGTGTCCCTCAGTCTCTTCAGCCAGAGAGTATAAATAATACCGCCAAGAAAGGACAGCTATGAAGTTTGTGTTTTTAAGGTTTATTGTCTTCATCTGCTTTTAAAAATCAAGCCATGTGTGAAACTATGAGCAAGAAAAATCTATCACGATCATCATTATCTTCCAAACTCCTACCAAACCACTTGAGATAATTGAATTGATGTTTTGTGGTTGAACCTTCAACCATCTTTTTATGAACACATACAGACATCGTTGTTTGGGCTAGACTGAATGGCCAAGGATATTAGATGCTTGGTACACAGAAGCATTCAGTGAAGGCAGACTAACCAAGTCCTTTTCAGCATCACCAGGTTGGAAGACAGGCATGTGGTAGAGGCAGTATAGAATTAGATGGGTTAATACACTGCCCAAGATTCCTCTTCCCATATTAGAGGACCTGAATTCAATTCCCAGCTCCACTACTGATTCCAGTTTCCTGCAGATACAAAACTTGGGAAGCAGCAGGTGATGGCTCAAGTGATTGGATCCCTGCCACCTATGGGGGACACCTGGACTGAGTTTTCATCTCCTGTCTATCCCTGTCCTAGCCCTGGCTGTTGCTAGAATTTGGGGAGTGAACCAGATGATGGAAATCTTCCTCTGTCTGTATTCTCCTCTCTTTCTCTTTTCTCACTCTCTTGCTCTCACTCTCACTCTGCATTTCAAAAAAAAAATTAAAGGAATTTGGAGCAAGAGTACATTTATGAATTTAGGTCCAGATTCTACCTACTGTAAGATGTGACATTTGAAGCAAGTTCTACAACTTCTCTTGATGTTTCTTCCTCCGTGTAATGAAATAAAAACATTAGTTTTGTGACAGGGCTCCAATATCAAGCTGGCTTGGGTTTGAGTCTTAGCTCTGTCATTTACTAGTTATATGACTTCAGGGTAATTTTTTTTATCCTCTTAGCTTCCATTTTCTCATACATAAAATGTTGTGGACAGCCTACACTACAGGGATTCACCTGAAATGAAACACATACTGCTACAGCAGATCCCTAATCATGATACACAGGTATCAGAGGAGGCAGTAGCAGCCCTCATAGTGGTGTCAGCTATTTGTTAAATTATTGTGCGAAGAAAATGAGATAGAAGCCAACAAAAAGTTTTGAAAAATGCTTTGCAAGTACATCATTGTTTGGGGCAGATTGAATGGTGACTTTTAGCTTTATAAACTAATGGTCTATGCATGTAGCTATTTTTATTAGAAAATCTATAATCATTTAGATCTTTCTTGCCTGGCAAAAAAGTGGAAAACAGACTGGAGAAATTTTAGGGTCAATATCAGGGTTAATAACAATGTTAACATTTCCATGAAAGGCTCCTCTCATTTTTTGTTCATTTTTTTTTCCACAAATATCCATCTAATATGTACTTTTTGGAAAACATTTTGCTAATTGCTTCAATGGTTAATGTTAGGAATCAAACGTCACCTCCAGTTCAAGACCATTTCTGAACAGTTAATGAATGGACATGACCTCGTGGTATCCCCATGATACCTTGGAGAGGCCATTGACCTGGATCCCATTCTGCAGATGAAGAAAACAGGTCTATGGAGATGAATTTGCCAGAGATCACAAAGCTGGGATCTGCTATTGACATTTTCAGAGGGAGTATTCACAGGAATTCACTGGAGGCTGCCAGATTCCTGACATGTAAGGTCTGCTGGAGACCTCTCATCCTGAGAAGTGCAGGGACATGGTGAGACTTCTGTATCAGAAGGAAGCTGTGCCACATGAGCCAGCCCACCTGACAGCCTGTCGACAACCTGTTACTTCTCTATACCCTGCAGGGCCTCAGTTTGCTCACATGCCCCATGGGAGATGGGTTGGCAGATCTTGGAGCAGCTGCCTCCTCTGATGTCTCAATTCTGTTGCTCCTGGGGACTTCTGTCCACTCACTCTACCTACAAGGGAGAAAACCACCCATCAGGGTACCTGTGCCTTTGACCTAAATCCATGTAGTTTCCTCCATCTCATTGCTCAAGACTGTCCACTTTAATTACCTAAAGGGACATACTGGCTTATGATTCCTCTCACAGAGCATGCGGAGGTCATGTCCTATGCTGTAGCCCATGCCATGTGCTGTCATAGGTCAGCTCAAAGGCTCAGGGACATGGATGACAGCCCTGGCCCTGATGTTGACTAAGTGACAAGTTTTTCAGCATATCTGTGCCTCAGTTTCCTCTGCTACAGAAAGGGGTAATAATAGCATCTACCTCATGAGGTTGTTAGCAGAAAACAAGAACAATGCCTGAGAAAGTGTTACACATGATAAGTTCCCAGTCAGTATGAGTTGCTGATATTATATCATTAGCATCATCGTCATAATCATGTTTAACAGTCAGGATTCAGAGAAGTAGATCTGATAAGTGATAGGTAGTAGCTTATTATGAGTTTATTATATATTTGATATACATATATAGATTTATTATAATAAATAAGCTTATAAAATGTGAAAATTGAATAAGTAAACCCATGGTGTGTGGCGCAGGCACTCAAGAGCAAATCTGAATCATACGCAGTCAAAATCCCATAAGCATGAGCTGATTTCCACAGATAGCTATCAGAAAGGAAGGGGAGAAAGGAAAGGTAGCGGATTGCAGACCCATGCCTATCTTGGGTCCCTTAACTCAGGGGAGGCCTAAGTCATCTTGACAGCACTCACCTGATGAGATCAAACCCGCCCAGAATGCTCTCCTTTTTGCTTCATTTACAAGGGACTGATTAGGGACTGTAATGTCATGTGCCGATTTCCTCCCCAGCAGCATTTGGATTAGCCTTTGTTGAATATCTGGGAGAAGCTGTGTGCATGCCACACAAGTGTCTTTCATTACCTGGGTAGCACTTGCTTGGCTTCTAGGACCAGTTCAGGTGGAAGTCCTCTCAGGCCTTCCTTGACCTTTCAGGTTGGGTCTACTGTCCTCCTCTGGGCTCATTGCTCTTGTGATAGTATGAGGGCCGGGGCTTCTCACCAGGTTGTACAGTGGGTTCACATCACATCTCTGTATTCCTAAATCTTGCCAACTTCTTGGCACAGCAGAGCTTAATCCATCTCTGCTGGATGGATTGGTCATCCCTGAGGTCAAAGGGAGACTCTGGCTTTCTCAGCATCCACTCAAGGAGCAAACACCCAAATGCCAGGGCAGGGTCCAGGATGAGAGGGTTGCATGAAAATACTGTTGTGTAGGAGTACATATCACTGGTGATCCCATTGGCAGGTGTGGAGGGAAACAAGAGAGAAACAGCCTCACTGCATCTGGAGAGTGGCTGCCAGATCTGTTGATCATGGCTGGGTAGATGTTGGCTCTAAAGATGCTTATTAGGGAAGGAACTTGGCTTGGCAGTTAAGACACCAGTTAGGATGGTCACATCCCACATCCGAGTGCTTGAGTTCAGCTCCTCTCCCATTTCCAATTTCCTGCTAATGCAGACCTCAAGAGTAAGCAGGTGATGGCTAAAGAGTTAGGTTCCTGCCACCCACATGGGCGATCTGGATTGGGTTCTCAGCTCTCAGCTTCAACCTTTGACCAGCCCTGACCATTGTAGGCAATTGAGGAATGAACCAGAACATAGGAGTTTCTCTCTCTCTCTCTCTCTTTCTCTCTCTCTCTCCCTCTCTCCATCTCTCTCTCTATCTCTACTCTCCTTCCTTCCCTCCCTCCCTCCCTCTCTCCTTCCCTCCCCTTCCCTCCCTCTCAAATAATAATAATAATAAATAGCAATAATAATGATAATGATAATAAGCTACTTGTCTTAAGGATGAAAAGTACACTGGAGTTATTGTTGGGCTGATTTTTGTCACCAGTATTAGGGGGAATGGAGGAGAATTAGGACCATCTAGGGTGCCAGTGGCATGGGGAGTATGCACTGGATGGGCACTGCTTCCAGAAGGTGCAGATGGGCCCGAAACATGTCATTTTGGGGACCCCATTAGGAAAAAGAATACAAAATAACAAGTATGAAATTAGATTCAAATGAGGATGAGAAACTATCACAACAGACTGCAGATTTTAAAAATACTTGACAAATACTGCAAACACAACATCCAGAAACATAAAAATATTTTTCTTAATTAGCTGCTTGACACACCTGTATAGAACTTTTTCTCTACATTTTTGGACTGCTTACTCTGAAATTATTTCTCTATAGGACAACACTTTTGTGAGACAATTTTACAGAGAGTGAGTAGCAATAGAATTTGGTGTTAAGCATCGTTGGTTAAAAAAGGTAATATTGAAAGTTGAGATGTATCAAATACAGATGTAACCATTATTGACAGTACTGCTATATGCCTGTGCCTTACACACTCAAGGACTTTTTGAAAAATATTTATTTGAAAGGTATAGTGGGAGAGGGAGAGAGAGAAAGAGAGATGGGGGGAGAGAAAAACATAAAGAAATATTTCATCCTCTGGCTCACTTCTCAAATGGCCACAACAGCTAGAATTGGGTGAAGTGAAACTCAGTAGCCAGGAACTCCATTCAGGTCTCCTATGTCACTGGCAGATGTCTAAGCACTTAGAACATCATCTGCTGCTTTCCCAGATGCACCAGGAAGGAGCTGGATCAGAAGCAGAGCAGCCAGGACTTGAATCAGCCCTTCAGTATCAGATGTAGGCATCAAAGTGTCAGCTTAATCTGCTGTGCCACAATGCCTGCCCCACAGGGATTCTGATAAATTCTATTTTTCAAAACTCCATTTGAGAGATGTATGATTACATGGTGATACAAATGGATCAACGTGTGTATTAATATACTTCTGAAAGTAGATAGTTCTGTTTTGAGTAGCTATCAGTGAAAACTGAATCTTCCATATATAACCTTCCATATTTTGTAATTTTCCACCAGCTAACTTCTGACTCCACATAGTCACACCATGTTTCTCCACCAAGACCTGTGTCATTGTGCACTGGCTGCTGCAGAACTCATTCATACTCCCGTGTTGCTCTCTGACCTGGGCCCTGGGAGCTAGTCCTGTGGGTAGTAGGAATATTCCTAGAAGCTATTACTATGCCAGAGAGGCTGGCAGTAACTTAATAATGCACCAAAAAGACAAAAATCCATATAGATATAGACCATTAAAACCCAAAATAAATGTATCCAAAATACAGCCTTCCCTTAGCCAGATTCCCAAACTACCCACATCACTCAATAAGTTCAATAAGTAGAAGAAGTCAGAGTGGACAAAAGACAACAAGCCTAAGCAATTTTGCAAAGTTTGTCATTGCTAAGGCTTTCCAGGGCTTTGTTGAACTGAGAGATGCCCATAGACAGCTGAACTGCTATATGTTTGTATGTATATATTTATACACACACACACACATACACACACACACAAAGTTCACAGAAAAATGGAATTCAAAGATAAGTTTATTTGGGAGCAAACAAACTTTGAAATTTATGCATAATTTTATACACTTCCCATGAAGTTTTTGGAGACCCCTTATGTGCATGTGTGAATTTCAATTTTATGGCCCTAAAATAAATGTATCTTCAAACTTTTTAAAGTCCCTTCATCATGAGTGTAAGGTAATAGTCCCCTGCTAAACCTCACAAATGAAACCTGTGTCTGTGACTTTGTAGACACAGATAACAGTACACTGTTGGCAGAACAATGCATTACAGTGGTTTTTTTTTTTTTTTTTGAGATTTATTTATTTATTTGAAAGGCAGAGTTACAGAGAGACAGAGAGATCTTCCATCTGCTGGTTCACTCTCCAAATGACCACAATAGCCAGAGCTGAGCCTATCAGAATTCAAGAGCCAGGAACATCTTCCAGGTCGCCCATGTGGATGCAGAGGTCCAAGACGTGGGCCATCCTTTGCTGCTTTCCCAGGTGCATTAGCAGGGAACTGGTTTAGAAGTGGAGCAGCCAGGTTTCAAACCAGTGCCCATACAGGATGCTGGCACTGCAGGTCACAGCTTTATGCACTCACCACAGTACCAGCTCCAGCAACGCAGTGTTTATAATAATAGCACTTATCGGGATGCCTGGGCCTCAGTGGGAATTCATTATCAAATGTCAGCTCTCTGGTGAGATAGAGCTCGTTCTCCGTGGAGCCCCTGTTGCATTGTCCTGCACTGCACCATGTCTGCTGCCGCCATGGCCCCTTCCCTGTGCTGCTGCTGCTACACTTGTCATTCTCCTCTACACACTGGGGCACATTTTGAAAGCTTGAACTCTGTCTAGTTTGTCTCTGATTCCCCAGCAACTGTTACAGATCCTGTTGACTTCTACAGGCTCCAAAATATGTATTTTCTTCTCCCGTTCCTGAGACTCAGTAAGCATAGTGGATCCTTCTGCAGCATGGTCCCTCCACCCCCTAATTTATCTTCTCCTGAAACCTAAGCATTCTCCTGTCAGCTCCATTCTGGAAGGGCCATCAGCAGCCCCATCTCCCTTCCAGCTGTAGATGCCAGCACAGAGCCGGGCCCAGGTTACACATCTTCTCTAGCAGACAGGGCCCCTGCAGCCACCATGCATTTTATCCAAAGATGGCCTCCAAAAGGCAGCAGAAGCCCTGAGCCTCCGGGTCCTTGCAGAATGTGGTATATCTCTCGTGCAGTCAACTTTGGAGACAATTCTGCAGTGAGATGCAAGTATGTGAAAGAAAACTTGCTTTTGTGAGTCCCTCCGCAGAGCTGCACCGAGCTTCCCTTCCTGCTGTGGGAGCGCTCCCCCAGACTCCTCCGAGTACCTTCAAGTGCCCATTAGCAGGCATGCCACGAGAGTCGCATCCACAAGTCAGCCTTCTCCATCCAAGAAGCCCCATTTCCCAAGGATGTCTAATCAGCCACTCTTTGCTAAATTCGTTTGTATCACAGTATGCAAGCACGTGCCTCAGGTGAGTAAAATTAACCTGCATTTGCCGATACACTGCATGTGCCGCCTGCTTCTCACCAGTTTACATTCTTCATGGAAGATGAGCCCGAGCCATGTTTGCCTGCATTTTCTTTTGGGTCTGAGGAGTGTCTTGCCACCTCCTACTTTCACTCCCACTACAGCTAAGTGGCCCAGAGCTTAGGAGACTTGACAGGGTGGCCTGGGGCCAGGATTCCCAGGAACTGCTGGCTTCAGGTAATGAGGACTTCCTTTGACTGCAGCAAAATGAAAACCAGGAAAGAGGAGTGGATTTTCAGAAAATGACAATTATTCAATGCAAAGGACCATTCTTTATTTTTTAAGAGTAAAGTCTTTTTAATTAGGTATGTTCTAAAAATGTCCTTTTTATGTGAAATTATGGTAATAGCAGATAGTAAGTTTCTTAAGTGCAAAATAAAGAAGTTGGTCCCCAGAGATGTCTTCAGCATTTTATTATTGTCATTTTACTAACTTTGGGCATCTAGAAGTCTGGGAATCTCAATTGAACTTGGAGTTCAAGGCCACCCTCCCTCGACTCTATCTGCTCAATCCAGGATAAGTAGAGAAGAGGTCTGGGAGATCTCCCAGTGTTCTATATTCCTGACCATTTTCAGAACAAATAATTCAGGCCTTACCTTCCATTTCATGGTCACATCTGTGGGCCTTGAACCTGACAATTCTGTGGGCCTTTTTTTTTTTTTTCAAGATTTATGTATTTGAAAGGCAGAGTTGCAGAGAGTCAGAGCAAGAGAGCGAGAGAGAGAGAGAGAGGGAGAGGGAGAGGGAGAGGTCTTCCATCTGCTGTTTCACTCCCCAGATGGCTGCAATGGCCGGAGCTTTACTGATCCGAAGCCAGGAGCCAGGAGCTTCTTCTGGGTCTCCCATGTGGGTGCAGGGGCCCAGGAACCTGGGCCATCTTCCACTGCTTTCCCAGGCCACAGCAGAGAGCTGTATTGGAAGTGGAGCAGCCAGGACTCGAACCAACACCCATATGGGATGCTGGCACTGCAAGCAGAAGTCCTACCTGCTATGCCACAGCTCCAGCCCCTCTGTGGATCTTGAATCTGCCAATGAGTCAGACAAATCCTTCACAGCCTGATAGTCTGCCTGGTCCACACCAGGGCAAGCTGGTGTAATAGGAGAGAGCCCACAGGCTTGGGCCCAAGCCCAGCCTCATCTCTTACAAGCTCTTGTCATGCTCCTTCTCCTCTGTGTGTGACTCAGTTTCTACCCTGGCCTGGGAAAGTGAACACAGTGATGACCTTGCAGTCTCCTTGAGGGGACATCCGTAAATCTGTGCTGGTCTCTATAGCAGCAAGTGTATATTCCAGTGCAGGGGGGCCCATGCAGCCCTTTGCAGTTACTTCCAAATCAGAATCTCCTGCCTCTCCATCTTCCTGAGGCTCTGGCCTGTGTTGGATTCATCATCCTCGCTGGCACTTGCAATTTGGAATTTCTCATAGAAGAATAATTTGAAAGGACTTTTCACAACCATTGGACCATTGCCTATTTAACTTCATACACAAGAATTAGGAGGACCATAGTAACACTTCCAAAAATTGCACATGAAACCAACATCCATGGTTTGTGAATTAATGCTGTTAAAACACAATTGGTAAGGGAAATGGCTGTAAATGTAGACATGTTAATGGTCAGCGTCAAAGGCTTTGGCTCAGCAGTGCGATGAAGACAGACCTGAATTTGAATCCTAGTTCATGCACATTATAGCTATGGTTTAGAAAAAGTGCTTCATTCTAGATCTGTTTCTTCACCTTTAAAATGGGGTTATAATACCTGCATTATTGAGCCATTGAAAAAATTAAAATAAGATTACTGATATGCATTAGTTTGAGAGGGCTGCCATAATGAATTCCCACAGACTGGGTGGCTTAAACTACAGAAAATTAGTTCCTTACAGCTCTGCAAGCCTGGAGTCCAAGATTGAGGTGCCAGCAGGATTCACTGCTTCTGCGAGACTCTGTCCTCGGCATACAGATGGCTGTGGCCTCCTGCATCTGAACATGGTTTACCCTCTGGATGTCTGTGTGATAATCCATTCCTTTTATAAGGAGATTAATCCTATTGGATTAGGGGCTACCCTCGTGAGCTCATTGTTTTACCTTAATTACCTCCAAATACAGTTACATTCTGAATTACTAGGACTCATTACTTTAACATGTGAATTTGGGGATAGGGAGCATGATTCTGCTCCTAACATCATGCAAAGCACTAAGCAAGCACAATAGGTGTAGCATTTGCTGTTAGCATGGCCTGTCTTCTTTTAAAGAGGCCTAGGTTAGGGGGGAAAAAGAGGTACAGTCTGGGTAAAACTGTTCCCCAAAAGGCAGCTGAGCCGTAGATTTGGCCCTGGACCTCTGGGCCTCCCTTCTACCTGCCCTGGCCAATTCAAAGCCATGTGTGACCACTGGGCCCCAACATGTGGTTAGTGTGAATCAAGTGTACTGGGTTATAAAGTCCATGCTTGATTTTGAAGACCACGTGTGAAAGAAAGAATGGGAAGTATCTCATTAGCAACATTTTGATATTGATTACATGCTGAAATTACCATTTTATTAAAATGATGTATCAAAGAAGTATGTAATTAAAATTAATTTTTTTTGACAGGTAGAATGGACAGTGAGAGAGAGAGACAGAGAGAAAGGTCTTCCTTTTGCCATTGGTTCACCCTCTAATGGCCGCCACGGCTGGCGCACTGCGCTGATCCGAAGGCAGGAGCCAGGTGCTTATCTTGGTCTTCCCATGGGGTACAGGGCCCAAGTACTTGGCCCATCCTGCACTGCACTCCCGGGCCACAGCAGAGAGCTGGCCTGGAAGAGGGGCAACCGGGACAGAATCCAGCGCCCCGACCGGGACTAGAACTCAGTGTGCCGGCGCCACTAGGCGGAGGATTAGCCTGTTGAGCCACAGCGCCGGCCTAAAATTAATTTCATCCTTTTATTACTTCTATGACTTCTAGAAACTTTACATATGTATCTTAGAGTGTCTTTTTAATGATTTCTCATTTTTAAATTTTTATATTTTATTTTTCATTTATTTGAAAGGCAGAGAGAGAGACAGAGATTTTCCATCTGCTGTTTACTTCCCAGATGCTGTCAACAGCCAGGGCTGGGCCAAGTTGAAGCCATAAGCACAGAACTCAATCGAAGTCTCTGAAGTAGGCAACAAGGACTCAGTTACTTGAGTCATCACCTACTGCTTCCCAGGGTGTGCATTATCAGGAAGCTGGGTTGGAAGTGAAGGAGCCAGAACTTGAACCCGGCACCCCAATATGGGATGAAGGCATCCCAAGCAGCTTCCAAGCCACTGTGCAAAACAGCGGCTGCTCAGAATATATTTCTCCTAAACAGCAGTGCCCCAGAAGGTGGCAAATGCAATAAGGAATGTTAGTGTTTCTTAGCTGGATTCATTACCACAATCACTTGTGGGAAGAAGGGTAGTGAAATTGTTCAAAATACAGATCCCTAGTATTCTCCTCTAGAGAGACTGTTTGAGTGGTTCTGGGGACTTGCCAGACATGGGTAAATGTGCATGCATTGTCTTCTTGAATGCTCACATCAACACATTACCTTTCAAATGGAAACACAGGCACTCAGTAAGATTAGGGATCAGCCCCAGACCTCTCTCACCTGTCAGGTGGTGGCACTGGCCCTATTCCTGGCCTCCTCAGCCTCCCAGCACTTAGGCGCTCCGTTGTAATCTCATGACCCCTCTAACCCACAAACTCCCAGCCTCCAAATGCCAGGCTCTAAGGGCCCCTGTGCCCAGCTGCCCAGCATTCTTCTCCCAGGCAGAGCTATGGCTTTGGAACTCTGGGCTCTCAAATAAAGTGTGTCTGCCAAGTTCCTGCCAAGGCCATCTCTGGAAGGTCAGGCCCACACTTGGAATAATTGAGACACAGTCTTGTGAAGCACTGTAAATGCAAGGGATCTTGGTGAATGTGTATCTGATGTTTCCAGTGGCCCTCCTCCTGTGGCCATGTTTCTCTTTTGTCAGCATCCTATTCTGAAAAGAAGCCTTTTATGGAAACTCAGAATATAAACAGATGATACAGTGCCAGTATGATTAAGGTGGCAGTGGATGGCCTTACCTACCTGCTCATCTCCTACCTTGTAGCAGGAGACCCATGATCAGTCTTTATTTTTGAAAGATCACCATGATGCCACAAGGAGACTCTTTTTAACAAATAACACTGGAGCAACTGGACATTCATTGGCCAAAAATTGTGATCTTCAATGTAAACCTCACATGCCATACAAAAATTAACTCACAGTGGGTTGCAGATTAAGATGTTAAATGATGAAACCTCTAGAAAAAATTTTAAAGTAGGATAAAATCTTCAGAAACTAAGGCTAAGCAAAGATGCAACACCTAAAGTATGATCTATAAAATAAAAAAAGTACAAACTCAAATCTCATAAAACATGAAAACTTTTGCTCTGTAAAAGACCCTATTACAAGGATGAAAAGACAAGTTGCAGACTGGGAGAAAAATATCTGTAAACCTCTATTGGACAAAGAATAGCATGTGTGGAATTTATAAAATAAAATAGGAGAGCCGGTCCAGCTGCAACAGGAGAGTGCGTTGCCAGGGGTAAGGAGGCTGCAGGGAGTCTCCCTGCAGCAGTCATGTGAGAACTGCTGACTTGCAGGGACATGATGGATTCACATCTTGTGCAGTCACAAGAAGTTCCTGCTGGGTTGCATGTAGGATGTGAAGGAAAGGGAAGAGTCAAGAATGACCCTGATGCTGGGGCTTGAACAGCTGGGGCCCCCAGAGCCCATTCACTCAGATGCAGGAGACAGAGAACCCAGGAGGGGACGAGGGGACATTAAGGGCTAAAGCCAATGCGTGTAAGGGCCACCATTCATGTTCCACCTCCTCTGCCCTCTCAAAGGTGACTTCTGACAGCTGGACTCTGTGTTGGACAAGGTTGATCCTTGTGCTCCCTGTGTCCTCAAAAGCCTTCACATCATGGCTTTAATGAATCATGTCTATGGAAATTTCCTTTACCAAAAAATCATCAGCATAGCTCCATGTTCAGAGAAAGGGCTTGAAGTGCTCTCCCCGGCCCCACCCCTCCACCTACTTGACTGCCATATCCTGTTGTCCCGCTGACCCACCCACACCAGTGCCCAGCACTGTCTCCAACCTCTCTCAACACCAGTGATGGAGACAGTTGATCTCAGCACTGGAGAAAGCAGTTCCAAGAAATGTGCATGCAGATTCCTGATCAAAGCCAACAGTCACGCAAACAGCTGTTCAGAAGGACTGTGGAGAGGGATAGGTGTTCAGTGCAGCGTTTAGGATGCCTGTTGGGACATCCATATTGCTTATCGCAGTGACCTGGGTTCAAGTCCTGGCTTTGCTCCCAATCCCAGCCTCCTGCTAATGCAGACTCTGTGAGGCAGCAGGTGATGGCTCAAGTGCTTAGGTCCCTCCACACCAGGTGGGAGACACAAATTGCATTTGCAGGCTCTGGCTTTGGCTTTGCCTTGTCCTAACTTTTGCAGACATTTGGGGAGTGAACTGGTAGATGGAAGACTTCCCTCTTTCTCTGTCTCATCTCTATCTTTACCTCTCTCCTTCCCTTCCAAATAAATTTTAAAAATTAAAAAAAAAATGCTGTGGAGAAGGAGCCACAGGCTATCAGCGGTTGTGGGCACAGTCGTGGCTACTTCCCACAGAAAATCAGCAAGCTGGCAAGATTAGACTGCATGGTCTTTTGCAAACTCTTGAACACAGTCATCTGGGAAAAAGGCTGAGAGAGAGGATAGGACAATGTGAGCCCCCCTACCCCTACCCAAACTAGTGGTGAGTGATGCTCTGGGCCTTGAGCTTCCTTGTTGGGACAGTGCATGCCATCACACCTCTCCTGAGACACTTCTCATTGCCTCATCCCCACACACCCTGTGCCAGACCCTGTGCTGTGCTCCTCACACACATTATCTTATTATGCCCATTTTACAGATGAAAGAACTAAAGCTCAGAACAGTTAAAAAAAAAAAAAAAACAAACTTGGCCTAGACTATATGGTTGGTAAGAGATAGAGCCCAAGAATCAAATCCAGGGCTGCTTGGATACTGTTAAGTAAATGCCTTTGTGGACAGAGAGGGCCTTGCTCCCTTCAGGGTCCTCCTGTCTCCTCCACTCAGAGTATCCCACACACCATGAACCAATCCCTGGCACTAGAGTTTCTGTGGACAACTCCCACCACCCACCACCCACCACCCACCTGCTAATTCCTGAGTGTTAACAATTGCCTAACTCCATGCATCGGGACTGTACTCACCGGTTGGAATTTCCTGTAATGCTGGGATGGTAATTAACTTAGTCAAGAAACTGACTGAGCATGGATCCCAACTCCTGTCTTTCTGCTCCAAAATGGGAGGTTTTTAGGGTCAGCATTGCACAGTAGTTTAAATTGCTACTTGCAATGGGATCCCATATAAGGGTGCTCTGATTCAGATCTAGCTCCTTGCTAATGTGTCTGGGAAAACAGCTGAAGATGGCCCAAGGACCACCCACATGGGAGACTCAGATGGAGTTCCAAGCTCCTGACTTCACCCTGGCCCAGCTCTGGCTATTGAGGCCATCTGGGGTGTAAACCAGTGAATGGAAGATTTCTCTCTCTGTCTCTCCCCCTCTCTGCTTTTCTGCCTTTTAAACAAAGAAATAAATGAATATCTTTTAAAAAAGTAAATAAATACAATGTGAAGTTGGTCTGCTCTGTCACCCCCAGGAGGGGATAGGCTTGTGCAGCTATCTCTACGTCCCTTGTTTGCCTTTGTTTGTGAGCTGCAGACACTCCAGCAACAACAGGGTGGGAATCCATGGCTCAATATTTGTGGGGGGATGGAGTGTGCATCTTGTCAGCCATTCAGGGAGGCACATGGCCCACAGTCAAGACCATGACTTGTGGAGCCAGGCCTGAATCTAAATGTCGGCATCATCCACCAGCTATGGGACACTGTGTGAACCACTCATTCTCAGATCTCAGCAGCATCATCCACAAAACTAAAGTGACGAGAGCCCCTGCCACATGGGGCTGCGTGAGGGTGAAACAAGGTGGAATGGCAAGGCCTGTGGAGGGTGCCTGGTGCACAGAAGCATCTGTGAATTGTGCTGTGGCTGTGTTGTTATTGTACTCACCCTATTAAAACCCCCATGGCTGCATGATCCATGCCTCCTCCTCACCCTGGGACGTGGAGCCTCCTGCTCTGTGTGTCTCCCCACCTTTCCCACACCCCCAGCCCACAGGTCCCCTCCCTGGGAGAGGCTGAGCGCTTGGCCTGTGTGCTGAGTGCTGAAACCTCAGGCCTGGCTGGGTTATTCATTCTGAGCACGAGACAAAGGCCTGAACTGGCTTTGTATCTGACTGAACTGATTACGCTGCACGTTATCTGGGGATAAAGCTTCTTACCGAATAACTAGACTTTTGCTGAGCCACGATGATAAATTCATTCTTAATGCATTGATAATAAAAAGAGATCCCCCCCACTTCTGTTCCTTGGGAGTTGAGGGTTGAACTGCATTGAACACCGCCACCTAGAGGATATCTGGAGAATCGCACCTACGGCAAAGCAAGCATTTTTAAAAGACCATCAGAACTTAACACAATCCGTGATAGGTTCAAAGCAGACTCCCTGGGAAGCCAAATGTGTTTACAAAATGACTGCCAGTAGTTACTTATTACCCTGCAAATGGCATCCTTCTGATTGCATGGCTCCGTCACTACTACATCTCTTCTATCAGACATGTCTGGCTCTAGTGACGACTTTGGCTCACGGAAGCAGGATTTTGGGGTTTTGAGCACCTACTGTGTGCAAAGTATCACACCGGCACTTTAAGGAGCACAACACAGACATGGCCTTGCACTGAAGATGCCCATGAGGGAATACATAAGCTAAGAAGTCATTGACTTGAAAAGAAGTAAATCAGAGCCTGTGTGAAGGCACTGGCGGAGGCAGAACTCTGTGGGGCTCAGAGAAGGGAAGAAGGGGGAGCATGCACCATCTCATGTAAGGAGATGATGCTTCCTCTCTTACCCTTTGAGTCTGGAGAGACTCAGAGAGGCTACGTCCCTCACCAAGTGCTACCCAGGCAAAGAAGCCAGAATTCCAATCCAGGCACGTCCGCTTTCAAATCTCTGTCTGTGATGCAATGCTGCCTATTGAGGAAGGAGAAGAAACTTATGGAGAAATCGTCGAATTATCGCAGTGGTGACGAGCATTTATCTGCAGGAGGTGAATTTGATTTTTCAGAAATAGTCAAAAATCGTTCTGAGCCAAGTCATCCACTGGATAATGGGATTTGAGGGTTTTGTTAAAAGAAGTGTGAGTCTAAGGTGCGAAAATTGGTTTTTTTTGCCTTACTGCTGATAAACTGACTAAAAGGCATTGCTCAGTGTCTGGCAACAAGCAAGGGCCCGGGAGGAGGTGTGTGTCCTTTGGTGCATTCGTCCTGGTGTGTTCAGCATCCATATCTTTTGCATCAAGTTCTGAGCAAGAGCTTGTTTCCCACATTCACAGAGACCTCCAGACTCTTCAGTTCTGCCCATTATCTCAAATCCAAGCCATGCGTCTCCATGTTAGAAATGAGCAAATGTGTGGCTACTTGGAGCAGCAGTTAAAGGCCACCTGGAACAGCCACATCCCATATCTGAGTGCCTAGATTCCGCTCCCTGCTAATTCTGGGAGCAGGGAAGGATTACTCAAGTGCTTGGGTCCCTGCCGCCCACATGGGAGACCTGAATGGAGTTTCAGGCTCCTGGCTTTGGCATGGCCCAGGCCCAATTGTTGTGGGCATTTTGGAAGTAGATCATCAGATTAAGGTTTGATATCTCTCTCTCTCCTACTCCCCCTCCTATTAAATAAAATAAATGTAATGAGGAAAATGGCCTTGAGGTGGGTGAGACCCCCAAGAGGTAGCTTAGTGTATCAGCAGTGTCACCAATGGGCTATGAAGACACAGCCTCGAGCTCCCCATCCTCCTCCTGTTTCCCAGGAGAGGGAAGCAAGGAGTAAGTACATTGGCACAAACCCTATTATGGGAAGGAGAGTTGGCAGAGCAAAGTTATTGCAGGAAAGTGGGAAGAAAAGAGGTAATCACAGAAGACTTCCTACAAGAGATGTTGGTGAGGTCTACTTCAGAGAAAAAGAGGAGCAGTTGGTGCCACTTAGTTGTCATGAAAGATGTCTGTGTGCAGTGGCTGATCTTCTCTCTAGCTTGTACCTAATCTGAATGTGTCTTTTCCAGTGAAAGGCAGAAAGCCAGGAAATAACTTTCTGGTTGCTGTGCAGCAGGCTGATCTCCAAGTGGTAAATTATAAAACCTCCTTGTGTGCAAGAGCCAGATCCCACGTTATTGGTGATTGACCTCAACTGCAGCCCAGGTGTTCAAATGGAAGTGCCCTGTGGGCTGGTGGGGTGGGAGACAGGTGGGGATTCTCCTTGGCAGCTGCGCTTCTGGGGACAATGTCATACCAGTCCTAATAAGACTAAGAAGGGGTGGATATTGTGGCACAGCAGGTTAAGCTGCCTTGTGGGAGGCCTGCATCCCATACCAGAGTGCTTGGGATCTGCTACCTCCACTTCCCATCCAGCTGCCTACTAATGTGCCTGGGATGTAGCAGGTGATAGCTCAAGTATGAGTACCTGCCACCCACATGGATTGAGTTCCTGGATCCTGGCTTTGGCCTTGCCCAGCCCTGGTTGTTGCAAACATTTGGGCAGTGAATCAGCAAATGGAAAATTTATATTCTCTCTCTCTCACCCCTTTCAAATAAAGTAAATAATAAAACAAAACACAATAAGCCAAAGAGTCAGTCCCTGGCTGAGATACAATGGTGTTACTGAGTGGTGACAGTTGATAATGGGGCCATTGGAGTTTATACAGCTGCTCCTTTCCCCATCCATTCGTTCATTCAGTGACACAGGCAGGTGGGTTATAGGCAAAGGCCCAGAAGAGAAAAAGGCCATTCATTCTGAGAAACTCAGGAATTCAGGGTGAGTAGATGTGGAAAGTGAGGGAGATGATACTTTCTAGGGGTCAACAGGGGCCACTTCCAGGAGGGCTGTGTGCACCATGCCCAAGCAGGCAGACACTGACATGGGTGGTCACGGGGAGCCAGTGCAGGGCTGTCAAGGGGCTCCACACAATTCTGTTAGTGCTTAGGCATGTGGAATGGAGGAAGCAAAACTGGAAATGGGACATCACCCACAGAGAGATGAAACAGCCAGACCACATAGGCAGCAGTAGGCATTTACAGTAGGCTATTACTTATAAAAGTGGGAAGTGTCCTAACACCCTAATTTTATCACAATGATTAAGACTCAGACAAGTGCATTGCCTGAGACCTCAGTGTGAGGGTCTGGAAAGGCCACACGAAAAGCCCAGCTCTTCAATTCCTGGATCAACAGCATTCTTGATACTGTGTAGGGCCCTCCAGCCTCTGCGAGTTTGTCTCTCCTCCTTTAGCTCGTTTTATAGAAGCCCAAATGTTGGTTGGGGCAGGGTTCTAGGCCAAGGCCAGCAGCCCTATAATAGTCTCCTGTCTGAAGTTCAGATGTAACTGACATCTTGTATTTTGCCTGGTGCACTACTGCCTAGTCTGTTCAGGCTGCTAAGGCAGAAAGCCAGACAGGATGGCTTATAAACAATCACCTCCCAAAGGCCTAACCTCCAAATACCGTCACACTGGGGATTAGGTTTCAACATACAAATCTGAGGGCGACACAAACATTCTGTCTATAGCGCCTCTCAATAGGAATCACAGCGGCCTGAGCCAAGGGCGTTGCCCAAAAGAAAGCACGAGGGGCTGAAGGAGCTGACCTTGAGGGGCTCCCACTGTTAGGATGAAGAAGACAGAGAGCTGTGATTTCATGTAGATCCACTGTCCTCCGCTGGGGACACTTTCCCGCCCCATGCACATCTGCAGTACACGGAAATAAGCACAGATGCTCACACATCACATATGCATGCATACACGTGCACGCACCATATATGCACATGCACACTACCTGGCCTACTTAACGCCCACTCCTATTTTAGATCCCAGCTCAAACTTCATTCATTCATTCTTCATCTGCAGCTCTCCTGCTACATGCTCGCATGCTCCTCATTCACAAAACTCTTCCAGGTAGGAAATGTCTTACTACCCATGTTCCCAAAATGTCAGCCCCCTGGAGCACTGCTGCATTCCTCGTGCCTGGGAGTCACAAGAGAGTTCCACTCTGGTTCTGTCATGAAGCTGCTGTGTACCCTCAAACAGCTCTCTGGTCTTGCAGGGTCCTGTTTCCCAATTCATGAGGTGAGAAGGTTGCAGCGGCCTTCCAGTCAGCTCTGATGATGGTGGGATCTCACGGGCAAGCAGAGTCTATCCTCCCTGGTTGTTTGAACTACCCTGTTGTCCCTCTTTTTTTTTTTTTTTTTTTTTTGACAGGCAGAGTGGACAGTGAGAGAGAGAGACAGAGAGAAAGGTCTTCCTTTGCCGTTGGTTTACCCTCCAATGGCCACTGCGGCCAGCGCACCGCGCTGATCTGATGGCAGGAGCCAGGTACTTATCCTGGTCTCCCATGGGGTGCACGGCCCAAGTACTTGGGCCATCCTCCACTGCACTCCCTGGCCACAGCAGAGAGCTAGCCTGGAAGAGGGGCAACCGGGACAGAATCCGGCGCCCCCACTGGGACTAGAACCCGGTGTGCCGGTGCCGCAAGGCGGAGGATTAGCCTAGTGAGCCGCGGCGCCGGCCCCCTGTTGTCCCTTTTGCAGTGCGTCTGGGCCTGAGTGGGATTGCTTCCAGCCCTTGGGCATTCTGTTAGGATCATTCTGAGTTTTGTGAGCGGTGCTCACTGGGACATACTCCTGTGGATTGTTCATGCTCGTGGATTAAATTACCAGGAAATATCCCTTTGGCCTGGCTTCCCTCACACTGAATATTTATTAAAGATCCCAAGTGAACCAGAAGCTACAGAGTCATTGAAGAAAACAAACAAATCTGCCTGAGGCTGATGTGGCTGGAAGAGGATGTGGAAACTTCCTGTGCAGGGTTGCTGCAAGTGTGCAGTCAGTGTTGGCTTCCCACCCCAAATCCGTGTCCTGTTTCTTCACGAAGTTTTACAGAGGGATAGGGATGGACCCAGTTGAAATGCTTGTTGCTCCCAAATCCCATTCAGTGAGGTCTTACCACGTCATGCAATTCCCTTTAATGAGGTATAAAATAAGTTTGCTAGAGAGTTCTGGGAAATGTGTTTGCTTTCCAGATAGAGGTATGATCCCTCCCCTCTTCTCCTTCCTTCCTTTTCTTCCCGCTTAAAAACAGAGGTGGGAGACGGACATAGAGCAGCATTCTTGCATGAACCAAGGGTTCAACTGTAACAGTCACAGTGCTTTGGTAAAACATTCCAGCCACTCACAGAGCTGCCCAAAGTAGGCATCGTAAATCAATCACAGCACTCTTCCCCAGTGAGCTCAGACAGGACACCAGCCTCTCATGCAACCCAGAGCTCCAAGCAGCTACCCCTAATTGATCAAAGCTGGCCTTTGGAAGAAATCTATTAGCCATATCTGATCTAACCCAAACCTTTCTTTGGCCCATCATTTTTAATATAAATGAGACATGAGAGAAAAAGAGATGTTGAAATGATGAATTAATGTTGTCCACAGGTTTCCTGATTCCTGGAAGCCTTATGCAGCAGGAGAAATCTGAGTTTAGAAGGCAGAAAGCCCACAGTTCTTATCTTGCCTTTCCAACACACTCTCTGCATGGCATTGAAAATGTCACTGCACCTCTCCGAAATTCGGTTTCCTTAAATGTGACACAGAGATAAAGCCACAGACCTCACAGGGTGGTTGTGAAGACTAAACCTACGAAGGAGGAATTAAACTTGAAAGATGTTCAGCACCAGTTAGTGCCTCTCTTCTCTTTTTCCTTCTCCTTCCCAGTCCAGTACAATTCCATGGAGAAAAAACAGCCAGAAGCAGAGAAGCACAACTGGGGAAATGAAGGAAGAGATTGGTCTGATTTTCTCAGAATGAGTGATGTTCCCACCCCATGTGCCTTCCCCACATATGCATTTGTGACTTTGCCAAAAGCTGGAAGCATCTAATTCCCTGCTCAGCTGGGTAGCAGGCTCCCTGCCTTGGAGGTTTTAATGGTAAGCTGGGGTGTGAAAAGGGAACAGTCCTTCTGTTACTTCCCTTCTGACTGTAGTCCTTTAGGATGTCCGTGATCACCGAGCCAGTTAACTCCATGTTAATAAAGAAATAAATATAAACTAGAACATTTTTTTAAAGTAGTTAAGTTCTAAGAATTATTTTCTGAAATATTTCAACCCCTATACACTTGTATCAAATACAAGATTCTTTAACCAAAAATATTATCGGGTGTGATGCATCAGGAGTTGGAAGCATCTCACTGCGGATGAACCACCCAGCCTTAAGGATGTAACCTATGTGTAGCACCTCTTTAGTATTCTCATCTGGATAAATGACAGCAGCTTCCAGTTATTCAGCATTTACCATGTTCCAGGCACTATGCTGAACGCATTCCACACCTCATTTCTTCAACTCTGCTCCCACCCACTGCCAACAGCCTTCCTAGTTAGGAAGTATTCCATATACTAAAGGAAGATGAGGGTAAGCAACATCCACACAGCTAGCAAATGGCTGGGAAGGGATTGGAATCCCAGACTCATTGATCTGGAATCCAGGCCTTCCCACCATCCCTCAAAAGACAGATTTAAGACATTGAGTGTAATCATGGGTAAAAAGTGCCATTCTTGGCACTTTGTTGGAACCCAGGAAATACTAGTTCTCTTTCTTCTTCCTCTCCAACATCAACTTTCAGGTAGCACAGGCACAGGTGCATAAAAGTGAGCTTTCATTGCTGATCTGAACAATAGCTCCCCAAGAACCTTTGCTGGGACTGGCAGAGGGATAGCAAAGGGCCCCACAGGCCTGTGCCAGAAACTCCAGCAAGCTCCACCTTCAGGCAAAACCAGAGCCCTGGCATCCTAAGAAATGCTAATGGAAGTTCTAAGGGACCTCAGCTTGGGATCAACTTCTAACCACAGGCACAGGCTCAAAGAACAGAGATACAAAGGAAGCAGCACAAGATGGAAACAAGATATGATACATAGACTTAGAGAGAAAATTCTGTGTACATGAAAAGCCAAGTAGCAGAATCAAAAACACCGGCACACCGATCAGATCAGGGCTGCATCTCTGTCTCTGCTGTGTACTGCATGACCTTGGGAAGGTGATCTTGACCTTCTGGTCCTCAATTTCCACATCAGTAGGTTGATGAACCGTGATCATTTTCTCATTGTCAGTGCAGAGGTTCACCCAAAACATACCAGAATGGGCTACTGGGCACCTCACATTCTGAATGCTTGTCCCACACCACAGGACAAGTTACTGAGTATCTTTGGCATTGTGTGGGCACAGAGCTCTTGGCTGAGTGCCTGGCTCATAGTGAGCAATAAATGTGGCCCTGCATCCCCTCTGGTCCCTGCCTCCTCTCCTGCTGATAGCCCAGGAGCCCCAGGTAGACAAATCCTGCTGGGAAAGCAAATGTTCCTCATACCAGAGGTGCTCCTCTCCCAGACAGCTGGGTCTAGGGCCTTGTCAGGAGCCTCTCAATTAGTCTGTCTTCTGGAAGACAAGCTCTGTTCCTGTCCCAGGGGGGAAATTGAAAAACCAACCCTGCAGGTTTCAATCTGAAAAGCATTAATGCTATGAAGTATTCCAGCTCTAACCAAGGAGAGCAATAAAGCTGTGAGTACCCAGCAGATGCAGGACTGGGAATTGCTGTCTCCATGGGCTTGATTACAGAGAATTGGTTCCTGCTCAAGAGGCAGCTGGCTACAGGGTGAGAGGCAGATTTACAACCTGGAAAATGTGGTGGGTTGCCTGGGAAAGAAATCAGCGTCATCAAACAGCCGTACAGGCTGGCATGGAGTGAATTTCTTCATGCCCAGAACAGCGGTGGATGCGTGACTCGTCGTCTGAGAGTCAAAGTCATGATTGTAACAGCAGAAACATCAACACCAACAAGCCCGTGCTGAACCTGAGCTTGGTGCCAGTCACCATCTAGGTGCTTTATAAATGAGTTCTTCCGCTCAGTGCACACATCGGCCATGTAAGGCCAGCTTTTGTTTTACAGGGGTAAGCACAGGAGCCCAGGGAAGTGAGCAGTGATTTTTGCAGCGCTGGAAACTCTGATCTGCCTGACCCCAAAGCCTTGCTGTTGATTACTTGACACATACAACTTCCATCACACTATATTTGGTGGAGAAATTTCAGTTAAGTTTAGGGATCCCATCCTCCCTCACAGAGCTGGGTGAAATGAAGACTTACACAAGGGGATGGATGCTTATGAAATCATTTAAAGAATCCTAGCAAATTAGCCACCCCATCTCATCAATGTCTATCCAGGGCCTTGTGTCTTCCAAGGACCTCGGTGGTTTCTTGGTGTGTTATGGATGGAATGTAGGTGTTCCCCCCAAACTCATATGTTGAAACCCTAATCCCCAAAGTGAATTTGTCACCGTACAAAACTAGGCCCAGGCTGCTTGGCAGTGAGCAGTCAATATACCAGAGATGAGAGTTGACACAGGAGATGGTAGGTTTATTAGAGTGGTCACCAGGAGGAAAATGGACTCTGGTCCCAAATATGCTCTCCCCCTCTCTATAAGTCAGCAGGATGACTTTTAAAGGAGAAAGGTAGTTAGGGAGGGGAGAAGGTGGGTAGGGAAGAAGATGGGTCTTGGAATTTTTAGGCAAACAGTTCAATTCACAAGACCAGTCACTGGATAAATCACAGGACTAGGAGCTAGCTTTTGTTAGTTGCAATGTGAAAAGATAAAGAAAAAGGCGCGTAAAACAGAAAGGAGACAGGATATGAACTCAAAGCCAAAACAAATTTATTCAAGAAAAATAAATTTGCAGAGGTGGCTGACTGCCGGAGTGCACACAGACCAAACACGTGGCAGAGGGCCCAGTCCTCCAGTGAGCTGAGCCTTACATATCTTAAGTGAGCTAAGGGTCTGGAGAGGGCGTGGGGGACAGTAGTTGGAAATGAGTTCCTTCATCCAAGTTTTTCCAGAGTTTGCGGGGCTTACAAACCTGGAAAAGAATGCCAAAGGTGGGGTGGGGAAAAGTACAGAGTGTAGGACTGAACTGGTCTCTTCAAAGAATGCAGGAGTAAAGGAGTCTATTGGGGAATTTGATTTGTTTTCAGTCAAGGAACTAAAATGGCTGAGTCTTATGTCCTTGATCCATTAAAAGGAAGGGGAAAATGTGCTTGCTATAGTTACAAAATGGGATTTGGGGAAATAATTAGGTCATGGGATGGAGCCCCCATGAATGTAGGATTAGAGCCCTGATAAAAAGAGGAGAATACATGGGAAACTTGAGACATAGTATAAGCCCATCGTCTGACATTACAGGAGGCTGAGGCACAGAGTGAGGACGGCTCATCAGACACCATGGAGGCAAATCAGTGGCTGTGTGGGGCTGGGACCTGAGCCTCCTGTCCTACAGCTCCCTTGCATTCCATCGGGAGAATGCCACCGTTTCCAATTCATAGGAAAAAACAGGTCCTATCTGACTTCTCCACTTTGATAGTGGGTTATCTCTTGTTCCAGACTCATTTCTTTCACCAGGAAAGACCCACAAGTTCTTCATTTGTCTGTGACTAGAAAACGGTAGTACACAGGTTTCTGAAAGCCTGTGTCAGTGTCTGTGTCTGCAACCAGGGTTCACACGCAAAGGCTTTCTGGCTTCAGAAAGGAAGTCAACTGGGGGACAAGGTCACTCACCTCGAGATCCCCTGTGCCCACTGCAGAGCTGGGGGCAGTAACGTGTCAGCAGGTGTTCAGTGGAAGTTGGCTTCAGTAACAGGCGTGCCAGAAGCAGTTCTGCCTCCCCACCCTGAGCCCCCTTTCAGTGCTCCATTGTGGATTCCCAGGAGTTCAGTGAGTAATTTCTCATCTAGCATCTCAGTGGAGTCCTAGATTCCTTAGATCCTAGATCCTTAAATTCCTGAGAGCCCAGATTTCTTAGATGATGCAAAACTAGAATACTGTGTTGTGTTTTAAATTAAACTGTTAAAGTCACTCACTTCTTAAAATGTATATGTAACTTTTTACAATAAGGAATGCCTTTAGCTATGTTCCCACTTCTAAGAGCCTCTATGCAGATGTTACACTGTTTGAGTTAATTGGAACTAAATCAATGAAGTCACAGTCAATGGGTTAATTATCTCAAGACTGGTGAATAAAATTCACTGCCTATGGCAAACAAAGTTTACAGCCTTAACTAACACGGTTTTCAGAACAAATATTCTAGTAAATGTAGTGCCTTGAAATAAATATTCATCATCTCAAGGTTATAAGTCAATTGGCCTCAGAATTCTGTAAATCTTTCATCAAGACAGGCTATCTTTGTTCTTTTGCAGTATATAGATTAGATAGAAGCTTTGTTTTAGGATGATCTGATTCCTTTAACCTTATCACTTATATAATTATTCATGAGTAATTGATTCAAGAGCGCCTTGTATTCTTAAAACTTGGGTCAATAGCTCCTTAAAGTCTCTCAGATTTCTTGCTTAAAAATAAATTATGGGGGCTGGTTGTTTCACACAGCAATTAAGACACTGCTTAGGAGGCCAGCATTCCATATTGCAGTACCTGAGTTTGAGTCCCAGCTCCACTTCCAATTCCATCTTCCTCCTAATGTCCACCCTGGAAGGCAGCAAGTGATGACTCAAGTACTTGAGTTGCCACCCACGTGAGAGACCTGGATTGAGTTGCAGGCTCCTGGCTTCTGCCTAGTCCATCCCTGGCTGTTGGGGGCATTTGAGGAGTAAACCAGTGGATGGGAGATCTCACTCTCTTTCTGTCTCACTCCATCTCTCAGCCTTTTAGATAGAATAGCAAATAACTTAAAATTTGAAAAATAATTGTGACCTCTGGTTTTAACTTTTGTCTTCATCAAAATTGACTCAAATAGCTTTGGGACTGTCAGACAGCTAATTATGCATGAATGACTGGGGACAAGCCACAAGACCCTCCTCCAAGGGTAAAACCAAGGACCAGGACCCTCCTTTCCATCGGGACACAACCAAGACCACCCATTTTGCAGTGAAACTTGTGGTTAAAGTATCCAGGTAAAATAGGAACATGGCCAAACTATAAAAGTCTAGTTTGTAGCCCTTTGTGTAGACAGCCCAAAAGTAGGCAATGCCCAGATGTCATGAGCATCATGGCCATAATGACATGGGATGAATAGGCAAGTAGTTAGATAGGTCTGCTGAGCAGGAAGTCTACAAGATCTAAAATGTCCCCTTTCCCAGGGTCTTCCTGCTTCATCCTGGACTTTAGGAGTGATAGATAACATGAAAATATGGATATTAAGCTCCATGGGGCAACCCATGCTCACTTGTATGCTTTTCACTTTCTCACACTTTGAATAAATTTTATTATCACTTTGTCCACCTTATGTGTGTCTGTGTTTAGAATGCTTGTCTGTGCAAAGCAAGAGCCTGCAGTAAAAATTAATACCGTCTTGCCTACATCAACATCACCAGTCAATGGCCCTCATACTTGAGGGATAAAAGTTCCAAACCAGGAAGAAAGGGTGCCAGATGCTCTCTGCCCTGTCTCCTTCTTCCCTTGGAATGTACTTCAATAAACTTTTGCATTACTGTCCCTACTTCCATGTCTCTGAACTATAATTCATTACTCTGCTAGAAAAAAGGAATCAAGGCAAGCTGGCCACCACTGGTGACAGGGATTTTTAAAGCAACATGGCTATATGCAGTTCCTCTGTCACCATATCACATAAACAAGAAAAGCTGAGTAGGTTTTCTCCACAATCGGCAAGGTACCTTCTCAGTGATCTTGATAGGGGATAAGGCAGGTAGCTAGATTAGGTCCACCAGCTGGAAGCCACCACCCACACTATGTAATCCTACATCCTCTTCCCAGGATGTATCTCCCTTCACCTGGGACCTAGGGTGGGAGGTGCCATGTAGCCACTCCTCATCTGACCTTATAAAGAGGGGGGCAACTGGGAGGGGCTCTCTTCCTCTCTTTTTTGGAGACCAGAAAGAGAGGGAGTGCTGAGCCGCCCTCTCTCTACTTCCCTCCACCATCCTTTCCCCTTCCTGGCCCACTCCACTCCTCAGCTATGCCTATATATGTGTATTTTTGCTTTCTCACCTTTTAAATACACTTTACCACTTTGTGCACCAAAGCTGTGCCTGTACTTAGAATGCTTCTCTAGGTAGAAGATAAAGGCTTGGGATAGGAGTTAGACTCCATCTCTCTCACAACAGTCTGATTGTTATGGAACAACCCTCCAAATGAGATGGGGGAGCTGCCACAGAACCCCCACGTGGGTACACTTACCCAACACACAGAAAACCAGTCGCTAACACTGGGCTTGTGGAAGAAAGTAGGTGTTTATTGCAAAGCACAGAGCAAGGAGCTGTATGGCTATTGCTTAATTCCTAGGCTCCCCCAAGGAGTTCAGGGTGAAGATTCTCATAGATTGAAGCTGGAGCTGTGATGTGCACATTCAGCATTTGTCTAAGTTCCTTATGGGTCTGTGGTGTTTGTAACCTTTCACTGATCAGTTGGCAAGTGGTTGGCTGTGCTCTTCAGGGAATTTTTATGCTGCCCAAGAGGGCTTCAGTCACTCTGGGGTCTACATGCAGGTGGTAGCTACCCACTGCCCCAGACTGGAATTTCCTAAGTAAGGCCCTATGAGATACTGATCATTTTGATATTAACTACCACATAATCTTGCCTCTGTTTTGTGATCTAGTTTAGGGGTTTTGTTTCATGATTGAAAAGATGGACCATGCAACACATAGGAAATGTACTATTGCAAGTCCTGGAGAAGTCAGCAAGAGAAGGTGCCTGAAACTGGGGTTCGCTGGAGGTTGAGTGAGGGTGCGTCTGCCTAGCAAGACCCCAGAAGCAGAGCAGATGACCAGGGCTTTCAAACACAAGCTCAAACCCAAAGTCATCAGGACAGACACTCTGATTTGCTACCAGATTCCTTCTCAGACTAACAGCTCTGAAGCCTACTCCAAGGCAAATAGCAGCAAAGTATGTTTTTTAATGATTTATTTATTTATTTGAAAGGCAAAGATACAGAGAGAACACACACACAGAGAGAGAGAGAGAGAGAGAGAGAGAGAGAGTTATCTGCCATCTGCTGAATTACTCCCCAAATGGCCACAGTAGTCAGGGCTGGGCCAGGCCTAAGCCAGGAGCCAAGAGCTTCCTCCAGGTCTCCTACTGGGTGCAGGGGCCCAAGTATCTGGGCCATCCTCTGCTGCTTTTCCAGGTGCATCAGCAGGGAGCTGGATCAGAAGTGGAGTAGCCAGTACTCAAAGCAGTGCCCATATGGGATGCCAACATTGCAGGCAGAGGCTTAACTTTCTATACCACAGTGCGCCCCCCCCCCCTTTTAATGATGGTTGATAATTACCAAAAGCAAAGCCAGCCAGGCCGTGGCATATTTGTATCTGTATCTATCAATGTTCATATCTGTATTAAAGTTTATCAACATCAAAATCAACTGATAAACCAAAAGAAGGCATAGTGACTCCAGGGAGAAGTGGGCTCTTGTGTGAACTCTCAGGAAGGTGCTCACAATGCTCTGGTTTGTTTACTCTTTCCACAGAGCTAAACAACAGGTGGGAAGTAATTCCACATTTCAGAACCAAGTGGAACATAACCAGGTGGGGCGTGCAGGGAGGCCACCAAAAATGGCTCAGCCTCAGCTCAACACCTGGGTAAGGGCAGAAGTGGGGCAGGGGAAGAGGGTGGATTTCTCAGAAGCACATTGTTCCTGAATCACTTGGAGGTGTTAGCTGGGGTAGCTGCCTTCCCCCTCATACCCAGCAAGAGGGGCTTCAAGGAGACCACTTGGAGTGTGTGATACCTCTTGGAATATCCTGAGTCACCTGCAGTGACAGAGTCCCTGACCAAAGGGGAAGGACTTCTCTCTAGCAGCTCTGCTGGGGATAGAAGTTCAGGTGGGGAGAGTCTCAAGAGACCACATGAGGACCAGCTCACCTCCTCCAAGTGCTGAGCTGTCAGTGCCCTGGTACCTACTGGTTGGGGCTCCAAAGACTTCCCAGATGAGTCTAAGGGGAAAGTCCTGTCTTGGGATAGCCCCTGACCCCATCTGAGGCCACAGCCAATTCATGACAGCAGTGGTCAAGTGGATGCTTGGTTCTCAGAATACATGCTTTCTTCCTAGAGGGCGCAGGCATAATCAGAGAAGGTGGGAAGATAAAGAACCTGACCATACAGAGTTTCCCATTTAGGGGAACTGGTGAGAAGCGTGAAGTTCAGAGTTTTAAGAATTACAGGGGACTGGACATTTTATCACTGGAATCAGACTATTTCGAGACTAGCAGCAACCAAAGGACTTTTCATTTCCTGTGAGTGACAGGAAATTGAGGAACCTGCCTGAGATATCATCTCTGAGTAGGCAGAAAGGGTTGACAAAGTAGGTTTGCTAGGCAGTCCTAAGAGGAAAAAAAATACAGTTGTTTTACAATTGCAGCCCATCAAGTTCCACTCTGTCACCATCACAGTTATTTTTATCTACTGCTCTTCCTTCTCCAATGAGCAGAGATATCTAGGTGAGGGCGTGAGGGGTGCTGACATTGAGTGGCAATGCCTGATGGTTTGCTAGGCACACAGCTTATATAGGTCAGGGTCAGAGGATGGACTGACTGATGGCCCATGAGCAACAGAGAGAAAGCAAAGATGAGGAGCCAGGGGAAACAGGGGAATAGGGAAAGCCAGGCATGTGAGTGGATGGTGGGTGGTGGATGGAAATAAAGGGCTTGGTGTCCATTGTGCACACTTGCCGGAGCACGGAGGACAGTGGCTGCTCTGGGACAACACATTTGATTACAAGAGGCTCTTTGACTATCCAAGGCTTGAGGATGAGAGGACTGGCCAGGGTGGATTTGATGCAGGAGAAAACCCCCAGTTCAGAAAGAAGCAAAGTGGAGATTGTGCCAGTCACATAGTGGGGAGTTGAGCTTCAACCCAGAGCATCCAGGAAACACCAGGGATTTCTGATATGCCTACCTACAGTTGTCTGTGTGGGCCAGGCTCAGAAAAATGCCATGTTTCAGAAAATTAACATATGGTTTCCAAATGACCCCAGTTACTTTGAGGAGCTCCTCACACACTACTAAAGGGAGACACAGATGACCACAATAATCCTCACACTAACTTCTCATTGCTCTCCATTCTCTCCCACCTGCAAATGACAACACACGTGTTTTCAAAACCCTAATACCACCCAGCCCATGTGCCTCTTTACCTTATGCTGCTCCTTATCCAGGGTCTTTGCTTCAAAGTCCACAAGTCAGTTTCACTGAGGCCTGGCCCTCCTGGGAGGCAGAGTGTAGGGAAGGAGCTGACTGAAGACAGCCAGCTCTGTAGGTTGGCAGGAGCAGAAGGTGGCATGGAAGCACAGGTTCACTAATCAGTGTGCACAGACCATATCATCTTAAAATGCAAGGCAAGCCGAGTGGGCCATGCGGTCTCATTGTCCACCACAGGGGCTTGGACTCAAGCAACAACAGGTGTTGAGTATAGTACATCTACTCCAGGTAGGCTGTAAGGTGGCACAGCCTTAGAGGAATGGTAGCAAGCCCCAGATATGGTACCTCATTGGGTCCTGAGACCCAAAAGACCCTGAAGGATAGAAAAGTATCGTCCACTTATCACATGCCCAGGGTTACAGCCTGTATACCCCATTCTTTGTGCCCTTGAGTGGGGAAAGGACTTGCATAAGGGTGAAGGGGTGGAAACTGGGGGCTAGTATTCCAGGGAACAGACAGATGTGATATGCAGAAATCACTTTTACAAATAATTTTAAGTGTGAGTTCAATGTGGAAGTAACCCTGAATACAGGGATAGGATAACAAGGACATGGTGGTCCCCATTTTGCAGCTGTCCCGTGAGGTGTTCATGCCCGTACTATCTGTGAATTTAGATAAGGAAAAGAAGAAAAACACACACCAGGTATATACCTGTCCAGATGTCACTAGTTTGGAATCTAAGAGCTGTTCCTTAAGTAGCCCATTAGCCAAAACAGTACTGTACTGAAAATAAGACTCAGTCTACTGACAAAATATTTTAGGAGGGGTCACCTTTACTGTAGGGTTTCTTATGAACTCGGGTCCTAGAGGAAGGCTCCTTCTTAAATTGGGGGATTCAAACAAGAGAATGACAGCCCGTAGATATAACTATAAATATTCAAAAAGCAAAAATGAAGCCCCAGCTCTAAAGTAAGTAAAGTATGTTTTATCTCCTCACTTTTAAGAATATTCCCATATATTATGTATATAAATATATATAAAGCCATATTATAGATACATGTATCTTGCATATCTCTATCTTGCATATATTTATAAAATCTTGCTATGCTTAAATATATATATCCATATATACAGCTTTATATGTGTATATATATAAAATCATATATATATCTTGCTTTATATATATAAAATCTGGCTGTGGTTTTTACATGACTGAAAGTTCAGTAAAACATAAAAGATGACTGAATTCAATTTTTACTGCACATCTGTGTGTTCTGTTGATAATCTAGTAATATTTGTATGAATGATAAAATAACAACATACATTATAAACATTGTGTGTATACCTTATTTTTGCTTGCTTTCATTCCAGCAAAATCACTGATTTTATTATAATAGTCAATATTTTCACCTACTATATGTTTCATTGAAAGTCATGTCAAACTAGATAACTTTTCTTTAGTTGTTACAATTCTTGGGAATTTTTTTATTAGTATTAATTCCAATTTTACAAACTGCTCTACTGAGAGTTGCAAATGGGGTGTCAGTGAAGATAATTCTTGTGTTCAAAGGAGAACTGTGAGTTCACATGTGTGTACAAATGCTGCAACGTAGCCGTCAATAATAAATTAGCTCCCAGGAAGTATTACATTTTATCAACAGTTACTTTCACGTATCATGATTTTCAATGGCTCTCAAAACAGCATTTACCTTCATATACCAATAATGTGAAAAGTCAGTTAGAGGCTTTGCAGATAATTGTATAAACACACACAGTCATCCCTCCATAACCATGGAGGATTTGTTCCAGGACCTCGTGTGGATACCAAAGCCTATGAATGCTCAAGCCCCTTCTATAAAATGCGTGTAACCTACATATGCACATCTTCCCATCTGCTTAAATCATCTCTAGATTACTTGTAATCCCCAATACAATGTAAATACTATGGAAATAGTTGTTGCACCATATTGTTGAGGGGACAATAACAAGAAAAATGATCTGTACATGCTCAGTACAGGCACAATTTTTTTCAAGTATTTTCCATCCACAGTTGGTTGAAACCACATATGCAGAACTCATGGATAAGGAACACTGACTGTACATGCATCTCATGCATATGCACACAACCTTAAAAACAAGATGAATGACTGTTGCTGCACTTGACCTTCAGCCACCACTACCATGTGTGTGATTTTGTGACCACTGCCTCCAGTCCTGAGCTCCACCCAAACCTCATATAGTTACCAAAGATGACCTTTCTTTCCATGCAAGAATCAGTTGTTTTCGGGTGTCTGAAAAGAAGAGTTTTACAAGTTAATTAATCTCCCTTTTTGCTTATTGCCGCTCATACCCTCCCCACCCTCTAAGGCTGATGGCGCCCTGTGCATACCTGCCTGGGATCCAACACAGCTGTGTTTGGTTTGGAGGACATTTATCAGAATATATTTTGTAAACATTTTCTCCCTAGTCTCTGGTTTCCTTCTCCTAACTGCTTCTCTGGTTCATTCTTTTAAAAAGTTTTGGCTGATGGAAGTTTTCTGAGTGCAGAGTTTGAGAACAATTGAGAGAAAAGGTGATTGCAAGAAGTGGTGCTGGGGTGATGGATCAGATTCACTTTAATTTCCTTTGAGAGATATGAGAGAAGAAAGATATTTTTTTCTAATCTTAATTTTAATACTTTTTCTTCCTATTTGAAAGGACCATGGCTCAGAGGAGCTCTGTAGCTGCGCTCTACTTGTCTTTCCCCCTTTACATTCCAACCTTGGGACCAGCCATGGATTTGTGATTGTAAAAAAATAAATTAAAATAATATATATAAATACATCTTGCTCTTCTTTTCATCTTCTAACTAACAAAAGCTGAGCTACAAGGAGACGGCCAAACAACAGATCTCAGATGAAAGAAGACTTTGAGAGACCAGTGGATTTTGCCAGATTTCATATCAAAGAAGGAAGTCTCCTTGCAGGTGTCCAGACACCTGTTTAACCATCCCTGCTTCCTGTTTTTCCCTTTAAAAGGCCCTCTAGCACACTTGCAAAGAGGGGAGGGTTGCGCTTGAGAGCAGAGTCTGCTCCCTCACCCTTGTTATGTTGAATGGACTGGCTCCTTGCATCTGGATTTCAGTCTTCATTCTAGGTTCTTGCTCTACAGAGATGAGAATTCAAAGCAGAGGCGTAAATACAGTGCACAAGCGAGAACAGGATTCACTGAAGAGAGAGCAAGAACTTATATGCATGAGCGAGTGTGGGCCACCCCACACAGAGATCCCCATCATGAGTGGGACAACGAGCTGCCTGTGAGGACAGGGAGATGGAGGAGGCCAAAGGGAGATCCCCAAACATGGTCAAGAGCAAGGGAAGTCTCTTTTATGAGATGAGGTTTCCTAATTGAACATACAAATGGGGTGGAGTTTAGTGTGCATAAGTCTTTCTAGGGGATTCGTGGCACCTCCACGTGGCCATCTTGGCATCTCCTCCTTCCTATTCTGGAGGAGACACAGGTGCATCATGGGAAAGTGTATGTACCAGATTGACAGGTAAGGGGATGGAGTTCCAATGCAGGACTGGCAGAAATTCCCACTTGTGTATTCCTACCTAACTCCCTGACTGGTTTCCTCATATCATATTGACCCACAGCATGGAGCAGCCCTGAACTGGATTTTCTTCCAAGAAGACCACCAGTTGGACCCACAACATCCACAAGGCTGCACATCCTTTGCAGACCTTGCGGTCGTCTGCACATTTGTTTCTGTGTCTGTCCCTTGTCTATGGCAGGACTGCCTTAGTTCTCAGTCCTTCCCCAGTGCCTGCTGTCTGGGTGCTTCTTAACAGGCAGGCGTGAAGTGTTGGAAGGAGGACAGTTTTATCAAGGATAAAGCCCAACGTGTCATCTTCCCTCTGTCCCTGCTCCCTTCTCCACCTTCCCTCGGCTGGGCTCAGGAAAGCTCCAGAGCTTAGCACCAGCACCCCCCCTCCCCCAGCATCTTCCTCTCAGCCTGCTCAGGCTGTCTCTGAAGTCTCCCACCCCTGCACTGCAGGTCATCCTCTGCTGCTGCACAGCTCTGACCCTTGCTCAGCAAGTGTAACTTGCTCAGTTGGCCTCATTCATAGCAAGGGAAGCAAGAAGGAAATGAAATCAGGATCTGAATCTATAAGCAGTAAAAATTAAAGCATTAAACAAAAAAGTTGAAAAACTGAAAGAATGAAAGGATAAGCATGGGGGAGCATTTGTGTGTGTGTGTGTATGTGTGTGTGTAGTATGCAGCATTTTAGGAAAAATAATGGATGTGGACAATCCTAACCTCAATCAAAGCCATATCCTTCAGCAAATTATTACTGTCATGGTAAAAAGGGCAAATTGGCCATTGGATTTCCAAAGTCCTGCCTTATCTTAACTTTTCAGGAGGTGGTAGCCTCATTAAAGAAGAAATTCCAATACTATGTTTTCCTGATTCTCCCTGTGCAATCCCTGGAACTGCCACTGGATGGCAGAATGAGACCATAGTGATGCTGCATCAGCCACTGCTGCTCTGTAGGCAGCCTGGGCCCAGCAAGCCAGTGAGCCGTCTCCTGCAGGCATCTGATTAATAATAGGACTGTAATTATCTTTACACAATCCCGATTGCAGCCCTGTTGTAGCCTCGCTGTTAAATTAAACTGCACAAATACGTACACTGGGCAACTCAGCCTCCCCAGCAGTGCCCACCCTGGGTGGCTTCCAAGCTTATTAACATATCAAAACACAAATGCTGCCCTCCCAGCTCCCTTCATTTTCATAACAAAAGGGGCCCCCTTTCATCTCCCCAGCAACCCAATCTGTATTTAAATAGCTCTGTGGAGACTGATAACATTATTACTTTATTTCCCCAGTCTAGCCCCTGGGATATCTCCCATCTGTTTCTTCAGGAAACTGGATGGAGGTGTTTTATTAAGAAGATGAATCAGTCCCCTACCCCAGCTGCTAGTGGAGGTGGGAAGACTCCAGTAGTCACAGACCAGTACAAGCTGAGTCTCCAGACACCTCTGACAGTACCTAGGGCCTCAAGGATCTCAGTTCTGACATCCAGATGTGCTGTGCACAGGGCTGGGATCATGAGTATCTTCTGGAGTTGCTAACCGTAGGGCATGGGCACTCAGTTATCTGGGAGTTGGGAGATTCCTGGAGAGCATTTCACCCCAGACTCCAGGAGCTGAAGACCAGACCGTATCTTATCTTGCAAAATGTCCTGGACATGACCACATTTGTGTAGAGCGTTGTCTGTTCCCATCAGGGTCTTCAGGATGAAGAACTGTTACCAGAAATGGCTGGAACAGGTAAAAATTTCAGATGCGAGACAGAGATTGATAATAAGCAAGTTAGCAAAGTTTAATAAAGCAGTACACCTGGGAGGCCAGGTGGGCAGCTCAACAAGGGGCTGAGTGCCCAGTCTGCATTTAGACTGGGCTTTCTGTAAGTATAGGATTTACTTCTTCCTACCATCTCTTCTTCTTGGGGAGGGTGGGCCCAGGGCATATGGTGGAGACCCCAAGAGAAAGGGGATGTAAGCAAACCACCTACCCAGGAAAACCTCATAGACCATAGGAAACTCCCCCTCACTGAAGGAATATTGCAGTTACAAGTATGCTTCTTGGATTGTGTAAGGAAAGAAGAGCAGGACAAAGAGGAGGCAAGAAGCAAACTCACAGCCAGAACAAGTTTATTCAGGGAATAAACTGGAGGGATAGCTCCAAGAGCAAACACTTGGCAGAGAGCAAGAACTCTCCAACAGGCCGGGTTTATGTAGCACAAGGCAGCTGAGGGTCGTGATGAGGAGAATGTTATGCAGGGCTGAGCATGAGTTTTTCAGACTTGGTGGGCCTATAGCCAGGGAGGTGTCAAGAATGCAGGAGTGGGGTTAAGCTTTCTGGGAAAGAATGCAAGGGGTTGATTTTGTCTTTACTCTACCAGATCACAGTTCATATTTCACCTGGCCTCTGGCTGTCCTGCCCGTTGCTCCCCTGCAAGCCTATGGCACCAGTCACCCTCACTAAAGAGGGACTGCTGCTACAGGTGTACCCCTGAGATCGTAGTCAGTGTTGCAGCAGGAGCCAGCCCCTACCTGACCGCTTGTCCTCTGCTTCCTTGCAGTGTATTTGTTAAAGCTAGCCACGCTGTCCATGTGTTCTAGTGAGTTAATTCACTGCCCTCAGTGCTGGCCTCCATCAGTCACTTCTCACTGATGGGGGTGAGTAAGGTATTGTTTTAATTCCAGGCTCTTGGCCTGCACAAAGATATGCATTCTAATGCTGACACAAATAAAGTACACAAGTGATAAAGTTTATTTAAAAGCTGAGAAAGTGAACGCACACATGCGTGCTTGCACACACGCACACACACATGCACACACACAAGCTTAGGCGGCCCCACACAGAGAAATACCCATCATGTATGGACAGTGGGCCAGAGGATTTGCCTAAAAGGAGGAGGGGTGCAGGAGACAGAGCACCTGGCAGTCCCTCTAGCTATAGTCTCCACGGAAGAGAGACCCCCTCCCAGTTGTTCGCCTCCTTTATGAGCTCAGGGTGGTGCCTCTCCAGGCATGAAGCCACCTGCATGTTCCCCATGGAGCTTGGTTTTTGTATTTTCATGGCATCTTCTTCTTAGGTCCCAGATAAGGCAGACACATCCCAGGAAAGGGGGAGTTTTAGTTGACAAGTTGGAGGATCGAATTACAGGTGGGGGATTGTGACTTCCAGCTCAGCCAGCTTTCTACCTGTTTGTCTCACATCACTGTGACACTTCCCCTTCCCTCTTTTCCTGGGATATTGCTGGGCATAGGGCTTGTGGGATATGGAATTCTTCCCAGGGTTTTATCACACAGTGACATCTGGCCAGGAAGATGTCCCAAGGAAAGGCAGCTGGGATCAGTCTACAAGGTTATCAGCCGTGGGCAGGGCTTGTGACGTGTGAATACTAGGCTGCTTGCAAAGCATGTTTCTAAGGCTACTGTGTTCTTTCCTGCATGAGCGTCTTATTTTTTCACCTCTGGCCTGTCCCATACACAGAAGCTAATGTCCATCTTCCTACCTAACAGAACCCTCATCTCCTCAGTCCCTTGCAATCTGTTCACTGCTTATTCTTCCTGCTGTCAGCTTTGAAGTTTCTAGGTTCTGCTTCTGCTTGAACAAACATTTTGATCAGCCACAAGATTAGCAGCTAGCTTTTGTTAATTAGAACGTGAAAAGGAAAGAAAGACCTATTTTTCACAATTGCAAAGGTGTGGTCTGTTGCAAGGTTAGAACGTGAAAGGGGGAAAGGGAAAAGTAGTGAGGTCTCAAGCACACCTAACTTAGTTTGTAAACTGTCTTGGCCATGGTACCTCCCAGAAGAGCATCCATTCTTCTCAGGCTCTTAAACCTGAAGAACCACAGTCTCCTTCAGTTCCTCACAAAGTGTATGAGATGAGAACCATAGGCCAGAAAAGAGGAGGGACTGTCTGGGGTCCCCTGGAGAGTCCTCTACAGAGTGGCAGTGCAGCCCTCAGGCTGGCAGCACCCAAAACACCAAGAAGCACATAGCTGGGTCCCCAGACCCTGCTCCCACCAAGGGACCTCCTTATTCAGTCCATGCTGGCTCAGGGTTAGCTCAGAAGTAGGGACAGTGAGGATAGAGAGAGCAGAGTAGCGCTGACGATGAGACAGATGTGCACTGCTCCTGGTATTTTGCAAGGAGATTGGACATCTCCTCCTCCCCGGTGATGGTTACCAATGAGGTGGGCTCACTGCTCAAAGCACACCAGGGCTGGTCTTGTGATGCTGGTCTTTTGGGGAAAAAAAATGGCTCTATCTACATAGCCACGCATTATGGCAACAGGAGTAAAAACCCCAGGTCTGCCTTCCCCAGTGGGTGTCGGGGAGTTTCATGAATTAGGTAGGAAAAGCAGGTTTGGAGAGACACTAGGAAGGTGAATTCTGATTGGATGGGCTTGGGATCAGACCACTTAGGGTAACGTTTGTTAAGATGAGCTCCAGCTCCAGATTCCCTTGTTACGGGGACTTCTCACTTCTGAAAGAACTCTGGTCTCATTGGTTCTATGGATTAGATTTTTCCTTCTTCTGTGTACACTCAGGTCCTCCTACATGACTCAGTCTTAAACAGCTCACTTAAGAAAATAGGAATTTGAGGGGCCCGTGCTGTGGCACAGCAGGTTAATGCTCTGGCCTGAAGCGCTGGCATCCCATATGGGCGCCAGTTCGAGACCCGGCTGTTCCACTTCCAATCCAGCTCTCTGCTATGACCTGGGAAAGCAGTAGAAGATGGCCCAAGTCCTTGGGCCCCTGCACCCACATGAGAGACCCAGAAGAAGCTCCTGGCTCCTGGCTTCGGATCAGCGTAACTCTGGCCATTACGGCCAACTGGGGAGTGAACCAGTAGATGGAAGACACCCCCCTTGACCCGCCTCTCCTCTCTCTGTGTAACTCTGACTTTCAAATAAATAAATAAATAAATCTAAAAAAAAAAAAAGAGAGAAAGAAAATAGGAACTTTAAAAGGTGGGATCAGCCCTTTATGGCTGGAAGCTGTCATTGAAGTATAGGGTGGGGAAAGAGGAGGGCCCAGGAAGGAACACAGCAGGAGGCTTTGGGTCTCAGGCCCATCAAGAGGAACAGATTATGGGCAATCCAGTTTCATAATCAACAGTCCATGTGGACTGTTAGCCCATTCAGTGACATCTCTGGAGGGATAGCCCCAGAGATGGAGGAGGGAATCCCTGAGCATGGCCCAGATGGGGACAGTGAGCTCAGGACTTGTGCACAGGAGTCAGTGTGTCATTGTGAGTTTCAGCCCCCAGGTTTGGAGAAGAGACAGAGACTTAACTGTGCAAGATGCCCCTCCCTGTGGTCTGCTGAGTCCTGACCTCCGTCCTGGTGACACCTGTGTGCACAGCCAGCCTCCTCTGTTTTGTGCTCCCAGAAAGGAAGTGGCAGGAGTCGTCACAAGGCGGGAGAGAGGAATAGTGCACCTTGAGAGGGAAGAGGGCCCTGTGTTCCCAGGGTGAGATGCCAGCCTCTCTGCTGGAGTCACAGAGTTCCAGAGGAGGCTTCCCTCTCAGAGCCCGAGCCTGACCTCTTCTTTTAGGGTCAGGCTACTTTCTCATCCCGCTCACCTGCCTGGGGGGACACAGGAAGAAAGGGGGAGCGGGGAGCTAGTCTGCCCACCTTGCCTCTGGAGAGAGCCCCTCTCAGCCCTGGGCCCCGGGCACCGCTACTGCTACTTGGCCTGCTTTTAGTTAGAAGAGAGGGCTGGAAGACATCTGGAGGGGCCCCAGGGAATGTTGTCACAAAGGGCTTCTGTTTCTCCCCTCCAGAGCTCCTCAGTGGCTCATGCATTTATGCATTCTACAAATATTAATTAAAAGTCTATTGTGTGCAGAGAATTACACTAATCACTTAAGAGGCACACCAAGGAAGACAAGGACACAGTAAAGCCCTGTGTGTGTCATTCTTGAGTCCTCAAGCTGTACGGCTGCTCAGAGATCAGGAGGCAGCTTCCATTCCGACATGCCCCAGAGGAGGGAGGCAGAAGGGACCCACAGGGCCTCATCCCACTGTCAGATTTGATAGATGACGGGGAATCAGAGACAACAGTGAGTCAGTGAATGGGCTTCTGGGTTTCTGTTTTTTCTTTCTTAACAAGAAGTCCTGCTTTAAAATAATGAACTTCAGGGCCGGCGGTTGGCCTAGTGATTAAGACGCTGGTTAGGATGACTGCATTCCACTTCAGAGTCTGGGTTGGAGCCTTAGCTCTGGCTCCTGACTCCAGCTTCCTGCTCATGTCGATCCTGGGAGGCAGTGGTGGTGGCTCTAGTAGTTGAGTTCCTGACACCCATGTCGGAGACGTGGCTGCATTCCTGGCTACTGGCTCTGTCCCAGCCCAGCTGTTGTTGGTATCTGGGGAATGAACCAGTGGATGGGAGCTCTTTCTCTTGTTATGTCTCTCTCAGTAAGAAAACAATTTAAACTATTTTCTCGAGATTCTCATTCTCTCCACAGCCCTGTGTGCTGGGATTGTACCAAGTCCTTCTTATAGAGGCTCAGCTGAAGGCCAAGGAGGTTCTGTGAATAGCTCAGGATGGGGGCCAGGACCCCTGCACTGAAGGTTGGAAGAGTCAAAGGACTCAAGCTCGGGGCCAGAGATTGCCCAGCTTCAGACTGGGGAGGTGGGACACTTTGAGGGTAGACTCTGCAGGGTAGCAAGCACAAAGCAGCGGGAGCTGAGCAAGAGGTGTAGGGGCTACCCAAGGGGCTTGGTCATCAGAGGGTGGACTCAAAGCCTGACTGCATTGCGTTTGAGGTGTGTGTGCTGTGGCAAGTCACTTAACGTTCCTGAGCCCCGGCTCCCTCATCTCGGAATTGAGAATAATGTTTATGCTTTCCCTTTAAGGTGGCTGAGGCACAAAGAGGGCCACAGGATGTCTGGCTCATGTTAAACACTCAGGAAGCATTGGCTTCTTCTATCAAAATCAAAGTCACTGGGAGATGTGGGGATGACATCAGGAGATAGAGTGGCGGCAAGGTCCAGCTGTCAGAGGCCAGCGTGGGCACCACAGGGGCATGTCCTGAGTGTCCTGCAGTCAGGGGGAGGAGAGGAGGAAGTTTAGTTCAGGCTCTGCCCCTCTCTAGGCTTGTGGCCCAAAGGCTCCCTTGGGATCCTTTCAAATTTCATTCTGTGGAGGCCACAGGAAGAACAATGGAAGTTGGGGGGAGCCTGGGGGAGGGGAAACACGTCCTCCCAGGAGTGGTGGGGAGCAAGGAGAATCACGATTGTCATCCTGTCCATCCTAAGATGAAGGAGCCCGGTATGTGCACAAGGGCTCTCCAGCTTCAGGCAAGGTGCAGACAGTATGTGCAGGCCTGACCTTGGGGCTGGAAGGGGACTGCGGCCTGCAGGAGAGCAGAGTTCTGATGAGACCCGACATCTCTGACTGCTCACAAAGCGCGTGTATACTCCCAGATGCATGTGATCGACACAGGGGCCCCGTGAGATGACCTGTACAGCAATCATGCTGTCCATTTCACAGAGAGCACCCTGTCAATTGTACCTTTAGCCTCAGTCATCTCAGAGTAGCTTCCTAACTCCCTTGGGATTCCTTTCTTATTTTTTTCATTGATTATTTAGTAATGTGTTGTTTATTTTCCACATATTTGTGAAGTTCACAAATTTCTTTCTGGTACCAATTATTTTTAAAGATTTATTTATTTTACTTGAAGGTCACAGTTACACAGAGAGAGGAGAAGCGGTGGGGGGGGGGGGGTCTTCCATCTGCTGGTTCACTCCCCAGTTGGCCGCAATGGCCGGAACTGTGCTGATCTGAAGCCAGGAGCCAGGAGTTTCTTCCGGGTCTCCCATGCCATAGCAGAGAGCGGGTTCGGAAGTGGAGCAGCTGGGTCTCAAACCAGTGCCCATATGGGATGCTGACACTACAGGCAGCAGCCTTACCTGCTACGCCACAGTGCCGGCACCTTTTGGGTATCAATTTCTAATTTTACATCATTATAATCTGTGAACACAGTTTGCACAGTATCCTCATTTTGAGTTTCTCAAATCTTGTTTTATGGTCTAGCTCTAGGACCCATTGTAGAGATCTTCCATGATAAAACCTTGGGGAAAGTTGAGTGTACAAGGCAGACTGTTGGGTCTGGTCTGTGAACAATGTTGTTCAAGTCTTCTATTTCCTCATCAATCTTAAGCCCTATATGTCATCAGAAGTTCAGTATACAAGTCTCCAGCTATTCGTGCTGAATTGTCTATTTCTCCCTTCAATTTGGTCAGATATGGCTTCACAGACTTTAGCACGCTGCTGTTAGGTGCCTGTGTTTTTATAATGGTTATAACTTCCTGATATATTGGCCATGTTATCATTGTAGAGTGACATTATACAATGACAACTTTTTTTTATTTTAAGATCTATTTGGCATGTGTTTATATAGCCATGCTGGTGTTCTTGTAGCCTGAATTTGGCACAGTATAGATTTTTCTGTTCTTTTACTTTCAATGTAGTTGTATCTTTGAATCTAAAGTAGATCTCCAGTAGACAGCATATAGATGAGTGTTATTTGTTACATTTAGTCTGACAATGTCTGCCTTTTACTGGATTTTTTTCCCTAGAGAAGCCTTTTACTTAATGAGTACAAATTTCATAAGTACAACTTTAGGAATATAGTGATTCTTCCCACCCTACTCCCACCCTTCCTCCTCCTCTCTCCCATTCCCTGTCCCATTCTCTATTAAGATTCATTTTCAGTTAACTTTATACACAGAAGACCAACTCTGTACTAAGTAAAGACTTCAACAATTTGCACACACACATATACACACACAAACCGTTTGAGAACACTACAGTTAATTCTCATAATACAACTCATTGAGGACAGAGGTTCTGCATGGGAAGTGAGTGCACAGTGACTCCTGATGTTAAGTTAACAACTAACACTCTTATGTGTGATGTCAGTGATCACCTGAGGCTCTGGACATGAGCTGCCATGGTTATGGAAGCCTTTTGGATCCACAAACTTTGTCAGTATTTAGACAAGGCCATCAGCAAAATGGAAGTTCTCTCTTCCCTTCAGAGAAAAGTACATCCTTCCTTGATGGCCTTTTCTTTCCACTGGGGTCTCACCCACAGAGTGATTCACTGGATTTTTAGGTCTATTCACATTTAGTGTCATTACTGATATAATTATATTCATACCTAACAACTGACATTTTACTTTCTGTTTCCAATGTGTTTATTTTTTTCTCTATTCTTCCTTTATTACTTTCTTTTTCATTAAGTGACTATTTTCTTTTTTAAATAATTTTTATATATTATGTTTATTTGGAAGGCAGAGAGGCAGAGAGAGACTGAGGAAGGGAGGGTGGAGAGAAAAAAAGAAAGAGTTGGAGGGTGGGGGAGAAAGAGGAAGAGAGAGAGAGAGAAATATTCCATCCACTGGTCCACACACCAAATGCCCACAGCAGCCTACCTGCCTTATTTAATATTACACCCCATCTTTAAACTGCAGTGTGGGAAGATAGTGGCCAGGGCACTGTCTGGTCAAAAGTGATTTCTAGTGTCTTTATTTGTGAGCAATGGACACCAGAGACCTTTATGCCTGGGAACAGCTCCATTCTGGGCTACTCTGCCCATTTCCCAGATGCCATTCTCCAAGGAGTGATCCACGTGAAACCACAGCCTATATGCTGGAGTTGTTTCTTGCCTTGTCCCATTAAAGTACTCATCCTCCCATTTGTCTGCTGATCAGACCTTTATTGAGGTTTACTCTGTGAAGCCACATTATAGAAGACACTAGGTTAAGTATGGCTCTGTCATTTCTGCCACCTCTATGGGATCCTAAAATGTCCACCAGCCAGTTCTAGCACACCATGATAAAGCCAACAAGACAGAACACAGTGCCCGTGTGTGCTCACCCAGAGAGCAAGCATTAAAAAATTGCTTAAAAATACTTCTGAGGATAAATAGGAGTCAGCCAATGGATAAAAAAAAATGAGGTGCATGGAGAATGTCATTCTAGACTGTGATTGGAGAAGCACACATGACTGTGGCATAATGGAAAGTTGCAAGTGTTTCAATAAGGCAGGAGCACAGGGAACAAACAGGGATAGGACAGGGATGAAGCCACAGAAGTGGACAGGTCAAGGTCCACTCTGGTTTTTTGTATTCAGACTGATCTGAGCTCTAGAACACCCTAGTCTGAAACTGGCCTTCTTGTCTTCTCTGTCCATGTGCAAACAAGGACTGTGTCCAAGCCCTCTTCTCCCAGAGGTCCTCCTGTTCAAGCTGGCACCTGGAGAGCCTCTGTGTCCAGTCAGCCTAGCCTGTGGCCATTGACCTTTCCCCATGGTTGAGATGACAGCCCTGGCACTCTCCCTGATTTGCAAGCTCTGGCCAGTTTCCCTTACCCACCGCCAGGCCACCCAATTAAGGATTCTTGGCTCAGGTCATCATCCGCTAGAGATTCCCTGTTCCAAACCTTGGTAGGGTACCTGGTCCTGGAGGCTTTAGGGACCAGTAGGAGTCAGTGCTACAGCCTCCCTAGGCCCTGGCAAACTGGTGCTGGGGCTGGACACATGGGAGTTACATGTGAGTGGAGTAGGTGAGAGCTGCATAGTCTGTCACTGCTAGTGTTATCAGTGGCAAACGCAAACCTTTTCAGAAGCTGAGATGGTTAGCTCTGGCTACCAGCAGTGCCCAGAGATGCAGCTCAGTGCCTGCCCAGCATCCTGGGGACTCTTCCATCACTCCAGCACCAGCGCTGTCTTATCTTTATGTCTCCTCAAAAATCTGCAGGATGTTGAGTTTTGAATATGCCTTCCAGTGAATTCTGCAGCTCAGGAGGGGCCCAACTAGCAGCCTCATTGCATAAAGCCTTCAGGTGTCCACATAGCTTTTCCCTCCTTCCTTCAATGTCATCTTCCTTATCAGCCAGTGTGGCAGGCCCAGAGAGTATCGATGGCCCCATTTCACTGATGAGGACCTTTGTGCTCAGAAACACCCAGTGATCGAGAGCACTAAGAGGAGGAACTGAAGATCAAACCAGGTTTCCGATTCCAAGAAGAAATGCTTTCCAACCTCCTGGTGCCTCTTGGTCAGAAGGGAAATGAGTAAACTTAGGGAAAATAATAGAAACTGAAGGGTTGGGGAACCTGGGAAGACACTTTCTGTGCTTCTCCTGTGACCTCCATGGAAACCCCTTACACAGCTCTGTGCACTCCCAGCATTTTGTGGGTCTACCTGAGCAAGCACCTTCACTGGCAGCCTGCACACAGGGCTGCACGGATGTGCTGGGATAGAGAAGTCAAGAGAGTGTAGCTCCTTGCTTCTCACAGTAGCAGCTTTCAGAGAAGCTACCACAGACTTAAAGAGGTGGATTTATTTTCCCACATAGCCAGACCCATTTCATCCCAAGACCATGCCCTATATACCATCGTAGGAATGAAGCCACATGCAGCTGAATCTCTGAGGAGGAATGTAGGGGGTTAACTACAAGGGGATCTTGGAATGTCACTGTGTGTAGCCTCTCATCCACGTCCTGCCCTGAAGGGAGAGGGAAATCTACTCCCAGCTCACCTGTAGTAGTATCTCACCTTTAGTTTCCTTGCTGCTAGCCCCCGCTGTATCCAAACAAGATCTCAGCCCTTGGGTGGCAGCACTCTGTCTTTCTCAAACACACATTTCTCAGCTGGGTCTACTTATCCATTCTCTAAGATTGCAGTTGAAAGTGGCGGCCGCCTTAAAATGCTCTCTCCTTGCCTCTTAGCTCCCATGGCTGTTTTATGACGTCTCTCTTTTATCCTTATTTTTCATTCTCTCATTTCCTATCCATGGCCTGGGGTTCTGGTCATGTGGGCAGCTGCTCCAATGTCCACCACTTTGGGAGCTCTCAGTGAGTGGAGGAGGTCAAGTGTGGCTTTCAGTCCTCATTGGCAACGTCTGTAATTGAAGCTCTGCACTCAGCTTAGAAGGCTAGAATTAACTATACCCTCATTGTGTAATATGAGGGGTCTGAAAAATGTTTCTGGAAAACGTATTATGGAAAAACTATATGTAGATTTCAAAAATTTTTACACCAAAGTAAGTTTGTCTTTTAGTTCTATCTTCTCACAAACTTTTGGAAATGCCCTCATATTTCTGCAATTGCTGCTCTACCGGCTACCACATACTTTGTACTTTGAATACGTCAGAGGTTCTGCCATCCTTGCTAGGTGCTTTAAAATCATCACTTCAGAAAGGCAGTGCTGTGGTGTATAGGGTAGAGCTGCCACCTGCAATGCCAGCATCCAATATGTGCTCTGGTTTGAGTCTTGGCTGCTCCAGTTAGATCCAGCTCTCTGCTATGGCCTGGGAAATCAGTAGAAGATGGCCCAAGTCCTTGGGCCCCTGCACCCATGTGGAAGACCTAGAAGAACATCCTGGTTCCTGGCTTTGGCTTGGCCCAGCCCTGGCCATTGCAGCCATTAGGAAATGAATCAGTGGAAGAAAGACCTTTCTTTAAAAAAGTTATTTATTTATTTATTTGAAAGTCTACACAGAGAGAGAAGAATAGGAAGAGAGAGAGAGAGAAAGGTCCTCCATCTGCTGGTTCACTCCCCAGTTGGCTGCAATGGCTGGAGCTGCACCAATCTGAAGCCAAGAGCCAGGAGCTTCTTCCAGGTCTCCCCACGTGTGTGCAGGGGCGCAAGAACTTGGGCAATCTTCCACTGCTTTCCCATGCCATAGCAGAGAGCTGGATTGGAAGTGGAACAACCAGGACTTGAACCAGCGCTCATACGGGATGCTGGTGCTGCAGGTGGCAGCTTTACCCCCTATGCCTCCGCACCAGTGCCAAGACCTTTCTTTTTGTCTCTCCTTCTCTCTGTAGCTCTGCATTTCAAATAAATAAATAAATCTTAAAAACAAATAACTAAAGTCATCACATCACATTCCTGTCAAGTGTCTACAAGTTGATGTGTGCATAGGATGTCTGTCCAAGGTCACAAAGAGGACAGAGCTAAGCCTTGAGTCCATGTTTTCTTGGCTTCAGGTTGCAACTCTTTATCCTTTGAAAGATGCTGATTGTCAAGGCAGACGCTCACCCCCTCTGCTTCAAGTAACTAGTGAACAACCACATGAACAGAGCCATACGTCTGGGCTGTTCTCCTCTGCCATGGGCTTCCAGCCCTGTGCCTTCATCTGTCAGCTCACACCGGCGTTCGTCTAACCTTTTGAGCCCATTGTTTCTTTGCAATGAAACAAAGAGCACTTCATCTTGGAAGTTCTGCTGTCTTCAAACTCACCACCAGACAGCTGTAAGTGTGTCAGCTTGGCAAGATTCTGCCAGGACACCATCACTGCCACCTCAGAGATGAGCAAGCCAAGACAAACGGTCCGGTGGTTAAAGAGTGCTCTGGGGTCCTTCCCTTCTCAGAAACCTCAGTAACACTGCCAGAATGGGCCACGGCTCCCTGGTGTGTGGGCACAAGGAAGTAGAGACAGACAGACAGCTGAGAGGGGGAAGCTTCAGGAGCTGCCTTAAGCCACCTGCAGAACTGCCTTACAGAGACGTGGTAGGACTAGAAGGCACTAGAAGGCACAGAGCCAGATGGGGTAAATTATGAGAGTGTGAGAGTGGTGGTTCTTTTTTTTTTTTTTTTTTTTTTTTTTACAGGCAGAGTGGACAGTGAGAGAGAGAGGGACAGAGAGAAAGGTCTTCCTTTTGCCATTGGTTCACTCTCCAATGGCCGCCGCGGCTGGCGTGCTGCGGCCAGCGCACCGCGCTGATCCGATGGCAGGAGCCAGGTACTTATCCTGGTCTCCCATGGGGTGCAGGGCCCAAGGACTAGGGCCATCCTCCACTGCACTCCCTGGCCACAGCAGAGAGCTGGCCTGGAAGAGGGGCAACCGGGACAGAATCCGGTGCCCCGACCGGGACTAGAACCTAGTGTACCGGCGCCGCAAGGCAGAGGATTAGCCTAGTGAGCTGCGGCGCCGGCCGTGGTTCTGTCTTAATGTGTCTCACTGCACCTTCCCATCTCGAAGCTGAGCTCAGGCAAGGATGGGGGCAGTAGTTTGTTTGGGAAGTATGGGGATAGGAGAAGGAGAGGGGTGGTGGTTAGGGGAAGGAGGGCAGCTATTAGTGAGCTATGAAACCAGTTCACTGTGGATGGCTGAAGCTTGTCCTCTGGGAAGCTCTCAGAATTGGTGTAAAATACATTTCTCCAAGCTTTTCTTCCTCAAGGTAAGGACCTGGTGTTTCTATCCCAGGTTCTCCTTTGTTAGCGGACAAATTAGGACCTGGTAACCCAAGGACAGGTGCAGGCCTTTGAAGGTACAGTTGTGTATTGTGTCCCAGCAGGAATACACTCTGAGAAATGTGTTGTTTGGTGACTTCGTCCTTGTATGAACCTTATAGAGGATACTTACACCAACCCGACGGCATGCCTACGGCACACCTAGGCCACATGGTGTCTGCTGGTGTATATGTGGTCTGTTGTTGACACTGTGGCATGTGGCTGTATGCGGAAATACAAGGGGAACCTAGGAGAACCATAGCATTTAATGTAAGCACAACATAAGAGCTGTGTGGTGATTCAGGTCTGGACTGGTGAGTTCTCCATCGTCAGTCGTGTTTGAGAGGCCAGTGGACCAGGCAGGAGTGGGTAGGAATATGGACAAGACATGCTGTTGTCTCCAGAAATCCAGACTGCAGAAGGAAGGAAGGGACCTTATCTGCTGGTGGCCTGAGAGGACCTACACCTGGTGTTCCACAAAATGCCTCCTGCTCCCCACCGATGCAGATCCTGGGAGACAAGAATAACGGCTCAAGTAATTGGGTCCCTGCCACCCATGCAGGAGATCTGGATTGAGTTCCTGGCTTCAGGCTTTGACGCGACCCAGCTTTGGTCCTTGCTGATTCATATCCTCCCCCTTTCTCTCTCTCCCTCTCCCCCACATTGCCTTTCAAATACACAAATAAATAAGAAATTTTTTAACTAAAATAAGAAAGGTCATTCTTTAATGATTTTGCTGGGAAAGGGTACAATTGGTAGGAAAAGATTAGACTGTTAAACTTTTCTTTATATAGTGCTCTATTATTTGACTTTTTATAACAAGCGCATATTTCTTTTGAAATAAAAACACAGAATAGAGTCCGTGACTCACCACAGGAGCGTACCCTGTCTGCTCAGCCAACCAGAATCTCTCAGCTCCAAGGGAGCAGGTACCTGAGGCCTTTGCCGTCACCACAGGCTGGCCAGAGACCCTGAGGCAGGGGCTGCATGGCCCCAGCCAGCACAGAGCAGTAGACAGGCAGCCCGGGTTCAGAACAGGAGCATAAAGGTCAGCAGCCACAGGAGATATATTTCCTTCCCAAAATGTCTGCGTGATAAAATACGAGATTTAATAAATCCACAGGGTGGGAGTTGTTAGCAGGCTGAGCTCTTATTAGCAAGCTCAGCCGCTGCCTCAGGCAGTGGGCTGACCCCACCAAGACCCCACTTTCCTCTGCGACCATGGAATGATTTTCTGTTTCATAATCTTTTCTCTCATTGTGGGAGGAAAGATAAATTCCCCTGGTAGCCTCCCTGCTGCCCCAGCCTGGCTGTCCTGCTGAGAGCAACAGTCTACCCATCCCTGCGGCTGACAGCATTCATGAAGCACTGCCTGCCTGCCTGTGTGATCTTGCTTGTATTGGGCACCCAGCATACAAAAACTCCGAGAAATGTTCTCACTTAAAATGAAGTTACTGAACACACAGAGCCCTGAGACAGTGACTAGGTTTGTGAGGATCTTGAACTCATTCATTTATTCACTCAGGTATTCATTCATGCCAAAGGAAACTTTTTTTAAAAGGTCATTATTTATTCATTACAAAGGCAGAGAGACAGAAAGATGGTGGTAGAGGGAGAGAGCACGTTTCCACCTGCCAGTTAATTTTCTTTTTCCTTTTTTTTTTTTTTTTGAAGATTAAGTTATTTATTTGAAAGGCAGAGTTACAAAGAGAGGCAGAGGCAGAGAGGAAGAGAGGGAGAGAGGGAGAGAGGGAGAGAGAGAGAGAGAGAGAGGTCTTCCTCTCTCTGGTTCACCCCACAAATGGCTGCAACGGCTGGAGCTGCACTGACCCAAAGCCAGGAGCCAGAAGCCTCTTCTGGGTCTCCCACGTGGGTGCAGGGGCCCAAGGACCTGGACCATCTTCTACTGCTTTCCCAGGCCACAGCAGAGAGCTGGATTGAAAGTGGAGCATCTGGGTCTCAAACAGGTGCCCATATGGGATGCCAGCATTCAGGTGGCGGCTCTACCTGCTAGACCACAACACCGGTCCCAGTTCATTTTCTATATGCCCACAATGGCTGAGGCCAGAGCTGGGGCCAGGAACTCAATGCAGGTCTCCCAAGGGAGTGGCAGGAATCCAGTTGTTTGGGCCACACAGTTGCCTTTCAGGGTCTGAATGAGCAGGAAGCTGGAGTCAGGTGAAGCCAAGCACCCTGATGGGCGATGTGGGATGTGAGCTTCTGAATCTCTAGGCCAAACATCTGCACCCCGCCAAAGGAAATTTTTAAAACAGAGATATTGAACTTAGAACTGAGAGAAAGAGAAGTCAGTTTTACTGTGACTCTTGAGAGCAGGACTTGATCCCTGGAGTATCTGAAGGGTAAGAGTGGGGTACCATGCAAGAAAGACACTTTGGGGGAAGTGTGAGCCCCTCCCTGGCAGCCACTCAGTTGAGGTGGGAACCACCATTGAGGATTTGGTGTAAAGGGCTTAGTTCTCAGATGGGGGCTTTGCCAGGTGGTTACTGGGGATTCTTGTAGCCACAACCCACTAAGATCCACTGAGTCTCTGCTTGTGGACCTGCATCTTTGAGGGCAGATCTATGGCACTGCCCACACATCCCACCCCCACCATGGGCTCCAAGCTAAGACTTTCTCACTTCCCCACCTCTCATCTCTACCTTTCCTTGATGCCATCCTAAAGGAACCTGCTAAGTCCAAGATCACCTGGTTGATGTCCTCTGGTCACTACCCTGTAGAACAGCCAGCAATGATATGGTGACTCTTTGCTGAGGGCTTATACTGGGCAAAGCATTGGACCTTTGAGACCGTCTGCTTGCTCATTTGAGAAAGGCTCACTAAGGATCTGCCTTTTCCGTTCTGTGTCCATGTCCCAGCACTGGAGTGGGAAACAAATTCCTTCAGGGAGGCAATGAGAAGAAAAACAGGAGTGAGTAAGAGGGTAAAGAGAGGAACTCGTACAGGAGCTAAGAGCTGAATGTCAGACACCAGATGCAGAGAGAGCCAGACAGGAATCACAGAGGAGCAGCCAGGGCGAAGGGAACAGCAGGTGCAGTCTCAGAAGAGGAGCGTGCTTATGTTTTTGAGGAAGTTAGCAAGGCCAGAGCACAGGGAGTGTTAGTCAGCTTGGGCTGCTATAGTGAAGGGCCCCAGAGTGGTGGGAGAAACAGTAGAAATGGGTTTTCTCCTAGTTCTGGAAGCTGGAAGTCTTGGATCAAGGAGCCAGCAGGGTTGTTTGTGGTGAGACCTCTGCCCTTGGCTGGCAGAGGGTGCCTCGCTGTGTCCTTGCATGGTAGATTCTCAGTGCAGAGAATTCCTGTGCCTCCTCCTCTTCTTCTTATGAGGGCACTTGTCTTACTGCATTAGGGTCCCACCATCTCACCTTCTGTCACCTTAATGATCTTGTCATTGCCACATAGTCCTATTGGGGGTTAGGGTTTCAACATGAGAATTTCTTTTCTTTCTTTATTTCCTTTTTTTTTTTTTTTTGGACAGGCAGAGTGGACAGTGAGAGAGAGAGAGACAGAGAGAAAGGTCTTCCTTTTGCTGTTGGTTCTCCCTCCAATGGCTGCCATGGCTGGTGCGCTGCGGCCAGTGCACCGCGCTGATCTGAAGGCAGGAGCCAGGTGCTTCTCCTGGTCTCCCATGGGGTGCAGGGCCCAAGCACTTGGGCCATCCTCCACTGCCTTCCTGGGCCACAGCAGAGAGCTGGCCTGGAAGAGGGGCAACCGGGAAAGAATCCGGTGCCCCGACCGCGACTAGAACCCGGTGTGCCGGCGCCACTAGGTGGAGGATTAGCCTATTGAGCCGCGGCGCTGGCCTCAACATGAGAATTTCAAAGTGGTTGTGGTGGGGAACAACTTAGCTATTAACAATGAGTGAAGGAAAAGGGATGGGTAGGGAATAAAGTGAGATTGCTCTAGCTTCCCCATACTCGGGTGATAGCCACCCAGAAGTGAGGGGCTGTGAGAGGAAGGGAGGGGCACCAGGTTGCAGGGGCTGAGGTGTTTGCTGGTGGGAGGGTTGGGAGCCAGAGCTCCAAAAGCCAGACTGGGCTCAGACAGCAGCACCAATTATCCTGGGACAGGAGCTCCCAGAAGCCAGTCAGTAGGCTGTGCTGGCAGTGGGATGGGATGATGGGCTTATCTTCTGGGACCTTCTGTTCTCAATAAAATCAGATCTCAGGTGCTCTACTGAGACTTAAGGAGGGTGTCGCGCTGCACTGGATGATTGAGGGCAGAGGAAAGGGTGTGAAGTGGTCATCTCAAGAATGAGGGGGGAAGAATGGATCTGGGGGAAAAGGTAGTGTGGCTGAGTGGTGCCGAGGGCCTGTAGGACATTTGCCATCTCAGCTGAAAGTGAGAGCACTCAACTTGGCTGTGGAAAGATGGTACCTAGCCAGGCTGGTACTGAGACAGGCAACTATGAGGAAGGGAGAAAGGTGACTGTTGTCCTGGGCCTCAGAAGCTCAGCTGGGTAAGGAAGGGTTCATAGCATGGGGCTGGAGAAAGAGGAAAGATGCTTGTCTCTTAGCAATGGCAGGAGGGGAGGAGTGTCACCCTCACTTGACTGATAAGGCTCAGAGAGATAAGTCAGGTCTTATGCATAGAAGTTTCAGGGACTTTGGAGCAGGAGTGCCAGGGAGGTGAGAAACAGAGCAGAGTATTTACGCTGGGGATGCTGCCCCTGCATCTCCTCCCACTCAGAGTTCTACAGTTGCCCAGGATAGCAGCCTTTTGGAGGATATGAGACTTTGAGTACTCAAACTGAGAAAGCTCCAAGCAAACCAAGTTGCCCACATGCACACACATACATACACACACATGCACACACACATGTGGACAGAATTGCAGTTAGTTGGGAGGACCTTATGCTGACAAGGCTAGTAGCAGAGGAGCCCTCTCTCCTGCACCACACCTGTGTTTTTCCTGCAGGAGTTGAGAGTGAGGAGACATAATTTGGGCCAACAGTAACACTCAATGCTGTCTTCTTATAAATAAATTTAAATATTTATTTTGATGGATAATTGAAAAAAACTCAAAGGGTAGAAAAGCGTAAACAGAAAGTGTCTTCCTCTGCAGCCAGAGGCCACACGTTAGTTTCTTGCACGTCCTTCTGAAGATTCCTATTGCCATATCTTGCCATTTACATGAGAGCCCAAGACTTATTCTGTTCATGTAACAAAAGATTATCGAGCTCATTCTCTATCAGAACATAAAGGAAAGCACTGGGGAAGGTGTTTGGTGCTGTAGTTAAGTTGCTGCCTTGAATGCTCTCATCCTATATTGAAATGGAGAGCCAGGATCCTGCTCTCATTGCCACCTGTGAAGAAACGCGAAGTCACAAAACAGTTGCAGCGATTTCAGATCTCAGAGGGCACATCAAACCTCTTCCTGAAAGAAAACATGGGATGTTACAATTTTTGGCTTTGGTATTTGGTCCTCATTTCTTTTTTTTTAAGATTTATTTATTTATTTGAGAGGCAGAGTTACAGACAAAGAGAAAGGGCTTCCATCTGCTGGTTTACTCCCCAAATGGCCGCAATGGCTGGAGCTAGGCCAATCTGAAAGCCAGGAGCAGGGGCTCAAGTGCTTGGTCCATCTTCCACTACTTTCCCAGGTGCATTAGCAGGAAGTTGGACTGGAAGTGGAGCAGCCGGGGGCTTGAACTGGCACCCATATGGGATGCCACACTGCAGGTGGAGGCTTAACCTACTACGCCACAGCACCAGCCCTGGGTCACGTCTTAATCTTTGAGTTCTCCTTAATGGACTGGAACTGCACAGAGACCTACTATGTGCAAGATATCATGCTAGATGCAATGGGAGATGCAAAAAATGGGAAGAGGAAGGCAATGAAACACACACACACACACACACACACACACGGAGGGAAATAAGTGGTTTTGGAAACCAAGAGAACTGAATTCAAATTCTTGATAGTTCAGGACTAACTCAACTTGAAATTTCCCTTGCAGCTTCTCCTAAAAGGTTTGTGAAACAAATTAACAAGATAAGCAAGAGTTGAGAGAGAAATAGTTCAAATACCTACAAGAGCTCATTTCCCCAGCCCCCTCAAGCATTTTAGAATTATACATTTATATTCAGGTAGTTAATAGAATAATTTTAGATCATGCACATCTACACCTGAAACCCACAGACTGTTGAATGAACACATGGATGGATGAGTTCTGTGAGCCAGGGTTGAATTACCCATGGTTTTGAAATGACAAAGCGGCACAGCAGACTTGCACTTCCTGCTTTCCCTCAGTCAGCCCTGTCCTCCCACAATTAGTCCCTGTTAATGAGACCTCACTGTCATCGCAGGAATTTGAGATCCATGGTCCCTAGAGAACCGCCTGCCTGTGCTCAGAATGAGTCAGGAGTCTATTAAGCAAATTAATGGAAGAGCTGCAGTTTCAAAAGAAATATCTAGCCTATCAAAGGAGATAGGATGTTTTAAGCACGTTTTTAAAGTCATCTATTCGCAGGTAAACTATACAGGTGTTAATTAGAAGTCACTCTTTTGAACTCCTAAAGTTCTTCCCCACCGGGCCTGTATTTGAATCTTTGTTAATCACCCGAAAGCACTCAGTGTGTCTTAATATAATAAAATAATTAAAATTAAATATCCCGAGTGTCTTGCTAGTGAGGCAGTGAGGTGTGGAGAGACCATGGGCTCTCCATTTAAATGCCAGCTTTACCATTTCCAGCAAGTATTAAGCAATGCTTCTGAAACAGAGCCAGCTGCTTAATTTGGGTCAACTTTTCAACCTCTTCAAGTCTCAATTTCTTTCTCTATAAGCCTAGAACAATGCTTCTGATGTGTTAGGGGTCATTAATAAGAGAACATTCCTGTAGCACCAGATATCATTGCAGGTGCTTACCTTTGTAAACTCATCAACTCTCTGACTCCTCCTTACAACACTGAAAGATGTTTTGTGAACCTCATTGTGCAGATGGGGAAATTAAGGCAAAGGCAGTTTAAGGAATTTTCCCAGATCACGTTGCTCAGGAAGCAGATGCAGGATTTGGTCCTCTGGAACTTGGCTCCAGTCTGTGGATGTACCTGTTACCCTGTCACGTTAACCATTCAGAGAGGCATTGGATTTCACTGCGCATTTGCTACCTAACCATGCTACATTAAGTCATCTTCCTCCTCTCCATTTCTCTGGATTTCAGCGAGTAAACTTGAATTTGTGCAGTTTGACAAGTCTGGTAATGGCAGGGTGCAATGTTGACCCCACGCGGGACTCCTGCGTTCAGAGTCATCCTTACCATTTCCAACAGACCTGGTCCTTTCCCATTCCTCTGTGGACTCTGATGCACATGGCCACAAACCTCGTAGCCTTACGGATAACTCTTCCTGCACCTCTCCAGCTCCATATCTGCCCTGAAGACTCATTCCCCACCATAAGTCTCATCTCCACATCTCATTTCCCTGGCTCATTTTGGAGCTGTTCCCTGCAAGCCTGGATCCTCTTCAACAGCAAGGCAGACCCCATCACAACCTGTGGGTCCAGAGTTTAAATTACAGGAACGCTGAGAGAGAACGAATTTCTCTCTGTGATAAGGTCTCCAAGGAGAGGTCAGGCAGATAAATGAGTACGAGGGAGGAAATGATGTTGTCCTGAGCAGCATATTAGCTCGTAAGAAGGAGCTGGGTTTCCATAAGTTCTACATTTCCAGTGCATTCAGAGATTGACTCTTAAAAGAGCAGGATAAGGAAGGAGAAAAGTCGCAGACTTTCAGCCTGATTCTGGGGTACATGGTGTTGGGGAAGCTACAGAGAGTCTTTTGCAAGGCAAATTTTGTTCCACATGGAGCAAGCTATGGCGTAGCAGGTTAAGCAGCCACCTGAAGCGCCAGCATCCCATATGGGCACCGGTTTGAGTCCCAGCTGCTCCACTTCCAATCCAGCTCTCTGCTATGGCCTGGGAAAGCAATAGAAGATGGCCCAAGTCCTTGGGCCCCTGCAATTGTGTGGGAAACCCAGAAGAGGTTCCTGGCTCCTGGCTTCGGATTGGCAAAGCTCGAGCCATTGAGGCCAGTTGGGGAGTGAACCAGCAGATGAAAGACCTTTCTCTCTCTGCCTCTCCTTCTCTCTCTGTGTCACTCTGGCTTTCAAATAAAAATAAATCTTAAAAAGAAAAGAACGAAGGCAGTCTTTTGGATGAAGACTTGAAAGGAAGAAGAAATGCAGAGATGTGTGAGGTCTCTCCTGAGCCTGGTGCAATGAAACCCTTGTCAAAGCCCCAAAGGGCAGGTGGAAGTTACAGCTGAAGATGCTGCTCTTTGGCGGTCTTTGATGAAGGAGCGGCTTTCTCTCCACTCTCCCAGGGGCAGCAGAGACTCCGGCAGACTGGACAGTGCAAGGAAACACTGGCTGCCTGCATCTGTTCTTACTGTTGCTTTAAGACAATCACTGTTGTATTTTCTCTTGAGCTGTGGGAATTGAATGGGTTCAGCTGGGCAGTTCTCCTGGCTTTGCTCAGGTCTCTCCTACGGTGGAGTTCAGATGGCAGCCGGGGCTGGAAACACCTAGAGGCTCACCTGGGATGCTAATGTTACCGGAGAAATTGCAGGGTTCTTGTCTTCGCGCAAGAAAGAATTCAGGCTTGAGACAGAGAGTAGTGGGAGGTAAAATATCAAGGTTTATTAGGGAAGGGACATCCATAAGGATGGATGGGCACCTCTCCAGACAGAGCCTGAGAGACTTGGGGGTCGGGAAGGAGTGAGGTTACATGTTGAGAGGAGAGATTACACCTGACCAGGCCAGGCGGGCGGCTCAGCAGAGAGGCAGAGGGCTGAGCGCGCAGTCCGGTTGAGGCCGGGGTTTTTAAGGAGATGGGTCTCTGTCTTCACACATCTCCTCCTGAAACAAAGGATTTTATGGCTGTAAATACTAAGAAGCTCCTATCTGAGTTTTCCTTGAAGGTATCAGACAGGAGGAAACCTAGCTGGTGCCATCCTGGGTTCTGAGGAAGGGTGAGCAGGACCCCCTGGAGAATGGGGATCCGGAGCAGGGTGTTTGAAATGCAGATACTGGGCTGCATCTGGGAGATTGTGGAAGATTTGTCAGGCAGAAGGGGCAGGGACCTCCACCTGGCAGGTTATCAGGTAGAAGGAGGCAGGGCAGGATGCGAACACTGGGCTGCCCCTGAAGCATTATCGGGATAACTTTGAAATGTAGATGCATACGCTGGACGTAGAAGTCTTCTCCGGAGGCCTTTGTCACACACACACACATAAGCTCATACCTAACTTCCTGCCTAACGCTGAGACTGACTCTCAGGGCTTTTCCTTGTGGCCTCTGCACACAGCCTCTTCATGTGATCCCTGCAGACATATGGGCAAATGGTTCCAAGTTCCTAAAAGCACAGCATGTAAATGTGAGGCCTGCAAGTGGCACAGCCTCTGGCATCTGTGGTTACCGCGAGTCACTGCCACTGGGGAAGGGGCCACCCCGGACTGCAAGCCCTGAGAGACATGACTCAATGGGAGCCATCTTTGGAGATGAGTGGCCATGCCAGTCCTCTGGTGTCACACAGCTGCCCTCTTTTGGGGACTCCATCAGAAAGCACTCAGCATCATCCTGAGCTGCTCCTGGATCAGGAAGCCATATCACTGGGGACGTGCTGCCCTCATGTGGCTCCCTGGCGTCAGTGCAGGCCACAGGCAAAGCTTATGCTGCACTGGTTCCAAGAGAGACCTGCCTTGGAATTTCAGGGAATTCTTAAAGTAGGAAGATGTTGCCAGGATAATGAGTTAATAAAGTAAAAGTAAAAGGCAAAAAGAAAAAGCAGTGGTTTATTTGTAACACAGTGCAGTTGTATCTGTGTGCTGAGAAAACCTGGGTTTGGGTGGGCAGAAGGAAGGAGGCAGCATGCTATGGATATTTGCCACAGCCCAGGAATCATAGAAGCTTCTATCTGTATCTTGTTTGATTCTTGACCATCCTCTGCTGCCATTCCTAAGTCTATCTAACAGCAAAGAAGGCACAGAAGTGGGCATTAACTACGTGAATGCAGCGCTGACGTTGACACTTGTGTCTCATCTGGAACCTCCTAATAGGCCTGAGCTTGAACACTTAATGTTGTCACAATGGCTTTTCTTCCTTTTAATTGATGCCTTTACCAAAATGATGTTTCCCTCCCCTCTGCGTATCCTCCATGGTTCCCTAATGGCTGTTTATCCAACAAAGGGCAATGCGATTTATTGTGACAGTTGCTGCACCTGGGGGCCTGGGTGGCAGTAGGGGGCAGAGTTGTGTTCACATAGCTGGAAGCAGAGGGCTCCACTGGGCTCCAGGGGGCTCCACCAGCTCCAGGGGGCTCCAGCAGGCTGGCCTCATGTTGTGCCTGCTTGCAACACCAGGGCAGAGTGAGATCCAGAAAGGATGGCAAGGCTGTCGGCTTGCTATTCACATCTTGGCTGTGTTTCCCAGACCAGCAGTGTTCACATGCAGCCCAGTACATGTTAGCAAGGCCTGCCATGGTGGAGTCATATTATAGGCACATGGAGTTTCTGTTCCTGCTAGGGTGTGGCTGGATGGGGCATGACTTCTGTCCTGCAGCACAGCAGAGTAGTGAGGCAGACAACACTTCCTTGGGATTACAAAACAGCTGGTCCAGAGGATTTTGAATGTTCCCAACACAAAGAAATGATACATGTCTGGAGTGGTAGATATGCCAACCACAGTGTCTGTCCTTTATATATTGTGTACATATATCAAACTGTCACACTGTGTCCTACAAATACATAGGAATTAAAGAAAATTAAGGAAAAAAGTTTGTTTCTTCCTTTTTAAAGAAGAAAATGAAGAGGAAGGGGCCAATGTGAGTGTAAAATGTGCACATTGGGAGTAGGAGGCTTGATATATGCTACTAGGATTACTCCAAACTCAATTGGTCAATAGCCACTTTAACATTTCATTGGATGTTTAATAGGCATCTCAGACTGAGCATGTTCAAAGTCAAAATCTTGGTCTTCCCAACCCCCTAACTGCTTCTTTTCCGTCGTTGCTATCAAGTATCATCAGTCACATTCAACCAAGTGCACAGGCCAGCAACAGTGATCGATTCTGAGCCTTCTTTTAGACTCCTGTCCAAGCATCATCACACCCTGTCCTCTTTCTTTTTTAAAAATTTGTATATATTTATTTGAAAGGGAAGGAGGGAGTGAGAGAGAGAGAGGGAGAATCTCCCATCTGCTGGTGTAGTCTTCTGAATGCCTGTGATGGCAGGGATTGGATCAGGTTGAAATCAGGAGCCAGAACTCAGTACAGGTCTCCTACATGAGTGGCAGTGACCCAAGTACTCGAGCCATCACCTGCTGCCTCCCAGAGTGTGTATTAGCAGGAAGCTGGAACTGGAAGGCAGATCTCTTCCACCCACTGGTTCTCTCCCTAAATTCCCACAGCAGCCACATCTGGGCCCAGCTGATGTCAGGAGCCGGGAGTTCCGTCTGGGTTTCCCACGTGATTGGCAGTAACTGAAGAACTTGAGTGTCATCTGCTGCCTCCCAGGGTGCATACTAGCAAGATACAGGATTGGAAGTGGAGTTGGGACTTGAACCCAAGCATCTCAAGCAGCCACTTAATCTCCTGTGCCAGAATGGCTGCCCCTGAACACTTTTTCATTGGCTGATTTGCAAATGAGTTGTCTTCCTCTGTGACCTGCCTGTTCAAGTTGCTTGCCCATAATTAAAACATGGGATTATCTTTTTCTTATTGGTTTGAAGGAGTTATTTTTATACCCTGGGTGTCAGTCATTTGTTAGCTAGTGCTATAAAAGTTGTGGGGGCCAGCACTGTGGCGTAGTGGGCTAAGCCTCCACCTGTGGTACCAGCATCCCATATGGGTACCTGTTCATGTCCCGGCTGCTCCTCTTCTGTTCCAGCTCTCTGCTATGGCCTGGGAAAACAGTAGATGATGGCCCAAGTGCTTGGACCCCTGCACCCATGTGGGAGACCTGGAAGAATCTCCTAGCTCCTGGCTTTGGATCAGCCCAGCTCCAGCCATTGTAGCCATTTGGGGAGTGAACCAGCAGATGGAAGACCTTTCTCTCTGTCTCTCCCTTTGTCTATGAACCTACCTCTCAAATAAATAAATAAAATCTTTTTTTTAAGTTGTTTTGGGGCTGTGGTTTGTTTTTTCACGTTCTGCACCTCATCCTTGCTCACTTGTTTCTTGTCACCCAGCCACTCTGGCCTTGCTGTTCCAAGCATCCCGGACTCAGCACCTCTGTGCTCATCTCACACTGTCCCTGGAGTGCTCCTCCCTGGACACCTGGGTGATTCACTCCCTTATTTTATCCCGGTCTACTCAAATGGCTTCCTCTCACAGGGCTTTCTGTAACTGCTGCATCTGAAAGAGCTTTCCAGCAGCCACCTAGCCTGCTTTAATTTCCCTCATAGCATTGCTATCTGATACACATGTCTGTTCATCTACTTGTATCCACCTCTCCGCTGCTCCTTCACCTTGCTCTGTCTGTGGGAGAGCAGGACCTGGGCTCTTGTGTTCTCTATGAGCCTCAACCCCTGGTGGGTGCCTGCTCCTGTTAGGTCCTCAACAACAGATGTTAATTGGATGAAAAATTAAGTGAGTGTATTAGTCAGATAAATTTGAATATGATGTGGTAACAAATAACCCCCAAATCATTTTTATTTTGTTTCTTTTGTTTAGTCTTATTTGAGAGGCAGAGAGAGAGAGGGAAAGAGGTAGGGAGGAAGGGAGAGAGAGAGAGATAGAGAGAGAGAGAGAATCTTCCATCTATTGGTTCACTCTTCAAATGCCTACAACTAATCTGAAGCCATGAGCCAGGAACTCAACCCAGGTCTTCCATAGGGGTGGCAGGGACTCAACCACTTGAGTTATCACCTGATGCCTCCCAGGTTGTACATTAGCAAGAAACTGGAATTGAGAGCAGAACCAGGACTCAAACCCAGGCACTGGAGTTGAGGATGTGGGCATCACAAGTGGCATCTTAACCATGGTGCTTGCCGCACACTTCTACATTCTTTTTTTTTTTTTTTTATTTTTTTTATTTTTTTGACAGGCAGAGTGGACAGTGAGAGAGAGAGACAGAGAGAAAGGTCTTCCTTTGCCGTTGGTTCACCCTCCAATGGCCGCCGCGGCCGGCGCGCTGCGGCCGGCGCACCGCGCTGATCCAATGGCAGGAGCCAGGAGCCAGGTGCTTTTCCTGGTCTCCCATGGGGTGCAGGGCCCAAGCACCTGGGCCATCCTCCACTGCACTCCCTGGCCACAGCAGAGGGCTGGCCTGGAAGAGGGGCAACCGGGACAGAATCCGGCGCCCCGACCGGGACTAGAACCCGGTGTGCCGGCGCCGCTAGGCGGAGGATTAGCCTAGTGAGCCGCGGCGCCGGCCCACTTCTACATTCTTGTCATTCAACATGGGACTCGCATGCTCGTGCAACGCCATATTCCTCCAGTTCTCAAGGCTGAGCACTTCCACAGCAAATGAAGCCATGTGTTTGTGAATCCAGGAGGAACTGCACGGCATTAAGGCACCTAAACCTTTGCCTTGCAATTTCCTCACTTGCAAAATAAGGATCATCCTCACTCTGCCTTTCACAGAGAGATAATTTGTGAATAAAATGACACGGTGAATATTAAAACATTTGGAGCCACAGAGAGACATGGAAACTGATTGTTATTTGGTATCACCACGTTAATCATCAAAGAAAACACAAAGCCTCCTGCTTTCTTCTGCTCCTGAAGACTCCAGTTACTTTCCTAAGGTTTTTTTAAGAGAGCAACACAAACAGGCCAGGGCAGATGTTTCCTTTCTACAAGTCTCATCCACCTCCCTGGAGGGTGCGTCTTGTCCTTGGCTTTGCAGCAGATCTCCTGGGAAGAGGTGACTTTGAGGACTGGGTGGGGAAGAGGAATAGAACTGGAGCTCCCCCAGCCCCTCCTATTCCCGAGCTTCTCTCATCCCACACCGAACTCAAGGTGAGACTCATCTCGCTTCACAGCATTGACCAGTAGCTTCACACCCCAGTGTGGTTTGTGCACTGAACAAGATCACCTGCACCTCCGTGGCTAACATCACAGACAGATGCACTTACTATGAAAGTCTTCTAGCAACTGGCAGTAAAGTGTCTTGTTCTAAAAAAAAAAAAAACAGTGTATTGTCCCAAGGTCCTGGCAGGTATGAAGTAAACAACCTGAGAAGGGTACTGTCTTCTGGTATGCACAAAGGAGCCTTGAACTCTAGTGGCAGCCACACTGCTGAGTGTGGGGTCTCCGGGCCATGGAACTGGCTGGGTTGCTTGTGGCATCCTGCAGGCCAGAACCGAGTCAAATCTCTCGTAAGCCCTCTGGCTGCTGGCCCACCAACCTATTCTGCACTCCAGGCATGAAGGCTCTCTCTGGTTTGTTGTCACTGTGCCCTGGGTGACCCCTGACAAGCGTGGCCTTGTACCACTTTGCTGGACAAAGTCTGCCTCTGGGTTTTTGCTGGTGACTCAGACCTGAGCAATGTCAGCTGTGGGCTGTTGGTGGCCTACTGGGGCATCCCTGTTCCTGGCGCTTTATCACTCCTCTTTTGGGGCATGAGCAGGCAGGAGAAGAGAGGGGACCTTTGCCCCACCTGCTGAGTTTGCTGAGCAGGCCCCAGTGTCCTTCCACCCTCTTAGGGCTAGACCACTCACCCTGGAGCCTCCTTTGCCTGTCCTGTTTGCAGGGGCATGTCCAGAAGGTGGGAGCTGGCTCAAGGTTCTATAAGAGTGCATTTCTATCTGAGTTAATCAGAGTTGCTTCCTTGTCCACCTCTGCACCCTATGGGTGTGGGACAGAAATTTGTACCAACCCTGAAAATGCCGGGGTGAGGGAAGGATCACGCACCAGAAGGACATGGACTCACACTTCCATGTCATCCCGGCACCTGGCAGGTAAGGGACAGTGACCTCGTCACCTGGGTTCTCCCAGACCCCTTCCACTCTCTGCCTAGAAGTCCTGAGAAGCGTGTATGCAAAAAGCTTTTTCTACAAAATGAGGCCTCTCCTGAAATGGTAAAAATAGAGCTTTGTGAAGCCTCTGGGAAGATTCTTAAGGCCTGGGCCACTTCATCAGTCTCTTTGATAATTATTTTCAATCAGCTTCCTCCCTAGGATAACCAGATGATAATAGAATGATAACCATTAGAACGGCCATTTATTAAGCATCTTCACTAGGCTAGGCATGTTCTATCCATTACCCTCATTTAATTCTTGCAGTATCCCTTCGAGGGAGGAGAAATGACCTCCATTTGGGAGAGGAGGTACCTGAGGCGTAGTAGTTCTCAGGTCCTCCCAGATCAGAGTCTTTTGAGGTATGTGCAGGGGCAGCTCTTCCCCCTTAGTGTGGGGTGGGGTGGGAGGGTTGAAGCAGCATCTCATGAGTCCATCAAAGGATCCCAAGGGAAGCCACTAGCCTTGGGGATTCCAGGAACCCAAGCAAGGAACGTCAGCTGCAGCCAGGACAGGGTATTGGGTCTCCTCTGCTCACAGAGCCAGCTCTGTTGCTCCCATGGTGACTTGAAGCCGTACTCTCACAGACTGGGGAGCTGCCCTGTCACCTAGACAGGCACCTCCCTGATAGCAATCGCATCAGCCTCCCATGCTTGTCAGCCCCAGTGTGCCAGCAGCCCTCACCTTCCAGCCCTGTCCCCCTCAGCAGCCAGCCCTCACTCAGTTGGCCCTTGCTTGCTACCTATATATTAAGCAGGAAACAAAGTGTATTTCTTCCCGTAATATCCATTTTTACCACCATTTGGTGCAAGGGCTGAAAGCTGTCAGAGCAGTAATGCATTGCATCAAATTAACATAGTTTCCTTAGATGGTAATTACACCCCTTTTGTGTGCCTCTGAATACACCTTTTTTGAAGTGTGAATGAGGCACTGACATCAAAGTCTCACTTTAAATCATCGTTATTAGTGCATCTGTCCAAACGATTCAAGGAAAGTGGCTGGCAGAGGTTTTTAAGTCTAAGGGAATTTAAAGGTGAGGCACAGAGCCTCTTTAGAAAACTTGGAAAACCCAGCATCTTTTCTAAGTGCTCATTCCTTCACACCCTGCAACTATGTCCAGTCCATCAGTGCTATTCTATTCGATTCATCTTTATTAAGCACTTACTACATTGAAGGATCTTGTTAGGTTAGAGATTCAGAGCAAAACATCATTCCCTACCTGCATAGTCCTAGGAGAAAATACAGATCTATGGCTTGAAAAGCAGATTCCATAAAATGGCATTTGGATACAGAAGGTAGAGAGTAATTCCTAGTGTGTGCATTGGGGCAGTCCTGGAAGCCACCTTCAGAAAGTGGCGTTGGAGGGTGGCAAAACCAAGAGTTGATGACGCTAAGTACATTGGAAGTTTGACGTGAGGTTCTGAAAGCCTGAGATTGGAAACAGCAGGAAACTAGCTCTCAGTACCTGGCATCATAGTGTGGGGCCCGGTGCTTGGGCAGTGGCCTTCAAGGAAGCAGGTCATTCCTGGGGGCTGGAACACAGAAGTGGACATGGAAAGGTAGTCGAGGATCATCTAGGAGATATCACAAGCCATAAAAGATAAAACACAGAAGTCATTGAAGGTTCTAAGCAATGGAGGGACATGATCAGATTTGTTTGTGGAAAATCACTCTGGCTACTGTGGGCATAATGGATTGAAAGCAGGAGAGTGGCACACAGAACCAGTTAGAAGGCGGCTATTAGTGCAGTCTAACTAAGTGATCCAGGATGGACTGTGATAGTTGTGGTAGGAATGGAGATACATGGATGGCTTTGTTTAGAAGGAAAATTGGAAAGCACTCATCCATATATTGATTGGCTGGGTATAGTAAGGAAAAAGAAGTATTAATCATGATTCTTGTGCTTGTAGCTTGGGCAATCAACCAGATGTGGTTTTATTAGAGGAAGTGGAGAAATGTGTTAGAGGATCCTCAGAGTTGATATAGTTGGTTTGGTTTTTAAAATTTACTTGAGAAGCAAGCACGCACACAGACACACACACACACACACACAGAGAGAGAGAGAGAGAGAGAGAGAGAGAGAGAGAGAGAGAGAGAAAGGGACTGGGAACTTTCATCCACTGCTTCACTCTCCAGAGCCTACAGTGGCCAAAAAGGCCAGGGCCATGAGCCAAGAACCCAGGGACACCAATCCAGGTCTCTCACATGGGCAGCAGGAATTCAGTTATTGGAGCTGTCACCTGCTGCCTCCTAGAGTTTGCACTGGCAAGCAGCTGGAGTCAAGAATTGGAGCTGGGGATGGAACCTAGGCACTCTGGTATGGGATGCAGGCATCTTAACTGATGTCTTAATCATGAGGCTCAGTGCCTGCCCTCTGCTTTGTTTCTGTCCCAGAATGATGCCTCTGTAATTGTATTGTGACATCTGGTGGTCTTACTTTGGACACAGCTGTTTTGATTGTAAGGAGGCAGTGCTCACTAGGACTGGTTACTGAAAGGAACAGAGGAGATACTACTGAAAGGGCACAGTGACCTCCCACAGGAGCCCAAAAACAGGGACTCAAACTGGGACAGGTGTCATATACACCAGAATGAGAAAGGTATCAGGAATTAAGACCACTGTTACCTGCTTGCTGCTAGTCCAAGGATTTTCTGCAGTTACAATGTCCAGTATAGTGAAAAGCCAGGGATTCTATGGCTTGGTTGTAACCCAGAAACTAAGGGCTGCTCCATCCAGCTCTGCTTATCCTCCCTGGATTGTCCCAATGCCCAGAGCACCCCAGCCCTGCCCAAGACCTCATGTGTCCAACCCTATAAAGCCCCAGTGGGCCATATGTCTAAGGGAAGTTAATCTTTGCAAATCAAGGCCTTGTCTGCCATCTTATTTGTGTTTAAAAGCTTAAAAAGTCAGAAAATCACCAAAATAACAGAACATTTGCCAGTGGAGTATCATTTATGCTGCTTTTGGTTTCTAAAGATAGATACATAAAAGAAATAGGATGGCACAGATAAAGTTAAACTTTCTTTCTCAGTCTCATTTGCCTTCTTGCTGCCTAAAGGCAATGAGAATCCATGAATTTGGTCCGTTTCCTTCCTGTTCATGGTTTTTAAACCTTTACTGCACATATATATGTCCATAAACATAATGCAGCATCATTTGATGTGTCTTTATTTAACATAAATGGCAACACTGAGCATGTAATGTTTTGTAATTTGCTTGTTCTCACTTGTTATTGTTTTGGAGATCTATTTTTATATGTTCATATGGATCTAGTCTGTTTAATTGCTGTATAATATTCCATCCCAGGAATACACCACCATTTACATACTCATTCCCCTACCGAAGGACATTTGTATTGCTTCCAAATTCTGTCATTACACACAGTGAGCTTCCCTGTGTGCCCTAATGGGCGTGTCTCTAAGGAGAATCAAGTGAATGGAGTGACTATGTAGGGATGGAATTGCTGCTGACTGGTAGTTGAGCAAAACTATCTACTTAAAATGTTTTTATTTTAGATACTGCAAATATCCCCTGTTAGGAAGTGAGAGCCAGGCTAGGGGTAACATAAGAGTTACATGCAAACCACATCATCCATCAGCACTTTTTTATTTATTTCTACAGCTTCTACAGTGACTTCTCCCCCAAGCAGACATGGATCTCCATGAGAATCTCTGCTTTCCTGAGACGCAGCCTTGTAAGAGAATGTGTCACAGGCTTGGGTGTGTGGAAGTAGAAAGGGTACTGAAAATAATTGACTTTAAGATCAAAAAGACATAAGCAATTCACTTTGATGTCTTTACCTTAGCTACCAGATTTCTCACAATCTTCTCAGTGGAAATATTTTCCAGACCCCAGGGGATTGCAGTAACTACTTTGCTACTAATGACCCTTGAATAAGCCCTTGGTCAGGACGATGCTAAAGCTGGACACCAGCCTCACTAAATGGTAAATAGAGACCTCATTCTGGGGCCAAGTTCAGGTTGAATGGCAAGGGGAGAGCAGAAGGAAGTGGAAGGGACAGACTTAGTTGCTGTAGCAGGGTTGAAGGAGTTGGATGGGTTCCCCCCAAATTCCTGTCCATTGGCACCAGTGAATGTGACTTTATTTGGAAATAGGTTCTGTAGAGGCAGTCAGGATGAGGTCACACCATGTTAGGAAGGGCTCTACACTCAGCGTTATGGTGTCCTTATCAGAAGAGGGACATTTGGCCACAGAGATGCAGACCACCCAGAGGGGAGAAAGCTGTATGAAGACAGAGACCGACAGGGAGAACACCTTGTGGTGGTGAAGGAGAGGTTGAACCCAGGCAGCTGCCAGTCAAGGGATCACAGAAGCTCCTGACAACTGCTGGTTGCTAGCAAGAGGCAAAGAAGGGCCCGGTGTTGCAGACACCAGGGAGACCGTGGTCCTGCTGATGCCTTGGCTGCGTGCTGGCACCTTTGACTTTGTACTGTGGGAGAGTGTTTGTCAGCCCTTGGAAATGAATACAGAAGCCTTCCCTGATGGGTTGTCCTTCCCCTGTTCAAAGTGCAAAAGAATGCATATTCCATCTTGCTTGCCCTTCCTGGTCCCTTCACTCACTGTCTCTGATAACAAAACATTATACTATCACTTTATAGAAAGATCCACATTCAAGGAACAGAGGAAACTCTCTAGCCAACAAGGAATCAAATCTCGATGATGGCAGGAAGCAGATCCCCACCCCTAGCCTCTGCTGAGCCTTGAGAGGACCGTGGGTGGTAGTTTGAAGATAGGCACTATGTTGTTGGGATGTGCATGTTGCTGAATTTGGGTAGCAACCTAAATGTTCAGTGAAGCCTGTAGCTGTAACTGCAGCCCAGCCTGGTTCTCAGAAAAAGTATCATGTACCCCGGGGTCCATCCTTCTCTCTTCAGGGCCACTTGGCAAAGCAAGTCACCCATGCTGGTCTGCAGGGTGCTGCTCTTCCTGCCAGAATGTCCTCCTTCTCCCTCTTGCTCTTCAGGAACCCACCCACCAATTCTGATGCAATGGCCGAGGTGAGGGGGGTCTCCATGAAGGTGACATGGACCCAAGTTACACAGAGAAAAAGAGAGAGAAAGAGAGAGAGAGAGAGAGAGAGAGAGATCTTACATTCACTGGTTCACTCCCCAGGTGGCCACAACAACCAGGGGTGGGCCAGGCCAAAGTCAGGAGTCAGGAGCCAGGAGCTTCAATGGGTGTTCCATGTGGGTGGCAGGGGCCCAAACACTTGGGCCATCTTCTGCTATTTTTCCCAGGCCATTAGTAGAGAGCTGGATTGGAAATAGAGAAGCCAGGATGTGAAGTGGTGCCCATATAGGATGCTGGTGTTACAGGAGGTAGCTTAATCTGCTGTGTCATGATGCTGGCCCCCTTACATTTTCTTTTAAGTGCATGAATTCATTAATGAGGGGTTTACCATCATGACAAAATTATTTCCCGGAGGCTGTCACATACACCACCTATGGTATCTTCCAAACACCAACACACTGTGGATCAGAACTCAACATATAATTTTGTGGAGACACAAACATTAAGCCCATAAAACAACCAAAGGTGGATAGGATAGGCAATGGGCAGTGGCGGTTTCTGATCCTGCTGAGAGTGGGAGATAACAGAGTAGAAAACCTGAGGTGTGTCCAACCAGAATCTTCTGAAATGCAGTTTCTGCATGGGGTAGAAATGAAGCCAGAATCAGGTGCAGGATCATTAAATGGAATCTTGGAGATATGGAAGTGTCTCTTTGACCAAAATAGCCAAAGAGATTGTGAGTCAGGGGAAGGAAGTAGAAGGGATAGATGGTGCTGAATGCTGGGGTGGGGCAAGGAGGTGCAGCGTAGCTGGATGAGGGTTTTTCTGCTCCGTATCCGACAGAAGAAATTGTAAATGGACACTACATTTGAGAAGTTTGGAGTAACCAATTCAGACAACGAGATCTTTGGCTAGAAGCTGGAAGACAACAGAAGAAAAGATATGTATTCTTGTGAAACATGAATAATAGAACTCAGACATTTCCTTCTTTTCTGATCTAAGATCTAACTTAAAAGATTGTAAAGAGATTTTTGAAGAAGGAACACATGGGGCCTTGTGGTGCAGTGAGTTAAGCTACCATGTGTGATGCCAGCATCCTGTATCAGTGCTGGGTTGAGTCCTGGCTGCTCTGCTACCAATCCAGCTCCCTACTAATGCACCTGGGAAAGCAGTGGAAAACAGCCTAAGTGCTTGGACCCCTGCTACCTACATGAGAGACCAGGATGGAACTTCTGATCCTGGCTTAATCCTGGCCCAGCTCCAGCCAGTGAAGACACTTGGAGAGTGAACCAGCAGATGGATGATTCTCTCTCTCTCTCTCTCTCTCTCTCTTTCTCCTGCCCCCCACATTGCTCTGCCTTTGAAATGAATAAAATGAATCTTTTATAAAATGCACACAGATATTACGACAAAGACCAGGAAAGAAAAAACTGTAAGACATCAAGGGAACTTTGGATGCTGGAAACCAGATGGATGAGTAAAATTTAACTTTGCATAGCAGGGAAAACTGAGATAAAATGTCCATAAGGTTGCTATGTGGATAAAATGAGAAGCCAACCCATTTCCATTCTGGAACTCTGTAAACACTCTGAATTCAAGGCAGCATTTAGATGTCTTCGAAAGCAAAGCTATGGTTGGAGCTGAAGAGTACAGGATTGGTTGGAAGAGGTGATTAGAGCCCCTGCATTCCTTCCTTTTCCCTAGACAACCCAGCAACTCTCCCTCTCCTACTGAGCAGGAGACAGGAGGTTTACTCTTTGGGGAAATTGAACCAGAGGTACTTAGAAGTCAAGAATATCATGCACAGCTTGGGCAGAGTGGGAGGTGCATGTTACTGTACTGAAAACTGGGAGCCAGAAAATAGAAAGCCTGAAGCCCCACAGGAAACTGGAAGGTCATCGATCTGACCCATAAGAGAGAAGAGTCCTACCAACACTGACAGTTTAGCTTCCTGTAACAGGACAGATTGGCACCTGCAGGAGCAGCCCCGTGAAATCCCTCCACTGGGCAAGGACCACATGTGCACACGGAGCTGCCCGTCTTCTCTGTGTCATCTCACTTTGCAGTGTGAGAGAGACCCGATGTGGGAATATTTGAGTAATGTCTCTGGAGAAAACAGACAATACAGAAAGTGGGAAGAGAAATCTATGAGGGGGAATCCTCTAATCTATATCTTCAGAGGGAGATAAGAAAAAACATTCAATCCATGTAACAAGAATACATGACTTTCAAAAGAAGTTTTAAAAGTAGCAGAATTTCTCTTGGAAATTAAAATCATGAGAGCCAAAATATACAGTTTTATATAATGGAGATTGCATATATATATATATATATCTATCTATCTATATCTCCAGATAGTGGAATAAAAGGACACAGTAATGGAAAAGGGTAAGGAAAATATATGCATCTTGAGAAACTAGTCAGAAAATTCAAAGTCCCAGATAAGTTCCAGGAAATGAAAAAACCAGAATAGAAAGACTATCTAAGAACTAGTAAGAGAATACTTTCCATAATTGAAGGCTATTGATTTTCAGATTTAAAGGGCTCAATTTGTTCCCAGCTCAATGAATGAAATTTCAGAGAAATGGGATAAAATGAGAATCTCAAAAGCTCACAGAGAGAAAAACAAGATCACGTATACAAGATTAGAAACCACAAAGCCATCAAAATCATCAACAGTGATTTCAGCAGCTCGGGGGCAGTAGGGAAATGTCTTCAAAATCACAAAGAAAAATTATTTTCCTAGAGTTCTGTGCATAGCCAAGATAAAATTAGGCAGTAAATCAATGCATTTTCATGGCATGTACCTGTTCTTTGGAAATTACTAGAACACTAAACTTCATGTTGGTTAGGCACAATGAAGAAAGAGACAGAAGGTCTACAGAGCTGGCAGGGCAACAGAAGCGAAAGGAACTTTAAGAAGCAAGCATTTTTCATGGGATCATGACATTGAGGGTGGAGTCTAGGAAAAGCTTTCCCCTGATGGGGGTGGGATGAAAATCATAGGTTAGCCTATGTGTTTGAAAATATTGAGAGATTTCCCATTTTTGGCAGAGAACTTGAGGACACAGTCATGGTGATATATACATAAATAAAGTGGATAAATGAACGCTTGAGACAATCGTTAACTCCAGGAAAACAACAAGTTGTTCAAGAAGAAAAATGTGAACGTAGTACACCCCGCAGAACAATATGAATTCAATTTATATCATTGTAAGAAATAACGTAAGATATGATTATAGGTTTAATCAGTTTATTTATTTTAGAAGTTGAGGCAAGATGAAGGGTGTGGATATACATACATATGTATATATGCTTGTGTTTAGAAGGCATAGAGTTTTCAAACAAAAATACAGTCAGAATAACATATATATATATATATATATATAATTAGAAATATGGATAAAATTTCCAGAAGAAATTGCTCCAAGATTTAAAATATTTGACTCTAGGGAGTCAGACCAGAGGGTTAAGAGGGGCGGCATGGTGGGTTACTGTTTTCCCTTTTAAGCCTTGGACGTTATGTTAGTTTTCTGCGACTGCTGTGACAAATCCCTACAAGCTTTGTGGCTTAAAACAACAGAGACATAGTCTGCTGCAGTTCTTGGGGTCAGAAGCCTGAAGTGGACTTCCTGGGCCTGTGCCAAGGCACTGGGACAGTCGTCTACCTCTAGACATCCTGGGGGAGAATCCACTCCCTGCCTTCTCCAGCCTCTGGGAGCTGCTGGCATTCCTTGGCTTGTGACCACATCACTCCAATCTTCAAAGGTAGCATCTTCAAGTTTCTGTCTGTCTCATACTCATTTGATCTTCTCACCTTGTGAAAAATCACTGTCTGTCTTAGAAGTATAACCTGTGTCTACAGATATGGCTCACTTGAATAATCTGGTTAAGATTCTGCAAAAAAGCAAAAAACAAAAACAAAAAAGCTTATTTCCAAGTAAGGTAACATTCACAAGTTCCAGAAATTGGGATGTGAATGTATCTTTAGGGGCTGTTACTTAGCCAACCATAAACATTTAAAAATACTTTTAGTACATTCATAGATGATAAATTAATTAGTGAATTAATTAAAGAACATAATACGTATATCATTTTTACTATAGTTATCAATAAGAAATTATGAGAGACTTTCAATTCTGTTTTATGCATCTCACAGTGCTCTTGAATAATGAACATATTCGTTGGATAAAATGTTAATTTGTGAAAGAAAAAAGCAGGAGGGAGAAATATTTCATCCTCTGGCTGATCTGCATTTGTGACTAACTAGTTCCAAGCCTTTCATTTCAAATACAAACCTCAGGCAAGTCTCCAGTTAAGTGACACTGATATTCATATTGTTTCCTGGAATACATATGTGTGTTGCAAACATGCGCCTACCAGAAGCCAAGAGTCTGGGGGCTGGAAGAGGTTTGATGGGGCTTCAAAACCAACAAGAATAGTTTTAAAACCAAGCTAAAGGGTCGCTCTCAAACATACAGTGTATCTGCTTCTTACCTTTTAGCTTTAAAAAAAAATTTCTCACTCTGGCTGAACCCTAGATTAGAACATCAAAGTTGAGAGGGACCCTAATGGCCACTGAAGTCAATGTGGTACAGTTTAGAGAATTACAAAGAGAAGCAGAGGGATGAAAAACGATTCCTAAGGCGGCAGAGACAGGATGTGAAACTGTGGCTCCTGACTCCATGCCCAGAGCACTCAATGCTATTCTTTAGTCCACGAACCTCTGCCTCTACTTTTCCTGTCATTTAGGAAATCTTGATCCCAGCAAAGTTAGAGAAGCAGGGAGAGCAGAAGACTTGGGTGCAGGGGAAAAGGGAAAATGAACTGAAGTTGATAGTGCTAAAACCTGGGTCTGAGTGAGAGACTGGGTTTTGTCAAAGCAAAAGCCCAAAACCCGTAGGACAGAAATGAGTCATGGGCTTAAGGTCAGGATATATGAGCTTTGGCCTGGCCTCCCTGCTAAAGCGATGGACAGGAGGAGGGTGCCCTAACACCTGCGTGCAACTAGGGGTATCATGAGTCTAGACACAGAAAAAATCAGCTTATAGCATTGAGGACAGGGTCAGGAAAAAGACCTGAAAGTACCTTCCTCTGTCTATAACCTTCCAAAGAGTTTCCATGTCAATTAATTATAGCCCAAACACTTTGCCACAATCCATAAATATGGCTCCTACCTCTGCAACCTAAGTTCAGCACCTCCTCATTGTCTTCTAGGCATCAAGGTACTCTGTCATTCCTTCCATCATCTACCTGCGCAAAGGTCATTTTGGCCTAGGGACTTTTCACCTGCTGTTCCCTCTTTTTGGAACATTTTTTTTTCTTTCCTGTCTTCCTCTCTTGCCTGCCCCTTTCTCCTTCTTCACTTCTCTTATAGTAACCATCCCAAGGAGGCCATCTCAGGCCACTGTCCAAAGTCACCCTTCCTGTTCCCTGGTATAAGCCGTAACCCTGTGTAGTTTCTTTTTTATTTTTCTTTCTTTTTTTTTTTTTTTTTTTGACAGGCAGAGTAGACAGTGAGAGAGAGAGACAGAGAGAAAGGTCTTCCTTTGCCGTTGGTTCACCCTCCAATGGCCACCGCGGCCGGCGCGCTGCGGCCGGCACACCACGCTGATCCGATGGCAGGAGCCAGGTACTTATCCTGGTCTCCCCTGGGGTGCAGGGCCCAAGCACATGGGCCATCCTCCACTGCACTCCCTGGCCGCAGCAGAGAGCTGGCCTGGAAGAGGGGCAACCGGGAAAGAATCCGGTGCCCTGACCGGGACTAGAACCCAGTGTGCCGGCGCCGCAAGGCGGAGGATTAGCCTAGTGAGCCGCGATGCCGGCCACCCTGTATAGTTTCTTCATGTGACTCACCACTGACATTTTGGTGTGATCTCTGTGTTGCATGAAAGCAGGAACCTTACCCTCCTCATGCCCCTAGTTCCTGGAAATTCGGCTGGCACACAGAGGATCCAATAATTATTTGTTGAGGGAATAAATTGCTAAATCTCCTAGATTCACTTCCAGGGCAGGCAACATAAGACACTCGTGGAACTAATCTCCGTCACTGAGCTGCCTTATGAACATGGTTGTTGTGATCTGGTCCCCAAGAAATATTGTCTGTGTTCCAACTCCCCAATTCCTAACCCTACTGAATCTTTGGAATTTTGGTTATTGTGAAGGTCACCATGGTCTGGGGCCTTAGACTTCTTTTGGACACAGATTAAAGGGTGACAGTGTGGGTTGGTGATCACATTTGCAGATGGTGTCCCTCTGACTGCTTCCTTGATGGAAACTTTACAGATGGTTGGGTTGCCCAGATTTCAAGTCCAAATGAAGGATCCTGGATGGCAATGAAGATATGCTCTCCCATCCGAGGAGGCTCCTTCTGCCTTAGGACCTTGGATCTCTGTGTGCTTGGTGGTTCAGTCAGTGACCCGTGCTGCACAGGGAGAGGGAGGATGTTAACTGACTCAGTACCTACCATGTGCTAAGCACTGGGCTAAAGCAGTTGCTCTTCACAACAGTTTGGAAAGCTGGATGTCACCATTTTACAGATGACCAAACGGAGGTAGTTTCCCAAGGTCCCAAAGTTAGATAAGACACAAATGCATCTCCCCGAGCCCTAAACACTTCCCATAAAGTTATGCCAGAGTGGAATGGAAGGGGGGAGTCGCAGCCTTCCAGAACAAGCCCTGTTGTTCTCCACGCTAAGGAGAACAACCTGCCAAGCTGACACAGCTGACCCCACCCCCACCTGCTCCCACCGTCTACTGAGCTCCAGCTGTCATTTAGACAAATTGACCATGGGGTCAGGACTATTGACAGTGAAATTCACACATCTTAGGACCAGCCTTAGACTGATACAAATGGATGGGGTGGGGGCTGGCATGGCTATTTCTAGTGAGGAGTCATAGATGGAAGCTAGATTGTCATCTTGATTCAGAGGCTTTCAGACCAAGTAAATGAGCCACAGATATCTTACTCCAACAACTCCTGAGGATCAGGTAGTTTAAAATGTGTTATCTGAAGTAGTGCTAAAAAGACTATCAGCACAGAATGCAAGTGGCTGACTCTAGCTAGGAGGGCATCTGTTGTGCCCAAATCCCACATTTAACTTGTTTTGAACCAGGGTACACCTGGAATCAGTACACCTCAGAGCCCAGCCTATTACTTAAAAGATGGAGCCCAACCTTCTTCCTGCCCCTTGTGTAGGAGTGAATTGGACTGGATACTCTAACACAAGATGTTCTTTTTCATCTTTGCATACTGTAGAAAACGTTTACTTATTTATTTGATGTTAGTGAACTATTGGTTGATTGATTTTTTTTTGCTATCAGGTATAGCTATAAAGAGCATGATCCAAGGGTTGGCCAATCAGATACTTTGTACAGAATTAAGTATTGAACAGAAGACAGGAGATTGAGTGGAGCTCTATTCCATCCCATTAGGGGGCATTCTTGCTCCCTTATACCCCCACCTTCTCAGAGTACCCTGAGCTAAGCCCCAGGTTCTTCAGCTGCAGAATCTCAGGCTCTTGGCTGCCCCTGATGTGTTGTGATTTCATCAAAAATAATGTGTTCTAAAGTCAGAGCAGGCTGACCTCCTTGGGAACTGTATATCAAAATGATCGCTCCACACTATGACACAGTGACTTATACCTCTCTCCCTTTGGCAACTGCTTTTTAAAATTATTATTGTGAGGTTAATAATTTTACAGCAAGTCTTAGAGTGCTCCCAAAACTTTACTGTTCACCTCAGTCTTGGGAAGTCAAATTTGCAATCTATTATGAAGAAAATCAATTTCTACATGGTCACTAGAGGAATCTGAAGAGAAACTGGGATAGAATGAGAGATTCTGTTTCCTAATGTCCATCCATTAGACCTTCCATCTCATGCACCTCAGCATGCAAAAGGCTATGTCTGAAGTGATGAGTGGGCAACGCAGGAATTGAATTTCAGATTTATCTTCCCTGCCTCCTTGAATCTACTAAAACAGAACTCTAATGCTAAATGAGTAGTAGCTAACATTTATAAATTGGCTACTACCTACAAGTTGCTCTAGTAATACTTTTTAAAATTTTATTTTCATTTTATTTGAAAGGCAGCAGGGAAAGAGAGAGAGAGGGAGGGAGGGAAAGCAGGAAGGAGGGAGGGAGGGAGAGAGAGAGATGGGCGGGGGAGAGAGAGAGAAACAGACACAGAGAGATCCTCCATCCGCTGATTCACTCCTCAAATATCCACAAGAGTTAGGGATGAGCCAAGTCGAAGCTCAGAGCCCAGAACTCTGTCCAGGTCTTCTATGTGGGAAGCAGGGACTCAAGCACTTGAGCCATTACCTGCTGCTTCCCAGGATATGTATCATCAAGAAATCTGATTGGGAGCAAAAGGACTGGGATTTGAATCAGGCACTTAGATATGGGGTTTGAGCAGCCCGCATGGTGTCTTAACTGCGAAACTAAATGTCTGCCCTTGTGCTGAATCTTTATTTCTGGTATCTTATTCTTTTCTCCTGTGTCTTTATTTGCCTTAAATGTATCTTATTTCCCCATGTGATAATTTTATGATCTGAAGCACTAGGGGCTCTTTCTTACTCTTAGTGCTGTCTGCTGACTCTCATTCATGGTGTCGCTTCATGTGATTTTTAGTGGAGCTCATATTTGATGGGCCCTTGTAAGAGTTTTTTGCAACCTGGGCTGATGTTATGTCCATTAACACAGAGTTTAATTTTGTTTCACTGGAAACTCCAAGGATGTTCCAGCCAGAGATTACTTTATATTAATCTCTTGAACAGATGCAATAAATATAAATACCAAATCCAAGTGAGGCCAATGTCAAACTTTTGAAGAAAAAACTAATTTATTTTTACCCCCTCTAGAGTCCAGAAGAGGGGAATCAAAGCTTCTTACCATTTTTCTGAGTAAACAGGAAGATTTATTTCTCTTCTAATCATTTACTGAAGGCCTTAGCTTAGACTGGGATCTTATTTCCAACTGTATGTCTGATGTGAGCTTAAGGACTCATTTTTTAAATTAAAATTATTTGAGAATGAGAGAGAGAATAGCCCTTCCACTGATCCACTACCCAAATGCCCGTAATCTAGGATCTCAAAACTCAATCAGGGTCTGCCATTTGTGTTACAGGACCTCCAAGAACTTGAGCTATCACTTGCTGCCTCCCAGGGTTAGCATTAGCAGAAAGTTAGAATCAGGTATAGAGCCATTACATGAACCCAGGCTCTCTACTATGGGATGCAGGCATTTTAGCTAAAATATTTTTTTTTTAAGATTTTATTTATTTATTTGAGAGGTAGAGTTACACATGGAGAGAAAGGTTTTCCTTCCATTGGTTCACTCCCCAGATGGCCGCAACGGCTGGAGCTGTGCCAGTCCAAAGCCAGGAGGCAGGTGCTTCTTCCCGGTCTCCCATGCAGGTGCAGGGGCCCAAGGACTTGGGCCATCTTCTGCTGCTTTCCCAGGCCATAGCAAAGAGTTGGATTGGAAGTGGAGCAGCCGGGACTAGAACCGGTGCCCATATGGGATGCCAGTGCCGCTGGTGGAGGATTAACCTACTGCACCACAGCACCGGCCCCATCTAGCTAACATCTTAACCACTGTACCAAATGCCTCCCTGAAGGAATCATATTCCATATCCAAGTGGCTTGCTGACAATTCAAGCTACTTAGGTAAACCCATCTTTGTCTCAGGACAACCAAAATAGTAGATATCACTTGAGTGATTGTGCTTCAGTTCTGTTTTGTTTCCTTACTAAGTACAGATATACGTTTTAAAATATGCTGCTTATATTTTATCCAAAAATGTGAAGTCCTCTCCACTAGTAGGATTAAGACTATGTGATCTTCCAATCTGCTCAAATGGAAGTCTTGTGGTAGACGTTGATAGAGACTGCCTGCAATCCTTTCTGTAATGTCATGAATACTATTATTGTCCCTGTTTTATAGAACAGAACACAGAAATCTGGAAACAATAAATGCATGCTAATAAATAGAAAGACTGTGTTCTCAGCTATCTTATGACTAGATGCACATTGTTGACCTCTGTGCCATAAACTCCCTTTTCCAAATACTTTGCATACTTGTTAGTTCATTATGACCTACACAACAACAGGGGTTGGGCAAAACCAGAGCCAGGAGCCTTAAACTCAATCTAGGTATCCCACATGGTTGGCAGCGCCCCAAGTATTTGAACCTCCCAGGGTGCACATTGGCAGGAAGTATTCTATATAGAATATTGCAGGAACAAAGTCTCAGTTAAATACCAATATTATTTCTACTACTATGAATTGATAAGCAATAGGTTGCCCTTTGAAAAATAAATTTAAGAAAGTTGAAGAAGTATTTGGATAAAATCAGATTCTTGTAGAGAAAATAAAACATTTTTATTTTTAATATGTTTTAAAATATTTATTTATTTGAAAAGCAGAGGTGTGGAGAGATACCTTCTATCTATTGGTTTACTCCCCAACGTCCACAACAGCTGGGGCTAGGCTGGAGCCAGGAGCTTAGAACTGCATTCAGGTGTCCCACATGGGTGCAGGGGCCTAATCACTTGGGCCATCTTCTGCTGCTTTCCCAGCACATCAGCAGGGAGCTAGATCAGATGCAGAGCAGTAGACTTGGACAGTCACTCCAATATGGGGTGCAGTGGCTTAACCCACAGTACCATAAAGCCAGCCTCAATAAACAATTTTTAAAAGGCAGCTATTAACCTAAGAAAATCATAATTTTTTGAGAAAAAAGTCACAAAACTATTTGCTTAAATGAACAGTATTTTTTTAGCTATAATAATGTCAGTGCTGGCTTGATTTAACAAGTATAAATAAAATTATATTGGAAGGGTAGGATAAGGGGTGGCTGATGTAAGTTTAATAACTACCCTTACAGCAGGAAGTTCATGGTTCATAGCTAACTCTTTTTTTTTCAAAGATTTTAATTATTTATTTGAGAGGTAGAGTTACAGAGAGAGAGGGATAGACAGAAAGATCTTCCATCCACTGGTTCACTTCCCAAATTGGCTGCCATGGCCAGAACTGGGCTGATCTGAAGCCAGGAGCCAGGAGCTTCTTTCAGGTCTCCCATATGGGAGCAGGAGCCCAAGCACTTGGGCCATCCCCCACTGCTTTCCCAGGCTGTGAGGAGAGAGCTGGATTGGAAGAGGAGCAGGGTCACAAAACAGTGCCCATATAGAATACTAGTGCTGCAGGCAGATGCCTAGCCCACTACACCACAGCACAAGCCCCCATTAATTTATTTTCAAAAAAATGGATGCATGCACTGCTTAAAAAAATTCATTTCAAAAACTCTTGAGGGGCCAGCACTGTGGCGTGGCGGGTGAAACCGCCGCCTGCAGTGCCAACAGCCCATATGGGCACTGGTTCAATTCCTGGCTGCTCCACTTCCAGTCCAACTCTCTGCTATGGCCTGGGAAAGCAGTAGAAGATGGCCCAAGTCCTTGGGACTCTGCACCCACATGGGAGACCCAGATGAAGCTCCTGGCTCCTGGCTTCAGATTGGCACAGCTCCAGCCGTTGTGGCCAATTGGGGAGTGAACCAGCGGATGGAAGACCTTTTTCTGCTTCTCCTTCTCTGTGTAACTCTGACTTTCAAGTAAAATTAATAAATCCTTAAAACAAAAAAAAGTCGTGAAATTAAAGCAAACGTTTGGTATAGTAGTGAAGGCACCACCCGGAGACTTGCGTCCCATATTGGAGTGTCTGGGTTCAAGCCCAGCACCACTCCCAGTTGCAGCTTCCTGCTAATGCATATTCTGGAGGCAGCAAGTGTTGACTCTCCCAACACAGGAAACCTGTGTTTGAGTTCTGTGCTCCTATCTTTGGCCTGACTCAGCCCTGGCTCAGCATTTGGGGAATAAACTAGCAGATGGATGATCTCGCTGTGTCTTTCAAATAAAAATAAATAAATCAATAAAAAAATCAAAAGTTATGAAATAATGTAAAGAAGTTAATATAGTTTTAAGAAGCGTTAGCTCATAATGAGATGAGCTCTCAGGTATTGGCAAGCTGAGCTGTACAGAAGGACCCATATCCTGGGGCTTCCCAAGAGTAGTGTTTTCACTGCACAATCCAGTAGAGGAAAAGTTTTCCTTGTGTCTATTTCAGATATAGTTTACTTACACACACACTCAAAGACCTGTGTCCCTCCTCCCAGTCCTATATACTCCCCCAAAATAATCTGGATCAGAAATTTAGTGGCATTATTTCCAATCTATGCTTCTTTATAATTTTACTGCACACATGCACACACATACGCACATATATCTTTGACATACATTAATTTTCTTTTTGTGTTTTGAAAATCTCCCTTAAGTACCAGCATGGTGTGTGTTACTCTGTTACTTGCTTGACTCCTTCACTGCACTAAAACCTGTCTGCGTTCACAGATGGATCTGCTTCATTCATCTTTATCTATCCTGTGAATACACTAGAATTCATTTTTCCTTCCAGCTTCTCCTGTCTTACAGCCAATGTGCCTGTGACCATCCTTCCACAAGCCTCATGCTAGGCATATCTACAGAGACGCAGGATTTCCTGGGTTATAGCTCCAGCACGTTTCCCATTTTACTAGGTCACTGGGTCAGCATCATTTTCAAACACAATTAAATGATGATTTTGGTCGGTTCCTTCTCCTGGGTGACAGACAGGTGCAGACAGGCCCAGCTGGGGGTCAAGGCCATATCTGAAATACCATCTACAACCGTCACAACAGTGCTCAAGGTTCTGTCATCACAGGCAGCAGTTAGGACCACAATAAAGAGACACATTTATTCATGTTCTCTCTTAACAAGCTGGTACCTGACATTTAAAGGGCTGATGATGTTCTTTTCCTTTTACTCACATAGGGAGAAAGCACGAGTTAGCAAACTGGGCCTAAGATGGAGGGAGAAGGAAACAGGTAGAATTATGGACAAGGAGGGGTCCCCATGGGTAGGTCTTGGGTGCGTACATCCTTCTGTTTGTCAGCCCAGTGCTGATGAAGAATGTGTCGGACATAATACTGGAGTCAGAGTGGGAAGTACCACAGGAAAGGAATCATTCTCTTCTGATGAGGAATGGTAGAAGTGATTTGGGAAGTCTGCTCCATCTTCATTCCTTTCCAGAGGAACACTCCAAGGCCTTGCACCAAAGCAGTGCACTAACCTCCCTCACCTTGCATCCTGGACAACCTTCAGCTTCTTGGACCAGCAAGGGTCACTTGACACAGGGACCGCTAATCCTAGAGCTACTCGATGACCCATGGGTCATGTGTGCATCGAGATTAGAGGCACCAGTCACACTCCTCATAGGGCTTTAAACCAACGGAGGCATCAGTCAACAGTGAGAGCTGGGGCTCAAAGTCACAGAGTCTGGGGCCACCATTTTGTTTGATGGCTGAAATAAGAAACAGAAAACTAGGAGAAGAGAAGCTGAATAGAGGAAGACAGAGGTGACCAGACATGAAGGGAATCCCACTGGCACTGAGAGATGAAGAAAGTAGCATCAGTTCTTGCCTCCTGCAGATATAATTCATAATGCCTACCTGCAGATATAATTCATCCCTTGTCCCCTCTATGGTGGTCCATGACTTTGTCCATTTGCTGAGCAGCCACGAATGGTTCCCTTCTCCTTGCAACTCTGAAGATCCAACCAGAACAGGAGGTGTCAGAGGAGAAACAATTTGAGGCTAGTGTGTCTAGCTTGGATTAGGCAGAGTAGTCCAGTGTAGGGAAATCCACAAATGGAAATAGATGACACAAGAAAGCATTAGCATATGTGGAAACACACAAGAGGTTCAACTGGACAGGAGTGCAGAATTCCTGAAGGGGAGGGTGGGCAGTGCCTTTGTTCCAGGCTGAGGTCTCAGGGCTTTGTTCTGCTGGTAACAGACGATGATGCATTATTGTGGAGGGGTTCAAGGTTCCCACATTTTGTAAAGGTGTAAATAGTAGGAAATTTTCAAACCCCAAAGCCGCCGCATGCCTCTGCTGAAGCATCACAGGACTGTGGGAAGATTCTCCATATCCCTGGGCCGTGAATCCTCCTCTCACTCTCAGCAGTAAGCACAGAGCCATAAAATGCTGTATTGGGAAAGAGTTTTGGAAATGATCTAGCTCAACCCTGAGTTTATGGATAAGAGAGGAAGCGATGGGCTCGCTGCCTCCTAGCAAACAGGTCACAATGCTAGAACCCAAGTTATCTGGCTCCTAGTCCATAGACATTTCCTACCACTGCCCTGCCTCGTAGCACATGCTCTACCAGGCAGATGTCTGTATAGCCCCGTCACCTAGGGAGAACTCACCCTGACTTGTGTCCAGGCTGTCCTGGCTACTTCTGGCCCCTCAAAGCCAGCACGATTCCAAGGGAGTTGTGTTAGGGGGTCCTGCTCTGTTCACCTGTTTTCCTCTGACAGGTCTCTCTTTTTCTCTTTGCTCACCTTAATTAGCATCCTTTTGACTTTCTCAAACTTGTTCTCAGAATTGTCTACTCAGATTCTCCCAGCACCCCTGAGATGAGCCTGACTCACCTGCCTGCATCTAGCCCCTAAAACACACGAACCTCATTCTGGCCCTGCTCTGCCCAGACTTCCAAGGCCAGCTTGCCTGGATGGGGTGACATCAACAGACTTAGAAGCTGATGAGTTAATCAGGATCAGACCCAGGAAAAGATCGGGACAGAAAAGAAATCTAAAGCCAGGAGGATTTTCCTTGAGTTCATCTATAACTATAAGGCACTACCAGGTAAAGACAAAACAGGCTGTGTTTGAAGTAACAAGAACTCCACTCTAGAGCACAGTGTGATGCTGGGATCCTTTTAAAATTTCTGCTATTGTGTGGGCACATCAGTGTGACAGAATAGCTAGTCCAGCAATCAAACCAAATGCACAAAGAGATAAGTATACGAAGACTATAGCATTTCAAATTTTTTATTTTATTTTATTTTATTTTTTTTGACAGGCAGAGTGGACAGTGAGAGAGAGAGACAGAGAGAAAGGTCTTCCTTTGCCGTTGGTTCACCCTCCAATGGCCGCCGCGGCCGGCGCGCTGCGGCCGGCACACTGCGCTGATCCGATGGCAGGAGCCAGGAGCCAGGTGCTTTTCCTGGTCTCCCATGCGGGTGCAGGGCCCAAGCACCTGGGCCATCCTCCACTGCACTCCCTGGCCACAGCAGAGGGCTGGCCTGGAAGAGGGGCAACCGGGACAGAATCCGGCGCCCCGACCGGGACTAGAACCCGGTGTGCTGGCGCCGCTAGGCGGAGGATTAGCCTAGTGAGCCGCGGCGCCGGCCAGCATTTCAAATTAATAGGTAAACAATAGGTTATGTAATAAACATCTCTGAGGCAACTGAGAAACTATTTAGGAAAAGATAACATTGGATTCCTGCCTCCTAATGTACACTGAAATGAATTCCAGAAGAAATAATTCAGTGCAAAGACAAATCCATAATATATCAAAACATGAGATATATGTACATATATATCCTATCTGTGTATATATACATGAGGAAACTTCAAAGAGTTCATGGAAAGCTGAAACTAAAATATGTTTATTTTAGTATAAAAACATTCTGAAATCATTCCCATAATTCTCATTTTCTGTTAATTTTTTTGAAGAACTCTCTTATGCAGGGATTTCAGAATTTTGAAAAACACACATGCATTTATACACACATCCACACAAATGATATTTCAGTGTGAAAGACTTTTTAATGCATGGTAATATCTGGAAGCTGTGGAAAAGAGAGTAATTAGGTCATGTAGAATCCAATTTCTGCATGAAAAAATAAATGAAACCATATTTTCAAATCAGAAAAATATGTTAACTTATATTATAGACAAAGGCTAAGGCACTTTAATATATGAGGGTATCTCAAAATGTCTGTGGAAAGATGGGATTTTATTTGGGTATAAAAAAGTTTGAAATCTATGCATAGTTTTTTAATTATATGCATTTTCTGTGAACTGTTTTTTTAAAAAGATTTATTTATTTGAATGTCAGAATGACAGAGAGAGGGAGAAAAAGATATCTTTCATCTACTGGTTCACTTCTCAAATGGCCACAATGACCAAGACCTGACCAGGCCAAAGCCAGTAGCCAGAAACTCCATCCTAGTCTCCCATAAGGGTGGCAAGAGCCCAAGCAGTTGGGTCATCTCCTGCCACTTTTCCAGGTGCATTATCAGGGAACTGGATCAGAAGTAGAGCAGCTGGGACTTAAAACAGCAATCCAAAATGGGACACCTGTGTTATAAGTGGTGGCTTAATCCACTGAGCCACAATGCCAGTTTCTATGAACTTTCTTGAAGTACCCTCCTTACCATTAAAAAGGAAAAAACCAACAATCCTCAAAGAAATGAGTAAAACATGGGCAGCATTGTGGCATGGCAGGTAAAGCTGCCATCTGCAAGGCAGACATCCCACATGAACACCAGTCCACGTCTCAGCTGCTCCACTTCCTATCCAGCTCCCTACTAATAGCCTGAGAAAAGCAGCTGGAGATGGCCCAAGTACTTGGATCTCTGCTACCCACATAGGAGACTCAGATGAAGCTCCTGGCTCCTGGCTCTGGCCTGGCCTACCCCTGGCTGTTGCAACCATCTAGGGAGTAAACCAGTGGATGGAAGATTCTCATTCTTTCTCTCTCTTTTTCTTTCCCTCTCTCTGTAACTCTGATTTTCAAATAAATAAATAAATCTTTTTAAAAAATCAATAAAGAAATAATAACAGTTCATAGAAAATATAGATGATTCTTAAAAATAAGCAAATATGATTGATCTTACTCATAAGAGAAGTACAATTAAAATAAAAAAGGAATCCTAGGGTGAATGTTTGGCCCAGCAGTTCAGGTGCCTCTTGGGATGCTTGCATCCCATATCAGAGTGCCTAGGCTTGGGTCTCAGCTCAGCTTCGTTTTCTAACTTACTGATGTTAGGTACCCTGGGAGGCAGCAGGTGATAGCTCAAGTACCTGGGTCCCTGCCATCCATGTGGGAGACCCAGATTGAGAACCCAGCTCCTGGCTTTGTCCTGCCCTAGCACCAGCTGTTGCCAGCATTTGGAAAGTGAACCAGCAAACAGAAAACCTGTCTTTTTCTGTGTCTCTCAAGTAGATTAAAATAATTTTTTAAAAAGTTCTTTAAAAAAAGAATCTCATTTTCAACCTATCACATCAACAAGATAAAAGTGTTTGATGCCTGGATGCCTAGGGTGCTAGGAAATCTGGAAGGAACTAAAAGATGTTTATTTTAGTGCAAAAATACTAGACATGGTAGAAAGGTAATTTGGTACCACCCCAAATTAGTCAGGCAGTGTCCACCAACATCACATAAGCACATTGCTGTTCTGTATAGCATCTCCACTGGTAGATTTCAGCTCATGGCTATTCTCACAGAAGTACAACATGACATCTGTATAAATATTTTTGCAGAATTGTTTCTAACAATAGAATTTTGAAAGTAATATGAACATCCATTGATAAACGAGCAATCTTGTCTTGCTTATGTGCTTACAGTGAATTTAGGGAAGAAAAGAAGGAGAGATGCAGTTCTGAATATGCTTATGGTGGACTTTCACTTTGACTACCCCAAATAAACCAGGCCTCCCAAAACTTACTCCCCGATGCAGTCCAGTCTCACAGTGTGAGCACTGAAAGAATGATGCAAGCAGAGGCTTAACAAGAGCTTGCAACTGGGGACTTCCTCTCTGGAAACACTTCTTGTAGCCCAGCCACTATGCTGTGAGGAAGCCCAGACTTCCACATGGAGGAGCCAGACAGACAACAAGAGATGTCAACAGCCCACAACAGTCCTAGCCTAAGGAGCCAGACAGGTCAATGAAAAAGCAGATTCAGACATTGTAGGTTCAGCAGGTGCCCTGGGGAACAGAGATGAGCCAGCCCTGCTGAGCCCTACCCACTTTGCAGAACCGTGAGCTCATAAATGATTGTCATCCGTGTAAGTCATCAAGTGTTTGGGTGCATTTTTATGTAGTGATAGATAAGTGACATGTCATCAGTATGAAAAGGATTCTAGAGTAAGCATTTAGGTTAAAAGAGCAAGGTACAGAATAAACTATATTATTATGTGCCTGTAGAGAAAATAAATGTAACATCTATTCATAGAGTGTGTTAGTTTCCGAGAGCAGCTATAATTAATCATCACAAACTGGATGGCTTAACATAACAGAAAGTTCTTCTCTCATGGTTCTGGAGTTTGAGACTCGGAAATCAAGGTGTTGTCTGGGCAGTACCCTGCTGCAGACTCTAGGAGAGAGTCTTTCCTTGCCTTGTCAGCTTCTGCAAACTGTAGGCATCATTTAGCCTCTGTGGTTTGTGGCCACCTCACTCCAGTCCAGTGGTGTTGCTTTCTTCACTGTGCACCTGGGTCTTTTCCTCTTCTCTCTGTCATGAAGACACTTGTCATTGGATTTAGAGTCCACCAGTGTCATCCAAGATGGTCTGTTATTTCAGGATCTTTAGCTTCATTGTGTCTGCAAAGACATTTTTCCCAAATAAAGTAATACAAGTTGCAGGATTCTGGATGTGACATAATTTTGTGGAGGGCACCATTCAACTTACTATTATTTAAAAGATTTATTTATTTTACTTGAAAGGCAGTGAGAGAGATAGAGAGAATGAGAATGTCCTATCCTCTGGTTCATTCCCCCAAGTAGCTGCAACAGCCAGAACTGAGCCAGGCTGAAGCCAGGAACCAGGAACTTCATTCTGGTCATATATATGGGTGGCAGGGGCCCAAGCACTTGGGCCATCCTCTGCATCTTTCTCAGGCCATTAGCAGGGAAGTGGATAGGAAGTCAAGTAGCCGGGACTGGAACTGAAACTCTGATATGGGATGCCAGCATCACTAGTAGAGGCTTAACCCCACTGCACCACAACACTGGCCCCAACCTACTATTTTTGAAGAAGAAAATACACAAGGAAATTGGTACAGGTTAGTTGCCAGGACTGAAAAAGGAGAGTGGGGATTGAATGGCTAGGGGGCAAAAAAAGGGGGAACTATACTCCTCTTAGTGTGTTTGGGACAGTTTTGATTGTCACAACTACCAGTCCTACTGGGATCTAGTGGATAGAGGCCTGGGCTGCTCTTAAACATCCTCCTGCCACAGTAAGAGACCGAGGAAAAACAATCACAAGCAAGAAAATGGGAAGCTTAAATTTTGCATGTATCTGGTTTTGTCCTTTGCCAGACTCCTTCCCAGGTGCTGCAGAGAAGCCACTTTTCGTTTGTGCCCTTTGATGCGTGCATACAGAGTCAGATCTGTCTTGCTGGTGAGCAAGGGCAAGCAGGTGTTTCGGCTCCACTGCCTTTAAATGATCTCTGTGCAGATGGGACAACTGTGCACATCCAGCATCAAGGATCATAGTGGTCTGAACACTATTAGGTGTTACAGCCTCTCCAACTGCTCCTGTCACTTACCTGCTTTCTGCAGAGATGACTGGGAGAGTATAACCCTCTCAAAGGGGCTTCCAGAACCTTGGTCTCTCCACCTAAGAACTGGGAATATGGCTCCATAGCAGTTCAGGGTGGGGCTGATTTGTTTATCAGAATGGTGTGCATATGGTAATGCTGTGTATAGCCATGCTCAGATTTGCATAGAACAGCCTCTGATGGGGTGAGATGAGGACCAAAGGAAGGGAGATATCCATGCAGAGCCATCCAGTCCCCAGCAGAGTAAGCATGCGAGTAACTGTACAGCACAGCACAGCACACCTGTTGCTCCCACTGCAGGTCCTGTGGTATTTCCAGGCCGTGGCCCCATTGCCAGCCAGTTCTGTGCATTAAATTCAGTGCACCACCAGACAGGGATGCCCACTTTCACCACTGCTATTCAATATAGTCCTAGAAGTGTTAGCCAGGGCCATCAGGCAAGAAAAAGAAATTAAAGGGATACAAATGGGAAAGGAGGAAGTTAAACTATCCCTATTTGCAGATGACATGATACTATATATAAGGGACCCGATAAACTCCTATAAGAGACTATTGGAACTCATAGAAGAGTTTGGTAAAGTAGCAGGATATAAAATCAACGCTCAGAAATCAACAGCCTTTGTATACACAGATAATGCCAGGGCCGAGGAAGAACGTCTAAGATCAATCCCATTCACGATAGCCACAAAAACAATAAAGTACCTTGGAATAAATTTAACCAAGGATGTCAAAGACCTCTATGATGAAAATTACAAAACACTAAAGAAAGAAATAGAAGACAACACAAAAAAATGGAAAAACCTGCCATGCTCATGGATTGGAAGAATCAATATTATCAAAATGTCCCTTCTCCCAAAAGCAATTTACAAGTTCAATGCAATACCAATCAAAATACCAAAGTCATTCTTCAAAGACCTAGAAAAAACTATGCTGAAATTCATATGGAGAAACAGGAGACCGAGAATAGCTAAAGCAATCCTTTACAATAAAAACAAGGCCGGAGGCATCACAATTCCAGACTTCAAGACATACTGGAGGGCAGTTATAATCAAAACAGCCTGGTACTGGTACAAAAACAGATGGATAGACCAATGGAACAGAATAGAAACACCAGAGATCAATCCAAACATCTATAACCAACTCATATTCCACAAAGGACCTAAAACCAACCCCTGGAACAAGGACAGCCTCTTCAACAAATGGTGCTGGGAAAACTGGATGTCCACATGTCGAAGTATGAAGTAAGACCCCTACCTTGCACCTTATACAAAAATACACTCAACATGGATCAAAGAACTAGAGATGTGCCACGACACCATGAAACTAATTGAGAGCATAGGGGAAACCCTTCAAGATATTGGAACAGGCGAAGAATTCCTGGAGAAGACCCCAGAGGCACGAGTAATCAAAGATAAAATAAACAAATGGGATTACCTCAAATCGAAGAGTTTTGTTTTTTTTTTTTTTTTTTTTTTTTTTTTTTTTTTTTTTTTAACAGGCAGAGTGGACAGTGAGAGAGAGAGACAGAGAGAAAGGTCTTCCTTTGCTGTTGGTTCACCCTCCAATGGCCACTGCAGCCGGCGTGCTGCGACCGGCGCACCACGCTGATCTGATGGCAGGAGCCAGGTACTTATCCTGGTCTCCCATGGGGTGCAGGGCCCAAGGACATGGGCCATCCTCCACTGCACTCCCTGGCCACGGCAGAGAGCTGGCCTGGAAGAGGGGCAACCAGGACAGAATCCGGCTCCCCAACCGGGACTAGAACCTGGTGTGCCGGCGCCGCAAGGCTGAGGATTAGCCTAGTGAGCTGTGGTGCCGGCCAAAAGAGTTTCTTTACAGCAAAGGAAACAGTCAGCAAAGTGAAGAGGCAACCAACAGAATGGGAGACATTATTCGCAACTACACAACAGATAAAGGATTAACAACTAGAATCTATAAAATGATCAAAAAACACCACAGAATCAAAACAAACAACCCAATAAAAAATGGGCCAAGGACCTTAACAGACATTTTTCAAAAGAGGAAATCCAAATGGCCAACAGACACATGAAAAAATGCTCAGGATTCCTAGCCATCAGGAAAATGCAGATCAAAACCACAATGAGGTTTCACCTCACTCTGGTTAGATTGGCTTACATACAGAAATCAACCAACAACAGATGCTGGCGAGGATGTGGGGAAAAAGGGACACTAATCCACTGTTGGGGGAATGCAAACTGGTAAAGCCACTATGGAAGACAGTTTGGAGAGTCCTCAGAAATCTGAATATAGCACTACCACAGGACCTAGCCATCCCACTCCTTGGAATTTACCCAAATGGAATTAAAGGGGAGAAAAAAAGAGCCATTTGCAGCTCAATATTTGTTGCAGCTCAATTCACAATAGCTAAGACATGGAATCAACCTAAATGTCCATCAACGGATGACTGGATAAAGAAACTATGGGATATGTACTCTATGGAACACTATACGGCAGTAAAAAGCAATGAAATCCGGGCATTTACAACAAAATGGAGGAATCTGGAACACATCATGCTGAGTGAATTAAGCCAGTCCCAAAGGGACAAATATCATATGTTCTCCCTGATCAATGGCAACTAAACGAGCATCTAAAATGATACCCATTGAAGTGAAATGGACACTATAGAGACAATGACATGATCAGCCCTTGTCTAGACTGTTGAGGAACAACTTATTATTTTATTCCTTTTAGTATTTTAGTTGTTATTGCTGTTGTTACTCTGTTTGTTCTACATAAGACTCTGTAATCAATGCACAATCATTCTTAGGCATTTAAAATTAACAGAAAAGTGGCCGGTGCCGCGGCTCATTAGGCTAATCCTCTGCCTTGCGGCGCCGGCACACCGGGTTCTAGTCCCGGTCAGGGCGCCGGATTCTGTCCTGGTTGCCCCTCTTCCAGGCCAGCTCTCTGCTGTGGCCAGGGAGTGCAGTGGAGGATGGCCCAGGTACTTGGGCTCTGCACCCCATGGGAGATCAGGATAAGTACCTGGCTCCTGCCATAGGATCAGCGTGGTGCGCCGGCCGCAGCGCGCCGGCTGCAGTGGCCATTGGAGGGTGAACCAACAGCAAAGGAAGACCTTTCTCTCTGTCTCTCTCTCTCACTGTCTACTCTGCCTGTCCAAAAAAAAAAAAAAAATTAACAGAAAAGTGATCTCTGTTAAACATAGGAGTGGGAATAAGGGAGGGAGGAGATAGATAGGTTGGCACATGCTCACTTGGACTTACCTCCTAGAAATGTGCCAGGGGATTTCAACTCAATCTTACCAAGGAGGCAGGTACCAATGCCAGCGCACTTGGCCAGCGCACTTGGTAAAGTGATAAGTATAAATACACAACAGATCCAAAAGATAGGGTAAGTGTCGAAGAGATTTCACAAATAAGACCAGTGTAAGCAAATAATGAAGGATAGAATTAAAAGGGAGAGAATGATCCTGCGGGGGAAACAGAACACACAGCAGACTCATAGAATGGCAGCACTCCTGCCTCAGAATCAACCCTTGGGACATTCAGATCTGGCTAAAAGGTCCATGAAAGTCTCACAGGCATGGAAAGCCATGACAGGGTGGCAAAAAACAATCTAAATGAAAAATCCTGGTGAACAAGACCCCAGCAGAAGGAACAGGCCATCAAGGAGAGAGGCGCCTTTCTCTGAAGGGAGGAAGGAACCTCCACTGTGATATGGCCTTGACTAAACAAGTTCAGAGTCGGTGAACTCAAGGGGCTTCCATAACCTAGACAGCTCATAGCAAGAGTCTTGGGTGATTGCTGACGTCATAAATAATGGGAGTCACTGGGTACATGCTCCCCACGTAGGATCTCTGTCCTTAATGTGTTTTACTATGAAACTTAAAAACAACACTACTAGTTGAACAATACCCTATACCTTGTGTGGTTGTGTGAGTACAGCCTGTTGAAATCCTTGCTTAGTATATACTAAGTTGATCTTCAGTATATGAAGGTAATTGAAAATGAAACTCGATGAAGGGCGGGATGGGAGAGGGAGTGGGAGAGGGGAGGGCCATGGGAGGGAGGGAGGTTGGGGGGGAAGCCACAACAATACAAAAGTTGCACTTTGTAAATTCACATTTATTAAATAAAAAACTATATAACAAACAAAAAAAAGGAAAAAAAAAGAACTTAATACTTTACCCTTTTAGTATTTTTTATGTTCTACTTAAAACTATTGGTTGAACTCTGTAATTAATACACAATTACTCTTAGGTGTTTAATTAATGCTATAACTAGTACTCAAATAGTATTTTACACTTTGTGTTTCTGTGTGGGTGCAAACTGTTGAAATCTTTACTTAATATATGCTAAATTGATCTTCTGTATACAAAGATAATTGAAAATTAATCTTGATGTGCATGGAAGGGGAGAGGGAGTGGGAGAGGGGAGTGTTGTGGGTGGGAGGGAAGTTATGGGGGGGGGTAGCTATTGTAATCCATAAGCTGTACTTTGGAAATTTATGTTCATTAAATAAAATAAAAAAAAAGAAAAAAATAAATTCAGTGCACCACAGGTGAATGGGTGTGGAGTGTAATTAGAATAAAGTTCATTCCATCCAAAATTGCTTTTAAGCAAACCATCCGCGAACCTCCATATTTTAATACCATCTGTAGTAAAAACTGACTTGCAACACACCATTGGATCCCAAAGCACCACTGGGCCAGGACAGGGCGTGAGAGCAGCTGCTGTTTCCCAGAATGTTTCATTTAAATGCACACAGAGACACAAAACCAAAACCAACAATAAGACTTTAGTGCCAAAACACACCTCAGTTGGACAAGTGGAAGCCATTTGAATTCACAGGCCCGTGGGCTGCCTTCGCTTTCAGGGTTGGGAACACCCTGCCCGTGGGCTGTAGACAGCCCGTGAAACCATCTGGTCTGGCCTTGCCAGGGAAACCATAGGTGGAACTCTAAATCCAATAAATCTGTAGAGGCTAATTTTTAGGTTGATGCTTTTGTATGGCCCGTTAGTGATGTTGTAAATATCCAAACAGCCCTGGGCAGGAAATAGCTTCCCTACCCCTGCAAGTGATTTGCAGAATTTTCCAGTTAACCCTCCTGTCTCCACCAGCGCACACACAGCCTCTTCTTCCCACACCTGGAAGGGACAGTGGAGGCAACAAATTGAACCCAAATCAAAAGGAAGCGATCTTGATGCAGCACTGAGAACGCCAGGATGATTAATCTCCTCTGGGCCATCTCGAGTGGAGTGTAATGGTTTTGGTCCCCAAACACTAGCGCCTCTCTTTCCTGAAGCGGCAAAATTACAGGTAATTGCTTTTGGGAAGAGCCAAATAGCGGATGGCTTCTGCTCTGACCAGATTTATTTTAATCCTCAATAAACAGAGTAATAGCATCCTTTCCTCTACTCTCCAGGTCATTAGGGAGGCTTGGGCTGTGACCGTCCCTGGACGCAGGACCTGCAACCAAATGCAGCAAGCTGCACCACAGATGATCACCCCATCTTATTGTCAGGTTGCAGAAGAGATGGCCCATAAACAATCTGGAGTCTTCTCCTGGCAGCCGTTGCCCAGAGCCACATGGAAGGAAAGGGCACAGTGGAAAGAGAGCTGAGGGCTTGGGCCGAGAGGTGAGGGGTGGGGTTTCTGGCAGAGCCCCTCCCTTCTCCCATTCTACAACCCTAGGGGCTGCCCCCACGGGGCATGGATGGAGAGTGCCCCCTTCCCAGGTGGTGAGGCAGAGAGGCAGGTCTGGGGGGCTGGAGGAATCTTCCAGAATACATGAGAAGAGTCATCCTGGGCACACCCCATGGTGGCTTCCCCACTCTGACCTTTTCTCCTCTTGCCTCCCTCTCCAGGGGAACCCAGCTCCCCTATGTACCTCTCCTGCAGACTCCAACTCCCCAGCCCTCTGCTAGGGCTGACCCACCCTTACTTGTGGACTGTGAACCTAGGGAGGTGAAGAAACTGCTCACACCAGGCGCCTACTGTATGCCTGGCACAATATTAGGTGTTTTAAATGTTTCCCCACTCTGTTTTCTTTGAAGAAGTCACTCCCCTTGGCCTTGTTTTGAGGCCCAGAGGGGCTAAGCATCTTAGCCAGAAACACATAGCATAGTGCACAGTAGAACCAAAATGTAACCCTGAGTGTGTGTAACTCCAAAGCTTGGGAGGGTTCCCTCTAGCAGTCACAGCCTCTTTGGCACTGCGTCTAGGTGTCTTGCCCTCAACCCCACCCTCCAACCAATTGCTGACCTGGGAATCTGGCTGCCCAGGCCTCAGTCTCAGCTCCGCTTCCAGAAGTCAGGAGGGAAATTCAGAGACAAGTTCCTTTCTCTCATACACACTTTGGAGAGGGGGCAGCACAAAGCTGATCCCAGGCATTGGCTGGGAGGTAGTCCCGGCATCTAAGAGTAGCCAGGCTTTCTGAGCTAGGGCCAGAGCTGGATTCCTCCTACAACTGAAGCCAAGGCTGCTGCAGAGAACACAGAGTTCCTGTCCTCTCCTGAGGGGCACTGAGGTTGATGAGGTTGCTTGCTGGTCTCAGACACACACACACACACACACACACACAAATTGAAGCTCTGAACTATGATCTGAGGCAAAGCTTGGCCCATCAGATACTTTGTGCAGAACTGAATATTGAACAGCAGACCATAGATGGATGGGAGTTCCATTCCATCCCAGCAGGGGGAGTGCTTGCACCCCAACATCTCAGAGTACCCCTGGCTTTCTCCCTCTGAGCCCTAGGTTCTCCATCTGAAGAACCCCAGCACCTGAAGCTACTACAATATGTTGTGATATTTTTTTCAAAACAACATATTCATTTAACTACCTGTCTTGGTATCATGTACCTTAATTCCCCTGCCTGTTCAGGTTGCCCTACTCCTCCAGCCCCAGGCAGGGCCATAGTGCTTTTTTCTGCTGCAGTGCTAAGACATCAGAAGCTCACTTGTGCAGCCCAGCCCAGCCCAGCCCATTGCCCTGGTGGAGCAGAACATGCCAACCTTTCCTCCTGTGGCAGGAGCCAGATGAACAATGCAGTCCTGCAGGAGCGTGGCTCTGACCCAGCCCCTCGCAAAAGCTGACTTACAGAACAAGGAGAGGAAGCCTCCGCTGTGATGTGCCAACTGCCATGATGGAGGGCAGCAGCCACTCGGTGGCAAACAAGCATTTCAGCATAACCTCCTAATGGCCTGGTCCTTTTCCAGCTCAGGCAGGGTGGAGATGTGGGCCTACCAGATACTGTGGTCCTTTTACACCTATTGAGAATCTTGTTTGAGCACTGCTCGAGGCCTCAGTCAACACACCTAACAAATGGGGTGACAACATGGGTGAACCTTACCTGCCATGTGGAAGCCTGAACACACTTGCCAAGGAGCAAGTGTCCATGTCTGCTGGCCTCCTCCCACCCAGAAGGCTAACAGGTCTGTCAGGCTGCTTAGCCCTTTTTCATGTTTTCTGGTCCAGGGTTTGCATTTCACAGCTGGTTAGCCCTTGATCAGAAACATGATCCTCAGTCATCCCTTATCAAGGAGGAGCTGTCAGGTATTTTAGAGCTTAGGTAGGAGTGCACAGGATTAGAGGGAGTCACTGGAGCCTGCAATGGGGCAGGTAAGAGTCCCCAGAGAAGCTGAGAGTGACATCCTGTCTGGTGAGGACCATGCACAGCCAGTGATGGTGGATAGAGGGTTGGAAGGTGGAGAGTAGAAGCCATTTCTGAGCTGGCGCCGCAGCTCACTAGGCTAATCCTCCACCTTGTGGTGCCAGCACACCAGGTTCTAGTCCCGGTCGGGGCGCCGGATTCTGTCCCGGTTGCCCCTCTTCCAGGCCAGCTCTCTGCTGTGGCCCAGGAGTGCAGTGGAGGGTGGCCCAAGTGCTTGGGCCCTGCACCCCATGGGAGACCAGGATAAGTACCTGGCTCCTGCCATCGGATCAGCGCGGTACGCCGGCCGCAGCAGCCATTGGAGGGTGAACCAACAGCAAAGGAAGACCTTTCTCTCTGTCTCTCTCTCACTGTCCACTCTGCCTGCAAAAATAAATAAATAAATAAATAAATAAATAAATAAATAAATAAATAAAAAACATTGCCTTTAAAAAAAAAGAAGCCATTTCTCTTCACTTGTGGTGTTAGGGGGGTCGTGGCAGATCAAGAGCTCTCTTGGGACCAAGCCAAGAGTGAAGGTTTGGGTTCCACCAACGTGGAAAGGGTGAGAGCCATGCTCTGCTTCTGGGGGAACTGTGGAAGGAAGGAGGGCAGCCTTCAGATGTGTATGTGCCGTGTCTCACCCCTTGGAGAGACACCAGAGCCACCAGGAGGAGGCAGGGCATAAGGGTGAGACCAAGGCCTTGCTGTAAGATCTGCTGGATCCAATGGCTTGCCTTGGTGCTGGGGTGAAGACTTGGGGGCAGACAGTCAGGTGGGCTGCAATGTCAGTTTCCACATGTCTGCCTTGTGCCTGGACTGCCACATACTCTCTAGCTTCACAGCAAGACCTACTGTTGTGTATTTTTCCAGCTTGATGCAGAAAACAATGGTGTTCTCGACTTGAACCATTATGTTCTTCCTCTGCAAACCAATAATGGATACCTATTCAACAATTACAAAAAAAATTGATGTGAATATAATTTCCTCAATTTGGAGATTTTTTTCTTCCTTAACTCATTGAGATATCTGCTACCTCCTGTCAAACCTAGAATTTAGCAAACATAATGATCATTTTGCCAGGCAATTATGCATGATGTTCATATCAATATTTCATGGTGATCTGCAAGGAGGAACTGGAACCTTGGCTGCTCTGCTAGTGATGGTGTGTGTAATGAGGTCCCATAAAGAGACATTCCCAGAGAGGTAGAACCAAGGAGCAGAGTGGGCTCCTGGAACCCATGGCAGACACTACCTCAGCAGTTTTTCTGACTTCCCTGCATTTTTGGGAGATTTAAGTCAATATTTTGCTTTTGAAGACCTCAAGCTGGGTAATTTGTAGACTAGGTACTAGCCTAGAGCCTTTTAATGCACATCCTTAGAAGTCAAAAGTAGAAAGAATATAGAGAATTATTAGCAGAACTATCCTAAAAACAACTAGCTAGATTCATGGAGATAACTAAAAGCAAAATCCACAGGTGAATGTCTGAATATTCAAATGTTTTTGCAAAAGCTAACTGCTATGGGTAGAATTACATCCCTCTCCAAAATGCACATGAAGTCCTGTGCCCCAGCACTTTGGAACTGTCGCTCCCCCTCTTCGTGGAGGAACGACACAGGACCCTGCGCTGTTTTTTCGTCTGCTCGGCCCTCCCCGGGTTTGCTGCTGGTTCTTCCCGGGTTGGCTACTATCCCTTCCACCTCCGTGGAAGGGCAGTTCCCCCTGGCCACATTCCCCACTTCCGCAGGGGAGCGGCACACCGCCGGCCGGTTCTCTCGGGGGCTGCACGGGTGTTCCTTCAGCTAGATGTTCCCCATAGATGTTCCTGGTGCATGCCGTCTCTCTCCTCCTTTACAGTCCTCCTCCGCCAATCCCAACTCGGCTGAGTACGCTGCTCTCCAATCAAGAGCAAGTCCTACAGTTAATTGGTTGAACTGGAGGCAGCTGTGCGGAAGCTGTTTACTTCTCTCCCAGCGCCATATTGTGGGAGAGCAGATGCATAGAATAAGTCCTAATTCGAGTAACTTAGTCCAGTCCGGATTGCTCCCCACAGATCCCCCTTTCTTTTTATTTTTTAGCGTTGATACGCGCCTGTCTTCGGTGTCCCGCGGAACACACTCTGCTCTACTTGCTAGAGTTGCCACAGGCTCTTACAAGTCCTATCAATCAGGAAAACCGAATCCGGGTCCTCTCTTCGCCATTGTGAGGAGGTTTTTAGGCGCTGATGCATGCCTGTGTTCGGTGCCCTGCAGCGCATGCTCTGCTCTGCCCGCAGGGGCTTACAAAACCTATCAGGCAAACCGAATCCAAGCCTTCTCATTGCCTTATTGTGGGGGAGACTTATTAGTGTTGGTTCGTGCCTATCTTCGGTGACCTGCAGCTCATACTCTGGTCGAGCTTTGCTGGCGCTTACCGCCTTAAATCAGGCAGACCGAATCCAAGCCTTCTAATTGGCATGTTGAGGGGAGGCCTTATTTTTCTCTATTTCTCTATCTCCGGGCATTCCTACCTCTCCCATTTCACTTCTATCTTCCAGCATTCCCATTTCTCTTTTACTTCACTTCCAAACTTCTGTTTCTCTTATCCCTGCGGCTTTCCGGCACCTCGCCCCGCCGGCGGGTTCCCGGCTCTGCGCCGCTTCAGCCCGCGCGCCTCTCTGCGCGGCTTCCCGGCTTTGCGCGGTCCGCGGTCTCCACGCTTAACCCTTTCGCGTCTGAACCACGGCCTACGCCAGCATTCCCTATCTATTCACGCCCCGTGCTCTCTCTGCACGCGGCGGCTTCCGCGAGTAACACAGCGTAGCTTGCGTCTCCGCCACTAGGATTCAATCTAAGTTCCCCGGGCTAGCCTGGCGAATTCAACCCAGCGTACGTCTCCGCCCCACGATCTGGCTTCCCGTCCTTTGCTCCCCGGGCTAATCAGACGGATCCCAATCTGGCTTACGTCTCAGCTTCTGGTTTTAACTTTTCGCCCCCTATTCCCGGGCTAACTTGAGAATCCCAAAGTGGCTTTCGTTTCCGCCTTGGCCTGCCCCCCGCGGCTTCAATTTCCCTAACATTTTTCTCTACCCGGTATGTTTCCCCAAGCTTTCCTCCAACGATATTCCTCCCTCATTTCTCCTGGCCTCTCCCCACAGTCCGCGTCCGAGTCTGTTTGTTCTAGCTTTCACTTTCGCTTTCGACCTTAGAGATTCCTCCCAGCTTCCCCCCGTAGTCCGTATCCGAGTCTATGCCTAGGCTTTCAATAGCTTCTTCCGGCACCTTTTTCGTCCGGCTTTTCCCTAGGCTGTTTGCTAGTCTCTCTCTCCGATATTTTCCCTAGTTCTTCCCGTTTCTTCCCTCCTAAGTTTGCTATCCATCCTAGGTTTCCTATCCAAGCTAGGTTTCCTATCCGAGTCACGGCACCATTATGTCGCTCCCCCTCTTCGTGGAGGAGCAACACTGAACCCTGCGCTGTTCTTTCGTCTGCTCGGCCCTCCCCGGGTTTGCTGCTGGTTCTTCCCGGGTTGGCTACTATCCCTTCCACCTCCGTGGAAGGGCAGTTCCCCCTGGCCACATTCCCCACTTCCGCAGGGGAGCGGCACACCGCCGGCCGGTTCTCTCGGGGGCTGCACGGGTGTTCCTTCAGCTAGATGTTCCCCATAGATGTTCCTGGTGCATGCCGTCTCTCTCCTCCTTTACAGTCCTCCTCCGCCAATCCCAACTCGGCTGAGTACGCTGCTCTCCAATCAAGAGCAAGTCCTACAGTTAATTGGTTGAACTGGAGGCAGCTGTGCGGAAGCTGTTTACTTCTCTCCCAGCGCCATATTGTGGGAGAGCAGATGCATAGAATAAGTCCTAATTCGAGTAACTTAGTCCAGTCCGGATTGCTCCCCACAGGAACATGCCCTTATTTGGAAATGGAGTCATTGCAGATATCATCAGTGAAGATGAGGCCCCACAGGAGTAGGGTGGCCCCTAATGCAACATGACTATGTCCTTGCGGAAAGGGGAAATCTGGACACAGGTGCACACACAAGGAGAACACCCTATGAACAAGTGGAGCTGTGCTGCTACCAGCCAAGGAAGCACCAGAGTCTAGCAACAGACACATCCCTGAGACCTGCAGGGGGAGCAGGGCTTGTGGGCACTTTCATCTCAGACTTCCGAGCTGGGAGACAGTGCACTCCTGTTGCTTAAGCCCCTCTGTGGGACTTGTTCCTGCAGCTTAGCAAACTTATACATGGCTGTCATCCCTAGCAGGGTCTGGGGGCCATGGCAGCGTTGCAGAGCTTCAGTGTACCTTTGGGGTCCATTCCCTGTTGAAATGAGGGCTCCATCACAGTAGTGCTGGAGAGGACCATTCTCCTATCAGCTGAGAACACCCTAGACAGATGAGAGAGTCTGCAAGTGAGCTGTGATTGGAAGTCTTCAGGGTATTTCTTACTTTATTTTTGTAATATCCCAAGCAAGGCATACTTAGCACCTAATTCCATTTCTTGATTAAACATTAAAGGTTTGCACTGGCTCAGCAGAACATGGAGTTATCTGCTAACTTGCAATCATGCTAAATTCATAAATCTAATTTGGCTCTGGCATGAAGCCAGAAGCAAATGCAAGACATTAACATTTTTGAACTATCAGGACAGAAAAATGAAAATTATTCTGATGTTATTGTTGTTTTAATTGATTGATTTGATATGAATTCTAGAGGACATAGGCAGACTCCTGAATGTGGGGAGAATAGAAAATGGGAAAATGAAGCTCACTGCCTTTTAGCTGCTCTGTTATAAAAATTCAGTCATGAAAGACATCACCGAAGTCCTCCTGTGTCAAGCTGGCTTCTGACTTACGAAACAAGGAGTCCTAAAGGGATCACCTTGTACAAGCTTCACCTTTTACAGACGAGAAGGTGAAGGTCAGCAAGTTAATGCAGATCAAAAATGAATCTTGATGTGAATGGAAGGGGAGAGGGAGTGGGAAAGGGGAGGGTTGTGGGTGGGAGGGACGGTATGGGGGGGAAGCCATAGTAATCCATTATTCGTACTTTGGAAACGTATATTCATTAAATAAAAGTTAAAAAAAAAAAAAGCCTAGGGTGATTACTGATGCCATAAACAAGAGTGTCAATTTGTTAAGTCAACAACAGGAGTCACTGTGCACTTACTCCTCATGTAGGATCTCTGTCCTTAGTGTGCTGTACATTGTGATTTAATGCTATAACTAGTACTCAAACAGTATTTTTCACTTTATGTTTCTGTGTGGGAGCAAACTGTTGAAATCTTTACTTAATGTATGCTAAACTGATCTTCTGTATATAAAGAGAATCGAAAATGAATCTTGATGTGAATGGAAGGGGAGAGGGAGTGGGAAAGGGGAGGGTTGGGGGTGGGAGGGACCTTATGGGGGGGAAGCCATTGTAATACATAAGCTGTACTTTAGAAATTTATATTCATTAAATAAAAGTTAAAAATAAAAAAAAAGAAATAAAAAAAAAAAAAAGAAAAAAAAATCATTTGCTGAGGCTCCACTGTGTTCCAGCACCAGGGATATCAGCATGGGTCCTGTCCCCTGTCTTCAAGGATCATATGACAGAGGGCAGAGCGTCAGCAGTTCCCGCCACTGTGATAGAAGCAGTAATGAGCAGCTCATGGGACAGCAGAACAGCACCAAGCAGGGAGGTGTTCAAGGGTGATTTCTGGAGGGGGGACACAGGGCAATTGAACCGGCAGAATAACCAGAGCCAACCAGGTGAAGCAGGAGGAAGGCTGAGCACTTTTGGAAGCAGGGACGAGTCACAGCCCAAAGCAGAGAGACAGAGCAGTGCTCCAGGCCTGCAGGGCTTCAGTCATGATCCAGGGATCTCAGTCATCACTGGAAAATGATGGAATCTTTGAGGTGCTTTGGGAAGAATCATACAGAATTCATTTCAGGCCTCATGGGGCATGATGGGGTCACCCTCCACAGGTGGTTCCCAGACTACAGGTGCTGGTGGCTGGCAGCAGAGCCCACGCCTTCCAGGGTACATTTAGAAATGCCTGGAGAAATTGTCAGGGTTGCCACAACTTGGGGGAATGCTACTGGTATCCAGGCAGTAGAGTTCAGTGATGCTGTTAAACACCCAGCAGTGCTCAGGACAACTCCCCACAACAGAGGTTGTTGCAGACGTAAAGGGACACAGACTGAGACTGAAAAACTCTGTCCCTACCTCGTTATTAGTAAGAGGAACGGAGTGACCACCAGCCAGCAGGATGCTACCCTGGCCTAGCCAGCTGTCCCCAAGGTACACATGACAATAGGCAAGAGGGACAGACACAAGGCAACACATGGGCTCTACCAGGAAGGAGGAAGGTAGGGCTTGGAAGTAGGGTTGGCACTCACCAGGGGTCCTCACCATGGACAGGGACAGCAGACCACTGAGTCTCACCCAAGAAAGCCTCCTTCCCATTGATCTCCTGGGAGGAGTGGGCAGGCCAGCATGGTGCAAAACAGCTGCCTTATTCCTGGGAGACAGAGGGCAGGGACCAAGCCAATTTTGTGGGCCCTGAAGCACACAATTTGGGAAGCCTTTTTAAAAAAGTACAAAATTAGAAACAGCAGTATATCTAGAAGAACACATCTAAGCAAATTGCACATTTACAATACACTAACAAGCACCACAGATGGAAGGGGCTGGGCTAACGCAGGGCCCAGAGCACAGGCCTCATTGGCTGGCTGTGCAGGCAGCATGGCTGAGGGTGAATGAGGCCTGTGGGGAAGTGATGAGACTCCGGCTTGGATCCCAGCAGGAGATACAGTCACCGCAGAGATCCTGCCCAGGCAGCATTGCCCTCATTCCTCATCCAGAGGAGAGCAGAGTTCCCTGTAAACTTCCTCCAGTGGAGGCACACGGGAACCCCCTCAGCCCCAGTCTCTTTAGTGCAGGCAGCTGGAGGAGCAGTGAGAACTGCAGCCACTGCTGAGGGACCTGCCAGCCAGGCTCTGCTGGCCCCACTATGAGGGGCATCAGGAAAGTCACCTCCAACCACTTGAGAGAGAGCTACAGCAGGGGGAAGGGGCTCCTGATCTTGAAGACTTGGCTGGAGACAGGGGTGCATGGGCAGCTTCCTCCCCTTTTCTGGCTATCACAGGAGGTGCCCCTCTGAGCACCACCTACCCCAAAACTCAGTAGCCCCCAATAACATGTCCTGACCTCTGTTTCTGTAGCTGAGAAGTGGGGGCACAAGTAGTAATACAGACATCATGAAGTTATTACAGCAGTTAACCTCCTCTAGGCTCCTTTCTACAGCCTACGAGGTCCCTTGTGCTTCTTCCTTTGGGCTCTTGCTTTGTCTCTGTGTGTCACTCCACTCCTTCAGGTGGACTTCTTCCTGTTCCTCAAGGGCACTGTATCCTGCCCTACCTCAGGGCCTGTGCACTTGCTGTTCCTGCAGACGGGGAGGCTGTTTGCTCTGCCTTTCACCAGGCTTGTTCTTTCTTGGCTTCAGGACTCATCTTGTAGAATCTTTCAGGAACCCCTCCTGGGTCTCTGGGTCTTGTCGGTTCCCACACCTGGTCTCCCCTCCTCGTTGCTTTTTATCCTACTATCTCCCTTCCTGGTTCCACATTTTTTTCTCTGTCACTGTCATTAGTCTCTCCAGCTAGAAAGTCATCTCTATTGAGTGCAGGGCTGTGACTCCACTCACAGCTGCATGCAGGGATCCCAGAGCCTGGTCCAAGGTAGACCCTCAAGGAATCTGCTGGATGAATGAATGCATTAATTTATAAATAAAAGAATGAGACAATGCAAGCCAAAGTCCTTGTGATACCAATAAATTGTAATTTCCCTTCTTCCTTTACTCTTAAAAATAGACTTGCATCTTTGGTTTGAGGGGAACCTGGGCAGGGGCTGGCAGATATGTGCTAGTGTGAGATCTCAAACCTCTGTGTGAGGACAGTTTCTAGTCCTCCCACGTGTAGGAGATATTCCCAGCTCAGGTGTGTTGTTTGTTTCTATACTCCCTTGTCAAGATATTTCTGGAAAGACTGATTGCAGACCTGCTATTCAACAGAGGAACATAGGTCTGACCCTTGAACATGCATTCTTGTTGAAACATGAGCACCCTAATCCCAGAGCCACCTTGGAGGTAGAGAGAACTCATGGCCCCTTTACACCTGCAAGACTCTGAGCTCATTAGTGAACCTCTGAAGCCCTCGCTTTCCCCATCCCTTAATGCAGATGTTCTCATTTGCCCTAATCATCTCTCAAAGATGGTATTGAGTCACAATGAAGGGTTTATAAAGCTAGGAACAACCCCTGGCTTCCCACTGTCCCACACGCTCCTCAGACGCACCCAGCCCCTGCCCCATCTTCCTTGGTGCTTTTCTTCCCAACAGGTGTTCAAACTGAAGACGCAAGTCCACTTTTGAGAGTAAAGCAAGAGGGGGAAGTGCAATTCATTAATCACCTTCGGTATCACAAAGACTGGCTTCCACTGTCCCATTCTTTTATTAATTAATGCATTCATTTATTCATTCAGCACAGATTCCTTGAGGGTCTACCATGGACCAGGCTCTGGGGTCCCTGCATACAGCCATGAATGGAATCACAGTCTTGCACTCAAGGGGAGCCTGCAGATCCTCCTGTGTGCCAGACACAGAGCTCTCTAGACAGGACCAAGGCCATCACCCAGCCTCCTGGGCATATACCCTCTGGGACAGGGAAAACCTGATTGGACATTGGCTTTATTGTGCAAGAAAGAGGCAAATGGGCTTGAGAGAATGTGGCATAGTGGTCAGCCATGGGCTGAGTGGACAGGAACAGTCACGTTGGCCACCTAGAGCCAATGTCTTCTTTCTGGGCTGTGATGCCCTCCCTTACAGTGTGTGCCTATGCATGCGTGTGTGTGCATGTGTGTGTGAGTGTGTGTGTAAGGAGTAAACCAGGCGCTGTGGTTCATAACTTGGAGATCTCAATAAAAACTCCTCTACCTCCAGAGAACAAATAAAAATCCCAGCAAGCAACAGTAGGATCCCCTGAAGCTCAACAAGGACCCCAGAGCAAGGATCTTTGGGTCTTTAAGGGACTTCCAAACTCTAGTTGAGCTCATGGTTCTTTAGGACAAACTGGGGTGGAACTGACCACAAAGTCCCTGCTGAGCCAAGGGCAGGGATGTCCCTTGGGAATGCCGGAGAAGACAGGGCATCCTGTCACCTCTAACTTCCCACCACTCACTGGAGCCCACCCCAAACCTGTGCCCACAGCAGCCTGCAGAGACGTGTCAGGGAAGAGGAAGATCTCAGGTAGAAGGAGCATGACCTACCACAAGAGGCTCAAGAAAGAAGTAGGAGCTAAACAGTTAAAGGAAAATTAATTGAATATTTCTAAGTGACTGACAGAGAGGATTTTAAATGTTCCCAATACAAAGAAATGATGAGACTCTAGGGCGATGGATGCCCCGATGACCCCGATGTGGTCATTACACATTGTAGACAAGTATTGAGATGTCACACTGTCTCCCAAAAATATGCAGAATCTCCATGTGTCAAATAGAAACAAAATATATGTTAAACCATGTTACAGGGAAATACTGATAATGACAACATTAATTAGTAGTTAGTGACAGCTTGCTGTGTACCTGCTGCTGTTCTAAGCACTGTGCGAGAATAAAGTCCTTAATGCTCACAACCGCAGCACAAAAGGCCAATGCCTTCATCTGTGTTAAGTTCTTTCTCCTTTCTTTACCTGATTAGTGGTTGTCAGGGGAGAGATCCTCTTTCTCATTTGAAGACAAAGAAGCCGAGGCTTAGAAGGCGGAAGGGAGTCATCCAGGGTCACACAGTTCTTGCTTCCCTGGACCCAGGGAGCTAGCCTTGCTTCTGTGCTCTTTCTGCTACCCTGTGTTGAGCCAGCAGAGGGAAGAAGAGAGCAACAATGCTCTTTCCCCAGGCCTGCCAGGGGAGGACAAGGGGAAGCAAGGATGCATCTGCCTCCCCATTTAAAACAGAAACGAAACAAACTTATTTCTTAGCTAGCAGGCTGTTCACACTTGAGCCAGTCATTCATCCATCTGAATTTAGTCCCTATGACTATACAACAAATAAGATAGTGTTTGCCCCATAGGGATCCAAGGTTTAAATGACACACACTTATAAAGCATTTAGCAGTCTGGCACAAAGCAGGCACAGCAGATATTAGCCAGTGCTCCATCATGCCCTGTTTCACCCAGTGTTTCATTCCTGCCTTCAACCATTTTAATTCGGCAAACATTGATACATGTAGTGCCTGATATGCAAAGTACCTGGCCCTAGGTATGTGTGTGTGTGGGGGGTGAGCATTCAGATGTATTCTCCCAGAGCCAGGTGGAGGTGGGGGCAGTAGGAAAGAGGAGGGGGCCTCTGTGGGCAGGAGGCAGGAGGGGCGCCTGCTTGGAGCATGGAGCCTTCAGGAAGGCTTCTGCGCAGGCCTCCGTCCACACCCCTAGGATCCTCACACTCAAGGAAAGGGCTCACACATCTGCATCTGTACCAGGCTTTGCAAACGGTTCTGATAAAGAGCTGGATTCAGGGGCCCACTTCCACTGAAATAGGCGTAGGGTGTGTCCCCCTGCAGGTGAGGACCACGAGGACCCTCACCAGGGAGTTGTCTGAGTACAGGGACCTGCATGAGGCTTGAAGATGCCTTACGATGAAAGGGATATGGGGACATGTCCTCCACCACCCCCAGTGATCTCACTTGAATGTCATCCCTCTTCTTTGACCTCCAGTTCTCCACCTTTAAGTCAGGAGTCACAGCTGATTCTTGAGATACCTTTCAGCCCTGGCATGATCTTGATGCAGACACTGCTGCTCAGAAAGGCAGCCTGTTAGATGAATCAATGTGAACCTCATGGGGGAGAGCCACTCCCTGCCTGCTATATCTCCTGTTACCCACAGGGAAAGCCCCAGACCTTCACCCTGCAGCCCGGGCCCCTCGTGGATACAGCCTCTCCTCCTCTGCCCTTCCTGACCCCTTCATCCTTCAGTTACAATGAAGTGACCTACTCACTGTTCCCCAGGACCGAACGCCACGTCACTTGCAACCCTGAGTTCCACTTCCTTCTTCCTGTCTTCACCCAGCTCTGCACTTGCAGCAGAATATGGCAATCCCTGCTGGGCTCTGTGCAAACGCCACCTCCTCCATGAGGTCATCCTTGAATTCTCCCACATCAAGCAACTGTTTGTGTTTAGTCTCCTATGCCAGACTTCACAGCATTCTCACTGTTCTACCATCAGCCAGCACTCAGAGAGTTCCCAATGTGCCCAGCCTTCTGCACTCCGAGCTGCAGCTCTGCTTTGTTACTTCCTCTCACAGGCCAATGCTGTGGAACACTGCCACCACCGTTCTGAGGACACAGAGATCCAGGACGGATAAATGAATGGCCTGTGGAGATTCTGCTGTGTATTCCAGTGGCCCCACATCACTTGCTAGTTGGGGAACTCCTCTTGCATGCTGCCGGCTGCATTTCTCAGACCCTGCAAGGGGAGCTCAGCAACTGGTATGAGAGGATGCAGCGTCTCCCAGGAAGATGACATCAGCAGGTGCAGACTGAAAGGTGTTTCTTCGTATATTTAACAACTGGAAGAATCACTAAGAAACAAAAACTTAGGGCCAACTCCACTCTAAGCCAAGCCAATTAAGCTCTAACCACAGCTGTTCTTGGCTGCTGGAGGCTGAGAGAAATATCCCCATCGAAGGCATGGGGTTCAAAACTAAACTTACAAAGAATCAGGAAATGGTTGGGTGATGCAATTTTTTAAAAAATTAAGCCTTAAAAAAATCCTGGGAGTTGAAAATAAAGTCAGGACTATGTCACAAGTGAAATCCAATTTTTGACTGTTGAATACGGTAGCAAAGATGGGAAGCAAAAAGCCCTTGAACAAGGCCCATGGCCAGACCCCTTCCCTGACTGCACAGTTGCTTTGTGATTCAAGCAGTTGCTCAGGTGGGCAAAGCTGTCTGTCTGTAATCGTCCCAGTGGCAGGCAGCATTAATGGAGTGTGTGTGGGACTGGCCTTTGGGAACAAGGTGTTTGAGAAACAACTGCCAAGGGTTAAGAACTGGGAGTTTGTGTTTAATTTGTGCAGAAACGACTCCTAGATCTCCTTTTTGTTCTGAGGAACTCTTTCTTGGCTTTTCAAATCTCGAAATAAATAGGAAAGGGGAGAAAAAGTGAACCGAAGTAGTTTCAATTTGCAACAAAAGTACAACTTCAATTGATTTAAAATGGGGAGCAACACAGGTAATGATCACAAAACAGAGGTTGGAATTAGTCAATAAATAAGGTTCAAGGTCCCAGGCCTGACTTCTTTCATTAGCTTTAAGGAACAAGAATAAAAAGTTAGGTGGTTCCATTTATCAGTCTTCCAATAAAAGCAAAAAGAGGTGCATCTCCCAGCTTAGGACCTGGAGCTGGTCTTGGGAGGACCTGAGATCTGGTCTGGAATTGACCCCCAGCAGCATGATTTGACCTGTGTCAATGTGGGATGAGTTGCAGCCTCCCAGGAGCTTTGGCTGCTCCCAGCTGGATGCCATCACCACTGAGAACCCTGGGTCCTTATGTTTCAGTGATGGTCTGACGAAGCATAGCACCAGCAGGGCATCAAATAATTCCTCCTTCAGTCTTCCTCCCCCTTCCCATGGCCCGTCCCACTCTGGCTGTCCGACACAGGGAAATGCTTTCATTAATTCAGAGTCTAGACTTGGACAGTTCATCACCCAGTAGGAGCACAACCTGGACCCTGGGTGTGGGACAGTGCTGAGATGACAAGGTGTTTGGAACCATTGCTGGTGTACAGTAAACATTCAACACTTGCTAGTCTTTATTATTGTTGTGATTACTTTTCTGATCAGTACCCATTGGAGGACAAGACTTATACTGAGTGTGTGTCTGGATGTGTTGAGATGGAGGAGAAGCAGTGAGCACAGTGCATCATGTGACATGAAGAAAGAAGGTCAAGGAGGGCTGGGGATGAGAGCAAATGGGACATCCGTTTGGAGCAGTCCATTCAGAGTTTACTTTCTAAATAGCAGGATATACCCCCTGAGCCTGAGCCACTGACAAAGGAGCTGCACATGCTGATAAGAGGCAAGGCAGGAAGGGTCTTATGCAACACCTCCGTGCAACTTGGAGTTTTGGCTTTCAGATTCTTAAACGTTTCCATCTCTGAAACACACAGATGGAAGAACAAGGAATCTGAGGTTCTGGGGAAAAGCCCAAAGAAGGTTTTTCTAGGCAGGGTTGATGTTTTGAAAGAGTCTTATATTCTACCTTTAACACTTATTCTAAGTTTGTGTTCTACCCTGTAATACAATTAAACACAAAAATAAAAATGATGGAATTCTTGGGAGATGCTGTGTGGGTACATAGGGCAGGGGTTCCTGCTACTCATCCCTGGAAACAGCACCCCCAGAGGGAGAAATTCCATGGTGGGTGATGAATAGCCATGTAGGGAAGGGTTTTGGGAGGGACAGAGGTGTGGTTAAGAGAACATTTCAGAAAGATGGATTCAGTGAGTTAGAGGGAGCGAGTCAGGGGCTGGGACTCTAGCTCAAAAACAGCTGGAGTGGCCCATTGCTTGAAGACAGGAGGGCGCAGGGGTGGAATTCAGAATGGTGTCACCTGCCACAGTGCTCCAGGAGCTGTCTTCAACGTGAGGAATTGGGGCCACTCTCACTTTTCCTTCTCATTTAGGATGGTGATATTGTGTTTTAAAGGTTCTTGGTTCTGAAGATTCAACATTGCTATTTGGTGTAACTGGTTCAAACTTAAAAACTTTTTTTCTGTGTTGATATCACCTTACCAAGCTTCACCCAGCAATGGCTGGCAGCCACTTGATGGGAGAGTAGAGGTGATGGGGAGCTACTCTAGGCAGTCCATAATTCATCTGAAGAGCCTTTTGGTCTTCAGTCCATACTGGGCATGCTGATAAGCTTGCTGCCCAAGGCTGCCAGTCTCTGTTTTGATCACGTTTGAGCTGTTTTCTGTGCAGAATGGGGCATCCTGGTGCCCAATATCCAGTTCATCTTTCTTTTTATTTTTTTAAAAAGATTTATTTGTTTATTTGGAAGGCAGTTTTATGAGGAGGTACAGATATATATATATATTATATATATATGAGAGAAAGAGAGAGAGAGAGAGAGAGAGAGAGAGAGAAAGGTCTTCCATCTGCTGGTTCACTCCCCAAATGGCTGCAATGGCTGGAGCTGAGCTGATCCAAAGCCAGGAGCCAGAAGCTTCTTCTGGGTCTCCCTTGTGGGTATAGGAGCCTAAGGACTTGGGCCATCTTCTACTGCTTTCCAAGGCTATAGCAGAGAGCTGGATTGGAAGTGGAGCACCCGGGACTCAAACTGAGATGCTGGCATTGGAGGCAGCAGCTTTACCCACTACACCACAGCGCTGGCCCCAGAGCCTATCTTTATGTAACACTCAGCATGCATCGTCCCCCTTGTCAAGGAACTAGCCATCCGCCCAGCCCCACACTGTCTGAGGAGGAAGCTCCCTACAGCTCAGCCCCGCTCTGTGGCTCCCAACCCCATGAGCCTCTTCCTTTCTCAAACCGTCCACTTCCATCCTCTCTTTAATTTTTTTGTTTAAGCTTCTGTGTGTTGTCTTTGGATGCCTGACAACTCTGTTTTGTCAAAACAGGCAGGGAAGCAAAGAAACAAAAACAAACAGAAAAACAAGACAGGAAACTATCTACAATGGTAAGAACCAAATAAGAAGTAAAATCTCCCCAATGGAGGCATGCATTTGGCCTAGGAATTAACATGCCCATGTTGCACCTGGCTCTGGCACCTGACCCGAACTTCCTATTAATGTGCACCCTGGGAGGCAGCATGAGATAGCTCAAGTAACTGAGTCTCTGCCAACCTTGTGGGAGAGACCTGGATTGAGTTTCTGGCCCTTGGCTCTTGTGGGCATTTAGGGAGATGGGAACTCTCTTTGCCTCAAAAAAACAAACAAAAAAACCTCACCAGTTTTCCCTGTTTTATGCCTGTGTTTCATGTTCCCATGTTCCCCTTTCCCCAACTCTTCCAAGCTAAATCTCTTAATGGTGTAAGTTTCCATGTTTGTACACCTTCTTATCTGTGTCTGAAAGCAGGGAGTTTAACACCAGCTGGTCAGAATTGTAGCTAGAGAGTCCTGGGAGATGGTGGATGGGTTATCAACATACCTGGTGAGCTCTGGTGATGCTTCTGTTGCTGGAGGCGGGACAACAAAGCCTCCCTGGACCAGCCCTCATGACCCAGAATACACTGCCTGTTTACCTTGCGCCTTCCAGGAGGCTCCTCCAGTGATTGTGATGGTGAAGTTGGCCTGGGCAGGCAAGAGAAGGCAGAGGATTGTGGGAATGAATCACTTTTGGAGAGCTTTGGGCCTCTTGCCCCCCACAGAAGTTTGCTTGTGCTGTAGAACCCCAGGGCTGGGAATACCTGTGTTTTGATTCCATGCCTGCTGTATTTTGACCCATTGATGACCTCCTGCTCCCCCAAATTCAGAATTACCCCCAACCCTGTCTATTTCTTAATTTTGTCTCTTGCTTTTTCTTTTCTACCAGCTGTTGTGTTGATTGTTGGGGATTCCATCCTCTACCAATCCATTCACCAACTAATAAACAAGTCATGGTGACTGAGTGCTTACTGTCTGCAAAGCAAGTGTTAGACTCAGGGGTAAAGACAGAAATCTGTCCCCCAGCAGCTTCCAGTCAAACCAAAATACACACACACACACACACACACACACAGAGTTTGATTATATGAGGAAAAAATGAACCAATGTGAAGATGGTGCTGTCATTATGGAACATCCATTGGACATCCACTGCCATGTTGGATACCAGAGATATGGAAAAGAAGGCTGGGAGCTCACATTGGTGAGCACAAAGGGCCCACACCACGTCTGGGGATCTGGAGGAGGTTTTGCTGAGGTGGTGAGGCTCAAACAGTCTCCAGAAAGAGACATAGAGGTCATTTCAGTGAATAAAGGTCACCGAGTTAGCAAAAGATGGAGTAGAAAGGATGTGTCAAGTAGAAGAAAGAGCTAATACAAGGGCTAGTCAAGCATGAATGCTCATGACGTGCTGTGAAAACTGGAAGCAGTTCGTTATAGAGTGAGGCAGGGAGATGGGGCTAGAGGTGGTGGGCAGGGGCCTGTGCATGCTACCTGATTCAAAAGGACGGGATTAGGTCACTGCCAGGGAATGTGGTTGGGAAGCCTTCATACAGTGGGGATCTGGGCTGGAAGGGCTTTCCAGTAAGGAAGTTCAGTGCTGTTTGGCTGAGGGTGCTATCAGAGCTGTGGTTGTTAGATCCATAGGCTGGGCAGGAGTAGGTGATGAGCCCACTGTGGGTCCTGGGAGAGTCCAATAGCCACCAATATGTAATGATGGACATCAGGAATGCCCTGCAGTTATCTTCAGAGGGGTATAGAGCATGATGGAATGGATGGGCAAAGATGAGAACTGTATTAGCAAGCTGGTCACCATCCTGGTTGGCTCAAGTTTTCTTGTGTGATTGTCACAGCAACCCAGCCAATCACATACTATCTCTTTGGTCCATAGAGGGAAATTCAGAATCAGAAATATTAAATAGCTTCCCCAAGGACACCTGGGTAGTGGCTGGATTTGTAGCAAGTTCTGCCTGAATGCTCCCCCTCCCCTCTCCCTTCACGGTCTTTGAATATTTAATTCTGCCTCCTCCATTCATTGTGTAATTACATGGAGAAATATTTATTCACCAGGGTTCCTCCTGCTGAGAGACCACTGAACTTGTCTGGAAGATTTACTAGCATAAGCTGTTAGGGTATAGAGTGTGAAGAAAGAATCTGAGCACACACTCAAACAACAGAGATGACCTCTTAACTGCGATGCCCAAGTCAAGGGTGTTGGTGGCCAGGTTGACATTGCATCTGAACCTTCACTTTCCTTAAAAGACTGTGAATTTGGTCACTGTCTGGTTTCAGTATCTCTTACAGCCTCAAGTAGAAATACCAGCCTTGAAGAATCTCAAAATGGTTTTAGCAGTCATGCCCAATGGGACACTTACTTTGTGCCACGTGATGAGGACAGAGTTACTGTTTTTGCTCTCTGTGGCTTTCCAACACTATGCTATTGCCTGCAGAATTTGAATTGGACACCTTGTCAGTGTGTAATATTGAGTGTTTCTCCTCAGTGTACAAGGATACTTCAAAAAGTTTGTGGGAAAATGGAAGTAAAAGACAATTTTTAAAATTTTAATTGATTTAAAATGTGGGTAGACAGAGAAACACAGAGAGATCTCCCAACTCCTGATTCAGTCTCCAAATTATCTGCAATGGCCAGAGATAGGCCAGGGTAAATCCAGGGGCAAAGTACTCAGTTTGGGTCTCCCACATATGTGTCAGAACCCAAGTACTTGAGCCATCACCTGCTGCCTTCCAGGGTGTACATTGGCAGGAACTGGAATCAGGAGTGGAGCCAGGATATAAACCTAGGCACTTCAATTTGAGATTGGGTGTCCCAAATGGCATCATAACCACTGTGCCAAATGCCTGCACTGATACGTTTCTTTTGGTGTAATTTTTTTTGAAGTCTATGTATGTTTTTTCATAATATGCATTTCCTACAATCTTTTTGAAGACTCTTCTTAGGCATTTATAAATAAATATGCACATATAAATATGTGTATGCATTTATTTATAAATTGTATACATGGCTCATTGGGCTAATAGTTTCTGAAAGTAATGAAACATCACAAAGTAGACATTTTAAAACAATGAAGAATGGATGAAGTAAACAGAATCAGTCTAAAATTTTTGTTGACAAAATATTATGTGTGATACCATGCACCTGCGTGTTGCAAACAGTCATGTTAGCAGTTACAGACTTTGGGGCTGACTCTCTTTTTCTGATCTGACTATACATTGGTTGTTTTTATCCTAGAAATGTAGTTGATGATGATTTAGCCCACAGTTTGTTCAAAGGAATCTTTTGGGGCTTCTGGTCCAGTTTTTAAGGGTCAGCTTAATTAAATGATATATTGCAAATGTTCTCTTAACTGGGCACACATGAACTGAACCCATCACACTACACCTGCAAGTTAGAGTGCTAGGAAGCCCTGTTGCACTCTGGGCTTTCCCTCATGCCACAGTGACTGTTCAGGGACCGTGTGTGACTCTCAGCTGGCTAACAGTGGTCTGAGTGAAGGCACTCACGTGGATGTGTACATGAAATATGAGGAGGGCTTGTTTTCATAGTTTTATAGCACAATAAATATTAATGGAAGCTCTCATTTTATCATCTCTGCACCCACTGGCTCATCTTGTATCTCCTGCTTTGGAAATGACCAAGTCACAGGGAAGGGCATATCAATATACATCGGAGTCACACAGTGAGTGTTTAAGTATCAGCTGTGATGTGTACAGAGAAGACAAACCCAGGGTGCTGAGAGAGAGGGGGACAGTGTGAGAGACACACAGAGAGAATAGCTGAGGAGGCTTTGACCTTGCCTAGGTGATCGAGGACCTCTTCCTGGAGAAAGCCGATGGAGCCAAGAGCCAAGTTCAAACGTAATTTCTCTGAAGAATGGTTGGGGAAGAAAGCAACATGTGCAAGAACATGTGCAGGAAGCAACATGTGCAAGGATCCTGCACAAGGTTGAGGGAACTGAGTGCCTGAGGGCAGCTGCACCCAGGGAGCAAAATAGGTAGGGACGTGAGATACACCTCAACACTCTTGGACACAGGGGACTCCTGCAAGACAGATTTCAGAGGAGGTTCTGAGAAAGGACCCAGTAAGGAAGAGAGGCCGAGAGGTCAGGGAACAGCAACAGTGAGAATAGAGAACTTGTTCAACTGCCGTGTGAGGACAGGTTTGAGGCAGCTGGCAGCAGGTGGAGCTTGTAGGAATGAGAGCTGCCCAAACACCTTGGGATTCAGTAAGGAACATCCAGGAGACATGGATTAATAATGAGAGAGGGCAGCAAAGTGTGCAGGGCAGGGCAAGGCAGAGCAGGACCCTCTGGCAGCAATCATGGCTGCCAGCAAAAATCCAAACCCTCTGTTCACCGCAGGCCTTTGCTTTGTTTTCACATCACAGTCTGTATTCCCATATCCTCACTGCAGAGTTAAATTATCAATTAGTTCTTCTACCACATGGTACTTGCTACAGCTCAACTCAGCTCTGCACAAACCTCAAGGCACAGAGGATATTTTCAAAATGAAATCTAAATTGTCTTGTAACCTACACTTAATTAATGTCACCTTACACTTGGGCTCTGATGAGGAGATTCTACAAACACACTTTAGTGCACAAGCACTTCCTGCTAAGATTGAAGGGAGGAAGGAAAATGATTATGGCATTAGCCTCACTGACAGTCAGTGAGCACAACTCACTTCTTTACAATGGGGAAATGCCTTGGGATCCACTGGAAGCCATCCCAAAGCTCACACTGAGAAACTCATATTTACTGTGAGAAATATTTGTGTTCTTGGGAGGCAGCATTGTGTAGGCAAAAGAGCAAGGATTTTGCAATCAGACAAACCCAGGATTGGATCCTGAATCTCTCAATTACCTGCTCTGTGAACCCAAAAAGCTTGGGTAAGTTCTTAGAGCTTCAATTTCCTCATTTTCTAAATGGGGAAGGTTCCTTTACCATGCAAGGTTAGTACGGTGATTAAGCCAGGTAAAAGTGAATGACTGATGTCTATGGGGCACTCTGGGCTTTCTGACTGTTTGTGCATGGGCATGTGAGTCTGTGTAGACCTGTTGAAGGACATCACCTAATGATAATTAGCAGAGACTATCACTGACACGTCTTCTCCACTTCACATCTCGCTATGAACCTAGGACAGATGTTAACTCTTTCAAGAAACCTTAAACTTTCTAGAGCTCCCAAATCCATTATTTTTGTGACCTATTTGCTTGTATCTGACTTTGGGAAAGTCATTTCAATGCTTCTCACTGCATTTCACATATTCTTAGAAGCATCCTAAGATCCTGGGAGAAAAGAGAAAGTAAGAAGAAAAGGAACGAAATAAAGAAGGGAGGGAGGGAAAGCAGAAAGAAGGAAAAAGACTAAGTATCAGAAGCACTTAAATAGAGATTGCTTTATCAGGCCCTAAGTTCACAACACATCCGTTAATTTAATCCTTTCAGCAATTCTGTGAGGTAGGAACCACTTTATTCCCACCATACAGATGAGAAAACTGAGCCTCTGCTACGTACTTGCTATAAAACAAATGGTTTAGCTTTTCTGAGCCTTAGTTTCTTCACCCTTCAGTTGAAGATAATGGTAATGTCCACCTTACTGTGTTTTCTGGTGAGGATTAAATGGCATAAAACACACGAAGGATTTCTGCTTCATGTGTAACACGCAACCAGAAGTGTTACTTCCTAAGGAAGACTAGAGGGAGGATGGTCTCAGTCTTCTCTCCCAAGAGTCCTGGAGGGACAAGGAATGCAGGGATAAGTAGATCAGCAAAGACAGAAAGTGCTGCGAGTGCTGAGCTGTGAGGGAGGGAAGAGAGGTGAGGTCTAGCGGGCAGGGCCTGTGGCCCAGTGATGAGCAGATACCCAGGAAAGTCCAGGGAGGGTTTTATTTCTGTCAGAGCCCTTGTTTCAGTCCCCTTGAGTGGTATGGGACAGAATAACTCCAGGACTCAAAGCCACTTTGCAAATCAAACAACATGACCATTCTGCAAACAGGTCACAACTTCAAAGTGTTTCCCCAAATCAGTTCCCTCATCCTTATGCTTGGTGGACATAAAGCAAAGCTTAGGTAACAACAGCTCTGCTTCACCTAAGCTTGAGGCTCTGGAGGAAGAACACTAGGCTCAGATCCAGATAAGGGAGACCGGCCAGAGTCATTCAGCATCTTGCCCAAGGTCAAATCATTGCACTTTGGTTGGGTAGAGGATCAATTTGATACACGGCTTCAGGGTGCTCTATTCATATTCATTCTACCAAAAAAAAAAAAAATGGTGGCACTGGCAGTCGTGCAGTGGGCAGCCCTGACAAAGTCAACAAAGCTTGAATCTAGGTCTTCACTCCTAGTCTAGTGCTCCTTCCCTCATGAAACAAGAGCAGCTCCTAGAGCCTGTGCCTTTAGAAGAGCAGAACACTCAGAGGTGTGGGAATTGTCTGATGCGTTTCAGATGCTGAGGATCAGGAAGGTAGCTTGCTAGACACGAGCCCAAGTTAGCATAGGGTGTTTTTTCTTAGAGGCTGCTAAACAAGGTTGGGCACCAGCTAAGTGGGAAAATGAAGGAAAGGTAGGTGCTGTTACAGAAAGGAGCATCACGGGCAGGGGGGCTGCATGGGAGTCAGCGTGGGTCATCTCACGGGATAGGACAGACAGTCAGAATGTGGCCAGCAGAGTCCAGCTGGACAGCCTTGAGGGTACTGGTGGTAAACGGCGGCTGGCTCGGTGAGGTTGTTAAGAAGGGAGAGAGGACTAAGGTTAAGCAACGGTAGGCTCAGATTATGGGGAGATAGGTTTTGTGCATCTGGGGTGGACTTGTTGGCTTTGGGGAGCCATGCAGGGAGAGGGCAAGGCTCAGGAATGTAAGGAGGAACCGAAGTGGAAGGGCTGCAGTGGGGAGACTGGAGCATCAGACAGAGCAACCCTGCTGTCATGAAATGTCTTAGGGAGCCACAGATGGTTAATGCACAGGCTGAGTGGCCGGCTACACACTTTCTGCCCCGGGAGCTATTATGGTCTGAACGTTGTGTCCCTCCAAAATCATGTTGAAACCCAATCCATGCTCCAGTGAAGGTTAGGCATGTCGAATGATTCAGCTAGGAGACATGCCCTGTAGGAGACGGCTGGACCATGAGGGCTCTGTCCTTGTGGATGGGACAGCTGCCCTCACACAGGCCTGAAGAGCCTCACTGCTCCTTCTGCCACATGACAACAGCCAGAAGATGTCTCCTTTGAGGACCAGGCCCTCGCCAGACCCTGTGTCTACTGACACCTTCCCCTCAACTTCCAGAGCAGTGAACACTAAATTTCTGTTGTTTGGAAGCCACTCTGGGAAGGTATTTTGTTAGAGTAGCCCAAACAGACTCAAACACATGTCTGCCCTCCCAGACCAGAGCAAGCTGCCTACGTGGAGCAGCAAAAAAGGGCAGCGTCACTTCAAAAGTTATTTTTTTAAAAATTATTTTACTTTCACCTATTTGAAGAAGACAGGGAGAGAAAGAGAGTGCACTTCCATTTGCTGAGTCACTCCTCACATGTCCACAACATCAGGGGCTAGGCTAGGGCCGAAGCCAGGAGCCGGGAACTCAATCCAGGTCTCCCATGTCAGTGGCAGGAACCCAACTACTTGGGACATCACTACTGCCTTCCAGGTTGTGCATTGACAGAAACTTGAGTCAGGAGCCAGAGCTGGGTTTTGAACCTGGTTCCTCCTATATGGGAAGTGAGTGTTTTTGTCACTAGGCTAAACGCCTGCCCTGATAGGCTTTTTGCCCCACCCACTAACAGCTTATGGAGGAGACCTCTGGCAACTTTCCTATTTGCCACAAGCAATTTTGATTCCTTCTCTATGCTTCCTGGCCCACTCAAGAGTGCCTGGCCTTTTGGCAACTAGGGGGCTCTCTGTCCCTTTTCCGTTTAAAACCACACCCAGTTGTCTTCTCGCCATGCACTGGGCTCCCACCACTCCCAAAGAAAAAGGCAAATCGGAGTGAGCCCCATCCCAGCCTTTGATCAGCATTTATGAGGTGGACCAGCAGGCTCCAGTGGGGGCCCAGTGGGCCTCTGCCTGGGTTTTTCCGCCCGCAGCATTTGTCATGATCTTGTGTCTCTGTATTGGCTCATGGTAGCAGGCAGAGGGCAGGCCCAAGTGGACTGAACTAATTATATCTCTGAGGGGCTGTTAGAAGAAGAGAGCCAAGCCACAGCTTCCCCGGGGCTCTGATTAGCTGCAGTGCACCTGCCCATATTCTAATTGTGCCCTTTATTGGATCACTGTTGGGTTCCAGCTAAGTTTAATCCCACACTCGCTTCTCTAAACATCCTGGAGATGACAATTATGCGGCAGACGCTTTTTAGAAACTGCCAAAAGAGTCTGAGGCCACTGGCTTAGGAGCACTGAAAACCACACTGCTCGCTTTAATATAAGCTTTCTGGGGAGCTGGCCTAGAACCTTCTGCCAAAGTTTTTGCCGATTGCTCCCTCCTTCCACTCCCCAAGCACCTCATTTAGTTAAGTGGTTTTGCCTCCTTCAGGTTGCTTTGTAATTGGGGTGATTATTCATTCCCGTCACAAGACAGAACCAGACGGAAGAGGCTGGCTCAGGACCCCAAATACTCTGTCCTGCTTCCTGCTGAATCTGATCACTTACCTTGTGTGGGTGCTTGACTTCTGAGATCTAGAAGCCAGCACAGGGCCAGGCAGACTTGGCTGCCTCCTGGCCACTGTTTGGAAGGAATAGCTCCATTGCCATGGTGGGATCTGCCTTGGGGAGAAAGGCAGGTGGAACTCAGCTTGCCAGGAGGGAAGATGCAGGGACCCACAATGTCCCAAGATGTTCCAAGCAGAGCAGCCCGGGATGGGTGTCCTGCCCTTCTCTCTTACAGGCCTGGGTTGTGTGTGCCCTGCAGAGAATCTCCATGGGAGTGGTCTGACACCTGCCGGGTGAGAGTACTTCCTCAGTAGGGCTGGGAAGGCATGGGGCAGTGTTGGGAAGCCGGTTCATAGCTCTGTCACATGGCACACTGTACACACACAAACCACCAGAGGGAGCATTCAGGACCTCCCAATTCCTCACATGTCCTCATGGTTCCTGCTCAGTCACCTGGCTCTTCATCTCCCAGCCCATATTTGGATGAACCATCAGGACACCTATCACTGATTTACCCGTATCTGGGCAACTCTGTCTTCCCACAATACCCTCACGGGGTGTCCACCTCTTCACACCATGTTGATTTCAGCAACACCCAGGGTTACTGCTAAAGAACTGTCTGCTTATGGACTTGGCTCCATGAAAAGCAGGCTTGTTAGAGAGACAAGGAAATAAGTAGATGAATATAATGTGATGTGAAATGAACCACAAAAAGGTAGCATGGACAGATATGGAAACACAGAGGAGGAACACAAGACTCAGGCTAGGAGGTTCCAGGAAGCTTTCCTGGAGGATGAAACTTCTAAGTGAGACCTGAAGAAGGAGGGTGGAGAGTATTCCAGGCAGAGAGAGCAGCTTGTATTCCAAGCACAGAAAACTGGGCTGGTTTGAAGCTGGGCATGAGAGCAGCAGCATCAGTCAGTCTTGCCTGGACCTTGCAGACATGCTTTGAGATCTGTTCCGGTAATGGGAATGGATTGGTCTTCAGCCACTCACAGTCTTGGGGTCAAGGACATCGTGATAGTGGAAAACCGCAAGGCAAATGATTGTGCCTTTGATCTATTTCCATTAGCGTGGCCTTCACGTTACTTATGAGGAGTCTGATGTTGATCTAATTATATGTTCTTTACTTAGCATTATCCTTTGTTGAAGATTTAAGTCATTTCTGTTTCTTTTGCTGTAATTCCATAATATCGTGATGATCATCTCAAAGCCTGAAGTCTTTTTTTCTGCTTTCTATTTTCTTTTCAGTTTCAGTTTCTAGAAAAGAATTCCACGACGGAAATTGCTGGAGCAAATGTTTCAAACATCCTCAGGGCCCTTTCTATTTTCACTGTGCCATGCTGCTTCTAAAAACAAACAACAAAAAATAGGGATGATAGAACTAGCCCTACCCAAACCCAAAAATACTGACAAGATTTAAACCTGAATTCAGAACTAGAGTTTGATTTCCAGTCCACCTTGAGAAACTTAAAAATGATTCTCTACTTCTTTACAGATTTAGAGCTGATTTTTTCCCCCTACGCAAAGACTGAATAGACAACTCAGCACCCCATTCATTGCCTGATGATGAATTATTGCTCAATTTTATTGACAGGAAAAATGGAGTCGACCATCATAGACACCATCATACCCCAAATGAGGGGTAGCCTTGCAGAGTCACATCCATGTTGGACAAGCTGGACCAGGCAGGTTAATTAAGGGATTCGGTTTCCTTTGAAGAGGCATGCAGCTGAGCAAAAGCTGGATATCTGCCGAAGAGTGCTCGCATTGTGTTGTTAACCCAAGGTAGACAGCAGGAACCTGAAGTCCAACAGGAAATTGAGATAGCAGTGTCAGTGCACGGATTTGGGCAAGAGGTCAGCATAGATGAATTACAATGGCAGCTAAAAAGGCTTCAGTAGGCAGACCCATTGTCCAACACAAAGAAAGATATGAATCTGAATGACAGAAACAATACAGACTTAGAGGATCAGCGGTATTAGGAATTGGGAAACTGGAAGCGAAAACTGGAGGGGAAATAGGAAGCAATGACTAGATACCAGGCATTGTGTCAGGTGCTTCACGTATGCCTAATTCTCACAGAAAATGTCCTTAGACAGAATTATTTTAGCTTTATAACAACCCAGTTGAGCTTGGTAGAGCAGAAGAGCTTCCACCAGGTGCCAGGCCTATCTGGTGCTTTGCTCCACACTGTGCTGGAAGTGGAAGCAGTGTAGAGCTAAGAGACTACACCAAAGGGGCAACAAATGGTCTCAGTGTGTGGGGGTGTGGCTGACAGCTTGGAGTGCTCAGGAGAGGAGAGGAGCCAGCTAAGATATTGCCCCAGGACTGTTTGGTCAAGACTCAGAAGGTCTTCTTTTTAACCAACAGAAAACTCATTCTGTGCATCACTTAGCATCCTGTTTTCAGTAACCTTTTTTACTACATTTGCTAGCTTGTGTTAAGGCCACTTCGCCAGTACTCGAGGTTCTAGTCCCAGTTGGGGTGACGGTTCTGTCCCAGTTGTTCCTCTTCCAGTCCAGCTCTCTGCTGTGGCGAAGGAAGGCAGTGGAGGATGGCCTAAGTGCTTGGGCCCTGCACCCACATGGGAGACCAGGAAGAAGCACCTGGCTCCTGGCTTCAGATCGGTGCAGCACACCGGCCATGGCGGCCATTAGGGGAGTGAACCAATGGAAGAAAGACCTTTCTCTTTGTCTCTTTCTCTCTCTCACTGTCTAACTCTGCCTGCCAAAAAAAAAAAAAAAAAAAAAAAAAAAAAAAAAAAAAAAAGCCACTTCATTTGATGTGGACTTACCATCAGTTAACATGGGAAATATTTTAGACTGAGAGCCCTGGATCCCAAAGCCAGGTGATTATACCAAGAATACTGGCTTGGGTTCCAAAAGTTGCAAAGACATCATACACTGTAATTTCTATAAATAGTCTTGCCCCTGCCTCCTGGCCCTATTCTATTCTGATATTACATTAGTGAACCAATGAAGATTCTAAGAACTACTATGAAGAGGAAGAACGTGTCAACCCTTGCAAATGTATATATTCCAGGTCAGGAGCAGGTTATTGATTGAGGCTCAGAGCCAGCAAGCCAAACACAGAGCTATAAAAGCCTCCTGATCATTCCTTACCTAGCTCAGATATGATTAGAGAAGAAAGAGTTTCTCAAAGTTTCTGTTCAAAGAGGGAGAGACATTGGGCTTCACTTCTGCTTGTGTCTCCTGTCGACCTCTGTACCCTCAGCAGAAAGCCATAGCAAGCTCTTCATGCTCTTGATGAGTCTGTCGTTGGTGAGGGGAGACAGTTTGCATGAATCCAACCCCTGCTAAGTACAGTGCCTCACCTGATCAAACTCCAAGACAAATATGAATGGATCCATTTTTATAGGTGAGAAAAATGAGGCTCAAAGAGAATGTTAAATATGGTAGAAAGAACAGCAGCAGAGGACTTTGATTAACCTGAGACAAATTCCAACTCTTTTACATCCTAAACTTTGGTTTCCTCCTCTGAACAAAAGGGGTATAATGTTTGCCTTTCTATGTTGTCTAAAAGAAGAAATGAAATTATGCACTGACTGTCCTATACCATGCCTGCATAGATTGGGAACTCCATAATCTATTGCTATTACATTTTTAAATAATAATGCTTACAGATAGTTAGGTGGCAGATGTGAGTCCTGGCCTCAGCTCTGGGTGGTTCTAGATCATATATTCCTTCTTTTATATCACAAGTTATGAAATTAAACAAATCACTCTTGATTAAAGACTAGGAAGGTGGCCAAAGCACTCCATTTCTTTCTTAAATTTCTGGGAAACTTGAATCCTAGAAACTAATGAAAGAACAATTCCAAAAGCCTGGTATAGGAGGTCATTGGGAAGTCTGATTCCAGGAAGGCAAGGAGCAGGTGTAACTGACACAGCTTCTGTTCTATGAGGCTGGGGCGAGAAGCTCATTCCGGAGGACTATACCCATTGAGCAATTTTAAATTGTATGGAGAAAGAGTTCCTAAGGAAGAATCTGTGTTGAGCCACTGGTATTTTTAGGTGTGTCATGCTTTATTTCATATAATTATCTCAAATAACTCACGAGGTTGAATGATGTTACATGCTATGAAGGCAAGAAGGGAGATGGGAGGGGCACCACAGTGGGTGATGCGATTTTAAATGTTATGATTTGGGGACCATCACTGATTAGATGGCACTGGAGCAGAAATCCACAGAGCACCTCCTGATGTGTAGCCAGGGCAGGGCCAGCAAACTCCTTTACCCTCCAACCTCTGGTTTCTACTACTCTGGAAATAGCAGCAGCAGCAGTGCCATATAGTTGAATAAAGCTTAATGTCTAAGCCTTTTGTGGTCTAAAGCCATTACTTCCTCCTCACAGAACCTTTAAGGGTCAAAGACATTATTTCCTTTTTCAAAATGCAGTCAAGGCACAAAGAGAGCAAAAACCTGCCAAGGCCAGATTGGCAGGAGGGAGCAGGACTGGAATTCAAATACCAACTTCTGTACTCTGCAGCTTTATTATGCCAGGTGTGTCCCAGCCCCTGGCCTTTGGTCCTTCAGGACTCTGATGGCCTAGACCATATCTCCCTATCAGTCACTGGCATTGCTCGTGACATGCATCTGCATTGGAGAATTTACAAAGCAGACACACATGTGGCAAGCCACCTGAACACTGTGTTTTCTCAATGCCAAGGTGGCAGCTTCCCTGAGACAGAAAGAAGTTTCTCTTAATATGAGCCCCACAGCTTGAATTACTGATGGGACTGTGAGGTAACCAGCCCTCACTTTCTCAGAAAGCAAATAACAGAAAGAGGTCATCTACAGTTGTTTTTTTAATGTATTTTTTAAATGAGTTTACTTATTTGAGGGGGGAGAGAGATAGGGAGAGAGGAAGAGAGAGAGAGAGAGCTCCTAATTGCTGATTCACTCCCCAAATGCTTGTAACGGCAGGGGCTAGGGCTACCTGAAACCACAAACCATGAACTCAATCCAGGTGTCCCACTTAGCAGGGAGCCAATTTTTTTTTTTTATTTGTCAGGTAGAACTATAGACAGTGAGAGAGAGAGAGACAGAAAGAAAGGTCTTCCTTTCGTTGGTTCACTCCCCAAATGGCCGCCACAGCCGGCGCTGCGCCGATCCGAAGCCAGGAGCCAGGTGCTTCTTCCTGGTCTCCCATGCAGGTGCAGGAGCCCAAGCACTTGGGCCATCCTCCACTGCCCTCCCAGGCCACAGCAGAGAGCTGGACTTGAAGAGGAGCAACCGGGACTAGAACCCGGTGCCCATATGGGATGCAGGCACCACAGTCGGAGGATTAACCAAGTGAGCCACGGTGCTGGCCCCAATTTACAGTTGTTAAAATCATGAGTGCTGGAGCTGGAGGTTCCAGGCTCAGCTCCATCACTAATTTGTGACCCCTGGCCTGTCTGCATTGATTCTCCTATGTAGGTCAGAGATGATGATGGCAACTACCAGCAGCTTGTTGGGAGGATCAACACTGATCGTTTTGTCAAGTGCACACTGCTGCTACTTAGTACACGTTGGCTCTTACTGATGCCTCCTGCACAAGAGCTTGAGGTGGGTTCCATGACATTCAAGGATCCTAATGCCTTTCAGCCAGAATTCCCAGAGTCCAGCAAAAAGCCAGCTGCTCCGACTTTCTTGTCTGGGATTAGGCTCTTGCCACACAGAGCACTGTCAAAAATGCTGATGGCAGCCTCTCTCCACCTCACATCACAAAGTCTTGATCCTATCATCCTTGGCCATAAATATCGGCCCCAGTGTCTTTTTTTTTTTTTTTACTTTTTATTTATTTTATTTTTTTGACAGGCAGAGTAGACAGTGAGAGAGAGAGACAGAGAGAAAGGTCTTCCTTTGCCATTGGTTCACCCTCCAATGGCTGCCGTGGCCAGCGCGCTGCGGCCAGCGCACCACGCTGATCCGATGGCAGGAGCCAGGTAATTATTCTGGTCTCCCATGGGGTGCAGGGTCCAAGTAGCCCCAAGTGTCTTATATTCTAATTCTTGCTGACAGTCTGTTAGGACACAGGAAAACAGGAATTTGGGCAGCCTTCCCATTTCACAGATGGGAAAACACGTGAGGTGCCTCTATTATGGCAGGACCTGCACACACATGCACACATGTCACACACACCATTCTGTATTCCTGCCACACACACTGGCATTAAATGTTAGCTTTGTCCCAACCACCTAAGGGTATAGTCTTTCCCACAGAAGTTTGTCCAGGAATAGTGAGACTGTATTTTCCACTTCACTCACTTTTGTCACATTCTTTTTATTTCTCTGACATTTGATTGCTTGTAAGTAGGAATTGAGTCAGGTTGACTGGCCCATACAGAACATGGCTACAACTATCTCCCCTACCCAGTACCACCTTCTGCAGTAGACTGAGGGCTCCTGAATACAGGCTCTGCCTTCTTTGATCTTGACATACGGTGCAGAAGAGCAGGCCTGGCTCTGGATGAGTAGATACAAACCCTAGCTTTCCTGATGTGTGACCTGAATTGGAAATGTCACTGCAGCTCCTCCAAAGCCTGAATTGGCTGAATTTGACCCCACTAGCTGGATGTTATAGTTATATATACAATAAATACCTAAATGTCCTTTTAAAAATTACTTATTTTATTTTCATTTATTTGAAAGAGAAACAGAGAGAGAGAGATAAAGACAGATCTTCTATCTGCTGGTTGACTCCCCAAATGCCTGCAGCAGCCAGAGCTGAGCCTGGTCAAAGCCAGGAACCTAGAACTTAATTTGTGTCTCCAGCATGGATGGCATAGACCCAAGTACTTGATCCATCACGTGCTGCCTCCCAGGCCATACTTTAGCAGGAAGCTGGAATCAGAAGCAGAGCCAGGATTCAAACCCAGGCACTCTGATATGGGATGGGGCCATCTCAAGCAATTCTCATCTGCTGCACCAAATATGCTCCCCTACTGGTAACTATTCTCACAAAGCTGTCAGTGTTGGAATTTTACATTTTTCTGGATAGTAAATGATTTCCTTTTTGTTCTTAGTACTTTTAAAAACTTTTTTTCAAAATAATTATAGACTCACATGAAGTAGCAAAATTAATACAGAAAAGTCCCTGACATTATCACTCACTCAGCTTTTCTTGACATTTTACATAACATACTACCTTATCAGAATCAGGAAATTGACATCAACACAATGCATTTAACTAAACCAATGCAATTAACTAGATTATAGACTTTATCTAGATGTCACCAGATTTGCATGCACTCGTGTCTGTGTATGTATGTGTGGTTCTATGAAACTACTACAGCTATAGTTTTCATTCTCCTTTATTTTGAAAATTAAAGTTTTTATTTTGAGACACTTTTAGATTTGCATGCAGTTGTAAGAAATAATAAGAATTAATACAGGCCGGTGCCGCGGCTCAATAGGCTAATCCTCTGCCTGCGGCACTGGCATCCCAGGTTCTAGTCCCTGTCGGGGTGCCGGATTCTGTCCCGGTTGCCTCTCTTCCAGGCCAGCTCTCTGCTCTCAGCGTGATGTGCTGGCCACAGCGCACCGGCCACGGCGGCCATTGGAGGGTAAATCAACGGCAAAAGGAAGACCTTTCTCTCTGTCTCTCTCTCTCTCACTGTCCACTCTGCCTGTCAAAAAATAATAAAAAAAAGAATTAATACAGAAATATTCTATGTGTCCTTTATCCAGTTTCTCCTAATGGTAACATCTTGCAAAAGCTATAATACAATATCACAACCAGGAAACTGACTCTGATAGTCAATCACCAACACCCATCAATCCATACCATCTATCATGTCATCTTTTTATAACCACTCCTGTTTCCCTTCTGCCTGCAGCAACTCTTAAACCCTTTGGGAACCACTAACCTATTCTCTGTATTTGTAGTTTTGCCATTTCAAGAATGTTATATAAATGGAATCATGCAGCACGTAACCTTTTGGGATTGGCTTTTTTTTTTTTCACTCAGGATAATTCTCTGGCAGTCCAAGCTGTTTATATTTCAATAATCCATTCTTTTTTATTGCCAGGTAGTATTCTACAAAATAGATATACCATATTTGTTTTTTTTTTATCTTTTATTTAATGAATATAAATTTCCAAAGTACGACTCATGGGTTACAATGGCTTTCCCCCCCATACCGTCCCTCCCACCCACCACCCTCCCCTTTCCCACTCCCTCTCCCCTTCCATTCACATCAAGATTCATTTTCGATTATCTTAATATACAGAAGATCAGCTTAGTATACCTTAAGTAAGGATTTCAACAGTTTGTTCCCACACAGAAACATAAAGTGAAAAATAATAGATGATTTTTTTTAAATGATGATGAAATCAGATCAGACCTATTGTCATGTTTAATCCCAGTGAGAGTCAAGTTGGGAATTGATAATTTCTTTTTTTTTTTTTTTTTTACAGAAGATCAGTTTAGTGTACATTAAGTAAAGATTTCAATTGTTTGCACCCCCATAGAAACACAAAGTGAAATATACTGTTTGAGTACTCGTTATAGCATTAAACCTCAGTGTACAGCACATTAAGGACAGAGATCCTACATGAGGAGTAAGTGCACAGTGACTCCTGTTGTTGACTTTACAAATTGACACTCCTGTTTATGGCATCAGTAATCTCCCTATGCACCAGTCATGAGTTTCCAAGGCTATGGAAGCCCCTTGAGTTCTCCGACTCTTATCTTGTTTAGACAAGGTCATAGTCAAAGTGGAGGTTCTCTCCTCCCTTCAGAGAAAGGCACCTCCCTCTTTGAAGACCTGATATACCATATTTGTTTAACTGTTCGCCCATTCAAGGACATCTGCGTGGTTTCCAGTGTTCATCATTACAAATAAAGTTGTTGTAAACATTGACACACAGTTTGTGTGTGTGTGTGTTTACATAAACATAACTTTTATTTCTCTGGGTAATTGTCCAGAAGTGCAGTTGTTGTGTCCTATGGTGTCTACGTGTTTAGTTTCTAAAGAAACTGCTGACTTTCCAGAGTGGCTGTCTGTCTTACATCCAGACTAACAATGTATGCTGGAACCAGTCTCTCCCACCCTCACCAGTATTTGGTGTGCTCATGTTTTTATTGTGTTCATCCTGATGGCTGGATAGCCATTTCTCATTGTGGTTTTCAATTGCATTGTCCTAATGGCTAATTATGATAAACATATTTTATGTGCTCATCTGTATATCTTATTCATTCAATATCTCTTTATGTTTTTCATCCATTTTCTAATTGGGTTGTCTGCCTTTTACTATTTTTATAGGTACGTCATGGTATCTCATTGTGATCTTAAAAATTCTTTTGAATTTCATTTTATCTGACACATAAAAATTGTACATATTTATGCAGTTCTGTGTGATATTTTGGTAAATATATACACTGCATAATGCCCAGTCAGGGTAAACATATCTGTCTTCTCAAACAGTCAATGTATCTATGATGAAAATGTTCAAAATACTTTCCTCAAAATCCTTTCTTCCAGTTCCATCTATGTTACTGCATATTAGAAGATTTCCTCATTTTTGTGGCTAAATACTCTTTCATTGCATGTACATGCCACATTTTCTTTATCCATTTATCAATAGTTGGATGCTCCTGTTGTTTCCATTTGTTGGCTGTTGGGAATAGTGTTGCAGTAAAAATGGGACCGCAGATGTCATTCTTCAACAGACTGATTTTTTTTTTTTTTTGACAGGCAGAGTTAGACAGAGAGAGAGAGACAGAGAGAAAGGTCTTCTTTTTTCCTTTGGTTCACCCCCCAAATGGCCGCTGTGGCCGGCGTGCTGCGCTGACCCGAAACCAGGAGCCAGGTAATTCCTCCTGGTCTCCCATGCGGGTGCAGGGCCCAAGCACTTGGGCCATCCTCCACTGCCCTCCCGGACCACAGCAGAGAGCTAGCCTGGAAGAGGGGCAACTGGGACAGAATCCAGCGCCCCGACCGGGACTAGAACGCGGGGTGCCGGTGTCGCAGGCAGAGGATTAGCCAAGTGAGCCGCGGTGCTGGCCAACAGACTGATTTCATGCACTTGACTACGTACCCAGTAGTGGCATTGCTGGATCATGTGGTAGCTCTGTGTTTAGATTTTTGAGGAACCTCCATACTGTTTTCCCCAATGACTGTACTAATTTGTATTCACACCCGACAGTGTGTGAGGCTTCCTTTTTCTCCATATCCTCTTCAGCATGTGTTATTATTTGTCTTTTTGAAAAGAGCCTATCAGGGGCTGGCACTGTGGTGTAGTGGGTAAAGCCACTACAGTGCCTGCATCCCATATGAGCACTGGTTTGAGACCCGGCTGCTCCACTTCCAATCCAGCTCTCTGCTATGGCCTGGAAAAGCAGTAGAAGATGACCCAACCCCTTGGGCCCCTGCACTCACATGAGAGATCCAGAAGAAGCTCCTGGCTCCTAGCTTTGAATCTGCACAGCTCCAGCCATTGCAGCCATCTGGGGAGTGAAGCAGCAGATGAAAGACCCCTCCCTCCATCCCTCTCTCTCTCTCATTTTCCCTCTCTCTCTCTCTCTTTCTTTCTCTCTCTCACTTTCTTTCTCTCTCATCCCCTCTCCCTCTGCCTCTCTGTAACTCTGCCTTTCAAGTAAAATAAACCTTTAAAAAAAAAAAAAAAGAAATGAGCCTAACTTGAACGAGGTGATATTATTGTGGTTTTGATTTGCATTTCTCTGATGATTAGTGATGTTGCATTTTTTCATGAATGTGTTGGCCGTTTATGGTCCTCCTTTGAGAAATGTCTATTTAAATCTATTGTCCATTTTAATTGGATCATTATTATTATTTTGCTTTACTATTGAGTTGTATGAGTCCCTTATATATTCTGATTATTAACCCTTTGTCAGATGTATAATTTGCAACTCTTGTGTCCCATTCTTCTAGTTGTCTCTTCACTTTGTAGCTAATGAGTTTTCAGAGTACTTTATATATTCTAAGTACTAATTCTTTGTCCAATATTTTATTTGAAAATATTTTCCCACTTTATTGCTTGTCTTTTTATCTCTTTTTTTAACTTTTATTTAATGAATATAAATTTCCAAAGTACAGAATATTGATTACAATGGCTTCCCCCCCCATAACGTCCCTCCAACCTGCAACCCTCCCCTTATCCACTCCCTCTCCCCTTCCATTCATATTAACACCGTCTCACCATTGACAAGCCCTTTTGATTTGAATGAAACCCAATTTATAATTTTTTCCTTCATGGAAGGATGAGCTCTTAGTAGCAAATCCAAAATTATTTCTTGTGGGGAGCAACTCGGACTAGACTAAGTTACTGGAATTAAGACTTATTCTATGCATCTGCTCTCCCACAATATGGCGCTGGGAGAGGAGTAAACAACTTTTACACAGCTGCCTCCAGTTAAACCAATAACCTGCAGGAGCTGATCCTGCTCCTGATTGGAGGAGAGCAGCGTGCTCGGCGTGTGGGTAGCAGAGTTGGGATTGGTGGAAGAGGACTATAAAGGAGGAGAGAGACACCTTGCACCAGGAACATCTATCTGAAGGAACACCTGTGCAGCCCCCGAGAGAGCCGGCCTGCAGTGTGCCGCTCACCCGCAGAAGTGGGGAAAGTGGCAGGGGGAACCACCCTTCCACGGAGGTGGAAGGGTCGGTAGCCAACCCAGGAAGAACCAGCAGCAAACCCGGGAAGGGCCGAGCAGATAAAAGAACAGCGCAGGGTCCTGTGAAGAGGGGGAGCGACAGTTTCTCTCATGTTTTGCCTAAGTATTTTATAGTTTGACCTTTATATGTAAGTCCATGGTTCACTTGGAGTAGATTTTTGCATAAAATGTGAAGTTTATGTAGAGATTCATCTTTTTGCCTACAGATACCTACTTGCTCCAGCAAGTAAAAAGTCCATCTTTCCTCTACTGAATTACTTTTACAACTTTAAAAAAGGAATCTATAGGGAATTTTTTGGAAAAAAATATACTTATTTTTAAATTCCATTTCCATGAACTATTTTTACCTCTCTACTTGAAAGACAAAGAATGGGAGACAAATAGAGAGCTCCCATCAGCTTGTTCACTCTCCAAATGCCTACAACAGCTAGGGCTGAAGCCAGGATCCAGAATCTCAATCTAGTTCTCCTACATGAGTGTCAGGGGCCCAATTATTTGAGCCATCATTGCTGCCTCCCAGGATATGCATTGACAGTCAATAACTAGATACAGGAATTGAACCAGGTACTCTGGTATGGGACAGCATACCAGAGCAGTGAACTGCTAGTCTAAATGCTGTTCCAATTGGGCATATTTCTGTGGGTCTATTTTTTGGTTCTCTCTTTTTTTCCACTGATCTATATTTCTGTCCCATCACCAATACCATATAGTCTTGATTAATGTAGAAATACGTCTTCGTAAGTCCTGAAACTGAGTAGACTGTTTCTTACTATTTTTATTTTCTTTTTCAAAACTGTTTTCACTATTCTAATTTTTAAAAGATTTATTTATTTCTTTGAAAGTCAGAGTTACACAGAGAGAGAAGAGGCAGAGAGAGAGAGAGAGAGGTCTTCCATCTGATGGCTCACTCCCCAATTGGCTGCAAAAGCCTGAGCTGTGCTGATCCAAAGCCAGGAGCCAGGAGCCCCTTCCAGGTCTCCCACATGGGCACAGGGGCCCAAGGACTTAGGCCATCTTCTGCTGCTTTCCCAGGCCACAGCAGAGAGCTGGATCAGAAGTAGAGCAGCTGAGTCTTGAACCGGCACCCATATGGGATGCCGGCACTTCAGGCCAGGGCGTTAACCCACTGTGCCACAGTGCTGGCCCCCACCACTATTCTATTTTGACTTTCTGTACACATTTTAGAAAAATATCTACACTTATAGAAAACCTTTCTAGTATTTTAATAAGAATTGCATTAAACCTGTATATTAATTTGTAAGAATTGATATGTTGACTGTATCAATCCATGAACATGGTATGTCTCTCCATTTATTTAGTTCTTTGATTTCTTTCATCAGAATGTATAGTTTGGAAAACACAGATTATGAAATTCTGTGTATATTTTGATTGTTAAGTATTTTCTTTTTTTTTTCTTTTTAAATTTTTACTTGAAAGAGTTACACAGATAGAGAAGGAGAGACAGAGAGAGAGAGAGAGAGAGATCTTCCAGCCGCTAATTCACTCCCTAGTTGTCCACAATGACCAGAGCTGCGCTGATTTGAAGCCAGGAGCCAGGACCCTCTTCTGGGTCTCCCACACGGGTGCAGGGGCCCAAGGACTTGGGCCATCTTCTACTGCTTTCCCAGGCCATAGCAGAGAACTGGATTGGAAATGGAGCAGCCAGGTCTCAAACCAGCGCCTGTATGGGATGCCAGAACTGCAGGTGGCGGCTTTACCCGCTATGCCACAGCGCTGGCCCCAAGTATTTCATTTTTTGAGCAATCATAAATGGCACTTTATTTTTAATTGTATCACCCACATTTGTTGCTAGTAAACACAATTGATTTTTAAGGTTGATCTTGTCTCTTACAACCTTGCTAAATTCACTCATTTGTTCTACAAGTTTGTTTTGTAGATTCTTTGGAGCTTTATATATAGAAAATCATGTAATTTTATTTTATTTTTTAAAATATTTTATTTGTTATTTATTTGACAGGTAGAGTTACAGACAGTGAGAGAGAGACAGACAGAAAGGTCTTCCTTCCGTTGGTTCACTCCCCTAATGGCCGCCACTGCCAGTGCTGTGCAGATCCGAAGCCAGGAACAAGGTGCTGGTCTCCCAATGGGTGCAGGGGCCCAAGGACCTGGGCCATCTTCCACTGCTTTCCCAGGCAATAGCAGAGAGCTGGATCAGAAGAGGAGCAACCAGGACTAGAACTGGCGCCCATATGGGTTGCCAGCGCCGCAGGCGGAGGATTAACCAAGCGCGCCACAGTGCCGGCCCCAATCGTGTCATTTTAAATAGGGGTGGTTTTATTTCTTTATTTCTGATCTGTAAGCCTGTTATTTTCTTTCCTTGCCTATTGCACTGACTAGAAATTACTGTGTTGTAAAAGAACAGTGAGAGTGGTTATCCTTGCTTCCATTTCTTAAGGGGGAAAACATTCAGTCCTTCACCTTTTTTGTAGGTGTTACTTATCATGTGGAGGAAGCTCCCCTCTGTTCCTGTTTCCCTAAGAAAAAAATTTAAAGCATCAGTGAGTTCTCAGAATGTTCTAACAGTACAACTTCTTGGTGTTTGGAATGAAATTACCTCAAACATGTCTCCTCCTCTGAGTGTATTTGCGTATTGAAGAGTTTGCACGCACCACAGCTGTGTGAATGAATGAAGACTGAGCTTACATGCAAAGTTAGAATTCTTCATTCTGCATGAGTCTGGCTGGGCCCCCACATTGCACCCTCAGAGGCACAACTGTCACTGGATTCAGCACAAATAGGATGCCAAAGTCATGCACTACAGACTGCCCCATGTAGAAGGCGCTCACTTGGTCCCACTAGGTGTCCCTGGGTCAGAAAGGCTCTTGTCCACATCAAACATTCAAGCTTTGAGGCCACAAGCAGACACCTGGTTTTCCTTTCACTCACTTATTCAATGTATACTGCTGAGCACTTCCTATATATCAGATACTGTCTAAGGCAATGAGGATACTTCAGTAAACAACATAAAAAGCCCTCCTGTTTTTTGTTTTTATTTTTATTTATTTGAAAGACAACTCACACAAAGAGGTGTGGGGGAGAGACAGATAGAGACACACCTTGGCCATCCCAGGGCACCTAGACAAAATCAGAGCATCACTCAACACTCTGGCTTAGCTGCTGGTCACACACACACTGCTCTAATCAGGCAGTTTTCAGGCCATTAAGTAGGTCGATCAATGACAATTATCTCTGGCTTTAATTTTGCCTATTCTTTGTCCTTCTCTAGGCATTAATTATTGAGAAGGAGACACATTTACACGCATGAGCACAAGGACACACATGCACATGTGGCTCATTCTTGAATGTGTGCATCACACACAGAGAGACACATGCACAGTGGGGCAGAGGCCCCACTGGTCTGTCTCCTCATAACAGGTCCCGGGTCTTCTTATGCTGCAAGCTACACTGGGCAGAAGAGAAGTGGGAGCTGTCCATGATGGTGGGTGGCCCCTGAGATAGAAGGGATAGAGGCATTCTGTTGTATTTGAGAGAGGCTCCAAGGTCCCATTTAATATTCCCTTAAAATTATGTGAGAGATGCAGCTGGTGCTATGGTAAAGCCACTGCCTGCAGTGCCGTTTTCCCATGTGGGTACCAGTTCAGGTCCCCACTATTCCACTTCCAATCCAGCTCTCTGCTATGATCTGGGAACGCAGTAGAAGATGGCTCAAGTGCTTGGTCCCCTGCACCTGCATGGGGGGCCTGGAAGAAACCCCTGGTTCCTGGCTTTGGATTGGCCTAGCTCCAGCTGTTGTGGCCATTTGGGGAGTGAACCAGCAGATGGAGGATCTCTCTCTCATTCTGTCTGTGCCTCTCTGTAACTTGCCTTTCAGATAAATAAATAAATCTTAAAAAGAATTATGTGAGAGAGGGGCTGATGTGGCATAGTGGATTAAGCCAACGGCATCACAGCCGTTGCATCTCATGGGGCATTGGTTCCAGTCCTGCTGCTCCATTTTCTGATCCAACTCCCTCCTAATGTGCCTAAGAAAGAAGCAGAAGGTTACCCAAGTATTTGGGTTCCTGCCACCCACATGGGAGATCCAGATGGAGCTCCAGGCTCCTCGCTTCAGTCTGGCCCAATTCTAGCAGTTGCAGCCACTTGGGGGAGTGAACCAGTGGATGAAAGATTTCCTTACTCTCTCTGTAACTCTGCCTTTCAAATAAATAAAATAAATCTTAAAAAATATAAGTGACAGGGAACCCAAGGATCCCTGTATACTCATTTTAATTAATGCCAAGGAAGTAACTATTTACAGGTCATCTGTTTTATGCCAAACAGGGGGTGGGCCTTTGACATTCACTATTTTTTATCCTCCTGGCATCACTGTAAAGTCGGGATTATTTCTCCTATTTTACAGATTAGGAGAGAGGTAGAGAAGTATCCCAGCCATCCCAGGAAGGTACCTTCCCAGACGCTTGCCCATCTGATCTCCACAAGCCATTCCAGACAGCCCTCCCTGCTGGCCAACTCAATGTTATGGGGACCCGTGGGCATCGTCCTCAGTGCCTTTTTGATGCTGTTTCCTGCCTGGAATGCCTCCACCTCTCTCCTGCTGTGTGCCACATCAGCCTCATCTTCCAGGACTCCAAATATGTCTCTTCACCAACCCTGCCCACTGCTCCCGGTGCCATCAGCTCCCTCAGCCCAGCTCCTGCTGAATGCCCCTGCTCTGCTGCCTTCTCTGTCACAGTCCTCAGTGCTGATTAGAAGCACTTCAGGGGCAAAGTGCACACTGCCTCTTCCTCTGAGCCCCCTGCCGCCCGCTGTAGCTGCTCTGCACCCAGAAGTTGTTATTTCAGGGGCTGCCTTCACAAACACATCCTCTGCAGCCTCTCTGGGAATCTGATTTTCAGTAGAACTGCATTTGTGGGAGATTCTTGGCTAGACTCCAAGGAAAGCAAGGTCTGGAAATGGCTGCCCTGTACAACACACAGACGTCAAAGGGTGCTGGCTGTCCCCAGGACACCCTTCTCCCTCCAATGGCATCTCTGTTCCTGTTGCCCCCAGGGCATCCCCAGAGTCCCCCAGCCCCTTCCAGCTTCTCATACCACCCAGGTACAGAAGGAGGGCGGGGGTGACGTCTTCTCGGGTTTTCTTCCTCTTCACCACCTTTCCCCCTCCCTAGCCACCTTCACAGCTACACTGGCATCTCGGGATCTGACCAACAAGTAGAGTGCCTCTCCCTGACCTCACATGAGGTAATTTCTCAGTACAATGTGATCTTTTCTTTATCCAAGCCTCTGCACATAATCCGTAATACACACACCTCTTATCTCCTCTCTGGTCCTGATCTGTATCAAGCTTCAAAGAGCTGTTCACCACGGCTGCTAAAATTTCTCATGCTGCTGGGCAGTCTTTGTTCATGGTCTGAAGAACTGGGCTGGGAGATACTGTGTTTCTGAACATTTGGGGGTCCAAATCCTTGGTAAGCTTGGGTCTGGAAAGAAAGAACTCAGGTGCTGAATGACAGAGTGAGACAATTAATGCTGCTGGGGTGACATTTTGCTAATTGTGTGGGCTTTGACATGGATCAGGCAGATGTGAGTTCGAATCCCAGATGTTCACCCATGATGAGTTTGCATGGCCTTCTTAAGCTTCTGTTTTCCCATCTGTAGAGTGGGAATAGTAAAAACCTTCCATATTTGTTGTGAAAATCACAATTGCATAAGAAGTGCCAGCACGTACTAGACATATCGAAAAATGACCCAGTTAATGGAGCAAGACTGGTCTGCATTCTGACAATAAGAATTGGAGTAAGATTGCCCCAGTGTACAGCAGAGAATGATGATGCATGAGATACCCAGCAGGTAGCACATGGGGACCGGCTTTATCAGAATTCAAAAAGTACTCGCCCTTTGGTCTGCATAAGTCAGATATCAGGCGTGAAGTACCTGGGGAAGGAGTAAAGATCCTATCTAGGAATCATGACATTCCAGTTCTTAGTTCAGTGCCCCCACTTATAAGACATAGAGGGCTCGGAGCTCCTAAGAGCTGGTTAGAAAATAAGATTTTTTCTGCTTTACCAGCTTTCCTGGGACTGAGGCTGGTCACTGCATAAGTGTTGATCCAGAGTCATTTTGTTTTAATGCTGTTTTCTGAGATGGAAAAAAAGTGTTGGGCCAATGACTGTGATACCTTCAAGAGGGTTCTGTATTTTAAATGGAAACAAAGTTCTGCAGAAAAGGAATGGGGACAGCAGCACCTACTTCTCTTTCCAGCATGTTCTCTTGTTGCCCCTGCATGCCGAGTATGGTAGAATGTGCTCCGAATTAGAAACCCAGGGCCTGAAGTCCATATTTATCATTTGAGTATGGCATCCCATTAGATGCAGTCACTTCACTTCTCTGAGATTCCGTGTCCCCCCATGTCAAGTGGGAATATTTATTCTGCCTCTATTGCTGGGTAGTTAGAGGCATGATGCAGTGAATGCTGTTTGCAAACTGAGAGACCTGTAACACATGGGATTCATTGTGATGCTAGTTCCCATGTCTCATTCTGAAAACCAAAGCAAAAAAATGATTATGATGGTTATCCTTATTATCCACCTCTGAATTGTTCCATCCCCACATCCATCTGTCTGTCTGCCCATGCATCCATCCATTTACCCACCCATCCATTCATCCATCCTTTTCTGCCTGCCTATCAATCTTTCTATGAACCTATTTACCTTCCCCACTGTTCTTTCTTCTTATCTGTCTACCTCTCTACTCTCCAACACACCTAACTAAAATATGTGCGGGGATGTTTTACATATTCAGTCAAGTCCATTCAAGAGAAAACCATACTTAGTCATTTACAAGTGTTGACAATGAAAAGTGGCAGTCAGAAAGTACCTGTTTATTAGAATATTGTGCCTCTCTGAGCATTTACTTATTGTTTTTGAAATTAAGCTAGAATTTCTGCAACATGTAATATTAAGCATGCCTCACCCATTTTGAACCTAATACAGTGCATTAAAGTATTTCTAATAATTGAATGCATTTCTGAAGGTTAATTTATGTAATCAAAAAAGGTTCTGCATCTGTGAACAATTCATTCAGTTATTCAAAGGTTGAAAAGTTTTAAGAATCATATAATAGCTGAATCATGGGAAATAACCCTGAGAAACTATAGAAGAAATGCTAATGAAACATCAGAGGGGAGATCAAATAGACGATGAAACCAAAACGAACATCTAGGTCGACAAGGATTGACAGAAAAACTGATAAAAGAGAAGAACAATTGGAAATGAAAAGGAGTGAGACTTTGTGGGACTGATCAAGTAAAAGTGCTAGGTTCAAATAGTCAACAGTCCATAATAATTAACGAGGTAGTACATAATGTAGGAAGAATGCATCACTACAATGAGCAGGCAAGGCAATTCATGGATACAACTGTTAACACATGAAGTATAGGATTAGCATCATCTTGTCAGAAATGCTTGGTTGAGCCTAGGGTCTGTACACCTGTACTGTGACAAGAGGTGCAAATGACAGCTTGAGAAGCATCCCACAAGGATGACTCAGCAGTGGGGCACCCATGGATGAGGACCCACATGTGGCTCTCACACAATGCCCCCAGTGGGCTCACCAGATGTCAAACTGCACAAGAATAGCTGTGTTAATTGTGAAAATAAACATGCATTCAGCTTAGTGGTAATGATAGCTATGGGAACACCAGCATCCCATATCAGAATGCCTGGGTTTGAGTCCTGGTTCTGTTGCAGGTTCCAGTTCCTGCTGATGTGCACCCTAGTAAGTAGCAGTGATGTCTGAAGTAGTTGAGTCCCTGCCTCCCACATGGGAGACTTGGATTGAGTTCCCAGCTCCTGTCTTTAGCGTAGCCCAGCCCTGGATGTTATGGGCTTTTAGAGACTGGATCAGTGGATGGAAAATATCTGTATCTCTGTTCCTGTGTTTGTTCCTCTCTTTTTTTCTGTCTCTGATTTTCAAATAAAAATAAATACATAAAAGACTTTCAAATAAATGAGTAAAATAGGTTGCAATGTTATTAATAATGGTCAAGATCTTCAGACAAGTTTAGGCCACATTGAGTCCTTCATTTCTGCTTCCTTTATTTTTTTTTATTTTTTATTTTTTTATTTTTTGACAGGCAGAGTGGACAGCGAGAGAGACAGAGAGAAAGGTCTTCTTTTGCCATTGGTTCACCCTCCAATGGCCGCCGCGGCCGGTGCGCTGCGGCCAGCGCATTGCACTGATCCGATGGCAGGAGCCAGGTGCTTCTCCTGGTCTCCCATGGGGTGCAGGGCCCAAGGACTTGGGCCATCCTCCACTGTACTCCCTGGCCACAGTAGAGAGCTGGCCTGGAAGAGGGGCAACCGGGACAGAATCCGGTGCCCCGACCGGGACTAGAACCCGGTGTGCCGGCGCCGCAAGGCGGAGGATTAGCCTAGTGAGCCGTGGCGCCGGCTCTGCTTCCTTTATTAATAATACCTGCTGTTCATTATCATCATCATCACCTTCAATGGGATTGCACCATTCATTAAGCACCCCCACATGGAGGCCCTGAGAGTGTGCTTCACACAGTTTAATACTCATGTTCATAACACTTCCTAGTGGGAAGAGTACTGTTCAATGTTTTGCAGGTACAAAAACTGAGACACTAGTATTTAAAGTAACTTATCCATGCTTCTGTGGTCAGTAAGTGAGGGAGGTGGTTTGTCTAATTTAAAGTCATTCATCATCTTTCTTGCTGGGTCTCCTGATTATAGCCTTTTCTATATGTTGACCCCGTGTTGCAATTTGTGTAAATCTTAGGCCCTCTCTTCTACTGAAAACCCTTTAATCAGAGAGTTCATGAGCACCTTCCCTTATCCCTGTGACAGTGTGTCGGAAACAGCAGGTAGATTCATTAGACAGTAAAATTGACTAAATGAGTAATAGAGAGCAGCATTGAAAGTAAAAATAAATAAAATAGCACATGGAAAATATCATAGAGCATCATGCAGTAAGGATACATGTTTCTCTTAAAAATATTTTTCCAGTTACATATATACTATATTTCACTGATACAAAGTCATCATCCACTGGAAGATGCCAAGTCTATATACCCTCAGAAAGGAGAAGTGTTGCCAATGAACAGCAAGACGTCATAGTTCATAAGACACATCCAAATTTCAAGATGTTAAAATGCGAATGATAGCAAATGTTGTAGGCATGTATACACTGCAAAATACATTTCCTACCATGGGTTACAGCCAATAAAGTTTGAAACTCTCTGTCCTTTGTTGTGGGAAGGTGGCTGGAGTGACTAGGCGTCTACATGGTGGCTGGAGCTCCGAGAGCACCCTGCCTGGCCATCCAATTAGTGTGCTCAGCCACAGGCAGTCCCAGCTGAGTTCTGGCTGCAAAGTGCCTCATGACCCAGCCCTTGGGCAGCCAAGCTCTGATGGGGCCTGCAGGTCTTCCTCCCTCCCCGCCAGTGCCATGGCCAAGCAATAATGAAGGTACTTGGCATTTCAAGAACGCATCCACGATGTGATCCTTTCTCCGGTTCACATTATATGGAGATAAGGTCATGGCCAGACAGTGTCTTGTAATAATTGAGGTATTTGGGAGATAATCACATGGAAATTGGTATTTCCCAGGCAATGCTGGCAAGGCTGAGAGCCAGAGGCTGCAGAAAGTAACTTGCAAAGGAAATTCTGACAAAAGAGTTTGATGGGTAGAAAGTAGAGAGATAAAGACTTCAGAGCTTTTGGTTCCAGTTTGATCCTGGTCTATATCAGTCGTTGATTCATTCATTCAACAAATATTTGTGGAGCCTCTTAAAGGCCAGGCATTGGGCCAAGACTTCTGGAGACCACGGGAAGTATGTCAGCATGGGACTGGCCTTAGAGACTCCCTCAGTGAGCTGCCTCCTATTACCCCACTTCTGTCTTCTCTACGACTTCTCTCTAGTCTGGTCATCAGGGGTCTTTTCTGTCAGCTCCCATAGCCTTCCTGGTTGTGTCTTCTGCCCTCTGCCTCATACTAAGGCCGAAGTTTCACTGCATCCCAGCCCTACCAGATGTAATTTTAGCATCAAAGCAAGCTACTCTTTTGCCTAAAAAAGACTTCTCCTCCTGCAGGGTCTACGCTGCCTGCCATTTCTTTAGCCAGAGACAGTGTTGCTTGTTTATCTGTAAGGATAATTGGGTTTGAGTTCCTCATCTGGGCTTTCCTGATCTTTGGTGCACCTCTCCCATCTACAGCCCCAGAGAATTGAGTCAGTCATTCTCCATGCATGTTGTGCTAGCTCCAGGGTCCCCCATAGATACGGCTGAGAGAGCCCTGTGGCCCTCACCTACCAGAGAGAGTCAAGGTAGATATTTGTATGGGATTGGTTATCTCAGTCAGGTAAATCTTGAGGTGCTTTGTGGTTTTAGTTGCAAACAAACTTAATCTTTGGCCGGTGTTATGGCACTGCTGGCTAAGCCGCTGCTTGAGACACAGACTTCCCATATCTGAACACTTGTTCTAGTCTCAGCTGTTCTGCTTCCAATCCAGCTCCCTGCTAATGTTCCTGGAAAAGCAACAGATGATGGCTGAAGTGCTTGGGCCCCTGTCACTCATGTGGGAGACCTGGATGGAGTTCTTGGCTCCTGGCTTTGGCCTGGTCTAGCCCTGGCTGTTGTAGGTATTTGGGGAGTAAATCAGCAATGGACTTTCTTTCTCTCTTCCTCTCTCTCTCACCCTCGCTCTGTTTTTCAAGTAAATACAAATAATCTTTAAAAATTAAACAATCTGTCAGTCAAACAATAATTAAACATGTTTCATTCTCATCTTCTGATAAAAAGTAAAAGGTAGGTATACATTTCTAATTAAAAGAAAATTTCTTTTAAAAAATCCCCTTAGCTCTTGTTACTCTTCTAAATAATATCTTCCTATATATATTATGTACCACCAAATACTCTTCCTCAGCACTCCTGTTTCCAGCTCTATCTCTGTCTCTTCACTCCCTCTTGTCATCTCCTTTAGATGTTTATTATGCAAATCAGAAACCTGTCTGACCCCCATAGCATTTCCTCCACTGTGTCCCTTACCTGAATTCTGTACAAGAAATAGGCCAGGATCTGACCCAGCAAGGAAAATCCCTCCTCCCCTTGCTGCCTGGGGAAGGAGGAGCTCAGAATTCTCACTCACTGGTAGTCTTTGTCCCTGTGATAGTCACTTCTTGGATCAGGACCCTGTTCCTATTTACAGACTATTCTCCATCTCTGCTAATGTAATTGCTCAAAGGGCACTTTAAGTATCATCATTATTCATTGATCTGGGGGGAGTCTTATTGCCTCCAGTAAGTCTGTCAAATGGGCTGCTGGCTCTGTTTGCTAAACAAGACAGAGCTTTGTTCTGTTTCCTTTCCCCCTAACCTGTGCTTCCACCCATGGGATAAAGGGGGAGATTTCCTGCTATTCTTCTTAGGGGAAAGAAATTAACCTCCTGATTAGCATTGGAACTGAAAATTGGTCCACCTTGAGGAGAACCACGGATGACACGGCACTGTTTCAGTCATACCATGACAGCCCCTGCCTATCTTCCAAGGTGGCAGCTGGGCAGGGCAGTTCCTGTTTGGGAATCTCATGGTAGGTAATAAGTAGGCTACTCAGGGACAGCAGAGAGCAAACCTTTTACTGAAAATCACCACAATGAGCATGGGATAAACATCAGAGACTTTTCTTTAAGCAGGTTTTGAAAGAGGCGAAAAGAGTAAAATGTTCACAGGGTGATGATGGGACCATGTTGTTTTGGAATAGAGCCCAGAAAGGAAAGCTGTGGCTAAGAAGATAAACCACCTGATTTTCACAATTTCACTAGGTCCAGGCCTGGGAGACAGGATGAAGTCAGAGTTTTGTCTGGTCACGTTTCTCAGTAATGATTTTTCATACCATGCAAGGTTTACCAAGTGCATCCACACGCATCACCTTTTTTCATGTCTGCTAAGTAGACTGATTGCTCTGAAGGTGTGTGGCATGAGGATTGAGTCTGAACTTCACAGCCGGGGTCCTGCCTCTGCCCATCACCAGTGCAGCCCCACAGCCCTCCCGCTGGGGAGACTCTCTTCAACACCCTGTAGTGTGGATTGGGTCTCCCCGCTGTGCCCTGCTAGCATACCTTCTCCTTATCTTTGTATTGCTCACTAGAGTCTGGTAATGGCCTCTTTTCTCCTCTGGACTTGGGGAAAGGTTGCAGGAAAGGGTAGAAAACTGTAAAGGGTACATTTATAGGCCTGTGGGCATGGGGACAGCAGGAACTCAGTCATGTTGGGGAATGGTAGCAAAGTTTGCCACTGATGAACAAGGAAGCCAGGAAGCATCCACCAACTATGTGTCCATCCTTGGTGGAGAACGGTCCCAGGGCTACTCATCTGTCCTCTGGTTCTGTGCAAGGATAACCTATTCCTGTGCAGGCTGAGGAAAGCAAATCCCTTAGGCAGAGCCACAGTGGTTCTCAGTAAGCAACTTTCCAGGGCTGGGGCTGTGACAGCCCTGCAACTCCCGACTCCCTATTCATCCACAGTTTCCAGAGCCCAGGTCCTGGGTCCCAACATTGTGACCGGGACATAAGGCTGTGAAGGAATGCTGAATGACTGGGGAGGTGTGTGCAGACTAGGCACACATGCATATCAATAGCACGTGCATGCAGTCTGCTCTCCATCTGAAATCCTTGACAGACAACATTCATTAATAAAAGCCTTCTGAATGATGTTGACAAAGTTGTGTTTCTTTATTTATTTATTAAATCAACATAAATTTGGATGTGTTTATTCCTTACAAATGTGATGTTTCAAAATATGCCTGTGTGGCTCTGGAGTGTGGAGGGAAGATTTCTTATCAGCCAAATTTTGGTTGGTCCTTGGGAACAAAGACTTGAAAAAAATATCTTTCAATCCACCCCAGCAAAAGTGTATTTCCTGTAAATTCCTTCCTGACACTAAGCCTGTCATTCCCAGGTCCTCCTCCCCTCCTCAAACTCATTGTGTATTCGTGAAAGTGAGTTGGATGGGGGAGCCATGGAGATGGCTGGAGTGGCTCTAAGGGGTCAAGTGGGTGAAGAAAAAGGAGTGGAAGCTGGCGCTGAGAGATAGACTCAGGAGCTTGCTGAAGAAGGGCACTCGGCTTCTAACTTGTTGCTTTAGAGAAGCAGTGGGGAGCAGACAGGGAGATAGGAAGGTCAAGAAACAATCAAAGAAAAGCCTGATCCTTGGTGCCGCAGGCAGTTTTTAATTGGTGGTTCAGGTTCTGCTTCTATTTGTGCATCATTTAGCTTCTGGTGTTAAGAAAAGAGAGTTTTTAAAAAAATCTTGGGTAGGAACAAAAGCAAAAGAGGGTAGAGTGGAGCTGGGAGAGGAGATAGAAGAGGAGAGGAGAAGTAAGATTTGCATGTTTAGAAGGCTCTGTGGCCCTGCTGGAGCTACACCAGTCCCTTTTCTCCTTTTCAGAATCCTTAGAAGCAGACAGGTGGTGTGTGTGTGTGTGTGTGTGTGTGTGTGTGTGTGTATGTGCCTTGTATTATTGCCTGCAGAGCATATTTGAGTATTGCAGATTGTCTTAATCACCTGATATGTTGAGATGCATGTGTGTGAACCTGTATTGGTGTGTGTCTAAGTGTAGTGCATGCATGTGCACCAAGGCACACACCTTGAGATCTGTTGGCTTCCTGGAGCAGAGTGAATAAATGAGAAATTTTCTGATACCTTCTCAGCTGCAGAAAGCAGCTCAGGGAGATGTTCCTTGCCAACCTTGGCTCTGAGGAAGAAATCAAGAAAGCCTTATTGAGAAGGCAAAAGGGAGATCAGTTGTCTTCCCAAGGTTGCCAACTGGACACTGGCTCCCAAAGCAGCTGGGCTCAGTCCTCAGCTCTCTACAAGCAGATGAGGTGGCCTAATACTGAGGTTAGGGACTAGACAGCCTGACACAGGGCAGAATGATGAAAGGAACCAGAGGCTACCTTCTCCCAAAGGTATTTCATGTTGATCAGGAAGGAGGGAAGCAAGAATACAGATACAGAGGCAGACATTTGGCACGATGGTTAAGACAGAGTGAGAGACAGATCCCTCATCTACTGTTCACTCATCCAATGCCCACAGTAGCCAAGCAATGGACCAGTGTATGGTAGAGACCCAAGTACTTGAGCCATCATCTGCTGCCTCCCAGGGTCTGCACTAGCAGGAAGCTGGAATCAGGAGCAGACAGAATTTGAACCCAGGCACTTCAATATGGGATGTAGGTGTCCTAACATCTAACTGCTGTGCCCAAACCCTGTCCCTTCTTTTTCAATACTAAACATTATAGCATTTCAAAAATGTACAACTTGAAATATGAATTCTTCCATTCCCCTGTTAACATGTTGGCATCTTTCTTTTCAGATGCTTTCCTCACATATACTCATATTTTGGATCCATATTAGTAAACATATGTGTGCATAATGTTTCTACATACATTCATCTATTTACATATCTGTTACTTTTTACAAAAACAAGATAATACAATTTTGCCCTGCAACTTGATTGAGCCTCTAAACAGCAGTTTGTGGGCATCAGTCCAGGTCAGTTCATACAGAAGTGCATCTGATATTGATGTGGCTATGTACTATGACCTCATATGAGTGGGCTCTACTTTTTGTTCAACAGGTCATGGATGAAGGACATTTCCATGGTTTTGCATTTTCAGAGAGCATCTCTCCATATGCCTTTTTTTAAAATCTTTTATTTAATGAATATAAATTTCCAAAGTACGTCTCATGGGTTACAATGGCTTTCCCCCCCATACCGTCCCTCCCACCCACCATCCTCCCCTTTCCCACTCCCTCTCCCCTTTCATTCACATCAAGATTCATTTTCGATTATCTTAATATACAGAAGATCAGCTTAGTATACCTTAAGTAAGTATTTCAACAGTTTGCTCCCACACAGAAACATAAAGTGAAAAATAATAGATGATTTTTTTTAAATGATGATGAAATCAGATCAGACCTATTGTCATGTTTAATCCCAGTGAGAGTCAAGTTGGGAATTGATAATTTCTTTCTTTTTTTTTTTTTACAGAAGATCAGTTTAGTGTACATTAAGTAAAGATTTCAATCGTTTGCACCCCCATAGAAACACAAAGTGAAATATACTGTTTGAGTACTCGTTATAGCATTAAGCCTCAGTGTACAGCACGTTAAGGACAGAGATCCTACATGAGGAGTAAGTGCACAGTGACTCCTGTTGTTGACTTTACAAATTGACACTCCTGTTTATGGCATCAGTAATCTCCCCATGCACCAGTTATGAGTTTCCAAGGCTATGGAAGCCCCTTGAGTTCTCCGACTCTTATCTTATTTAGACACGGTCATAGTCAAAGTGGAGGTTCTCTCCTCCCTTCAGAGAAAGGCACCTCCCTCTTTGAAGACCTGTTCTTTCCACTGGGATCTCACTCACAGAGATCTTTTTGCCAGAGTGTCTTGGCTTTCCATGCCTGAAATACTCTCATGGGCTTTTCAGCCAGATCCGAGTGCCTTTAGGGCTGATTCTGAGGCCAGTCCATATGCCTTTGCACACCCTTGTGTGACTGCTTCAGTACGACCATGGTGATGGCTTCCATTCTGATGGAGGCCTGCAATGGATGTCTGGATAACTGTGAGCTTCCAGTTCTGCTGGTGCCAGTTCTTAGTTTTCCCATTAGTATGCAGGACAATTTCTTGTTCTCTGCATTTGGTACCTTCTCTACACGTAGCCATGCTAAAAATAAATCCACCTGCCTCTCTATCACTCTGTTTATTTAACTGTCTTTCTTAAGGTTTCTCAGCGTATCCACTGGGGTTTAAAAATACATACTCCAACAATTCACCTGCAGAGAAGACTAAATGTTGCCTCCCACTCTGAGCTTTTGCCAGTGCTGCTGTGATGTGCTAACAGCCCCTAATGCAGACAGGAGTTCCAAGGGAAGTAGAGCAGCCAGCCTGAGAGCAGCAGGACCCAGATAGAGTCCCCACTCCTGAGCCTCATGTCTGGGATCCCATTACAGTCCTCATCTCCATTGACACCACCTGCTTAGTTGCTGGATTTATAAATGGTGGGTTGGAGACCAACTCAGATTTGGATGAGAGATATTCTCTTATTTGTTGATAATATGTACTTCTTTCCCTGCTTACTGTGTACTTGTATAAAATTTCTAATATTGCAAAAATGTGTGACTTGGAATGTGTGAGATGCCCCATAATTCTCTGTCCAAGATAAACACTGTCTAACAACGTAATTCCTTTATTTCTTTGTGTGCCAGCTTGTTGTCAGTCTCCCTCCTCCATTAAACCAAAACTCCAATAGCACAAGGATACTCGAAGTTCTTCTCTCTGAGTAGTCAGCTTCCAGCATCATGGGATGGCCTGATGCAGGAAAGCAGTGAGTGCTCTCTTAACTAATTATCATTATTTACAACTTAGGTGAAGGATGTTGTAGACTTTGGGATAGGACCAGGCATGACCATGTTCATTGCAGTTGGACAGGGCAGGCCTGGAGGGAATGAGATCAAGAGCTGACAAAACCCAAAGTAATGTGGTAGACCTAGCAGATAGAACCAATTACCCTCAAGTCTGGAGGCCAGATAATATATGATTGTTTCATGGCAACATCAGCATGTGGGCAGCATATTCAGAGGTTGTGCTTGGCATGAGGGGCCCAGCAGTGGGAAATTCAGGGGTGGACTCAGCTCTGAAATTGCAGTGGTGAGATGTCTCACTCTTGGGGGCTTGTTGCAGGTGTTTAGGAATACAAGCTGTGGTCCAAAACACCTGATGGGAGCCTGGGGAGTTAGGAGCAAGGGAAGGATCATGAGACACAGATTAAGGCACCAGGAATAAGACAGCAAATAACTCTGGTAGCTCCCAGCTTTGGGGCCTTCATGTGAAGGTGTGGGCTTGGCAGCCATGAAGGATCTCAAGGTCAGTAGGCTAGACCCAAAGGAGATGCACATGCTTCTGTCACACCCTGGGCTTGGGGCCCCCAGCCCTCTCCTGCCTCAGATCAGGACTGATAGAGAAGCTTATAAACTGTGGTGGGAGTGGTGTTGCTCCAAGAGGAGATCTGGCCATGGCTCTGTGGCACAGCCTTGTGCATGGGAGGGAGAGAAAGCACATGTTATTTCTGGTTGGCTTCTCCAGCTCATGCCAACCCCAGACAGGGAGAGTTCAAAGCATTAACTGTGCCGCATCCTCCTTCCCACAGAAACAGGCTACCTGTGACCTTAAGCCTGGGCCATGCAAGCCTCTGGGGCTGGGAGTGGAGTGATTTATTTTTTAAAGATTTATTTATTTATTTGAAAGAGTTACACAGAGAAAGGAGAAGCAGAGAGAGAGAGAGAGAGAGAGAGAGAGAGAGAGAGAGAGGTCTTCCATCTGATGGTCCACTCCCTAGTTGGCTGCAACAGCCGGAGCTGTGCCAATCCAAAGCCAGGATCCAGGAGCCTCGAGCCTCCTCCAGGTCTACCACTTTCCCAGGCCATAGCAGAGAGCTGGATCGGAAGTGGAGCAGCCAGGAATCGAACCCGTGTCCATATGGGATGCCGGCACTTCAGACCAGGGCTTTAACCCACTGTGCCACAGCGCCGACCCCAGGGTGATGTTTATTTTCTATCCAGTGCTTCCTCACTCTGCCTGACCTTTCTTTGTCCCAGAGCCCACCCTTGAGCTACCCTTAATACTGAGTCCAGGTGTCAGGGCTGCCCAGAGAAGCAGATGATCAGATTCATGTTGCACCCTGCAGGTAGGCAACTGATGACACAAGAGCCTTTTTTGACTCTGGAAAAGCACCATTATCATGGTCAGAAGAGCTGCAGCCTCTGCTGTGGCCCAGGAGTGCAGTGGAGGATGGCCCAAGTCCTTGGGCCCTGCACCCGCATGGGAGACCAGCATGGGAAGCACCTGGCTCCTGGTGTTGGATCAGCGCGGTGTGCTGGCCGCAGCGGCCACTGGGGGGGTGAACCAACGGAAAAGGAAGACCTTTCTCTCTGTCTCTCTCTCACTGTCCACTCTGCCTGTAAAATAAAAAAAGAAGAAGAAGAAGAAGAACTGCAGCAACACCCTGGGGATTTGGGGTCTGTGGGCTCGATGCACTGCAGTGGGAAATGGGGTGGCAATGGCTCAGATGCTGCCCTGCAGATGTCACTCCAACCAGTCTTTGGACAGGAGGCATCAGTGAGGCACAGGCACGCTCCCTTTTCTCAGCCTTGTGTTTCCAAAGGAGGAGGCCATGTGCTGGCACCCACAAAGGAGAAGGCAACGTGAAGTGGTGGGAAGAGAAAGGGCTTCTGTGGTTCTTCAAACCAAGTTGGAGTCAGAGGCCTTCTGCTCATTCCCTGTGGCCTGAAGCAAGTGTCTGTCTCCTCAACCCCCAGCCCCAGAGCAGGGACACTTTAAAACATGATTTAAGGGGGCCGGTTCTGTGGCATAATGGGTAAAGTTGCCATCTGCAGTGCTGGCATCCCATATGAGTGCCAGTTCGAGACCCAGCCGCTCCACTTCCAATCCAGCTCTCTGCTATGGCCTGGGAAAGCAGTACAAGATGGTCGAAGTCCTTGCGCCTCTGTACCCATATGGGAGACCTGGAAGAAGCTCCTGGCTCCTGACTTTGGATCAGCGCAGGTCCGCCCATTGCAGCCATCTGGGGAATGAACCAGCAGATGGAAGACCTCCCTCTCTCTGCCTCTGCCTCTCTTTAATTCTGCCTTTCAAATAAATACAATAATCTTTTTAAAAAAGTTATTTAAGGTTAAGTTAGTTGATATTTGGAGAATGCTCAGTGCAGGGTCACCTGCAAGTAGACAGCAAGTGCACACTACATGACATCTGCTATTATTGTCAGGGGTCAGAGGTCGAACACCAAACAGTCCCAGAACCAGCCGCCATCAAACCCACACTGGAAAGTCTCACTTGAAGGCCGGTGCAGCCATCACTCAGCTGCTTTCTCTCGTTGACATTCCAGTTCAGTTGCTTTGTTTCTCCTCAGAACAGCTGAGATAGACTGGCATAAAAAATAGCTCCTCCCTCCCAAAAAAACATCCTAAAAAATAGCGTATCATGCTGAAGACTGTGGAAGAGCACAAAGGAAGTCATTACAGAAAACAGCAGCTGCATTAAGATAGTTGAGTTCTCAACATATGGATTTCTGGTCCTGCAATAATTATCTTCTCGCCCCATGGGGCTGGCATCACCTCCCCTGTACATTACTGGACTGCAGGGCCTCCTGGCTTCCTCCTCTACTAGTACATGGCAGCATTGTGGGCCCAACCCACAGAAACTGGGCAGCCTCCCAGCTGCACTTCACCTACCCAGGCTCATTCTCCAACTTCACTCCTGTCTAGGAGTCATAGCTTAGCAACTCGATTTCACTTGTTCATCCAACAGCATTTATGTGCAGACAAGAATTTAAAGAATGGGCTCACCCTTTCTGTCGTTCCCCCTCTTCATGGAGGAACGACACTAAGTCCTGCCTAGGCTTCATATCTGAGTCACGGCACCATTATGTCGCTCCCCCTCTTCATGGAGGAACGACACAGGACCCTGCGCTGTTCTTTCGTCTGCTCGGCCCTCCCCGGGTTTGCTGCTGGTTCTTCCCGGGTTGGCTACTATCCCTTCCACCTCCGTGGAAGGGCAGTTCCCCCTGGCCGCATTCCCCACTTCCGTAGGGGAGCGGCACACCGCCGGCCGGCTTTCTCGGGGGCTGCACGGGTTCCCTTAGATGTTCCCCATAGATGTTCCTGGTGCATGCCGTCTCTCTCCTCCTTTATAGTCCTCCTCCGCCAATCCCAACTCGGCTGCCCACACGCCGAGTACGCTGCTCTCCAATCAGGAGCAAGTCCTACAGTTTATTGGTTGAACTGGAGGCAGCTGTGCGGAAGCTGTTTACTTCTCTCCCAGCGCCATATTGTGGGAGAGCAGATGCATAGAATAAGTCTTAATTCCAGTAACAGTCTAGTCCGGTTTGCTCCCCACACTTTCCATGAGATTGGCCCTTCCACATCAGCCCTGGTTTTCTATGTGTTGTAAACCAAGTCTGCTCAGTGTCAGAACAGTTCATAACCCAGGCAATGGCAATGCTAGTTATAATGATGATGAGAATAAAAACAATAACCAATGTTTACTGAAATCTAAGTAGTGCCTGCATTTTCACATTGGATTCTCTCAATAACCCAGTGAGGGGGCATTCCCATTTTACAGAAGAGGAATCAGGCTCAGAAGGTCAAGTAAGTTACTAAGCTCACATATTGGGGAGTGCCCAAGCCCTCGAATATGGTGCTGTAGTGCATCAGAGAAAGCTCTGTGGCATGGTCAAAGGAGGAAGTGATGGGTAAAGAGGAGATATTCTTAGAAATAGGATCCCAAGGGACCCACAGATGGCAGGGAGAATTTCTGTGTGATCAGAGACCAATTGTAGAACGATCACTTATAGTGCTTGTGTGAAGCGTAGAGGGGTGGGAAGGGGTGAGTCTGATGACCTAGGAAGACCTGGTCCCGTAAAAGGCTCCATAAAGCAAGCACACTCTAACTAACCACATGGAACTTAAGTTTGTCTCCAGTGAATGAATGTCAGGAGGGGCCTCCAAGTCTTCCATGAGCCCCTTCCTCACTTTGCTATGCCTCTTAATTGTGTGGCTAAGAAACCCTAGTCTCTTCAGAGATTCACATCAGGGCATTCATCTTGAGTTCTCTAGCCTTGCTGAGGGGTTGTTACTGTCGCCTGAGGTACTCCTGAAGGCCAGAGCTTGCCAACAGAGCTGTCTCTGCTGCCCCCACACTTTCTCTGGAGACAGCACAAGTGGATCCTGGCTATGGCACCCTCTCCCTGGCAGCTTTTTTTTTTAAAGATTATTTGTTTTAAAGTCAGAATTACACAGAGAAAGAAGGAGAAGCAGAGAGAGAGAGAGAGAAAGAGATAGGTCTTCTATCCACTGGTTCACTCCCCCAATTGGCTACAACGGCTGGAGCTGCGCCGATCCGAAGGCAGGAGCCAGGACTTCTTCCAGGTCTTCCACGTGAGTACAGGGGCCCAAGGACTTGGGTCATCTTCTACTACTTTCCCAGGCCACAGCAGAGAGCTGGATTGGAAGTGGAATAGCCTAGATTCGAACCGGCGCCCATAAGGGATGCCGGCACTTCAGGCCAGGGCATTAACCTGCTGCACCACAGTGTTGGCCCCCTTTAATCTTACTTCTAAAGAAACATTGTCTGTTTCTCCCCCATACAACTATCAAGTCAAGAGCCAGTCACCTCTCTCATATAGACAATACTTGTGTTAATGCAACTCAAAATACATTTGTCCCTTAGTATTCATGGGAGACTTGACCCAGGACCTATACAAACATCAAAACCTATAGATGCTCAAGTCCCTTATATAAAATGACATAGTATTTGCATATAACCTTCACACCCTTCCATATACTTTTAATCATCTCTAGATTAATCCATCTCTAATACAATGCAGATGATATGTAAATAGTTATTATACTGTATTGTTTAGAGATGATTGACAAGGAAAATATCTGTACCTATTCAGTATAGAGATTTTTTCCCAATATTTTGAATACAGTTGGTCAAATCTTTGTATGCTGAACCTGTGGATAAAGAGAGAGCCAGCTATATGTCCCTTGGTCAGTATTATCCTCCTATCCTATGAATTTTTACAGATATTTTAGAAAAGTAGAGTGGCCGATTTCTCCAATTAGGAGACCTGTGTATTGATCTGGGAATTGATTAGAGCACTCCCCCTGGAAAGAAATGTCAATCTCTTCAGACAATTCCTGAGTATCATGTAATTTTAAACCTCATCATTCTTCTGTAATAGAAGATCCAAGGAGACTTCATATCTTAACCAAAGCAAAATGTGGAAGAAAAGCTGTGAGCACAGGGAGAAAGCCAGGGCAGGGCTGGAAACCATTCACTGCAGAAGAAGGCTCCTAGGATAACTGACAGGTGGACCAGGAGGGCTAATGTACTAGGTCAAGCAGGAAGAGCAGATTCCATGCAGTTCAGATAGATGTTGGCATCATGGGGCACAATTCCGTGGGCAGGCTTTTTAAGAGGGTCTGAGTGAAGCCACCTGTGACTTCTAGATCAGGCCATCCATAATAGCCCCCACTTTGGGCTGAGCTCATTTGGATGGGGAGAATGCTTGCATCTTTTTTTTTTTTTTTAAGATTTTATTTATTTGAGAGGTAGAGTTACAGACAGTGAGAGGGAGAGACAGAGAGAAAGGTCTTCCTTTCGTTGGTTCACTCCCAAAATGGCTGCAATGGCTAGAGCTGCACCCATCTGAAGCCAGGAGCCAGGAGCTTCTTCCTGGTCTCCCACATGGGTTCAGGAGCCCAAGGACTTGGACCATCTTCTACTGCTTTCCCAGGCCACAGCAGAGAGCTGGATTGGAAGAGGAGCAGCAGGGACTCAAACCAGTGCCCATATGGGATGCTGGTGCTGCAGGCGGAGGATTAACCTACTGCAACATGACACTGCCCCTCCCTTTTTAAAAGATTTTATTTATTTATTTATTTGAGAGGTAGAGTTACAAACAGTGAGAGGGAGAGAAAGAGAGAAAGGGGGAGAATGCTTGCATCTTTACTCACCAGCTCATCATGGAACATACACCACATGCAACAGACACTGTCCCAGGCATAATGCAGTGTTAGGGGCTTGGGATCTGGTATCAGGACAACTTGAATTCAACCCAGGCTGATCTCTTGCTAGAAAGTCATGTTGGCATTGATAAATTCCTTGATATCTTGACTCAAAATTTCCCTTCTATTTAGTAGAGATAATAACTGCATCACCCACAGAGGGCTATAATAGGGATTAAGTACAAAAAGGGATGCTGACAGTGCTTGACACTACACCAGACTTGAGCACAGGCTAAGCATTGGTTAAAGTGGTGATTATCATTATAATCCAGGGATGCAAAGACAAGTTGAACAGAGTTTCCTACCCTGGGAAAGCCAGAGGGTTAGGGATTCTACTCCAGCAGCAAATCAGAGGGCCACAGGGAAATGGAAGCTGAGGCAGACATGGTGTGCAGAGAAGGAGCTGGGAAGGCCTCCCCCTCCCCAGGCATCTGGGACCACCCTCGTAAGTCAAGGGAGAGATTGGAACCTTTTGCCTTCTTTGGGCCCCAGTCAGGGTTGTCCTAGCCACGTTGCAGGCTTCCTGCTCACAGCACAGGGAGGCTTCTCCTGGCATCCAAGCTGGAGACAAAGGCTGGGAATTCATTTGATGCTGGTGTGCAGCAAGCAAGAACCATCAGAGCTGGCTCAGCAGGTAAGGCTGAACAGCTTATCTCTGCTGCCCAGTGGAACCAAATCAAATCCATGAGAAATATTAGATTTTTCAAATCAAAAAGGCAAACCATGTTGAGTAAATCAGCTGCTGGTGGCAGACAGGTAATTGGCTTGTGTCTATGAGAAAACATTGAACTGAACAGGAATCAGGAATCATTGCTAGAACTTCACCCTCCAGAGTTGAGGGGTTACCCAGGACGCATCATTACTGTCACTTGCACTTCAAGAACCCCAGGTACACGAGTTCTTTCTGTTGGGAAGAAGTGTTTCATCAGTGCAATGGGGCAGCCACAGGAGGGAGCTGGAATTTGGTCCCTGCTATGTGTCCTTCTCTATCATGTATCTGAGAAGCATTTGAGTGGCTACTGCATGCTGGGTATCAAAGACAGAGGAATAGATAAAGCATCTTTTATGTTTAAGGATATTCAGAAAGTTTGTGTTTTTCATTCTATAGGTCCATGGTTTCATTTTCTCTTCTGTATTAGTCATGTATTGTAGTGTTACAAATTATTCCAAAACGTAGAAGCTTAAAACAATAAATATTTATTATCTCATAGTTATTATGGGGGCCTCTTAGGTCAGTGACTCTGGATTAGGGTCTTTATTCTTTACATTTTTTGTTTAATTAATTTATTTTTATTTTATTTGAAAGAGGTGGAGAGAGATCGTCCATCCTCTGTTTCACTCCACAGATACACCTGTAACACAGGCCTAGGTCATGTCAAAGACCAGAGCCTGGAACTCAGTCTGAGTCTCCCATGTGGTTGGCCAGGATCCAAGTACTCAAGTCATCATCTGATGCCTTCCAGAATGAACATTAGCAGGAAGAAGGCTGGATTGGAAGTGAAAGAGCCAGGACTCAAACCAAGCACTCTGATATGGGATGTGGGAACCACAAGTGGCGCCTTAACTACTGTATCATATGCCCACCCCTGGATCACAAGGTTCTAATCAGACTCATAGTAAGGGCTGTAGTCATCTAAAGGCCCGAATGAGGGGAAGTTATGTGTCTAAACTCATGCATGTGGTTATTGGAAGGACATGGTTCTCAGAGGTGGTTAGACAGAGGTCTCAGCTCCTTGCAATATAGGCTCTTCCATAGGATGCCTGAATGTCTTTATAGCCTAACACTGATCCTCCCTAGAGCAAGGGAAGGTGGAGGTGAGGAATATACCACAGTGTCTTTTATAAGTTAATCTCAGAATTATGTTCTGTTGTATTGATCACACAGACTGACTTTTGTATGATGTGGTGGGGCTGGGGGAGGGGACTGCTTGGATGCAAATGGTAAAAATTATGGTTGAGGGGCTGGCACTGTGGTGTAGTGGGTAAAGCCACTGTCTGCTGTGCTGGCATCCCATATGGGCACCAGTTCAAGTCCCAGCTGCTCCACTTCCAAACCAGCTCTCTGCTATGGCCTGGGAAAGCAATAGAAGGTGGCCCAAGTCCTTGGGCTCCTGCACTCGTGTGGGAGGAAGCTCCTGGCTCCTGGCTTCAGATTGACTCAGCTCCAGCTTTTGTGGCCATTTGGGGAGTGAACCAGCAGATGGAAGACCTCTCTCCCTCCCTCCCTCCCTCCCTCTGCCTTTCTATAACTCTGCCTTTCAAATAAATAAATAAAATTCTTTTAAAAAGTTATGGTTCATTGAAGATGCTACCATACCTTTTCACAATGTACTTTTTGAAGATATCTCTTAGTGTGAAACAATTTCATAGTGCCTATTTTAGTTCTAAGTAAATAGAATGATCTTAGTGATAGTGGATAGATGAATTTTTGGACAGATGGACGAAAGTAATCTTCCTTTGACTACTTAGACTTCAAAATGCCTACCACTATAATGGTTTGGTCATGATTTGGTCTTGTGTTCAAATAATTTGAGGCTTAGAAGAAACCACCTAGTGCCCCATTTCATTCCACAAATGCAAAAACAGAAGCCAGAAAAGATGATGTGACTTGTCAGAGATCAAACAATAACTTAGTAGCAGAGCCATGACTAGAGCATGAAGAGGAGTCCTCTTCTAATGCCATCTCCACCCCCAAGAGGAAAAGTACCATGTATGCTTGCCCCCAAATTCCTATGCATGCCTGATCTGAGAGGAGACTACAAGTGGAATCGGGAAAAACATCACTTGGTCAAAACTAAGACCAACCAGATTTTGTGCATCTAGATACTCTCTGCTTTGATCTGAGCACCCACCTATATCTTGTCGATCTGTGTATCTTTCCCAGACTCATCAGCTCCTCCCATGTGACCTCACTGCAGGCATAGATCTTCATCACCTTTCCTTCCTGGCATGCCCCAGTGTGTTCTGCTGCTTCTGAGTAGTCTGCCTCCACTCCAACTCCCTGTCAAGCTAGGACTTGCCTAAGTGAATCTGTTCTTCTGCTGATCCATCCCTGCGGATGCACCATAAATGTTGACATTTCTCCAGAGCAGGATGTTTTTGAAAAAATATTTTAGATGAATGCCAGGCCAGGCCGCATGAAATGTCATGGTGACTTTCCAAAGAGACCTGCCAGGAGCTAGGGTGAGTAAAAATAGCCACTGCTCAGTACAGATGTGAAAAGAGTAAAGATCACAGGAAGAAGAGTTTATTTGTTTTTAAAATAATTATTTCTAAGTGGTTCTGGGCCTGAAGAATGCGTCAGACTGGCAGGCAGGAAAGCAGAAGGCCTATGTCTGATGCCAGAGGGAGAAGGCAGAGGAGGGCAACAGATGGGAAGGAGGGGGATGGAACCAGAAATTCCAGACCCAGCCAGACATTCAGTAAGGCTTAGAAAATCCCTTTAGGATTTGAGCCTCAGTTTCTCCACCCGGAGTAGAAATAGGGAGAAATGCAGTTAGGAACGATATACATGTGTGACTGCACATGGAGACTGAGAGGGAAGCACTGAGGGAAATGGACAACGAAAATGCTAATGCGCAGGTAAGGAAAAAATGAGGACCAGGTTGACTTAGCTCAGCTCTTCATAACTGTTCACCCTGGGCTGGTCCTGTTACTTTATCACCCTAAGATAACACAAGAGACATCCTGGATGTGGCCCCTGTGTTGGCATCAAGCACACTGGGTGTGAGTCCTAGAGTCAGCCTTTTCCTGAAGTATAACCCTGAGTGGGCTACTTAACTTGTCATCTGAGAATGGAGAAATTTTTATTCTCTCAGACTTATTGTAAGAACTCAATGAAACAAGAAACCAAGTACTTGGCAAGGTGTCTGCTACTTGATAGGTGATAAATTAATGTCAAAATGAAAACTGCCAGCACTAGAGAGGTCAACTTCTCTTTGACTTTATTTTTGCAAAGGGGAATCTTCCCTTTCATTTAGTAACTGGTTGAGTTGTCTGATTTCTAGGGTTTGCTAGAATGACAATGACAGTATTTGATAATTTTTGGTTTGGCTTGATGGTGTAGTCAGTGTATGTGGAGCCCAATTTTGAGAGGGAGGAAGCAAGCATTTATTGGACACCTGTTGTTTACCATACCCTTATTGAATATTTGTACATATGCTGTTTCATTTAACTCTTAAGATTTATTTGAGTTACAGAGAGAGAGAGAGAGAGAGAGAATCTTCCATCTGCTGCTTCACTCCCCTGAATGGCTGCTAAGCCAGGAGCACTTGAGCCATCTTCTGCTGTATTCCCAAGTGCATTAGCAGGGCACTATATCACAAGTGGAGCAGCCAGAACTTGATTCAGTGCCCATATGGGATGCCAGCATTGCAAGCAGCAACTTTACCCACTATACCACAACACTGGCTGGCTCCTCATTTATTTTTTTAAAGATTTATTTATTTTATTTGAAAGGCAGAGGCAGAGAGAGAGAGAGAGAGAGAGAGAGAGAGAGAGAAAGTCTTCTGCAGATGGCTGCAACGGCTGGAGCTACGCCGATCCTGAGCCAGGAGCCAGGAGCTTCTTCCGGGTCTCCCAGGCAGGTACAGGGGCCCAAGGACTTGGACCATCTTCTACTGTTTCACCAGGCTATAGCAGAGAGCTGGATTGGAAGTGGAGCAGCCGGAACTTGAACCGGTGCCCATATGGGATGCCGGCACTGCAGGCAGCGGCTTTACCCATTATGCCACGGCGCCGGCCAACCTCATTTAATTTTTTAAACAACCCTGTGAAGGAAAAATTGTTACTTTCTCTCTCATTTTTTAACTCAATAAGGAACAGAGGTAGAGAAACTTGCACAGTGTCAGATTCTGACTCCAGGCTGTCTGGAATAGACACACCCATGTTGTTTCCCTTGAAGAAATGCTGCCTCCATAAAGCTAGATCTCATATATGGTAGAAAGTGCAGATTTAGCCACATTCTCACTCAGATTTCAACTTGCTTTGCTCTGTGTGTGTGTGTGTGTGTGTGTGTGTAATTTGTTTATTTATCCCACGGAAAATCTTGATTCAATCCTAAAATCCAGTCTTGAAAGAAGTTTCATTGTGCTTTCCTATGCGGCCATTTTTCCATCTGGAAAAATCTCATTCTTTCATTCAAGGTTTAACTCAAATGTCAATTGCTCCACGAAGGTTTTCAGTAATCTTTTAAACAAGGGCAGACACTCCCTCGTCCATGCTCCCACGGCACATCCACATCACTTTCATTGAAAATTGTCTTCTACTTATCATCTTATATCAATTCCTGGCCCACTGTCAGGGACCTGGTAGGACCCCAAGGATCACTGATTGAAGGAAGACAGAGAGAAAGGTGCTTCAAAAACAATAAGGTTTGTGACAGTGATGATGTTGATCAGCCAACACTTATTGAGACACAATAGTCCAGTCTCTATTCTAGCTACTTAATGTGTGATACCTCATTTAATGTTTATAGTAACTCCAAGGTAAGTACTAAGGCTATCCCTGTTTACCAGATCGAATTTCTTATTTAAAGTCACACAGCTAATTAGAAGATTTTTTAGTGGAAGATTCAGATGATAGCTCTAAAAGACTCAGAGGACAAATTTTAGTAGAAGATATAATTGGTAGAGGATAATTAGAAATTTGAACTCTGGAAGTTTGGTGAAGAGTCCTCCAGGGATGGCATCTCTATGCTGTCCAGAAGACTGCAGGGGAAGGGACATGAGTGCTGAGCTGACGCTGGCCCCAAGACACAACCTGGCCAGGTGGTGGGCCTGTGGCATCATGTGATAGCTGTGCTAATATGCAAGGCTTGTACTTCCTCAGCTGGACAGTGGAGTCCACCGCACGTACCCTGATGGGCTGTGGGAGGACAGAACATCGGCCAGAAGGGACCGGTGTTTACCATGCACTGGACAAGCTCTAGTTGTCCGATTCCCCCAACAGGGGACCTTACACATCTGCTACTCTTCACAACTCCCCATTCTATTTTGGGAAGAGAGATCTGCATCAGACATTTGCTGCGTTCTGCTCATTTATTCATCTAATGCATGTTTACTCGCCTGCTACTATATGCCAGGCACTACCGTGGGTGTTAAAGCTGTAGAGGGAAATTAAATAGACGAGGTCCAGGATCTTGTAGCACTTACAATCTGTCATATTACTTATAGCTTATACTACTATTATAAGTAGTGAGCAAACACATGATCATGCTAAGACCAAAAGATAATAAAATGCTGTTCTGTGATGGGAATGGTGTTGGGGGGTGGGGGTGTGCTTCATTAGGGAGAGGAGCAGGGAGAGTTCCCTGGGCAGGTGGTATTTGAGCTCAGCCCTGAATGAGAAATAGCTAATCCTGGGAAGAACAGGGGCGAGAACATTCCTGAAAAGGGAGGGGCAAGGATAAAGATTCTGAGCCAGGGTAAGGGGGGTGTTGCAAGAACAGAAAGCCAGCGTGGCTCCTGAGTGAAGATGAAGGGAGGGAATGGCTCAGGGAGATGGAGGGGAGATCAGGGCATGGGGGCAGGTGTGGTCTGGGAGCCCATGAAATGGGCATGGCTTTGATTCACAGGGTACATAAAAGGTGAAGATGAATTGAAGGGAAACTTTCAGGGGCATCAGTTTAACTGAGCTCTACAGTCTGACTCTCTTCAAATCAATGTCTTCCATTAAAATTCATCTTCTCTGTCTCATAAAGAACAAGAAGTCTGCAGATGAAACCAGACTTGAACATGTTTTCTGAATTACTTTGAGAGATATGAAAATCAATCTCTCTACAGAAAAGCAGCAAAGTTGCTAATTTTATGGGAAGTATCTAAAATAAGGATGATTTCAGTTCTCACAGGCTGTCACTAGATTCTATTTGACACTTTACCAGCTTCAAAAAACACAGCACAAAACAAGACCAAACCCCTCTGGTTAACATTGACAAATGTATCTTCTTTCCCTCTTCTCCAATCTTAATTAATTAGAAACAAGTTAACATTTTCTATGAAGTTATAATACCTACTGTTAGCTTTATACAAACTTTGCATCGTATTATCGCTGGCTCACTCCTCAGCTAGCCACAATGGCCAGGGCTGGGCCAGGCAAAAGCAAAAGCCAGGAGCCTCTTCGTGGTCTCCCATGTGGGCAGCAGTGGTCCAAGCACTTTGGCTACCTTCCACTGTTCTTCCCAGGCCATTAACAGGGAGATGGATCAGAAGTGGAGTAACCATGTCAGTAATCGGTGCCCAGGGGATGCCAGCATCACAGGCAGTGGCTTTACCTGCTACACCACAACACTGGCCTCTATCTTTTAATAATTTTATTAAAAAAATTTTAACAGACATAAAAATTGTACATATGTATGGATACCATGTGATGTTTTGGTACTTGTATATATTACATAGTGTTCAACTATCTCCTCAAACATTAAACATTTCTGTATAGTGAAAACATTGAAAGTCCTATCTTCCAGTTGTTTAGATAGAATGTATTGTACATTATATAGTCACCCTACCATGCAATAGAACCCCAGAACTTCTTATTCTTATCTAGCTATAACTTAGTACCCATTAGTAAATTTCTCTCTTTCTCTCCTTCCCTATTTCCTTTCCTAACTCTGTAATTATCATTATACTTATAGCTCCTATGAGATCATCTTTTTTAAACTCCTCTTAGGAATGAGATCATGTGATACTTGTCTCTCTTGATTATTAACATCATGAGTCCAGTTCCACCCATGTTGTTGCAAATGACAGGATTCCATCCTTTTGATGACTGAGTAGTATTTCATTGTGTATATGCGCATTTTCTTATCTATTGATAAGTGGATGAACACTTAGATTCTTTTCAACAAATATGGGCAAACAGATGCCTCCTTGACAGATGGATTTCATTTCCCTTGGATATACACCCAGTAGTGAGATTGCTGAGTCATATGCTGGTTTTGTCTTTAGTATTTTGAGGACACTCCATAGTGTTTTTCACAATGGCTGTACTAACTTACATTCCCACCGGTAGTGTACGAGTGTTCCTTTTTTTCCCCAGTATCCTCTCTGATACTTGTCTTTTTCCCTTTACCCTCCCTTCTCCTCCCCTGTTCTCCCCTCCCCTCCCCTCTTCTCCCCTCCTCTCCTCTCCTCTCTTTCTTTTCACTTGAAAGACAAGGGGCGGATGAATGTCTTCCATCCTCAGATTCACACCCCAAATGCTCATGGCAGGCCTTCAGCAGATGTCAGCTTATGAAGAGCCCTGGCAGCTCTGCCAGCCAATAGGAAGTCAGGAGTCTAGAATTCCACCCAGGTTCCCCATGTGGATGGCAGGAACCCAAGTACTTTAGCCATCATCTACTACCCCCCCCCCCCATTGTGTGCATTAAGAGGAAGTGGAATAAGCAGGACTTAAACCAAGCACTCCTACATGGGATGTGTATTTATGGGATGTGTATTTCTCAAGTGGTAAAGAAAATGCCAACCCCCCTCCTTGTTATTTTCTGTCTTTTTGGTTTTGATTTGCATTTCACTGATGATTAGTGATGTTGAGCAGTTTGTCATATACCTGCTGCACATTTATTAAATGAACCCTCTTAACAGCAGATTTTGAGAAGAGTCATCACTAGTTGACTGAAATTAAGTAGAATAGAGACCGGGATACACTTTGCCATCCACTGTGTACTACAGGATTCTAATGAGCTGATGAGCTCTCCGGCTGCATTTACAGAAGTTGAGTAGGGAAAATGCAGGATGTTGATTTTCCCTTGTACTTTGCTTAGATCCAACCCTACTCTGACATATTCCAGTATTCCATAAGTTGTTTCTATTTATTTCTTTTTTTAAGGAGAAAATAAAATCTGTAAGCTTTATCTTTCAACATCTATATCAAGACAGCAAGGCTGGTGTTGTGGCACAGTGGGTTAACACCCTGGCCTGAAGCTCCAGCATCCCATATGGGTGCTGGTTCAAGACCCGGCTGCTCCACTTCTGATCCAGCTCTCTGCTGTGGCCTGGGAAAGCAGTAGAAGATGGCCCAAGTGCTTGGGCCCCTGCACCCATGTGGGAGACCCAGAAGAAGCTCCTGGCTCCTGGCTTCGGATCCGCACAGCTCTGGCCATTGAAGCCAATTAGGGAGTGAACCATCGGATGGAAGACCTCTCTCTCTGTCTGCCTCTCCTCTCTCTGTGTAACTCTGACTTCAAAATAAATAAAATAAATTTAAAAAAATCAAGACACCATTGCAAAAGATGATAGTCACCTAGACAATTCCTAAAGAACTGAGAGTACTGGGAACTTAACTGTGTGTATATAGTCTTTTATAAATTCTTAGCTGAAGAAACACAGGCACCCTTTAAAGAGGCAAAACTTCCCTTTTCCAACCAAATGGAGAGTTTTACTAATTACATCAAATTTTATAGATAATGTGGTCATCATATTTGTTAAAGTAAAGATATAGCTTTCCTAATGGATATTGTTTACCTCACAGAAAAACCACTATCGGAACATGCCTGTGACTGTAGACTTCTAGTTTAGGCCACCAAAGATTAGAGATGGGACTTGAGCATCCCTTGACTTATACCCTCTTAAAGTTTTCCTCTGGTCTGCCTTAACGAAAGCCAGGAGGAGGAGAACCTAGGCCAGAGAAGCAATGTGAAGATAGGTGGCAGGCCAACTAATGGGTGCTTTACACAGTAATCTGCCATCAAAGAGACCCAACAAGCCAGTCCACTGCATTGACTTTTGACATGGAAAGCCAGGCCTTCAGCAGATGTCAGCTTATGAAGAGCCCTGGCAGCCCTGCCAGCCAAGAGCTGGGTCCCTGGAAATGGAACTGCCCTGGAGTCAAAGGGCTCCAGGTCATAGCCGCAGGCCTTGTTGGTTCTAAGCTGAAAAGCCGTTCACTCAGCCCAGCTTCCAAAGTCACTGCTGCTCTCAAGAGGATGGACAAGTAGGGTCAGCAACATTACAAGCAGAACTGTAAATTAACTAAAAGCGTTTTCCTTTTAGAGATGCCACCTACCTTCTCTTCAAGCCAGCACTCCTCCCAGGCCAGCTAGATAATTGAAGTCAACAGGTGCCTTCCCTAATGAGGTTCACACCTCCCTTGTGATGTACACCATGTGAAGAGAGAGAGAGGTCTGGACCTCGTATCTGGCCAGGCCTTAGCCCACCTGATTATTATCAGATTCCTTCCTATCAGTTTCTGTCTGCCTCTTAATGGAAAAACTTGCTTGTGTTTTAGACAGTTCCTTTCTTATATCTTCTACTAATGACTCTGTCCTTAGTTTTAGACTATGTGAGTTTAAACTGCTTGTTAGATTCATTTTCTCCAGAATTGAAACAGTGAAATTGTACGTGGCCATGTACCTGAAACCTCGCATGGAAGCAGTTTCTGCAAGCTGGCACTGCCATACCCCCTGAGAAGCCACCTCTGCTGGAACCCTGTCTTGACTCCCATTCCAAACAAGGCCCCTTTCTGCAGGAAGCAGCCAGAGCTAGCGTTGCCCAATCTCCCCTAACAGATGTTAGGGCCCATTCTTGTTGAGGGGGCAATGTGAGGAGTCAGATGGGTTAATAGGCAGTCTGGAAATTGAGGTTGGAAAATATTGCCCCCAAAAACTTATCTTTAGCAAAATCAAAAGTATCCATGCTTCTTCCTTAGGAATCTCCAAATTTACCATGAGAATAGCAAGAGAGTGGTGATTGCATCCTCCTGAGCTCCTAATTTATTGTGAAAACAAATCAGCTACCCCACCCTTGTGAGGGCTCTTATTTTGTCATGAGAAAGCCAGAAAGGATAAAGGATTATAAATCAGATCTTTTGTTGGGTTTTGTCCCTACCTTATTGATCGGCAGATTCTTCCCTAAAGTTGTACTTAGAAACCCCACTACTATCAGCCCCTTTGTTTTTTTTTTTTGTTTTTTTTTTTTTTTTTTCTCTCTCTCTCTCTTGGAAGCCCTCCTCCATGCTGTTATCACTGGAGGTCTTTGACTCATAAATCTTGCTTTTTAAATCTCAAAAAAAGGGGGGGGGGTAGATTTTAGGATTCATTTCCAAAAAGGAGCCAGAAGGAACCAAATCATTAGGGCAGATACCTAATGATTGCCCATCAATCATCTAGCAAAACTTCACCTGTTCGATCAGAGAAGTAAGTGGGAGCACTTACTGCACTTGTTCGATCAGAGGAATAAGTGGTGCAGAAGGACTCTGGTGTAGCTCTCTTGGGCATTTTTCTGTGAAAACTTTGAGTAGCATTTTCGAAACACTCTCATATTCACAAATATCATTGTGTGGCCCCCTACAAAGTGTGCAACTTAAGTGCTTTGGGGAGTCCCCAAAACAGCTTGCCCTGGTGTTTGTGCTTGACCGGTCCACTTTTGCTTTGGCTGGACAACTTTCACCTCTTGGCAGACCCTGCTTTGATTGTGCTTTGTCTTCAGGATAGTACTGGTGAAGCCCTTTCATCTCCTTGTTATGATTCATCTAAGAAGTGCTTCAGGATCTCGACCCCACTCTTTTAAAATTTCTTTTGCAAGCTCTACTTGTCTTCAATAGTGCAGGCTCAAAAATCTTGGGACCCATTGAGCAGAAAGCTTACTCAACTTTAGTTTTTCAGTCACAGTTGTGTATTTTGAGCCAGTTGAGATGTCTATGGTGTTGGCTATTGATTTTTCTGTTCACAGTCAGTCCTTTTCAATTAGGACACGAACAAGATACACTTTTTCCTCGCTAATATATGTGGCTGGTCTGCCGCTGTGAGCTTCACGTCCAGCATCCTCTCGACCCTCCATTTATAAACTGCCTATTTCTTTGGGGCACTGTCCCCATAAACTTTTCATAAAGCATTGGGTTACTTTACCATTATTCCACCCAAAGCTTCATCATAAATTCGATGTTTGTTCTTGCTTCAATTTTAGCTGAATTCATGTTGCTCTGATAAAGGTTCTTCTCAAAATGCTGTCTTATCTTTCTTGTTATGTCACACCAGACCCTGGAAATTCCTGAGAAGTGGTCTTTGCAGTCTAGAAGAAGAATAAGGGGAGAGCTGTGATGACAGTATTGAGATGGGCCCAGGAGCAAGGGGAGCAGCTAGTGTAAAAGCTTGGAGGTGGCCAGCATTGAGGCATAGCAAGTTAAACCACTTGCCTACAATGCTGGCATCCCAGTGCCCGCTGGGTGGAGTCCTGGCTGATTCACCTCCTTGCTACTGCGCCTGGGAAAAGCAGCAGAAGATGGCCAACTCCTTGGTTCCTGACTCCTGGCCTCTGTCTGGCCTACCCCCAGTTGTTGTGGCCATTTGGGGAGTAAACCAATGGATGGAAGCTCTCTCTCTCTCTTTCTATAACTCTGCCATTCAAATAAATAAAATAAATCTTCTTTAAAAAAGCTGGGTGGGAGGTGAGCGAAGCTGGCAAGATCTGAGTCTGCAGCAGGGTGCAGAAGCAGTGATGGGTCTGAGTGAATGGAGCGGGGAAAGCAGGGAACAGCCCTACATACTGCAGCAGCAATGACTGTTTCATTTTTCTGAGGGACTAAATTAAAGATACTGTGCTTTTATGGTTTTAAAAAATAGGTTCAAAGTTCCACAGAACCTTTCGTTTCAGAGGATTTTAAAACAGATCAGAACACTCATTTCATGTTTTTTGAGTGTACAGACATGAAACCCTTCCTAGGGGAAACAAATCATTTTTGGCAATAAAGTCATATAACAATGACAACGTTTCCAAACACCCATCTTTCCAAATACTCTCTCCATAGCATGGATTTTATTATTTTTTGAGACACACCTGCTCTCTCATGTATTGTTAAAATGTCACCACTACCTCGAAGGAACAGATTAAGAGTGCACTATACTTTTTTCAGAAAATATCTGCTAGGTAGCACACTCATGACAGCCACTTGTCATCACAGAAAATGTCATCAAATTTGGAATACTTGTCTTTTCTAAAAGAATAACGTGCAGTTTGGCTTGAAGTTTAGCACCTGTTTGAAGTATTTTCTGCAACAATAATAAAGGAACTCTGAGCTACTAGAGATGTTATGGCCAGCGCCTTTCTCAGGACAAAGAATCCTAATGATTGACTGTTGTTTTAAGCTCTTGTCTTCATAAATATGAGCACACTGATACACCCATGGCCTTTTGTCTATTGCTCATTTCCATTTCTTAGTGCAATCACTCGCCTACAGATGGTTTGGGGAATATATGGGAGTTCTCTCTAGCCTTGTGCCTGAGTCTTTTTTTATTATAATCAAAGCAGCCGCTGTCCAGAGGTTATCCTGACATCTTTTTTTCCTCTTAAAACTTTGAGTTTCATTATAGATGTAACTTATTATTGAGACTATAACTTCTCTGACATATCATTTTTAGGAGCCTATAAAAAGTAGCTCCATGAAGAGAATGAATTAGTATTGAAACAATTATTGAGTACAAATAAAACTTATTGACATGATTAAGGCCAATTTATCATTTTGTTGAAATTTTTATTGAACCTAAATAAAACATGTATTTATAGACAAAATCTGACTCATCTGTACTTTTATTTAAATATATTGAAAGTCTCCCACATTACATATTTTAATCTGATAATTTTTTCTGTGCTGTGTTGTCTATCATTTTCAGTGACTTTTACTATAGCAGAGAAAAGTGTTCCTCTGGCAGTAGATTGCATTTTAGTGTACATAAGAAATCTCTGAAGGAATATCCAGGCACAGGTCATTAATTTTAGGGAAGTAGTGTGAAGCCCTGTAGTGAGTCTTGCACGATTGTAAACGTCACCCCCAAATAGTACAGGATTGTATTCATGTCCCAGCTTCTTAATTCTGAATGCCTTACTAATCTTGATGGCTTCATGCACTTATTAATATCTCAAGGAACAAACTGTATTGTGCCTATAGTTGTATCCAAGGTTCATGCTTAACACTTGGGGCTAAAAATCTACATTTTGTCTTCCTCATAATTTTGAAGGTTTGGCTGACTTCTGCCAGACTTGTTTCATGTCATTGTTTCACCTAACAGTGTGGCCAGGGTCTAGGGACAAAGGATGGAAGTGAGCACAGTTTCTTAAGTGCCATTGCTAATGGGGATCTGACAAGATGTGGGGAATGCAGTGACACAGAGAGGGAGTGGAGACAGGTGTATAGTGTTTCCTCAGGCTCATTCATTGGCTCTGTGTTGGAATACATCTGGAAAGAACTGTCCTAGGAATGAGAGAATTGGCAGGGTTGCCATGATTTTGGTGTTATTGTTCATTTGAACATCAAAGATCACTATCAAGAGAGCTGACAAGAAAGTTGAGAATATAGGAGACAATATTTGCCAATAATAATGGGGTTAATATTCACATTATATTAATAATTCCTACAACTCAATAACAACAACTACTACTTTGACTTTAAAATTGGCGAAGAACTTAAACACCCATTTCTTCAAAGAAGATATACAAATGGCCAAGAGCACAAGAAAAGGTGCTGAACATCACTAATCACTAGGGAAATGTAAGTCAAACACAGTGATATACCACTTAGGTGGACACTGTTTTAAAAACAAAGGCAGAAAATACTAAGTGTTGGTAAAATCATTGAGAAAATAACATGTGTGCATGGATCATGGGAATCTGAAACATATCGCTATTGAGGAAAACACTGTATCAGGTCCTCAGAAAACAGATTTACCATATGATCCAGATATTCTATGTGTGTTCCCATGTTCACAGTAGCATAATTCACAACATTCAACATGTGGGGCCCATTCAAATGTCCACTGATGGATGAATGAATAAATAGAATGTGAAATATAATATGTATTGTATTATAGTCTTAAGTAGGAAAACAATTCTGGCACATGCTAGAATTAGGATGAAGCTTGAGACATTTTACTAAATGAATAATCCAGTTAGGAAAAGACAAATATTGTATGACTGCATTTACATGAAGCACTTAGAGTAGTCAGATTCAAACAGACAGGAAGCAGAATGGTACCTGTCAGAGGCTGGAGTGAAGGGCAGAGTGATAAGTTGTTTTTTAATGGGTGCAGAATTTCAGTTTAGAAAGCTGGAAAATTTCTGGAGATGGGTGGTGTTGACGGTTGCACAACAGTGTGAATGCGCTTAATGTCACGGATATGTTAAAAGTGGTTAAAGTAATTTTTATATTATGTATATTTGACCACAATAAAAAAAAAACCCTCTAGGAAATACTGATGCCCACTGATGTTTCCAAAGCTTTGTGATGACTGTGTTACACCATGTTGTGTTATAATTTTATGAATCTATAAATCCTAACACCTTCCCTATTCGTGTTGAAAATAAATAAATGTATTCTTCTTTTAAAAGACAGATAAGTCAAGATAACTAACTGGAAAAAAACCACAAAGTTGTGTTTTGTAAGCCATGGCGATGTGGAGGTTGTTTGTTACACAGCAGCACTGCAGTTATAACTGACCTGTGCAGATGATCTTATCTACTCTGGGCTGCTTGCCACTCATTCCAGAGTCCATGGCCATGAAAGATGTTCCAAGTCTTCAGAAAGGGTCTTTCAGCCTGAATATTTCATTTTTAAAATTAGATTCAGTTCCCTAGTAAGTCCTCTTTCTTTCCCTTCCTGTTTTGTGACACCACACCTCACCCAAAAAAGCTTTCCCTTTCCTTTCTTCTTTCTTCTGCATCTGCCTTCTCTCTTGTTTTTCTCCAGTTCTCTTGCATTACCCTCCCTCCCTCACCACCCTTGAATGTTCCTACTGGCAGGGCTGGTACCAGTGATACCGCTCCTCACCACAGTGGCTGCTCCAGCATAGGCTGCCTAGGGGGAAGCAGTGAACAACCATGCTAAGGTACTGCACAGTGGGGTGAGATCATAGGAGAAGGAGGGGAGAGTTCCAGGAAAAAATCATATAGGAGATATTTGGGGCCTGGGACTTCAAAAATCATGAGGGGGGGGGAAGCCATTGTAACCCATGAGTCGTACTTTGGAAATTTATATTCATTAAATAAAAGATAAAAAAAAAAAGAAAAAAAAAAAAGAGACACTAATAGGAGAATAGCAGTGTAGAGAGGACAGCATAGAAAAAGACCAGGCTGGTGAGAGAGCCTGGAATACTTGGGGAGCTGCAAACAGCTCAACACAGGTGAGGCTTATTACTGAAATTTCTGGGCAGTGGTGGGCTTGAGCTTATCAAGCAGGAAGAGAGGAATCAGGGAAGATGGCAGGCGAAGCAAGACCATGAGATCTGGCTCTCCATGCTAACAAGTTTGGGCTTGATTGCAGAGCCAAGGGCAGCAGAGATGAGGACACCAGGGCTCATAATTGTCAGAGTATCCATTGCAGCATTTGGTTACACGAAGGAGGAGAGGACGGAGTGCAGTGCAGGTGCTGCCCAAGGCTGGTATCACAAGGATACTGTGTGAAACAAATGATGATAAATTACAGGTGCACATACCCTCCCCAGGGGCTTTGTCTTTTGTTCGGGTTATTGACCTACTCTCTGCCAGCACTGCAGACCGTCTAGCATGAGATGCTGGGCACTCACTTGGCCCATCGAGGGGTTGCAGAGTTGTCTGAAAACAAAGAATTGAGTTACCATCTATGAATCCCAGTCCACTGTGGCAGAATCACCGTGGCCAGTGGCCTGAATTCCTGGGGAGCGCTAGGTCACTATGATCTCTTAGTAGTGGCTGACAAGGAGGTTGCTAGTCTCTCTTGTGCACAACAGGAGGATACATTTTCTCCAAAAGAAATGCTTCAAAGTAGACAAGAATAGTGATTCTCCTCTTGGTCAGGACTGTGCACAGGGCAGAACACCCTTGTGCATCTGTTAGCTCCATTAGCCCTCATAACAATCTTATGAAGAAATCAGAGCAATTTTTTGTCTTCTTTTGTAGATGCGAGAACTAAATGCTTCCCCAGAGCTGCCTGGCTTGTCAGCAGCAGAAGTGGGATTTAAATCCAGAATTTAAACTCTAAGCCTAGGGTGCTTCCATCTACTATTCTTAGGGAACAGCAGAAGCATTCACTCCTGTTTAGTCAGGGTGGCAGGGTTCCTCCAGGTGTTTTCCGTAGGGATGCGTTTAATAGAGCTGGAGGCTTGGGCACCTCTTGCAAGACTGAGGAGAGAGGTCAGGGAGGCACTGCTGTATTTCAGGAAATGTGGAAATGTAGCAATCACACAAAGCTACTACACATCACAGTGTCTATAGGAGGAGGCCCAGAAGCCCCTGGCCAAACACACAGACACACACACACACACACACACACACACAAAACCAACCCCTATCTACTGTCAGCTGCAGGCCACACTTGGCTGCCACTCTTGCTCTCCCTTCTCAGTGTCTTCAACACAGTGCCTCTCCTTGGCACAACCTCACTGATCCCTGCAGGCAGGGGAGTATGGGAAATGTAGTGTCCAGGCTTCTAGCCCCTGATTTGCAAGGAAATTTTAGAAAAGCAGTGATGCTACTGAGTAGTTATAGATTACATCCAGCAGGTCCATTCATTAGGTAGAATCACAGTTGAGTGGGAGAGAATAAAATCAATCAGTAGGCTGTTAAAATCAAATATACATCTGTTTTTATCACCTGCCACATGCCTCAGCTATGGGTCAGTTGCCTTGCTCTCATGGAGATCCGGTGTGAGATATCCAGGAAGGATTTGATGCCCTCCAAAAGGAGAAGTCAATGAGAAAGAAAGGGCACAGAAAGATGTATTCCAAACTGGGGTCTATCCACTACTGAGTGAGGGGGCGACAAGTGAGGAGAGACCTGAGCCATCTCCAGATAGGTGAAAAGGTAGGGTTGCAGCTAGATGATGGTGGTGCGTTATAGGATGCTTGGGAGCCCTTATCACAGTGTCCACTTGGCACATAGTGCATGCTCAGTAAACAATGAGTGTTAGAATGGACTCCAGGAGCTGGATGGCTACTGAGGTACTCCTTGTAGAACAGGCGAAGACTCTCTCCTATGTAGAATCCTACAGCTGTAACTGGATACAGAGGTTTGTCAGCAAGTGTTTATCCATAATTATTTGTTATCATTTTCTGGATTACTGTTCTTATAGTGATATAACATGGCACAGTCATGTGCATTTTCCTTTCTGTTATTCTCTGTCTTCTTTATATTGCTTGCAGTTGATCAACAACACTGTATGATAATCCAGTGTAGTTATTCTCTGTATTTTGCCAATGAGGGGTTCAAAGCTCAATGGAGTGAAATGACTAGGTCAAGGGCATAGTGTTCATCAGTAGGAGAGCTGGGATTCTGAATTGCAGGTTCAGAAAGGCTATAGACAGGGCACTGTTTTGGACATGATTGTCTCAAAAGCCCCCAGTCGGTCCCCCAGTGCCCACCAGCTTCAGGAGCATTTACTGATGCCTTTGACTTGCAGTGCCATCCTCATAACCCTCCACTTTTCCCTTTCCTCTGGTTTCCTCTGGCCTCAAAGCCCTTGACTAAGCTCACTTTAGAACATGTCTAATAATAAAGAAGACTAATTATTTGCCTCTGGGAGAACAGCTCATGCTTTTGGTCTCTTTGTGACCATGGACAAACTCCTCAACCTCTCCGAGCCCTGATTTCCCTGCCTGTGTATTTGATGATATGATCTAACTAAAGGGAATGAAGGCTGTGGGGCTGTGTAGAGGTTGAGTGTAAGCACTGAGCCAGTGGGCCTTCCCTTCCCTCCACAGAGGCTGCCCTAGGCTCCTGTCTTTCTCTTCTATCCATGGCAGGCTCCACCTGCCCTTCACCTTAAGCTACTGCCCTCAATGTCCCTCAACTGTGAAGGCCCTGGGAAAAATAAAGATATTATGGAGGCATCCAACCATGAACATAGCCTCGACCTTTTCAGATGGAAACATGGGATGAAAAGTACCAATTTCATTCTGTGCCCTTTGAAAAGCTAAGGCATTGGCCTGGGGTCTTGTGAAAGCCAAGGACGCGGGGCCCAGGGTGATGGACTGCTCTTCGGGCAGCATGAGATGCTTTTAACCTAAGACCCAGCAAGGCTCTGCCATATTCCATTAGTCCTGTAAGTTCAGCTTCTCATCCTAGACACTCTAATAGTGGGGCAGGGAAACAAGTGCTTCTGCTTTAGCTCTGGGTATTACTGGCTTGCTGTGTAGTCGTGGATACTTTGCTTCTCTGGGCCTCAAGTTTCTGATCTGTAAAATGAGACACCAACAAAATCAACCACAAGGACTCTCTGAATACATTGTTAAGTAAATTGAGCAGCAATAGTGATTGAGCATCTGCTGTGGGCCCAGCCCTCCATGAAGTCCTTCGCATCCATGATACCCACCTGGTAGACTGTGTCATAAACTTCATTTACAGGTGAAGAGACCATTGCTCAGAGAGGTTATGTAGCTTGCCGAAGGGCACATAGCTAAGGTGTGCCAGAACTGGACTCCACCAACCTTCTCTTTCTGCAGGACCTCACCAACTCCCTCAGCTGACGTTACCTATGCAACAGACGCTTCCATAAAGCTTGCTGCATATCAGACCCTCTCCTCTGTGCTTCACTGTTATTAACTCACTTCATCCCCATGATAGCTCTGTGAGGTAGGCACCATAATGTTGTTATTCCGATTTTACAGATGAGAAAATTGAGACCCAGGGAATTAAAACAACTTGCTGAAGTCACACTGGTAAATACAGAATCAGAAATGACATCTGGGGAATCTGGCTGCAGAGTCCAAGCTTGGAAACCCCAAGGCTATGCCACATTCACCTGTGGACCAGCAGGTGCTGCCCAGAGTGATGCTTCATAGAAGCAGCCTCTGCCTTGCTCTCTGTTTCAGGCTCGGTGTCTTAGACGTGGCAGGTAGCCTCTTCCCTTCCCCCAGATCCTTTCTCATTTGGAAGGAGAAGGCCAGATCTCTTGGACCCAGGGAATTCAGGGCTGAGATGAGAAGCTGGGATGATGTTCATGCCTGCACAGTGTGGAATCCTGGTAGGAGCGAGTGCTGCAGTCGCTGTGACAGCTGCTTGTAACAGACTCCACAGGGCCACAACCTGCTAATGTACTTTGTCACTTTGAAGAGTGCCTCCAATTACATGTACTGGTCAAAGGCCACGGTTTCAAATGTGTTTCAATGTACACTCCTAATCTCTTTTGTAAACTCCGGTAGTACAGGCTGGTGAAATGTCGGAGCTGGGTAGATCTGTGAGAGGGGACTGCGACTCTCGACCCCCCTTATTCACACGCGCCCAGGAGGAATTGGCACATGGCTTAGACAGGATGATACCCCCAGGGAGTGGCTGGGCTTAAGGATTATTAAGTTACCAGGGGGACATGTTTGCAACTGGCTTCATTGGTGCTATTTTGAAAACCTTCTCCTTGGTCCCTAAAAATCTGAAGGACGAAGGTTCACAGGGGTCTTCTGTTGACTTCCACAAGTGAGCAGACATTTGTCCTCAGCTGTCTGAATAGCTCCTCTGGTCTACCTTGTGTTCCCCTTAACCAAGGCTCTTGCTAATTCAGTGAAGTCAGAGACCATGCTCTTTGTGATGTTGGAATCAACATTTAGCAAGGGAACCCTTGGAGTTATCCTCAGAAGTTTGCATTTTTCAAAAGTTTATCATATAAGGGATCCTGGTTTCAGCTGCAACGCCATGTCCACAACTTGGCATTTTTTCTTTTGAAATGATTTCCTTTTCAAAGATTTATTTATTTTATTTTATTTGAAAAGTAGAGTGACAGGGAGAGGGAGAGATACAGATGGAGAGAGATCTTCTATCCACTGGTTCACTCCCCAAATAGCCACAATGGCCAGCACTGGTCTAGGCTGAAGCTAGGAACCCGGAACTCTATCCAAGTCTCCCATGTGGGTGGTGGGGGCCCAAGTACTTGGGCCATCTCCTGCTGTTTTCCAGATGAATCATCAGGGAATTGAATCAGAAGTGGAGGAGCTGAGACTTGAACCAATACTGCAACAAGCTGTGGCTTAACCTGCTGCACCACAATGCAGCCCCTCCTGAAATGGTTTTTCTTCTGAAAAGGCCTATTGAATCATACCTCCTTAGGTCGTGCAGGGAGAACCTAATGGATTTTTTTAATGATAACACTTAGATTTCATGAAAAAGCGGGGCATTAATAAGTATTTTTGTATACTGATGGTATGAATGCAAGTGTCATAATTTTTATGGATAAATTTGACAGTGCACAGAAAGACTATTGCAATATTCCTTAAATGGGAAGCATTGGAAACAATCATAAATGTTTAACAGAAAGGGAGCTAGACAAATTAAGGTACATCTATATAAGGGTGAAGAATCTTCTATAGTCATAAAATAGTAACATATTTTCTATTATCCAGCCTAATTTATGATTAATGCACATGACACATACAACAAACATATGAAATGGTTGCTTTTATGATAGCCCTTTTCCAGATGATGATACTGAGGCCCTGAGAATAAAGGTGACTCAACCATAGTCTCTCAACTAGTAAGCAGTGACCTTGAGATATAAGCCCAGGCTGCCTAGCTCAAGAATCCATGCTGTTCACCACTCTGCTCTCCCCACTTCCTCCGGAGGCATATCTAGTGATTTGGGTGAGTGTGTGTGTGTGATTGTGGATGTATGTATTAAAGGACTAGAAATCTCTGCACCAACAAGTGCAAATGGGATGGCAGGACGGCAAACACCTTGTGCTTTCTTCTTAATGCTTCCCTTTCTTTTCCAAAATCACTTCAAGGACATTCTTCTTTTTCATCAGAAAAAATATGTAGCAAATAAATCTCTAAAAATAAACAATCTAAGATGTGATATCACCTGGCCCCTGAGCCATTGCAGAAATCCATTTCTGTATCATCTTCAACAAGCAAACATCCACATTTCTTTGAGCCTGTTTGTTGACAAGGAGCTCATGAATCTGGAGGTACAGGCATGGTTGGTGGGTCTAAGAAGGAGGGTAAGGTGACCTAGGGTTAGATGAGTAAACATGTCGTGTGGCCCACAGAGTAGGGAGCCAGTCTGGGGACTCGGGGCGGAAGTTCAGGGATGCTGAGGACGTTCCTAGGAAGCTTGATGGGCTACAGCTCCAGATGAAGGGGATGGGCACCACATTGTTTTCTGTCTCATTTAGTTCAGTCCGTTGGTAAAATAGCTCACTCAAGAAATGGGCTTTTACGCCCAATATTAAAGAACTCACCCTAAAAGAGTATGCTATTTTTCAACCATAGAACTGAAAAATGCCAAAACCCGATGTGGATGAGGTTGAACTCTCTCTCTCTCTCTCTCTCTCTCTCTCCATGTTCAGCTGGTAGGAATGAGAAATGATGCAATTTAGGGGAGGGCAATTTGACAATATCTGCCAAAATCAAAAGCACACTTTTATTTAACCTAGCAATCCTATTGCTGGTAACCAGCCCAGTGAATATAAGCACAGGAAGATTTGCTCCTGTCATTATAGCATTGGTTGTGGTAGAGCAAACAAATACTATTGGAGGCAAATTGTCCCTCAATAGGGGCCATATTAAATAAATTATGGTAGCACCATATGGCAGAATTCTGCAAAGGAATTAAAGAGTGTGAGAGAGACGTTGCAAGTGTTGATGTGGGAAGATCCTGATGCTATCGTATTAAGTAACAAAAAGAAAAGTACAGAATGGAATCTTAAATAAAAAAGACTATACATGTAATTATGCATATGAAAGTATATACATTTGTCCCATAAGAAAATGCAAGAAACTTTCCAGATATTGTTTAAAGTAGCCCTCTTTGAGCAGAGAGACTGGGGGAGTGGGAATAGAGAGTCTTATTTTCATTTTGAGTTTATTTGATTTGAATGCTCTACTACATATTACTGTTATTTTAAAAATGAAAGCAGTGTTTATCTGAGAAATTGTAGTCTATTTTCTTGCTGATTTTCTGCTTCTCTCTACTAAAAGAACACACACGCACACACACCTGAAACTCATTCTATTTTTGAAAAAACAACAGAAGACACCCCCAAGGCTTGCTGGTGACCCCTCTCCCTCCTCGGGAGCAAGCACAGGACCTGTCTGCACTCACTCCTCCTGGGTCCTGCCTGCCTTGGCTGTCTCTTTGGTTCCCTTAACCTTCTTGGCCTCTGAGTCAATGAATGAGCCCAGATTAGAAACCAATGGAGGGCCGGCACCGTGGCTCAATAGGCTAATCCTCCGCCTGCGGTGCCGGCACCCTGGGTTCTAGTCCCTAGTCCCAGTTGGGGTGCCAGATTCTGTCCCGGTTGCTCCTCTTCCAGTCCAGCTTTCTGCTGTGGCCTGGAAGGGCAGTGGAGGATGGCCCAAGTCCTTGGGACCTGCACCCCAGGAGACCAGGAGAAGCACCTGGCTCTGGCTTTGGATCAGCGAGGTGCGCCGGCCGCAGCAGCCACTGGGGGGTAAACCAACGGAAAAGGAAGACCTTTTGTTCTGTCTCTCTCTTTCACTGTCTCCTCTGCCTGTCAAAAAAAAAAAAAAAAAAAAAAAAGAAGAAGAAGAAGAAGAAGAAAGAAACCAATGAAGTTACAAATGGAGCCAATGTAATCACAGTGAGTTTTTCAGGATATGCTGGACTATGTTGTTATAACAAATAAATCCTATATTGTGGCAATGTGACAATGCAGAAGTTTATTTTTTGTTCATGACACTCTCTGATGTAGTTATGTTCCTCTTCACATGCTGACTCCAGGATCTGGGCTACACTCACTGAGGTCAGCCTTCTTGTGGCTTCAATATCATCCTGGCATTAGCCAAGTGGGTAAAGGGAAGGCATGATGAATACTTACCCAGGTGTTGCTTCTGTGCACTTTGTAGCACTCATACATGACCTACCTAACTGCTTGAGAGGCTGGGCACTGTGGAGGGAAACGGGGTCCTTCTCCAAGCAGGAAGCCCAAAGTAGACACCTCGCTGTAAGGCAAGAGATACAGGGCACTGACAGGAATCTGTGACCCAAGTTATGATCCCCAGTGCCTCATCAAGACTCCCAGAATGCCCTCTCACCAGGGCTTCACCTCTCCCAGGCCCTGAAGAAAATTTGTCTCTTGTTCTGAGTTCTTCACTCCCACCTTGTAATATAACTGTATATGCAAGCTCTCTGTGATGGTCAGGTTCATTGTCAACCTTGCTGGGCCATGGGGTGTCCAGAGATCTGATTAAATATTATTCTGCCTGTGTCTGTGAGGGGGTTTCTGGTGATATTCACATTTGAATCAGTGTATTGTGCACAGTAGATGGCTCTGCCCAGTCTGGGTTGGCCTTGTCCAATCCACTTAGGGCCTTAGTAGACTAGAAGGCTGAAGGAGAAATAATTCTTTCTGTATTGCTGTCTCTAATCTGAGCCGTTGGTCTTCTGTTGGACTTGGATCAGAACTGAAGCCATTATATTTTTTTTAACTTTTATTTAATGAATATAGATTTCCAAAGTACAGCTTATGGATTACATTGGCTCCCCCGCCATGACTTCCCTCCCACCCGCAACCCTCCCCTTTCCCGCTCTCTCTCCCCTTCCATTCATATCAAGATTCATTTTCAATTTTCTATATATACAGAAGATCAGTTTATACATTAAGTAAAGATTTCAACAGTTTGTACCCACATAGAAACACAAAGTGAAAAACACTGTTTGAGTACTCGTTCTAGCATTAAATCTCAATGTACAGCACATTAAGGACAGAGATCCTACATGAGGAGTAAGTGCACAGTGACTCCTGTTGTTGACTTTACCAATTGACACTCCTGTTTATGGCATCAGTAATCTCCCTATGCTCCAGTCATGAGTTTTCAAGGCTATGGAAGCCTTTTGAGTTCTCCGACTCTTATCTTATTTAGACAAGGTCATAGTCAAAGTGGAAGTTCTCTCCTCCCTTCAGAGAAAGGTACCTCCTTCTTTGAAGACCTGTTCTTTCCACTGGGATCTCACTCACAGAGATCTTTCATTTAGGTTGTTTGTTTGTTTTTTTGTTTGTTTTTGCCAGAGTGTCTTGGCTTTCCATGCCTGAAATACTCTCATGGGCTTTTCGGCCGGATCCGAATGCCTTTAGGGCTGATTCTGAGGCCAGAGTGCTGTTTAGGACATCCGCCATTCTATGAGTCTGCTGTGTATCTCGTGAAGCCATTATCTGTTCTAGTTCCCAGGCCTTCAGACTTGGGCTAGAGCTCTACCATTGGCCCTCTTGGGTCCTCAGTCCAGTTTGTCAACTGCAGATCTTCGACTTCTCAACCTCCAAGTGTGTGTATGCTATAATCTCCTATTGGTTTTATTTGGATAACCCAGATTAATGCACCCTTTGTGACTTTGTACTACTTACTATGAGAGTAACCAGAGAATATCTTTACACCCATTGAGTTTGCCTTGACCACGTGGCTTTCTTTTTATTTAACGTTTCTTTTTATTTATTTATTCAAAATTCAGTATAACAAAGGGAGAGAGAGAGCAAGAAAGAGAGAGAGAGAGAGAGAGAATCTTCTATCCAGTGATTCACTTACCAAATGCCTGCAACAAACAGGACTGGACCAGGCCAAGACCTAAGCCAGGAGCTTGGAATTCCATCCAGATCTCTCACATTGGGTGGCAGGGACCCAAGTATTTAAGCCATCACCCGATGCCTCCAAGGGTACACATTAGCAGGAAGCTGGATTGGGAGCGAAGCCAGGAGTTGGGCCTAGGCACTCTGATATGGGATGCAGGTGTTTTGGGCAGCAACTTTGCTACTGCACAACACTCATCCCAGAGTACATGACTTTTTTTTTAACACAAATGGAACATGCAGACACTATATGTGTGTAGGTTTTGTGAGCACAGGCACAGACCACAGATGTCTCATACCCTTGTGGCCTGCCATGAGAAGATCATGCTGCAGATGACCACTGCCCCTTCGGTGTGGACCCGGAATAAGGATACATGGAACAGACTTCAATCCGACTTGACATGGGCTCTGGCTTAGTGCAGCCTAGCAAAGCTGAGATCAGCCAAACCTCAGTCAACCTACATCAACTTACAAATTAATAAGCATGAAAATACAGTCACGTGTTATGTGAGAATGGGGATACATTCTGAGAAATGGGTTATTAGGCAATGTTGTCATTGTGCAAACATTATAGAATGGACTTGCTCAAACCAAGGCAATAGAGCTCCATACCCACTTAGACCAGGTGGTATAGCACATGGCTCCCAGGATGCTGACCTGTGCGGACCGAGTACTGTAAGCAATGGCAGCACAGTGCTAAGTGTCTGTATCTAAACAGAGAAGACCCCGTGAGTGAGTGGTGAGTGAGTGAAGGACTGGGCTGAGACTATGCACACTGCAGCCTTTATACACCCTGCGTACTTAGGCTACACTGAGTTAACATAAATGTTTGTCTTTTTTCAGAAGTAAATTAATCTTACCTTCCCGTAACTTTAATTTGATACAATTGTTTAATTTTTTAAAACCGTTTTTACTGCTGTAATAACATTTAGTTTATAACACATTGCACAGTTGTGTACCAGTACTTTCTTTCAGTTCAGGTTTTTTGCCTGGCTGCAGATAGCCATATTCCACATCACAGTGCCTAAGTTTGATATACAGGTCTGCCCGACTCCAGCTTCCTGCTCATGCGGTCCCTGGGAGGCAGCAGTGGCAGCTCAGTGGTTAGATTCCTGCCACCATGTGGGAGACCTGGATTGATTTTGTGGCTCCCAGCATTTGGAGAGTGAATCAACAGATGGGAGCATTCTCTCTCTCTGTCTCTCTCTATCTCTCAATTTTTTTGTTAAATTTTCTTTTTATCCATAGTCAGTAAGATATTTTCTATTAATTTTTTTTTTACATTTTAAACCCTTGTGTTATAATCTAAGACACAAGCATGTGCATTAGTCTAGGCATACAAAGGATCATTACTATCACTGTCCCCACCCCCACAGCTTGTCCCTGGGAAGGTCTTTGGGGCAGTAACGTACACAGCTGGCATCCCCTGTTGGAGGTAATGCCTTCTCCTGAAGAAGCTCCTGAAGGAGGTGCCAGTCTTACCAGAAATAAGTCCTTGGTGGTTTGCTTGACTTGTTTCTGTTTTTCATCATGGATTTGCTTGTAAGCAGATAATGCACTATAAACATTCCTTCCTATTAAGAAAAACATTTCAGTGTTGGGATCTGTGTTTTCAGACACTAAGTTTTTTTTAAAGGATTTATTTATTTATTTGAAAATCAGAGTTACAGAGAGAAGGAGAAGCAGAGAGAGAGAGACAGAGAGAGACAGACAGAGAGAGAGAGATGTCTTCCATCTGCTGGTTCACTCCCCAGTTGGCCTCAATGGCCAGAGCCGTGCTGATCTGAAGCCAGGAGGAGCCAGGAGCTTCCTCCGGGTCTCCCATGTGGGTGCAGAGGCTCAAGGACTTGGGCCATCTTCTACTGCTTTCCCAGGCCATAGCAGAGAGCTAGATCGGAAGTAGAGCAGCCGTGCTCATATGGGATGCACTGCAGGTGGCGGCTTTACCCATTACGTCACAGTGCCAGCCCCATTCGGAATTTTTTTTTTAAAAGAGTCTGCAAAAGCCTCTGCTAATTCCTTCACTGGGAATTTAATTAGGGGAGGTGCTTCTTCTGTTTCTTCTACTCTTTTCTCTTGCTGCTGTTTCAGCTATGTATTTGCCTGGTGACGGGAATTTTCAGCTGCATTTATAATCTTATGGGACCCCCACTATGGGTGTGGTTTGTCGTTGACCAAAATGTCATTCCGTGGCACGTGACTATAATTGCGGTTGTAAGCTGCCAAGAGCTCCAGGCTTTTGTTATCAGCAAAAATGGATGAATGTGAGGACTCACTGGAATGCTCACTTCAAAAGGAAGCACGTGGTACACAAAGTCTGGGTCCTGGGGCTGCTGGAAGCATCATATGGATGAGAGGCCCAGAGAGGGACCGGAGCATGCCTCAGTCATTGAGCATGGACCCAAGCCCAGGTTTCCAAACCCAAGCCAGAGCTTTTTCATAACCTGATGGCCACCAACCAGCACGGAGCAGGGCCGTGTGGCCTGGGGATGCTAGCATTTTGATTCCAACAGGAGGCAGGGACAGGAGACCAGGCTGAGGCTAGAAGGACTCCTTGGGATGACAGAGGTTTCCTGTAGAAGGAGCACAGACCTCCGCAGCTTTCTCTCACCTTTCTGATTAGCTGGAATTGGGATGCACCCGTGTGCGGGTTGCTGCTCGACTGCATTGCCAGTTCCCAGAGTCACCTGATGGCACACCAGACACCTGCAAGCCTGGAGGAGAGGGCAGCTTCTCAGTGCTGATTTTCTAGTCACCATTTGTTTGGCTTGCCCTCCAATTGCTTCCTGTCCATTGCCTTTTTTTTCTTTTTAACAGCAGTTATATTTAAAAAAACAATACTCAGGCTGTTAAGGAAAGGAGCCTAGGATAAGAGGCAAAGCAGGGAGAGAGAACAGATGTGTGCTTCTTTTCTGATCTTTGCATATGTGCAGATGTGTGGGTAGTTGTGCACATATGTGCCTCTGTCCAGGGTCCTGTGGTGTGAGAGATGGCAGGTGCATGAGCTCCACCTCTCAGGTGAGGACATCAGCAATCCAGTGAGCAGGCTCCCAGGTTGCTTTCTGGGAGGAGGAAGCCCTTGGTCAGCTGGAAGGGTCTGTCCCTTATTAACCTTCCTCCCCTCCTCTATCTCTTCTCCTCTTCCTCTCTTCTCTGTCTTGCTTTTTATTTTCTTTGCTCCCTTCTGTATTTTACCTTCACTTCCATTTCCTTCCTTCCTTCCTTCTCTCTCCCTCTCTCCTTCTCTCTCTCTCTCTCTGTCTCTCTTCATGCATCCTGCAGATAAGAGGTGAGCTTCTGTAGGTGATGCAGGGCTGAAGAAAGTAGCCTCTGCTTCATGGAGCTTATATTCCAGGAGAGGTGGCAGGTAATAACTAGATAACAAAAATGAATCTGTAATTCCAAGCTATAATAAAGGCAGTGAAGAAAAGGAGTGATGCCATAGGAGAGAATTTCAGGGGAATTCTAGTTTTGCTTTGGGTATAGTAAGGCCTCTACTGGAAGTAGTATTTAACCTAATGCATAAAGAATAAGTTGCTGGGATGGGCACTTGGCGCAGTGGTTGAGATGCTGCTTGGGATTCTTACATCCCCTGTCTAAGTGCCTGGGTTCAACTCCCAGCTCTGCTTCTCATTCCAGCTCCCTACTAATGTGCATCCTGGAAGGGAGAACCAGGTGAAGTTCTGGGCTCCTGGTTTCAACCTTGTGCAGCCCTGTCTGTTGAGGGCATTTGAGGGAATGAACCAGTGTTTGGAAGATCAATCTCTCTCTTGCTCTTTCTCTCTGCCTTTGAATATAAGTAGAAAAATAAAAAAAAAAACAATTTAAAAATTATGATGAGTTTCAAGGACACAAGTGGGGATCAGGATGACAAGAATTCCAGGCAGAAGAGCTTGAATGTCCTTGTTATGCTCAGGGAGCTGGAGAGAGTCCAGAGTGGCCGTGGCCAGAGAGCAAGCAAGAGGCAGCAACACAAGGAGATTAGGGAGGCGTCAGGAACCAGCAAATCAAGGATTCTGGGATTCGTCCTAAGAGCCTTTGGAAGCCAAGAAGTCTCCTCAGCAGAAGATTGACATGATCCAGATTTCACTGTCAAAAGATAAATTTGGCAGCCCTGAGGGAAGTGGATTGGAGGCAGCCAAGAGGCAAAGCTCTTTAAACTCCACTGTGGCCATTCAGGTGGTAGGGGTCATGCCTCAGCAGCATAGAGGAAATGGAGAAAAGCCAGCAGAGGCAAGATGTCTTAGTCCGTAGGACAGTACCCGTGAAGGGTTTGCCCTTGGTGTCCCAAACCCCGGTACTCCCACTGCCCCTGACCTTTCCCGTGTAGCAGCCAACATGAGACACTGCTTTAGCAGAATTGCCAAAATGCAGCTAGAGGGGAGTGACATCACACCCTGCCCTTTGGGTTCAAGAGCCAAGGTCCAGGTCCACGAAGGAAAATGTTATAAGGAAATGTGATTAGGCTGACTCGGGATAGGGATAGGGGAGTAAGGAAGCTTCTGTAATACTGGGGAGGGCTCTGTGTCTTATTATCTACTCATTTAACTCAGAGAGGCAAGGAGAGCACAATAGGCCTCCCCACCTGCAGAAATTCTTTGGTTCTTAGAGCAAAGATCTGTGTTGATTCCCATGGAGGGATCCAAGCAAGAAAACAGAGTCCCAGAGGGTCCCCATGCTGGGTCTGAGGGACAGCCAGGCATTACCAATCCTATAAGGAAGGCAATCCCAGCACACTATGCACATAAGGACAGGGAGGCTTGGGGAAGTCAGGTGGCTAAACTGAGTTTACCCAGCTAAAGTCCACAGACTTGGATTCACAAACTCCTATGACCCACAGTTGGAAGATATCGGAAGTGTATAAGTCTTTTCTAACATCGCAAAACTCATGTCTGAACTCCAGGACTTGGAAGGAAGCAGGAAGGAGCCCTGTACTGGGAGGATGGAGACTCAACGTCAAACTTGGTTCTACCCCATGGTGGGGAGAAGGTTCTAGGAAACCACCTGATTGTTCTGAAACTTACTCTTACCCTCTAAAGACAGGGGCAATGAGCCTGACCCTCCTGATGGAGATGGTGAAGAATTAAAAGAAATGAACACCAGGAAAAGTCATGCAGTGCCATGCTCATGCAAGTGTTCTGTCTAGAGGGACACAAATTGCCACCATGCCGAATTCTCTGAGCCTGTCTTTTAAGAGTTCTAACAACTTCCTTTCCTTGACTCAGTTCCATTTCCTGAAACTTTTGCATATTGGTTCTGCTTCTACCCACTGGGCTGCACAGAGCAAAGCCCATCCCTTTAGCCCCAACAGCCCAAGAGGGTTCAGGTGGAAGGCACAGACATGGATCTCCAGAGACTTAATCTCTCCAGGTTAAACTAGCTAAGTCCCTCCAGCAATCTCTCTTAGGGCCTTGCATTTGGACCCCTCACTCCCTTGCTCCCCACCTCTCCAGGGGACATTCCCGCTTGCTAATGTCCTAAGAATGTGGTGCCCTGTTGAGTCAGAAGCCAGCTCATTCTCAGCTGCAGTCTTCCTCATATTTCTGTACTAAGTGTTTCAGAGCCCCCCTTATTGGAGTCCAAAATGCGTCTGTCTCTGAAAGGAGGCTTCCTGTGACTTGAGTTGAAGGAGAGTTACAAGGCAGGGACCAGTGACACATAGATGTCTCCATTGCTTCCCCCTTGTGGGAGCTGTAGGCATCATTTTCATTGTTACAATCCCCACACAGAAAATGAGAAAGAAAAACACAACCACAGCTCATCTCCCGAGGGAGAGAGAAGCAGCTTTTGTAAGATCATCTCTGAGTCCTCTAGGAAATGATGGATTCAGCTGCAGAGGCTGCAGTAAGAAGAAACCTTGGCCCCGAATCAGCACAGGGAGAGTGAGGAGGGAGACTGGGGACTGGGGGCTAGGAGAGTGGGCCCAGAGCTGGCACCAGTGATGTGTCCCTATTGTACATTTCCTCTCTGTCCTGCACCCTCAGAGTTGCTGTTTCTTCCTGATTTCTGATTTCTTCATTTTACACATTTCCCGAAAAGTTGCACCTAGACAGCAGCACACACTCCCCTGCATGCCCCAGATCTTTCCTTCTACTGCAGTACTTGGCCCCTCGTTGGTTTGTTTTCTAAAACAAACATGGGATGTTCCACGTCCCTGGATCCTGTGGTCCTACTGAATGCTCCTCTTGGGCAGGAGCATCTTGGCTTTTGGAGGATGTACATGCATCCCCCACTAGGCCAGATTGGAGCTGGAGACCCAGTGGGGGTGCAGCACCTGCTCCTTGAACCACTGGCCTAAGGAGGAATTATGTTGCTCCAGCGTAGCTCAGCATCACTATCCTGTGCCATCCACGGTGGGGAGGGGTCAGAGATGCAGGCACTCAGGATGAGTCTGGGAGGCACCATGATGGCCAGATGGGATGGAGTGGAACTCCTGGCCTCATATTGGCGTGTTTTGTCCCCTCTGGTGGCAATTTGCCTTCCCGAGGCTTGACGCCTCCCCTGTCTCAATGGGTACTCCAGAAATCATCAGTTTCAGTGTGTTAGGCTCAACCATTTGTCCATCCATGCATTCATTCATTAATCAGTAAGTATGTTCTAAATGCCCAATATGTGCCAGGCATTTTGCTGCATCCTGGGGATAAATCAGGGACTAAGACACTGTCTTTGCCCTCAGGGTTTCAAAGCCTAGTTGGAGAAACAGCGCAAATCTCATCAATACTGTAATAAGCATAAAAATTGAGCTGTTTTAAGTTTAAGATTTTGGGTGTCTGTATGGACTTGGCCTTGACCTCAGGTGGGGAGTGGGGGTTTGCATGATCTCTATGGGGCATATTTGTCCCTGGATCACGCACCTAGTCTTGAGCCTCACACCTGGAAGGACTCACATCGCTGCCTGGAGTGATTTGGCTCTCTGAACCCCCAGATTTGGATGCTGTCTGAACCCCCAGCCCTAAGCCTCAGTGATTCGAAGAGAAGGATGGTGCCAACTCGCCAGATGTGGGAGCCAGGTTCTCAAAAGCATTCAATGGAAGTAAAATAAATTGGAAACCACGGCTCCCATTGTCCTCCTGGCGTCTCGAGAGCAGTCTTTTATTCTCCCTTCTGTTGGCCAAATCAGCTCCTGCTTCCAATCTGGCCCCTGGGTCCGCTGCCTGATAGCAAACAGTTCTGCCCTGGAGCAGCTCATTGGTGGGAACTGAGAAGACTAATAACAGCGCCTGACAGCCCTTCATAGTTTTCCCTAAATGTTCCTTCCTGCACACAAAAAGTTTAATAAAAATATGGATTAAGGCAGAGACTGGGAGTGGGAAATCAATGCTGGACTCGCGGCTGTGTTCTTGTAATACCTTCTGTGCCTGCTCTGCTCGCTCACCCCAGGGGAGTGGGGAGTCGTGAGTGCGGCGGCCTGGGGAGGGAGTGCAGCATCCTGGGCAAGAGGACAGGAGGGGGTGAGCATGGACACATCTCAAAGAGGCCAGGGGAGCTGGCTGGGCAGGGGTGGGGGGCTAAGCCAGGGAGTGCTGTGGGGCTTCCAGGGTGAATCTACAGTCTCCTCGATCAGTTATTGACAGTTTGATCTGTGCTACTGCTTTGTTGTTACATGGAAATCAGGAGCTGTCTGTGCTGAGCAATAGTAGATGAGAGACCTTCAAAGAATCTCTGGAAGTATTCACTATTCTTTTAATTCCCTTTTCCATGAATTTTCCCAAGTCCCCTTGTACGTGGTCCTCCTCCCCTGAATTATTATATTTAATTTTTAAAATACTACCAAGTTGGTTTCCAGGATGTGGAAACAGCTTAGCAGCACGGAGCCTGTGAATTACACAGGACTTGCTCATCTGTTCAGTAAAGTGGTCTCCAAAGTGCCTCTAATTGAGTTCCTTTTGTGGCCTAACTGTCCATTTGGCTCCTGGAGGCCTTGAAAATAATAAAAACTGGCCGGCGCCGTGGCTCAACAGGCTAATCCTCCACCTAGCGGCGCCGGCACACCGGGTTCTAGTCCCGGTCGGGGTGCCAGATTCTGTCCCAGTTGCCCCTCTTCCAGGCCAGCTCTCTGCTGTGGCCAGGGAGTACAGTGGAGGATGGCCCAAGTACTTGGGCCCTGCACCCCATGGGAGACCAGGAGAAGCACTTGGCTCCTGCTATCAGATCAGCTTGGTGCGCCGGCCGCAGCGCGCCGGCCACGGTGGCCATTGGAGGGTGAACCAACGGCAATGGAAGACCTTTCTCTCTGTCTCTCTCTCTCACTGTCCACTCTGTCTGTCAAAAAAGAAAATAATAAAAACTACCATCTCTAAAGGTTCTTTCTAATTCAGATTTGATATCATTCAGATGAAAGACTGACTGCAGGCTCTAAATGGACCCTGTGAGAACGACTCAAGTGAGTTGTTGGGCCTTCTGTCCTCGAAGACCCACTTCGCATGCAGTCTGCAGCCAGGCCCCTCACTGCACCACAGACACAGAAGGGAGCAGCTGCCACAGGTGACAGTGAACATGGCTTAGATCTGTGCAAGCTGCAGGAACAACTACAGGATTCATGGCTACGTTGGTCTCCAGCTGCCAGTGTCAGGGTTTCTGCTGGGCTGACTGATCTTCTGTCTGCTAATTCACTCCTCAGATGCCCACAACAACCAGGGCCAGGCCAGGCCAAAACCAGGAGCCAGGAACTCAGTTTGGGTCTCCCATATGGTGGCAGAGGTCCACATATTTGAGCCATCACCTGCTGCCTCCCAGAATGTGCATTTCAGGAAGCCAGAATTGAGAGTGGAGTAGGGACTCACACTCAGGCACTAAGATACGAAATACAGGTGTCCCAAGAGGTGGCTTAATTGCTTTACCATGTGTCTTTCCCAATTAAGGGTTTGTTTCAACACTAGGTACTGACTAGGCCCATGGGGGTCCCTTCCTGTCTGGGCACTGCCCAATTCCAGTCCTCTTCCTAAAGATACTGTGTTTGCCTGCAGGGCCAGCTCCTCTTCCAGCCAAAGCAGGGACCATTCATGAAATCACTTTCCTCTCTCCCTAGTTGCACAGTTAGACTATCTTCCCCAGACCCCTGCAGTTAAGTTGAGTTGTGGCCAGAGGGGGAAGCGCACTTCCAGATGCACCATGGAAACCTCTAGTGTGGCCCCTCTACCCTTCCTCAGATCAAGGATGATCAGGACAGCCTTGGAAGCCACCTGATTTGGGCAGAATCTTCTTCAGCATGGCCCCCTCCCCATCTCTCTGCCCCACTGTCAGTCACACTGGACTTCATGTAGAGTGGGAGATAAACTCTTATTGGGTTAAATCACTGGAATTTGAGAGGTTGTCTTTTTAGCGACTAACCTTTTAAGTATAGTATCTAACACATATAGAGAGCAGTCCTTTATCCCAGGGGAGGAATCTAGAATCCAGTTCTTGCTTCTCCTTATTGGACTGTACTCCAGCAGTTATCCAGGGCCCCGTTTCCTCACTTTGCTATGAATTCCTGTTCTCTCTCATCCATTTTCCCCTGTGTCTGCTCTTCTGACAGCTGAGCCAGGTCGCCAAGTCCCAGGCAGAGGATGGGGCCCGTGGACTAAGCTCTAGAGGGTAGCTCTTCCCAGGGGCTGGCCCCTGTGCATACTCCCCTGCTCTTAGTGCACCTTTGGCTTAGGCTCACACACCTTCCAAGCAGCATGTGCTCACACACACCACTGCCCTGGAGTCCAAATCGGTCTCCAGGGATGGAAGGGAGGTCTGGCAGCTCTCTCTTCTTGAATGCCTGCTTCAAGGGAAAACTCACCCAAGCACTGACACCCCATCACTCCACCCCTCCCACCACCACCTCCAGCTGCCACCTTGCTGAACTCCAGGTGCACACTGACCAGGGCCTCCCTGGCTGTGTGGTGTTCCTGTTGCCATGACAACAAGTATCAGTGAATAATGACGACTGCACCTTCCTGCCTGCTGGGAGGGCAGAGAGAAGCAGGGCACCTGGAGGAAGAAGGGAGGTGGTGGGAAATGCAGGGGCAGGAGATGCACTAGTGTGGGGTTTGTGAAAGCTGTGCTCACACTCTGTGTCCTCAGATTCCTTCTCTGCAAAACTGGGGGATCTTTGGGAAGGGACCCAGGCCTTTTCAGAGTCCCCATGAGGACTGTGGGTTGGGCTCTGGGGGAGAGAGACTGGAGGCAAAAGTGGAGGGGTAGGAGGCCCAGCAAGGGGAAGAGGTCCCAGGTTTGGAGCCACCCTGGCCTACATGCTATACCTTGTCCGACACATGCCACCGTGTGGCCTGGGCCAAATGTCTTTCCCTCTCCACCTTGTGCTACTCCACACCTGCCAGCTGCTGTCCAGGGACCTGAAGACCCAGAATTGGCAGCTGTGAGCCCCAGACCTCATGGCTGGCACCTGGAGAATTTATTCAGAATAAATCAGCCTCACACCTGTTTTGAGATGGGGCCACTCCCCAGTCCAGCCTCCTCTTCCTCAGTACATCCCACCAGGCTCCTCGTTTCTCTTCCCAGCTGGCTGTGGACTGCTCAGCCTTCAAGGGTATATGTTGGGGGCGGGGCTCCAGGGGAGGCTGGAGAACAGCCCTTCACTCCTCCCCCTGTCCCCTTTGGCTTCCTAGCGCCCACGGCAGACCTGCCTCCTCTGGCACAGCATCCTGCAGTACTGAACTGATCCTGTCCCCCACCCCCACCCCCACCCCCTCAGCAGCAGGTTTATGTTCATGATCTTAGTTCTTTTCTCCATTCCCAGCAAGGTAAACAGGACAGTTATCATGGCCCCCATTTTACAGATAAGAGCGCTGGCTCAGGCTCCAGTTTCTTCCTCTGTAACACAAAAGGGTAAACCAAGCTGATTGCCATTGTCCTTTCAACTCTGATTGTGAGCCTAAACCACACAGCCGTGCAGCAGACCCCTGCACATACACAGTGTGGGGCGGATGAGTGCGTGTATGCACACAGATGGGGCGCTTTGTTGGTTGTGTGATGTGCACTCACACTCATGTGTCTAACAGATGCTGTGACTTTCCAGCAAAATGCATCTTTGTGTACCCCATGGACAGTTTTAGCCTCCTGGAAAAAGAACCAGAGGGGCATTGTACTAAATAATTTCCAAAATTGCTGACGCTAAGTTCTCCCAAATCTGACATTTCATCCTTCCTTGTCCTGGAGGCACTAAGGTCTCTCATGGCCCAGCCCTAGAATTCATCAACTGCTGAAATTTCAGAGTCTGTAAAAGGCTCTAGGCATGAAAGGAGAAGTTAAGAGATGTGAAATCCGCAAACCAATGGGGAAGAAACAAGGGAGCAGACAACCAAAAGCAAACAGGAAATTATCTGTACATTAGTTTCTTCTCCCCTAGTAGGCGTCTTTGAAATCTGCTCTCTTAGCACTGGCTCCCACATCATCACCTCTATCTTTGCCCCAGAAACACCCTGAAGAATTGCAGCCCTTCTATTATATTTGCACCCATTGGGATCTACTGGTCTAACCATTGAATATGAGGGAATTCTGAGCTGCTTCCTTGACCCAGAGAGTGGGGAACAACCTGCAAATCCTCCATTTCAGAAACAAGCCCTCCTGATGGACAACCTTTTTGTCAAACTGGTGGCAATGGCCAGGTGCTCCGTCAGGGTCACAGAGCTCAGAGGTTCACAGCCATGAGCTGACAAGAGCCCTGTGTTCAACCGTGAGGTAAGACCATGAGGATGACTCTGTAAGATATACCCCTAACTCCACACCACAGGGACAGCTCAGATCTACCTGAAATCTGGGTGAAATCCCAAATGGCCTGCCACAGAATCTGAAATTCTGTTAATAGTCATGTCTCTTTCTTCAAGGCATGTGAAGGCATCTGCTGACGCCAAAGTCGTCCCTGGGTGGAGGAGCATCGTTGGTCACCATAGTTTCTTCCTTCTTAATCCCTCAGTGGGTATTCATTAATCAATTTTTAAAGCCATATCACAGGATGGTGAGGTAATGAGATATATAACAGAGAGATTGGACAAAGGAAAAGCTGTGGATAAGGAATCTTTTGAAAACATTTAGCACATATTGGATTTTGAGGAAGAAAAGGAGAGAGGGAGAAATCAAGAAAAGAAAAACAGAGATCACAAACAGCATCCAGAATGAACAGAGTTCAGACGGTGAGCCAGAAGGCCAGGTCTAAAGCCATTCCTGCTGGGTCGCCTGCTGGGTGGCCCTGGGGTGATGCCTACATCTCTCCAGGCTTCAGTCTTCTCCTTAACAAAATTGAGTTGAGCAGCATGACTCTTTCTTTAAAAAAGATTTATTTATTTACTTGAGGGGCAGAGTTACAGAGAGAAAGGTATTTCATCCACTGGGTCACCCCCAAAATGGCTGCAACAGCCACAGCTGGGCCAATCCAAAATCAGGAGCCAGGAGCTTCTTCCCAGTCTCCCATGTTGGGGCAGGGACCCAAGCACTTGGGCCATCTTCTACTGCTTTCCCAGGCCATCAGCAGAGAGCTGGGTCAGAAGTGGAGCAACCAGGACTCGAACTGGTACCCATATGGGATGCCAGTGCCGCAGGCAGATACTTAACCTACTATGCCGCAGCATCAGCCCAGCAACATGACTCTTAAAGACTCTTCTGAGTCTGATTTCATCCAGGGTTAACAGCAACTTTGAGAGGCCGGAGCTGTGGCATACTGGGCTAAGTCTCCACCTGCGGTGCCAGTATCCCATATGGCGCCGGTTCGGGTCCTGGCTGTTCCCCTTCCAATCCAGCTCTCTGCTATGGCCTGGGAAAGCAGTAGAAAATGTCCCAAATGCTTGGGCCCATGCACTTGCTTGGGAGACCTGGAAGAAGCTCTTGGCTCCTGGCTTCAGATTGGTCCAGCTCTGGCCGTTGCACCCATTTAGGGAGTGAACCAGCGGATGAAAGACCTTTCTCTCTGTCTCTCCCTCTCCCTGTCTGTAACTCTACCTCTCAAAAAAAAAAAAAAAAAAAAAAACTTTAAAAAAGAGCAATTTTGACCCTGCACTTATTGTAATCACATCAACCAAGGAGTTTTTTATATTTATATACAACTTTCTGGCTAATAAAGCTTGTTCACTCTCATTATCCACCTAGTTGTTATAGAAAAAAAATTGAGTCATGTACATATGTGGAAGTGAAAGGCCCGAGGCCAGCATTCTGGTGCAGGAGGATAAGCTGCCGCTTGCAACACCAGCATCCAACATCAGTACCAGTTCTAGTCCTGGCTGCTCTGCTTCCAATTCAGCTCCTTGCTAATGCACTTGGGAAGGCAGCAGAAGACAGCCTAAGTATTTGGGGCTCTGCCTCCCATGTGGGAGACCAAGTTCTTGGCTTTGGCTTGGCCCATCCCTAGCTATTTGTAGTCATCTGGGGGAGTGAAGCAGATGGAAGATTGTGTGTGTGTGTGTATGTGTCCCTTCCTCTGTCTCTCTGTCTCACTCTGTCACTCTGTTTCAAATAAATAAATATTGAACATCTTTTTAATAGAAGTGAAGGGCCCATTTTTCAGAGCAAGGCCTGTCATCTACACAGGGGACCAGGGTTGTAACCTCTATGAGCATTGAGGATACTGTGAGATCCAAACACTTGTTGGCAGATTTAAATTTAGGAGCTCACATGCCTTCGGGGCCCTAGGAGAAAGAGAAGTGGTGCCTACAGTAAGAGGAAATTCTCTGTGGCCACCTGTCAAGACACTTCTCCCAACCAGCCATCAATGCTTCCTTTCCTGTGAGGATGCTGGGAAATTAGTTGGGTTGTCCTCGGGGCCTCTGCAAAAAGACAGCAAAGAGACATGGCCACAATAGTGTCCTGGGGAGAGGCAGCTGATGTCCCTGAGTGGATGCGGATGAGGCTCTGAGACATCAGGAGAGCCCAGACCCTCTGCCAGCTTTGTTGTTAAACCTTTGACTGTATCTCTCTGATACTCTAACCACAACTCAATCAGAATTCTCCCAGCTGAGAAATGTCTGCTGAGGCCAAATGTCCCAGGTCCTTTGGAGAGCTCCTTCATGATCTGTGTGATTTTGTGCAAGTCGCCAAACCTTTCCCAAGCTCTATTTCCTCATCTGTCAAATGGAGTCACGGGCATCTGTCCAGCCCCGCACCCAAGGATCCTGCAGCTCCATGGAGGTTATGGCTGTGGAGGCGTTTCCGGGAGCACTGGCCACTCCCTCAGTAGAAAGGATGGCTGGTAGCAGTGAAATTTGCTGTCAGTGTAGAGGAGGAGCAAGAGAGGAGAGGAAGAAGGAAGAGGCAGACTGAGGGAGGTGAAGAAGGGAAGAGGACAGATGAGATAGGGTAAAGCTCTGGTGCTTTGAAATCTGCCTCCTGGGAGTTGAAAGGGCCCTAATTACCTGAGGAAGACACTTCAGTGCCTTTGTGTTAGACAACAATGCTTCCGCGAATGCAAACTAGGAGGGTGGAGCAGGTGTAGGGGGCAGGGCCTCAGACACAGAAAACAAATCTCTGTACTCATGCCCCCGCCTCCCTACCACCTCTCTGCTGTTATTTCAGAGCTGCTTTGTTTTCTCTGTACAGTTTCCAGAAACGAAAAAGAATTTGTGCTCTTAAATGAATCTCCCCTTTCTCTGCCATCGCTTTCCTGAAAGTTTAAATAAGAAAAACTGTTTTCTAACTGATTACGGACTTGCACGCTGCAAACAAAATAAATCATGTCACAAAGCCACGCGTGCCTCCATGTTGATGATTAGGGAAGAGAGGGAGAAGGAGGAGAAAGGCCCCCAAGCCACTGCAAGCATGCAAGCCTCACGGTTGACTAGAGCAGGCAGAAGCTCAGAGCTCCAAGATTCAGCGCTGGCGTCTAAATTTAGAACTGAGTTGTAGACCACTTGGAGGGAGTTCAGAGAAAAGCCGCCACAACAATTAGAGGAATGCAGCTTAATTGGCCCAGCGTGGCTAAGCAACTGCCAAGCAGGGAGCATTATGGAGTCCATAGCCAGAGGAATCAGCATAAACACCAGTGAAGGAAGAACTGTTCAACTTGCAGCAGACGGGGATCCAGAGAGCAGACGGAGCTCAGCGAAGGCAGGACCCAGCACAGGGACAGCCCTGGCCCCCATGGCCGGCCAGACCCACCGGGTTTCTCTGACCATGTGGCTAATCCCTTTCATGGGCCATTACTCCGAAAGTGTTACTAACAACAAAACACTCCTTCTTTAATTTAATCTTCACCACCACCCTGCAAGGCAGATGTGTTTACGCAGTTTTTCAGATGAAGAAACAAGCTCAGGGGTGCTGAGTAACTTGCCCCAAGATCTCTAGTGGCAAAATAAAGATTTAAACTCAGATCCGATTGGCTTTAAAGCTTGTGCTCAACTCTGAATTGCAATGTCACCTCCTGGGAGCTGTGACAAGAACAGAAGAGAAACGGGTGGTAGCTCCTGTGGCTGAGAATCCCAATACTTCTCATGCAGCCAAAGGCAAAAGAATCCAGACTCTGCCATGCGCTCTGTGCTGTGTCTGAGGACAGCCAGGGTTCCCATCCTCAGCCCTCTGGTCTTCCGGTACCTTTCTTTTCTTCCTGTTCTGGCTGACCACTCCTGCATCTCACACCCCGCTGATGTCTCAGCTATGGCATTGTTGGGAGAAAATGTACTTCTGATCAGAAAAACCTCATTTTCCATTTTTCCTTTTGTTTAAAAAAATTGGGCAAGTGACTTAATTTCTTGGGGCCCAAGCTAATGGGCCACTTAAACAGAAATAATTTATGTCCACCTTACACCAGGTTATTGTAGGAATGCACAGGATAATGAACACAAATGGGCTTTACAAATTGCACAATGTTGTATACAAGAGGATATTGTTAGTAATAGTACTACACATTGTCTGCTAACTCACAGTGCACAATGCTGACCGTCTGTGGGTTTCCCTCACTTTATGCTTCTGCCTGACCCAGCCATTCCCAAATCCCTCGTGTGATAGCAGGTGGCCTGCAGTGAGAGCAGACCAGAGAAGGCTCTGGAATCAGGCAGTCAGTGATTGCCAGGGTTAAGACTAAGTCTCGGGCCGGTGCCGTGGCTCACTAGGCTAATCCTCCGCCTTGCGGCGCCGGCACACCGGGTTCTAGTCCCGGTCGGGGTGCCGGATTCTGTCCCGGTTGCCCCTCTTCCAGGCCAGCTCTCTGCTGTGGCCAGGGAGTGCAGTGGAGGATGGCCCAAGTCCTTGGGCCCTGCACCCCATGGGAGACTGTGGGGAGCAATTCGGACTATACTGTTACTGGAATTAAGACTTATTCTATGCATCTGCTCTCCCACAATATGGCGCTGGGAGAGAAGAAAACAGCTTTTACACAGCTGCCTCCAGTTCAACCAATAAACTGTAGGACTTGCTCCTGATTGGAGAGCAGCGTACTCGGCGTGTGGGCAGCCAAGTTGGGATTGGCGGAGGAGGACTATAAAGGAGGAGAGAGACGGCATGCACCGGGAACATCTAAGGGAACACCTGTGCAGCCCCCGAGAGAGCCGGCCGGCGGTGTGCTGCTCCCCTGCGGAAGTGGGGAATGTGGCCAGGGGGAACTGCCCTTCCACGGAGGTGGAAGGGACAGCAGCCAACCCGGGAAGAACCAGCAGCAAACCCGGGGAGGGCCGAGCAGACGAAAGAACAGCGCAGGGTTTAGTGTTGCTCCTCCACGAAGAGGGGGAGCGACATAATGGTGCCGTGACTCGGATATGAAGCCTAGGCAGGGCTTAGTGTCGTTCCTCCATGAAGAGGGGGAGCGACATAATGGTGCCGTGACTCGGATATGAAGCCTAGGCAGGGCTTAGTGTCGTTCCTCCACGAAGAGGGGGAGCGACATAATGGTGCCGTGACTCGGATAGGAAACCTAGGACGGATAGGAAACCTAGGACGGATAGGAAACTTAGGAGGGAAGAAACGGGAAGAACTGGGAAAATGCCGGAGAGAGAGACTAGAAAACAGCCTAGGGAAAAGCCGGACGAAAAAGGTGCCGGAAGAAGCTATTGAAAGCCTAGGCATAGACTCAGATACGGACTACGGGGGGAAGCTGGGAGAAATCTCTAAGGTCGAAAGCGAAAGTGAAAGCTAGAACAAACAGACTCGGATGCGGACTGTGGGGAGAGGCCAGGAGAAATGAGGGAGGAGTATTGTTGGAAGAAAACTTAGGGAAACATACCGGGTAGAGAAAAATGTTAGGGAAATTGAAGCCGCGGGGGGCAGGCCGAGGCGGAGACGAAAGCCACTTTGGGATTCTCAAGTTAGCCTGGGAATAAGGGGCGAAAAGTTGAATTCGCCAGGTTAGCCCAGGGAACTTAGATTGAATACTAGTGGCGGAGACGTGAGCTGACGCTGTGTGATTCGCGGAGGCTGCCGCGCGCAGAGAGAGCGTGCGGGGCACAAGTAGATAGGGAACGCGGGGCTAGCGCGGAGACCGCGGAGTGTGCGCGCAAAGCCGAGCCGCGCAGAGCCGCAAAGCCGCGCAGATGAGAGAGGCGCGGGCTGAAGCGGCTCAGAGCCAGAAAGCCGCCGAGAAGCAGCCTCGGGGCGGGCGCCGGCAGGGTGAGGCGCCGGGAAGCCGCGGGGATAAGAGAAACAGAAGTTTAGAAGTAAAATGGGAGAAATAGGAATGCTAGCAGACAGAAGTAAAATGGGAGAAATAGGAATGCCCGGAGATAGAGAAATAGAGAAATAGTAAGGCCTCCCCACAATACCGCAATTAGAAGGCTTGGATTCGGTCTGCCTGATTAGGGAGGCGGTGAGCACCTGCGGGCGGCTAGCAGCTTATGCGCTGCAGGTCACCGAAGACAGGCACGTTATCAACACCAATAAGTCTCCCCCACAATATGGCAATGAGAAAGCTTGGATTCGGTCTGCCTGATTAAGGCGGTAAGCACCAGCAGGCGGCTCGACCAGAGTATGAGCTGCAGGTCACCGAACACAGGCACGCATCAGCGCCTAAAAACCTCCTCACAACATGGCGAAGAGAGGACCCGGATTCGGTTTGCCTGATTGATAGGACTTGTAAGAACCTGTGGCAACTCTAGCAAGTAGAGCAGAGTGTGTGCCGCGGGACACCGAAGACAGGCGCGTATTAACGCCAAAAAATAAAAAGAAAGGGGGATCTGTGGGGAGCAATTCGGACTATACTGTTACTGGAATTAAGACTTATTCTATGCATCTGCTCTCCCACAATATGGCGCTGGGAGAGAAGAAAACAGCTTTTACACAGCTGCCTCCAGTTCAACCAATAAACTGTAGGACTTGCTCCTGATTGGAGAGCAGCGTACTCGGCGTGTGGGCAGCCGAGTTGGGATTGGCGGAGGAGGACTATAAAGGAGGAGAGAGACGGCATGCACCAGGAACATCTAAGGGGAACATCTAAGGGAACACCTGTGCAGCCCCCGAGAGAGCCGGCCGGCGGTGTGCTGCTCCCCTGCAGAAGTGGGGAATGTGGCCAGGGGGAACTGCCCTTCCACGGAGGTGGAAGGGACAGCAGCCAACCCGGGAAGAACCAGCAGCAAACCCGGGGAGGGCCGAGCAGACGAAAGAACAGCGCAGGGTCCTGTGTCGTTCCTCCATGAAGAGGGGGAGCGACAGGAGACCAGGAGAAGCACCTGGCTCCTGCCATCGGATCAGCGCGGTGCGCCGGCCGCAGCGTGCCGGCCGCGGCGGCCATTGGAGGGTGAACCAACGGTAAAGGAAGACCTTTCTCTCTGTCTCTCTCTCTCACTGTCCACTCTGCCTGTCAAAAAAAAAAAAAAAGACTAAGTCTACTGTCTGGCTGCGTGTAGAGATGACCTGTGGCAGGTGGCCAATGGCAGCCTGCAATCCAGAGATCTAGGGAGCAGATAATGCAAACTGTGTATCTAAGATCCATCAAGATGTGTGGCCTCTGAGGCAAAGCAGGGTCTTCCAAATGGGACAGAAGCCAGAGACAGGGCACCAGGACTCGGCTGCACTGGGTTGGGAATATGAGCAGAAAACAACAGCACCAGAGGCTCACTGCCCTGGAGAGAACTCTTCAAAACTCTCTGATGGTTTGGTTATCAGCCTGCCCAAGAGAGGGGTTTCCTGAGGCTGTGGTGGTTCAAGCTGTGCAGATACTGAAAAAGCACACAATCTTTAGAGAAATGAAAATTGCTGGTAGATGCAGCAGCCAGAGCGAGGGGGAAGCAAAGGTGCAGACTGGGCATAAAGAATCCCTGGGCTCTTTCTGCCTCGCTGTTTTGATCTTTTCAAAATTGGCCCTGGTCCTTCAGTCCTCTTTTCTCAATACAATTACATAAGAGCCAACGCTTACTCAGTGCCTACTGTGTGCCTGGAGCTTCATGTGGCTGAAATCTTTGCTCTTTAAAACTCCCCAGTGGGGAGATGCTCCATAATATCATGACCACTTCACTAAACCCAGGGAAAAAACCTGCCCATATGGCAAAGCTGAGGTTGAAATCTAAGCATCTTAGCTTTGGAGGCCCACATTTACCCAGTGCTCTTGGCAACTTTCTAAATGTATTCCAAAACTCTACCAGAGGGTTCATGAGACTCTACAATATCACAGCAAATCAAGAATGGGCTGGATCTAGAATATAACCCAGCACAAGATGCCCATCTTACCAAGGGAGACAATCAAGTGTCCAGCAGTGAGCATGCATCCATACTCTGAAATGCCAGCTGCTGCTTGATTCAAAATCATTAGAGAGAAGAAAGTTCAGTTATCGACCAGATGTACCACTGACACCGCAGCTGTGCCTGCACACACAATGGCTGCATCTATAGTGGATGCGTGAGTGTTATCAGAAACCCTCTCCATCCTCCTGCGCTGGCCATGGAGACCTGAGCAGTGGTTCTTGACTTTGGTGGTACACAGATGCCTTCAGGCATCTTGAGAAGGGTATGGATCATCATGTAGGTAAAAACAGTGTGAGCGTCTATTTGAGGGGAAGAGGATTCTGTAAACCCCCTAAAGCTCTTCCATGGCTCTCTAGGGTCCCATGAGTCCCCAAATTATAAAATTTCCTCTAGTGAGAACACCAGAGCAGAATAGAATTGAAAATATGCAATAGATTCTGATGAATTACTCGGGAGACCAAAGGTCAAGTAAAAAAGTCAAAAAACCTTTTGCTGCTTGAGTTGGAATAGAAGATAAAGAAGACCATAGAAGGTCTTTGACCCTTTTACTAGGCCTTTGTCTTCTGACAGATTCTTCAGAATCTGTCCTGTTCACTTCTCTTTGGTCCTAGGTAGAGGCTCCCCACTCTACCCCATTTATATCTACTCCCAACTCCATTAGAATGGCACCTCCATTAGGACAGAGACCTCCATAGTCTTGTATGGCAGTATGTCCTCATGCCCAACACAGAACCCAGCACAGTCCAAGGCTTAGTAATTGTTGGTGGGATGTTAGTTTTTTTTTATTATTTTTTAGATTTTTTATTTTATTTGAAAGTCAGAGTTACACAGAGAGAGAAGGAGAGGCAGAGAGAGAGAGAGGTCTTCCATCCGCTGGTTCACTCCCCTAATTGGCTGCAATGGCTGGAGCTACACCAGTCTGAAGCCAGGAGCCAGGAGCTTCTTCTGGGTCTTCCCATGTGGGTGCAGGGGCCCAAGGACCTGGGCCATCTTCTACTGCTTTCTCAGGCCGTAGCAGAGAGCTTGATTGGAAGTGGAGCAGCTGGGACTCAAACCAGCACCCATATGGGATGCCAGCACTGCAGGCGGCAGCATTAGCCACTATGCCACAGCACCAGCCCCATGGGATAATAGTTTTTATTGTGCTTGTGAAAGCTTTGTACATTAGCTTGTGTTATAGTCATTAATTTTCCTTTCTGGGTATAGGGTCAGAAGCAGGTATGATAAATGACCTGTATGAAGTTAGGTTGCCTAGGGAGAAACCCTGAGGTGCTTCTTGTGAGAATAAAATGTTTTTTTTTTTTTTAAGTGTGCTATCAGACACAACCTACTGTAGAAATATGAGGGAAGCAGGACAGAGCCAGGGCTAAGCTCAGCAAAGCCATGATCCATTCTCAGCATGGTCCTGGGATTAGGCATATGTATGAGAGCACTTCAAAAAGGTCATGGAAAAATTGAATTGACAGGTAAGTGTATTTCAATGAAAAAAATTTTGAGACCCATGCAGTGTTTTTTTATAATAAGCATTTTCTGTGAACTTTTTGAAGACCCCTTATATTCTCGGATTTCCATATGTTTTGCAACAAAATGAACTTATCTTTTAATTCCATTTTCCCATGAACTTTGTGAAGTACCATCATGTGACTAGCACCACAGAGTGGTTCCACTTTGAGGCCAAGTGGTCTAGGATTTTATACTCTATATCAGTGAAGACATAACATCTGTGACACTGACTGATATGGTGGTGGCTCCCATGAGACCAGCAAAGAGCACTGTCAGGAGACATGTGCAGCTGTGGGCTGTGATGGTCAGTGCTTCTAGCAGCTGGGGGCAGAGAGCAGGGCCAGGAAAGGGGATCTGGGTCAGATGTGGACTGCTCACAGTACCAGCTCAGGTCAATGGATGAGAGATGCCTTGAGCAATGCACTGAATAAAGGTCCAAAGCCAGTCCTTGGCTCATCCAACAAGCACCAAGATGATCAGCCATGCCTGCTCTGGGATAAGGATAAGGAGCAGCGTTTGCCATGCTGGGCCCAAGGGAAGACTGGAGCCCTCTTTATTATTCTAAGTCTAGAGTGGTCCAAGGATTATGAGAGCTTTGGTGGCACACGGTTTAGAATCTGACTATGCTGTGTCAGGTAGTGTCCTTTTTTTTTTTTTTTTTTTTTACTAATTATAGGTGGATACCAGACAGGCAGCCAGCCAGCAACTAAATGACATTCATTTTTAAAAATGAAAACAAAGGAGTTACTTGTAAATGGACAGCCTTTTAGCAAGAGAGAGCTTTGAGCAACAGTATGCAACTAGGATGGAGGTGTCAGAAAATAGACACTAAGCATTTGAGGATATTAGGGTGTAGGCCATGATCAGACTGAAGGCTCATGTCCTGTGTCAGGCTTCTGTAATCCCATGTGGGGCCTAGCAGTGAACTAAGCACACAGCCGTTCCTCAGTGGCTGTAGCACCAAGCCTAAGGAATTGACTCTTTGAGAATTTCTAGACAAACCTGTCAATCCTCAAGGAGTAAAAAGCCAACCAGACTTCCTCTGTATCCTACAGGATGTGGTGGGTGAATTTCTGTTCCTGGGGAGAAATTGTAGTGTAGAAAAATCCAGTGGTTGACAGTATCATATCTGGGTTTTGTTCCCATGGGCCTAGAAGACTTCTGCAAGAAGGCACCTGCTCCTCAGCACAGTGACACACCTGAGTGGGCTTGTAGAGTGACCCTCCCAACCTCCCACAGACCCTTGGAGATCACTGGAGGGCCCACAGTCTCTCTACCTAAGATGCAGTGAAGACAACAGCACAGCCATGAGCACGAATGTCTGTCATACTGCTTGACAGGCTGCAAAGCATGCTCAAGTCTGTAGTACCCCTTGATTGCCAAAACAACTTAGTGAGGTAGGCAGGAGAGTTGAAAGAAACGAGGTGTTTCTGGACAGGGTGGACTGGGGAAGTATATGGGGAAGGAGGGTGTGTTGTACAGGGTACCATAATCCCCCTCTTTCCCTGAGCGAACCCAGAGTTGCACTCCCAGGAAAACTGAGATTAGACCTGATGTTGTGATGGGACACAACACACTCTTTGAGGGACGGGGTCTGAGAGATTATGTAATGCAGGGGGGCACCCTATGGAAATGCATGCTTCCTTGCCATTAATCTTTTTTTAACTTTATTTAATGAATATAGATTGCCAAAGTACAGCTTATGGATTATATCAGCTTCCCCCCCATGACTTCCCTCCCACCCGCAACCCTCCCCTTTCCTGCTCTCTCTCCCCTTCCATTCATATCAAGATTCATTTTCAATTTTCTTTATATACAGAAGATCAGTTTATACATTAAGTAAAGATTTCAACAGTTTGCACCCACATAGAAACACAAAGTGAAAAATACTGTTTGAGTACTTGTTCTAGCATTAAATCTCAAGGTACAGCACATTAAGGACAGAGATCCTACATGAGGAGTAAGTGCACAGTGACTCCTGTTGTTGACTTTACCAATTGACACTCCTGTAATCTCAGTAATCTCCCTATGCTCCAGTCATGAGTTTCCAAGGCTATGGAAGCCTTTTGAGTTCACCGACTCTTATCTTATTTAGACAAGGTCATAGTCAAAATGGAAGTTCTCTCCTCCCTCAGAGAAAGGTAACTCCTTCTTTGAAGACCTGTTCTTTCCACTGGGATCTCACTCACAGAGATCTTTCATTTAGGTGTTTGTTTGTTTGTTTTTGTTTTGTTTTGTTTTGTTTTGTTTTTTGCCAGAGTGTCTTGGCTTTCCATGCCTGAAATACTCTCATGGGCTTTTTGGCCGGATCCGAATGCCTTTAGGATTGATTCTGAGGCCAGAGTGCTGTTTAGGACATCTGCCATTCTATGAGTCTGTTGTGTAACTCATTTCCCATGTTAGATCGCTCTCCCCTTTATTTATTCTATCGGTTAGTATTAGCAGGCACTAGACTTGTTTATATGATCCCTTTGACTCTTACTCCTTTCATTATGATCAATTGTGAGCTGAAATTGATCACTTGGACTAGTGAGATGACTTTGGTGCATGCCACCTTGATGGGATTGAATTGGAATCCCCTGGTATGTTTCTAACTCTACCATTTGGGGCAAGTCAGCTTGAGCATGTCCCAAATTGTACATCTCTTCCCACTCTTATTCCCACTCTTATATTTAACAGGGATCACATTTCAGTTAAATTTCAACACTTAAGAATAACTGTGTATTAATTACAGAATTAAACCAGTAGTATTAAGTAGAACAGACAAAAAAAAACTACTAAGAGGGATAATGTATTAAGTTGTTCATTAACAGTCAGGGCTATGCTGATCAAGTCACCGTTTCTCATAGTGTCCATTTCACTTCAACGGGTTTCCTTTTTGGTGTTCAGTCAGTTGTCACTGATCAGGGAGAACATATGATATTTTTCCCTTTGGGACTGGCTTATTTCACTCACCATGATGTGTTCCAGATTCCTCCATTTTGTTGCAAATGACTGGATTTCATTGTTTTTTACTGCGGTATAGTATTCTAAAGAGTACATATCCCATAATTTCTTTATGCAGTCTACCGTTGATGGGCATTTAGGTTGGTTCCAGGTCTTAGCTATTGTGAATTGAGCTACAATAAACATTAGGCTGCAGACCGCTTTTTTGTTTGCCAATTAAAATTCCTTTGGGTGAATTCCAAGGAGTGGGATGGCTGGGTTGAATGGTAGGGTTATCTTCAGGTTTCTGAGGAATCTCCAGACTGACTTCCATAGTGGCTTGACCAGTTTGCATTCCCACCAACAGTGGGTTAGTGTCCCTTTTTCCCCACATCCTCGCCAGCATCTATTGTTGGTAGATTTCTGTATGTGAGCCATTCTAATCGGGGTGAGGTGAAACCTCATTGTGGTTTTGATTTGCATTTCCCTGATTGCTAGTGATCTTGAACATTTTTTCATGTGCCTGTTGGCCATTTGGATTTCCTCTTTTGAAAAATGTCTATTGAGGTCCTTGGCCCATCTCTTAAGTGGGATGTTTGTTTTGTTTTTGTGGAGTTTCTTGATCTCTTTGTAGATTCTGGTTATTAACCCTTTGTCTGTTGCATAGTTTGCAAATATTTTTTCCCATTCTGTTGGTTGTCTCTTCACTCTCCTGACTGTTTATTTTGTAGTACAGAAACTTCTCAATTTGATGCAATCCCAATAGTTGATTTTGGCTTTGACTGCCTGTGCCTCCTGGGTCTTTTCCAGAAACTCTTTGCCTGTGCCAATATCTTGAAGGCTTTCTCCAATGTTCTCTAATAGCTTGATGGTGTCAGGTCATAGATTTAGGTCTTTAATCCATGTTGAGTGGATTTTTGTGTAAGGTGTAAGGTAGGGGTCTTGCTTCATGCTTCTGCACGTGGAAATCCAGTTTTCCCAGCACCATTTATTGAATAGACTGTCCTTGCTCCAAGAATTGGTTTTAGATCCTTGATCAAATATAAGTTGGCTGTAGATGTTTGGATTGATTTCTGGTGTTTCTATTCTGTTCCATTGGTCTATCCATCTGTTTCTGTACCAGTACCATGCTGTTTTGTTTACAACTGCCCTTAGTATGTCCTGAAATCTGGTATTGTGATGCCTCCAGCTTTGGTTTTGTTGTACAAGATTGCTTTAGCTATTCAAGGTCTCTTGTGCCTCCATATGAATTTCAGAATCATTTTTTCTAGACCTGAGAAGAATGTCTTTGGTATCTTGATTGGGATTGCTTTGAATCTATAAATTGCTTTTGGGAGAATGGACATTTTGATGATGTTGATTCTTCCAATCCATGAGCATGGAAGATTTTTCCATTTTTTGGTATCCTCTTCTATTTCTTTCTTTAAGATTTTGTAATTCTCATCATAGAGATCTTTAACGTCTTTGGTTAAGTTTATTCCAAGGTATTTGATTATTTTTGTAGCTATTGTGAATGGGATTGATCTTAGCAGTTCTTTCTCAGCCGTGACATTGCTTGTGTATACAAAGGCTGTTGATTTTTGTGCATTGATTTTATATCCTGCCACTTTGCCAAACTCCTCTATGAGTTCCAATGGTCTCTTCGTAGAGTTCTTTGGATCCTCTAAGTAAAGAATCATATCGTCTGCAAAGAGGGATAGTTTGACTTCTTCCTTCTCAATTTGTATTCCTTTAATTTCTTTTTCTTGTCTGATAGCTCTGGCTAAAACTTCCAGAACTATGTTAAATAGCAGTGGTGAGAGTGGGCATCCCTGTCTGGTAGCAGATCTCAGTGGAAATGCTTCCAACTTTTCCCCATTCAATAGGTTGCTGGCCGTGGGTTTTTCATAAACTGCTTTGATTATATTGAGGAATGTTCCTTCTATACCCAATTTGCTTAGAGTTTTCATCATGAAAGGGTGTTGAATTTTATTGAATGTTTTCTCTGCATCTATTGAGATAATCATATGATTTTCTTCTGCAGTCTGTTAATGTGGTGAATCACATTGATTGATCTGCGAATGTTGAACCATCCCTGCATACCAGGGATAAATCCCACTTGGTCTGGGTGGATGATTTTCCTGATGTGTTGTTGTATTCTATTGGCGAGAATTTTATTGAGGATTTTTGCATCTATGTTCATCAGGGATATTGGTCTATAATTCTCTTTCAGTGCTGCATCTTTCTCTGGCTTAGGGATTAAGGTGATGCTGGCTTCATAGAAAGAATTTGGGAGGATTCCATCTTTTTCGATTGTTCTGAATAGTTTGAGAAGAAATGGAATTAGTTCTTCTTTAAATGTCTGGTAGAATTCAGCAGTGAATCCATCTGGTCCTGGGCTTTTCTTTGTTGGGAGGGCCTTTATTACTGTTTCAATTTCTGTTTCAGTTATGGGTCTATTTAGGTTATCTGTGTATTCATGGTTCAATTTAGGTAGATTGCATGTGTCCAGGAATCTATCCATTTCTGATAGGTTTTCCTGTTTGCTGGCATACAAGTCCTTGTAGTAATTTCTGATGATTCTTTTCATTTCTGTGGTGTCTGTTGTTACGTTTCCTTTTTCATCTCTGATTTTATTGATTTGGGTCTTTTCTCTTCTTTTTTTAGTTAGTTGGGCCAATGGGGTGTCAATTTTGTTTATTTTTTCAAAAAACCAGCTCTTCGCTTGGCTGATTTTTTGTAATGTTTTTTTGGATTCAATCCTGTTAATTTCTTCTCTGATTTTAATTATTTCTCTTCTCCTACTAGATTTGGGTCTGGTTTGCTGCAGTTTTTCTAGGTCCTTGAGATGTGCTGAAAGCTCATTTATTTGGTACCTTTCCAATTTCTTGATATAGGCACCTATTGCTATTAACTTGCCTCTCAATACTGCTTTTGCCTTATCCCATAAATTTTGATATGTTGTGTTGTTATCCTCATTTACTTCCAGAAAGTTTTTGATTTCTCTTTTGATTTTTTGAATGACCCAGTGTTCATTCAGGAGCATGTTGTTCAGTCTTCATGTGTTTGCATACTTTCTAGGGTTTCCTGAGTTGCTAATTTCCAGCTTCATTCCGCTGTGGTCTGAGAAGCTGCATGGTATGATTCTAATTCTTTTAAATTTGCTGAGACTTGCTTTATGGCCTAGTATGTGATCAGTCCTAGAGAAGGTTCCATGCACTGCTGAGAAGAATGTAAAGTCTTTAGATGTAGGATTGAAAGTTCTGTAGATATCTGTTAGATCCATTTGGGCAATAGTGTCGATTAAATCTGCTGTCTCCTTGTTGATCTTCTGTCCGGATGATCTGTCTATTTCTGAGAGTGGAGTATTGAAGTCCCCCAGTACTATTGTATTGGAATCTAAGTCTCCCTTTAAGTCCCTTAACATATCTTTTAAATAGACCGGTGCCCTGTAATTAGGTGCATATACATTTATAATAGTTACATCTTCCTGTGGAATTGAACCCTTAATCATTATATAGTGCCCCTCTTTTTCTCTCTTAACAGTTTTTGCATTAAAGTTTATTTTGTCTGATATTAATATGGCTACACCTGCTTTTTTTTGGTTTCTGTTGGCATGGAATATCTTTTTCCAACCTTTCACTTTCAGTCTGCATGCATCTTTGTTAGAGATGTGTTTCTTGTAGGCAGCAAATAGTTGGGTTTTGTTCCTTAAACCAATCAGCCAATTGGTTTCTTTTAACTTGTGGGGAGCAGCTCGGACTAGACTGTTACTGGAATTAAGACTTATTCTATGCATCTGCTCTCCCACAATATGGCGCTGGGAGAGAAGTAAACAGCTTCCGCACAGCTGCCTCCAGTTCAACCAATAAACTGTAGGACTTGCTCCTGATTGGAGAGCAGCGTACTTGGCGTGTGGGCAGCCGAGTTAGGATTGGCGGAAGAGGACTATAAAGGAGGAGAGAGACGGCATGCACCGGGAACATCTATGGGGAACATCTAAGGGAACCCGTGCAGCCCCCGAGAGAGCCGGCCGGCGGTGTGCCGCTCCCCTGCGGAAGTGGGGAATGCGGCCAGGGGGAACTGCCCTTCCACGGAGGTGGAAGGGATAGTAGCCAACCCGGGAAGAACCAGCAGCAAACCCGGGGAGGGCCGAGCAGACGAAAGAACAGCGCAGGGTCCTGTGTTGCTCCTCCACGAAGAGGGGGAGCGACATAATGGTGCCGTGACTCGGATATGAAGCCTAGGCAGGGTTTAGTGTCGTTCCTCCACGAAGAGGGGGAGCGACATAACTGAAGAGTTAAGTCCATTAACATTTAATGTAACTATTGATACATAGTGACTTTGCCCTGCCATTTTCCCGGAGATATTTTCTTGTATATGCTTTGAGCTTCCTATGCTCTTTTACTGGTAGGTTTTCTTCCTTTACCTTCTTTCATATTGATGTCCGTGTTTCTGTGTTTCTGAGCGTAGCACATCTTTAAGTATCTTTTGCAGGGCCGGACAAGTGGCGGCAAACTCTTTCAATTTCTGTTTGCTATGAAAGGTCTTTATTTCACCTTCATTCACAAATGAGAGCTTAGCAGGATATAATATTCTGGGCTGGCAATTTTTCTCTCTTAGCACCTGTGCTATGTCTCGCCATTCCCTCCTAGCCTGTAGTGTTTCTGATGAGAAGTCTGCTGTGAGTCTAATTGGAGATCCTCTGAGAGTAATCTGACGTTTCTCTCTTGCACATTTTAGGATCTTTTCTTTATGTTTCACTGTGGTGAGTTTAATTACAACGTGTCATGGTGAGGATCTCTTTTGGTCATGTTTATTGGGGGTTCTATGAGCTTCCTGTACTAGGATGTCTCTGTCCTTCTCCAAACCCGGAAAGTTCTCTGCTAAAAAGGCCTTCTAATCCTTTCTCTCTCTCCATGCCTTCAGGAACTCCTAGAACTCGAATGTTGGTTTTTTTAATAGTATCCTGTAGATTCCCAACAATATTTTTTAGATTTCTAATTTCCTCTTCTTTTCTTTGGTTTGACTGTATGTTTTCCTGTTCTCTGTATTCTATGTCCAATATTCTCTCTTCTGCTTCACCCATTCTGTTTTTTAGACTTTCTACTGTGTTTGTCATTTGATCTATTGAGCTCTTCATTTCATTTTGATTTCTCTTCACTATCACACTTTCCTGTTCTACTAGTTTCTGCATTTCATTTTGATTCTTCCTTAAAATTTCATTTTCATGAGAGAGATTTTCAATCCTGTCCAATAAGGATTTCTGTAGTTCAAGGATTTGCTTTTGAAAACTTCTAAATGTTCTTATCATAAATTTTTTGAAATCCGTATCTTGCATTTCTTCTATCTCATCATCTTCATACTCTTGGCTTGGGGTGTTTTTTTTATTTGGAGGCATCATAGTGTTATCGTTGATCTTGTTCCCTCGATTTTTGTGTTTGTTGCTTGGCATTGTTAATTCTTCTTCCCTCGCTGTGAATTTTTTTTTTTATACTATGTCTGTGTTAAGTGGACTGTCTTCTGTTGGAGGAGCCTTGGAGGCTTGAGATGGGTGTGGCCTGAGAGCTCTGCTTGGTTCTTCTGGGTTACGGGTGTGCAAAGGTGACACCCTCAGGTTATGCGTGGTAAATCTCTATTTATTTATTTATTTATTTTATTTTATTTTATTTTATTTTATTTTATTTTATTTTTTTATTCAGGAGGTAAGTAATACCGCATGGCTGAGCAGAATTGATGGTATTTAGCTTCCAGTCTCTGGCTTCTACCCAAAGAGTCTGTGCGGGCTCAGTTTCTCCTGCAGACTCCCACTGGGTTGCCTAGGCTACTGAATTGTAGCGCCTCAGTTCCTTAGCTCTCCCCTTTTGTTATGTATATCCAGAGTGGGGCCTGCTCTTTGTCTCTTGCTCACCTTTGCAAGGTTGGTGGAGAGAGAAACTCATCTGTACCAGTGCCCCCCCCACCTTTTTTTTTTCTTCTCTCCTGTAGTCAGTCTGGTGAACTTTCCTGCCTCAAGCCCGCTTCCCTCTAGATTCTGATCGCCATTTCCCCACCAATGTCTCGGGTTACTGAGCTCAGCTCACCTCCCCTTCCAGCGCCGATGTGTGGACTAGGAGCCCTGGGCGTTCCTACTCTCCCCGCTGGTCATCTGTGTGACATCCTCTCCCCTTCCAGCACTGGCGCACAGACCCTGCGGCTCCCGCGGCTCTGCTTCCGCGGGGTGGGCGACCTTGTTCTCCCCGTAGGTCCTCCGAGTCACAGCCACTAGATCCGGAAGAGTTTCCGCTGCAATTTTTTCCTGATCCTTTTTCTGAGGCTTCTGTAACTCCACTTTTATTAAACTAAATTTTCCCAGACTATCGGTGCGCGCCCTCACTATTCCACCATCTTGGCTCCGCCCCCGAGTAAGTTTCCCCTTGCCATTAATCTATGTTTGCTCCCTCTTGCTTTGTCATTCTTACCATTCAAAGTTCAGTTCCAATGGAATTACCTTATGAGCCAGCAATTCTACTCCTAGGTATAGACCCAAAAAATTGAAAACAAAGATCAAACAGATACTTGTACACTCATGTTCATAGCAGCATCATTCATATTGGCATTGGCCAAAGTGTAGAAACAACCCGTGTATCCACCTATAGGTGAGTGGCTGAACAGAATGTGGAATATGTGTATGATGAAATATTATTGAGCCTTCAAAAGTAAGGAAATGCTGGTCCATGCTACAACATGTGTGGACCTTGAAAATACTGTACTGAGTAAAATAAGCCAGACACAAAGTGAAAAATATTGCATGATTCCACATATGTGGAGTAAATAGAGGAGGCGTAGAGACAAGAAAGTTGAATAGGGGTTTCCAGGGGCTGGAGGGAGAGGGAAATGGGGAGTTACTGTTTGGTGAGCACAGAGTTTGAAATATTTAGAATGATGAAGTTTTCTGGAGATGGATAGCAGTGACGGTTGCATAGGATTGTGCGTGTACTTAATGCCTCTGAATTGCACACATGAAAATGGCTCAGATGGTGAGCTTTATGGTATGTGTATTTTAACCATAGTTAAAAATTAATGAGTCATAACATTTTAGTTCAGGGTTCATGTACTTCCCAAAGCTCTTCTGCTCCAGTCTGATTGGATACCACCCTCCCCCCAACCCCACGTGCCTGGGGCCATGTCGTGCTCTTGTTATTAGTGAACTAGGCTGTCTCCACACTAACATCTGAGAGCCTGTCCCACCTCCTCTTGTACTTCCCATCTCTGGCTTCGACAAAATCAACTAGCACATTGTGACAATTTGACAGTCTGTTTTAAATGAACAGATCTGATGTATATGGTATGTTTGAAATGCATATTGTAGGTTTATTAAAAGAATAGAACAGATGTTAACTACTACCGTACTAGTGGTTAGCTGGTTAAGTTGACTTGGATTCTTTTTATACTTCTCTGATTATTATTTCCATCATAATTTTGAATGCGCAATATAGCAGGTTGAACTTGAACCCCAAATGCAGAATAAATGATGTATGGTTTACTAACAGTTAACACAAACTAATGGCCCCAGTGGGGAAAATTTTTCTTCTTTCCCTCTCTTTAGCTTTATTAGATCAGACTCCTCCTTTGGGTTCTTTTATTATATGAGATGGAGGAAGGGAAGGGAGGAGAGAGAGAGAGAGAGAGAGAGAGAGAGAGAGAGAGAGAGAGAGAAATATCTTCCATCTGCTTGTTCATGCCCCACATGCCCACAATAGCCCAAGCTGGGTCAGGCCAAAGCCATGAGCCAGGAACTCCATTTCTATCTCCCACTGGAACCATCATCTACTGCCTCCCAGGAAGCATTTGCAGGAAGGTTTCTTGGCAACAGAGATGCCAGAACACTAACCAACACCCTGATATGGGATGAGAACATCCCAAACAGTGGCTTAGCCTGCTGAGCCACAATACAGCCCCCAAATTTCAGTTCTTGAAAACAAAGTGAATTCCCAGAGGGAAGAAGCAGGGTGTGCCCCATTCATATGTGTTGGCAGAGTTCCCTTCTCTGCTGTACAGGCAGTGTGCCCAGCCTCAGGGCATGCCTCAGGACTGGGTTAAGCCAATCATGATGATCCCTTTCCCCTTTGACAATGATGGGTCTGACGGTGATCATGTGATCCAGTCCTGGCCAACAACACAAGCAGAAGCACAGCTGGTGGCTTTTGGGGAGAGAATTTTCCTCTGGAGAAGTAAAAAGACAATTTTTGCTCTTCCTTTGCTTTGTCCACCCAGAGCTCTGATCTGTCACAGTTATCATGCTCATAGCTGCAACCTTAGAACTTTGAGAGTGAAAAGAGGCCAGAATCTCAGGACCGTGAGTCTTGGATAACATCACTGAGCTTCTGAACTATCTCAGGACCTTCTGATTCTAGTTTCTTGTTAAGTTAAATACTAAATGTCCATATGGATGAAGCCATTGTTAGGGTTATGGCTTAAGCCAAGGGTCCATAAAATTTTACTGTAAAGGATCAGACAGGAAATAGTTTTAGCTTCGCAGACTACTCATTTATGACCTCTGTCACAAGTACTCAACTCTGCCATTGTGTCGTAAAAATAGTCATAGACAATTTGTAAATGAATAAGTTGTATTCCAATAAAAACTTCCTTTTCACAAACAGGCAACAGACCAAACAGACCAACTCCTGGATTAAGTATTGATACACTCATCTCACAAGTATTTATAAAGAACTTCATATATTCCAGCCACAGTCTTAGGGACTGAGGTATAGTAGATATCAAAACAAATCAGATCTCTGCCATATGAAGCTTGTATGCTCCTCAGGGAGCATGTAATAAACAAAACAACAAAAAAAGAAGATAATTGCAGATTGTGATAAATGCAGGATGGAAATAGAAGGATGTGAGGCAAGCAATGAGGAGGCAACCAGTTTAGAGAGGCTGGTGAGAAGGCAGCATTTGCGACCTAAACACTGAGGAATTTGCTACCTGAAGAAATAGGAAGAGTAGACAACAAGCAATAGACAAAGAAAATACAGAGTCAAGGACGGGAATCTGTTTGGTACATTCAGGAAGAGAAAGAAGAATGAACAAGAAAAGAGAAATAGGCAGTGTGAGGTCTTGAGCCTGGGGAGAAATGTGGATTTTATGCCAAGGACGATGCTAGGTTCTGCTGAGTGGGGTGGTGCCATGCTGATTTACACTGTAAAATATCAATCTGGCTGTTACATGAGTTTTGAGAAGGCAAGAGTAAAGTAGAAGTGCCAGTTGGGAAGGTCTTAAAACAGTCTAAGACTTTTTTAAGGGGGAGTCTCACCCATGTTATAGATACAATGGGTTTCCTAGGATGGTAGAGACAGGCTACAGTAATAAAACTTGGGGACTCAGGAGTATCATATGGAAGGCTCCAGAAAGAGACTTGCATCTCTAAGAAGATATTCATGAAACATAATCCAATAACATCCTGACACAGCGTTACCTGATGCCATGAGCCAAAAGCTCATGTGGTGGACATTCTGCCTTTTTCCAGCTCCTACAGGGCACTACACACTTACTTTTGAATACGGAGTGGGTTTATTTAGAGGAAGATTGGGCTAGTTTCTGCAGAACAGCTAAGGCCAGGGATTGGTGAGGCATGTACTTCCCCTCTGCCTTCCTGGTTGCTTGGTCTTAAACTAGCGCACTCCAGTCCACAAAAGACATTAGTAGAGGGGCTGGTGGGGCTGTGTATTTATTCCTCAATTTGTTCCACAGCAGATTGAAGGCAGTTTTCAAGAAATACATGTAACAAAATAGGAAGATACAAATTAGATATATACCGACTAAGGAAAACACAAGTCAGATGAAAGATGGAGACCAGAGGGCAGAAGATAAAACTAAAATACAGGTTATTATATCCTCCCTGGTTGCTATAACAAACAACAAAGATGAGAAACACCCTGCTCACTAAGTCCCATCTTATTTACATTCCTTCCAGCATTATATGGTTCTGATATTCCAACCACCCCTAGGGGCTTTCTGGCCAGCCACATGGTGACCACACACCTAGTGCAGGTGCCCACAATGAGGGCCCCCTCTGGCCTCCTGCCTCTCTTGATCACGGAGAGTGTTTCCTCTATTCTGGGAGGGGAGAAAAACTGCAACTGATATCCTCAATTTTCTACTCAATTGCTTTGTTCTGGGCATGGTTTAGTTTAATGATTTCCCAATCAGATTTGAATTCCTTCACATTAATAAAGTCAAATGCTAATGAGCAAGGCAAATGGAACCAAGACCTGGGATTCTGTCCTCAAGCGACCAGGGAAGGCAGCTGGGTTCCTGGGGCCTGAGGTCCTGGGAGCAAGTCGAGACCAGAGTGAGGCCCATCAATGAAAGCAAGCTGGTGGCAGCCAGCCTGGCTCTTGCACTGCTCCAAGGCTAAAGAGCTCAATACTCAGCACAGGCTCTGGTCTCCTGGGGCTCTAGTCTCCTCCCGCCACCTTCCCAAGCATTTGAGAGTGACTGGATTGTCAGGGAGGGGCTGGCCACCAGGCTGGAGGGAGGGCGGTGACAGCACACAAAGGAGAGAGACGCCATCAATGGTAACTGGCAGCCACAAAACTTCTCTCTGGAAAACCACCTCATCCACACCCCTGTGCCCAGTCCTTCTGTGACCCCTTCCTGCCCTCCCCAGCATCCCATCAACTCTCCATTGTCCCCTGCTCCTTCTTTGTCTTCACGCCATTGGTGTCTCTTGACTGGATCTTTCTGCCCAGGTAGCTCCATACTGTCCCCTCTCTGGTCCAGCTGACTCGTCTTGTGAGTTGTCTGCAAAAGCAGCCCAGGAAGAAGGGAGCAGTCCGTATTCCCAGGTACTATCTCCCGTCCTTCCACAACCCACCCACCTCCACTCCAGGATCTGACTTAGATGGATCATCTGTTAGTCTCTGATGAGCCACAGGGTTCTGCCACCTGTCCACAGGTACAATGGCTGTCTCACTTGTGCCAGGTCACAGGTCCCCTCCCTAGAACCTGATGGAGGTGAGAGGCTCTATCAGGGGAGAGAGCCTGGGTTCCTGAAGTAGGAGGACCAGCTCTTCCCAGTCTGCCTGGAACCTTCCCAGTTGAATAACTCAAAGTCCTAGATCCTGGGAGACTCCCCAGCTGTGGGTAACCTGGGTTGCTTGGTCATCCCACCAGACTACTGAACTTAGGCAGCAAGAACCATCTTCCAATCCCAGCTCTGCTCCACACTGTCTGTAACCATTAGCAACACACATCTCTTGCTATAAACTTACTACTGGAATCCCTTCCCTGACTGCCTCCCAGGGCTCTTCCGAGGGTCACATCAGATAATGGATATGAAAGTGCTTAGGGAACACTAAAGCACTGGACAGATGTAAAGGGGCTTTTATTACCCAGTGTTTATGACCTGGAGGTCAGGGTATTAGCAATTTCAATTAATCAAATAAATGAAAAAATAAATTGGTTTTATGGACATAGATTCCCACACCTTGCCAAGGGTTCAGGGCCAGGCCATAAGAGAGGAAAGAATCTAAAGGATGCACAGCTCTGGCTAAACCCAGGCAGAGGCCTCCCTAAGCGCACTGTCTGTTTGAGGAGCTCAGAACATGCCTGCCTGGGACCTGCCAGCTCAGCTCCAGCATGTGGTCTCATTAATGTATTCCTCAGTCACAGATAAATCAAATGCAGTTTATTCTTAATCGTTCATGCTGTGGTTGAATAAAACTGAGATGTGTCAGCTGAGCATCATTTATGTTGAGCTTCAAAGCTGCTTGAGTTCTTCCTTTGTCCATTGGTGTGTGCAGTTCCCTGATTTGGAAATACCATGGATGTGCTGTAACCTGCTCTGGGCTACTCCTGCCTCTTTTCATAGTTTTTACCATGGAGTCTCCAAACGTTGGTGCAAAATAGCAGGCTAATCGGGCAGGCCCTGTGTCAGAGTTTGAGTTCTGATGCTTCGAGTTGAATGTGGACATAGCTATGATGAGCTTGCTCTCTTCTTCCATCCTAAAAGCAAGGTCTTGTTTGGGGCATAAAGTCAAACTCAATCTGGCAGAAACATCTTTTAGAGGTGGAGGGGCAGACTGAGAAATGTCCACTTGTAGACACTCCTCATATAAGGACTTCTCAGTCCACAGTAAGAATGGGGCATGTCAACATGCACTTGGGCAGGCAAGTGCCAATCTCATCAATAATTTCTGAGCAGGGTTTGCTGTGGACAATTTGTAATGCAGATCATCTGTCCCTGTATAATGAAGACTAGATTGTATCCAGTTCTGGTTTATGAGTTTATGGAATGAGGCACTGTGAGTGCAATAACGAAAAGCTACAGCAACAGTAAAACTAATAGCCTTCTCTCCCCCCAGCTCAGCTAATCAATGAGGCCATCAGAAAAGAGGCTTTGTGTGTAGACTGAGCCATGGTGGGGCTGGACCTTTGCAATCAGCCCTTGTGGAAGTCACCAGCATCTTCATACTCTTTCCGTATGGGGAGCGAGGTGACAGCCTGCCAGCTTCCACTCCACCCCTCTCATTTGCAGCATTAGCATTGTTACTTGGTGATAAATTCCACTTTGAGAATCCAGCGGTGGTGAGAACTACAGGGATTTGCCAAGATTAAAATAACAGTTCCCACTGCTTTTTAGCAGGATAGAAATTTTTGAATTGAAGAATATTTTTAAAATTCACCTCTTTGACATATAGAGGAGCAAACCCAGGCTTGCAGTATGTATGAGGGGGTAGGTCCTGGAGACCAATCAAGCACATTGTTGGAGAAACAAAGATTAAAACCACAGCATTCAGATTCCATCTGTGAAATAATAGCAAAGATGTATTGAATAATGACTAGGGGCAAGTCACTGTTATAAGAGCTTGATTTATTACTTAATCCTCATGATAACCCTGTGAGGTGATTAACTATTATAGTTAAGTATCCTCAGGTTGCAGATGAGAAAACCAAGGCACAGAGAGGTTAAGTAACTTGCCAAAATCACACATCTAGCAGACTGAACTTAGAGCTCAGGCTGCAGACAGCGTGATCTCAAGCACCCACTTCTGGGCTATCCTGCCTCCCCATTGTGCACATCCTGTGACCTATAGTTCTTCAGGAAATCACTAACTTATAGAACAAGTCTGGCTCTTTTGCTCATTCTCTTAAAATATATTCATTGACTTTACTATATACTAAATTGATCTTCTGTATATAAAGAGAATTGAAAATGAATCTTGGCCGGTGCCGCGGCTCACTAGGCTAATCCTCCGCCTTGCAGCACCGGCACACCGGGTTCTAGTCCCAGTCAGGACACCGGATTCTGTCCCGGTTGCCCCTCTTCCAGGCCAGCTCTCTGCTGTGGCCAGGGAATGCAGTGGAGGATGGCCCAAGTGCTTGGGCCCTGCACCCCATGGGAGACCAGGAGAAGCACCTGGCTCCTGCCATCAGATCAGCGCGGTGCGCCGGCCGCGGCAGCCATTGGAGGGTGAACCAACAGCAAAAGGAAGACCTTTCTCTCTGTCTCTCTCTCACTGTCCACTCTGCCTGTCAAAAAAAAAAAAAAAAAAAAAAAAAAAGAAAGAAAGAAAGAAAGAAAGAAAAGAAAAAGAAAATGAATCTTGATGTGAATGGAATGGGAGAGGGAGCGGGATATGGGAGGGATGTGGGTGGGAGGGAAGTTATGGGGGGAAAAGCCATTGTAATCCATAAGTGCACTTTGGAAATTTATATTTATTAAATAAAAGTTAAAAATATAAATATTCATTGATTCATTCACTTTTAAATCCTTACTGAGCATCTGCTACATATCAGATCCCAGCGACTCCCAGTAAGCAGAGCCTCGTTTCTGCCTTTCAGGTGCTCATGATCCGTTAGCACCCTTCCCCTAAGTGGCCCACTGCTGGTTTGTAGACTGCATTAGTGTCTTAAGGATGCTGTCACAAATTATCACAAACTCGGGGGCCGAAAACTACACCCTTATGTCAGCTCATGATTCTATAGCCCAAGCAGCTTTGGCTGGGCTGATTGTTTAAATCTTTCTTTTTTTCTTTTTGACAGGCAGAGTGGACAGTGAGAAAGAGAGACAGGGAGAAAGGTCTTCCTTTTACCATTGGTTTGCCCTCCAATGGCCGCTGCGGCTGGCGCGCTGCGGCCGGCGCACTGTGCTGATCCGAAGCCAGGAGCCAGGTGCTTCTCCTGGTCTCCCATGGGGTGCAGGGCCCAAGGACTTGGGCCATCCTCCACTGCATTCCCGGGCCACAGTAGAGAGCTGGCCTGGAAGAGGGGCAAACCGGGACAGACTCCAACGCCCTGACCGGGATTAGAACCCAGTGTGCCAGCGCCGCAGGCGGAGGATTAGCCTATTGAGCTGCTGTGCCGGCCTGTTTAAATCTTGTAAGCCTGAAGACAAGGTATCAGCCAGCCTGAGATCTCCTTTGGAGGCTTTGGGGAAATCCAATGCCACAATCACCACTCAGGTGTTGGGAGATTCAGTTCCATGCAGTTGCAAGATTGAGGTCCTCTGGGGTCATTCTCAGCTTCTGGAATCCCACATCCCTTGGCTCATGGCACTCCCTCCATCTTCAGTGCCAGCAACAGCCTATTAAATCCTTGTGCTTCCCATCTGTCTTCAACCGCTGTCTTCCTCAACTATCTTTTTGGTCATATATAGTTATTTGGAGTCCACTCAGGTGATATAGGTTAATCTCCCTATTTTAAGCACAACTGATTAGTAACCTTAATTGCATCTACAGAGTCCCTTTGCTGGGAATATAGCATACTGATGGACATTATATCTCATAATAGTCAAAGACCTGGGGGATTGGAAGTATAATCTTAGGATGGGTTTTTTTTGTTTGTTTGTTTGTTTGGTTGGTTGGTTTTTTGTTTTTTTTGTTTTTTTTTTTTTGCTAAACATACATCACCTACATCACCTGAACTGGGTGCCTTATACAGAGGACACTATTAGAGTTGACATGTTTGTGCCCCTTAGAGTTCTTTTTTGTATACTGGGTGGGGGATGTTGCTAGAATGAGATGTTGCTGTCGCTTTATCCACTGTTAGCTGAGAAGTAGTAAGAGTAAGAGTTCCTGGAGAGGGACTTAAGGGAGAGAGGGGCAGTTGCTAAGCTGGGGCCATTGAGCTTTCACTCTCCATCTTAACCCCTCCCACCATTGCTGGCCAGGACAAGTACCTGTTAGGATCCTCAGCCACACTCACCTGTGCAGCCTGGCATTGGTCTTAGTGCAATAGACCACCCTTGATTTGCATACTGTGAGCCTTGTATTGCCTAGGCCAGGAAATAATATCATTTTCGTTCCTGCATGATATGGATGCAGTCTGTAGAGTGCCTTCTGCTCAGAACTTCAGTTCCCCCCTTACCTGCTGTGCATACAGTGCTCCCATCTCAACGGCCAAGGCCCTGCCCTCCTGGGACTTTACATTCAGAATCACAGCAATGCTGACTCCTGTGAGCCTGACTTGCCGCCTATATTCCTGCTGCTGGACCCCATCCATTAAATTTGATCCTGCTGGCCTTGACACCAATCAAAATGGAGCCCAAGTTCTCCATGTCAGTTTGAATACAATGTAGCGGGCTGGTTGTCAAGTTACCAACCTATGAGCACTAACCCTAGAGTTCAAGCTAGTGCTGTACAAGGTTATCAGTTACTGTGGAATAAATTAATGAAGTGAATGGATCCATCATAGCCCTGGCATGTACCTCCTTGTTCTCCACCTCTACCTCCAGAACTATACTGCCGAGGTCCCAGCATGCCCTGGGTCAGGGTTCCCAGTCACCTGCATCCTGGAGCTGTATCTGAGGTGGCCTTTGGAACCAGTAAGAATGTCAACATGCACTTAGGCAAGTGATAATACCATCAATAATTTCTGAGTGAGGTTGTGAGGCTGTAGCTGCAGAGGCTAGAGAATCTTGACCCCTACCTGTCTCCTCCTCTCTGCTGTGCTTTATAGTGGTCACCGTCTCACATCACAGGCTCCAGTGTCCAGTTCCACAATTTTAATGACTAGTCACAGAAATATGTGAACCCCGACATCCTTGTAGTTCTCGCCATGAACACTCTTGGGATAATGCAAAATTGGCACCTTCCAGGCAGGTGCATAACCAAAGTCAAGGTGAACCAGTTGAGTTGGTGCTGGCATAGGGAAAGAGGGAAGATTAAGGTAAATTAGGGCAAGATGAGGTCCACGGAGACTTAACCCAAACCATGTAAAAATTTTCCTTTGATCTGGCCTCAGAATCAGCCCTAAAGGCATTTGGATCTGGCTGAAAAGTCCATGAGAGTATTTCAGGCATGGAAAGCCAAGACACTCTGGCAAAAGATCTCTGCGAGGGAGATCCCAGTGGAAAGAACAGGTCTTCAAAGAAGGAGGTACCTTTCTCTGAAGGGAGGAGAGAACCTCCACTTTGATATGACCTTGTCTAAACAAGATAAGAATCGGAGAACTCAGAGGGCTTCCATAGCCTTGGAAACTCATGACTGGAGCATAGGGAGACTACTGATGCCATAGACAGGAGTGTCAATTGGTAAAGTCAACAACAGGAGTCACTGTGCACTTATTCCTCATGTAGGATCTCTGTCCTTAATGTGCTGTGTATTGAGATTTAATGCTATAACGAGTACTCAAACAATATATTTCACTTTGTGTTTCTATGGGGGTGCAAACTGTTGAAATCTTTACTTAATGTATACTAAACTGATCCTCTGTAAAAAAAAAAAAAAAAAAAAAAAAAAGAAAGAAAGAAATTATCAACTCCCAACTTGACTCTCACTGGGATTAAACATGACAATAGGTCTGATCTGATTTCATCATCATTTAAAAAAATCATCTATTATTTTTCACTTTATGTTTCTGTGTGGGAGCAAACTGTTGAAATCCTTACTTAATGTATACTAAGCTGATCTTCTGTATATTAAGATAATCGAAAATGAATCTTGATGTGAATGGAAGGGGAGAGGGAGTGGGAAAGGGGAGGGTAGTGGGTGGGAGGGACGGTATGGGGGGGAAGCCATTGTAATCCATAAATCGTACTTTGGAAATTTATATTCATTAAATAAAAGTTAAAAAAAATTTTTCGATTTTTTTTTGATTTTTTTTTTTTATTTTTGACAGGCAGAGTGGACAGTGAGAGAGAGAGACAGAGAGAGAAAGGTCTTCCTTTGCCGTTGGTTCACCCTCCAATGGCCGCCGCTGCAGCCGGCGCACCGTGCTGATCCGATGGCAGGAGCCAGGATCCAGGTGCTTTTCCTGGTCTCCCATGGGGTGCAGGGCCCAAGCACCTGGGCCATCCTCCACTGCACTCCCTGGCCATAGCAGAGAGCTGGCCTGGAAGAGGGGCAACCGGGACAGAATCCGGCGCCCCAACCGGGACTAGAACCCGGTGTGCCGGCGCCGCAAGGTGGAGGATTAGCCTATTGAGCCACGGCGCCGGCTAAAAAAATTTTTCCTTTGAATGAGCAAAAGCTTCTCTAAAAAAACCTGTTTGAATTTTTCCCTTGATAACCCTTAGCCACTTGTCTATGTCCCTTTTTTCTTTTGCTGTTTGTCCCAATCCCCTCTTCTACCCACTCCACTTTGTTCAAAATGTTATTCATACTAATGTGTAAGTGACTGACAATATGAATGAATATTTAAAGTGACAGAGATAAAAGAGACTTTGGAAATCTCCTGGTCCAACTCATTCTATAGCTACAGAAATTGAAGCTCAGAGGATTCATTACTATATTCTTTGAAAGGCAGAGAAACAGAGATCTCCCATCCATTGTTCATTCCCCAGATGCTCGCCTCAGCCAGAGATCAGACCAAAGCCAGGAGGCCAGAGTTCAAGCCATGTCTCCCACATGTGTGGCAGGGACCCAAGTGCTTGGAAGCTTGCTGAATTTAAAAGCTGGTTTGAGTTATGGACAGGATGAGAAACTTTGCGGGATTAAACCATGCATGTTTCACTGTGCCATTTGCTTTTAGTAATAAGTAGATAGGGGAATGATGCCTGAGGGCACCCAGCGCTTCACATTACTTTGTAAAATCAGGGCTTACAGCCCACCCAGGCTGGAAGGGGATTAGTTAAGTAAAACAAGTGCAGGTGATCTCCAAGTTGCTGGTGGAGTGGGCTCCCAGGGTGCCAGCACGTCAGCTGCTTAGGATTCAGAATGCATATTCCTTCATGAACTCTGCTCACTCCAGCCAGCATGGGCTCTGAGCCTCACTCTGTGCAGCACCTGGGAAGGGTGGCTGGCAGCCGGGTCAACCCCCAGAGCCCGCTCAGGCTGGGGTGCAGCTAGATAAAAAATGCCAACAAATGCATTTTCCCCACCACCAGAGGTACCAGGAACTCCTCCGGCCACTGCTGAGATGGGCTGTCTTCTTCTCCTTGCAGTTGCCCAGGGCAGAGGCACAGGAGTCCCACAGATGGTGGTGGGAGAGGCACTGGGAGGAGACTGGGTAGAGCCTGATGGGTGGTCAGAGCAGAGGCACCGTTGGGCAACTGTTCATAGAGAGGTACCTTTCAGTCTGGTGGCCACCTTTTTGGAGAGAGAGAAGTAGAAATGGGTAAGAGGTGTGCGGGAGGAACTGGATGCCACTCCTGGTCCTCTCACTTCATGCAAATTCCCTGAGATGGCCAACAACACCATTGCAAGGCTACTGCTGTGGAATGGCAGATCCAATCGCTCTGGAGAGGAGACCAAGGAGTGCTGATGTACTGCCAGGTCAGCAATTTCTGGGCCTATTGAAGGAAATAGCCCAGTTCTGCTCTCTCCACAGCATGGGCAGGGGCGATGTTGTGGAGAGAATATCTCAGCAGTATTTGATTCCCATCTCTGCTGCCCCTTGCCTCTTCTCCACCACCTCTCCCTTCCTGGTTTCCATGCAGAAGGAGCAAAGCTGAATCTGACCAGGAAATGCTTCAGTCTTCTCTGGGGGTACACAGTGATTTGAGGACTGCACAGAGACCTGAGGCTGTAGAAGGAGTGTGGTGTGCTCATGAAGCCTTGAACTCATCTGCAGTAAAATGGAGTTCACGTCTCCTCTGCTGCGGCACTGACAGGAGGCTTCCCTGGGGTACTGTGTGAAAACCACAGCACTCAGCAGCAGTGGACAGACTTAGCCGTGCTCCTGGTGTGCTCTCCAGCCCTTGCACAACCTGACCAGGGCGGATATGGAAAGGAGTGGCAAAGGGAAGAAGGTAAAAAACGGGTCTAGAAAGTGAGCGAGGAGGCCACACTGTCATGACCAGTGGGTGTTTAATGAGGAAATACTACATAGCAGGCACTGCTCATATAACCCTCACATCTACTCTACAAGGCAGGAGCTGTTATTGTCCCAGTTTTATGGAGAAAGAAACTGAAGCCGAGGGAGGTGCTCTGCCTCGACCAGGACCAGGCTGATGGAGCCGGTGTGAACTAGGCTTGGGTCCATCTGATGCACAAGGACGGTGCCCCTTCCTTTCTCACCACGCTCTGTGTTTATGAGCATGGAGTGCAACAAATACCACTCACTCCCCTGCCACCAGCACTGTCAGCACCAGGAGCCCTGGACTGCACTGTGTCCTTACCACGTGTTCCCTTAATCCTCACAAGTGCCCTACGAGGTAGTATCATTGTTGTTCTCATTTCCTAGTTGAGAAAACAGAGGTTCAGTGAGCCTAAGGCAGTCATCCAAGGTCACACAGTTAGAGCAGGATTGGACACCAGCCAGGCTGGCTCCAGGACGTGCACTCTGTGCAGCATCCTGCTTTTTCTGCCATCAGTTAAAGAGGGACTTGCAAAGAAAGATGCAAACTCTGCCCGAGAGGGACTGGGGGCTCTTTCTAGTGAATCCACCTCAACTTTGTATACACAGCAAGCCTCAGCTTGGAGACTGGCTTATATGAGGTCATGAGGCTGTGATGTGCTAGACGGAGGACTTGAACTGGGCTTTCTTCAGAGCCTACACTCTTTCCATTCACCAAAGGCACACCTGAGGCCCAAGTGCAAGGGATGGATGGGAGAGCGCGATCCAGCCCTGCATGCACTACAGTCTGGATCAGAGTGACGGCCTGAAAGCTGACGGGTGCAGGGAACTGTAGTCTAGGTGGGCTTCTTGGAGGAGGTAAGAGAGGTGAGTGAGGGAGGAGGTGATTGCAGAGCTGCTTGGATGGTTTGGTTCTAATGAGGAGTTATGCCTGCTTTTTAAAAATATTTGCATTGGGATGCTATAAATAAATGATGGGCTCTGTTTCCAAATAGGCTTTTATTTCCATGTGTTAACAACTGATTACTGGCACACACGGCAGGCAGCCCCTTTCTGAGCCTGCAGAGCCGCTGCTGTGTTGGATCCTGTTCTCTTGGCATGCACCACTTAAAGAGCCCCTCGCCTTTCCGCCCGTCCTCTTTGAAGGGGGGGCCTTGCTCACTGACAGCCTGCTCCTCTCCCCACCAGTCTACGAGGCCAGAGCAGCTTGACTTATGTCTTCAAATGCAGCTCTCACAGGGAGGAGAATGAGGCAGGCAGGCATGGAGAGCCCCATTCAGACCCTGTAATCACTGGCAGCCTCTGAGTTCGAGTTTGTCTTTGTGGTGTTTTTGCAGATAGCTCTGCCCAGCTGCCCAGTGCCTCCCACAGATGAGGAGGGGGATGTGCAGTTCTCTAGGGAGAGAAGACAAGCCACACACAGGCTGGAACACCTCTTCAGTGCACCAAGCTCCCAGATGGTCATGGAACTGCTTTCTTCATCTTGTTCCTGACTCAATTCTTCCTGGATGTTATTCATGCCTAACGGTGGTAAAATAATAGTACTTCTTTTCATCACAGTCTACACCGTGCATTACTCCCCAGTGCAGACTAGTCCCCTCTTTGTGGAATTACAGAACAGTCTGTGGCCCCCACAGAACTGTCACTGTGTGTTAAGTACTTTGCATGGATTGTCTTGTCTGATCCTTGTGAAAGTCCTGAGAGCTTGGTCCCATTTGCAGCTACATCTTCAGATGAGGAAAACAAGGGCAGGGGAGGGTCAGAGATAAATCACTCACTAAGGAGAGGCAGAGGTGACCAGTCCGCTCCATTGGTGGAGTGGGCTGGAAACTTTGCTGTCTGGGGTCCAGCCTCTATCATCGCACAAGGAAACCGACATGCAAGACAGACAGGACCTGGCTGTGACAGAAACAAAACCAAGACTCTAAGACACTCCTGGTACCACATTTGCTCCACTCTGCCGACTTGGCCAGACAGACCTGAATCAATGCCATGCTTCTATCACTTACTGGCTGAGTATCCTTGGACAAATCAGTAGAATAATTTTCCTCGTCTGTGAAATGGGAATATTAAACCACAACATGTAGATTTACAACAAAGATAAGAAGACATGGCACCCAAACTTGCACTTTGGACATAATAGATAGAAAATTATTTCTTTACCTACATGAACATAGTTTGTCCATGAAGATGTGCTGTACAAAGCTTCTAAGACAGAGAGAAGAACCACATCCATTTGCTATCCAGCATCGTTTTTAACAGATATAGGCAATCTGTATAACTAACAAATAATTAATAGCATGAAAAATGAGGTGCTCCCTCAAATTAGTGGCTCTTAACCAATGGTGATTATACTCCCCAAGGAACATTCAGCAATGCCTGGAGATGTTTTGCTTGACACAACTAAAATGGAAAAGTATGATTTGCTGCGAACATGTGGTGAATAGAGGCTGGGCATGACACTAAAGATCCTGCAATCACAGGACAGCCTCCCACTCTGCCACCCAAGGGATTATCTAGTCCCATATGTACAAAGTGTTAGCCTTAAATAGATAAGAAAAAAAAAGCTATAATTCAATAGATGAATGAACAAAGACTTTAGAGAAGTAAGATAAAGAAATAGAAACAGAAATGGTCAAAAAGCATAAAATATACCTGATCTCGCTAATCACTGGGGGAATGTAAATTAAAGGAAAAAGGCACTGCTTTTCACCAGCAAGTGGAAGGGGATTTTTAAAAAAATTTATTTGAGAGGCAGAGTTACAGACAGTGAGAGCGAGAGAGAGACAGAAAGAAAGGTCTTCCTTTCATTGGTTTACCCCCAAAATGGCCACTATGGCCGGAACTATGCCGATCCGAAGCCAGGAGCCAGGTGCTTCCTCCTGGTCTCCCATGCGGGTGCAGGGGCCCAAACACTTGGGCCATCCTCCACTACCTTCCCGGGCCACAGCAGAGAGCTGGACTGGAAGAGGAGCAAACAGGACTAGAACCGGCGCCCATATGGGATGCCAACGCTGCAGGCGGAGGGTTAACCAAGTGAGCCATGGCGCCGGCTCCGTGGAAGGGGATTTGAAAAGTGTAGAGTGCAATGTGCTGGTTGAGTGTAGAGCAATGGAAACTCATGCTAGCAGGTACAACCGTTTGGAGGGCAAATTGACAATACTTAGTTAAATCAGAGATCTATATCTATCTATCTATCTATCTGTCTATCTATCTATCTATCTAAAGTATGTGTCATTTATCTGTATCCAAGTGAGCAGTTCTACCCTGGAGATACTCCTCTTCCAAGTGTGAAAAAGAGATGTGAGTAAAAAAAAATTAATGGCAGGCACTTTAGTTGTGAGAGAAGAGAAGCAACCTAGCTGTCTGACAAAAGGGGAGTGGATGACCAGCTGAATAAGCAGCATGTTACAACCAGATTAAACATCCAAAACATCAAAAGATACTGATGATAGCACTAAAGACTTATATAAAGACTTAAGTAGCGAAACGGTCTAAAAATTTGATGTTTGTGATCACACATGGACTTGTACAAAATCTACATGGGAATCTCCATTTCAGGATGGTGATTACCTCTGAGGAAGGGAGGTAGACAGAGAATGGCACCTAGGGTGGTGACACGGGCTTCGGTTATAGTGACAATGTTTCCTTTCCTAGGGAGGTTGGTGGATATTTGTTTTATTATCTGAGTGAGGCAGTCTGCTACCTGTGTGACTTGGACCCCCTTATGTGAACTTAGCCTAGCCCTGCAAGTGTACGCCATGAAGCCCATGTTTTGCTTTTTTTTTTTTTTCTGACAGGCAGAGTGGACAGTGAGAGAGAGAGACAGAGAGAAAGGTCTTTCTTTTGTTGGTTCACCCCTCAATGGCCACTGTGGCCGGCACACTACGGTCGGCGCACCGCACTGATCCAAAGCCGGGAGCCAAGTGCTTCTCCCAGTCTCCCGTGCAGGTGCAGGGCCCAAGGACTTGGGCCATCCTCCACTGCACTCCCGGGCCACAGCAGAGAGCTGGACTGGAAGAGGAGCTTCCTGGACAGAATCCGGCACCCCGACATGGACTAGAATCCCGGGGTGCCGGCACCGCAGGCGGAGGATTAACCTACTGAGCCACGGCACCGGCCTCATGTTTTGCTTTCATGATGAAAGCTATGATCCCTCTGGAATGATATCTGTGTGGTTTTGGAAAATCTTGGTTTCACCTCTGAGAATTTCAATACCCCCCACCTCTGGAAGAACTAAGATGTAGGATCCTAGGTCATTGCATAACCAAATTCATGATCTGATAGATAGATGCATGTTATAGTCCCAGGAAGCAGAGACAACATATAGAATGGGCCCTTCATGGGGTACAGGCAGTGCAGGTGGTTGACCTCAGAAGGAGGACAGGAATAGGATGTCCCCAGGGATGGCAGCTGTGTGCTTAGAGCTAGGTCAGATCACAGAAAGGGAAAGTGTAGAGTGGGTACATTGGGCAGCACCCATCCCTTCTATGAAGATTTCTCTCCATATGGAGGCCTGAATTTTTAGGGAGTGCTTGTTCACACTGTTCCCTCACACTGATTCAGCCTCTATTTGGATAAGCAGCTGAGGATGACATAACAACATTTGTTCTACACATAAACCCAAGACTCTGGGTCATGTCGTCACCTGTATCTGGAGGCAGGAGCTCACCGTCCTCAGTTTAAGAACTCCAGGATTCATGGTTAAGGTTTGGAATGTGATAAAGGGCTCACTAGATCCTCCTTCTCTGCCTTGCTCAGGGGAGCCCGCAGGCGTAGGATTTGTGGCCAGGAGTCCAGAGATGAGTCCAGCTCTGCCATATTCTGCTGGACATAGAAGCATACTTGCTCAGGTGGTGGTGAACATGGTTGCTAATTTTCCTAGGGCTCTGGCAGCAGCCTCAAGAAGATGAAGCCTGGACCCACAAAGACCTCTCCCCTCAGATAAATGACTCTGTGTTTAGAGAACCAGGGGTCTGTCAGGCTGGTCATATAGGCACTCTCTGAGTCCTTCTGGGCACTGAGTCAGTAGGGTTGAGTGGTTCCAAGCTCCCGGGTGAGTATACCATGGTCAGTGGGAATGGCAAGTGGCCTCCAGCCAACATCCTGCTAATATATGTGCACAGCAAGCCCATCCATCTCTTGGCATACAGATTAGCTGAACACATTACTCAGTGTGGTCAGTTGCCTGGAATTGACTGTGAACACTGAATTTTCTAGCTTCAAAGAAAGAGCAGAGCAGCTCCATCCCTTGCCAATGAAGGGTCCTGAGATCTCTCCCATATGATGTCTCCTATGACCTGGAACATTGGCTCCGTGAACTGCCCCATCTGAACTAAACCCTGGCATGTCTTGAGAGATGGCTGGTAAACTGCTTACTAAATGGTTATAGTAGTAGTGTAGATTTTGCTGTTTTATAAAAAATATTTTTTTATTTATTCGAAAAGCAGAGTGAGAGAGAGAGAGAGAGAGAGGGAATATCTTCCATCTGTTAGTTTACTCCCCAAATGTTCACAATAGCTGGAGCTGGGCCAGGTTGAAGTCAGGAGGCTGGACTCCATCCAGGTCTCTCATCTAGGTAGCAGGGGCCCACGCAGTTGGGCCATCTTCCACTGCTTTCCCAGCTACATTAGCACGGAGCTGGTTTGGAAATAGAGCAGCCAGGACTCAAACCAGCATTCACATGGCCTCACGGGCTGGCATCACAGGCTGTGACTTAACCTGTTATGCCACACAACACCTGCCCCTAGATTTTACTCTTATATTTATGCCCACCCAGAGCTGGCACATCTGTATGACAGATGAATTTGTTTGAAGGGATTTGAATGAAGAAGACAATATCACCTTGTGTTTCCAGATGTTCAAGTTTTGTCTTGCCAAAGAAATTATACTTTTTCAAGGACTAGATCCTTCTAAGGAGATAATAGGAAACTCCTTCTTTATTTTTTATTTATTTATTTTTATTTTTTGACAGGCAGAGTGGACAGTGATAGAGAGAGACAGAGAGAAAGGTCTTCCTTTGCCATTGGTTCACCCTCCAATGGCCGCCGCACCCGGCGCACCACGCTGATCCCAAGGCAGGAGCCAGGTGCTTCTCCTGGTCTCCCATGGGGTGCAGGGCCCAAGGACTTGGGCCATCCTCCACTGCACTCCCTGGCCACAGCAGAGAGCTGGGCTGGAAGAGGGGCAACCGGGACAGAATCCGGCACCCCGACTGGGACTAGAACCCAGTGTGCCAGCGCCGCAAGGTGGAGGATTAGCCTAGTGAGCCGCGGCGCTGGCCGATATAGGAAACTCTTACAAACATGTATCAAATGGGCACAGAGAGGACCTGTGTAACCTTCAAAGCCTTTCACACAATGCATGCTGAATGAATGAGGATCTTCAAATAACAGATGTTTATGGACAGTGTCTACTCACAGGAGCTGTAAAGGGATTTGAAGCATGGTCACAGCCTTCAGGAGATTTCATTCATTCGAAAACTATTTATTGAGCACTTACTATGTGCTAGTTGTGACTCTAGGTGTTGTTGATTTGTCAGTGAAGCAGACTACATCCCTACATGAAGCTCCATTTTGATGGGAGAGATAGGCAATGCACAAGTAAAGAAAAATAATACAGCAGGTACACTGCAGATAGTAATAACTGCGTGAAAAAATATGCAGTAGAATGGTGTTAAGCGAGTGGCTGGGTCTACACACAGTTTCTGCCCTCACAGATTGTATACTGTATTTGGGGTGCTCTAAGTGAGTTGAAAGAATGTCTCTTAGGTAGTAACCCAATCATCTGTGATGATATATATCATCTCTAAAAGTGGTGAACTTGGGCTTAATATAGAACAGTGTACTACCTAGAAGAGATCAATGTGGTAGATGGGTCAGGGAGATGAGATGGGTAAATGGAAAAATAATCCCCAATATTATAGAGTTCTTTCCATCAAAATGTGAAATCTCTTTCCCCATCCCTTGAATCCATGCTTGTTTTGTGACTTGCTTTGACCAATAGAATGTAGTGAAAAGAGATGAGTTCCAGGAATGAGTCGTCGATAGTGTGTCTTATGCTTTTACATTCCTGGCATTTTGAGACTTCTCAGTCTCATCTAATTGAGGATGAGATCTACGTGGAGAGATGGCCATTCCAGCCACACCAGTTGAGGCCCCAGACACATGGGTGAAGCCCTACACTAATGTTAGTCATTTGAATGAACTTAGGGAAGAGTAATGTGACACCATTCAGTCAACCCACAAAATCAATGAATTTTGAAATGGTTATGCAGCATTAATTACTTAAGATGCTGACACTCAAAGACCCACAGTAGTAGCATGTTCATCTGTGACTAGTCAGTTCACAGAAGCTGCTCATTAGATTTGGGGTGAGAGCGATAGGTTCCATTCCAGTGCTAGGACCCAGAAGCATGACACAAGTACCAAAACCAAGCAGGCTTCGAGGTGAGCTCACCTTGTACCTTTCATGTATGTATGGTGACCTGACAATGGAGGCTTCAGGCCAGAAAGGTGTCTAGGACTCAGGCCAGAAACCATGAGCACAAGACTTTTTTTTAAAAAAAATTTTATTTATTTATTTGAAAGTCAGAGTTAAACAGAGAGAGAAGGAGAGGCAAAGAGAGAGAGAGAGAGAGAAAGTCTTCCATCTGCTGGTTCACTCCCCAATGGCCGCAATGGCCAGAGCTGCACCAATCTGAAGCCAGGAGCCAGGAGCTTCTTCCGGGTCTCCCACATGGGTTCAGGGGCTCAAGGACTTAGGCCATCTTCTATTGCTTTCCCAGGCCACAGCAGAGAGCTGGATGGGAAGTAGAGCAGCCGGGAGTTGAATTGGCACCCATTTGGGATGCTGGCACTGCAGGCGACAGCTTTACCAGCTAGGCCACAGTGCCAGTCCCATGAGCACAAGTCTTGAGGCACGAAAATTCATTTCTGATTCTTCTCAGAGCCATGATGGCCCAAGCCTGAGTGGGACAGAGTCAAAGAAAATAGTGTTAGCAGGACTCAGGAACAACTTGTAGGAGAAGCATCATGTTTGTAAAGAGACAAATACAAGAACAAAAAAGTGAAGCACCCAAAAGGAGGGTAAGATGCTAAGAGCTTTAGGAGCTCAAAGAAGAGTTAGTTCACCCAGAACACCAACAGCTAATGGAGGAGCAAAATGGAAAGATGCATGGGGGTGTGCAGACTTGAGTGAATGGAGAGTTGGACCACAACGAACAACTAGTTAGTAGTACTGAGTGATGGGAGGACACTTAGGAAAGGGAGAAGAGGAGAGCAGGCAAGAGAAAAGTAAGGAGATTCATTTGGCTAATGGAGGACTCCTGAAGATGTGATCAAGAGATAAAGGCTAACTGTGAATGCTAAGATAAGCAACTTTGCTTCTAGCTTCTGGCACGTGAGGCTTTGAGCAAGGAAATGACATAGAGTTTAAAAGTAAAGATGTGAATGAATGCACTCCACTGTTGCTGTGGATTCATTCTGAGAGGAGCGTGGTGGGGGCAAGAAGCACGGAGTCACCACACAGACCACGGGAGTCTGGTGAAAGCAGGCTAGAGGGGAGCAGCCCACAGACTCGTTTATTTCAGTTGGCACAGCAGCTTATATAGCCAAGGCAGCCAGTCTGGTCAAGGGGCAGTCTATGCCCTAACCAATCACAGCCTGTTGCCAGGCAGTTTCTGAAGCCATCTAATCACAGCCTGTTGTCAGTTTCTGTTGCCAGTGGCCATCTTGGCGTGGCCTTCTCATTCCACCACACTCCACTGCCCTACTTCCTGTGGACACAATCCAGCCATCCAGAATTCCAGGCTCATCCAAGTACTGGTGAAATGGTTCAGGAGTGTGTGTCATTAGAGTAACACAGGTTCATTGATAACAGCCAGGCTCCTGTTCCTGCGACCCTCCCAGTCCAGCATAGCTATATGGAGCTGAAAGTTCCTGAAAGCAATCACAGAAACATGGGACAAAGTCTGAAAGACAAGTCACACTTCTGCAGGCTTCACTTGGCAAAGGACATCCCTAAGCCCCTTGCCTTATGTCACAGCCATGAGCACCATGCCAGTCCCATTGTAGATGCTCTGTGAATGTTTGATGGATTGAAATGAAATGTCCTGAAGTTCTAGGATAGGATGAGCAAACAGCTGTTTATAAGGGACAGCATCCCCACCATCCCATTCTTATGAAAGCCCTTGTGAGAGGGAAAGACAGAGTGAGTTGAACAGTGAGTAACCTGACCTTCAAGGGGAGACATAAATCAGACCTCATCAGTTTTCAGGGAAATAAATTCTATAAAAATGAGCCTGCCATCTGCCTTTTGTGATATAAATCAAGCTCTCATTGGCTCTTTGATGCCAACAGGCTGACGTCCATATTCCTTAGCAAAATATGCAGTCCACCAGAATATGACCTCAAGATTTTTAAATATCCATATGGTCATTCATTTATTGATTATAATTGCATGTAAGAGAATGTATCAGGCATTGGGACACTAGGTTGAATGAGATGCATTCCCTCCCCTCAACAATATTATCTACTGGGGAGACAGATACTCATACATGTAGTATATGCTTTGTGTGTATCTTACAGCATAATAGCTAAAAAGCTTGACACATCCACACAGCCTATGGAAACACAGAGGGGAAAGGAATGGGTGATTAGCTCAGCCTGGGATCAGGAATGATGTCACTTCATATTTAAGATAATTCCAGAAGGGTCAGTGAAAGTGTCTTGGACCAAAGGAAGAGACAAGGATGCTTCAGGTGGAAGAAACAATTTTAGCTAAGAACCCTGGTTGCAAAGTTATGAAGTTGAAGTGAAATAGGCAGTTTGCTACCTGGAGACCTACTCCATCAATTCAGAAGTTGGTTGCACAAATCTGCTGATATATAAAAAATGCTTTATAAGTTACAAAGGGCTAGACAAAAGCAAGGGCTTATTATGTAAGGTGCCCAATAGCTGAGTGGTGATTGGCCAATTTGGCACAACCCAGTAGAAGCAGATTGGAACACCTCCCGGAACCAAGGTACCCTATGAGAGCACCTACTGAAGTGAATCTTTAACTCAAGGGCTTGGTGTTCAGTTTTGTTTGACTGTGAAAGGGCTTATAGAGTACATGAGTAAGAGGGGAGGTCAAATTGACTTGTGACTAAAGGACAATGGTCAGTGCCAGTTGAATAGTCAACAAAAGTGAAAATTCCACGGCTTGGTGATGAGCAAGTGAGCTAATGGAAGGAAGGGCAGTTTTTCAGAAATAAGGACACTATAATAATCAAAGCATTAATCAACAATGGACCGTGTGTCTTCTGTGAGGATCTGTGCTATATAGAATCGGGGAAGCAGGAATGGAAAACATGCCTGGTACCTGACCTCAAAGAGGTAGAGGTTTATAAAAAAATTTTAGGGTATGGTTAATGAGCACTACCTCCAACCCAGCTATGGATCTCCACCCCCAAAACTCACTTCTCCATTTGTTTCCCTGGGCCAATCATAATTCTGAAAGACATAATTCCATATGTTGGGATTTTGAAACATCAGAATCCCTTAAGTCTAAAATACAAAAAAAAAATCACAATCACAAAAGGTTAAAATTCCATTTTGAAATAAATTCTGAATGTGGGAATCCCAAAAACTGTAATTCCATGGGAAAGAAAATCTATGGAAGGGAGAGAGAGCTGAATTCTGGAGAGGATAGTGCATTTTCAGTTGTCTACAAGGTTGTTATATCGTGTTAGGTGGAAGGAATACCTAGAGAGCTGGGAAAACATTATTGGTTGTATTTTCAGAGGAGATCAGCGCGAGTCTAGGTGGACAAGGTGAGAGGGCACCATCCCCCTGCCTGGGGCCCAGAGAGAAAAGCACAGCAGGTGACTTGGCTTCCCTCTTAAGAGCCGGGATGGTTTCCTTCTGTTGCCTGGAACATCAGGGCTCCGGGATTCTTGGCCTTTGGACACCCACAGACCACCTCCCACGTCCTGAGGTCTTCAGACTCCCATTCTAGGACAAAGAGTTATGCCATTGGCTTCCCTGGTTCTGAGGTCTTGGCTTTGACTAAGCTATGCTGTTGGCATCCTGACCTGTTTTTGTTTTTGTTTTTGTTTTTTTAACGGGAATTATGGTTTTCATGATTTCAATATTCAAGATTTTAAGCTTTCAAGATTGTGATTTTTTTCAGTATTTAGGCTTTAGGAATTGCAGACTTTATAGACTTTGAGAATCTCAACAGTTAGGATTATGGCTTTCAGGATTATGGCCCCAACTTGTCATTTCTATTGGGTAAATAGTGTCTCCATTCATCAAATTGCTTAGGTCCCAATCTATATTCAATTCACTAAAATAATTCAAATAGCAAAAAATGGAATCATCCAATTTTAAAATGGGCAGGAGATCCAAATAGAAATTTCTCAAACAATGATATACAAATGCTGACAGGTACATAAAAACAATGTTCAGCATCATAAATCTTTAGGGAATTGCAAATCAAAACCTCCATGAGATGTCACCCTCCCTCCAGTTAGATTGACTTATTACCGAAAGGACAAAAGAAAACAAGTGTTGGAGAGGATGTTGGTGAGAATGCAAATGAGTATAGTCATTATGGAAAACAGCATAAAGTTTTCTCAAAAAACAAAAATAGAACTACTTTATGATCCTGCAATCCCACTATAAAGTATACATCCAAGAGGAATGAAATCAGCTTGTCAAAGAGACATCTGCACTCCCATGCTTATTGCAACACTATCCCATATCCAAGAAATGGAAACAACTTCAGCGTCCACCCACTTCATCCAACCGCTGATGCATGGATACAGAAAATGTGGTGCATATACACAATAAACTGCTACTTGATCATAAAAGGACTAGAAACTTGTCATTTGCTGCTACATGGGTGGATCCGGAGGTCATTATGTTAAATGAAATAAGCCAAGCACAGAAAGACAAGTATTACATGATCTCCCTCATAGGTGGAGACTAAAAAGAACAATGATCTCATAGATGTTAACATATAATGGTTATGGGGCCTGGGGCCAGCGCTGTGGCGTAATAGGTTAAGCCCCTGCCTGTGCACTTGCATCCCATATGGATGCCAGTTCAAGTCCTGGTTGCTCCACTTCCAATCCAGCTCCCTGCTGATGGCCTGGGTAAGCAGCAGAAGATGGCCCAAGTGCTTGGGCCACTGCACCCATGTGGGAGACCCAGAAGAAGCTCCTGGCTCCTGGCTTCAGATTGGCCCAGCTCCAGCTGTTGTGGCCGTTTGGGGAGTGAGCCAGTAGATAGAAGACCTTTCTCTCTGTCTCTCCCTCTCTCTCTCTGTAACTCTGCCTCTATATATAATCGTGGTTTGTTGCTGTGGACTCATTCTGAGAGAAGGAGCACGATGGGGGCAAGAGGCACGGAGTCACCACACAGACCCTGGGAGTCAGGTGAAAGCAGGTCATTCCACCACAGTGGTTACCAGTAGCTGGGGAGGGAATTGGACATGGACAGATGGGAAAGGTTGATGAATAGGCACTAAGTCTGGGTTAGACCAGTGTGAGAAGTTCTGGGCTCTATGGCACAGTAGGGTTACTACAGATGATATTAATGGTACTGTATATTTCTTTTTTAAAAAAACTGAAAGGGGCCAGTGCTGTGGCATAGTGGGCTAAGCCTCTGCCTGTGGCACTGACATCCCATAGGGATACCAGTTTGTGTCCCAACTGCTCCTTTTCCAATCCAGTTCTCTGCTGATGGCCTGGGAAAGCAGTAGAAGATGGCCCAAGTGCTTGGGCCTCTGTGCCTGCATGGAAGACCTGGAAGAAGCTCCTGGCTCCTGGCTTTGGATTGGCCCAGCTCCAGCTGTTGTGGTCATTTGGGAAGTGAACCAGTGGATGGAAGATCTCCCCCCACTCCTCCTTACTCTGTCTGTAACTCTATCTCGTAAATAAATAAATAAAATCTTTAAAAAAAAAGCCCTAAAAGATCTTGAATGTTTTCTCTTTTTTCAAATTTAATTTTTAAAATTTTTTTAATTTTAAAATTTTGAGGTAGCATATTTTAAATTTACCTCATAGTCAAAGGTTTAATGTTCCACTAAATAAAAAAATTAACAAGCAAAAAGTTAAAAGACCATAGTTCAGCAGGAATATAGGCAAGGACTATAAATAATAATAAATGAAGAGATGTCAGTTTCATTCATGTACAATAAATTTTAAAATAATCATAGATCATTAAAACTAGTAGTATGTCATTCTTAACAGTTGGCTTGACAAAGATATAAAACAAAGTTTGATAAAACACTGTATTTGCAGCAATGCTGATACACACAGGAATTTTTTTTTGTAATTTTTTATTTACAAAAGGAAAAAAATTCATGTATTTCATAAAGACTTTTTTAAAAATATATTTATTTATTTATTTGAAAATCAGAGTTACACAAGGCCAGAGTTACACACAGAGAGAAAGAGAGAGAGAGGGAGAGAGAGAGAAAGAAAAAAGAGAGAGAGAATCTTCTGTCTGCTGGTTCACCCTCCAAATGGCCACATCAAGTAGGGCTGGGCCAGGCCAAAACCAGGAGCTTCTTCCCAGTCTCTCATGTGGGTGCAGGGCCCAGGGACTTCAGACACCCTCCACTGCTTTCCCAGGTGCAGTAGCAGGGAGTTTGATCAGAAATGGAGCATTCAGGACTTGAACCAACACCCATATGGGATGCCGGCGCCCCGACAGGGACTAGAACCCGGTGTGACAGCGCTGCAAGGCGGAGGATTAGCCTAGTGAGCCGCGGCGCCGGCCACATCGCATTTTCTTTATCCACTCATCTGATAAGGAACACCTTGGTTGATTTCATATTTTGGCTATTGTTAACAGTGCCACTATAAACATGGTAGTACAGGTATCTCTTGTACAATGTGTATTTTGGATGTATACCCAGTAGTGGGATTGCTGGATCGTGTGGCAAGTCTATTTCTAATTTTCTAAAGAAACTTCCAGGCCAACGCTGTGGCTCACTAGGCTAATCCTCTGCCTGCGGTGCCAGCACACCAGGTTCTAGTCCCGGTCGGGGCGCTGGATTTTGTCCCAGTCACTCCTCTTCCTGTCCAGTTCTCTGCTGTGGCCCGGGAGTGCAGTGGAGGATGGCCCAGGTGCTTGGGCCCTGCACCTGCATGGGAGACCAGGAGAGGCGCCTGACTCCTGGCGCGATACGCTGGCCGCAGCATGCCAGCCGCAGCGGCCATTGAGGGGTGAACCAACAGAAGGAAGACCTTTTTCTCTCTGTCTCCCCCCTCACTGTCCACTCTGCCTGTCAAAAAAAAAAAAAAAAAAAAAAAACTTCCATATTGTTTTCCACAATGGTGGCTCTAATCCACGTTCCCATCAACAATGTCTAGGAGTTCCCTTTTCTCCTTGCCAGCATTTATTACTCTCTGTGTTTTGGGTTTCAGCCATTCTGATTGGAGGGAGGTGCTTGCATTTCCCTGATGGCAAATGATGTTGAGCATTTTTTACATGTATTTGTTGGCCATTTGTGCTTCTTCATTTGAGAACTATTGAGGTCCTGTGACCATTTTTTAAAAGATTTATTTATTTATTTAACTTTTATTTAATAAATATAAATTTCCAAAGTACAACTCTTGGATTATAGCAGCTTTTCCCCCCCATAACCTCCCTCCCACCCGCAACCATCCAATCTCCCACTCCCTCTCCCATTCCATTCTTCATCAAGATTCATTTTCAATTATCTTTATATACAGAAGATCGATTTAGTATATACTAAGTAAAGATTTCAACAGTTTGCACCCACACAGAAACACAAAGTATAAAGTACTGTTTGAGTACTAGTTATAGCATGAATCTGTGACCATTTCTTAACTGAATTGGTTGCTTTTTGTTGTTGAGTTTTTTGAGTTGCTGATAGGATGTTGTGTGCTTTCATCATAAAAACATGTTAAATGTATGCAGAGATGATTATGTTTATTCTGACTGGACATTCCACAATGTATAGATATATCAGAGCATCACAAGGTACCACACAAATGTGTACAATTTTTATATATGTGCTAAAAGAATTTTGGGGGAATAAAATTGGTTTTCAGCCAACCCCCTCTCTTCCTTCCCAGGAGCAGTCCATCAAGGAGTTCTACTGGCTGTATCTCAGACCGGTGACTCCTCCCCGCTCTGCAGCCAACCACTCTGCCTGGAATGCTGTTTCTACTCTCTCCTTGCCAGCAGCCAGACTGACCTTTTTAAAATGCAAAGGAGATCCTGGCAGTGGATCTTCTCAACCCCTTGCCTCTGACTCTGAATTTTTCTTTATATTTAGACCAAACCTAAGTTCTTTGCAGTGGCTCGCGAAGGCCATCAAGCTCTGGATATTTTCCTCTGCCCATTTTCCCCACTTGGCCTCATTTACACAGTGGAGCCACACTTGCTTTCTTCACTAGCAGGCTTGCTCTGACTCCTTCGCCCTTGCAGACTTTCACAAGGCCTCGCACACTCCACGTTCAGGTGTCAGTTCAGAAACACCTTTCCCGATGGCCTCTGCTGAAAGAGCCACTCTGTCATCACCCCAGCCCCGCCATTTCTCTCTTGGCATGGACACTAAATAAATAACCTCTGAACGCATGCAAGGGAAACATGAGAAAAGGAAAGAATCATAGAGCTTCTGGGGTTGCTTCTGGAAGATGAATATGATCTCCCCGATTGAACAAAAAGCAAGAAGAGGGAATGATGTGAACCAAGGAAAAAGACGTGGAAGAACATGGAATGTTTAGGGAGTGGAAGTGATTCAGGAAGTGAGGCAGGCCAGATCAAGGGGAGCCTGTGCCAGGGAGTGAGTATCTCGCTCCAATGACAGATTATTGCAGGGAGTGGCAAGGGGGATGCTGGGCCTAGCAGTGAAGAGCTTTGGGGTTCCAGGTGGCTCCAGGTGGTTCCAGGATGGTTTGCAAACCTTCTGATCACCACTGACATGTAACATGTAACACTGCACATGCCCCTCACGGATCTGCTGTGTCTGTCGCTCAACTGGCTGACAGCTTTGTTCTCTGTCTTCAGTTGAAACCCTTCAGACGGGGGAAAAAAGTGATCGACTTATCTTTTCTCTGATAAGAGCAGCTACTTTTTATAGACTTCTGGCAGCCTGGAGTTGCATGTTCCTGCCTGGTTCAATCAGCCAAGGCCTGATCAGAAAGCAGGTTTCAGCAGGGACAGTGGATGGGGTGGTTCTTTTGTAGGAGGAATAACAGGTGCTTCTACCACCAGGGCTGTCTATGGCAACATGTCTATATGGCCAGCACAAGTGATTCTAAAATTAAAAACAAAACAGTCAGCCCTTCCAGGCTATTTGTCCTGGGCCAGGTAGAGCCCCCATCTGTTCTCCTCTTCAGGTTCCTGATTTTATGCGACCCTGCAGGCAAAAGGACAGAGGCAGGTGGCAGAGAGAGAGGCATAGGGCAGGTCAGAGTTGAGTGACCTTGATGTACCCACAAGATGACCATAACAGTGAAGATGCTTCCAGATATGAGAAGAAAGCTCCACTCTACCTGGCATACACAGTAAGGAAACTCCTGGGTTCATGTAGCAGGAAGTCCAGAGTTGGGATGGGGCCAAGGTTGTGACAGTCAGCACTCCCCATGCCTTCGAGGGCTCAGGAGTCAGAAATTCTCAGCGCTGCTTTCACTCCAGGCTGGTACCAAGATGTCTGCTGCAGTCCTGGGTGCCATACAGAGACAGGACAATGTCCAGAGGAGGAAGAGGAGTTCCCCTCCTGTGACTCACCTAGAGGAAAGGAGTTTTCCAGAAGCTTCCCAACAGATCTTACCTCCCCTCTCACTGGCCAGAATTGGGTCACATGACTTTCCCCATTGTTGAGAGGAATAGGATTATCCTTTGATCAACCTAGGGGTGGAAGTCACCTTCCCTGGATATCTGACCCAGTTCCAGGTTCTCTGGGTGAGAACGAGGAGGGCACACATGGACGCTGACAAGGCAGTAAAGTGTCCAGTGTACTTCCAAGGACCATTCCAGGAAACAACAAATACCAATGCACGAAGGAGGCTGTGACATGGGAAGCACACAGGTGGTGCCATGTACAACGAAGTCCCAAGTCTGCACCTGCTAGCTGTTATGTCTTTCCAGTCTCAACTCACACCCATCAAATGGGAATCTGAGTGCCTACTCTGACTGCTACCATTGGTCTGACAAATGCAGAAAAGACAATGAGGGTAGAAGAGGTTCCTAGCCCAAAATGTAAGTTGGTTGGCTTGTAGAGAGAAAAAGAAAGAGGGAGTGAGAGATTGGTCCTTCAGGACAGAGCTAGAGTGAAGGGCAGGCCAGGGACAAAAGCTGGGTCAGGTGGCTTGTTGGCACTTCAAGATGTGAGTGGCGGGCAGTACCACTTCACACTGCTCCTCAGGGACATAAATGCCTTCTGCAGCTGTTGGATATTCTCACTTGCAAAAAAAGACACCAAATAACAGAAATCACTAATTCAGGAGAGCCCAGCCTAGCGTTGTATTTTCTGTGACTTTCCGCCAGCCCAGGGACTGTGCTGTGCTGCCGGCTGAGATCCTAATCTCTAGGATTGAGGGCTTGATCCTGTTAAATCAGCACTCCCTGGGGTGGCAGGGAAGCCACCATCAACCCAATCCATCACAAGCTGCCCAGTGCCCAGTGGATTAATGAGTTAGGGCAGGCCTCCCTCATGGAGATATTTGGTTTTCAATTTCCAGGCTTTCTTCAAAAATCTCAGTTAATTGGATTGCTGTCTTGGAGATAGGGATGCAGGCTCTAGAATGAGGGAAGACAGACAGATGGAAAGGAGGCAGGGTGTCAGTGTGTCTTGGGCAGAGTGCCTCTATCCAGTTCATCTGTGCTTAGGATGGGTAGTGCATCAGCTCAGCCTTGTCTCATCAGGGAACCTAGAGCAGCTGTGACCTCCTGCAGGGAGCTGGTGTGTCCTGTGGATCCTGACTTTCACTTCCTGCTGTGCACATTCTGGAAGCAATCAGATAATGGCTCAGCTACTGGGGTCCCTACCACCCACGTGAGGAAACTCAGGTTGAGTTCCTGGCTCCTGGCTGCTGGCTTTGGCCTGGCCAAGCCCTGACTGTTACTGGCATTGGGGAGTGAATGAGTAGAGAGTTCTCTCTCTCTCTCTCTCTCTCTCTCTCTCTCTTTCTCTCTGTCTCTGTCTTTTTCTCTCTCTCTCTGTGTGTGTGTATGTATGTATGTTTCATTGCTGCTCAAATAAATATAAATTTTTTAAAAAACTAAAAAGAGAGAGCCATGATTAGGAATGAGGGAGTCTAGATTTATTTTCCAATTCTACTGTATATTTGTCCTGTGAGCAGTCACTTCTTTCTTGTCTTCAGTTCCATCAGAAGGGAAGAGTCAAAGCAGATTGGATTGAACAGATAGATCTGATGCCTGATCAGGGAAAATATCAGCATCCTTTCTCTTCTCGTCATGTACTAGCTGAAGGACTGCCAGCTTCCAGCATCTCAGAAGCTTTGGAAGGGAGCTTCCTCCATCTGAGGGTCAGCTAGTGGGGCAATTCTGAATCCTTTTGTATCAAAGTTACCATTCCCTTGAGCAATCTTCCTGGAAGAGCTCTTCCTAGAACCCAGTGGTTCAAGCCAAGGAATCCTATGGTTCCCCTAGGAAGCAGCTAGAACTGGCCACAGCAGGCAGAGGAGTATACTAAACAAGGGACTTCAGAAAGTTAATAGAAATGCATAATATTCAAGAAAGGAGGCATGAAGTTCAAAGGTTTTTTGCATCAAACTAACCCTTTTAATTCCATTTTCCACAAACTTTTAAAAATTATTTATTGATTTCTTTGAAAGGCAGAAAGACAGGGACAGAGACAGATCTTCCATCTGCTGATTCATTCCCCAAATGCCTGCAATAGCCACTGTGCTGCTCAGGCCAAAACCAGGAGCTGGAAACTCAGTCTAAGTCCCCCACATGTGTGGCAGGGACCCAAGCACTTGAGCCACCATCTGCTGCCTCCCAGGGTGCACATTAGCAAGAAGCTGTAATTGGAAGAAGAGCCAGGACTCAACTCAAGCTCCCCAACACAGAAAGAGAACATCCCAGTTGGTGGCTTTACCACCGCACCAACAACCATCTCCATTTTCCATGATGTTTCTGAAGCTCTCTCGTACTAAAGGAGTCCACAGGATGAACACAGAGGGTGACATTGAGAAATAGTTTCTCCCATCATCTCAGTGGGAGGATATCCATGCTGCAGAGGGCTGGTCCTTTACCCCACCACCCTGCTCCTGGATGAACTCTGCATGGATGGTGTCACTCTCCTCAGGAGCAGCCTCATGCTGTTTCAGTGCCCTGGAGGCAACATCTTCAAGGCCCCCAAACCTCAGACACCAGCTCTGGATCAAGACCTTCTTCTTCTCCAAGTAGGCGCTGCTAAGAATGCCCTCCCTTTCCAGTAAGATCCACTCTGACACATAAGGGTATATCTGCCCTCTCTTGGTGGCAACCTTCCAGAACAGTGTCATTTCAGTGACCACCCTGATAATCAGCAGCAATGTCATCCAGCAGCCCTAGACACTGGGCCTTCGGTTTTTTGTTGTTGTTTTTTGTTTGTTTGTTTTTTCCAGGTTGGAGAAGATAAGGCTGATGAGTAGGTATAGAAGGTCCACTTGAGGGAATGTGGGGAATCACTGAGGCTCTGTCTACTTCTTCAGTCATTTAACAAGAATTTCCAAGCACCTACACCATACTAGGTCTGGGCACCAGAAGATGCTAGAGAGAAGTCAGATGCAATCAGGATGCACCCAGTCTACTGGAAAAGATAGCACCTGCTCCTTTTACAGTTCTGTGCTGGAAGAGCAGGACACGAATGGGAGTGCAGAAGAAGGTGGGAAGAGCATTTGGCCCAGTCACACTGAAAAAGAGTTCACAAAGGAAGCAGCTCAGTCTTGGGGCATGATTCTGACCATCCAGGGAATGACAGCTACCACTCTGATTCCCTGGGAGAAATCCTTCCGAAGCCCAGGATTGGAACAGCTACCCTGAGATAAAGCCCCAGGGTCTGGTAAGTAAGGAGCAAACTTCTGAGAGAAGTCTCAGCAACTGAAAATCCAAACTCAAATCTAAGATTTTAAGATCTCACGAGAAGGTTGCTTTGCACACAGCTCTGGGTAGAACAATGCCAATAACTGAACCAAGATTCACATCTATTTTTAAAACAATCTGCACTTCTGGGAATAGCCCCGAAGGGACATTGGTCATTGATTGCTAGGAAACCAGCAATCCCTGCTGGGATTTCTGCTCCCTGCCGTGTTTACACACATTTTTTTTTCCGAGGCTCCTGCCTGCTCTCCTCTCAGCACACACATCCAAACTCTCACTGGCATATGTTCCAGCTCACGTCCCCCATGTCTTCCCGAATAACAACACCAGAATGTACAAGAAAATGGATGATGCTCTGAAAACTGCAGCACTTCACATGATGATGCAGACAGTAGAAGAAGAATGCCTGGGTTTCTGCTTTCTGTTTCTGTTTAGTCTTTTTTTTTTTCAATGGTTGACTATTAAAGAAAACTATTTACCTTGCTGGGGACGTTGAGCAGATGAAAAGCTGGCTTGCCTTGTCACAGGTGGGGCTGAATTTTATAAACGCATCACAGGGAAAGAAACCAAGCTTAGAGAGTGCCTTCAAATGTTACCAGTTCTGCATTAGATCAAAATGTCTTTTTAATTAATCTTTATAACCCGTGGAAAAAGCCAAGCGTACATACATGGATGTTATGATTTTGCCTTTAAGGCTCCAGGGTAAAGCCAGATTTTTATCTTTGGCCTACATGCATACATACATGCACACACATGTATTTACATACATGCATGCATACATTATAGTGTCAGTGTTCATGCACAGGGAAATGGAAAGGATTCTTATCAGTAATGAGTGCTTTCCAATTCCCATTTCTAAAATGACAGCCATATCATCGTGAAGCTCCCTCTTGCCTGAGCACTGAATTCAATACCCTATGATTCGGGAGACAGAAAGACATGACTTTTGAATATCTAAGTTGCGTAAAAATAGGCCCTCTACTGCATACAGAGGTAGCACTTGAGGGAGGCAGTAGTGTACTTGGGAAGGAACGTAGGCTTTGGAGTTAGACAAATCTTGGCCCACATTGAAATTCTGCCGCGTGTGATGTGTGACTTCAGACCCATGTACTATCTTACCTAAGCCTCAGTGTATTCACTTCTAAAGTGAGAGTAATAGAACCTAACTTAGAGAGTAACTAAGAACATAACACAGGCTAACTCATGTGGAGCTCTAAGAAGTATGCCATCACCCTGGAAGTACTCAATAAATGTGAGTTTCTCTCTTCTTCTGACCTCTTTCTCATGTTCTCGGCTTCTTTAACCTTGGGAGTATTTGGCAGTGTGCAGTGAAAACTACAGTTGGAGCACTCTTGACCCGATTTGAGTTCTTGCCACGTTTCAAATCACAGGCTCACACCTCTGTTTCGTCTGAACATTTTTTAAAAATCTACTTTCAAAAAAGTCTTTAGTGCATTTCTACCCAAATGCTGTCTTTCCCTTCCCTGAATGTCACAGATGTAATTTTCTTTAAAATTTCCTGTCAAATGTATTTAATCAACTCATGAGTCCTCTGGGGCCTAAGCTGGTGCCTAAGTAGCAGCTCCCTGAGTCACTTCCCCTGCTGTCTGGGAGAGAACTCGGTCTCCAAGGTGATCCTCCTTTCTCTGCCCTGGGGAGGATGTCAGCATCACACACATGGCGTGCTCGCTATCAATCTGTTTTCTCTTCTTTTAGGGTTTCAGAGAGAAGCTGGTTGAGGTATTATTTTTAGTAAATTGATGAATCCTTATGCCTGCACACATGTCCATCTGTCTGTCTGTGAGCATAGCCAACCCAAGAAAGCTCTCCTTGTCTTGCCTTGAAAGCTCTGCTCATCTGAAGAGCTTCATGATGGGCAAATTGTTTTAAGGTCTTGGTTAAGTGAAAAAAAATGGCAATTTAGCACCATGATCTTCAATCGTCCTATTTTGTGCACAGGAAGCATTTGAGTCATTTGTAGTCATCGATCAGAGCTGGAGTTTTACTGAATCATTTGCTGTTCTCCATGCCATCTTAGGCTACCCTGCCTTTGCTGATGTTGTTCACCCTGAGAAAATGGCATTTCTTATTCTTGCATTTACCCAGAAATATTTATTACATACCTATCATCGGGCAGACACGTTGCTGTATGTTGGGAATTCACTAGTGGGAAAATCAGATACTGTTCTGTAAGCACTGAATACAGAGCCATGAGGAACCATGGAATTGTTTTAGGGAGGCACTGGATGTGATTAGATGCCTGTAGAGTAGAGGATACATTGACAGGGGCAGGTGTGAATGTGGAGATTTCCACTCCCACCACGATGGAGAAGTTGGCCCTGCACTGTCCCTTTGCCATAAATAACCACAAAACCAGACATATTATACAAGGAAACTGCTTTGGGGCATGGGAAATGGGCAACAAAGAGAATAATCTCTGAAAAAAAGAGAAAATCATGAAGTGGGATCTTACTTTTTCCAATTCTCCGTCTAGGGACAACTTTTTCTTTTTTTAAAAAAAAGTTTTTACTTTTATTAATACTTAGAGTTGTTATCTTCACTTTAAAATAAAAATAAGATCAGTAGTAAAAATAAAATCAGTGATCATACCAATAATAAATTCTACCTGCATTCACGGTTGGAAACATTTTTAATTAATCTGTCCTCTCACTTTATTTGTACAAGACTATCAATTTAAACTAGAAAAATTTATTTAAGAACAATTTCTTAACCGTGATGGAGGGAGGGAGAGTCCCAATAGAACACATACTCCTACTGAACAGAGGAAGCAGGGGCAGATTTCTGGATCCTAAAGTGACTGAGCTCCACGGGGTAGCCTTAGTAAACGAACTGAGCTGTGAAGAAGGCAGGCCCTGAAGTCTGTGATGTAGGAGGGATTGGCTGGACATAAACAGGGCAAGAGTGCACGGAGCCTTCCAGGAAAGGCTGCTGCAAGGTAGGGAGAGGGATGGAGATACTGCAAGCCAAGAAGTGCTAGGAGGCACTGGAGTTCTGACCCAGCCGAGTGCAGAAACCTTGTTAACACCTAGGGATCCAGTTAAGACATCAGAACAACCATACCTTTGGAGTCAAGATCATGTCCTAGATGAGGGGTTGTGGTCCAGTCACCATTGTTTGCAAATAAATTTTTATTAGAATACATTCTTCTTCTGTATTTACAGTCAAACTAAAATAACGAAAGTGGATTATTTGCTAGAGAGACCATATGGCAGGCAAGTATAAAATGTGTACTATCTTGTCCTTAAGAAAAAATTTACAGAGTAAGACCAATTCTAGGCCATTTATAACAAAATCTAAAAAGAAAAATCGGGGCCAGCACTGTGGCTCAGTGGGTTAAAACCCCTGCCTACAGCACTGGTATCCCATATGGGTGCTGGTTCGTGTCCCAGTTGCTACATTTCTGATCCACCTTCCTGATAATGCACCTGGTAAAGCAGTGGAGGATGGCCCAAGTCCTTGGGCCCCTGCACCTACATGGGAGATTCAGCAGAAGCTCCTGGCTCCTGGCTTCAGATTGGCTCAGCTCCAGACATTGCAGCCATTTGGGGTGTGATCCAGCAGATCGCTCTCTCTCTCTCCCTCTGTAACTCTGTCTTTCAAATAAATAAATCAAATCTTTAAAAAAAGAAAACTCAACAAGGTCCACAGGTGATTTCTCAATTGTAATCTTTGGAAATCAGAAGAATTTAGAGAATTCCTACCTCACCTCCTAACAAAGTATAGAACCAAAGCTCTAAAAGTTCAAGATGATTAGTCATTAATTGAACAATTTTCTGAAATAAAACTGAACACTCTTTAGAAAACAAAAAAACAGAATCACGAATCTCTATGACACATCATCACAATTTTCAGGATACAACAAAGATTACTAGACACAAATAGAAGCAGGAATATCTAATATATGGGCAAAAGTCTTTAATAGAAATAGATTCCTAAGAAGTCCCATATGTTGTGTTTAATAGGGACTCTAAAGTATATATTATAAATTATCTACTAGGAAATATGGTCTTAATAAGTAAACAGATTAGTCTTTATAGATAAAAGGAAGCTATATATATATATATATATATATATATATATATATATAAATGAACAAATGTGGTAAGGCCTGTTAGAAGACTCCTGGTTCGTTCCAAGCAAGAGATGATGATGATAGATTATACTAGGATAGTATCCCTGCCTTTGGATAAAAGCATATGGGTTCAAAGATTTTTAGGAGGAATACTTAACATAATTTGGTGACAGGTTGGATGTGGGATGTGTAAAGGAAAACTCTTAGAATTTTGGCTTGAAAAAGTAAGATAATCGGTGATGCCATTTACTGAGATGGTAAACCCTGCAAAAATATGTTTCAGACAAATTGATGTTAGGTTTTAGATATCTGTAGTTTTTCATTGCAAATATTCTCAACCATTACCCAAGGCATGGCTCAAATATCACCATCTTTTCTTAAGTCCAGCACTCCTACTTCCATCCAGACAGAATTTTTATTCTTCAGCAGTCACATAACACCTTGGTTAAGACCCTTGTTAAAATCCAGCCATTGACTTTTATAACTATCTATTTACGTGCCTAGACCTTGAACTCCCTGAAGGCAGGGATCATGTTGTGTTCACCATCAAGGTCTTGACTCTCAACATTGCCTCTAGCATGCAGTAGGTATTTAAATGATGCCGAGTGAATGAAGAAAATCAGCTCTTGGTATGAATTCATTCCTATGGTTTGTGACTGGGAAACCATTTCCAAGATTAAGGGCAGGAATTCTGGAGTCAGACAGACCCAAGACCAGTCTTGGCTTTCCACTTGCTTACCAGGGACTAGATAACTGACTTCACCTTTGTAAAATGGAGACCCAAGAACAAAACAAGATATGACCACCTTACAGTAAATGCATTTCTTCCTGGAAAGTGGTCAGAGTAGCTGCCCGCCCCACTGAAAGTGTTCAGCACATGTTAGATACTGTTATGATGATTAGGGAGAGACTAATCTTGTAAAAACCACGTGCCCAAGAAGGGCTTTTTCATGGAGCATTGAGAAGGGCTAACTTCAGGATGGTCCTTCACCATCCCTCTCTGAACTGGGCTTAGGCTGATGTGAGGACGATTCTCCAAATAAAGTTATGTTGCCTAGCAGAGCCCTTACTAAGACATGCTTATAATTGTGTAGAGGAGTAGCAGGGACTGGGGAACAGTGTAAAGGAGCTGGCAATATGCTTTGGGGAATATCTGTTTTGCTGTGGGTCACCAAAGGGAAGATAGAAAAAGTCGAAGTTCTTCCCAGCTTATCTGTAAATGATAAAACAGGTGCCTACAAATTCAGCAAAGATCTAACTTCATAGCTCTACATGCCTCACTTCCTACTTAGAGAGTTTGATGTAGTAGGATCTATTCAACTGTGCTTCATGAAAGTTTAAAATTTTGCCAAAACAGCTAAAAAGAGGGTTCTCCTTAAAATTTTTATATGTAAATGTGTTTAAACTCAAAATGTATCATAAGTCTATTGATCCCCACATAGTATCAGGTCACAGAGATAGGAAATAAATTGATTATACATATTCATCATTCTAACTCTTCAGACACTCCCGTGGCTGTCAGTCTCAGGCCAATGTGAATGGAGAGGTAGCCATATCTGCACTTGCAAAGGCTATTAAACTCCAAAGCATCCATCCCTGCTTGATGCCCTTGGCCCTTCAGGAATTTCAGTTATTCAGTTTGTTGTGCAACTTACACTTTAATATCATCTCCTCTCTCCAAGTCTCTGGTATAAATCCGCAATGAGTTGACAGGGGGTGATGATACCATATTGCACACACACGTACAGACCCTTAACCTCTGGCTACAGCCTTTATCCTCAGTTGTTAAAGTTTCTGCATCATGATTAAATGGCTGGGAATCCAGGTCCAACATAGCTAGGGTATCTCCTTGCTGGACTGGGCAGTTGTCCTCCTTAAAATATCCAAACAGGTCCTTCTTGGAGGTGTCTTGATCTGTGACCAACAGGCCTCTTCCTGAAGACATTCCTAGTCTCCAGGATCCCTGCAAACAAAATGCTTTCATCTGAGCTGAACCTGAGCTGTCTCTGAATAGTGTGCTAGAAGCTCAGTTTGATAGAGTTCACCCAGAGCCTTTTTATCCCTTGGAGATTTAGGCAAACTTGCTCACACCTCCCAAATCAAGGTCTGTGGGAGCCCAGAGTTCTCATGATCTCCACACGTTCCTGACTGCTGGCATGTTTATCTGCATTACTGATAGTCACAGCAGAGGTCTAATTTCTGCTCCGTGCCAACTGGACCAAAAATTTCATGAGTTTAGTAAATTGGCTAAAAACTAGACTTGGCACATGTCATAGCTCTTGGTTTTTCACCATCTCTGTTACTCCATCATCTCCTATTCTCTTTTCATTCTCCCTCCATCTATAGTAACAAGCAAATTTTTACCATGTCTCTTGTCTTAGTCTCCTTTAGGTGACTGCATTAGAATATTTGAGACTGGGTAATTTATAAAGGAAAGTAGTTTCATGAACTCATAGTTCTGGAAGGTAGAAGTCCGAAGTTGAGTGGCCACATCTAGCAAAGGCCTTGTGTTGTGTCATTACATGGTAGAATAGTAGAAAGGAGGCTAGCGTTATGGCGCAGTGGGTTAAACCACCACCAGAAATGCATCCTTAGGGGTGCCAGTTTGAGTCCTGGCTGCTCCACTTCCAATCCAGCTTCCTGAAGCAGTAGATGGAAGATCTCACTATCTATATACCCCCCCCCTTTGTAACTCTACCTTTAAAATAAATGTATTAATGTATTTTAAAAAGAAAATAAAAGCAGAAGGAAGAGCAGGTGGAAGCACATAGAAGAGACAAAGCATGAGGGTTAATGGCTTCTCTCTCATAAGAACAAACCTACTTCTTCAAGAAAGGCACTAAGTCCTGTTAATGACCAACTTGCCTCCCAATACCACCACAGTGTAATCAAATTTTGATGAGTTTTAGAAGGGATTAGGTCATATTCAACCATAGCATAGCACCTGTCGAAGAGCAGTTTTTTCATATACACATCCTTGGGTAGGCTCACTTTACACACCTAGGAATCTGATCTATTTTGTACAGACTCAGTCTTTAGGGAGATTGGTGTCAGATGTTAGTATAAGGACATGTATTCTTCTAATTTCATCAGGACATGGACTATTCCCTCTAGATTGGAGAATGGGTACCTTCCAAGCCCACTCAGCTGATCATTAGCAGACCCAATGAATAAGTAGACCAAGCCTGGAGAGAGCTTCAGGTATAACTTGGGGAACTGTAGGTTGGATAACTAAAAACACCCCATTAGCCCACACTGACAACCTCCTGAGACATCTGAGACATGGAAGTGACACAAAGAAGATGAGCCTTATGAGATAGACATGAAAGCCAGACACACCTGGATTTCATCTTCAAATCTGCTTCTTAATGTTAACCTGAGAAAGGGAGATAATAATAGATACTTTGCAGAGTCATTGAGAGTATTGTCATAAGAACTTATTTGACTTAGTTAACCATCACCCCACCACACAATGTCTTGACATGTAAGAGGCTCTTTGTCTTACGCATGTTTGATTTCTGATGTTTCTCTCTCAACAGCCCCAATCACAGTCCCTTCTCAGTAAGGCAAAGTGTACTCATCTCTTTTTGGAAAGTCCCTTCTCCTAAGCCAATCTTATTGACACAGTAGATGCCCCTTCATTTCCATTCATTTTACAATAGCCCAGGCCTCCATGATCACTCCCTTCAATTGATCCCTCCCCTGCCTCCCTCCTGCACACTGAGCTATGCCCAAATAGTCCCGTTTCTTTGATGCTCCCATCCCCCTCCCCTTAAATTGCAAACTCACTTAAGATGGAGACTCTGTAGACTCAAACCAAATCCAACTCAATCCCATAAAACTACCTCCCATCTAAAGCCACTTTTGAAACAGAAGGTTTCCACTCATAGGAAACTCCAGTACAATTAAAACATCAGCCTACAATTTGTAATATTTTTTGGGCATTACCTCATTGGGTCCTCATGGCCACCTTATATAATTCTCCCCCTGGCCCTTACTGCTTGTCCACACTGCCACCCAATTTACTATAACTGGGCAGTTCTAGTGCTTCTGGATAGTTGAATTGCACCTGGAAAGAGAATTCAGTTACAGGAACAAAGGAAAGGGGACTCAAGTGCACTCACCTGATTCATGCAGAATGACAAGGGCTCTTTATTGGGGCCTTCTACTCTACAAAGCGCTTAATACACTCATGTAAGCTTCACAAGAACATTTGAAATATGAAAATAAGTTATTTCATCTCTCTAGCCCTAAGTTTCTGTGGCACTACAATAAGTGTGATAATAATATCTTCTACTTCATAATGTTGTGAGAATGAATTGAGTTAAAGATGTAAAACCTGGTATAGGCAAAGAATTCAATAAAGGTTATCTGGTATTGAAGGAGCTTTCTCCCTGCAAAATCTCCTTTATCATGGCCAAGAAGGTCAAGAGCCACGAGCAGTTTTTCCAGCTTCCCTTAGCAAATCTTGCAGGGTAGGGTTGCCCCATCTCTTTACCTGGTGATACCTTCTGTCTTGGGGCCTCTGAGATGAGAAGAGTCTCATTGATATTATGATCACTGTCATAATACCCAATGAAACTTTCATGAGTTTTATAATAATCCATGAAACTCTATTATGACATTATTCTGGTGCCCAAAATAAACCACATATTCAATTGCCAGCTGCTCCCATGCTTAGTGCTATCTCAGCTCCCCTTAGCAGCACCTCACTGCCCCCAGAGAAGACGCCATCCCATGCGTGACATGCAGCAGCTCCCATTGCCTTGAGTTGATGTGACCATGGAAGATCCCAGTTCCACCTCGGCTTGGCCTCTGCCACTCCTGGGTGGGACCCAAGGCTCCCGGGCTCCAGGACCCCCCTTCTCTTGAACAGGCCCATCCCTCCCCAAACATTGACTTGAATGTCCTTGTTGCTCAGGATTCCTTTTCCGGGGATACTGTCCCATGTGCCCAGAACCCAAGGCTGGGGAGGCAGAAGGGATGTGTCTTCTCCCAGCACAGGGGCAGTGTTGGAGAGCCCCACAGCAGTTCCCTAGGGAGCCATTTCTGTAGCCAGTGGCATTCCCCTCTTGCTAACAGAACACCTGACGCTGGCATCTCCCTGTTCCCCTAGGGCCGCCAGTCTCACCGACAACTCACTAGCTAATTTTGGCCAGTTGATAACTGGTCAAATGAACAAATGGAGAAAGTGAAAATGATGAAATGCAAAATGAAACTCACACTAACTGATCCTTGACTGAATAACCCTTGAGGGATATGTGATGGACAGAAGGGCATGCTGGGAGCCTGAGGGTCAGGGCTCTGGCTTCCACATCAGCCTGAGATGGATTCTCTCCTTCCTCTTACAGAAAGGGGAGCTGCAGGTCCAGTAAATAAGAAAGCACAGAGATAGAACTGGAACTCAAGTCTGCGGGACACCAAGCCCGCTTTATTTCTCTTTTGTTGCACTGCCTCCCACATCATGGTTTTGACCAGGAAACCAATGCAGAAAATGTGAGTTGGTAAAAGGCTCCTTGTGTCCTAAGCGAAGCAGGTGCTGAGCCCTGCTCCCCTTCCCGGCTGGCCCAGCCCCCACTCAGCCTGGCAGGAGGTAAATCTTCCCAGTGCTCTGTAATAATAGGCTTTGGAAATTGGGTTACAGGGAAAACCATCTCTCATTCCTCGGGTAAGTGAAAAGCCATTCAGCAGAGGCTCCTCTCTTTCAGGGCTCCTCCAGGTTTGTTAACTCTCTGAAAACACTGCTTACAAAATAGCACTTGAAGGGAGGCAGTGTAGGCCGCCAGGAAGCAGTGGCTGATGGGATTTTAATGTGGGCCACGCTGTGAGCCCATCCGGGCTGTCTGCAGTGCCTCAATTATCCGGTCTCCCAATCTTCCTCCTTCAAGGACAGCACATCTCATTTCTCAGATCTGCCTCAGGCTCCTTAGTGATAACCTTCATTTTCTGAGCACTGCTTGATGGAAGCCGGATGCGGCTGGAGGTGGGTGGGGTGCAGGGAAGAGGAGAGCAATGGCCATCTTCCCTGTATGGGAGATTAGAAGGTAGGACAGCATCATGCCTGCCGAGTCCACAAAGTCACCTTTGCCCTAGGGGCCCTGATGTCCCCAGTATCAAAGAGCCACTGTCGGAAAATCTTGCGCACAAAGTTCCAAAACGGGCACCAGTGAGTTTTTTGTCTGGGAGCTTAGAGGTGCGGGGAGAAGGAGGTGTGGACTCAAATTATCCCCAGGAGAAGTGCATTTTCCAGGATGCAAGTCCAGCTGTGTGCATCTGACTAGGAAGTGGACTGAGGGCCTGGGGGAGCAAATCTTAGCAGTAATTGACTGGCATTGATTGGACCGCTGACTGCAGCCTTAGCATGACGGTGGCAGCTGTTTTCTCTCTGGAGCACTCCTTCCTGTGAAGGAAGTGCCTCCTCCTTCACGGCCTCACTGGCGGTGCCTGGGCCTAGGCCCTTGCTGCCTCTCTCCTGGACCAGACTGATTCCTTCCAGCATCCGGGTACAGCATCCAATAGCCCTCCTCCCCACCACCAGGATCTTTCTGCAATGCAAAACGGAGCTTGATGCTCTCCTGCTCAGGAATGTTCCTTCGATAACATTTTTGTAAAGCTAGCTATACCAGCATACATATTCATCAGGAAAGCACTGAAAAGACACCCGACCAAATGTTAACAGCAATTATTTTGTGCAGTGGGTTTGCATGTGATTGTTTTTTCTTCGCACATTCTTGGTATTCAGATTTTCTGCACCAAGCTTAACATAAATATTGTTTATTTTTCTGGGCATAAAAATATCACCTAAAAAAAGGAAATCCTCCTGCACAGAATAAAGTCCGATTCCTTAGCCTTGCACTCAGCTAACACAGAGCTTCAATCTGCCTTCTAATACTCTTATTTCGACACAATTTGTACACCAGCCATGCAAAAGGCTCTACACAGGCTGCCTGGATTGTAGCCCTCTCCCCTCCCACCACTACAGTCACTTTCTCTGCTGCCTGAATGCCCATGCTCAACACAGCTGTTTTTGCCTGTAGAACTCCTAGTCACTCATTTAGGTCCTCTTCAAAAATGTACCTCTTCTAGAAACTCCAGTCTCCTTACTCAGCAGTTACTGTTTGTGCCACACTGGGCTCATAGGACTTGCTAATATCCTCCCATATCCCCATTTCAGCCCCACTAGATTATGAGGGATGCAACTACCCCTTCTCTAAGTGAGGAAATCAAAGCCCAGTAGTAGCGGGTAGGTGAGCCAGGACCAAATCCAGAATGCCAGGGCAGGCATTTGGCAAAGCAGATAAGATGTTGCCTGGGATGTCCACATCCCATGTGGGAGAGACTTGGTTTGAGTCCTAACCCCACTCCCAATTCTAGCTTCCTGCTCATGTGCACCCCTGGGAGCAGCAGGTGATAGTTCAAGTTGTAAGGTCCCTGCCACTCACATGGGAGACCCAAGTGGAGTTCCTTGGCTCCTGGCTTCAGCCTGGCCCAGCCCTGGCTGTTGCAGGCATTTGGGAGAGTGAAGCAGCAGGTGGAAGATTCTCTCTGTCTCTCTCTTCCTTGCTCCCTCCCTCTGTCTCTGTCTCTTTGTCTGCCTTTTAGCTAAATAAAATAAATAAACTTTTAAAAATCCTACGCATCTGGCTCTAGATCCTATGATATTTAACTGTTACACAATAGAGCTTTAATGTAGGTGCTACTTGTCCCCAAATATAAATGAGGACAATCTCAGAATGCATGTTAACTGCCCAGGTCCTTTGACATCACTGCAGTTGTCCACCACAATCAGGCCTGCTCTGTCTGTATCATATGTTATCAGCCCTTGCTTCCCATGATATCATTTGCCAGTCATTTGTATCCCACCATATCCCACCAAAATGCATAGGGCAGACTAGCAATTACGGTGACTGTAAATCTGAAAGGAGATACTGCTTTAAGCATTCTTTTCAGAACAATACTACTCATTCCTGCAGCATTTGGACTCCTAGATAAACCATTGCCACCACACATGCACCAAGTAGACAGAGTGGGACTTGATTGTGAGCTGGAGCTCCGGCCCCCTAATGACTGCAGAACACTGCTGAGCTGCACTGTACCCGATGCAGGGCTTGATTTATCTCTGTCCTCACCTTGCTCACCTTGGTCTCTGAAATTTGAATTTCCACTCTGCTGGGATGAGGTGTCGCATCAAGAAGAAATGGTAGAAGCACTGAGTTAAAGAGAGCATCTGGCTGAGTGCTAGGCGTGAAGGGGATAGATCACGTAGGGGAGGGAGGTGGTGAATCCTGTCACCATCCAGTCTCTGAGGTAGAGAAGGAAGAAGTGACCGGAGACCATGGAAGTGAGCGGTGGGGCGGTGGAAATATTAGGAGGATGATTATCACCTCATTTAGGGAGAAGATTTAAAACCTGCTCTAGCATTCATTGCACATTCACAGATTTCCCTAAGGGGGAGAAGGACAGGATTGAATATTCAGAATGTAGGAAATCCTAGTGCCAAAGATCCAAACTCTTCATTTTAAAAACAAGAGTGCCCAGCTGACACCATAAGGCAGCATATGGCAGCTGTGGTCCAGTAAATAAACAAATGAATGAATAAATATCTAAGATAAGCCCACAGGGTTAAATCTGTACATAAAAGGAGATTGTGATGGGATGCAAATGGAGAGTAACACTAAATTAGGTGGTTAGGGAAAGCCCCTGGAAGAAGTTGTTTGAACTGAGATGTGAGTAATGGGAAGAAGCCCATTAGGAAGATTGAAGGAAAGAGATCCTGGGCCACGAGAATGGCCAGTGCCAAGCTCCTGTGGTGGTCACAAACATGATCTATTCAAGGTAGAGCAGGAAGGGCCGATGCAGAATGGGCAAGGTGGAGAATTCTTGGACAGCTAGTCAAAGGCCTGACCTTGACTCCCCAGACATCAGCGAATTAGAGTTTATGTAGTAGTGAGGGCAGCCAGAAGCAATTTTAATCAGAGGAGATGCAGAGCAGGAGAGGAGGACCCAGGCCTGTTGACTCCCAGTCCAGTACTCTCTCCTACCTCCTGCTCTTCCCTTGCTCCCTCTGCCTTCCACTTGGTTTCTGGAACTGCAGAGTGGAGGACGCTGTCCTGCCTTCTAATCACACACACAGTGGAACACGCGGGAAGATACGCTTTGCACAGAGCAGTGCCTCCTCCTGCAAGAATCTTTAGTCCTTAAAGGGGGACAAAATGTGATCATTTGTAACCAATTAATGTGCATTTCAGCAAACTATATTTTAATTATTCTGTCATAGGTTGTCTGCCTGTGAAATATTCCATGTTAATTAAGCCCTTTTAGTAATCCAATGAAAGTGCCTCTTTTCCTTGATGTGCTAGTGAAAAGGGAAGATGATGGCAACTTACAGCCCATGTAATTTGAGTTAATGGCATGAATCCTGCTTTGAGCTTTTCATATGCTTATTGAACTGGTGGTCTCTTAGTACTTGCTAGACATTTGTTATATATAATTATCAGACAATTGCCCTGTTATGTCTGAGAGATGCCTTCTGACAGGATGGGCTCCAGGAACTTTTTTTTTTTTTAAATATTTATTTATTTACTTGAAAGGCAGAGTTACACAGAGAGAGGGAGAAACAAGAAATAGATTTTCCATCCTCTGGTTCACACTACAAATGACCAGAACAGCCGGGGCTGGGCCAGGCTGAAGCCAGAACCAGGAACTTCTTCCAGGTCTCCCACTTGGGTCTCCAAGGACTTGGGCCATCTTTTGCAGCTTTCCCAGGCACATTTCCAGGGAGCTGGATTGGAAGTGGAGCAGCTGGGTCTCGAACCAGTGTCCATGTGGGATGCTGGTATTGCAGGCCATGGTTTAACCTGCTATTCCACAACACCAGCCCCTCCAGGAACTTGACTGGTAAAGTACCTGACCAGTATCTTGTACCTGGCTGTTCTCACTGATACATCAGAGTGACACAGACACATCCCCTTGCCATTGGGAGCCCCTCATCCTGTGTCTTGTTCTGACCTCTTCCTCAGACTCATTCATGGCTTTGACTTAGCACTGAGCCTCTACTATGAAAAAGGAAGTGCTGTGAATTAAGGAACTGGGTGTAGGTGGGTGAAACACTGAACTTGCAGTCTGTCTCATGTTACAAGGAGGCTGGGTATTCTCGACATGGAGGGGCCTGGGCAGAAACTGTCCAGGGAAGCAACCATGGGCAGTTAATTAGGACAGAGAGGATGAGCTGTCCACTCAGGGAGAAGCCACTAGCCCTTGCTACTGACCCAGGAAGCTGAAGGAACTTTGCAGGCTGGAGTGAGTAGCCACAGGCTAGATGGTAGGGAGCAGGAGGGCTGCAGATGGAAACTCATCTCTGCATGATAGCCCAGTTTATAATCTGATACATTTGGAGGGTGTGAGGGATTCCAAAGCCAGGCCCAGGCAGTGGACCAAGCCCCCAGTCACATGAGGGATGGGAATAGTGTTTTGATGGACAGACTAACTTGCTAAAATACTTATGTATGGACTGACAAAAATCTAGCAAACCTTTATTTTTTGGTCATTTAATAGCGATAGGCAGGTGTGCCTGATTGAGAGGGCTGGCTGCACTTCCCCCATCTATGGACACTTGGTACTGAGGCTTTTTCTCTGTTGTGGCTCTGCCATATCCTAGGACAGTATGGTACCCATGCCAACTATGCTGGCATCAACCTGGGCATGGTAAAAGCAACATGCTCAGGGCCCCCTCCAGAGCTGGGGCCCAGCAAGCTGCCCAAGTGGTGCTGATGCACCCTCAAGTGTGAGTAATATGGCCGGGAGTCTCGCTGTCATCAGCACCCAGCCAGCAGAAGAAGGAGAGCATGGAGGAGGTACTTGCAGATTAACCCCTTGACCCCAACACAGAAACCATCACATCCACTCACTGTGCTTTACTGGGAACTGGTCACATGACCATGATGAGCAGCAAGAGGAGCTGAGCTTGAGTCTCTGCTGGCCATTGCTTCCCAGCTGTATGCGCAGGAAATAGAAGAGGAAAAGGAACTTGTCAAGCCATGACTGCCCCACAAAACGTGGAGCAAGGACCTAGGGAGAAAAGGAGCCTAACAGAGTTGTCCCACCCTGAGGCCTTGTGAAAGCACTTAGCAGTTTCCCCAGTGTTCTTCTGTTTTTGGGAGAAGGGGCTCCCCACAGTGCCTGGAAGCTTGCACTGGCTCAGGACCCTCAGCAAACTCAAGTCGACCAGATCGCACACCCCAGATCACAAAGGTAGTAAGTGTCAGAACCACACGTGAACTCAGGATTGCCTCATGCCAAATCCTGGGTCTGTTATCACACATGAATGTTTCCAAAATGGTAGCACTCTCAGAGTGTGTCATTGAATTTAATTCTTGAAATAGAATTCTTGTGTAATCTACTTCCATCTTATGGCAGAATGCAGTAGAGCTAAAAGTAGGGGCAGGTGTTAAGAAAACATAAAGAGAGGAATCCAATCAAAGGGCACACAGAAAGCACCATAGAGTGCATGGCTGTTCAGTACAAACAGGGTGTATATGTGTATATGTGTGTATATATCTATTTATGTGTATGTGAGTATATGAACCCAATCTAGGCAATTTACAGAGAAGAACATTTTACCCATAAATATATTGTACTAAAATGACCAAAATTTGCACTGTGCTTCACTTCTAATGAATAGTCTTCAATAGCAGTAAGCAAAATATTTCCAAACAAAGCAGGAACAGGATTCCAGCATGGAAAAGTCCCAGAGAGAGAGAGAGAGAGAGAGAGAGAGAGGGAGAGAAAGCCCAAATCATGTTTGGAGATCACCATGTAAATAATTGTATGTGCCTGGAGTGGGCAATGGTGAGGAATAAAGCTGATAGGATAAGTAGGACCCCAAATACAAAAGAAATTGGATGCCAGGCTCCAGAGTTTCTACTTCATTCTTTAAGTAATGGGGATTCAGGAAAGAGTTTTAAGAAAGAGGATGACATATTCAGATTTGTGAAGTAGATAGATCAGTCTGGGGTAATGAATAGGACTGAATGGAGGAGAAGAAATGCCCAGAATGCAAGTAGGTAAGAGGTTTCTGCCTTAACTCACAGGAGAGAATGGGGCATTGATAGAAGTGGGTAAGAAGGCGAGAGTCCTTCTGATTGGAGGTAGTTGGGGAGGGAGGAGGTGTCTGTGTCAGGGATTTTGGAAGACATTAAAAATAGAGCACAGCAGGCCGGCGCCGCGGCTCACTAGGCTAATCCTCCGCCTGCGGCACTGGCACACCGGGTTCTAGTCCCAATCAGGGCGCTGGATTCTGTCCCGGTTGCCCCTCTTCCAGGCCAGCTCTCTGCTGTGGGCCGGGAGTACAGTGGAGGATGGCCCAAGTGCTTGGGCCCTGCACCCCATGGGAGACCAGGAGAAGCACCTGGCTCCTGCCATCAGATCAGCGCGGTGCGCCGGCCGCAGCGTGCCAGCCGCGGTGGCCATTGGAGGGTGAACCAACGGCAAAAAGGAAGACCTTTCTCTCTGTCCCTCTCTCTCACTGTCCACTCTGCCTGTCAAAAAATAAAATAAAGTAAAATAAAATAAAATAAAATAAATAGAGCACAGCAGAAACCCAAGTTTGGGGTAAAATACGCTGTATTTTATCAATTCTAAGAAGCCCGTTTTCCTCCCAGCCTTTGTGTCCCTAAGATCAGGCTGTCTCCTTCAAATGAAGATGTGCTTCAATCGCTGTCAGACAGCCAGCGTGAGAAAATTGCCGTAGCCTGGGCATGTGTGCAGTTGGTGCCATGCTGGTAACATTGTCAAAGCAACAGCTGGGTTATGTGCAGTGCTCAGCATACAGAACGGACAACAACTGAGAAATTGCCACATGTCGGCTGCTAGTGTTACACAGCAGAATGGGGTGACTGTAGCTCATGCTCACCTCCTCTGTGTTTTCCAAGTGAACAGAAGAGTTCTGAGGCTGCAGCCATGAAGTAATGACGAGGCCTGGAAGACACTGATTACTCTGATTGGAGCAGTACACGCTTTGTCCATATATTGAAATCTCGTGTGTACTCCGTAAGTGCATGTGATTGTCATTACTCAGAAATGTTTTCAACATTTTGAAAAGTAAATTAGTTTGTGGAAAAAATGAAAATTTAAAGCGATAGAGATCATGTAACTGATTCATCTGTTGAGCAGGGCTATCTCGAAGAGTCAAACATCAATTTGCTAAAAACCTTTTTACTAAACATGAGCAGACGCCGCTTAACTTGCAGTGATACATAATTCAACTGCATGAAGGAGAGGGGAACAGGAGTGTAGTCAAGTTCAAAACACCCCCAGCCTTGAGATTTGCTTGAAAGAACATCCTGGAGCCCTCGGGAGAGCCCTCTTGTAAAAAATGCTGCATAGCCGGCGCCGCGGCTCACAAGGCTAATCCTCCGCCTTGCGGCGCCGGCACACCGGGTTCTAGTCTCGATCGGGGCGCCGTATTCTGTCCCGATTGCCCCTCTTCCAGGCCAGCTCTCTGCTGTGGCCCGGGAGTGCAGTGGAGGATGGCCCAAGTGCTTGGACCCTGCACCCCATGGGAGACCAGGAGGAAGTGCCTGGCTCCTGCCATCGGATCAGCGCGGTGCGCCGGCCACAGCGCGCAAGCCGCGGTGGCCATTGGAGGGTGAACCAATGGCAAAGGAAGACCTTTCTCTCTGTCTCTCTCTCTCACTGTCCACTCTGCCTGTCAAAAAAAAAAAAATGAAAAAAAATGCTGCATCATCAATGGGCTGTTGGCACCAAGGGGGTCTCCATATAGAGGAAATGTGGACACTGAAGACTCAGTCAGCAGCAGCCTCAGAAGACCATAGAGACAAACACCTTCTAGGAATGCCCTGGCAGTTTTTTTCATTTTTTATATGTACAAGGGCGACATATAGGCTGTTTTCATAGGTGTTAGCTACTTTTTCTAAGCAGTAAGTAAGCATCGTGTCATTGTCTGCCAGGTTGGTTTTCTACCTTAGTGGCAAAGAAAATGAGGATGCCTGTGGAAGCTGATAGCATCTCACATTCAGTGAAATGTGGTGTTGATTATCCTCGAACTCCCAGCTCTGAGCAGCTCAGAATGAGGGTAGACATTGCACCTAAAAACTTTAAATGTCGCTGGAAAAAGCCTTTTGTGCAATCCTGTTGAGAATTCAGACAGGCACTGTAAGTCAGAAAAGCAGTTTAGAAGGTTCTTATGCCATTGTGCTTAACCCTAGACTTAGAAATTTCCCCCTCATGGGTGTTTTCACAAAAGAAATGAAATTGCCTTATGTACACTTGTGAGTAAATGTTTGTAGTAGCTTTATTCACTATAGCCATAAAGTGGAAATAATACAAATGTCCAAGTTAGTGAATAAGCAAAGTGTGGTGTTGTCACACGATGGACTACTACTTGGTGATAAAAAGACCCCAATGAATGGCATATGTGACAAGAGGAACGAATCTCAAAAGCATTCTGATCAATGAAGGAGGTCAGACACAAAGGGCGACAAACTGCTTCATTCTGTGAATGTGATTCTAAAGAAGGCAAAGCTGTAGGCACAAGCACCAACCCAGTGGCTCGCAGGGGCTGAGGTTGGCATTGGAAGGAGCAGCTACCTGCAGAGGGCTAAGAGGGAAGCTCCAGAATTAGAGGAAACGTCCATAGCTTGATTAGCTGCTGATTATCCAGATGTATACATTAGGTCACAATTCACCGAACTGTTTACTTAAACAGTATAAACTTTCTTATGTATAAATTACCCTTCAGTAAGTCTGATTCTTTTGAGTGTATCTCAGAGATTGAAACAGACTTGAGTTCAAATCCCAGCTCCTCCTTTTAATTCATTGTGCACCCTGGGCAGCTTCTTCAACTGAATGCATCCCCATGCACCGAGTGGAGATAACAAGACCTGCAGAATAGGGCCTTGCAGGGAGAATGGACTGGTAATATATGTAAAGCACTCAGAGAACTCGACAAGGCATAAACGCTCCATCACGGAGCTCGAACGCCAGCAGCGGCCACAGGCAGTTTCATTATGGAGGAATTAATCAGTGGTTGGGATGACAGAATGGTACAGGCCAATCAATTGCTTGTGGCTGAAACCATCATTCTGATCAAAACAATGTTGAGATAGAGGCTTTGGGGGGTGTTGGAGGGGGACAGACAGAGCCGTTTACAGCCCATGCATTCAAACCTTCACCTCCACTGCCCACGCAATCCATCTCACGCTGAGAAACTTTATGGTAAGGTAGAGCGAGCTGGGTGAAAGTTATTTTGAGCAGGGCCCTGAAGATGCCTGGGAGGCTGAGCACCGCCCTTGGCACCCACATGAAGGATTGATTTGAGGTGACTTTTGCTTCCCACTAATATTTCAATCTATACACATAGCAGAATGAGCTGAGTGTCTGAGAACAGAACAGAATGAGCATGTGTGGGTTTCATGTAGTCTGTGTAAGAGCCCTATGAGCTGGAAATTGTGATGATCTCCAGGAAACTGATGAGCAAGCTGGCTCAGAGAGACAGAGGGACTTGTCCAAGTACTGCTAGTCAGGGGCAGAGCCTGGATCCGAGCTCCCAAAGTCCTGTTGCAGTGGGTCTTACCCACATCCTAGACCAAGTGAAGGGACTGAGAACCCAGGCCAAGGCTGTCTGCGAACAGAGAAGCTGCTGGTCTGTGCCTGGAGGTAGACTACCTGTAGGCATTTTGTGTTGAAAACAGGCTGCTTGGGGGGAAGGTGTACTTGCAGTAGAGCCTCTGGGAGCAGGTAAATGACTAGAGGTTCGGGACCCAGCATTGCTATGCTTTAGGACACAGCTACCTTTGCATTCCTGCTCTAACATCTGGAGAAGTCCTAGACAACCCTGAAGTCTGCTCCCCCTTTCCATGAGGCTTCTAGGGCAGCCAGGGATCTCCTGAATATAAAGCCCTCACCCTCCTGTAGAAAATGACGTGCTTTGCAGTGTGATCAGAGTTTACACTGAGCATCTCCCTTCCTGCTCCTCTGCGAACCTCTCTTGTCCCATCTGTAAAATGGGTCAGCAGATCTAGATATTCTCTTCCAGTTTAAATGTAATGTCTCGGCTGTACTTCCTATTCCTGTCAATAATGTCAACCACTCAATCACTGGGTCTCAATATCTGGAGCTTCTGATACCCTTCTGTCAGAAGTCCAATGACGGGGGCTAAAGATACTGAATCCTGCCTCTCGCTTTGCAAATCTGCAGGAGTGAAATTTTCAAAAGGAGAGAGGAGAGAGACTCAGGCAAATTGTAAATCTTAGGAGTAGCTCATTAAACTTTCACAATCACTAACGATGTTGGGGTTAGATAAACCTCATTTTCATTGTTAAATCTGTCAACCTTAAGATGGCAAACCCAATTCTGTTACTTCCATCTACATTAAAGACACACAAATAATTTATTGATTTTTTTCTTTCTAAGAAAAATAACAAAACACCCAGTCAGATCTGCTTCGCAAACCGTCTATTACAAGACACCATAGAGGATTTGGGTTTTAAGAGGATGAACAAAACATTTCAACCTTGGAAATCAGGACTATGCATAATGATGTATGACAATGGCAGTGTGTGTTGCAGCAGTGAAGTACAATGCATGAAAAGCACATCTGAATGAAGCAGCAGCTGGCACTCAGCTAATCCAGTAATGGAATCCAATCTCTTCTATCAACATTTACTAAGCTTGTCTTATGTACTGGTCTCTGTGATGGGGGTCCCCATGAGTAATAAGACTTGGTCACTACCATCAATGAATGCCCCACTATGAGGGGACTCATCCAGGAAAATGCTCTTGAGAGACTGGGAGGCCCCAAGAACTCAAGGAGTCATTCATTCTATGAGAGGGCAACAAAACGGGTCCTTCTTGCCATGCTGAGAAACTGCGTGGTTCATGGGCTCTTCCCAAGAGTGGCCTGGTAGACCAGCCAGCCTCACCTCTACTTGCCTCTACTGATGTCAGTCTCAAGTTCAAAAAGTGTTTTAGAAAATGTATTTATTTGAAAGACAGAGACAAAGAGAGCTCCCATCCACTGTCACCGCACAAATACTTGCAACAGCTGGGGCTAGGCAGAACTGAAGTCTGGAGCCAGGTACCCAATGCAAATCTCCCACATGGGTGGCAGGAGCTCATTTCTTGAGCCTCCCAGGATCTGCATTAGCAGGAAGGTGGAGTTGAAACTGGAGCTGGGTGTCAAACCCCAGCACTCTATTATGGAATGTAACTCTGTTCATTCTGTTATGGGCTGAATTGTACCCTGCCCTGCAAAGATGCAGAATCCTAGCTCTGCCCTCCCATACTCCCTCCAACTGCAGGGAATGTGACCTTTTTGGAATAAGATCTTAGATAATTACATTAAGATGAGGTCTTGGGGGTGGGCCCTCATCCTAAATTATAATCCTGATGTCCTTTAACAAAGAGATGATAGAGACACAGGGATGGACACACACAGAGTGAAGATAATGTACAGACACAAGGAGAATGCTGTCAACAAGCCAAGCAGCACCTGAGCCCACCACAAGCTGGGAGGAAAGCCTGAAACAAACCCTTCCAGACTCACCTGCCAACACCTTTTTTTTTTTTGGTTTGAAGCCTCCAGAACTGTGGGACAAATATTTCCTCCTGTTGAAGGCCCCTAGTATGCAGGACTTTCCTATGGCAGCACCAGGAACAAAAGTGCTGAGCTGTTTCAGGGCCAGGCACCCCCACATGCTGTTCCTCTGCCTGCACCACTCTTCTCTGCCTGCCCCTTCACCCAGCTGACTCCTCCTCAGCCCAGATTCACCTCTGCCAGAGAAGCCCTTTGTCATTCATCCCCGTGGCACTGTACAAGCCTCACACCCTCGTGTTATTCCTTGCTACAGATCTGTCCCCCTGTCTGGCCCACCAGCAAGCTCCCTGTGCCTGGCACAGTGGGCACTCAGAATAAACCTCCTCTAGCCAAGTGTGGGGAGTGGGCTTCCTAGAGAATCAAGTAAGAGGGCTGTTGTGAATGTGCTCTGCAAGCCCCCCAACCTTAGACACATAGACTGGGTTTTCATTGCTTGTATCTGTGCTTCCAGTGTATGCAGTGGCCCACCACTGCCCCACTTGGGCAAGGCACGGGCTATTACAGTTGTCTGGGAGTGTTCTTGGCAAACAGAAAACAAGTTGCATTTGGGCCTTGAGATGTTTGCATTTGGAGCTACCCTGCATGTGTTTCTAGCCTCCCTGCCATCCATTTTTGAACTCAGCCAGAGAGTGAGCCCTGAAGAGGGATCAGGAGGAGAAAGTTATTAACTGGAACTGTTCTAGGGCAAGAAAAGCAGGAGCCACCAGCAGAAGCAGCCTTGCCTGGCCCTGGGGGAGAGTCCAGAAGGCCTCTCCATCTGGCTGTCCATTTAGAAACTTGACCTTTTTGCAAGCAGTGAGCATCCACAGCCCATTACAATGCCAAGCACGTGCTAGGTGTCTGAGAAGGAATCTGGTAGTCAGAAATTAACCTCCTTGGGGTGTCGCAAAGTCTTCAGGTGACAGGAGTGTGAAGTATGGTAACCAGCAGTCACCCCCTCTCAGACCCCAGCTGCAAGCTCAACAGAAGCCATCATTTCCCGTCTTTGTGCCTCAGTCCCTCCATCTGCAAATGGGAAAAGCCGTGTCTCCCCACAGCTTGTTCACTGGGGACAGTGAGTAAAGTAACATTCTGAATGGGATTTGTAAGTTTAAAAGCACTTTACAGGTAGAAGAGAGTGCCTGTCCTCTTCCTAACAGGTGTTCATTACTAAATATGAGTTCCACAGTTCTTGTAAATCTACATGCACCTCCAATGACCTCCACACCTTGGGCACTCTTCAAAAGAGAGCATGATCTACTCTGTCAAGAAATTCTGCCCCAGGGTTTCATTCTACTCCACAGGCATTGGTTGAACAACCATTAATGTGGATATATGAAGCGTAGTGGTGGGGGACTGACTAAGCTCTGGGGCAGCTGTTGGGAAAGAGGACACAGAAAGAATGGAGACAGTGCTGGGCTGTGATTCAGAGAGTCTGCCTTGCCTTGATACCTAATAAAGGGACCTTAGATAGACCTAGCCACATTCTGTTCCTATTTTCCCTCCTGGACCCACTTTCTTTGCCCCTCTTGGCCAGATTCTGACCTGAGATCCAGTTTTCAATCTTCCAGTTTCCTTTAGAATATTTTGCTCTTCTGGGATTATTCCCTAGGTTCCCCACTTTGTTCTAGACTCCCCAGGCATAATCAGTCCATCCAGCGGTTCAGCTGCTGAGGAGTGAGGGGAGGCTGCCACAGACTGAGTCAGAGAGGAAGATGCCAGATTCTGAAGGATATTGTATATTATAGGAAAAATTCAATTTTATGGTAGTTTTCCATCGTTCATGGAGGATATGTTCTGAGACCCTCAGTGGATGCCTGAAACAATCAGTGGATGCTTAGTAGAAACTCTACATGTACTGTGCTTATTCCTGTACATTCATACCTATGATAAAGTGATTTATGAATTAGGCACAGTAAGAGATTAACAATAGGTAACAATCAGATAGAATAATTATACTGATATACTCTAAGAAAAGTTACCTGACTGTGGTTTATTTCTTTGTCATATCTTATCATAATGTTCTCACTCTTATGATGATGATTGAACTGATAATTAAAGAAAGCATTTTATGTCCCTCTTTGGCATATATGAATTGTCAGCATCACTAGTTTTTTTCACTGAGTCCATTGTTAAGTAAAATAACTGTTACCTGAATACACACCCTACAATATCACAATAGTCAATCCAAGAGCTGAGAGAGCTACAAAGGACTACTGGGAGGGCAGCATATAGAGTGTGGATACACTGGACAGAGATAGTTTAGGTCTCAGATGAGATGGCACCAGATTTAATCACACTACTCAGAACGCATGCAATTTAAAACTTAGTGAGTTGTTTATTTCTGATATTTTCCATTTAATGTTTTCAGAATGTGGTTGATTGAGGGTAACTGATATTACAGAAAACAAAGTGGTGGATAAGGATAAGGTGGATAAGGTTCTGTTGTACTGTAAGGACAATAGAAGGCCTTGGATAAGTTTGGTCAGGGAAGTAGTGTGGTTTCTTTACATTTTAAAAAGATCATTTTGGCTACTGTGTGGGGATTAATTTGGCAACAGCAGAAAATTAACAGACCAGTTGGGAGGCTCCTACTGTAGTGTTTTCAATGCAATGTGAGATGCTAATGACTTTGGCTGGTGGCAGTGAAAGTGGTGAGAAAAGTTGAAATTTGGAATATACTCAGTGATGTGTTGATGGATATTTAACAAGCAACACTATGAAAATAAGGGGACCCTGATTTGTAGCATTTGTCAATTTTCACGGTGTAGATTCACCATGGTATCTCAAGCTACCCAACATGATTTCAGCCAGATTGCTGTGTTCCTGGCAGAGTTAACAGATGGCACTCAGAAGTCAGTATGAGCCAGTTCGAGCACACCATTAGCTTATTTTTAAGATGTACCCTACAGGACTTGATGAAAGTTAAGATATGAGGGGCAAAGGAAAGACGGAAATGCAGAATGGTTAGCAAGGCATTGAGTACACTTACGGAACTGGAGAGACTGAGGAGAACAGCCAGCTTTGGAGGGGGCTCAGAGTCATGAACACCACTCCCATGTTCTCTCCAGCCTCAGCAGGGAGAAACAAGATCACCACGATTTCGCTCCTGAGTGAGAATAGGGAGAAAATGTTCCACAATCAGTACATTTGACATTAATCCTGGGGTCACTCTGTGGTGTAGCAACTAAGAGCATACACATGTGAAACAAGACTTTTGTCTCTGTGTCAGGATTGTGCCAGCTGTTATAAATAACTATTTTTTTAAAAAGATTTATTTATTTATTTGAAAGTCAGAGTTACACAGAGAGAAGGAGAGACAGAGAGAGGAAGAGAGAGGTTTTCCATTCACTGGTTCACTCCCCAGTTGGCTGCAATGGCTGGAGCTGCACTGATCCAAAGCCAGGAGCCAGGAGCTTCTTACAGGCTTCCCACACTTGTGCAGGGGCCCAAGGACTTGGGCCACCTTCTACTGCTTTCCCGGGCCATAGCAGAGAGCTGGATCGGAAATGGAGCAGCCAGGTCTCAAACCAGCATCCATATGGGATGCCAGCAACTGCAGGCAGTGGCTTTACCCACTAAGCCACAACTCCGGCTCCAATAATAACTCTTGACATCTCAATGGCTTGATCCAGTTTAAGTTTATCTCTCTCTTATGTAAAGTGCAATCAGTAGTGTGAGAGGAGGCTGGGGTGGAAGTGGGAGCTGTTCCACGTGGTCACTCTTTTGTTTTCAACACATGGCTTCTGAAGTTGGTCCAGGGATCAATGTCCCTGGAGGGAGGGCAAACAGAGAGGAGAAGGCACACTGGCTTCATACCCACTTTTACCAAGAAGCAGCACTGTTATTCCCACCATATCCACTGCTAAGAACTGCTCAAGGTGATGCAGGGGACCTGAGACGTGCAGTTCTTGGCCTGGCAGTCACTTCTCAGCTACAGCCTCACCCTGCAATGGAGTGTAGGTCCTGAGTGGGCCATTCGTCTCCAGCTCAGGCCCCACCCGTGGCTCTGCCATGGGCAAGTTCTTTAACTACTGTAAGTCTCAGTTTCCTCTCCACAAAATGGGAGCAATCCTAATATTCACCTATGAGGGTTCCTGTATTGCTAAGGATAGGAAGAGAAATAATGTTTTTAAGGCATTTAGCCTGGTGTCTGCCACACTCAGAACAGGACAACCAAGTGGAATATTTGGGACCACCCATTATGACCGTCCCATTTTCCATACAAGCTCGTCTCACGTCAGTAGACATGCTCTTCCTCTACCCTAAACTTTCTTCACAATCCACAGAGAATGAGGCAAAATTTAAAAAAAATATGCTTGGGAAGAAATTTACACTTTTAAGGTGCTCTCCAGTGTCCACACTAGCTTTGGAGCCAAGAGATCTGAATTCTAGATGCAACAGCGACAAGTTGGATCCTTTGACAAAATTATTGGGATTCTGTAAGGCTCCCTGTATTAGTCAGAATTTTGTCACCATCATGAAATACCTGAGGCAGGATGTTTCTGAAGAAAAGACATTTAACGTTGCAGTTTTGGATGCTCAAGGCCAAGGCAGCTGCGTCAGCTCGGGTCTGATGGGTGCCTTCTTGGCTGTGCCACATCACGGTGGGTGGTGGTGGTGGAAGCATCTGCAGGAGTGCTCACACCTTAATCCAGGAAGCCAGAGACAGGCTGGGGTCCATAATCTCTTCCCAGGGTAGTGTCCCTGCAGCAACCCATGGACCTTCCACTGGATTCCATCTGGGAAGGGCTCCACCTCAACACTGCCACATGGGGGACCAAGCCTACAACACCCTGGCCCTGGGGGAAGAAATGACATCTGAGCTGTGACATCCCCCTTCCATCCTTTGTGCCAGGGAGATGACAATAAACATCCAGGCTCACTGGAGGGTGAAGCAGGACGTCACATGCAGAAGTGAGTCCTACACAGATGAATGCCTGCTCTCTTGCACACATCCGAAAACACTTTGAAAGCTACTTAAGACACTGTGGGGGGCGGCACGTCACCCTGTAGACCCATCCCCAGAAGACCTGCTCATTTTGAAAATGATCTGCTTCGCAATCAGCAAGGGCCTTCCACTGCTACCTTATGAGCAGAGGGCTCTCATCAGCAAGAAGTCAAAGCTGTTCACTTTCCAAGACTTCTCCCTTTCTCGTCTTGATTCTGCATGCTCAAGGTTGTCCAGGGTCCCAAGCATTCGGAAATGATTTGTGTCAAGGAGCACATTACAAGAATCGTTTGTCACTTCTAATTCATGTTTGAATGTGAAGAATGATGCTGGGGAGTGATCTGAAGGCAGGATGGGAAGTGCTTGTTATGATGAGGAGCAGCACCGTTGTGTTAACCTTCTCGGGAGTGGAGCTGTGGGGTTCAGTGTTGACAGCGTGTGTGCAGCAAGCTGAAGTTTCAAGGCCAGCAGTGAGATGGATGGGAAGTATTCATAATGAGGGTGTTTTTATATTTGGATGATAGCCTTTTCTGAAAAAAATATCTGAGACTGCTAGTGGCACAGAGCAGCATGGAGAGACCCTCAGGGAGTGTCTGATTTAGCTGCCCACTTACAGACAGAAGCATCCAGGTACAGAGTCTGCAACCTACTTATAGTCACAAAGATCACTTTGCTGTTGATTGTGGTTCCCTGTTAAGGTTTCCTGTTAGCTTTTTTGCAAAAGCCTTCTTGCAAAAGCTGGCATGCAGGGTTAGAATGCTGACCTGGGAATTTAGACCCCAGCTCATTCTCCAGCTTGACGTTGACATCAGCGAGACACTCACCCTATTGCCAGCCCCTTCATCTGCTTTCCTGAGAGAAGACATGAGTGGAATCCCGCGTCTCCCAGCATCCTGACCTTCTGAGCTTCTGTGCAATTCACTGGACAGGATTTCTATCCTTGTATAGCAGTTGAGAAAACTGAAATCCAGAGACTGGGAGAAGCTTCTCTGAGGTTTTTGGTATGAAATTTAAGTTTCTCTCTTACTGGACAGAAGTGGGTAAGTGTACTCCAAGCAGAGAGAATAGCATGGCCAAAGGCAAGCAGTGAAGGGCAGGGCACTGTCAGGAAGTGTCATGTACTGGGTCGTGGCTGTGTTACAGGATGTGAGGGAAAGGAAGGAGGAAGAGTGTTCTGAAAGGCAGTTTAGAATCAGAACACAGAGACTGTTGAATGTCAAGTTCAAGGGCGTAATATCTATAAGCCAGTGGGTCTCCAGCAGGGGTGATTTTTGCCTTGCATGAGGCATTTGGCAATCTTTGGACACAATCATTGTCATTACTGACGGGGATGCTGCTAAGTACCCAACAATGCACAGGACCACTCCAAACAGCAAAGAGCTGTCTAGCCCCCAAATATCACTCAACACCAAGGCTAAGTGAGCCTGCTCTAAGCCGAGAGAAGTCCTGCCAACCCCATGCAGGCTCTGTTGCCGTGGGCAGGAGGCAAGGCTGAAGGCAACAGGGCTGCTGCCATTGTCAGGGCAAAAGGTGGGGAAGTTCTGAGCTGAGATAGAGTCGAGGGGACCAAAGTCAGCGACATGGAAGGGGAGAAATTGACAGAATGTGGTATCCCTGTCCACTGCACTGACTCCTTCAGGCACCTTAACAGCACCTCCTGTCCCTTGCTTCCTATTAATTTGCTCTGCTGTCCCAAGAACCAGAGGGTGAGAGGAAGTTCAGGACTGGGTTTTACCTCCAAGATCCTCTGCTGGTCCATCCATAGCTAAGTCTCTTTTAATTAAGCCCCATACTAGAAGGGGAGGGACTCTTAGGAGCCAACATGTGCAGCCTCTCCTGCAATTTTCATTTTATATGTATTTGGGTCATTGTTAGATTTAAATAATTTTCTAGAACACAAGATTATGCATTCTGTGAGTAGGGACCATTTCCAGAGCCCACCCCCATGCCTGACATCCTGGGTGCCTGAGAAAAATGTGCCAGATGAGTGAGTGAGTGCCCCTGGGCCTCACAGCTCAGGCTGGTTAGGCATCACAGACTTGCTGGGGAGAAAGTGTGGATCTCCCAGTTTGGTGGACTTGGCCTCACCCATTGGGTTGAATGGTAGACTGAGTGTTGGCTCTGGCTTCCTGTGCTGTTCAGACAGAGACTTGCCCTCCCAGAAGCAAGAAGACAGTGGAAGAGAAGCAGCAAAAGATGAGTGATAAGAAAGGACCAGAAAGTGTCCCTGTGATTTCTCAACCCCTTCATGCACACCCATCCTGTCATGCCTTCCATCATCCTGCCTGTCCCCTTCCATGTGGCCCTTGCTGTCACCTGACAACAGCAGGGCAGCCCTGGTGATTGTTCCTGTCCGTGGGGCAATCAGAGAGGGGCTTCCCCATGTCTACCTCTTCAAGCACTTTCCCACCAGAAACTGCAGAGGGGCTCTCAACAGCTCCAGGTTGCACAAACTGAAGCTGGGTTTGGGAAGCAGAGGATGGGGAAAGAAAAGCCCCCTCTAGGCTATGGAGCAAGCCCTGGGTCCCAACAGCCAGGCTGCAGGTGTGTGACTGTTGTGTGTGATGCCACAAATGCCGAGACAAGTCTTTTAAGTATTGGCTTCCATGCAGTTTGCAAAATTTTGTGCAGTAACTCCAGAACCAGCCCCACAGCTCAGGGAATCAGGCCAATCTAATTCTCAGAAGCCCAGGCAGCCATCTGGCCTTGACTCCCAGATGGCGAGGGACAAGGTCAGATGTCACTCAAGAGGCAGGGAGGGAACCAGGACTGTACCAGTGCTCTTTCTGCCAGGGGCTGGGTCGGCTTCAGATTTGGGTCAGCCTGGATAAGGGCGGCTGGGGTTTGGTGGACCCCATCTCCTACCTCTTAATATAACCCAGGAGCACCTGAAATAAAGGGTCCTCCTTCTCAGAGGCACCTTGACCTTCTAGGATTTCCTGTCCCCTGTATCTTAGATCATTCTGGAATGTTTGCCTTAAAAGACCAGAATGCAGTGGCTACAAATTCATTCCACTGATGAAGCACTGATACAAATGTTCTCTGGGGTTCTATTATGTGATTTTTGTCTCAGTTATTGAACTTCTTTAAGCTTCTGTTTATCTACAGGTTAAAATGGAATATACTCCATAACTCAGAAATCCGTGTTTAATTAAGCACACCCAAATGGAACAATGTATGTACTTAATACAGAGCAGGGACTTGAACATCTGCTAAGTGAATGAAGGCATGAGTGAAAGTGAATGATGGGCTCACAGCAAAGTCATGCGGGGCCCTCTCCAACCTGGTGCCCCCATGCTAGCTTGGTCGTGGTGTCCTGAGGAAGCCGGCCCATGTGAGGGTCCCTAGGGAGAGGAGCGTGAGCTGTTTCTTAACATTTTGGTTAGGAACCAAGCCTCTCCCTCCTGGTCCATTAGGCACACCTGGGAGACTTCACGCTCCTATCAGGCCCCACCCCAAGTGAAGGTGACCTGCACACATGCCTGTGTTTGCACCAAGCAAGTAGTTTCATTAGAAAGGCTGGCTTGGCCTGAGAGTAGCCCACTGAACCGCAAATTAGAAGGGCGTGACTGCCATCTGCCCAGCCTCTCCTTTGCAAAGGAGATTGATGCTTTTCCCCCGAGCTAGAACATGGTGGGAATGAAGGAAGCCCAGAAACTATTGCGAAGTTGACTCCATTCTTCTTGAAGCTCGCGGTCTAACTAGGTCCACAGAACATTTCGTCTGGTTTGTTGGAATCGATGTAACACAGAATACTCTGGGCATATTTTCTTGGTTGCTTTCCACTTGTGGACCCTGCAAGGACTCCCTTCTTCCTCCTTCACAGAGGACAGTTCTTCTCCAAGGGCCGGGAAACTGTCTCAGCACTCAGAAACACCAGGCGAGTAGCCTCCCAGCCTCTCTGTTCACAGCTAAGGAGCCCTTATGACCTTCACATTGATTTACGTGTCTCCTAGATAAGTGAACTGGATAAGACCTGGTGGGTGCATGAGCTCCAGCAGGGTGGGAAGACATCAAAAAGAGCTGATTAAACTACTACCCTCTGATGGCCGGGAGGGGCAGTTGAGGAGAGAGCAGAACACGAAGGCAAGAGTCTCTCTGCCTAGGGAGAGCTTGAGGAAATCATAATAGCATGTACTTTTTAAGCACATGGCACATGCAGGCACCCTCCTAACTGCCTCACATGCCATATTCGACCCGTACTAATTCAGAGGGGAAGGGAGTCAGGTCCCGAGCGCTGGGCACTGAGAAACAATGCCAGATCTTTGTCTTGGCAGCTCTGTCACACAGGGATCCTCATTCCCGTTTTGCAGGGAGTGAAGCTGAGTCTCAGGAAGTCAAGTAATTTGCCTTGATGCAAGAGTCCAAGTGGAACCCAGGACGTTCTGTTGAGTACCCCGTGGCAAGTACCACAATCAAGGGGCTGTGAACAGGCTGAGGATCTTGCAAAGTCCACCTCAGTAGGTCTGGGCAGGGGGCCAGGACTCTGAGGTTCAGTCACCCTGTGATGCCAATGCTGCACCCAGGAAGCACACTCAGAGGAAAACTGAGCTGTGTCTCATCCTTGGAACCAGTGGTTCTCACAGAATCGCCTGGGGAGCTTCCAGAGTTCTTAGCCCGTGGAGATTCTGATTTGATGAGCTGGGAACTGGCCTCAGCACTGCGTGTTTTCATAGCTCCCCAGATGACTCTAATGGGATGTAAATGACTGCTGTACTCTTCACTGTCTTTCTTAACCAAATCTGAAAAGGTGAGCTCCTTCCCAAGACGCCCTTCAAGTTCACTTTCCTTGTGGGAGCCCCAGCCTGTTGCACTGAGCCTTGGAGCCTGACTCCTGTGGCCACTTTCTCTATGATTTTCTCTTCCTAGGGTGCCCCCAGTTTGCTGTGTCTCCCTGCCACTCGGCACTCTCACCGCCTCCAGTCTTTTAATCCCATCGATTGGGAGCCTGGCTCTGTCCTCTGTCCTCCCCCAAGCCCTGAGCAGCAGGCGGAGACTTTCCCAAGGCTATTGATCCCCAGGGAACTCACGCGGTGGCAATTTCTTTCTTAATGCAGACCTTCCTGATGAGCCACGAATATCAGACAAATTCACCAGCTCTGCAAAGGCAGTTTCTAACAGTGAGAGGGGCTGTGCGGGGCCACCTGTGGTGGAAGCGAGGCCTGGGTGGCAGTGCACAGCTGGCCTTCCCTGGTTTTTGTGCTTCCCCCTCCTGGGTCCAGTGGCTGATGACATCTTCTGAAAGACATCTTTACGCAGGCATCCTTCTCCCCAGCCCGTGCTTCTCGGCGCTCACCATTGTCTATCATCCGACACAAGACAATGCAAGATAATAGGAGTTTCCAATTCCGGCTTGTTCTTCCTTCTGTTCTCTGGGGAAATTATGTTGAACATCTCTTTTATTGACTTATTTTTAAGTGTAGAAAATGAATTGCTTAAAGGTTTGTGTTGGAGTAACCCAGATACTATCAGGTCTGGCTGGAGGGAGGATTCCAGGGTGTTAATTAAATGGATCAGACTCTCTGTCCCCAGAGGGAGCCCAGGTGGTGGCCCCAGCTTTGTCCTGATTGCAAACAGAAGCCGTGTAGTGAGCCCCATTGGCTGTTCTCTGCCTCCCCCATCCTAAGATTCCAGAGGGAAACCACACATATGTTCCACATGTATGCATGCACACACACTTACACACTGCAACACGCATATGCACATGCATGCAATACATACATTTGTGTGCACGCATAGAAAATCAGCCAGACCTAGGTCCAAATCGCTCCTGCCACCACCTGGTGTTGCAGTGTATGTAACAGGCATTTTTAACTGAGCATCAGCTTCCTCCCCAGTAATGGGGTGTAACACCCCTTCTCTCTTGGGAGCACTGAGGCCTTACGTTCAGTGAGCTCCTAAACATGGTAGGACCTCCAAGAATACCTGCTCTCCTGCCTTGCTTCCTGTAGAAAAGGTCAAGGTTCCAGGTGCCCCCCGAGACCATCTAATCCAGCCCTTGCTCTTAGCCAGTGGGAGCCAGAGGGTTGGAGTGGAGCAGGAGGAGTCTACGTGCACCCTGATTGACAGGTGCATTTCATTTAAGCACAGTTCCCTAAAGTGAGTGATCACACCCTACTCTGGGTAGCAGTTGGCTTTGCCCTTTCAAGGGCTACCATGATGTTATTGCTCCCTCTGTCAGAGTTTGTTCTTTTGTTTCAATTTTTCAAATATGATTTCTGTAAAGTGGGTCACCAGCCCCTCACTCCTGACCTCTGCTGCCCACTTGATTCTGCTCCTCTGCTGCCCTAGCTGTGGATCTCAGCATAGGGGTTGCTGGATTTCCAGCTTGATAACAGCTCCAGAGTCAGCTCTTGGTAAGAGTCACTTTGGTTCTAGCTTCTTCTGAGAGTCCAATTTGCAACTTCAAGGATTTAGCTGTTCAATGGTCCTTGGATAGGTTCCAGACCCTGGTTCTGGACTTCCTCAAAAACTCAGGAGGGCAACTCTTTCCTCTTGGATCTGCCTGCTAGACTTGGAGCTACCCACTTGGACTAGACCCCTCTGTCTGTCACCTCCCCACTGCACATACGTCTGCTGGAGGGTAGGGTTCCTCCTCCTGTCCTGCACAAGACACCCATCTACATCCTCCAGGATTAGCTCTTAGGAGGAGGCAGGCACTGAGGCCCCCACACAGGAAGCGGGTTGGGGCTCAGAACAGTCACCCTCTGAGCCAGCCAGAATCACCCCTGGAAGGGCAAGTGGCAAATTGTCTATCTGAAAAACAGTGATAATCTGTCTCAATTATGCATGAGTTTGGCAAATTAGGGCCCAGCATGAGAACCTGCCTGTGTTTTGATTGGGAAACAGATGTATCCACAGCAAGGGAGCCTCGCCAAAGCTTCCTGCATGGCCATCAGACCCAACCTTTGCCACGCACACAGTCCCAGAGCCATTTGAGAATATGGCATTCAAGGGGGAGGGGAGGAGGCGGGTGCCCTGCCGGCTGATTTGCTCCCTGTGGACACTGAGCGATCAGGGCTGAGTGACACCCCCAGAGCCTCCAATGCCAATTTGCTTACTGCTCTAACAGCCAGGGCAGGCCTGGCGTGCATGGGAGAACAGTTCAGCTCCTGATTTTACTGAGTGCCTACTCCATGTTTGGCACAGGATTGGACTAGAATGTGGTGAACAAGTGGAGAGAGAAAAAGCAGAAGAGTCTGAATCTATTGGACCCAGCCCTGGGGACCGGACCTGAGGGAGTCACAGCCAGAAGTCACAGAGCGTGGGGACCCAAGGGGGTGTCCTGTGCTGGGCGATGAGGACAGGGCTCTCCCCAGAGGCACACAGGTGAGGATGGAGTCCAAGGGCAGCTCCATCAGAGCAAGGGGGAAGTGACAGCAAGAATTAGTCTGCCCAGCACTGGAGGTCTGGGGGCTCTTGTCTCTGCTCCCCTGGAAGTCAGAGAGCAGCCCCTGTCGCACAACCAAGGACACGGTTCCTGTCGTCTCTCAGCTCCCCGTGTACTCGGGACTACAATTCTCAAACTCCGTGCTCCTCATGCTCTTCTTCGAAGTGAAAGCTGAAGAGCCAGGGATCCCGGGGAGGGATCAGGGGAACGCGGACCTGGAGATACTGGTGGGCAGATAACTTACAATCTGGTGGGGTGTAGGAAGGCTTCCTGGAGGAGGTGGGTTTTGAGTTGGTCTCTGAAGGACAGATAAGAGTGACAGGTCACCAGCAGCCAAAACACGTGTCGAGCAGTGTGTCAGGTTATGGCTCAGTAAGACAAACAAAGCCACTAGGAAACAGAATTTGGTGCAAAGGTTTGACTTTCTGCCATTGCAGGAGTTGACCCATGTCTCTGTAAGGCTATGGTTTCTGCATCAGATGCTGGATCTCAAAGTCAGTAAGGCAGGCGGTGAGTAGGGAGTGGAGTGGAAGGTAGGGGTGGACTGAGGGACAGCAAGAAGGAGCCAGAACTCACCAGTACAAGCTAGAGTTACACCAGGATGCAGGAAGGAAGACCCCTGTTGGGGTTTTTTTGAAAGACAGAGTTACAGAGAGGGAGGGAGAGACACGGAGAAAAAGACACAGAAAGAGAAATCTTCCATCCGCTGCTTCACTCCCCAAATGCCCACAACACCCAAAGCTGTGCCAGGCCGAAGCTGGGAGCCAGGAGCTCCATCCAGGTCTCCCATGTGGTTGGCAGGGCATGAAGTACTTGGGCCATCCTCTGCTGCTGTCCCAGGTACATTAACAGGGAGCTGGATTGGAAGTGGAGCAGCTAGGAGTTGAATTGGTGTTGACAGGGGATGCCAACCTCACCAGTGGTACATTTTACTCTTTGCCACAACACCACACACAGGCACACACACACAGCATCAGTTTTGTTGCCTTGTTCTTGATAGTGTGGGTTTCCTGCAAAAGACAAGGCTTTGCCTCCCAGAGCTGGACTCCCACACCCAGCCTGGAGTCAGAGAAACTGTAGAATTTTCCAGGGGATGGCGGACCAGTAGCCTCACCCTGACAAGAGGAGCAGCAGCCAAGTGACAAGGTGTGTGGACCACAAAGTGGCTGCCTCACTTGTGCCCTCCCAGCCTCCCTCCAGCCTACACTAATCAGAGACATCCAAGGAAGGGCACGCTAGGAAGTGCAACTGAGCCGGGCCAGGTCGGGACGTGACTCAGCCACCACACACTCTCATTACATGCACATCACTGAGGACAGCAAAAGTCTCCAAGAAGAAAAGGCACCCTGGGTAGAAGGAATGGCAGGAACAAGGCCCTAGGACAGGAAAGCCATGGATGGGGGTGTGGGGAGAACACAAGAGCTTGGCTCCTTCTTGTCAGCCCAGGGAAAGCTGCCTCCACCAGGCCACAGAGCACCTCTTCCTTCCCTGTGCCCTGGAGCTACAGTCCTCACAGAGGGGGCTCCATCTGCACCACCAGCCACACCCTCTCTGACTGAGGTCACCCACTTGGGAGGCAGGTGACTGGAGGAGAGGCTGAGAGGCATCACACTCAGGGCATCCTTCTGAGAGCAACAGCACGACTCCACTCAGCCAAGCTGCTGTCCCAAGCCAGCCCCTCAGCACTGCCCTTCTTAGTGCTCCAAGTGGTTTGAGATGCATAGCACCCAACAAGCTCTGACCCCCATGCTCTAAAGCACACCTGCCAGTCACCCAGAATGTACAGACCAGGTCATAGTCAGAGGCCACTCTGCTTAGGTTGATTCAATTCTCATTGCCAACATACATGAGGGAAGGACTCATTCGTTCTCTCACCTCCAGTCAAACTGATCAGACTTCCACTCCTGGTTCATGACTGGCTGTGCAAACTTGAACAAGACATGAGAGCTCTCTGAGCCTGTGTTTCCTCATCTGTGAAGTGGGAATAGCAGCTGTTACCCTGAAGGTGTATTGGGAGGACTCCCCACAAAGTGTCTCTCTCTGCAGATCCCAGCAGGTGTCTGTGGCAGTGCACTGGGAACGGAGGAGAGAGTTGTGGGCGGGGTTAGTGAGGGATGGACAGAAGCTCGAAGCCCGAGGCAGGGGCCATGAGAGGAGCCCCAGAGCCCACACGGGCACTCAGTGCCCGTCAGCATCTGCTCAGGCGCCTGCAGAATCCCAGCCCTGGAAGGGAAAGGCATTACCCGAGCTGAGAGGGGCTGGGGCCACGCGAGGATGGGGTTGACAGAGAAGATCAGGCTCATAGGGCAGCTGCATGACTGAGAGAAGGAGCATCCGATACATTTCCCGAGGCTGCGCCAGCGGGTGAGGATCTCCCAGAGATGGGATTTATGCCGTTACAGTGGAAACTCCTCCTTCACCTGAGCTGTTCAGAGCAGCCAGCCCAACGCAGGGGTGAGGCTCCCACCCCTGGGGAGACATCAGCGGCGGGTAAAAGACTGGAGGCAGAGGTAGCACAGGTGGGCGCTTCTGGAGCCAGGAGTCAGGGTGCAGCTCTGGACGGCTCTGTGGTTATTTATAGCAACAGGCAGGTATAATTCCCTGATTCAGGGTTCACATGGGAAGGGGAACCTGCTGGAAGCCAGGTTCTGAGCCAGGAGGTATGCACACCCTCTCAACAACCCTCTTTGGAAGATTTTACTGTCTTCGTTCCAGAAACAAAGAAGCAAAGCTAGAGAGGCCGAGAAATTGCCCAGATTCCCGAGTAGTGGAGCCAGAGCTGGAGTTTGGCCTCTGCATCAGCCCCCAAACCTCTGTTTGCTGCAAAGAGAAGCCCCAGGCCCATCTCAGAAGGCAGGGCGTCCTGACACTCCTTGGCACCGACTCTCTAAGCCAGGGCTTGATCCATCCATGGTCTCTTTTGTGGTGGGGTCAGGGGCAGTAGGGGGTCCCCTTGGATTTGTCTTGAGCAGGCCCCACGGCTGTACGCGGAGGGGAACGGCACTCAGCCAAGAGACCCTGAAGCAGCTCCAACCCGCCACACGGACAGCCCCCGCTGGCCGTCAGTGTGTGCGCCCCACTGAAGGTGTTGCCTCCGTGTGTTTGCCGTGGCACCACAATGAATGTAATGCTTGGGTTTGCATCGTACTTCCTGATTCCCAAATCGCCTTGGCCGGACAGGAATTCCCGGTGCACAGATGAGAAAACTGAGGATCTCAGGGAAGGAGCTTTGTGGTTACTGAATCCAGTGCAAGCCATGTGCAAGCCAAGGCAATCCTGGGAGGTGGAATTTAGCATTCCCATCTTACAGGTGGGGAAGCAGAGGGTCTGAGAAGTTCAAGGAGCTGCTCAAAGAGAAAACTAGAACGGGGCGGATTGCAGCTGAGGTCAGAACTGTTACCCAGCTGGTGCCGACTCCACCTGCAGGGCACTCCTCAGAGTGAGACTTGGCCACTGAGAGGAGGCCGGTTGCCCTGCTGTGCAGCCCTTCAGGATGGAGGGAGGGAACCCATGCCCCCTTTAAGATTCACTGTCACAAGAGCAGGATCAGGGATTAGTAGCACTGGAGGGCAGGATCAGGGAATCTGGGCAGAGGCCACAGGGCTGCTGGCAGGAACAGGAAAGCCAGCAAGCGGCAAGAGGACTGAAGACAGGTGGCATGGCTCCCGATTTTGCCATCACTGACCCTGTGCCCCCATACCAGCCTCCAGGACTCAGCCACCCCCTCTATTCTTGTCCCCATCCCATGGGTCAGGCAGCAGCTGCCCAGCAGAGGGCCCCCGAGCCCAAGTCTAACCACCTGCCTGCGGGAGCCAGCAGGCCTCACTCCCTCCCACTGAGAGGCAGGGGGTGAAGGAGGACCCACAGCCTGGATGCTTTCCTGCCAAGGGTCTTCAGAGGCCTCCCAGCGAGGCTCCAAGGAGAGTCCATGGGAATCAGGTTTTGTGGGGTGCAGGGAGGAGGTGTTGAGGGTATAACTCTAGGAGCAGGAAAATGGGGACCCTGTCCCAGTGGTGCCACCAACAAGTGAGAGAACTTCAGCAGTCCCTTCCCTCTGGGAGCACACACCTGCCCACCCAGGTACATGGCAGGGGAGTGGACTAGACGGTTCAGAGCAGTCGCCTGCTCTGCAGGCTGCCTCCCCCTTACAGGCTCCCCCTGGTTGCCTGCCCTGCACTGGTCCTGTGTCTCCTCAGCCTCCAGAATGCTGGAGGTGGGGGCTGGGGTGGAGGTGGGGAAGCTCGTTCCCATAGCCAGGATGGAACAGGGTCATCCTGCCCCTGCAGTCGCCATGGCTACCGAAGCCTCACTGGGGATGAGTACCTGTGGACAAGCCTGGCCTCCAGTGGCTCAGGATCCAGGTTCAGGGATTCAGTCAATTCCAACTGATGTGTATCTTTTCAAACACATTCCTCGGTAGCCTGAGGTGCTGGGCTTCTGCTGCCCAGGCCCCAGAGGCCCTTTCTTCTCGTTTCTTTTCTGCTTCCTGTCCGGGAGACAAAGCTTGGTGTGAGCTCAGCGAGGCCTGGGTCCATCTGACTGTGTTGGAGCTGCTGAACCCCAGCTCCCTTGTCTGCACCTTGCCTGCCTGCCTGGTAGCACCTGGCCACGGTAGGGACAGTGAGTGCCAGCTGCTTCCTTGACATTAGTGCTATTCTTCAGACTCCTAGCCCACAGCCGCTGGCATGCCGACATCAGCACCTTCTCAGACTGTCCTGCTTCGGTTGTGCTTCTCTTCAGTAGCCTGCTGTCATCCCAGCACCCACACCTGCACAGGGAACCAGAATCTGCTCCTCTCTTCGTTGTCAGCTCTTAAATACCCTTGGTCAAGTCATTTCTCTTTCCAAGGTGGGAAAGAGCAGCCCCCTAAACGTAGAACTCTGATTTCTCAGAATTCCAAGACAGGGGAAGCCCAGAGGAAGATGTGCTGTGGAGCTGATAAAGTTTAAGCCCTGGGGCACCTTTTTGGGGGTGGGGGAAGGTTATGGGCCATTACCAGGGGATCTGCCAGAACATGGACTCACTGCTTCCCTCTAGTGGCCACTTGCCAATCTGTCCCTCTGGGTGTCTGGGTTCCCTGTGTGCTGGACCCAGCTGAGCACACTAATGATTATTACTGCCCAGGTCATGACTGGATCAGGTGAGAGGATGCCAGAGCATGATGCATCTATGACTTAACCGAGGGCCAAAGTGCGGCCCTCCCGCTAGGATGAGGGCTGGAGTGATTTTGCGGCTTTGCTCGCTCTGCTTGCTGTTCGGTGCCGTGTCCTTGCACGCTCCTTTCTGCTCGGGCAGTGTTTATTCAAGTGGAAAGCTGTGTTCATAAGCAGGACGTGATTACCCTGTGGCTACAATACGTTTATTAATGATCTTCCTCCATCCAGCGGCCCAGGAGGCCCCTGTGGAGAGCCCGTAGTGAGCCAGACTTCCCCTGGCAAAGCTGCTTCCTCCACCAGGCTCCGCCTCAGAACCCAGGTGGGAACAATCTCCAGGAATAACAGGAATTAACACGTGGACGTCCACACCATTTGTTCCTCTGATTCCTGGACTGTGCTGAACGGGAATGAAAATTATTTTCTCTCCAAAGCATGAAAGTGCCCTCGCGTGCCTGTGGCAGTTTCGCAGATGTGCTGGTGGATTGTGGCCTAGAAGGTCACCATGACCAAGACCCAGGCCTCACTCTGGGGCATGCGCTCTCTCTGAGTGCTCACAGCCAGCATCAGGGGCCCGAGGTGAGGTCAAGTTGGACAGATGGTCTAGCAGTGCCTGAGCAGGGAGACCCAGTCAAGACCCCCCGGCTGGGTCATCAGACCCTGGGTTCCTCCTTAGGGACACTGCTCCATCCAGGCCTTTCCCAGCCAGGTGGCCATGAGGGGGCTGCCCACCTCTGCTCTTGGTGCAGCAGTTCTGCCACATCAGTGCACCTGAGACCTGCTTCATGCTCACACATGAGGCCTTCACACAGGAGGCCGAATCACACGGACACCGGAAGTGGCCAAGAAACCTTTATTTTACCAAAGCATCCCAGACCATTGGAGGCAGGTGTCTGCAGAGTGTCAAGACCCAAAAAGGAAAGTTCCACAAGTCCAAGAGACCTTTAACTGCCCGAGGGGGTGCTCCAGTGGGAGAAGGTGGAAGGAGAAAGGAAATTCACAAGGGGGCTTCCAGCCTCAGACCCCAGAGCCATTCTGCTCCCGCATGTACAAGACAGAGGCCAAGCACAAAGTCCTCAGGCTTCCCTATGTGAATACAATCCACATACAAGCTGTGTGACTTTGGGCAGGTTTCTTTACCTCTGTGCCTTGGCGTCCCTTCTGTGAGCGCAGAGGATGGCAGAAGACAAAAGGCAGAAGTTCGCACACACGGCCACTGTGGGGATTCAGTTAGTCACCATGTACAAAGCACTGGGGAACAGCGTTGGGGACATGGTAAGCATTCAGTGCCTGTTAGCCAGCATCATACTGTTTCCTACTATAATGAGGCAGTAAAGGCAGTGTAGCCGCTTCATTAGACATGAGTTAATTTGGAAGATGAAGGTGTCAGTGTTTCGTTTTTAAAGAAAAACTCTGCTGAAATGAACAGTTATTCTAACTGACTGTTTTGTAGATGAAGCCTGAGGGGGAGAACCAGTGGCTGAGGTCAGGGGCAGGTAGCAGGTGGACGAGCAGTGGGACGCTCCTGGGTGTGACTGAGCTTGCTGCTCCTGGTTGCTGCCCCTCTGGTCGCATGGCCTCCTGCCAGGCTACCTCCCATGTCTTAGAGTTAGGGACACAGAGGCGGGGGGCTCCTTCTACCAGCCTCTTCCTTTTCGGAGCCAATGTGGGTCATGTTCCTCAGTCTCTCCTTCATCTCTCCATGCAGTGACTAAAAAGGTCGCCACCAGAAAAGCCAGGGTCGTGCTCTCGGGAAGTGTCTGCAATGTCACCAGCATTTCTCTGAGGCCCCCACTGGCAACCTTCTGCTGAGAGTGCAGGTGACACCAAGGGTCCTGGGGCCTGGGACCCATGGCCAGGGTTAGCACTATTCTCCAGGACCCTCTCCAAAACCATCCAAGAGGCCGGCATGAAACTTGTTCCCTGCACTGCTGCCCGCACTTGTTGGGTGGGCGGTGTCTGTATGTGGTTGTGGTTCCAGAGAATGATGGCAGAGGCCAGAACAGGGACAGGGGCCCCTCTCTGGACCCCCAGGCCAGCCTTCAGAGTGAGTCTGTGAGCATCATCCTCCAGGGTGGTCCTGCTCCTGTGTAGTCCCCGCGCGTTTCACCAGGCTTGATCTTGATGACCTGCAGAGGAAGTGATGTGTGTTTGAAAAGACCGACTTCTGACTTGTGACTATGTGCTTGGGGGTGGATCTCCAGGGGCAGGCATTGAGTACAGTGGTTAAACACTGCTTGGGATGACTGCATTCCATATTGGGGTGTTTGGATTTGAGTTCTGGCTCTGGTTCTGATTCCAGCTTCTTGCTACTGTGCACCCTAGGAGGCAGCAGGTGATGGCTCAAGCACCTGGGTCCCTGCTATCCACCTGTGAGACCTGGGTTGAATTCTGGGCTCCTGCCTTCAAGCCTAACCCAGCCCTATCTTTTGCTGGCATTTTGCAGGGACTGAACCAGCAGATGGAAGCGCTCTCTCTTGCTTTCTCTGGGTTTGTCTTCTATTTCTCTGTGTTTCTGTCTGTCTGCCTTTCAAATGAAATTCAAATAAATCCATAAAAATAATTTTTAAAAGTAGGACTCCAACCCCAGTCAAGTAGGTGTCCAACACTGCAGCTGGGCTGACACTCCAACTGTAGCCTCATAAGAGGCCTGAGCTAGGATTACCCGGCTCAGCTATTCCCAGTTCCTGATCCACAGATGCTGTGTGATATCAATTGTTTATTGTGTCAGCTGCCAAGCTGTGGGGCCACTTACTATGCAAGTGATAACTAAGACAGAGACTGCATGAGTTTGAGGACCATGTCCAACAGCAGAGTGGCCAGGTCTCGAAGGAAGGCAGGGATTCAGTAACAAACAGGGAGACTGAGAAGAAAGGATAGGAGGGCTTCAGATCACATGGCACTGATACATTTGCATGTGTGAGAGTTTTCTTTTTATAGAAGATTTATGTCGTGATTGGAAAGGGAGAATGAGAGAGAGAGGGAGAGACAAAGAGAGAAAGATCTTCCATCTCTGGTTCATTCCCCAAATGGCCACAGTGGCTGGGGCTGGGCCAGGCTGAAGCTAGGCTCCGCTAGACTAAATCCGTTTGGGTTTCTTATGTGCATGGTAGGGACCCAAATACTCGGGCCATGTTCTTCAGCCTTCCCAAGTGCATTATCAGGGAGCTGGATCAGACGCAGAGCTGCAGGACTGGAACCAGCGCTCTGATATGGGAAGCCGGAGTTGCAGGTGGCAACTTGGCCCACTGTGCCACAACGCCAGCCCCATGTGTCAGTACTTTGACAAAGGGTCCAGGGGGAAGTCTGAATCCTGCCCTCGGACAGGTCATTGTCTAGTGGGAGACGTAGAAGCAAACAGGAAGTCAAAGCAATGAAGTAAAAGGGATGCACAATAACTAGCCAGGCACAGGAGAGAAGGGGTTCATCAGGCAAGTGTGTCCCCAGCCTCCTGATTGGCTCCAGCGCTCTCAGCCCTGAGCCAGGCACCCTGGAGGAGACAGAAACAGTCCAAGTCAGCTCCTGACACCAGAGCCCCGTCTAGGTCAGTGATTCTCGACACCAGACACACGTGGATTTACCTGCAGGTGGTATTAAAAGTCCCCAAGTCCAGGGTCTACTCCAATCAATGAAATCAGAGTCTCTGAGGGACGGACTTGGATGAGGTATATTTTATAAGCGATTCTAGGAGATGCTGTTGTGTGGGCAGGTTGAGAACTACCACTCCAACTGAGGGCCAGCAGCAACAACCACATGTGATTGTGCACACATTAAAAAAAACACACATACATACACACATGTACACATTCTTGCACACACATACACACACAGTCACACTGCCACAAGTGAGTAATGCAGATCCCAAGTGCTGTATGTGCATAGAGAAGTGAGAAATTGTTAGGGGCCAGGTGATCTTGGGGGCTTCCCTGCACAGCTCTGGGCCCCACCTAGCTGGATCCAGCTAGACCTGTGCTGTGTCCTCATTCACTGAGAACGGGAGCAGAGGTCAGGACAAGATCGACAAACCTGATCTCCTAGTGAGAGTCTGGAGCTGTGTGAACCTCGGGATTGGTCCTGAACAACAAGGGCAGAGGACAGAGCCTGTGGCCTAGCATGCAGCCGCCCCAGCTGTAGGGCAAGGGTCAGACAGGGCCTGGACTGGATCAGCGTCCTGGAAATCAGTGGTGGGAGGGAGGGGGAGAATCCACAGGTGCTGCAAACCCTGTGAACACGTTGCATTTGTTACCTTGAGTGATTCCTGCGAACACACATGGGCATTCTTATCTCAGCTTTGCAAATGAGGAAATGGGGGCTGCAAGGGGCCAAAAACATGATTCTGAAAATGCCCTTAGGCTGTGGAGGAAGGCTGTCGTCCCAGCTGTGCTTAATAAAGCAGGCCGGGAGTGTCCAGGGCTGTCCTGGAACCCACTTCCGAGACCTCAGAGTCTGCCCACAGCGCCCCAGAGAAAGACCTCGAAGCAGCCAGGGCCAGCTGGGAGAGACGAGGCGCCCAGGTCTGTCCTGGGAACCTGGAGGGGTTCAGGACAGTCTGTGCCCTCCTGGCCCATCCCTGCCCCCACCCCCCACCCCAGAGCTGCAGCGACAGCTACAGAGCAGTTTCCCCGCCCTGCCTGCTTCCCTTCTGCTGCCCTCCACCAGGTGCCAGCTAGGCAGCCTTCATTCCTTGATTCACTCATTCATTCACTCCCTTATTCACTGAGTCTCACTGCCACCTGGGGTAGGCTGGCACACCCCTCCCTCAGCACTGTAGACATGAAAGCAAGGCTTCTAAGGCCCTGGTACTGGGGATTGGCGCAAAGGTCTGAAAGAAACAGGAAAGATGTCTCTGGGGGTGGGGAGGCCCAAGGACCTGCTCCCACGCTCCAAGGTGGGTGAACAACTTCTCTGGGCCACGCAGCGAGAAGCTGGCAATGGAGGGAGTCAGGGAAGCTGTGAGGGGGGAGCGGAGGGTAAGGCAGCCTTTCCAAGGCCACTCAGCTTTTGCTGGCTCTAAAATCCCAGTTCCCAGCAGTATAAACATAAACCTCCTCAAATGACCTCTTGTCATTATATGGGCTCTCCTTCCCAGCACAGCTGCACGACTCGTGGTCATTGAGTAAATGCCCTCGGAAGATCAATAAGGACAGTGGGAATGTGCTAGGGGGTGGCTCCAAAATGCTCCGCATGGAAGATTCGGTTTGTCCTGTGGCCTCCTGTCCAGAAACGGTGCCTTCCCTCTGTGGTGCCCTCCCCCTAGGCCTGTCCCTACTTCTTCCCACACCCACCCACATGTCTCAGTTTGCACAGCTGGGAACACAGGCACTGGGAAAGGGGTGGAGACGGAGGGAGGAGAGAATCAGGAAGACAGAATGTGTGAAGCCGTGTTTCTCGGTAATTTTAATTCCAGGATCATTTGGGCCCTGCCATGCAAAGCTACATCCCTCGAAACTCAGGGCCTTGGTTTACACATTTGAAAATTCATACCAAAGAAAGGTGTGCAGCCTGTCAGCAAAGGCCCAGGAGTCGGCGGAAGCTGCCTTTGCACCCAGTTGGGTAACCTGAGAAAACTGCCTGCAGCTGGCACTCATTGTCCACTCTGCCAAATGAGAAAGGTGCCTGTCTGCTGGGTACACAAAGTCCCCTGTGTCCAGAACCCAGCAGTGAGGGCAACGTTGCTTCCCTATCTACACCCGTGATGCTGTCTAAGATGTGCCCTGAGGAGGGGCCTGGAAGGGGCACAGATCTGCCCTGACCCCATCTTTCACCGGAAGGGAGGAGCGTTAATCACAGGCGTTCTCGTGGACAAGGGGCTCATTCTGTAAGGGAATTCAGTCCCCAACAGCCCTGAGAAGGATGTTACATAAGCTACATATGGCAGTAAAACAGTGGGGAGAATGCCTGCCAGTGGACTGTGGGGGTTCTGGGGGAAGCAGACTCTGGGTCACCCTCCAAGAGGCAGGCAGGAGAACAGACACCCCACTGAGGACACGACAGGGTCTGCTCCCCAGCTTCCTCTTGCCCATGTCAGTGGGAGTAGGACCCGAGTGCCCAACCTGGGTGGTGTCAGACAGCGGCGGAGAACTGGGCTTTCACTGCTCACCCCCGCCGTGGAGCCAAGCTCCTCCTCAGTCTGCTCCAGGCAGCAGCATTGACAGGCGTTTCTTTCTAGAAATTATTTTAAAAACTTAAAAAATATTAACTAATCCTAAACTAAGAAATATTTTCCTAAATAATCCTTGGTTCCAAGAATAAATAAAGGAGTGGACACTTAGCACAGCAGTGAAGACGCTGCTTGCAGCACCTGCATCCAATATAGGAGTGTCTAGGTTTGAAACTGGCTCTGCTTCCAATTCTAGCTTCTTGCTAATGCACGCAGATAGTGACCCAGTATCTGGGTCCCTGCCATGCACATAGGAGACCTGATTGAGTTTCTGGGCCCAGGCTTCAGCCTGGCCCTAACCTGGCCATTGCAGATATTTGGAAAGTAAACCAGAAGACGAGAGCCCTCTCTCTCTCTCTCTCTCCCTCCCTCCCTCCCTCTTCAAATGAATACAATGAATTATTAAAAGAAGAAGAAATAAAATAAAAATTAGGTATTACTCAGAAAGTAATGAAAAGTGAACACCTCGCATCCAAGCCCATGGGACACTGCTAAAGCTATACTCAGAGGACATTTGTTAGCAGCTGATGTTCAGGGACGGGCTGCCTGAAGCTGTGACCAACCAGCCTTGGAACGTGGTCTGTGGAGAGGCCACTGTCCCTGCTCTCAGGTCAAAATAATGATGCACTCACATTTTGTCTGTTCTACAAGGCTCTAGCCTTTGGGTTGACTTTTTGAGGAGCCTTATCAAAACATCAAGTCCTTCTCTTTCAGCACAAAAGGGGATTGTAGGTTTGCGCTGATTTTAGTCAGGCTACAACCAAGTTCTTGGATGCACTGTGCACTGGCTTGGGGAGCCTATGTGAGCTTGTCTGTGAGGTTTCCTAACCACTGAGTTTGGAGTAGCTTCACTTCGCTCACTGCTACCTGGAAGTCTTAGACTTACTACTTTCTGTCAGCATGAGCTTTGTAGGTATAGAGAGGGTCTTGTCTATATCTACCGTGCATAAAGAACCCATATCCTGAACAATCTTAAGAGGATTTAGGCCTTTAACTTAAGGCTATCCCACATCCTACAAAGGCTATAAGAGTCTGCCATGATGAGATTTGAGTGTTTCGTAGAGCACCCTGGCCTGCGGAATGGGAGTGAAGAGTCTCAGATAAGGATCTCAAAGTGGGCTGCTGCAGGGTGCAGGCAGAGGCATTGGTGGCCTCAGTTTGGATAGGGGCAGTGGGCCAACAGATAAGGGACACATTCAAGAAACTTCTGTCACTAACAGGGGTGAGGAGCCTTTTTTCTGCCACTGGCTATGTGGTCATGCATCCCATCATTCAGTGACCATACAAAATTATCAACTTAAAAATTAGCCTGCTATGCATTTACTGGCTTTCAGGTCCCACCTGCAGTTGCCTTGCCAGGGCCAGACCCAGTGATGTCGTGGGCCTTACACAGCCCACAGACTGGATGTTCCCCACCCCTGCACTGGAGTCTGGTTTTGATAAGGTTGGATAAGGTTTTGGTTTGATAAGCTTTTGATAAGGTGGAGAAGTGTGGGACACAGAGAAATGAAGGCGTCCTCTTTTTCTGGCTCATGCTACTGGGCAGTACCATTTATTGAAGTGAGTAACAGTGGAAAAGGAGCAAAGGTGGGGGCAGGGAAGCAGCTGAGAGTCCAGGAGAGACCTGCTGAGTGGGAGGTGGCAGCCACCGAGTCTTAGAGTGGCAGAGCTGGAGGGGCTTGGATGGAGTGGTTGGGGTGCAGACCTGGCTGCAGGAGGACTCACAACCCCTAAGGGGGCACAGCACTGTCTCTCAGAGAGTGTGGTAGTTTAAAAAGCTACATTCGCTATGCTAATACAAGTTTGTATATGAAAATCAGTAATTACTGTGTGTTATGATGCAGTCATCTAAGCAGGTGTGGAAATGCAAGCAATAAGACAATGGTATTCTGGGAGAAGGAACACAGTTCCCAGGGAATATGGGTTTCAGGCTCACTCCCACGGGCCGGGAATGTAGGATAACAAGTCCTAGTGTGGGGTTAGCACCCTCAGATGCTTCCAGAAGCACAGAACATGGACGAGTCCACTGTGCTGCTTGGCAACAGTAGGGACACCCAGTGGCCACCACGGAGTCCATCACATTCCCTGTGTGAACCAAGGCTCCACATGACCTACCCTACTGCTTCCTCAAGAGAATGTAGGAATCACATTGTATGCAAAATCTCCCAAGCTTTAAATGTTGACTCACTTTATAGAAAAGAAAAAAAAAAAGATGGAAATTAGAAAGGTATGTGTAGGAATCAGATGAACCTCATCCAGGGATTTCTACATGCCATACAAATGAGGCCATACAAATGCAAGAGCTCAGATTCAGAGACATGGCTGGAAACCCCGAGGTCACACTGCAAGTGCTGGGCAAGGATGCCCATTCCCTCACTCTACTTCACGGTAGCCACCACCACCCTCCACGGGACTTTTCACAAATATGGGATCTGCATTCTTTCTAAAGGCACCACAACATCCCTACTATGAAGTTAGATTTCCCCCAACTCCTCATTTGATGTAGAAAGTGACTGAAACCCAGAAATAAACTCAGGACGTGCCCTCTTCGCACCCCGCTGTCCCATACAATGGTAAGGCTGGGGCAGATGAGCACTTCCTGGTGAGGGCTGTGGGCATCCAGCTGTGGCTGGCTGGAGTATTCTGTCCCTGAGCATATCCAACAGTGCACGCCCCAGTCCCCACAACCAGACCCATAGGCTGTGTTGCCTTAAATCTTCTCTCTGCAGGGGCCTGACTCACCAGCCTGGCACAGCGCTTCTCTGCTTCTCTTCTCTGATGAATGATAAACACGACTGCAGCAGGCACGCAGCCTGCCAGCCAGTTCTGATTTGTCTGCTAATTGGAGCTGGGGCAAGGCTGGCATGACACTGTCCGTCAGGGGGTTGGCATGCAGCCTGGGAGGGGACGAGCATGGAGCTTAGACTCGGGTCTGCTGCCAATGAGCCAGGTGACCTGGAGGAAGCGGTGGCTTTAAGTTTCTAAGCCTCACCTTACTCCTCTGTGAAGTGGGAATCATGAAACCTGTCTCATAGATGTTTGCCCATGTTCATCGTCACAAGAGAGATTAGAACCCAAGGCCATAAAATCTGATGCCCTGGCTTTGAATCCTTCAAGGATCCCTTCAGTCTGAGTGCAGGAGTCCAAATTCACTTCCTTCTCATAGGAACGGCTGGCACTGGCCAAACACCTGCTGTGTACCAGGCTCTGTGCCAAGTGCTTAACGTGCATTAGCTCGCATATTCCTCCCCATCTTGCTGTCAGACAGGTCCCATTGTCTTGAACGTGACAAATCATAGAAAGCAAGTGGAAGGAGCTTGGAGAACTGGCCCAGCAACCCCCACCCAGGAGAGAGAGGGTGGAGGTCTGGACAAACTCTGGCTCAAGGTGTGCTCTTACCTACGAGGTTGTCCCAGCTCCACGTGGGTGTTAACCCCATCTGACTTTTCATGAACTCTTCCACTCTAACAAGAACCTACTTCCTTGCCTTCACCCCTTTGCTTTGCTGTCCTTCTTGCCTGGAAAGCACGGCTGGACACACTCCTGCTGGAGATCCATGGCCCAGCTCTGCTTCCAGGCAGGCGGAAGGAGCAGAAGGGGAGAGAGGGTCTTCATGGCCAGACCCATTCAGAACTCATCTTGTGGTCCTGATGGACACATCAACACACCCTCTGTTGTCTCTCCTGATGCCAAGGCCAGCAGGTTGTGATGCGTGGGAGTCGCCTTGTCACCTGCTGCTACAGGCTCAGTCTCCTCACATCCTGGAAGCTCCTCCAGAAAGTGGGCTTTGGTTTACTCACCATCCTACCCCCAGGCCACAGCACAACCACAGCCAACAAACCCTCTATCAGCGGAGGAGGAAGGCAACAAGGAGAGAAGAGAAGACAAAGGAAGGAGAAGGAGGAGGAAAGACGGAAGGGGTAGGAAGGGGAGGTTGGGAGGAGAAGGAGAGGGGAGGGGCGAGAGGCAGCAGGGAGGAAGAGATAAATTGGTGAGTGTGTTTATTTGGCAAGGGTGCACGAAAGGCTCAGCAAACAATGGCTGTCTAATCTGGAGCCAGGTCTGGACTATGGCATGATTTCACACAATCCCGAACTACACATGGTTTCTAGATGTTTGAAGGATTGCAAAAGGGAGGAGGAGGAAGGGGAATTATGCAACAGAGACCATTGGTGTCCCAAAGCCTAAGAGATTTACTATCCGGCCTTTCACAGAAAAACATTTTTTTGGTCCTGGCCATAAGATTGTATGGACTCCAGAGAGAATGAAACCTTAGAATCTGGATAGGAAATCATTAAAGTATCAGCCTTGGAAACTTAAACCAATGAAACCAGATTAGTCACTTGCCCAGGATGCAAACCTCCAGAGCAATGATTTCTTGGGGGCACTGTCTATGACAGGGCTGGGGCTGCCGTGTATCCCAGCAGAAGCAGCTTACAGAAGATGCACTGAAATCTTGGCAGGCCCATCTTCCAGTCAAGAGGCTGCATTGTAAAGGCAGCTCTTCTGGGGACTAATGTCAGTACTACAGCAAGGGGGAGAGGGAGTCAGGTATGGGGAGGGGCTCTGATCTGATGGAGCAGCTTGCCAAGTGTTGCAGGCTCCTTTTGTCTATCAGGACCTCAGGATGAGTTCTGAATGGGTCTGGCCATGAAGACCCTCTCTCCCCTTCTGCTCTAATTTACTAAAGATCCTTTGGATGACCATCAGACTTCCTATGTGCAGGACAGCCTTCTGTCTAGCTGCTGAGCTGGGCTTTCATATCCTCAGCATGACTACCTGATAACCAGGTACATGTTAGTAAGTTCCTGCTAGACCCAGAGCAAGTTGCTTTTTTATTCGCATCATCTCAGAGACAGGCATCATTTTATGTTTCAGAAAATTAAGGTTCAGAGAGATCAATGAGTTTATCCAAAGTCATGTAGCCACAGAGTGGCACAAACAATAAGCCTTGGTTTACTGCACACACACACACACACACACACACACTGATGACTCTGTTCCTTTTCCATCCTCATCCCCTTCTTATACGCCTAGACCCCAGAGTCCTGGACCCTCCCCTAAGAGAAACCTTGATATTAATTTTCATTTCATCGGAAACCTGTTGATCACATATTATATGCAGAGATAAATGAAAAACAGTTCCTCCTTCAAGGATCTTACAATCTAGTGAAGTAGACAAACTAATAAAATACAAGATAATGAATGAGTTGATGTCATACATAGCCAGAGCCGCTAGCCCTGGTACTGAAGTAGCTCAGGTGCTAAAGTAGCCCAGGCGTTGAACCTTAGGTTCCAAGAGGGCTTCCCTTAGGGGGAAGGATGCCAGGGCTGATGGATAATAAGGTTGAGAGAGTTCACAGATGAAGGCAATCCAGGCAGAAAAATCAGGATGTGCTAAGACTGGCAGGCTGGCAAGATTCAGCGTCTGCGATTCGTTTGGGAATCGAATCTGAGGACACAGCAGGAGTCAGGTCACTGAGGGTCTTTGCAGTACGCTGAAGAGTTTGCACTGCATGCTAAAGATGATGGCCACCACTGAGACATTTAAGTAAGAAGCGATATGATGAGAATTGTAAGTTTAAAAGATCCCATGGCATTGTTAGGGGGACAAATTAGTTAATGATTGATAGATTTAGCAACAGACAGTCATGTGGAGAGAAAGCATAGAAAGAAGATGAATTGCAAGGTAGCTGGGTGGTAGAATCATCAGGTCTTGGAGGATTTGTTGTGTGTGAGAGGTGAAGGAGAAGGAGGAGACTGAGTCATGCCCTACCTGGTCCTTGATGTCACCCTTCTCCTCCAGAGCCAGCCCCTGGTCTCTGTTCTCCTATCCTCAGACCGGACCTCACTTTCAGTGTCCTGCCCTCTGGTGTTTCATCTGCCTTGACTACTGCCCACACACCTTGCCTACCAAATTAGACTTAACTCTCTTCCACTATCACCAAACCCAAATTTACTTATTGCTCATGAACATCCTCTGTTGAACTCTTTGTGCCACCGTGTACCAGCCCTGAGCCAGATTCCTTTCCTAAACCCTACCCTTCCCCCCTCAGCTTCCTTCCCCTTCCCCATTGAGCCGGGCCTTGCCTTAGCAGCAACCAACTGTTCTCATCTGACACGACACACCATCAACTCCACCCTCCGCCCCCCTGGAGCCCCATACAAAGCTGGGAGAGAAGCTAATACGGCTGATTCAAACTCTCCTGACAGCCAGGAACAATAGCCTGAACCAACAAGATGAAATTTAGCAGAGATAAATGTCAAGTTCTACATACTGAGCCCAGGAATCAATCACAGGGACAGCACAGGCAGAGCTGATTTGCAGTAATGATAAGGAGACATCAGGGGGAGTGGCTGATTCCCTGGCCATGGCTGGGCAGCCACCACGAGAGTGAGGCAGCAGCTGCATGTGAAAAGTCCTAACAGAATTCAAGACCACAACCACAGGAGAGCGGCCAGGCAAAGAAAGGCGGTGGTCTGACAGTCAGGAATGCCAGACCCCAACTAGAATACAGTTTAGCTCTGAGCACTCCCATACAAGTATGCCCCGAAGAGCAAGAAAGAAATTCTGAAAACTTAAGGGGGAAGAGGGAAGGATGGCTGTCGGAAGCCAGCGCCCAAGGAATGCCAGCTCCTGTCATGATCGTTGGCCCCCGTCCCTGGTCCCCAGCTCCTGGGGGAGGTGCCCAAGGCCGAGGATCTGCCTCTTGGAACGTGCACACGTCCTCCTTGCCACCAGCATTTCCTTCGCCACCCCTGCCCTATTCTGCGGGAGCAGATGGGGCTCCTGGGCTGCACATGGGATCCTTTGATCTCAAGCTGGCTAAAGTCAGAGGTTCATGCAATGGGTCTGCTGTGTGTTCTCTCTCCCTCTCTCCTTCTCTCCTTCTCCCTCCTCTCCCTCTCTCCCTTTCTCTCTCTCATTTCTTATACTAATCTTGGAACTGTCCTTAGGGCTGAACCTTGAAATTTAAGCAAGAAACTGTGGCTAAAAATTTTTAAAAAGGACCAGAGTTTCTCCAGGTTGCTGAACCCTTCGGCAGCGGAGCTAGGATGAGAACTGTGGTCAGTGCCCCTTCCCAAACTGCCTCTGATCTCTTCCCTCCCAACCCAGCCACACACAGATCAGTGAGTATGTGACTTTAAGTCTCTGTGCCTCAGTTTCCTCGTCTGAGAGACGGGGCTGAGTCTGTCCACCACCTGCTGCAGCTGAAGGGCTTTCAGACCGAGAGGCCTCACGCACAGGTCGATCTTGCCCCTCCCTGGCATCACTGCCCTTGTCAGTGACACCTGCTTGCTGAACCTGCCCGCCCCCTCCCCAGGCCTTCCCTCGCCCGACAGGAGCAACCCTTTAGTTCAGTGTCCATGGAAGGCTCCAGTGGGGAAAAGAAAGCCTGCACCTGAACCTACAGTGGTTTTCTCTGCAGCCTTGGGCAAGTGACTTGACCTCTCTGAGCCCCTGTGAAAGGGAAGTGAAGGTCATGCCTTGGGGTTGCTGTGAGGCCACGTGAGGTCTGCTGGGTGCACCATGGCTCCTTCCTGCCCTCTCTTCCTTACTCCCCAAGCCCGGGCCAGCCAGAAGAAGGACAAGCAGTGTCTTAGATAAGAAGCTGCCTGCTACTTCAGGCCTCTAAGGGAGCTCAGGGAAATCTGTTTGCACTGATTGCTGGCCAGACCTGTCCTCACAGCTCCTTCACACCTCCCCTTAGGGCCCTTCTCCTGACCTCCTGTTCTGAGGAAAATGAGAAAAACAAGTTGCATCAAGGAAGCTGCCTGCTATTTATATGTCCCAAGGTGACCTCTGCATGGAGTAAGAGAACGGGAGCAGCTGATGGGACACAGCCCCCTGGGCCCTTTCTCCAAGTGCCTATCTGGGGTCAGTGGAGGTGAAGGTCTTCCTGGCTTCCTGGGTAGAAACCGGGACATTTGGCCCCGAGTGAGACGGTGTTTTAGGGAAGGCAGAGGAAGCACTCCATTCATTCATTCATTCATTCATCCACTCTTTCATTCCATTTGTATTTGCCAAGTGTACACATGGGCCAGGCAGAGTTCAGGACACTGGGGAGCAAGCAGGTGGAGTTAGGCTCTCATGAATCTTACAGACTTCCAGGAGGAACATCATTTTACAGTCCATGGTAAGTATCTCCTTTGCTGCACTGCTCCCAACCTAGACCCAAGCACTGGAAGCTACCTAGAAGGAGAAGGCACTGGGATTTTTCAGGAAATGGCTAGAAATTGCTAGTCCTGTCTAATCTCTGGACTATGACATTAACTACGGAACATATTGGGGTAGGAGTTAAGAATCAGACATGAGGCCGGCGCCGTGGCTCACTAGGCTAATCCTCCGCCTGCGGCGCCGGCACCCAGGGTTCTAGTCCCCGTTGGGGCAGCAGTTGTCCTGGTTGCTCCTTTTCCAGTCCAGCTCTCTTCTGTGGCCCGGGAGGGCAGTGGAGGATGGCCCAAGTCCTTGGGCCCTGCACCCACATGGGAGACCAGGAGGAAGCTCCTGGCTCCTGGCTTCGGATCGGCACAGCACACCGGCCACAGAGCGCCGGCCGTAGCAGCCATTTGGGGAGTGAACCAATGGAAGGAAGACCTCTCTCTCTCTCTCTCTCTCTCTCTCTCTCTCTCCCCCCTCACTGTCTAACTCTGCCTGTCAAAAAAAAAAAAAAAAAAAAAAAAGAACCAGACATGATTCTTGTTCTCAATACAGGCTAGTTGATGCAGGGTGATAGTGAGCAGTATGAGAGGGCTCAGACTGAGGCAAGTGCCAGGTGCGGTGGAAGTGTAGAGAATCAGCAACTATCCCAGCACTGAGGGAGGGAGGAAAATCTTAGAAAGATAATGCAGCAGACTCCGGACACTCTGTACTCCCAAGAGTTGGGTGCAAGCCCCCATCCTCTCTTGCCTTGACCATTTGCTGAGCTCTCTATCTTTCCGGCATTCCCACCCCTGGGTCTAATCACGGTGCTGCCAACAGTGTCCTTGTGAAGCCAGGCTTGTGAGCTCAGTGTCCTCAAAGGCTTTGACACGTGTAGGAAACCATGATGGTCACGTGGTCTGGGCCACCCATCCCTGCAGGTCCACGGATGGGCTCACTCTTCTCTGTGCTCTGTTCTCAATGGCTGCCTTTCAGCTCCTTGAATATCCTGTCCTTTTTCAGGCCTTTGTACAAACCACTCTTGGCTTCTGGCATGTGCCTTCCTCCCTTGCAGTCCAGCTAACTCCTCCTGAGAACTCTGCTCCTTGTCACTGTCAGGTGACTTTGCTTACTGGTCCTTTGCTTGCTCTACCTTCACTTGGCTGCCAGGGCCTCCCCATGATAGCCTTTATCACAGCCTCCAGGAATGGATTCCTGCACTCAGGGCTGTCTTCCCCCTTGCACTGTCGGCTTTGTGAGGCAGAGACCAGGCCTATGTCACCGCTAGCTTCAGAACCCTGCAGTGTCCAGCAGCCAGAAAATGCTGTGGGTGTAGTATAGTGTGTATACTTCCTGAAGGGACGGAAGAGAGCTAGGGTGTGCTGTACCCAACCCAGGTCTTCCAAAAACAAATAGGAAACAAGGATGCAAGACCAGCATGAGTTCTCGGAGAGCCGTGATTCCACCTGCAGTGGCAGAGATCGATTTGATTAAAGACTGAAAGAAGAAATGTTGGAGAGGAAGAGGCTCAAGCTTTAGAACATTGTTCCTCCTTCCTGCTCTAAGTGATGAGAATCATGAGAGTTGATCATGGCACTTGGCTATGGATTTTCTGCCCATAATCAAGCCCTCGGCTGCTTGTAGTCAGAATTGTTCAGATCAGGGGTCAAGACAAGCAGCAGATCATGCTTATCCACCTTGGATATCTATCAGAATCCTTGGTAAGATTCTGAAAGTTTAGATCTATTGTTAAAAACAAAAACAAAAACATCTTCCTTTCTGAAAGGTAGTCGCCAAGCTTATGGCTGATCAAAATGTTTGTTCAAGCAGCCACGGACCTAGGAATTTCAGAAGCTGACTGCAGTACATCAAAACAGTACATCCCAAATTAGGGAGGAACTCATGACTACCACCTCCAAGAAATCCAGGCCCATATCAAAGAGCCCTCCCCTTAAGTGATGTCAGCACTGACCCCCCCGAAAAAAACCTGTTTGATAATCTCCCCCAACTCCCTTTTCTCCTTTAAAAGACCTCTTGCTAACTTGAACATCTGGAAGAGCTTATTTGGAACTAGAGTCTACCTGCCCCCAGAGTGGCCACTTGAATACACCTGTTTCCCTGCATCAGAATAAAAACCAGTCTGGATCTAGAGACAGGGCCAGCACCATGAGGGGGCAAACCAGGTGCCCAGAGCACAACAGTTCAGGAGCAGACCTGGCATGTGCATGACCCAAATAGTGGGTGTGTGCTTAAATTTTGCATCCTAGACACCATACTCACCTCACCCTCGTGTGTCTAGAGACCACAGTCCTGCCCCAGAAGGTTTTCACTTGGTTCTGATGCACAGTCAGGCCTGGAAGCCACTTCTCTAAAGACTCTTGAGAAGGTGAGAGTGGAGAGAGGCCCTGGAGCACAACAGGTCAGAGGCCTCCTGGACCAGTCAGGGAGGTTTCCCCAAGCGATCAGGGGGATGCTGTAGAGGTGGAGATCACTTATTTTCTGTCTGCATAGCTAACTTGAAGCACTTATGTGAACCAGCAGTGAACAGGGAGAGAACACATTTCTGCAAGAGGAAGCTGGGTTCAGAATGCTAGGAAGAAGGCTGAACAGACTACTCTGTTTTTGCACATCTCAGTTTGGGAGACAGTCCTGCCCAGCCCAGATTTAAATGCCCCCTCACTCTTTTCTCCTTCCACAGTGTGATCTGGCCATTCCAATCCAGGGGCTTCCCTCAACAACTGCATCGTTTGCATGACAGCCCCAAAGTTTTTCTGAATGGTGTTATGATCCCACCCTGAGCCACACCCACTGCACCTGATTTCACTGGTATTTCACAATACCTAATGCGAAGAAGGCCTTCTCCTCCTCCACATTGTGGTGGAGGAAAATGAGGCTCAGAGTGCAAACTACTCACCCGAGGCCTCCATCAAAGTGTCCAGGATCATCAAGCCTAACAGGGTACCTTCCATCACTGTGGCAGTGTCCTGCATGTGATGGACAAGTGGATGATGAACAGCCCCTCATCAGAAGTCCTTGTATGTCCAGAGAGCCAAGGGAAAACTCACAGGAGACTAAGACAGGGCCAAGATCTATCTGCTGATCCCCACACGGGGCAAGTAGTCACGTAAACACTGGGGTTAGCATTTCTTGGCTCTCTGAATCATTAGCTTGGCCTCCAATATCCAGTGTGGGCTGGGGAAAGGCAACAGGTGCCTGCTGAGTGAGAGAAGTGCTAGATAAGGAATCAGAATTTCATGGTCTCACTTCTCTGTTTCCTGGTCACACACCATGGGATCTAGATAGAATTTTTCCTTTAGAGGAAATTGAATCAGACAGGCTGCAAAAATCTCCCACCTGTAAAAAGGGAGTCATGATTCTGATGTCTTCTATGTCTTCTAGTCACTGCGTGGAGAACAGTAAGTAGGGTGCACTTGGGACAATGCTGGTGGTACTAATCAGGTAGTGAAACCCCAATCCTGGAGCTGTTGGTCCTCCTTGAACTTTCCAAGCTCTGCATATAGCTGGCCAGGAAGTGTTTCTCCAGCTGAGACTCCACCCAAGGTTGCAGGGTGAGAACCATGTCATCTTGGGGGAAGGATAGTAGGTTCCCAGCAGGGCAAGAGGACTGAGTGAAGCACATCCTGGATGTGTCTGTATTGTTCTCTCCAATGACATCATTTCATAATAAATCATTTAAGGTGAAAATTACCAGATGGTCGCAGATACAGGACAAGAAAGATAAGAAATCCCACGTAGGCTCTGTTGCCCTTTAAGAAATTAAGGTCCAGTGCAAATCAGGGGTGCAGATCAACCCAGTGGAGGGAGAAGCCTAGCACCAGGGGTGCCTGGGCCCAGTGACGATGTGCTGCCAAAAATGCTCTACTCTGTATTTGTACCTCTGAAGCATTTGTTTAGAGAAGTCAGTGGCTGCTAAATGAGCAGCTTGTTTTGTATTTCTGTAGCTGTTCACTTGGAAAACTGGCTCAACTGTAGTTCTGACACTAAAAGAAAAAGCCAAGGATTCCAAAAAAATTCAACTGCCTATAGCTGGAAACCTCTGCCACTCCGAGGGCCACTGACACATATCTACAGAGGCCTTGTGTGGAGCAGAGGACAGCATCATGCAGTTGTCTGGGCAGCTTTGCCCCATCCCACACACCAGCCAGCCTCTCCTGGAACAGCTGACAATAGCAGCAAAGAGACTGTGTAATTCACAGTCACAGATGTTCATGGGTCACAGACAGTGCAGATGTGCAGTAGTGCCTGCCCCCTCACCATCGCTGACATTGGAAGCAAGCCCAAGTCCTAGGCCCACCCACATTTCTCAGAACTCTTAAACAGGGTTGTGCAGAAGTTTAATTAGGGTTAGTTGTTTGAATGTTGCAACAAGAAGAGAGATGTGATTGTTCAGCCAGGGTGGTGTGACTTTGGGTGAGAAGAAGGAATAAGGAGATTCAGAGTCTAGTTTTTGAGTTTTTAGGTGGGAGGCACAATGTCAAAAGAAGGACAGTTGTTTAGTCCACCTTCATTACTAGAAGGAAATGCCTGAGACTGGGTAATTATAAAGAAAAGGGGTTTAATAGGACTCCAGTTCTGGGGGTGCAAGGTTGAGGGGCTGCATCTGGAGATGGCCCAAATCAGCACAGGGCAAGAGACAGGGAGTGTGTATGTGTGTGTATGTGTGTGTGGAATCTATCTGGTCTCTCTCTTTGTAAAGCCACCAGGATGCACTCATAGGGGCTCCAGCCTAATGGCCTTGTCAATTCCTACTTGCTTCCCAAAGTTTCACCTCTAAACTTCATAGTCAGATTGAGATTCCAACCCTATTTATACTTTAGACTTCAATACATAGGCCTTAGGAAACACCCTACCACAGAAGCAGCCCTACCCAAGAAAGGACTGGAAAGCCTTATGCGACCTTTGTCTTAGAATGCTCACACCTTGGCCGGCGCTGTGGCTCACTTGGCTAATCCTTTGCCTGCGGCGCCGGCACCTCGGGTTCTAGTCCCGGTTGGGGCGCCGGGTATTAGTCCCGGTTGCTCCTCTTCCAGTCCAGCTCTCTGCTGTGGCCCGGGAGGGCAGTGGAGGATGGCCCAAGTCCTTGGGTCCCTGAACCCACACGGGAGACCTGGAGGAAGCACCCGGCTTCTGACTTCAGATCAGCGCAGCACTGGCAGCCATTAAGGGAGTGAACCAACGGAAGGAAGACCTTTCTCTCTGTCTCTCTCTCACTGTCTATAACTCTCTTTCTGTCTCCCTCTCTCACTGTCTGTTAAAAAAAAAAAAAAAGAATGCTCACACCTCAAGATGGGTGTGTGTTGCAGCAGTTAAGACTCCTATTAGGCTGTCCACATCCCAAATCAGAGTGCCTGAGTTCAAATCCTGGTTCCACCTCCAACTGCAGCTTCCTGTTCATGTGCTTCCTGGGAGGCAGCAGGTGATGGCCCATGTACTTGGGTCCTTGCCACCCATGTGGGAGACTCATACTGAGTTCCAGTCTCCTGACTTTGGCCTGGTCCAGACAAAAAGCCAAATGGTCTTGTGGGCATTGGGGGAGTGAACCAGTAGATGAAAGCTCATTCTCGCTCTCACTCTCCCTCCCTCCTTTTCCAATAAATTAAAAAAATAAAATGTTTTATAATGGAACCTCCACACCTCTGTGGCATGAAACTCATCATTTCCACCTTATAGATGATCTTCATGATATACAATAACTTGAAGCCACAACCAGTAAGTAGAAGCACCAGGACTCAACCTTACCCTACACTGAGTTTCCTCATCCATCAAATGGGATCAAGAATAGCACTCACCTCTTTGAACTGCTGTGAAAGTGAAATGAGTTTCTGCACATGGAGCTCTTAGAATCCACTGCACGATGCACAGTTAATACACGCTGGCCATGTTATTATTACATTATTGGTATTACAACTTCAGGCAAGGCCAACCTTAAGGAAGAAACCTAAGAATAATGGCAGACATTGAATGGTTAAAGCAATTGGAATAGATTACAAAGAATACAGGATCTTAATCCTTAAATATCTTAAAAGCTACTGTGAAAAGACAGATTGGACTTGCCTGGCCCTTTCCTAGAAGGCAAAATTAGGGCTCGTAGGAGACAATATAAAGTCTGAGCATCACGTTCCTCACAAGGGAGACATTTCTAATGAATTAACCCCTAAACATGGGTCGGTGCTTCCTGTTCCCATCCCTCTAAGCAGAGCATGGTGATGGTGGCAGAGGTGCTCTGGGGGTAATGAAGCAACAGATGGGGACCTTCTAGCTCTTAGTGTCAGACCAAGCTTCCTAGGGGGGGAAGTTGTGGACCCGTCACTGGGAGGAATGAGATCTTGGGACCAACAACTCCAAGCCACTAGGACTTGGCCTCCCAGAATAATTCTGCTTCTTCTAGGTCCAAATTACTATGTCAGATCGGCTCGATGAAAGTAATTGCACATGTTCCTAATGCCTCAATTAAAGAAACTCATTGGCAAGCAGTGTTGAGCAAAAATCCATTTTTAGAGTTTTTCCTTTTTTATTAGCCGCTCCCCCATAGAAATAGCCTATGCCTGCAGTAAATCAGGAGCCAATATGTGGAAAGTTTCCGAGGAGCCGGAGGATATAGAAACCCTGGAAATGAATCGCAGGCAGGGACAACAGTGAGGCTGAAGGCAGAGATTCGTCAGTGCTCTTGGCCAGCAGCCCCTGGGCCTGGGAACACGGCGTTGTGTCCGATGCAAGGGAAGGAAGCCTGTGACAGATTGCTCTCCTCCCCATTATCTGTGTGTGTGTTCTGCACTGAGCCCCTCTTTGTTGTTCACTAAGAGATCCATTTTGGATGCTCCATACCCTTGTGGGTGTGGGAATTGCAAATGAGAGACACTCAGAGGGAGAGGAGAGAAAATAGAAGCATTGTGTAGAGTCAGGTTGGCAGGGGAGGGCTGAGGAACCAGTGCAGAGCGACCGTGGCTGTGGAGGAGGGAGAACGGAGATGCAAGGCTGGGCACAGCGAGTCCGGTGAATTCAGCAGGAAGCTTTCCTAGGACAGAAATTCAAGGCGGCTCTTAGTCCAGGTGGAGTCGTCACTTGGCCAAGGGTCAGGAAGGTCAGTTTCTAAACCAGGAGCAAGACAGACACACACAACAGGGACAGAATTTTGGCCAACTCTGGTGATCATGCCAGATGACTTGGCCTAAAGCTCCATGTGACGATTTTTCCTAAGGAGAAATTTCAGCAGAAGCACAAAGATCCTCTTTGTAGATTATCCAAACCAACAAATGTATCCGAACATGTGAGAAGTGCTGAGCTGAAAACCACAAGCTGCCTAGTGTAGCCATTAATTATAGCCAGCAAAAATATCCAACAACACGGGAACATTTTTAGTGTCCTAAATCAAGGGTTGGAAAACTGCTTCTGGAAAGGGCTAGAGAGTAAATATTTTTGTCTTTGAGGCCTTGCAGTCTTTGTTGCAACTGCCAGCTCTGTCACTTAGTGTGAAAGTAGTCTTCAGTAGTATGTAAATAAAGGAGCATTCCTGTGTTCTAATAAAACTTTATTTACAAAGACAGTAAGACAGATGTGGCTGCTCTAAATGATAAAAAGCAAAACACAAATCATGCTTTCATTATGATCACAGCCATAAAATGTGAGTGCCAATGGTCCAGAAGGAAATGCTCCAATAAGGAATGGCTAGTTGAGCTGGGAGCATGGAATCAGGATGGGCTTGCTTTGTTGTTTCAGGATAAAGCCAGGCCTCTTGGGCTATCTTTGTACTAGGATGAGCACAGATCATCCAAGGATTCTTGTAGAGGGGCCCAAATTACCACGTCCCAAACAAGGGACAGGCCTGAGGCATTCTCAACAAGTGCTTGGTGAGTGAGTAGACACTCAGGAAAACTGGCCTTCACAATTTTTTTTTTTGACAGGCAGAATGGACAGTGAGAGAGAGAGAGAGAGAGAGAGAGAGAGAGAGAGAAAGGTCTTCCTTTGCTGTTGGTTCACCCTCCAATGGCCGCCGTGGCTGGCGCGCTGCAGCTGGCGCACCGCGCTGATCCGAAGCCAGGAGCCAGGTGCTTCTCCTGGTCTCCCATGGGGTGCAGGGCACAAGCACTTGGGCCATCCTCCACTGCACTCCCAGGCCATAGCAGAGAGCTGGCCTGGAAGAGGGGCAACCGGGACAGAATCTGGCGCCCCGACCAGGACTAGAACCCGGTGTGCCGGTGCCGCTAGGTGAAGGATTAGCCTGTTGAGCCACGGCGCCGGCCCCTTCACAATGTTTTGACAGAGCTAGCTGGAAGTTTTACCTGGGGATTCATGTGTGTCTGCAGGTGAGGCAAGACCTGAGTCAACTGGAGTCTGCATCCAAGGATTTGTCTCCCTGTAGCTAGGGAGGTCACCTTGGGCTGGGATGTGAGGAGACGGTGTGGTGGGAATCTGTGGCAGCTCCAGTGCCCAAGGCCTTTGCACTGACTTAGTGGAGGCTGGGGTTCATAGCCTTCGGTAGAGATGGCCAAGGAGGTGATGGAGAGAGAAGGCCAAAGGGGACAGAGCAGAGGCAGTCCTGTTCTGTTTAGAGGCACTGGCTTTGCTGCCCAGACATCCTTGGGCTTGACTCCTGGCTTCTCTGCTGACCAGTCTTTTTGCATATCTGGACACATCCTTTCACTTCTTTGACCATCAGCTTCTTTGTTTGTATCACAGAGATCATAATACAATCTTCATAGGATCATAATATGCTTTCCATAGGATGACCATGAGATTAAATGACATCATGGGTATAAAACTCTCAGTGTGGTGTCTGGCCTAGAGGAAGCCCTTAGCAATGGTGGCTGTTAATCTGTCAGGGCCAGGGGTTGGGGTTGCAGAGATAGATGGGGCACTGTGAAGATGCCCATGCGCAGGGGTCAGGCAGGACAGCCTGGACGGCTGCCTTGCAGCATCCTCATGGTCAGTATCCTCAGATTTCTGCCTGCACAGACCCTGCTCTTCTGTTCTCAAAGAAAAGCTCACATTCCGTTCCTGATGGCTCAGAGTTTTATCATTGTAACTGCTTTTATGTGTATGATAAAGATTCTTTTGCTTCTAAACATTTTCATTTATTTTATTTTCATTTTATTTGGAAGGGAGAGAGACAGAAAGATTTCTAATCCATTGGTTCACTCTCCAAATGCCCATTAGCAGCCAGGGCTGGGCCAGACCAAAGCCAGGAGCCAGGGATTCAATCTGAGTCTCCTTCATGGGGTGGCAGAGACCCAAGTGCTTGAGATATCACCTACTGCCTTCCAGGCACATTGGCAGGAAGTTGGAATTGGGAGCAGAGCCAGAACACTAAAATGGAATGAAAGTGCCCATATGGTACATTAACTGCTCTACCAAACACTCGGTAAAGGATTCTTCTATAAAGAATTCTTGCATAATCCCCCTACATCCCTAAAACAAATGCCCAGCCCCACCTGGAGTCTTTAGCTCAGGACCACCCCATCTCTCGATGGAGGATGTTTTGGAGTTTAAGTGTGCTGAGTGGTCACCTTCGTCATTTGTCATCTCATCTCTGGATGAGATGCTTTGTCCCTGGTGATGCGACATGGATGCAGAACTGGCTTCTTTGACATGGCATCTTCTTGGATCTGATGCACTGATCATGTAACTCTTCCGTCTTGCCTGATCCCATGCATTTGCGGAGCTGCTATTATTTTCACCATTTTACAAATAAGGAGGCCAGTGCTTGCAGAGGCTAAGGCTCCTAAGTGCAAGAACCAGGATTGGAGCCAGTTCCTCTGACTCCAAAGCAAGTCCTTGTAGCTGGATGGCTTAGAGCAGATTTCTTAACTCTCTGAGCCTTGGTTGCATAGGTGTCAGCTGGGACCTGGCTTTCCCAAGCAGCTTTCTGGGGCATGCCAGGAGATGATGATGGAGAGGTGACTGCTAGAGAACTTGGAATGGCTGGTGGAGGGCTCTGGACGTACCCTAATCAGCAAAAAGAAGCCACTGCAGGTCCTGGAATTGAGTTTAAAAAAAAAAACCCTCTTCTTGGTCCCAGGTAAAAATGAATTCTGCTTTTCCAGGAATGCACGTCTAAGTGACTTTCAAAGAAAGCCTCACAAAATCACAGCAGATGGGTTTTGTAATAACTCGTGGGAATACGAGAAAGAAACTCCGCTACCAACAAGGGGTGGAGGTTGGGGTTTGCAAGGAGCCTTCCTGCACCTGCATCTCTTCCCCAAGCCCTCCACCTAGAATCTGGCCATGACTGGGGGCCACCTACCTCCTTCCACCCTGATGCTTGCCCTCAGATGAAAGCAGGGCACAGCCTTGGTGCCTTTCCCTCAGCGGCCCTCCCTCCTGACCCCAGAACAATGTGTCCAGGCCTGAATGTGGGGAGAGCTGGAGTCAAGGAGTGGGAGGGATGGTGGCAGCCACCCCCCAACCTAGAACAGAGAGGAGTCAATTGATGTCCAAGGCCCACAAGTCAGCCAGGGGCCCTTCAGCCTGTTTTTGTCTGCTCAGGTCCAAGGCATAGCAAGATGTCCCTCCAAAGCACAAAAATTATGCTCTCAGGGAGCACAAGCTGTCATCCAGGAGGAAAGCAGCAAGTGGATCCCCCACCCCACCCCCGATCCTGTCCCTTCAGAGTAAAAGCCAGCAGAGAGTGATGAAGCCTCCTGACCTTGGAATCCATTTCCTGACAGCAGCCCCTCTACTGGGAGCTCACACCATGACCAAGTGCTGGACCAGGCTCCAAGGAATGACACAAACAGAAGCGTTCCCTGCATGGTTTCTGAATTCCACCTGCCAGCACTCAACACTGATGCTCCCACAAAGCCATGTGACCTCGCACAACTTACTTAACTTCTCTGCACCTCAGAGGCATCTATGATGAAAATGGGTGCCACTTAGATACCTACAACATGGAATTAAATGGGCAAAGCCATCTCAACAAGTCTAGCTGGCAGGTGCAAGTATTTGTGAGGTGTCAGCTGTCGTATTTATGACCCTGTAGGGTGAGAGGCACAGGTGACAGAGTGTTCTAGGCAGTGGACAGGTAGCCAATCTGAGTCAGTGGGAGCTACAGCAAGTCAGGAAGGAAGAGAGAGGACCAGCATTGGGCTGGCACGTGAAGCTCAGAGGAGTGAGCTGAGACAGGATGACAGCAATTAAGATACGGGAAGAGGAAGGACACTGCAGGCTGGACAGGACAGAGCCAGCTCCAGAGCATGATCTTGAAGGGCTGAGTGGTCACCTTCGTCGTTTGTCAACAGAATTAGCTGGTTCTCTGAGACACCCACCCTACGCCAGGTGCTGGGTCAGGCATCGCTCACTTAAACTCCAAAACATCCTCCAAGTTCCTGGGTTCTGTTGTTCCCAGTTTGCCTCCTAGAAGGTATGGAAGTATATTCCTAGACAGGAAGCAAAGGATGGAGCACTTGGGGTGCTAAATGCCCTCTCCCTGGGCCCTTATTTTGGCTTAAGAGAAATAAGGACATAAAAATAGGAGCAGGTAAAAGCTCACAACCCGTTGGTCTGATGGTGTTTAAGTGTAGGCGCTTGGAGACTCTTGGAGGATACAGAGTGTACTCACCAAGTCCATTACCATGTGGATAGAAACCAAGTGGCAGGATGGTGTGGCCACTGGGAGCCTTCCCTTCTGCTCAGCTTCTTTCTGCTTCCTACTCATGACTGGAACCCAAGTCTTCCTTCCCACCTGCTGTTGGATTGGCCCCGAGTGGCCATGCGTGAGTGTCTCCTGTCCATGTTGCCACGACCATTACCTTCCCTGGGGCCCGTTGTCCCCTCAGAGTCATCTGGTTCGAGTCTGGTGAGCTGAACCACTCTCAGGAGCTGACAGTCTTAACCTTTTAGAATGGTGACAGATGAACCTAAGAGCAAACCATAGCCCTGTGTGGCTTTCTGAGCTGAGAGCTGCTACAAAGTATGAGACACACTTGATTTCAAAGCCTTAGACCACCCCCTCATAAAAGAACAACATGTCAATAAAAATGTTTTATTGATAATTGATTTAGATATATTGGGTTGAGTAAAATATGTTAAAATTCATTTCTCCCTCTTTTATTCTTTTATCATTATTATTCTTTTTATTCTTTTATTATTACAGTGTGGCCACCAGAAAATTTGGAATTGCTTAAGTGGCCTGTGTTACAGTTCTGTTGGTCAGTGTTACTGTAGAAGGAAGTGCATTGCAAGAGGGATGTCACCACCCTGGCCTGAAGGATTGCCTCTGATGGGAGCATCTCCCAGACTGTGGCTTTGGACAGGGTGGCCTCCCTCCCTGCCTTGAACTGGGACATACAATCTGAGGCTCTATTGTGCAAATAGATAAACTTACTCCTGCCCTGTTTGTTTCTTAAGACTGCTTAACAACAATCACAGATGTGGTGACCTTTTTTAAAAAATTATTTGAAAGACAGAATGGCAGAGAGAGAGAGGTCTCCCATTTGTCAGTTCACTAGCCAAATGGCTACAATGGCCAGGGCTGAGCCAGGCCAAAGCCAAGAACCTGGAACTCCATCTGGTCCTGGGCTTTTCTTTGTTGGGAGGGCCTTTATTACTGTTTCAATTTCTGTCTCAGTTATGGGTCTGTTTAGGTTTTCGATGTCTTCCTGGTTCAATTTAGGCAGGTTGCATGTGTCCAGGAATCTATCCATTTCTGATAGGTTTCCCTGTTTGCTGGCATACAAGTCCTTGTAGTAATTTCTGATGATTCTTTTTATTTCTGTGGTGTCTGTTGTTACATTTCCTTTTTCATCTCTGATTTTATTGATTTGGGTCTTTTCTCTTCTTTTTTTAGTTAGTTGGGCCAATGGGGTGTCAATTTTGTTTATTTTTTCAAAAAACCAGCTCTTCGTTTGGCTGATTTTTTGTAATGTTTTTCTTGATTCAATCCTGTTGATTTCTTCTCTGATTTACTTAATTTAAAAGAATTAGAATCATACCATGCAGCTTCTCTGACCACAGCGGAATGAAGCTGGAAATTAGCAACTCAGGAAACCCTAGAAAGTATGCAAACACATGAAGACTGAACAACATGCTCCTGAATGAACACTGGGTCATTCAAGAAAGGTATTGTGATGCCTCCGGCTTTGTTTTTGTTGTACAAGATTGCTTTAGCTATTCGAGGTCTCTTGTGCCTCCATATAAATGAAAGAAATCAAAAGAGAAATCAAAAACTTTCTGGAAGTAAATGAGGATAACAACACAACATATCAAAAATTTTGGGATAAGGCAAAAGCAGTATTGAGAGGCAAGTTAATAGCAATAGGTGCCTATATCAAGAAATTGGAAAGGTACCAAATAAATGAGCTTTCAGCACATCTCAAGGACCTAGAAAAACTGCAGCAAACCAGACCCAAATCTAGTAGGAGAAGAGAAATAATTAAAATCAGAGAAGAAATTAACAGGATTGAATCCAAAAAAACATTACAAAAAATCAGCCAAGCGAAGAGCTGGTTTTTTGAAAAAATAAACAAAATTGACACCCCATTGGCCCAACTAACTAAAAAAAGAAGAGAAAAGACCCAAATCAATAAAATCAGAGATGAAAAAGGAAACGTAACAACAGACACCACAGAAATGAAAAGAATCATCAGAAATTACTACAAGGACTTGTATGCCAGCAAACAGGAAAACCTATCAGAAATGGATAGATTCCTGGACACATGCAATCTACCTAAATTGAACCATGAAGACACAGATAACCTAAATAGACCCATAACTGAAACAGAAATTGAAACAGTAATAAAGGCCCTCCCAACAAAGAAAAGCCCAGGACCAGATGGATTCACTGCTGAATTCTACCAGACGTTTAAAGAAGAACTAACTCCAATTCTTCTCAAACTATTCAGAACAATCGAAGAAGAGGGAGTCCTCCCAAATTCTTTCTATGAAGCCAGCATCACCTTAATTCCTAAGCCGGAAAAAGATGCAGCACTGAAAGAGAATTACAGACCAATATCCCTGATGAACATAGATGCAAAAATCCTCAATAAAATTCTCGCCAATAGAATGCAACAACACATCAGAAAGATCATCCACCCAGACCAAGTGGGATTCATCCCTGGTATGCAGGGATGGTTTAATGTGCGCAAGACAATCAATGTGATACACCACATTAATAGACTGCAGAAGAAAAACCATATGATTATCTCAATAGATGCTGAGAAAGCATTTGATAAAATACAACACCCGTTCATGATGAAAACTCTAAGCAAACTGGGTTTGGAAGGAACATTCCTCAATACAATCAAAGCAATCTATGAAAAACCCACAGCCAACATCCTATTGAATGGGGAAAAGTTGGAAGCATTTCCACTGAGATCTGGAACCAGACAGGGATGCCCACTCTCACCACTGCTATTCAATATAGTTCTGGAGTGTCAATTGGTAAAGTCAACAACAGGAGTCACTGTGCACTTACTCCTCATGTAGGATCTCTATCCTTAATGTGCTGTACATTGAGATTTAATGCTATAACGAGTACTCAAACAATATATTTCACTTTGTGTTTCTATGGGGGTGCAAACTGTTGAAATCCTTACTTAATGCATACTAAACTGATCCTCTGTAAAAAAAAAAAAAGAAATTATCAATTCCCAACTTGACTCTCACTGGGATTAAACATGACAATAGGTCTGCTCTGATTTCATCATCATTTTAAAAAATCATCTATTATTTTTCACTTTATGTTTCTGTGTGGGAGCAAACTGTTGAAATCCATACTTAATGTATACTAAGCTGATCTTCTGTATATTAAGATAATCGAAAATGAATCTTGATGTGAATGGAAGGGGAGAGGGAGTGGGAAAGGGGAGGGTTGTGGGTGGGAGGGACGGTATGGGGGGAAAGCCATTGTAATCCATAAGTCGTACTTTGGAAATTTATATGCATTAAATAAAAGTTTAAAAAAAAAAAAAAAGAACCTGGAACTCCGTCTAGGTCTCCTTTGTGAGTACAGGGACCCAAGGACTTGGGCCATCTTCTACTGCTTTTCCAGGCACCTTAGCAGAGAGCTGGATCAGAAGTGGATCAGCCAGGACTTGAACTAGTGCTCCAATATGGGATGCTGGCATCATACACAGTAGCTTAACCCACTGCACCACAACCCAGTAAGGATGAAGTAAAATGTAGTGATTTAAAACAGTGTAGGCGCTTGGAGACTCTTGGAGGATACAGAGTGTACTCACCAAGTGTACTCACTTGTGCTCTTGTGTGAGTAGTTACAGAGGTTGGAAGTCAGAAATCAGTCACTGGGCCAAAGGCAGGATGTGGCACCGCTAGTTTCTTCTAGGAGGTCTGAAAAGAGAATGTGCATCTTGGATTTTTTCAGCTCCTACTGGCAGCCTGCATTCCTTGGCTCAGGGCACCATGTCCATCCAGTGTCTTATCTCTGCTGAATTTTATGGCCTCCTCCTCTCTGATCTCCTACCTCCCTCTGAAGACTCCCTGTGATCACACAGAGGCCACCTGCACAGTGCAGGTGTATCTTCCCATAGCAAGATCCTTAACTCAGCCACACTCGAGGCCTCATTTGTCACTCAAAGTACTATCCACGGGTTCTGTGGACATGCTGGGGGCCATTGTTCAGCCTACTCCACCTGCCTAGTTCATTCCAGCCTCCAGTTTATAGCTCATAAAATAGAGCAAAAATAGTCAGCCAACCATAGGACCATGAGTCCTAGTCTGCAAAGGAAACAAAGAAATGGTCCTGAGTACCTTAGACTTCAGGACAGTAAAGTCCTATAACCCCAGCCCTCATGCAGATGAGCTAACAGAGGCCCAGAGAGGTTTAGTGACTTGTATGAGCTCACCCAGCCCACAGTGGGGAGAAGCTCCTTGCACCTGCTGAACAGAGCCCCATTGGGTCAGGGCAGGGGCATTCTGCCTCCTTTCTGTCTTTTCTTTTTTTATTAATTTATTTGACAGATAGAGTTAGACAGTGAGAGAGATAGAGAGACAGAGAATGATCTTCCTTCCGTTGGTTCACTCCCCAAATGGCCGCTATGGCCGGCGCTGCACCAATCCAAAGCCAGAAGCTAGGCACTTCCCCCTGGTTTCCCATGTGGGTGCAGGGGCCCAAGTACTTGGGCCATCCTCCCCTGCCTTCCCGGGCCACAGCAGAGAGCTGGAATGGAAGAGGAGTAACTGGGACTAGAACCCGGTGCCCATATGGGATTCCAGCGCCGCAGGCGGAGGATTAACCAAGTGAGCCACGGCACCGGCCCCTTTCTGTCTTTTCAAGCAGTAATAACTCTGTGACCTTGTTTGAGGATGCAGCCCACTCTCGTAGGCCATCTCCAGGCTGATGCCCCTCCAGTTCCTTTGCATGCAGCCCAGATGTGTGGCTGTATCAGGAGGCCCATCATGACAAGACTCGGGCAAAACTGCAATCAAAGGGGCAGTGGAAAACCCATTAAAAGCAGATGGTGGGCTTGATGGAGCCCACACCACAGCTCACAGCACACTGGTGCTGGTGATGCCAGTTTTATTAATCAGGGATGGATGGAGATAACCTGGACTAGAAATGGCAGGAGGCCACATGGATCTGTGTGGCATCAACATTCCGGAGGCCCCGCTCAGCAGTAGCTGTTCCTCTCTGACAAGTCTTCCTTCAGCCTGAGGACTCCCCACCCACTTCTGTTGACCAACAGTGTACCCGCCTCGTTCATCTCTGTACATCGGTCACTTAGTTTTTAGTCATGCTGCTGCTGACCTGCCATTCACTGGGGAAGTAGAACCAAGGGAAGGAAAACATTTCATGCTAAGGTACAAGGAGATTTGAGGGTGGTGAGTTCCCACCATCTGCCCACTGCAGTTCTTGCCAGGCCCAACCTGAGCAGGTGAACCCCTGGGGAGGCTGATGGGTAGCCCTCTCAGGGCACGTGTGTCTCAGCTCTGCAGGCTGACCAAGTCTGCACTGTTGGAGACAGGGTGCTGCCCTGGGAAGTGTCTAGAAAGTAGAAAAATAGGATGAAGAATAATGACACAGCTGAGTTCAGGGGTCAGCAGCCCTAGGCTCAAGTACTAGATCAGTTGCCATTCGCAGCATGGCTTGTGGCAAGTCACTGAAACTGACGCTCAGCCTCCTTGTCTGTGGAATGGAGGTCACAGTGGATATACCTGCCTCACCAGGATGTTGAAAAAATCAGATGAGAAAGTGAAAGTGAAGGCACTTTGCAGGTTACAAAATACTCCTCAAGAATATGGGCACTAGATTGGAAATGCAGAATTGGTCCAAAGTTGTATAACAAAAGATCTGAAATCCTTGAGTTGAGGTAGAGTTCTCTTCTGGAAACCAAGTGAGGAGCCAAGTGAGAGAAGATCAGATCCCCAGTGGGGACAGGCTGGGTGCAGGTCTAGAGATGAGAGAATGCAAGATCTGGAGCACACGGTGCCTGAGATGAGACCTCAGAACTTGTCACGGAGAAGCCCAGCAGGCTGCGTGTCCATGTGGTAAGAATTGGATAGCACCCAGAGGACAATGGAGCCAGGAGAGAGGGCTCATGAGGGGACACGTGATCCAACTTGCATCAGAGAGATCTGGCTGCGTGAAGGAGGGAATGACTGGGGATGGAGAAACCAACAGAGCAGAGAGAAAGTGACCATGGATATCAGGAGAACAGTGTCTCCAATGAAAGGAGTAGTCAATGGGGTCAGCCATCGCCAAGGCGACGGGTACTCTCTCCAAGGCATGAAGCTTGCACCGTGCTTGGCAAAAATGAGGTCATCAGAGGAGAGCTGTTTCCTTGAAAGGGTGAAGTCAAGTGTCAGGGGATGGAGAAGAGACTGGGATGTGATGAAGTGGTGGCAGGGGCATGGGCAGCTCGTTCAAGTGCATGCCAGGTAGAGGAGGTAAGGTGCAGCGCTGTAGCCAGAGGGAAGGTGCACCAGGCCAAGAGGTTTCTATTGTGGTTTTGTTTTAAATCATGAACACACCTTGAGTAGGTTCAAATGCTAGTGCAATGAATTAACAGAGTGGCAGAGGCTGCAGGCAAAGAGGGAAATTGTTCAACTAACACTTCTCAAATAGCTGCTTTGTACCCGGTACTGTTTTGTGCACTGGGGACACAGAAGGGATCACTGTTAGTGGACTCTGCCTTCCTATGAATGTATAATCAATGGAGCAGCCTCCTCACAGAGCAAGAATACGTTGGGATGTGCAGCATAGGTTGTCACAGAGGGAGGAGGGGAGGTGGACTCATACATGTGAATCTGCAGGTGCCAGGCTGGACCACAGAGGGAGTTCCTGTCTGATATTCTTTATTTTCACCTGTGGGGGCCAGGAAGGAGATGTTTGGGAGTGAGTTAGGAGGATTTGGAGTCACCACCATGAATAGGAAGCCATGAGTAAAAGAGACATCCAGGGAAGCCCCAGACAGGCACCATCTTGGGCTTCATAGGCATCGGAAATTAGAATTCACAAGGGGACCACTGCCAGCGTTTGCCCCCAGCAGCCCAGGCAAGAGGAGATGAGAAGGGTTTGGCATGTACAGAGTTGGAATCTTGCAGAGCAGGCCCAGGGAGATAAAGGCAAGCGGAAAGGAAGGTTGTAGCTTTTGGGGCAGACCAGTGGAGGGAGGGGGGACTTAAGAACAGGGTCACAGAACAGTGAAGAGGTCATCAAGAACTGAATCTTCAAGACGGCAAAGCAGAAACCTGGAGAGGGACCAGGAGGGAAAGATGGGGCGTTGCAGTGGGAGAGGAGGCGCGGGTGTGGGATGTGCTGGGGTGCTTTGGCTGGAGACGCCTGTGTCCTTGGGGCCAAAGTGGAGAGTAGGGAGTCATTGGAGGTGAGGGCTCCTACAGTCCTTCACGAGGATGGCTGGGATTCAGAGGCCTGGACTCTGTACCCCACATGACCAGGAAGGAAGGAAGTGATCCGGCACACCCCTTGCCCTTGGGAAAGGCCCAGCCTCTCCCCTGTGGCCAGCCTCCCCCTCCAGTCTCATCCCTGGCCTCCCTCATTAGTGATGGCTTCTTTCTGTCCCGGCCTCCTCAGCCCGGCCCCCTGCAGGCTCCACCCCAGTAGAACGCCAGGTCTCCCTCTGAGGGTAGCTGCCCTGCTCTGCACTCGTTCCTCCTGCTGCTGTCATTCTCAGACCCTGCTCTTTCTCTTTAGACTTATTTCCTGCTCTGTTTCGTGTCTGCCTCCCCTGCTAGACAGAAAGCTCCATGTGGGCAGGAGCACATGTTCCTCTTTCACCCCCAGCTCCTAGCAGAGTGTCGGACTCAAAGTGGTACCCAGCAAATGTTTGTCCAATGAATCTGAAAACTGGAATAGGAAGATAAGGTGTGCCACAAAGGGTTGAGCACGGGTTCTGGCATTGGTGGAGTGGTGACCTAGAAATGGCTTGGCAAGAGGGGAGGGTACAAGGGTAAGAATGTCCTTTATGGGAAGTGGGCAGCAATACTGGGATTAAAAACTCAGGGATTGGGGGCTGGAGTTGTGGTAGCACGGGTTGAGCCACTACCTGTGATGCCAGCATCCTATATAAGAGCCGGTTTGAGTCCCAGCTGCTCTGATGCACCTGAGAAACCAGTGGAAAATGGCCCAGGTGTTTGTGACTCTGTCACCCACATGGGAGACCTGGATGGAGTTCCAGGCTCCTGGGTTTAGCCTGGCTTAGACCTGGCTGTTGTGAGCATATGGGGAGTGAACCAGCAAATGGAAGATATCTCTGTCTCTTTCCCTTTCTCTGTCACTATGCCTTTCAAATAAATAAATAAGTTGTTAAAAAAATAAAACAATTCAGAGAGGGGTCCCTGGCCCCCAGGCAGAGCCAGTCACAGCCTGATGGCTCATGACCCTATGGAGGCCCACTCCATTCATCAGGGCCAGCAAGCGCCAGCATGGGGCTCTGTGGGCATGGAGGTTGTGGCACCCTCAACCTCCATACAACCAGAAGACCCCAAGGTGGAGGCACATTCTCCATCCCGGGCCCCCCAGTCCCTCCAACTCTGGAGAACACAACTAAGAAACCTAGGTGAGTGCTCCCCACCTTTGAGGCTGCCCAGCCCCTCAGTCCTGCACACCTGCATCTCAGCTCTTCACCTGCCTACTAAGCCACCTCACTCCCATTGGGTGAGTGGGCATCTGGTCCATGATTCTGCATGGCATGAGGACAAACTTTCAGATCCATTTTTGAATCATAAAGCATCTACAGTCAGACCTCTGCCTGGCTCTTCATATTCAGCTCAGGCCACCCTCCCAACCTACCTAAAAGAACAGTCCATTTGCATTGTTTAACACCTCCACACATACCCAGAGCTATCTGGGGCCTCCATGCCTTTCTCTGCTGCAGTGACCTTCTTTGCACTTTTACATGGCTCGACTCCAGCAAAGTGTAACTTCTAACAGGAAGGCCTTCCTGACCATCCCTAGGTTGGGATGCCACAGCACTGGGCTTCTCCATCGGCTGATCTGTGTCCACCACACAGGTGAGAGGTGCTTGAGGGCAGGGTCATAGTCATGGTCATGCTTCCGTGGACACCCAGTGTCTAGGATACAGTGGGCCTGAGAAGAATCTGATGAAAGGAGGAATGGATGCATGGGGGAATGGACTCTCTCTCATCCTCTTAGGTCAGCCATTACATGAAGCACAGGTTACAGAAGAGTAAGGCTGCAAGGAAATGAAGAGACATTCAGCTAATGCCTTAGATGTGTATATGGAGACATGGGAGCCCAGAGAGGGGACCGTATTTGCTGAAGCCCTCTAGCAAGGCAGGGACAGAGCCAGGGCTGGAGTCTCCTCTTGCAGGTCCAGAGCTGTTTCTACCACACTATGCAACCTCTCAGGGGATCTGTGCTGCTCTGAATTTTGAATCTAGAAACTATGAAAATCTAAGTTCTAAAGGGAACTCTCAGATCTTACTGGCAGGATTGCTCATCCATTTGGGGGAGAAATTTGGCAATCTTTTTACCTACATAAATAGCACGTACCATGTAACCCAGCAGTTTAATTCTGGGATCAGTCATGTGTCACTCAACAGCGGGGATCTGTTCTGACAGCTGTCCTCATTGGGCGGACAGCATAGAGCGTGCTTACACAGACTGAGACGGCACGGCCTTCAGCATACCTAGGCTGAGATGGTGTAGCCCATGGCTCCCAGGCTGCAGACCTATGCCCGTGTTATTGGACTGAATACCATAGTCAACCAAAACACAATGCTACGTATTGGTGTTTCTAAACATAGAAAAGGGACAGTAAAAATATGGTATAGATTTAGAAAATGGCACTCCGGGATAGGGCCCTTATGATGAATGGAGTGTGCAGGACTGGTAGTTGGTGAATGAGTGTGAAGGCCTGGGACACGACTGTGCACACTGCATATGTTTTCACTGCACACTTAGGCTACACTGGATTCATTTTTAAAATTTCTTTCATCAATAGAACATTAACCTCACCTTACTGTATTTTTTTTACTTTATAAACTTCTAACTTTTTAAACTTTTGACCCTTTTGTAATAAAGGCTTAAAACACAAACACATTCAACTGCTGAACAAAAATACTTTTCTTTATGTCCCTGTTTGGTAAACTTTATTTTATTTTAAAAATTTTTAATTTTTAAACTTTTTATTAAAAAAACAAAAACACAAACACACACATTAGCCTGGGCTCAGCCAGGGTCAAGGCCATCAGCATCACTATTCTCGTCCGACACCTCTTGTCCCAACAGAAGGCCTGCAGGCGCACTAACACACATGGAGCCAACATTGTCCATGGGAAAAATGCCTTCTGCACACCTCCCAAAGGACCTGCCTGAGGCTGCTTTATGGCTTGTTTATTTTTTAATAAGCCAAAGGAGTATACCCTAAAAATGATGTGTTTATTAGAGTAAATACATAAACCAGTAATGTAGTTGTTTCTTAGCAGTATCAAGGATTACACACTGTATGTAATTGTATGTGCTATACTCATGTCCAACGGGCAGCTCAGTAGCTTTGTGTACTCCAGCACAACCACAAATGTGTGAGTAATGTGTCGTGTTGTGCCACCCAGCAATAGGAATGTGTCAGCTCCATTATAATATTAAGGGACCACTGTCAAATACATGGTGTGCCATTGAAACATCATGATGTGGTGCATTTCTGTATATACACACACATGCATGTGCACACACACACACATATATGCTAACTATTTTATATGAGTTCAAGGACTTTTTATTATAGCATTGTAAGTAAGAGTAAAAGATTGAAAAGTTTAATTGTCCATCAATGAGGGAATGATAAACACTGTGATACATGGGTCCGATGGAATAAGATGTAGCAACTGCAGTAAATGAACTAAATGCATATAAATTACCATAGACGTAGATCAGAAGCAGAATGGTGGTTTTAAATATGGTGGCAGTGTTGGGGGCTGATGTGTCCGTGGGTTCCCTGGAACGGATGCCAGGAGCGTGATGTACCACGCGTCCTCTGGGGCAGTCTTCCTTAGAACGGCTGCTGTAGACCAGCAGTGCTCTAGACCAGTACTCATGCCTGGTGGCAGGCTAAAATCAAAGCTGCTGCAGGATTAGGTGATGCAGTTCTTTATTTAGTGAACTATGTTGCTTTCTCAACATTTTCTCAAGCTTTCCACCTTTTCTCTTGTTGGAAGGTCATGTCCAAGTAAGTCTGGAAACATTGATAAATATTATAGTGATGTTAAACTTGAGATAAGAATCAAAACTGCAAGAGAACAGGTAGTGTTTCTGGGCAGCCACTGGAGACTCCCAGATGGCAGGGGTTCACGGGGCAAAGGTAGGCGGAGACCTCCCACGTGAGAGGGTGAAGGCTGGGGCAGCAGCAGCCACTTTTGCCTCTTTTTCCTGATGGGACTGCATTCCTTCCCAAAAGTTAATAGGGCTGTGGGAGTCACACTGTTATACTGGGGGGATAAGGAGCTGCGACAGACTTAGTAATCACTGTAACTTTCAGTGTTCATGAAATCTTGGTGAAAGGCACTTTTCTTAAGTTAGCAGTGGCCCAGACATCATTCTTTGACCTCCATCATTAAAGGAAAGCCAGGAAAATCTCCCAAGTCTGTGTCTGCCCACATAATGTTGAGTAGATAAAGCAAGCTATAAAAAGATATCTGTAATATACTGGTAATTATGTACATTTTTTAAACAGAGATATCATTAGCTTTAAAATGTGTTCCAAAAAGTGGAAGACGTGCAGCAAATGTTTCCATTATATCTGCGATGTTTTATTTCCTTAAAAAAATCTGAAGCCAATTGAGAGAGATTTCAACATCGATGAAATACAGGTGGTGGGTACATGGTTGACCAACATCTATTCACTACAACTTTCAGAATGTTTAGGTAGGTGGGTCATGACTTTGAAAGTCGGCTGAGAGTGACCCAGGCAAAGAGGAGAAGAGCACCTCAGGCTGGGGTTTGGGGGTCAGGGAAGGCTGGCAGGTACAGAAGTCCAGAAGAAGAGACTGTATTCAGGGAAAGGTAAACTTCCCAGTACTGGTGGAGGTGGGAGAATGAGGCAGGAAGTAACGGGAGATGATCCTGGAGAGGGCTGTAGGTAGACAGCCCTGGCAGCTGCCCCCAGGAATTCCACAGCAGATCAGCGATCCCTGGTGTGAGACAGAAAGCGCTGGCAGGGATGACTACCTTCCTGCCACTTCCTAGCTCTCTGCTCTCACTACTGACCAGCCCAGTGTCACAGCCCCTGATGAGTCATTACACCTGCATGTGCTGCCATTGCACCCTCTGCTCCAGGAGGCTGGCCTCTGTGGGCTAAAGCAACAGGCTCCCTTGCCCTTGAGCTTCTGGTCAGGTTGATCAATGGGTAGCATCTGGAAAGATCAGAGGGAGGGAGGAGCAAAGCCATGCTCTGTTCCTGTGTGGTCACCTTGGGCTGTCCTTGTTCCAAGACAGAATGTCTCCACCCTCTGAGGGGGGTAGCCTGCCAGACACACAGCCCTGTGCTTCTGGCTTCCAGGATGCTTCCCTTCCCTTCCTCCTTGTCCCTGGGGTGGCAACAGCCTTGCTGCTGCTGGCTCTGCCCATTCCTTTATACTTGGCCTCTTTGTAAAGAAATCTCTGAATTCTCCTAATCTGCATGGGCCGTCTTCACGTGTAGGGCTCCTGTGTGGTGCAATGCAGCTCCCCTCCATTAACCTCTGGAAACTCCAGGGTATAGGAGAAGGCTGACTGTCTTTGCATGCCAGGCATCTAGCTAGGGTCTGGCACATCAGAGGTGACCAAAACATAACTGAAGAATAAATGAGAAAAGATACTCAAGACCTTCATGACTGAGCAGGTGAATGGAAATGTTCTCCTGGGGATGTGAACAGGGTGTGCAGGTCTTTGGAGCAAAGAAAAAGGTGGTTCCAGGAGAAAAAAGGTCTGAAGAAAGGGGAAAATGGGGCAGGAAAAAAGATCTAACAACATCTCTGGAACACCTGAAATCGCACAGAAACAGGGTGTGTTCCTTCTTTCCTCTTCTCATTTTGTGTCTAAAACATCAGGGACTTCTCATTTCCCAGGCAGGACCCATCAGTTCAGAGAGGTAGAGCAGCATGCCCAGCACGGTGTCCTGAGACCCCCTCGCAGCTCTGTGTCAGGGGCAAGTCCCATCTACTTCCTCATGCAGCCGGCAAGCTCTTCTTTATGCGGCCGGAAGCCCCGTGTGGTGCTCATCCCAGCTGGCTGCACCGGCAACTCCTCACCCTGTAGAGGCTGGCATTTCTTGGCTCAGTGGGTGCCCTGCCTGGGCTGCCGTTCATGGTGGGGTACTGAGGTTTCATCTCCCTTCATCCTGAATCCGCCATCTCAGGCGTAAATGTCACTGGCATTATTCCGGTGGCAGGCTGACGGGATGTTTATTCACCAGCAGTTTTTAAACCAATTAGGTGGGTTTAGTGCTTGGCTGAAGGCTCCTGAAACCCACATTTTGACCTGGAAAAAGAACCCAGCGGATGGATGTTATGCCACAGCCCCTCTTCCAGGCTGTGCCTCAAGGCCTCCCTGAAAGAGTCAGACCCCCTGGTCAAGAAGTGAGCTTCTTTGTGACTACATTCTGATACAAGCCAGCAGGAGCCAGCTTGAACAGTCGGCCAGATGATACTCGCTGGTTATTGTCATGTCCGTGAGCCAGACTCTGAGCTCCATGATGACTCGCTGATTCTTCATGGCAAGCCTGAGGGAAGCTGTTGGTATTCCCATTTTATAGTTTAGAAAACTGAGCTCAGAAAGGTGTTGTAACTAGGCCAATGTCAAACAGCCTTAAAGTCAGGATTAGAAGTCAGTACTAGGACCCAAAATTCCTGGACTATGAACCAGGAATTTTGGACTACAAACCCCCAGCTGAGACTCCACCACCTTACCAACCTCATCTCTCATCAGCTACCAGAATGGCCTCAACACCATACCTCCTTCCTAGCTCCTGGACCCTGTTTCCTGTTTCTCTCCTTCTCCAGGCAATCCCTGCCAGCCATAAGCAAATATGAAACAGTCTTTCCATTTGAAAACTGCACAGGCTGTCCCCAAGCAACCTGTGCGGCACACTTGTGCTTACTGTCGGCCCTTTGGGTTAGGACCTCGAGGGACCCAAATCAGAGGCAAGAATCTGGCAAGGTCAAAGGAAGATTGGTTTGGCACTCAGATGGTCCTTCCCATTAATGGCTGTACAGTTTGTAAAACTCACATCTCGGTATGTGCATCGTGCTCTGAAATGGTGCCAGATTGACGTACTTTCCAGGATTGCCATAAAGATGGAAGAGACAACTTGCCCAAAGTGCCCAGTGTGTGGTGGCTGTCCAATAAGAAATACTAGTTAAAAGTCACTGGTTTTGGCCGGCGCCGCGGCTCAACAGGCTAATCCTCTGCCTGCGGCGCCAGCACACCGGGTTCTAGTCCCAGTTGGGGCGCCGGATTCTGTCCCGGTTGCCCCTCCTCCAGGCCAGCTCTCTGCTGTGGCCAGGGAGTGAAGTGGAGGATGGCCCAGGTGCTTGGGCCCTGCACCCCATGGGAGACCAGGAGAAGCACCTGGCTCCTGCCATCGGATCAGCACGGTGCACCGGCCGTAGTGCGCCGGCTGCAGCGGCCATTGGAGAGTGAACCAACAGCAAAAGGAAGACCTTTCTCTCTGTCTCTCTCTCTCACTGTCCACTCTGCCTGTCAAAAAACAAAAAAAAAGCCACTGGTTTTAATTCCTGGGTTCAAATTCCAGCTCTGCAAGACCTTGAGCAAGTTGTTTAATCTTATTAAGCCTCAGTTTCCTCATCTGTAAAACTGGAAGTTATTATTACTGTGAACTTGTTGAGGGGAATTTCATTAAATTCAATAATGCATATAAATTGTTTCACACATTGTTGGGCATAAAGTATTCAGTAGATTTTTGTTGTTCTTATAATTAGTAATTTTAAAAATTTATCTGAAAGGCAGAGTTACAGAGAGAGAATCTTCCATCTGCTGGTTCACTCTTCAAATGGTCACAATGGCTGGAGATGGGCTGGTTTGAAGTTAGGAGCAAGGCACTTCTTCCCAGTCTCCAACGTGGATGTAGGAACCAAACACTTGGGCCATCTTCCACTGCTTTCCTAGGCACATAAGCAGGGAGCTGGATGGGAAATGGAGCAGCTGGGACTCAAACTTTACCCACTATGCCACAGTGCTGGCCCCTATAATCAGTATTAAAATCCCATTGCTAGGGTGGGTGTTGAAGTGCCATGGATTAAGCTGCTGCTTGGGATGCCTGCTTCCCATGTCAGCGTGCCTGGGATTGAATCCAGCTTCCTATGAATGTGCACCCTGGGAGGCAGCAGGTGATGGCTTAAGCACTTGGGTCCTGGCCACTCACATAGTAAGCCTAGATAGAGATCCTGACTTCTGGTTTAAGCCTGGACCCGTCTTGGGTGGTGCAGGCATTTGAGGAGTGAACCAGCAGATGGAAGATGCTTCTCTCTGTCTCTCTGCCTTTCAAACAAAAATAAATGTTAAGGAAAGTTCATTGTCTAAGAGATGTGATGCAGTTCCCCACCATCCTAATTACCATACACTTCCTGTGTTACAGCCAGGTGTTGTCCTCTCAAAGTCTGACCATTGCTGTAAGAAACACTTTCCATAAAGTTTTTTGGTTTCTAACAAGCAAAGATGGCCTCTCCCTCTTCTGCACTTGGGTGGCACTTGGTTCCTCTCTAACCAAACCTAGCAATGTATTGAAGCTATTTCTTCACTAACCACTGTCAGAGGTTTGACCACAGGTAATCAAATCTAATGTACCACTTGGTTTCCAGCATCACATCAAGTTCTGTTGTTAGCACAAAAGATTTATTTAAAAAAAAGAAATGGAGAAAAAAAATCAAGAAAAGAAAAATATTTGTATAATTGTACTGCAACGTGCACAGATGATGCTTCTGAGAGGCATCAGGTGAGGTTAAGATTCAGGGCCAAAGGAGGAGAAGCGGCCAGGATCCACTCAATTGCTGGAACCCATAGAGCTAGAGCCTGTTTTGCTGTGTTTGTAAGTATAGGTGTCATCTGTCAGCCAATAACTCCTTCAAATGACCAAACCCCAGGGTCAGTCAGCTGGCGCAACAATTTCTCCTAACAAAAAAGTACTTGGAAGAGCTCTCTCACACTAATGATCACAAATTGCTCTATGAGCAGTACTTGTGCAGAAGTGAAGTCTGGTCAAAAACAGGTAAAGCACAAATGACCGTGTGACAAATGTCCCCATACAGATACTTGCAGGTGTGTGATGGAAAGGAGGCAAGCAGAACTCGCTTGCAACTGTTGTGCTCTGAGCTAATTGATTTGTAGTGATCAAGCCAATTGTTGTGAGCGTCAGGTAGACCAACCAGGGATTGGAATCTCAGACCCTGAACATCCCTCGGTAGGCAGCAAGGGAAAGTAGTTCAGGTAGAAGCAACGATAGAAGCCCCAGGTTTATACGCACAAGCTCTCTGAGCTGTCCTTGTTTCACCTGTATGGGCAAGTATTCTCAAACGTCCAAGCTGGAAAAGCATGCACCTGCTTTCTAAAGCACTGGCTCCCTAAGGCCACCCTCTTAACTCTGGGTCTCATCATTTCACAAGTACCAAGGAGCCAGTGACAGTTCACAGCCTCGCTTCTCAAAGGGTGATCTGCAGACCCACGGCATCAGCATCTCCACAGAGTATGAGAAATGCAGAATCCTGGGCCTCACTCCAGACCCCTGCATCAGACTCCTTGAGGGAAAGGCCTTGGAATCTGTACTTTAACAGGATCTGCTAAAGCTTGCGATTGGTGTAGGTGTTGGGTCTTAAGCAAAGATGCTCATCAGAATCACCAGGGAATGAAGGGCTTTATCACTATGCAAAAGCCAGGCCCCATTCTCAGGGCTCCTGAAACACAGGGTCTGAAAGGGTCTTCAGCAAATTATCTAAATGTCCTTTCATGCTTCAGAAGTGCGACTTTAGTTTGGAAGCATTAGTTTAAAATCCTATCTGTTGGTTTAAGTCTAAGCTCACAGTTAATGGTTCCTAGCTCTATTATCCTCAATTAGAGCTCTCCTACTTGGCCTAGCTCAGACACCAGCTGCTCCCTGAGTCCCTTTCTGACCTCCCTACTCTAAATGAATTGTTCTCAGCTCTGAGTCCCTGTAGCTGATCCTTGCATATACCCCCTTTCCATTCTTAATCCATTCCGGCTTGCATTCTGCGTTATAGCTGGTTGTGCATTTGTCTCTCTGACTAGATGTATCTGCCTGCCGTGGCCACCAAGCCCAAGCTTTTAGTCATCCTTGTTTACCTACATTTAGCAGGTACATAGGCTTTAGCTGCTGTATTTAAAAATCTGAAAAAAATCCACTCAGTTCTCTACTTGGTATTCTCAAAGCTAAGTAGACCACAGGGAACTGACTTTATCTCCTCTTCTAGGGTGAAGTATGGACTTTCTTGTTTACTTTGAATATGGCATCACATCAGATCCTTCAGCTGACCCTGAAAGGAAATATGGGTGCTATTATTAGCTATTATTATTGCCATGTCAATCATGTGTTTCTGCCCAAGGACAAAGCTAATGAGTGAGAATCCAGAGCCCACAACCCTTACTCTCTACCACCCCATGTGCAGACAGCACCCACTGTGTCTTCTGATTTCTCTGTTCCCCTAGAGGAGCCATCAAGGAGTACTTAGGATGGTCAGAGTTCCTGCTATAATTCTCACATACACCCTCGTGTTGCTCTTCCTCCAGCTCTGGGGTCCAGGTAGAGGAGTGCTGGGAAATCTCAGTGCCTCAGACTCAGCTGCACCCTGCCTGTTGCCCTAGTTCCTTGTAGTCTTTTCTTTTGCTTGACCTGCCTCCCTGCTGTGACCCAGAGCCCACTTGGCATAAATCCACACACTGCTCTGCCTGCTTCTGTCTGTGCCCCTTGGGGCCAGACCCTGCTCTCTGTCCTGAAGGTCGGTATCTACTGCAGTGTGGTTCTAAGCCACTCAGGGTGCCTGTACAACCTATCCTTGCCAAGAGCTTCCTTCTGCCAGGCCCTGCCCACTGCTCAAGTTCTCCTGATTTAGCAATGCCAGAAGCATCCAGCCAACATCTCACACCCTCTTGGACACAGCAATTGACTGTTGGTTGCCTCCCTTCTCCAGGGTCCAGACTGTTTCCCCAGACTATTCTGGCCTTCTTCCTTTATCTCCTGTGTTTAAGCCCAGCACACCCAGTCTCCAGGCCACAGTGCCCAAGTTTCTAGCAATCTTCTAATGCTGCCTGCCATTAGCCATGTCGCAAGAGGAAGTCAAAACCTACTCACTCTTCCAGCTTAGGCAATGGCTTGCAATCACCAAATGTGAGTTTGAGACCTGACTCTGACTCTTACTAGCTTGAAAACAAATTGCTTTTAAGTCTTCACTTTCTTTTCCCTTTTAAATGAGAAACACACAGAGTTTGTTTCATAAAGTTGAGTGAGGATCAAAGGAGATAAGACGTGGAATAGTTCCATCATAATTGTAAAGCACATTGGAAAAATGTATCATGTAATTACTATATTTTATTACTGTTTTGAAACAGAAGGATAATGTTTTTGTTTAATAACTCTGCCTTAGAAAAATGTTATACGGTTAAGGTGTTCTCAAATCCAAAGAACAAAACCAAAATATTGAAAGTAACTGACTTCTGCTTAACCTGTTCATGGGGTTGTCATCCCCAATGGATGAGTTGTTGCCTTCTTTGCGATCTGAATACAGAGGGGGGAATGTGGGGTGGTCTTGGCCTGCATGTCAGTCATGTGCTGCTGCTCAAGGACAAAGCCAGTGAGGGAGAATCCCTCTCCAGCTGTGCTTGCATCACCACTGAGTTCACTCGTTGGCCCAGCAGTACTCTAGAAGTTCAGAGTCTGCCTGGCTGCTGAGAGCAGGGGAAGGCAGGGTGGGATGGAGCCCCCAGCTGCTGGTGTGCTGCCCGGCTGTCTCTGCTACAGTCTCCTTATCCCTCACAAAGGCATGACTCATACCCTTGAGTCATCTGTCCGGGAATGGAGGAGGAGCCACGGATGAGTCTGGAAGGCTGCAGTCTGAGAATCCTAACCCTGGACCAGACCAGCCTAGCTCTCTGGCCTCATCTTCATCTCCATGGGCACATACCCTACCCCCAAGACAGTTTGTTATTTTCTCACTTGTAAAAATTTTGGAGGAAAATGAACTTCATTTACCTCTTTTCCATCTGTTTCCATCACTTTTGTCATCCTCTCTGAATTCACCCCTTTTTAATTTTAATTTATTTTTAAAATTTTATTTATTTGTTTGAGAGAGAGAAAGATTGAGAATCTTCTTCCATCTGCTGATTCACTCCCCAGATGATCACATCAGCCATGGCTGGGCCAGGCCAAAGCCAGGAGCCTGGATCTTCTTCCAGGTCTCCCATGTGGATGCAGGAGTCCAAATACTTGGGCCATGTTCCACTGCTTTCTCAGGCACATTAGCACAGAGCTGGATGGGAAGTAGAGCAGCCGGGGCTTGAACCAGTGCCCATGTGAGATGCTGATGCTGCAGGTGGAGGCTTTAACCTTCTATGTCACAGTGCTGGCCCTGTTCACCCCAATTTTGAAACATCCTTTTAAAAATGTTCCAGTTGACACCAAGAACCCCTACCCTACTGAAGTCTCCCATCCTAGAACCCCAGTGCCCTAACATTCAAGAAATTCCCCTAACTCTGACTGTGTTAACTTGAGGGCCATTTTCCAGGGGGGTCTTTTACTGTCTGTATGACTTGAATCCAATAGAAGCCAAGAAAAATGCTCAGAGAAACTTCCCACTCAGCCCCACATGAGTTGGGCTGGAGGGAGGGAAGGGAACAGAAGTCAGGCTGTTCCGTGTGACCCCTCTCTGGGAGCCAGATCATTCCTATTTCACAGGAGGTGCCAGGCCTTTCCACTCCGCAGTGTGTGACTTTGCTTCCCATCAAAGCTCACTCTCACAGATCTCCACTTAACCATCTCACTAAATTTCCTTCTCAACCTGAAGGATATGTAATTTCAGCCCAAGGAACGAGAGTTTTCCTGAGGAACAATGAGAAAAATTCAGCATTTGGGGGCAAGCATTATAACCAGCCTGGTGTGTTACTGCCCTAACCTTTCCCTGTGCTCTTAATAATAGCAGTCGGAGACCTGTGTGAAATATGGCCCATTTGTTTCCTCAGCCACCTGCTATCCTCAAGTTATCCAGGAACTGCCAAGTCCTCCTGGAGTGCTGCATAAAAATAGGGTCCTTTCCTGTCTTTCATCCCGAGTCTCATGCCCCAGACGTTAATTTAATGAAATATCGTTGTGTTTTTGTATTGAACTAGACTTGAAGGCAAACGACACATACAAAGTGTTAAGTTTCTTCGTAAGCAGAAAAAGAAGGTCATCATTGGTACTTGCAAACTTGAAGAAGTCATGAGTCAGGGAAACTGATGAGTTAGGGGGATCAAGGGGAGCTTGAAGGGCGAGGGCTCAGAGTGCAGTTCTGGGTGATGAGCACAGTAGGGGAGTTAATTTCCACCTACTTACCTGCAAATGATTCAGAAACATTTTGAAAGGAGGAGGAAATAAGAAAGGAAAGAGGGGCCAGCATTATGGCACAGCAAGTAAAGCCACTGCCTATGATGCCAGCATCCCATATGGGTGCCGGTTTGCATCCCAGGAGCTCCAGTTCCAATACAGCTCCCTGCTGATGGCCTGGAAAAAGCAATGGGAGATGATCCTGGTGTTGGGCCCCTGCCACCCACCTTGGGAGACCCAGAGGAAGCTCCTGGCTCCTGGCGTCAGCATTGCAGTCATCTGGGAAGTGAAGCAGTGGATTGAAAGAGTCTCTCTCTCTCTCTCCCTCTCTCTTCCCCCTCTCTTTCTCTCTCTCTCTCTCCCTCTCTCTTCCCCCTCTCTTTCTCTCTCTCTCTCTCCCCACCCCTTTCTCTCTCTTTCTGTCTCTCCTTCTTTCTGTGTAACTCTGACTTTTGAATAAACAAAAAAAAATATTTTAAAAATTAAAAAAAGAAAGGAAAAAGAAACTGCATGGATAGGGCCATCTAGAAGTCTGAAATCAACAGTGAGGGTTTTTAATAGAAAACTCCAGTTCTGACATTCTTTGCTAATATTTAGCCAAAGAGTAGATTTTGGACATGATCTTGGTCAGGTATCTTGGAAGGAGAAGATGATACAATAACATAAGAAGGGATGATTGTGATATATTAAGACAGTTCTATAGCTCCAACTCTATAAAGTATGCTAGAAACTATCTCTGGGAAGTGATAGAAACAGGATACTGAGCAAGACCTGGTGCAGATAGGTAAATACTTGGTCAGCCTAACCCAGTCCAAAGAGTTGGTTTAATTTGAACAGGAGGACTAGGTATAGACTGGATTCAGTGACAGGATCTGAGGATATGAACTAAATGCAGGTATAGTTAGGAGAGACTCAATATCTAGTGTTTTAATTCTAGGGGATTTAATGAAATATATGCATTTTCAAGACTATTATGCCTTAGGAAATCTCAGAAATAATTTCAGGAATGTATCTTTGGATTGCAGCAGTTCAAGATGTTTTATAACATCACCAAGAACAGTGGCAAACCCAAGGGGAAGAGGATGCCAGAAAATGCGTTGGGGACACAAGGTGGCCCAAATCATAGGCTGAGAAGGAAGAGCCACCTCAGTCACATGTCATATCACTTTAAATCACTGTCCCTCTAAGCACCTAACAGAGTAGAGACCTGGCACAAGGACTGGTAGGGGCCACTACCTATTGAGGGTATGAGTGTTCATTGTGGGTCAAAATTCTCACTAGAGTACAGTGCTTCATTCACCTCCAATCCTTTAGAACAAAAACAAAGGTGACCACCAACTACTTCCAGATCATACTTACCAACCAGGAGAAGTTATCATAATGTCTTGTCAGCCTATATTTCTTGTGCAGAACTGAGCTTTCAGGTAGTCAGCTAATTTGTAAAGACACAGCAAATGTCCACATACAATGGCTGTAGGGAGAGATGGGTAGGCATTCCAGGGGCAGTAGATACCTCTGCTCCATAGTCTCATCCAGGAGCCCACTCCTGTACCCCATGGTCTTCATCCCCTAAGGAGTTATCCACATGATTAGAGCCAGGTCACCTCCACCTTATCTACACCCCATGGTGTTCATTGTGGTTCAATGCTCTCACTAGTGTCCAATGTTTGAATCACCCCCAGATCCTTCAGAAAACAAGTTATATCTACATACAAGAATGGAACAAATGGAGTAGAGGGCAGGACACCTTTGTCAAAGATGAAATCAACCTTTGCACATCTCTTCTACTCATTTACTATTTTGACTGGAATTTTGTCTCATAGCTACACCTAAATGTAAGAGAGGCTGGAAAATAAATATTTGGTCATCATGTCTGACTAAAACCTGTTAGGTTCCATTACCAAAAGGGAAACGGAGTAACAAATGCTGGAAAGTGAGTAGAAGAATCTGCCACAGTCATTCTCAGCTGTTACTCCAAGTTTATCACCTTTCCTAGGAATTCTTTTGTGGCTCCCAGAGTCTGGCCTGTCTCCTGTGCGCCTATGATAGTCTGTGACTAACTGTTAAAATACTTACCATAAAATTCTGAGATACTCTGTCTCTTTTCCACTAAAGTGTGAACTTGAAAGGCAGCAAATATGTGTTTTTCATTTTTGTAACCTCAATGCCTTATGCAAAGGCACATGTCGGTACTCCATAAAGTTTTGATAGATGAATAGCAGGGCAGCTGGATCAATAGACTATTTAGCTGAAAAGTGAATGGAACTGGGGCATGATGGGTACAATCAGGAATCTGAAGATTTTCTTATACAAATGTAAAAGTTACACTTTATGTGTTTATTCAAACAGATAAGCCAATGACTGCTTGATGCAGAAGGCATAGGTAAAAAACAGGATAGTTGGAGTATGTGCCTCACATATAGTAATCCTCCTTTGCTAGATTCTGTAGGATAGTGAGCACTTAGGAAGTCTAGGGAATGGTCACATCTCAAAGCTCTGATGTTCTGGAAAATTGATTCCCTCCTGGCCAACATGTGCCCTTTTTCATGACTCTGCTGGCCCGTCTGATGATGTCAAGCAGAACCCATCTCAAATCCTTGCCTTTGTGTCACATGAAGGGGTATGTCATAGCAAGTAGAGCTTGGGAAGCACCAAGAAGCAGCATCCTAGGAAATAAGAAAGTGTGGGAAGACCGTGAAAATCTGGAGAACTCCTTGGGTGGGAAATTGGGAGAATGGCTACTTATATGCCTAAGATTATGCCTGTGGGATGGAATTATCCAGAGGACAGAAAAGAGCAATGGGAAATATTCCATAACCTCCCTATCCTTCTGAGACCCAGGCAAGAATGCTTGCCACAGCCCAAACAAGATCTCGAAACTCGTACTAAATCTCAGGGCATGTTCAGCATTCGTTCCCAAGGAGTCTAATCCCACTGAATGCTTTCTCCAGCTGTGAGCTTTGCTTTTGAGACTATTCTGGAAAAGCGGGTGCTGATGGGCAGGTGGAAATGGGTTGGCCGCATTCTAATATAGTGTTATGGAGATGTATGTTACAGAAACCACAGCACCAGGCTCGGAGGAGGAGGCAAAATGATTTAAGAATGCAACAGACTATTATCATTTGGGCAAAGGAGATGGAATTGGGAAAAGCTGAGAAAGCTCTGGGCAATAAAATTGGCTGGATGGTTGATAGCTCCCAGTGGGAAGAGTCATTGGCTATGTTTCTGAAAACTGTAGAGTTGTAGAATACTGGAGTTGCAGGGGATATGAGAAATCTGCTGTCAGACTAAATCCTAACGCTGCCCTCACTAATTCTGCAACCTTAGTGGAATTATTAGCATCTCTGTATTTCACTTTCCCCATCTGTAAAATGGAGATAACAGTATGTACCTCATGGAGTCACCTGGAGCTTAAAGAGGTCATCATAAGTAAGTTAGTGACTGGCACATATTCTCCATAAACCTTATCTCATAGAATCTGTTAATGGTGAAACTGAGAAAGTGGACTTGGCAGATGAGGTCAAGTAGAGCCTCTTTGGCCATTGGTTTTTCCCATTTCTGGGGCTGATAAGATTATCTGGTTGATGAGATTATTTCAGAACTTCCCTTTTTGACCAAGAGGATAACTGGCTGAAAGTGAAACAAATTCATTGGTTTAGATAACTGAAGAATCTAGAAATGACTCTGGCTTCATTTATGGTTTCCTCCAGAGACCTGCATTGTCACCAGGGAGCATCCTGGTTCCATTCTGGCCTCCTCTGTGTGCCAGCCTCATCTCAAGATTCTCTTCTCATCAGGATGCAGGAAGGCTGCACCAATTCCACCTTCATGGCCTGAAATCACAACATTTAAGGGGAGTAGCAAGGCTTCTCTTCCCCCAGCCCCTGCACAGGAAAACAGGAGACCACTAGCCTTTAACCTTGCTACCTCGTGTGTCATTTGTCCAAGCTGTGTCACATGCTCAGAGACAGGAAAAATTGATGGCTCAAGTCCACCCAAGCCTATCCCTAGATTTGAGTGAGGCCCATGCCCTAGGTTAAACAAGAGGGAAGATGTTCCCCAAATCACATCTGACCATTGAGGAGAGAATAAAATGACAAATAGATGTGTTAAAGACAAGCAAAAAAAAGGCTACTATAGTGTATAAGCCACTTATTTATGTTTTTTAAATTTATTTTTACTTTATTTGAAAGACAGAGAGATCTCCATCCATTGGTTCACTCCCTAAACACTTGTAACAGCCAGGTCAGAAGTTCAGAACTCAGCCCAAGTCTCCCACATGAGTGGCAAGGACTCAAATATTTAAGCCATCATCCCATACCTACCAGGTGCACATTAACAGGAAGCTGGATCAGAAGCAGAAGGGCTTAGACTTAAACCAGGCTTGGGATTTGGGCATCCCAAGCAGCATCTTAACTGCTGTGCCAAATGCCTGCCCCAAGCTAGAATATATGAACTATTAGCTGAACTCTCAGCTACAGAAATCTGAGTAGAATCCTGGAACATGGAAGATGGCCTGACATTTTCTTTTTCCCCAAACCAGGTCACAATCCCCACGATACATTTTGGGTATTGAAGAATCTAATCACAAAGCAAAGTCAGGGGCCGGCACTGTGGTGTAGCATGGTAAAGCTGCTGCCTGCAGTGCTGGAATCCCATATAGGCATCGGTTCTAGTCCCAGCTGCTCTTCTTCCAATCTAACTCTCTACTATGGCCTAGGAAAGCAGTGGAAGATGGCCCAAGTCCTTGGGCCCCTGCACCCATGTGGGAGACCTGAAAGAAGCCCCTGTCTTTGGATCGGCACAGCTCTGGCTGTTGCGGCCATCTGGGGGAATGAACCAGCAGATGACTCTCTCTCTCTCTCTCTCTCTCTCTCTCTCTCTCTCTCTCTCTCCCTCCTTCCCTCCCTCTCTCTCCGCCTCTGCCTCTCTGTAACTCTGCCTTTCAATTAAATAAATAAATCTTTAAAAAAAAAAAAGCAAAGACAAAATGAACTTGGTGCCACCTCACATCTTTGACATGAGACCCGTATCATGGTCTCAGTCCAGGCCAGAAAGGATAAAGGAAAATAGTCAGCAGGGATCCAGCTGGCCTGCCAGCTGCTGCATTGAGGCTGGCAGGGACAGAGACCTGAGTCCCACAGGCACAGCCAGCCCCGAGACACTCTTTCCCCTATGCTAGTGAAGGGACACTCAGCTCCTACAGAACACTTAATATGCAGAAATATGGATTCACCAGCGCTCACTTCCTGCAAGGAGGGATTTTGCTGGAAGCCAATCTCCTTTCATCTCTCTTTGCCTCAATGCTTTCCTTTTCTCGCCCCTGCTCCAGCAATGAGCCTCTTGTTATGCAGAGCTACTTACATTTCCCTTCAGAAAATAAAACTAAGACAAAGAAAGGAAACATATTTAGCTCTAATGATGTGCACAGTTTCATTTTTCTGTTTGAATCCATTGCTGTTTAATGAGCTAAATATCCATCGGATGAATTAGATACACTGATCCTGCGTGCGTCTCCCTGGAGGCACCTTCTCGACAGAGGGCCGAGCCTCAGACACAGCACACAGAAACCACACGGCCTGTCTGACAAACATGCCAGACACTGACTAAGAGCACAGACTGAGATGGGGATGTAGACAGGTAGCAGGTGATGAATCACTGACTGCTGACCCTGTGGCCATCCAAGCAAAAGACAGACTTAGCAAAGACAAAACTGAGGGATGATCAAAACACCTGAGTAATGGCGGGGCCCTTGGGTCATTAAAAGAAATCGCAAACCTATAATAAAAAAAAAAAAGCTGGAGTAATGCAGTCAGTAGAACTGACAGGTTGCTTTAGGAGCGCCGTCAGAAGAAGACTGTTGTCTGTGCCGACAGTGTAGAGGCTGCCCAGTGGCGAGGCTGTCAGTCTTGATAATATCATCAGCTCCAAGAAGGCTCAGGAGGATGGAACTGCTGGGCACCAATCAGCACCCCTGAATTATTCTACTTCTTCATTTCTGGGAAGGGAACTCGAAAGGTGCTGTGTTCTTCATCTACTTCACGGGAGTCATTTAGACTTGAACCAGTCAAGACCAGAAAGGATCATAGAAATAATTGCATCCCCTAGTGAATGTATAGGATTTTTGAGGCCCAGATAGGTCAAGTCACATGGCCATCCAGTTGTTGAACAATAACCAATAATAATCTCTGTTATGAGTGCATGTTTTGTAGTCTAAATGCTTTCAACAACCCTTTTATCTGGAGAAGGAAACTAAGGTTCAGAGGGGTTAACTACAAACTACAAAGCCATGTAGCCAGGATGTGATAGAGATGGGATTAAAACCCAACTTTCCCACTTTACAGCCCATTATGGGTTGGCTTTTCCATAAAACCCAACTCTCCTGGCTCCCTGGCCAGACATTTGAAAAAGCTCCAGAAATCAAACTTAAAAAGAACATGCTCCCTGTGGAATCTGGAATGAGTTATCTAACCTGGCAAAATAAAACAAGAAATAGGAGGCCTTCTAGCCTCACTGGAGTTCAGCCTCCAAAGACCTGCAAGCTACTCTTACCTCCCTTTACTCTGAAGCTCCCACCAAGACTCCTGGCCCCTGCCGTATCAGCCAGCTTCTCAATCCCCAGCTACATCCAGAGGTTTGTGGCTTCTCTGTGTTAGCCAAGCTGTTGCATCCATCTGGAAACCCTTCTACTGCCTCACCTACCACGGATCTCCTACTTATGATGCCACAGCCATGAAAATTGCAGCAAACACCTCAGTCCAAATCAAAGTGTTTCTTTCCCTCCTAATAGCGCTTTGTCTCTCTGTCACTAGTGTTTATGTGGCACTCTCCACATCACTGTAGTAGCTGAGTACAAGGTCGTTAGCATCAAACTTGACTTTGAGCTCTTACTCTGCCACCTAGGAGTAGTGTGGCATTAGTCAAATTATTTAACTCTGTTTCCTTCTTTTTTATTCCTCCCACTGGTAAGAGAATAATATTAATTACCTTAAAAGGTTCCTCTGAGAATTAAATAAGATAATGTGTGCAAAGCCCTTAGCTTTGTCTTGTCCTAAGCACTTCATAGAACTTAGCTATTAGTGCCGAGATGTGGCTACCACCACCACCATCATACCATCATCTTCATCCTCATTGGCATTTTAGAAATTGTACCTTTGTAAGCCATGAACTTGTAGGCTGCAGGAATTCAGTCTTGTCTGTCTTTGTGCCTGGCCATTGGTTAAGTGCTTAACAAATGAATATAAAATTGAATTGTTGAAGCAGCTGTTCAATTTGCAATTGATTATTTTGGCTCTGGTGATAAATGGTTTTGAAATCATTGCCTTGTTGCTTGTCACCCAATTAGCTTTTGAGGTCCATAGAGTTTGAAATTTCTCCCTGCAGAGTATATGCCCAGTATACATAAAAGTATTTTATGAATAAATTCATGAATTTCTCAATTTCATAGCATCCTCAGCTTGTACACACATACGTCCCCTTTTATTTTTTAAAGGCTAAATTTACAAAGGAAAAGAAAGCAATATTTATTGAAAACAGCTAATATTTATTGAGCATTTACTTTATACCAGGCATGGTATCAGTACCTTTTGTACTTTTGTGCAATAATTCTCATTCATTCTTTCCCTGTTACAGTCAAGAAAACTCGTTTAAAGTGATTAGTGACCTCAGGCAGGGTTACAGCTCCTCTGCAGGGAGCCCAGGCTCTGAGCCCATCCTCTTCTTACTCCAATAGGGAGTGTTCGGCTTTGGCTAAAGTTGTTTAGACACTGCCACATTTTCTACTCCCTTCAAAATGTAATCTTGTTGCATAAGAGGTGAAACTTGTTGAATATCATTCCCATTTTACAGATGAGGCAGCTCAGCCTTGCTTATATCACAAAGCCAATCAGTGCTGAAGCTGGGCTTTAAAAGAAAGTTATTGGAACTTCTCTACCTGACCTCT